>NC_080070.1:72958802-74218952 GCF_949987535.1 Balaenoptera acutorostrata
CAACTGAAAGTCACATAGAACCATTAAAATAGTCAGAATTTATTTCACATTTAAATTGTCAGCACAAGTAGTTCGACGTGAACAGGTTTGACTTTTTTTCTCCAAGTTGTGGATGCTTTTGCCATATATGTAGGTTATAGGGAGAATTCAGTATTCCCTTGAGATTGAGGACCACAGTAACATCACACACACGTCACACCTAGAAACTCTTTGCTATTCTTTCCATTGCTGCTGTGTCTCAGAAAACCAAGAGAAAGGAGGCCTTAGTTTACATTTTCTTCACAAAGCATTACCAAAGACTGTAGAATTAGAAGTGAATGGAGAGTGTCTAGAAACTGAATTTCAAAAAGAAATATGAGGCTGGAAAGTAATTATAGTAGTGAAAGAAGGCCAGAGGGAGCCAGAAAGAGGAGAAAGGATAATGAAGAAGAAATGAAATGGAAAAAAATGAAGGACATTGAATGCCCCCCTTCACGCCAACCCCCCACAGAATGCTTGAGAGGAAGTTGGAGGGTATGGGGGATAGAAGAGGAAGAGAGGGGCGTGACAGTAGGAAAAAACTGCAGCAAAGATGATGAAAATTTAGTAAAACTTACTGATCCTTGCAGATATAGTTGGCTTAAAAAAAAAAAACAAACTGAAAAACAAAAACCCCACCAACCCTTTCCTTTAAACTGCTCTGTGTCTAAATAAAGTTGTTGATTTCTCTTTAGCAGGCTATTTTGGTATTGTATTTTGAAGATTTCTTCATGGAACATTAGGATATTTTACTACCTGACTGAAAGTGAATAAACAGAACTGGAGGATTTCTGCTTTGCACATTTCTGCAGCTTTATTATATCCTTATATAGGTAAAGAGAGAAGTTATACACAGAGTATGCCAAAATGACCACATGCTTCACACTTGCACTACCTCTTTTTATGAAGCTAAATTTGGAGTTTTCAAAACCTCCTGCTTAAAAATACATCCCAAAAGACTTCTGCTTATTGCACATTTTGTTCCTGTCCTGTATGAGTTAGATCTTCATTTACAATTCTTTGTGGAATGTTTTTCCTTTTGTCATAAATACAAAAGGAAGATACTGACATATTCTTTACTATGTTTTATGCAGTAGCATCATAATTCTGAAATTTTGGGAATATATATACATTTTCTTCAAGTGTAGAGACAAATCTTACAAGAATGTTTAATTATGTATTCATGCATATACATGGACTTTTAAATATAATTGAATGAATAAAAATGAAGTTGCCACAAATTAGTTTATGCAGGCATTCTCCACTTAAAGTAACAAATACTTTACAAGAAAAAACATTTCCTGACATATTTTTATTATATGATTTGTATTTTCCTGTTAGGTTTCATCATAAAATTACAGATTTTTTTTTAATTGAAGTATAATTGACTTACAATGTTGTGTTAGTTTCAGGTATACAGTACAGTGATTCAGTTATACATATATATGTATAACTGAATATATATATGTATAACGTGTGATTTTTCTACAGTGAATGAATGGATGAAAATGATCTTCAAATTAGTGAATTTTTAGTGTGCTGGCTGATTGGTTTCCAATTTAGGGTTTATTTAAATAGAATGCTACTAATAGGAATTTTAAAAGTATATCAGATTGATGTCAAGAGTCTAAAATTTATTAGATAGAAAATGTTGGATGGGTTTGGAAGTAAGAAATATGTTAAGAGTAGCTACAACTTAATTGGTAGTAATAGCAGTGCCAGAATAGTGGATAATAGGGAAGAATGGCATCTGTTTATTTATTTATTTATTCAATAAACAACAATTTATGGTGCACCTACTACTGGCCAGGCACTTGCTGGGTTACATAGGACTATAACAACAAACCAGACATATAATGCTTGTCTTTCTAGAATTTATAGATTATTACCAAAGATAGCACATAATTAATTATAATTTGGGGGGTTGAGTGTTCCCAGTAAAATCACTCACTGTCCCTGCCTGATTTCTAAATGAAGTGAGAAATGAAAGAAGAGAGTATGGAGGATGAGAAACAGAAATATCACCTTTATACTGATAAAGCTGGTGTTAGCGTGTGCAGCTTGTATCACGGAGCAAGTGGGCTTTCTAATGCTATGAGAGATTTACTCATAGTGTTCCTGGAGGGGTGGGCACGTGCAGGCCCCTCTACAACGAGAAGCCCCTGGCCCCTGTGAGGCATACAGCACTGGGAAGCAAAGCATATGTTCCCTGTAGGTAAAATGGCTCCCAGGAAGAAAAAGGAAAGAGAGTCTGTGTTGCCCCTTTAAAATTCACCAGGTCAGTCTTTCCTCCTTCTATGGGCAAAGAGTCAGAGTGTCGCACTGGTAGTGCTCCTTCCATGTGAGAGAAACTTCAGGAGTAGAGAAGAAGCATTTCGCCCACTCCCCCCAACAATAGAACAGTAATAATGTTTGGTAAGTTAGGGTTGATGAGAAAGGAAATATGGACTACTGTGGGAACCTAAGCTAGTCTAGGACTTCAGTGCAAGTGAGATTTAAGCAGAAGGACAAGGGGGTTGTATTGGGGAAAGATTTTTTTGGACAAGGTGAGAGACATCTGGATACATCTATGGAATTCAGAGCAATTCAGCTTGGCTGGTCACAGCCTAGACTATGGGACAAGAAGTGGAGAGTGATGCAGCGGGTGTGTAACCTGTGCCCAAAGCTCAAAGTTCATTGTGAGCCAAACGCAGGTGAATGAAGGGCAACTGGAAACATTTGGAGAGTTTCAAATAGAGCGATGACATAATCATATTTGTGTTTGAGGGAAGTTCATTCTGGCTATAGCTTGGAGGGAAGTAAAGGTGGAAAGAGGGAAACCTGTTAGTGATATGCAAGGAAAGGAGGTTTGTGGCAGGGGATGTGTAGAAGATTAGGATAGTTTTGTACATTTTGCTTTTGAAGGGCCAGGCATTCAAGTAGAGAGAGAAGGTTAGTGGAGCGCATACATATAAATCTGTTATGAATGCTTTATATTCAAAATATCGATCAGTGAATTTATGTTAAGCTAGGGCAGCCGTGAATTTAATTAGACTTCTCACCTTCTGATAGAAGCTTTCTAATACTTTTGAATATTTTCTTTGGTTTTCTTTGGAATCCAATTATTTGAATAGAGTTTCTTAAGACAGTTTTTGAAAGAACATACACAATTTCACTGTTTACTACAAGGTGCTGTTGACGTCTTGTAAGTGTTCTGGTTTATGGGAGAACAAAGGAAAGTTTAAGTTTTTGAGAAGGCACATTTCCATTGAAACTGAACGTGCTAAAAGTGCATAATCATCCCCGAAATGTGTTGTCCAGCCAGTTTTTCTTAGACGCTACAAAAATACAACTATTTAAAGGCTGCACTATTTCAAAAGATAAAAATTTATTATCAGCATTCTTCCTAGGTGCAGATAAAGAGCCCGGAACTATATCTTATAAAACTTCCAAATTTATATGAGAAAGTCCTTTGCAAAGATAATGTTATGCTACCTAGCTAAAGGTCCCTCAGCATCAGCTAAGAATTCGGCCTGCTGCCTGCTGTCATTTTTCCTCTATGAGAATATTATCATATTATTATTTTTACAGCTTTTGTGTCATGTTATAATAACTTCCAAAGAATTTTTTCCTAGTAGTTTGAGAACTTTGCGCTCTTGATTTGGGACAGTGTGACCTGTTAGTGGTTACCAGATGAATTGTATGCTTTGAATGTGACTTTTTCTAAGCCATTGTGCTAATACATTTTAAAATTTACCTTACCTTGTGTTATAATAATTATATTTAAGTCTCATGGCAGTCTTCTTTAGTCTATATGTGATGGAAAGATTTATTTGCTTGTCTATTCAGAATAAATCAAAATAAATTTTGCTGGACATGGCATCATGTGAATTGAATTTCTTTAACTTGCAGTTCCTAAACACTGTGCTTTATCTGGTGGAAATGTTAACGTTTGATGGCAGAAGAATTACAAGCATCTTTAAACCCACCTTTAGTTACATGAACTTTCATAGAATAAAGGTGGTTGCTGAATGCTCCAAGAATTTACTCTTCCTGTTCTATTTTTGTCATTTTTATTGTTTCCAATTGTTTTTTATAAAGAAAAATTATATTTATAAATTTCATTGTTATTTATAGATCACTTCATCATTAAATAAAGCAGATGAGCTTACTAAAAATGATGCTTGAAACAATTTTTGTTATCAGTACGTACTCCTTTGATTAAAAAGCATTTTATTACACCACATCCCCTAAAACACAGTTTCACCTATACAGCAATCCTGTTCTTCTCTGTCACTGTTATAAAGGAAACCTGTGACATTAGAGGGAAATATTTCTAGAGAAGAATAGGCAAATTATATTTCCTTCCCTCCAGGGAGGTTGTCTTGAAAGCTCAAGCAGACTGTGGGGTGGGACCAAGAAGTGAGAAGTTCAAGAGAGGAGCTGCAGTCTAATGACTTTTTCTTTCCCTGCACACCTTTTTCTCCTTTTACCCTTTCCCTCTCTTTGATTCTAGGATCAACATGAAAATGCATGCCCTCCTGCTCTTGTCTTTATGCTTTCAGTAGGAGAAAGGCTAGAATTAGCACTATGACTTCGAGCTCAGGAAGAGTTTAGTCTGAGAAAATTTAGCTGAACATGAAAATGTTTGCAAACTAAAACTAAACTAGTCCTGTTATCTTCATGAGTCCATGAGGTAGTAAAATGGAACTACCATTAGCCTACAGCATACAGCTGTGTGAGCCTGTCATTCTGAAAGGGACTCCGTGGGGAGGTCAAAAGTCAGTATGACCCATGCAGAGGAGGACCCAGGTTTTGTAGATTGTGGATCTTACATAGTTTGGGGGCCCTCTTTAAGAAAAAAATACAAAATTACAAATAGAAAATTAGTGAAAAAGTCTTGGAAGGTGCCTGTGCAAGTAAAGGGCCCTGAACTTAACCGTCATTAATTCACAGTAAATCCACCTCTAACGTCATACATATTAAGTTCTATTCTGAATTGGTAATAAAACTTGACTTATTAAGTTAAATTCTGAACTGATAATAAAGCTAAATATTTTAAAATAAGTTTTAATGTCACATTCTTAGGGAAACCTTCCCTGATTCCTTCCTTTGTAATGCCGCTATGTCACGTATACACTGTGTAGTAATTGTACACTTGTTTGTCTGTGTTGCCCGCGAGATTCTAAGCTACAGGCAGGCTGAGATGTCTTGCCCAGTGATATATCTCTCGTGCCTAGCACTGTGTTTAGAAGATTGTAGTTGTTTAAACTAGAATGGAGTGTTGCTGGGGTCACGGTAACTTCAAGCACATTCCAACAGCAGCTCTGGTGTTGTACTTGATGTGCTAACAGAGTGCACATCAAGTGCTATTACATGCAGAAATGGTTCTCATCAGTCATGTGGACAGCAGCTGATGAGTTCTGTTTTACTTTACTTATATGTGGGAAAGATGTCGTTCAACTATGCACAAAAATTTATAAAGAACAGGCTAGGAGTTCATCGCTCTGGTATGAAGGAGTAACTATAACACATCTGAAGGCAGAGTAAGGTACAAAATGGCCATAGTTTACTTCTCTTTGAAAACATTTAAAAATTTATTTCTTAAGACAATCAGTTCAAGGGAAAAAACATGGAAGGCATAATTCAGAGATCCAGTTCTTCAATTTGATGAAGTTGTACTTCATCTAACTGGGTAATTGATTTTAAACCAGAAGTCTATTTACAGATTTTATAGCTAAGACATCTAACTATATCTAAAACATCATAACAAATATGTTATTTCTGATGAAAGGTGTCTTGAGCTTACATACATGAAAGGAGAAAAAATAATGGCTTTTCTTCTTTTCCTAAAATAAAAGAATGCTATTGCTTATGTTTAGCATTTACAGGATTTAAGATTGGCAGGTTTGGTAGGGGGATGTTATATATCCGTGGTGAATTATTTTTTATATTCAGAAAAATGTAGGATAAATTCTGCAAATACTGTAATTTATATTGCCAAAGGAGAAACATCCTAGAACAACAAATTTAAGGGCTGATATAACACCTAGTTGTATGAAAGGTGACAGGACTGGCCATGTAGTTTGCCATGCCCAGTGCAAAATGAAGATGTGGGAACCCTTACTAAAAAATAATTAAGAATTTCAAGACGACAACAGCAGAATGTTAAACCAAGTGTGGGGCTCTTTTAAGCTTGAGGTGCTGTGCTGTGCAGCTGCACGGATCACACACCCATGAAGCTAACCCTGCAAGATGCCTTTGCGTGGTTTGTGAAAGCTGCCGTTAAAGACCTTACTCACTACATTGCCTGGTCAATTATACAGAAAGGTTCATGTGATAAACTCCTCTTTGATCACAGTACCAGGATAACGTTTGTCACCCTAAATGACCTGTAAGTTTCCTTTGAATGGAAGAGTTCAGTGTTGTGCTCAAATGGGGTTCCTCAGTTTCGATTTTCTGATGTCGTTTCTTCTTTATTATTTGACTTTGGTTTTGTATGCAGTGTTAATAGGTTTTGGTCTTTTGTGTTGGAAGTCACCTCAAATCCTCTCTTGGAAGTAGGTAAAAAGCATAAATGAACAACACTCTTAAAAGTGGTTTCAAAAGTTGATTTAAAAAGCCTGTCATCATCAACATTATTTACTGGGTGCAGTAATAGCTCTATTAATGAAATTACTGTTTTCCAACAACATAATTATTTGTTAGAGACTTCACAATCTCAGGCAGAAATAATCTGGGAAGCAGAGGATGCATTTCAGATAAGTAAGAGTACACATCAGCAATTCTAAATAGCAATAAAAATTTCTTAGTCTTAAGCAAAAGCTTAAGCAGTTAAGGTTAAAGGAGGTAAAGGCTGGGGCTTGGTTTATTCTTGGGGAAGGCAAATCCATTAGGGACAAGCTTAGAGGGAAGGGATCTGCTGGCAGACAGCCCTTTGCTGGGGTGATACAGGTTCCCTTCAGATGTAACATATGCTCTTCTATTCCCTAAAGTTTCCTGCAGCCTCAACCAGGGTCCCAGAAGAGCAAGGAACCAGTTATGGAGACTGTGCTTTGGACCTCCCTCCCTAAGTCATCCCACAAGAATTAAACTGAATTGTCCTTCAAGCAGGGCTGCTATGTTCAATTGTGCAAGGTTTTTCACTGCACAGATCCACTGGGTGATAGGCAAGTGGCATCTGAATTCCTCCCCACTTTATGATGACCAAGCTGTATCCCCTCACATGGGGCTGTGCCCCCTGCAAGAAGGGACACCTTAAGGGCTGGTGTTTAGGACAACCTAAGAACGAACTAAGTAGACATAGTAGAGAATCTAAGCCCTTTAAAGTGAGAAAATGCCTTTTCTTATTGGAAAAAAAATTATTTCCAATTAGCTCTAAAAATAAAAACATTTTGAGTTAATTTCAGCGTGCATGAGTACTGGTTAAAGTAGAATGGTAAGAGTAGTGATTCTTCACTTTTTGGTAAGATTGTGGTGTGTGAAGAGCCAGAGCCTTTATATGAGTTGGAGGACAGGGAATGGGAGAAGTGGATGCAGGATGAAATAGATAGTGTTTTTCACCACTTTGGCTTTGATTTAGGTACCATCTTCTAGGGGTATTTGTTAATCAAAATATTACTTGTATGGAATTCCCTGAAGGTCCAGTGGTTAGGACTCCACTGCTGAGGGCCTGGGTTCAATCCCTGGTCGGGGAACTAGGATCCCACTAGCCATGTGGTGCAGCCAAAAAAAATAAAATAAAATAAAAAAGAAATATTACTTGTATATGTTAATTGAAGTGCTATTTGATTTGAGAGTAATATTCTCTGAGTTTTTCTTATCCGTTAGGTATCAGAGAAAGTATATTTGTATTTCCTTGTTAAAACGGATAAAAACATGTAAAATCATATATGAACACATGGAAGAATACACACTGATAAATGAGATACCATTTTTGTTATAGCAAAATGAGAACAAGTTAATTTCCATTGAAGATAAAATAATGAGCACATTTGTGATTTGTGCTGCTTGCTCATCATCATTATGAGACATGACATTTAAGCACATATAAAATGAGACTTAGCCTGCACTTTCACATTTAAAACACTAGTTATTGTCTAGGTGGAATCTTACGCTTGCATGGCTGTACTAGCTGGAGTATTCTTCCTCCTTGACACTATCGGGCTTGACTTCCTCTCCACAAAATACGTCAGGTGTTTGCTGTGTGCCCAGCATGGTGCTAGAGGATATGCAACCAAAAACCCCCAGGGTTGCAGTATAATTAGTACATGGTATGATTAAAGCCTGTCCTCGATTTTTCTCCCTTTGTTACTGCAGTCCTCAATACTTTCCGAGATGCACCTTTCAACCACTGTCGCAAGGCTCCATATCTTGGGAAAATCATGGGCTTCTCTCTTTTGCTCTCTTTTCTGTGAAATCTTTGCCCATTCCCCTATTTGGAGCTAATTACTTCATCCCAAGTGTTTTCCAGGGCACTTCATATTTTACTTTTCTATCATAGTTATTTCTATTCATGTGTTTATTCCCCACTAGATTTCAAGTTCCCTGATGTCATGGATTCAAATGAATCCTCAACTCTCTATTCCTCATGATGTTAGCAAAATGCCTTTCTCATAGTTGGTGCTCAAAAAAAGTTTATAACATGAAATCAGATTGGATTAAAATAATGTTTTATCTGCTAACTGTTCAGGGACACAGATATATGCTGTAGAGCCAAGTTGAATTCTTGTCAGCATTCTTAATTTGTTTTCATTGTGCAGTGGAAAATTTAATGCCCGATCTCCTATTCCTGAACAAATAAACTATTATCATCATTTTCTGTTGCCTTTTCCAGTCTTGTATGTTTATAAACATAATTTCTATGAATCTATGAGCATAGGCTCATAATATATATTCAGTTTTGAGTTCTGTATTCTTTCAGATATGTAGGAGACTTAATTAAACTAAAGAGACAAGGACTTTTGGTCAATAAGTGTAAAAGTTTTGAGATTGTTGCCCCAAATCAGCCTTTTAATTCTAGTAGAAGCATGCAGAGAGGCTTATCAAGCTTCAGAAAGTACATCCTTTCAAACCTTTCTAATGGCAGTATCATAAATTATGGCCACATATATCAGGGGATCACCCCAGACTGGGATTCTTCTCCAATGAAACAGCAGTGCCTAATAATTCGAGATGAAATTCTAATTATTTCAATGGGATTATTTTGCTTCTTGGCATATCAAGCAATTTGTTTTACACCTTTACTCGTTATTGTTCATCTTTAAAGACTTAAATAGAGGAGACATGGCAGAATAGGAGTCCTGTTTCATCTCTTGTACCATTAATTATGCGATGGTAGTTTCACTGCTGATGAGACACTGAGACAAATGAATCTTGTTGGGTCTTACTCTGGTAGCAGATTTCATTCTTTATACTTCAAACAAGTTTTCTTAGAAAATCATTAATCACTAAACTGTGGATTAAATAGTGACAATAATGGAAATATGACCAACAACCAATTGTTCATGGTTGGCTTCTCCAAGGATTTGACAGCTAATTTATAAAACAAGTTATTTTTATATAGTAAGACTTCTGTGACTAAAGTAAAATTGCTTTGACAAAAATGCTCAGCATTATTCTGTAGTCTGTGGGGGAATGCTTACACAGACCTTCATCCTTCTTTCTTGATCCCCTTTTCTTGCCATTTTTTAACAAGATTTCAGTTGGTCCTGACTCATTGCCAGCATGTGCCCTTGAAACAGTTACGAAGTTTGCTAATATAAAAGACCGAAATCTCTTTTATCTTCTCAACCCAGGGTCCACAGTGGTGAGCTCTCAAGCCATATTGTGGGAAACTTGGCAAATAGGTCCAACAAAATTGCAAGGATTCTGTTGCAGGAGAGTGATGGTGTCTTCTCAATTCAGGACAGGCATACATTGGGGAGCAGTTGGAGATGGGGAGAAGGGATTTTGTGACCAGGTGGTAGAGGATTTAAAAGCCAGAATGTGGGGTTTATGTTTCATCAACAGCTCTACATGTCATCTTAAGACCACCTGTTTGGGATGCCCCTAGAGCTTGGAAAAAAAATACCCCTTCCGGATCCTTCCTCAGACTCTTGTTCAGATTCTTAGGGGTAGGGCCCTGAAATCTGCATTTTAAACAAGTGCCCCAGATGATTCTTATCCCACTTTAGGTTGAAAATTTCAGGTAAAGGAGAGAATTTGGTAACACACCATATTTGTATATATTTTAATATGTTTTGTTTAGATTATAAGATTTTTGTGTGGTATAAAGGAGAAAAGAAAGTATATTTTTATCACTTTATCAAAAACTAACACTGGAAAGATACCTATCAAAGGCCCAGTATGTCCTATAAACAGTGATATGCAGGTAAATGTTTAAGAACTAGCTCTCTGAAAGTAAACAGCCCAACTGCACGCAAGTCCAAACATGGAGTTGGAAACAAGAATGTCTATCCTTGGTTGATTGAATGCACAGATACGGAGCCCATGGACACAGAGGATGGACTAAAACATTTTATATAAGGGACTTGAGCATCTGCAGATTTTGGTATGGGAAGAGGGTCCTGGTACCAATCCCGTACGGATACCGAGGGATGACTATCCAGTGTTTATAAGGGTAACTGTATAGGCTGATGGGAAGTTATGTACACGATAACAGATATCTTACCTTAAATATAACCATTAATTATTTTCAAAGCATGTTCTCAAACATTACCTTTGAGTCCTGCAAATATTCTGTGAGATTGCCATAGAAAGGAAGATAATATCAGCTTTATTCTATAGTTGAGAAAACTGAGAGCTGGTAAATGTAAAGACTTTTCCAAGGTTACATGGCTATTAAAATGCAAAGCCTGATTTAGAAGTTTTGGACTACTGCTCAAATCATTTTCCCATACTCTGCGCTTCTACTACTTAAGCTACAGGATGCATCCAAGGGTGGCTACGTGTAAATGCTGACAGAATGATACTATGGATGTAACAAAAGGATAATTCTGAGATATTAGTTGAAGTACTTCTACAACCCAAAGTGTCCCAAGAATAGACAGGTAAAGCATTCATTCCACCCTCACTAACAATTGTTTTCTAGCCACAAGGAAAGATTAAAAGCTCAAGGAAAACAATTCAGAGAGTGGAAGAAAACTAATGAGGCACTAAAGTCACCTAGAAGAACTCTAAACATATGCCAGTAGCTCTCAAAGTGTGGTGCCTGAGACCAACAGCATCAGCGTCACCAGGAAACTTGTAGGCAATGCAAATTCTTGGACCTCCCACCACAGACCTACTGAATCTGAAACTGGGGCTGATGTCAGTGATCTGTAATCAACAAGCCCTCCTGGTGATTCTCATGCTTGCTGAAATTTGACAGGAGCCCTAGGTCTTCCCCCTCCCCAGACCCAGGAACCCTAGAGAGGTTGGAGGATCTTAAAGAAGAGAAGACCTGGGTGTCTCATTGCAAGCTGACAGTTTAAATTAGAAATAACTGAGTAATCACTAATATGATTTCATTTACTTGAAGTGACTCAATTAAGTTGTCTGCTCTTAGCTGGAATTGGGGATTTAAGATAGAAATTAAGTTTAATTTAAGGGAAATTAAATTAAACTGCATACACACCTGGGTTTGTGGCTTATAAAAATCGAGTTTTCTACCTACACTTTGGATGCGCTTGGAATTCTGTGCTGGAATGAACCAAACAGTTGAAGTGAACATACAGACCTTGGTACATCATATAGTGTCAGATTGCAGTTCATACTGAATTAAGACTCATTATGTACAGCTGTGGGGTGGGGAGGTAAAGCATATGAAATAGTAAGCCATGGCAAAATATGATCCATGTCACTTTTCCTTGGCCTTTGCACTGTCACTCTGCCCCCAGCCCCCTGGCTTTGACTTCCCTGACCTGATTGTGCTTTGTGCTTCTCCTTCAGCGTGGCATCTCACCACGGTCTTAACTAGAGTGACCAACTCATCCCAGAGTGCGTGAGATTTTCTCAGTTTTGAAATGGAAAGTCCCATGTCCCTGGAACCTCCTAGTCCTGGCCAAACTGAGACAGTTGGTCACCCTAATCTTAACCCTCTTAATTTAAGACCACGACTGGGCATTTCCTTTGCTTTTTTCACTGGCGCGGGTTGATCCCACGTCTCTGACAGGCTGGTGATCCCAGGTTTTGCTGCTCTTGGGGAACTACAGGGCAACTGGCTATTGAGAATCCCTGTGAAACAGTCACTTACTTCTTGAACTCGTAACTAATATTTGTAGAGGGCGTGAGTAGTACTTACTTTTAGCGCCATGTGAAATATCTCTTACTGTTTTGAAGATATCTAGTCATATATTACTGACAAAGCCAGGTTACTAACTGCAATGTATTAAAGCTTGGAAACATCTTCTTGCTGTTGAGTGACTTCAATTAAGGAAAATCACTAAGACTGGAATTTAAAAGCTTGGCCTGGCACTGGGGTATTGATTGTTTGGCTGATACCTGAAAGTGGGATTTTAAGAAAATTAATCCTGCCATTTGTGGAGTAGAATACAGGGGTTCTGAGGTGAAGAGGCATATAAAGGAAACAGATCTGTTATGTCAGGACTGAGATGATAAAGGCACAATAGGGAGTTAATGGTCAGAATAAAAGAAAATAATTATTGAAATATATTTTGAATAAAGAATGCATGAAGTACTAACCTGGGTGATTGAGACATTGATGATGCCATTGATTAAAAAAAATAGGCAAGTCTGAATTTAGACAATTGAACTCAGTTTTTGTATTGGTAACTGTCGGGAACTCAGATCATTCCAAGCAGTTCGAGGTTTGGGGTTAAGGCCTCAGGGAAGAGTGGGCTGCATATGCCCCTTTGTGTTCTTTTATCAAAGGTCATGGTTGAAGCCTTGGAGGTATCATAGTATCAAGAGCAGGCAGCTGAGATGAGTCACGTCAATGGCCATAAATCTTTTGGTTATTCCTCAGTATATTTTGATGCTATGTAATTAACATCTATTCAGGATTTTATTGTTGTTCCTTCCACATTATTTTATTTTATTTTCTGGCCATGCCGTGTTGCATTCGGGATATTATTTCCCCGACCAGTGATCGAACCCGTGCCCCCCTGCAGTGGAAGCTTGGATTCTTAATCACTGGACCACCAGGGAAGTCCCCCATCCATGTTATTTTAAGAGCAGAAATTTTTTTTCCTTTTAACATCTTTACTGGAGTATAATTTCTTTAAAATGGTGACTTAGTTTCTGCTTTATAACAAAGTGAATCAGCTATACATATACATATATCCCCATATCTCCTCCCTCTTGCGTCTCCCTCCCACCCTCCTTATCCCACCCCTCTAAGTGGTCACAAAGCACTGAGCTGATCTCCCTGTGCTATGCGGCTGCTTCCCACTAGCTATCTATTTGACATTTGGTAATGTATATATGTCCATGCCACTCTCTCACTTCGTCCCAGCTTACCCTTCCCCCTCCCCGTGTCCTCAAGTCCATTCTCTACGTCTGCATCTTTATTCCCGACCTATCCCTAGGTTCTTCATAACCATTTTTTTTTTTTTTTAGATTCCATATATATGTGTTAGCATACGGTATTTGTTTTTCTCTTTCTGACTTACTTCACTCTGTATGACAGACTCTAGGTCCATCCACCTCACTACAAATAACTCCATTTCTTTTTATAGCTGAGTAATATTCCATTGTATATATGTGCCACATCTTCTTTATCCATTCATCTATCGGTGGACACTTAGGTTGCTTCCATGTCCTGGCTATTGTAAACAGAGCTGCAATGAACATTGTGGTATGTGACTCTTTTTGAATTATGGTTTTCTCAGGGTATATCCCCAGTACTTGGATTTCTGGGTCATATGGTAGTTCTATTTTTAGTTTTTTAAGGAACCTCCATAGTGTTCTCCATAGTGGCTGTATCAATTTACATTCCCACCAACAGTGCAAGAGGGTTCCCTTTTCTCCACCACCCTCTCCAGCATTTATGTTTGTAGATTTTTTGATGATGGCCATTCTGAATGATGTGATGTGAAACCTCATTGTAGTTTTGATTTGCATTTCTCTAATGATTAGTGATGTTGAGCTTCCTTTTATGTGTTTGTTGGCAATCTGTATATATTCTTCGGAGAAATGTCTGTTTAGATCTTCTGCCCATTTTTGGATTGGGTTGTTTATTTTTCTGATATTGAGCTGCATGAGCTGCTTGTAAATTTTGGAGACTAATCCTTTGTCAGTTGCTTCATTTGCAAATATTTTCTCCCATTCTGAGGGTTGTCTTTTCATCTTGTTTGTGATTTCCTTTGCTGTGCAAAAGCTTTTAAGTTTCATTAGGTCCCATTTGTTTATTTTTGTATTTATTTCCATTTCTCTAGGAGGTGGGTCGAAAAGTATCCTGCTGTGATTTATGTCATAGAGTGTTCTGCCTATGTTTTCCTCTAAAACTTTTATAGTGTCCGGTCTTACATTTAGGTCTTTAATTCATTTTGAGTTTATTTTTGTGTATGGTGTTAGGGAGTGTTCTAATTTCATTCTTTTACATGTAGCTGTCCAGTTTTCCCAGCACCGCTTATTGAAGAGGCTGTCTTTTCTCCATTGTATATTCTTGCCTCCTTTTTCAAAGATAAGGTGGCCATATGTTTGTGGGTTTATCTCTGGGCTTTCTATCCTGTTCCATTGATCTATATTTCTGTTATTGTGCCAGTACCATACTGTCTGGATTACTGTAGCTTTGTAGTATAGTCTGAAGTCCGGGAGCCTGATTCCTCCAGCTTTGTTTTTCTTTCTCAAGATTGCTTTGGCTACTCGGGGTCTTTTGTGTTTCCATACAATTGTGAAATTTTTTGTTCTAGTTCTGTGAAAAATGCCATTGGTAGATTGACAGGGATTGCACTGAATCTGTAGATAGCTTTGGGTAGTATAGTCATTTTCACAATGTTGATTCTTCCAATCCAAGAACATGGTATATCTCTCCATCTGTTTGTATCATCTTTAATTTCTTTCATCAGCATCTTATAGTTTTCTGCAACAGGTCTTTGTCTCCTTAGGTAGGTTGACTCCTAGGTATTTTATTCTTTTTGTCGCAGTGGTAAATGGGAGTGTTTCCTTAATTTTGCTTTCAGATTTTTCATCATTAGTGTATAGGAATTCAAGAGATTTCTGTGCATTATTTTGTATCCTTCTACTTTACCAAATTCATTGATTAGCTCTAGTAGTTTTCTGCTAGCATCTTTAGGATTCTCTATGTATAGTACCATGTCATCTGCAAACAGTGACAGCTTTACTTCTTCTTTTTTGATTTGGATTCCTTTTATTTCTTTTTCTTCTCTGATTGCTGTGGCTAAAATGTCCACAACTATGTTGAATAATAGTGGTGAGAGTGGACAACCTTGTCTTGTTCCTCATCTTAGGGGAAATGGTTTCAGTTTTGCACCACTGAGAATGATGTTGGTTGTGGGTTTGTCATATGTGGCCTTTATTATGTTGAGGTAAGTTCCCTCTTTGCCTATTTTCTGGAGGGTTTTATCATATATGGGTGTTGAATATTGTCAAAAGCTTTTTCTGCATCTGTTGAGAAGGTCATATGGTTTTTCTCCTTCAATTTGTTAATATGGTGTATCACATTGATTTGCATATATTGAAGAATCCTTGCGTTCCTGGGATAAACCCCACTTGATCATGGTGTATGATCCTTTTAATGTGCTGTTGGATTCTGTTTGCTAGTATTTTGTTGAGGATTTTTGCATCTATGTTCATCAGTGATATTGGCCTGTAGCTTTCTTTCTTTGTGACACCTTTGGTTTTGGTATCAGGGTGATGGTGGCCTCGTAGAAGGAGTTTGGGAGTGTTCCTCCCTCTGCTATATTTTGGAAGAGTTTGAGAAGGATGCGTGTTAGCTCTTCTATAAATGTTTTATAGAATTCGCCTGTGAAACCATCTAGTCCTGGGCTTTTGTTTGTTGGAAGATTTTTTTTTTTTTTAAAGTACTTGAACTGCGTTTTTTTTATTTTTTTAATTTATTTTTATTTATTTATTTATTTATTTATGGTTGTGTTGGGTCTTCGTTTCTGTGTGAGGGCTTTCTCTAGTTGTGGCAAGTGGGGGCCACTCTTCATTGCGGTGCGCGGGCCTCTCACTATCGCGGCCTCTACTTCTTGTGGAGCACAGGCTCCAGACGCGCAGGCTCAGTAGTTGTGGCTCACGGGCCTAGTTGCTCCGCGGCATGTGGGATCTTCCCAGACCAGGGCTCGAACCCATGTCCCCTGCAGTAGCAGGCAGATTCTCAACCACTGCGCCACCAGGGAAGCCCATGTTGGAAGATTTTTAATCACAGTTTCAATTTCAGTGCTTGTGATTGGTCTGTTTATATTTTCTATTTCTTCCTGGTTGAGTCTTGGAAGGTTGTGCTTTTCTAAGAATTTGTCCATTTCTTCCCGGTTGTTCTTTTTTTTTTTTTTTTTAATTTTATTTATTTATTTATGGCTGTGTTGGGTCTTCGTTTCTGTGCGAGGGCTTTGTCTAGTTGCGGCAAGTGGGGGCCACTCTTCATCGCGGTGCACGGGCCTCTCACTATCGCGGTCTCTCTTGTTGCGGAGCACAGGCTCCAGACGCGCAGGCTCAGCAATTGTGGCTCACAGGCCTAGTCACTCCGCGGCACGTGGGATCTTCCCAGACCAGGGCTCGAACCCGTGTCCCCTGCATTGGCAGGTAGATTCTCAACCACTGCGCCACCAGGGAAGCCCCAGGTTGTTCATTTTATTGGCATATACTTGATTGTAGTAATCTCTCATGATCCTTTGTATTTCTGCTGTGTCAGTTGTTACTTCTCCTTTTTCATTGCTAATTCTATATTGATTTGAGTCTTCTCCCTTTTTTTCTTGATGAGTCTGGCTAATGGTTTATCAATTTTGCTTATCCTCTCAAAGAACAAGCTTTTAGTTTTATTCATCTTTGCTATTGTTTCCGTCATTTCTTTTTCATTTATTTCTGATCTGATTTTTATGATTTCTTTCCTTCTGCTAATTTTGGGGTTTTTTTGTTCTTTCTCTAATTGCTTTAAGTGTAAGGTTAGGTTGTTTATTTGAGATGTTTCTTGTCTCTTAAGGTAGGATTGTATTGCTATAAAATTCCCTCTTGGAACTGCTTTTGCTGCATCCCATAGGTTTTGGATCGTCGTGTTTTCATTGTCATTTGTTTCTAGGAATTTTTTGATTTCCTCTTTGATTTCTTCAGTGATGTCTTGGTTATTTAGTAGTGTATTGTTTAGCCTCCATGTCTTTGTATTTTTTACAGATTTTTTCCGGTAATTGATATCTAGTCTCATAGCATTGTGGTCGGAAAAGATACTTGATACAATTTCAATTTTCTTAAATTTACCAAGGCTGGATTTGTGACCCAAGATATGATCTATCCTGGAGAATGTCCCATGAGCACTTGAGAAGAAAGTGTATTCTGTTGTTTTTGGATGGAATGTCCTATAAATATCAATTAAGTCCATCTTAATGTATCATTTAAAGCTTGTGTTTCCTTATTTAGTTTCATTTTGGATGATCTGTCCATTGGGGAAAGTGGGGTGTTAAAGTCCCCTAGTATGATTGTGTTGCTGTCGATTTCCCCTTTTATGGCTGTTAGTATTTGCCTTATGTATTGAGGTGCTCCTATGTTGGGTGCATAAATATTTACAATTGTATATCTTCCTCTTGGATTGATCCCTTGATCATCATGTAGTGTCCTTCTTTGTCTCTTGTAATAGTCTTTATTTTAAAGTCTATTTTATCTGATATGAGAATTGCTACTCCAGCTTTCTTTTCATTTCCATTTGCATGGACTATCTTTTTCCATCCCCTCACTTTCAGTCTGTATGTGTCCTAGGTCTGAAGTGGGTCTCTTGTAGACAGCATATATATGGGTCTTGATTTTGTATCCATTCAGCCAGTCTGTGCCTTTTGGTGGGAGCATTTAATCCATTTACGTTTAAGGTAATTATCAATATGTATGTTCTTATTACCATTTTCTTAATTGTTTTCAGTTTGTTATTGTACGTCTTTTCCTTCTCTTGTGTTTCCTGCCTAGAGAAGTTCCTTTAGCATTTGTTGTAAAGCTGGTTTGGTGGTGCTGAATTCTCTTAGCTTTTGCTTGTCTGTAAAGGTTTTTAATTTCTTCACTGAATCTGAATGAGATCCTTGCTGGGTAGAGTAATCTTAGTTGTAGGTTTTTCCCTTTCATCACTTTAAATGTGTCCTGCCACTCCCTTCTGGCTTGCAGAGTTTCTGCTGAAAAATCAGCTGTTAACCTTATGGGGATTCCCTTGTATGTTATTTGTTGCTTTTCCCTTGCTGCTTTTAATATTTTTCCTTTATATTTAATTTTTGATAGTTTGATTAATATGTGTCTAGGCATGTTTCTCCTTGGATTTATCCTGTATGGGCCTCTCTGTGCTTCCTGGACTTGATTGACTATTTCTTTTCCCATATTAGTGAAGTTTTTGGCTATAATGTCTTCAAATATTTTCTCAGTCCCTTTCTTTTTCTCTTCTTCTTCTGGGACCCCTACAATTCGAATGTTGGTACATTTAATGTTGTCCCAGAGGTCTCTGAGACTGTCCTCAATTCTTTTCATTCTTTTTGCTTTATTCTCCTCTATGGTAGTTATTTCCACTATTTTATCTTCCAGGTCACTTATCCGTTCTTCTGCCTCAGTTATTCTGTAATTGATTCTTTCTAGAGAATTTTAAATTTCATTAATTGTGTTGTTCATCATTGTTTGTTTGCTCTTTAGTTCTTCTAGGTCCTTGTTAAACGTTTCTTGTATTTTCTCCATTCTAGTTCCAAGATTTTGGATCATCTTTACTATCATTACTCTGAATTCTTTTTCAGATAGACTGCCTATTTCCTCTTCATTTGTTTGGTCTAGTGGGTGTTTACCTTGCTCCTTCATCTGCTGTGTGTTTCTCTGTCTTCTCATTTTTCTTAACTTACTGTGTTTGGGGTCTCCTTTTCACAGGCTGTAGGTTCATAGCTCCGCTTGTTTTTGGTGTCTGCCCCCAGTGGCTAAGGTTGGTTCAGTGCGTTTTGTAGGCTTCCTGGTGGAGAGGATTGGTGCCTGTGTTCTGGTGGATGAGGCTGGATCTTGTCTTTCTGTTGGGCAGGACCACGTCTGATGGTGTGTTTTGGGGTGCCTATGACCTTATTATGATTTTAGGCAGCCTCTCTGCTGATGGGTGGGGTTGTGTTCCTGTCTTGCTAGTTGTTTGGCATAGGGTGTCCAGCACTGTAGCTTGCTGGTCGTTGAGTGGAGCTGGGTCTTAGCGTTGAGATGGAGATCTCTGGGAGAGCTTTCACTGTTTGATATTACGTGGAGCCAGGAGGTCTGTGGTGGACCAATGTCCTGATCTTGGCTCTCCCACTTCAGAGGCACAGGCCTGATACCTGGCCGAAGAACCAAGACCCTGTCAGCCACACAGCTCAGAAGAAAAGGGAGAAAAAAAGAAAGAAAGAAAGAAAATAAATAAGTAAAATAAAATAAGGTTATAAAAATAAAAAAAAATTATTAAAAATTGAAAAGTAATGGAAAAAAAAGGAAAAGAAGAAAGAAGAGAGCAACCAAACCAAAAAACAAATCCACCAATGAAAATAAGAGCTGAAAACTATACTGAAAAAAAAAAAAAAGAAACAGACATACAGAACCCTAGGACAAATGGTAAAAGCAAAGCTATACAGACAAAATCATACAAAGAAGCATACACATACACACTCACAAAAAGAGAAAAAGGAAAAAAATATATGTATCTATATATATTAAAAAGGAAGAGCAACCAAATCAAGAAACAAATCTACCAATGATAATAAACTGTAGATACTAAACTAAGATAAACATAAATCCAGAAAAAAATTTGATGCAGACAGCAAACCCGAAGTCTACAGTTGCTCCGAAAGTTCACTGCCTCAATTTTGGGATGATTTGTTGTCTATTCAGGTATTCCAGAGATTCAGGGTACATCAAGTTGATTGTGGAGATTTAATCCACTGCTGGGAGAAATTTCCTTTTCTCTTCTTTGTTCGCACAACTCCTGGGGTTCAGCTTTGGATTTGGCCCTGCCTCTGCGTGTAGGTCGCCTGAGGGCAACTGTTCTTTGCTCAGACAGGACGGGATTAAAGGAGCAGCTGACTCGGGGGCTCTGGCTCATTCAGGCTGGGGGGAGGGAAGGGTACAGAATGCGGGGTGAGCCTGTGGCGGCAGAGGCCGGCGTGACGTTGCACCAGCCTGAGGCGCGCCGTGTGTTCTCCCAGGGAAGTTGTCCCTGGATCACGGGACCCTGGCAGTGGCGGGCTGCACAGGCTCCCGGGAGGGGGAGGTGTGGATGGTGACCTGTGCTCTCACACAGGCTTCTTGTTGGCTGCAGAAGCAGCCTTAGCATTTCATGCCCGTCTCTGGTGTCCGCGCTGGTAGCTGAGGCTCGCACTCATCTCTGGAGCTCATGTAGGCATCGCTCTTAATCCTCTCTCCTTGCGCACCCCGAAACAATGGTCTCTTGCCTCTTGGGCAGGTCCAGACTTTTTCCCAGACTCCCTCCCTGCCAGCTGTGGTGCACTAGCCCCCTTCAGGCTGTGTTCACACAGCCAACCCCAGTCCTCTCCCTGGGATCTGACCTCAGAAGCCCAAGCCTCAGCTCCCAGCCCTCACCCACCCTGGCAGGTGAGCAGACAAGCCTCTCAGGCTGGTGAGTGCTGGTAGGGACCGATCCTCTGTTCAGGAATCTCTCCGCTTTGCCTTCTGCACTCCTGTTGCTGCGCTCTCCTCCGTGGCTCCGAAGCTGCCCCCACGCCATCCCCCGTCTCCACCAGTGAAGGGACTTCCTAGTGTGTGGAAACTTTTCCTCCTTCACAGCTCCTTCCCAGAGTTGCAGGTCCTATCCCTATTCTTTTGTCTCTGTTTTTTCTTTTTTTTTTGCCCTACCCAGGTATGTGGGGGAGCTTCTTGCCGTTTGGGAAGCCTGAGGTCTTCTGCCAGCATTCAGTAGGTGTTCTGTAGGCATTGTTCCACATGTAGATGTATTTCTGATGTATTTGTGGGGAGGAAGTTGATCTCCACGTCTTACTCCTCCATCATCTTGAAGGTCTCCCAAAATCAGGAGTAGAAATTTTAGTGATTAGAATAGTGAACTTGTTTGCAATTAGAATAGTGAACTTGTTTGCACATTAGAATAGTGAACTTGTTTGCACATGCTAATGAAGGTCTTTTAAATTAACTTTTTAATAATAAAAACATCATCAAGTTCTCAAGAGCTATTTACTGCCACAATGATAAGGAAATTAGGCTTTGAGAATACCAATGATTGTTTATTCCCTTAATTTCTATAGCATTCATAATTGGCAAAGCATTTGACCATTTATTATTTCATTTATCTCTGACTGAAACCTGTTGAGATAGGTGGTTTCATCCCGGATTTACAGGTGAGTAAACTGACGCTGAGAGTGATGGCATTGCCTGCGAAGACATAGGTGAAGTTAACTGCACCCAAGGCAGGTCTTGTGGTTCCTTGACCCGTGTGCTTTCCACAGGGCCAGATATGCACGCTGCTGATCACAGCTACATAACTCTGGTGTAGTGAGTGTTTCTTCCAGTTTTTCGCTAGCACAGTGTAGACTTCAGAAGCTTGCAGAAATGTGCCTTCATTAATCATAGAAAGACCCTCTCATTGTAGAAATTTTAGATGAATACCTTTATCTAACACTGCTGTAAGACCTTGGCACCATAATTTTCAGATTCAGTCATCTTCACTGGGAACCCATGAATAAAATCAGGCTGACTGAGGGCGGAAGAAGGCTGAGCCAATTAGAGAAAAACCCTGGGAAGCCTGGATTAAGTAGCACAAAGACGCAGATGAGTGAGCTGATGAAATTGCAACCATCACTGAAAAGCAGCACACTTGCAGTAAAACCATAGAATGTTCTGCTAACTTCAAGCAGTGGGAGTTACATAATCTAATAATTAATTGTCTGTAACTTCCAGGCCTATTAGGGAGGTAGGGAACAGACTCCAGAAGCAAATCACCAGCTTTTGAGGTGGTCAGGAATATTGCCTTAGGCATTCAGCTTTGTAATGGTAATGCTTACAAGTTGTTTTCCCTGTTAATTTTTAACCGTGGGTACAGTCCTTCTCCTACTAATGGGTATTTTAAGTGTATCTTAAAGATTTTTCACTGGTTTTTCACTCACAGTTGGAAATTGCCTAGTTTACCACAGTACTTTCAAGTGTCAAATTTGGCTTTTTTTTTTTTTTTTTTCCCCCCGAAAGACAAAGCCCAAAATAAAAGGTGACAGAATATCCCCAGCAGGCTGGAGAAAAATTAGGATCATGTGCAGACAGAAGGACACATCCTTTTAAAATAGTTTAAACTGCCATGAGAAGTAGAAGGAACCCCATTTTATGTGGATTGCTTTGAACAGACCTTACTCTCACAAAGGAGGAATATGAATTCTGTCTTGGAAAGGAAGAGGCCCTGCAACCACACAGCGTGAAGGGGAGGTTCGAGAGAGGCTGTGAGTGGATGAAGGCTTTCAGTCACCAGGGGCCATAGGTTTCATTTTGATGTACATAAAAGCTGACCAAGGACTTTGTGAAAACTTTGAGCTGCCTTCCTGACCACCTTGGTTTCTCTCCTTCACCCATAGATCAGCGTCATTGACGACCCTGTTCTTTTCAAGTGGTAAAAGAAGTTAAAAATAAAGTTCTATTTTAGATGTACCTTTGATTTTCTTCAAAAACATTTCAGATGATAGGAAAGAGAAATAGAGTGATAAATTTTAGCAGAGACCTGGCAGTCTTCTTATAGTTTAATCAAAAATGGGCTCAGCTTCAAATATATTAAGTTGCCACAGGATAATGGGAGTGCCTTTTGGGAACAGTTAATAGTTCCCGGAACTTTAATCTACTTTTATCATAATACAGGGTAAAAGTTCCAAGGTAAATAAAGACAAATAACATTTAAAGGAATATTGCATGATATGTAAGAGGCAACATATTTAAATGGATGTAATCATTCCTTGTACGGCTTGCCTTTTCTATGACATGTGCTGCATGTTTTCTCTGGATAATTTGGACTTCATCCAAGACGGCAAATTCCAGTGTTCCTTATGCATGTGGTCCTTCTCATCTCCTTGACAATGTCAGAAGAGATCTTTTAACTTGGAAATTTATAAAGGTAATAGAAAATACTATTTGGGATCTAAATGCAAGCACTTTAGAGTAAATTATTTTAAAAACGTCAAGTTATTTGTAGGTTTGTACCTGCAAATACTATACAATTAAAACTACCATGGTACTCCTCATGATTCTTCCCACTGGAATATTGATGAAAGCCTTAAGCAGAAGTGGCTAGGTTATACTCTTAGATTTCAGTTGTGATTTGGGTCTTATCTTTTGTTGTGCTGGACTTGCGTTGTCTGATGATTTCCCATTCTATACTGCATTTTCCCCTACTGAAAAAGTGCCTCCCTTATAATTATTTTCTCTTTAATCTGTGTTTCAGAGTAACATCAGAGTAAAATTTTCTTAATTTGTGTGCTAATAATAGCTTTTTATATTTTTATTTTTTGCCTTCTACTTTTTCCCTATATTCTCACTTCAGATTCTTTTCTCACATTTTCCTTAAATGTTTCTGTTGGCTGCAGTCTATACAGCACAGTTCCTATGAATCTCTTGGTCTGTTTATGTACCTTTAGAATATGAGTCTCGGTAGAAAACATAAATTTGTCTGTTTCATATTTATTGACAGAGAAGACCTTCATGCTCTATTGTTAAGTGGAATAAAGGAGCACACAAAAATACATGTTGGGTGATTCAATTTTTTGGAAAATAAATATTTAAGTATGAAAAGATGTAGAAGGTTAGATACCAAAATATTAACTGTGATTGTTTGAGAATAGTTGGAATTTTGGTGATTATAGTTTTCTTTTTATTTTCCCACTATTTCATTAATTCATCCTTTAAATGTTTATTTTTATTTTTGAATTTTCTGTATTATTTGTGTTAAAAACAAACACTAAGTGGAAAGCATATAAAAAAAGAGAAGTTCTATGGACATAAATAAATGTGAACTCTGATTATTTTATTTGACTGATGGGGCTATAAAATTTTCTTAACTTTCTTTTCTTTGGTTGTGAGGACTAAAAGTCTAATGCCTACTTCTTTTAAACTTCGGAGGGCATGGATTATATCTTTTTCATAAAGTTAGAATGGCCCATTTTTTGCCAAAGTGATCAAGGAAGGAATTCACTTTGGATATCAATTGTGACTTTACATGGGCCTGGAGAAGGCATAATTAAACAGTGATGACTTCTAGCCTCTGAGTAAATCTCAGTAGAATGGCAGTGCCTCTTCCAAACTCCACTCAGGGTGGGGACAATTCTGTTGCTGACTGAGGAGTCCCCACTTGGGAGTGTCATATTGAATCTGTCCTAAATAATATGACAAAAGCCAGAAAGATGAGATTGGGGAAGAAGACATAGAGCTAGGCTAAGATCAACCCTCACTGCTACCCACATATTTGTTTTGTTTACTTGAATGAAATATGGAGCTATTTTAAATTCCTATATAACACAATGGTATCAATAGAATGCAGCTTGGTTAAAAAATATATTTTATTTTTCTGTTTGTGATTACATTAAGCTTCCGTGAAAATGGAACACACCAGTTTCACAGCAGGAGAGGATAGATATAGCAAGACTAGAGAGGCGAGACGTTCAGGATTAGAAGAATCTGTATGGCTGAAAGTGAGGTAATGATAATGATTATGTGATAATAGTACTGTTGTGCTGTTTTATGAGGCAGTAATCCAGCTCCCAAAGCAGATAAGCTATGGGGGTGAAGGCTGAGTTTATCCCATGGAGGGCAATAGATTCTTGCTGGATAACCCAGCATGACAGTAAGGCTTTTTCTTTTTTGAAGCAAGGTCTTAAAAGTAAGTTTTAAAATAAAATGAGTAACTTCCCAAATATGAGCAAGTGAACAGCTGAGCAACAGTAAAAGAAAAGCAAATTGTGCAGGAGAGTGGGGGGCTAAGGGGGTGGAGATGGGATTCTTTTTATGCAATGAAAACTAGAGTTCTAGTAATAGGAGACAAAATTTCCAGGAACCAAAATAAAAACAAAAACAAAACCTCACTACCATACATATTGGCAGCTGAATTGAAGTGTTATTCTTTTTTTTTTTTTTTTTTTTAAATTAATTAATTTATTTATTTATTTTTGGCTGTGTTGGGTCTTCGTTTCTGTGCGAGGGCTTTCTCTGGTTGTGGCAAGTGGGGGCCATTCTTCATCGCGCTGCGCAGGCCTCTCACCATCGCGGCCTCTCCCGCTGCGGAGCACAGGCTCCAGACGCGCAGGCTCAGCAACTGTGGCTCACGGGCCCAGCCGCTCCGCGGCACGTGGGATCTTCCCAGGCCAGGGCCCGAACCTGCGTCTCCTGCATTAGCAGGCAGGTTCTCAACCACTGCGCCACCAGGGAAGCCCCTGAAGTGTTATTCTTCTAAAGAAGTATTAAACCACTGCAAAATGCAAACAGATTCCCATTCATCTTATTTTAAGTCATTGTTCATTCGTGGCTTGACAGTTGCTATATGGAAGGGGCTACATTAGTTACAACAGCAGTTATAGACAAATGGCATGTTATCCTCGGTTTCGGTGAGCTTACAGATCAGTACTGCTTAATGAGATGTTGAAAGAGCTTAATCTTCAGTTTTTCTCTCTTTTTTTAGTTTTTATTTTTTATTGTGGTATAGTTGCTTTACAGTGTTGTGTTAGTTTCTGCTGTGCAGTGAAGTGAATCAGCTCTACGTATACATATATCCCCTCTCTTTTGGATTTCCTTCCCGTTTAGGTCACCACAGAGCACTGAGCAGAGTTCCCTGTACTATACAGTAGGTTTTCATTAGTTATCTATTTTATACAAAAGTATGTCAGTTTTTCTCATGTAGCCAAGATAGACCAGAAAAAAAATCTCACTCCGTCTTGATTCCTCCTGCTTCGCACATGTATATAAGCATGTGAAGGCTTGTTTGGTTCTAGAGGAGGGATGGGATTCAATCCTCAGTCCATGTTGGTCATTCCTCCTGGGCTCTTCGCTTAGGCATGTGGTGTCAGTTCAATTTGGGTGGCTCCACTGGCTGCTGGCTTCACTCTGGGACAGCTGGGAAAATGTTGCTTCAGCTCTCAAAGCTTTAGTGTTCAGTACAAATTATTTCCCCCTCATAGGCTGCCAGCAGGCATCCTCCTGTGGTACTGTCACCTCAGAAGCCATAGTATCAGATGGGCTCATGCATCTTACACCCTGTAGAACTGCAATCCCTATCTTTTCTAAGTACCTGGAAACTATTAGACCTCCCCAAGGGATGAGGTCTCACTTCGAACACTGAGCCTCATCCACTCCTCCATTTGCACACAAAACTCTAGCTCAGTAGCTTTTGCCTTACAATGAAGAGGCCCAGTTGGGATTTGTCTTGGGGGCAACCACCCATCTGGACCATCTTTTCAGACTAATTCAAAATAACCAACTTCAAGGAGACTGAGGTTGCTTTTATGGTTACCTTCTGGGAGATGTGAAGATGCAAAAAAATATTTACAGAGTGCTTATGTGTACCAGGCACTATCTGGGCACTTGGAATCTATCACTGAACACAACAGACAAGGACCCGTGCCCTCAATGAGCTTTTGTTTGAGCAAAGGAGACGATAACCAGGACCTGTATTGAAAAGTTATCAAGTATGTTAGAGACTAGGTGTTGTGGGAAAAAAATAAAAAGTTTGAGTGGTGTGAGGGAGATACAGAGTAAAGAGCGGTTTGCCGTATTAAATAGGGTGGTCAGAGTGGGCCTTATTGAGCATGCGGTATTGAACAACCACGTATAGGCAGAAGGGAGTTAGTCGAGTGGGTATTTGGAGCAAGAACACTCTCTGGGCAGAGGAAAAACAACTAGAGCAAAGGTTGGAAGTGTGTTTGGTATTTTTAAAAATTGTGGCAAAATGCATATAACATAAAATTCACCATTTTAACCATTTTAAGTGTATAATTCAGTGGCATTGTACATTCACAGTGTGCAACCATCACTACTATGTAGTTCAAGAACGTTTTCATCACCCCAGAAGGAGACTCCATACTCATTAAGCAGTCACCCCCATCCTCCCCTCCGACCAAGTCTCTGACAACCACTAATCTGCTTTCTGCTTCTGTTGATGTGCATGTTGGCATTTTGAAGAAGACCGAGAAGCTAACGTGGGCTGGAGCATAGTAAGTGGAAGGGAGCTTAGGAGGGGAGAAAGTCAGTTAAGTAATGAAGAGCTGAATCCCCTTTCAGCCATTTTAAGTATATGCTTTTTACTCTGAATAAAAGAGAACCATTCCAGAATTTTAAACTGAGGGGTAAAAAAGCTCCATGGGAGAGTAGATTGAGGGGAGTGTGTGTGTGTGACAAGGTTGGAAGGAAGAAGATTGACTAAAGGGTGAGAGAAGATAATGGCTCTGGCAAGGTTGGAGGGGATTAGGAGGGGATTCAGAATATTAGAAATATTCTGAAGCTAACGCCAATAGGACTTGCTGATGACCTGGATTTGGGGTGTGATAGAAGAGTGACATCAAGGATTGCTCCAGTGAGTCTGACCTTTGTGATTAAAAGGATGAAGTTGCCATCAACTGAGATGGGGAAGTTGCAGCTGGAGCAGGTTTCAGGGGTGGGGGGTATCAGGGAAACAGTTCCGGCAGAGTGAGTCTGAGATGTCTGTTCATCCAAATGAAAAAGTCAAGTAGATGGTTAGATGCGTGTGTCTGGAGTTCTGGAAAGTGGCCTGGAGTGGAGATAAAAACTGGGGAGTCATTAGCACAGACATGGTATTTAATGCCATGAGAGTGGAAGAAGTCACCGGGGAACTGAATGTGAACAGATAATGAGAAGAAGCCAGTTGCTGACCACTGGGGTGCATCCTCCTTAAATGATGAGGGATACAGAAGGAACCAGAAAGGAGGAACCAAGGTAGGAGGAAGATCATGGGTATGTAGTGTTGTGGAAGCCAAGTGAAGAAAGTGAACCAAGTAGAGAGTCGTTAACTGAATGAAATGCTGTTGAATTGACTGACTATTGGATCTAGCAGTTTGTGAGGCCGTTTCAGTTGTGTGATTAGCTTGTAAGTCAGATTGGAATGGGTTTAAGGGAAAATAGGAAAAGAGGGACTGGAATAGTGAATAGAGACAAATATTTGGAGGATTTTCTTGGAAAAGAGCTGAAAGAAATGGAGGTGTACCCCCTTCTTCAGCTCCTCACTTTTACAAGAAATCATCCTCTCTTATTTTGTATATAACATAATTATATAGTTAATTCATGGGAGTGATACTTTTCTTTGCAAAGTTTCATTTCATTTTCTTCCTCACAGATCCTCAGGACAATCCCTATCATTTAAAAAGAAACATATAAATTTATGAGCAGATAGTGAGGGGTAAGAAACAGATCTGAGGGAAGAGAAAGATTCTCTTTCTGAATCACTAATCTTTTTCTGAATCACCTAGTGTTTTACAGAATAAAATCCTTTTAAAAAACTATCCAGTAAAGATTTTGTTCATGTACTTCTTATAGGTAGTTTGTAAATATTTCCACAAAAAATAAGAAAATTTGGAAAATGTAAAAGTCATGGAGGAAAACTGAATTGTCTTTCCTCCAAGCCCCTTGGGAAAAAAGGAAATTATATGCAAAGCTTATTTTAAGGCCTTTACAATGCTTAATTTATTTATAACTTAGCTAATAAAGTTTTGTCTGGGATAATTAAATTTTTAAAATATGGTAGATTAAGAAAGCAATTGCAAATTTATTAACTGAATTTGCTATTTGATGTTTCTAATTTTTTAAAATCATAAATAGGGTTCTAAAGTTGCTGAGGTTAAAATAATTTAACTTTTCGTATATGTTCTAGTAACTGAAAAGCAGATGAACCCTGGATAACCATCAACACTAGTATTACAAAAACTCATGCTGTTTTAACTAGTTTCTTCCTCTTATGAAGTTAAACATTTTTAGTTTTCTGAAAAGTAGCTATACAGTAAAGGGGAGGGAACCCTTACGTTCACTGGACTTGCTATTTTGACATGCAACTTGGTTGAACTGTTTGCAGTTTTTGACCCATCACCTTCCACAGTATCGTCTGGTGCATTGTTTCATGCCAAGCTTGTTCATTTACCCACTTAAGTGCCCAATGAGTGTTTATAAATGCTAACGGATAATTTTATGGGTGCTTGGGAACTGAGGATTTTACTGGATTGAGGCATGCTACTCTACTCTTTCATTTGATAATTGTTTTCTAACCTGAATATTTCCAAATGAAGGTCAGTTTCTTTAATCCACTACGTGAGATGGAGGAGGCCAAAATATGAGATTCAAGAGAAGTCTTAGAGAAATGGTTCTGCAAAAGTTGTCTCACCAGGCTGTGGGAGGGAGAGTCCATTTTATTGAACATTTATTGGGTACAAGTAGTTATGTGCCAAACATTGTATTCAATGTTGTGATGCAAAGATGAGAGCTAGATTTATTCATTCAGTAATTATTTATTCATTCAGTCAACATATATTCAGCATCGTTTGGATTATTCAAACAGCTATCCAAAGGCAGTCATTCTGCAGCAATTGAAAATAGAAATAAGACATTTTTTGCATTGTAATTTAATCAAATAAACTGCTATGCTACCCGATATCACTTACATTTCTAGTTTTAATCTAAGATTCAAACTTATTGCAGCTGGAATCTTAGTGATACAGTTGGGGGAAAAGCTATTACATCTGTTTTCATAAAACTCAGAAGAAAAATCTTAATTTATTTTTAATATTTCATGTTCTTTATATTTCCCTATTTCAGAATATATTTTTTAAAACAGGCAAAAATTTAATAGATTTTAAGTAGAAAACAATATTTTCATAAAATCTTTCTAAAGTATCTGTTTTTTAAGTGGGTAGTTTTACAGGTGAGGGGTTATTTCTTAAAGTTCCTTGAAGTGGGCAAACCTGTCAGTGTTTGCAGCTGCTTAAACCATCTACCCTCCCACCCCCAAATTAACTCTTCCTTATTGATGAATAATCTTTCTATTTTTCGGAGAGGAAACACCAATTAAGTAGGTAATTAGGTACTAGTGTCTTTAAGATTTCTTTTTAATACATGTAATCTTCCTTTTAAAAAATAGGTTATACCCCCTGTGCAGATGAGATGTTGTAAATATTTTTAAAGTAAGGATTTAATCCATTATAAATATGCCTGCTAATTTTAGGCAAAATTCTGCCCTAGGAGCTGAAGAAATCCAAAGAAAACTAATGTTTTTCCAGCTCTGAAGGAGGTAACAATCTAGTGGGAATGTAGAAGCACACATTATTTAGGTGGAATTGCCAATAAGATTTTAAAAATGGGAGCAGTGATGGACTATTGAAATAGAGAGGAAAATTCATTCCGTGTTTAGATGTGATACTTCTGTAAAGTTGTGAAAATGCTTTTATCTCTCTGAATTATCATATTATTGAAGTTGGGATGGACCTGTGTAAGATAAATAAGAAGGATCGTAAGAGAAAACAGCATTGAGTTTAGAGGCAACATCTAGAAGGAAGTGATTATTTGCTCCCAACTAGTTTCTTAGTAAAAGAGAATACATTTCCTGGGTGACTAAAAACACACCTTGCATGTTCTTCCAGTACAGTCTGAATCCTCAGCAAAAGGCAAAGAGGATGATTCTCACTCAGCAACCTCTCAGCTTTTATGTACCTGAAACCTTCAGTTGCTATTTGTGGTTAACACTTGCCTTTCCATCATCTCACTTTCCTCACTCCTAATTATGAGCTTAATGTGCACCTTCCTTGATAATTTGTCTCCAACAGGAAGGCAAGATTAGTAGACTACTCTGTACCTTTAGTACTTAGCTGAGGGCCTGGCATATAGTCAGTGCTCAATAAATATTTTTTAGTGAATGAATTACCACCCAGATATCAAAGCCTTTACATATTAAGCTCTAGGGCAGAATTTGGGGCAAGTAGAGGGCAGAAGGTTCTAAGAACAAATTTTTGTTATACTAGTATAAACAAATGGAAGCTACATTAGCAATTGATACTTCGAACCTTTTCTGATAGGACTTTACTTGCAATTAAAAAAAATGATGGCCAGCTTTTAATATTGTGTCAAGTCAGTGCTGTCACCTTCATTCATGAAATTTCCATTTAATGTATGGGCTTTAACAATTTGAGTGATAACAGGTGAATGACTTTGTATTTATGTGTCTGTGCCTTGCAGGTTTAGATATTTACCAATTCTGCAAACTACTATGAAGTTAGCATCAGAAACATACTTTGTTATAGTTGAGGTATGAGTTAAAAGAAATTATGTACATTGTATATACTTATGTCCCTTGAGAGTACACTTTCCAAAAATGATTCGTTGCATTTTTATATTCTATATTTTCACTTCTATCATGGTCATACAGGAAAATATCTACAAATTGTTTTATATGACAGTGAGCTGGTCTTGCCGAACACTCAGTATTTACCAGCACAGAGCAGTATAAAATAAGTAAAAAATAGTCTCTGCCTTCATGAAGTTAATGTTTCAATAAAGAAGTTGGACCCCCCAAAATTGTGAAATATATGAGGTCGTCAACAAGAGAAATGTGTAACTACAACCAGTTGCAGTGATCCTCAAATCCAGAGGGGTGGCTTCGGGCAGTGCAATCGCTGATTCCAAAAGTGGTTTGGAGAGTCATAGATCAGCTATCTGAAAGCTGAGGACTATGTCAGCCTTCTCTTCATGGGTGACATATAGTATTTGCTGTCTCATTAAAATGTGAACATCATACATCTAAATATTAGACTCAATATAATGATACAAGAGTAGTTTAACTATATGTCCTATGAAATGAACCTACCCTATCCTATTTATAGGACATTTATTCATATGTATATATATCCTGTATATATCCTAAGGTGCATGAAACATAGGAATGACTTTAAAAATACCAAAATTAAGAATAATTTACTATTGCCATGTTTTGAAGGTGCTGTATAATCCACTGCTTAACACTTTGAACTTATTTGTCTCAAGCCTGCTTAATACCAAAACAAACTCATAAAACCACTTAACTGATTATGGAAGGTAATAATATCTGGGGAATTTGTACCAGAAATCACATGCTTGGTTTATAAAATATTTATTAAAAGAGAAATTAAATTATTCATGTTTAAATTAGGGTAGGTGGGTATAACTGAGAAGTCCCAAATCTTGATGGTTTAATACAATAAAGGATTATTTCTCACCATGTCATCATCCAATTCAAGTTAGTGTTGGTGGTAGTGGGGCAGTTATCGGGAGGCTTTACTGTCCTCAGTCATTTAGGAATTCTGGCTTCTTCCACTGAGTGGCTTTGGTGTCAGGGAAGGCCTTGGAGTCCCCAGTGGATCATCTGCATCTGGCCTGTAAACAAGAGAGGAGAATGTGGAGCATTGCATTGAAGGGAATACCTTTTTAGTCCAGACGTGGAAGTGCTAGCCATCACTTTTAACTACCTTTCCTGGCCATAATTTAAGCGCATGGTTCCACCGAACTTAAGGGAGCCTGGGATATGTAACCTAGTGCTATGCCCTGGAAGAAAAGGAAACAGGATTTGGAAACACAGCATGGTCTCAGCCAGAGTGTTTAAACATGCTGCACTGACTTAAAACTTTCTGTACACACTGCTATGTTTGAAAGCGATAACCAATAACCAGCAAGGACCTACTGTAAAAACCTAATTAATTAATTAATTAAAAAACAGAACAAAACTTTCTGATCAGTTGAAATACTTCAGAATTTTCCAACTTAACATGAAGTCAGTAGATCATATGAAAGAGGAGTGACCAAAAATGTAACAAGAAGGAAGACATATCAAATTAATCGGCCAATTTGGAAGCAGCTATATTTAAAGAGATGACTATCCAAAGACAGTTCAAACAGAAATGAAAGGTGACGAATTCAGTGCCTCAACTCTTAAACTAAGTGTGATACTGTAAAGAGGTAGATATATGGGTATCGCCATTAACTGGACACGTATCCTGGGCCATTCACTTAATCGCTCTGACTTGATTGCATCCTCTGAAAAATGGAGATGATACTGATATTTGTTTTCATCCTTGCTTTGAAGCAAACAAAATCATGTATATGAGGGGGTTTATAAAATATTAATTGCTAAACAAGTTTTATTTGAGGCTACTTGCATTAAGGAAAAATTACCTCCAAGACTGCTCCTGTCATTCACCTGTGACTCATGAATTTTCAGTTGGCATAGAGTAGCAGAGGAAAGTCTTTCAAATATTGTAAAATCTAGGTTTATCTGAGGTAAACTTTGCTGCTTGTAGGAAGTATGTGGCTGAGTAATAGTTCAAAAATAGCATGTTATTTTGAGGAAGAAAATATGTTCTTCAACAAATAAAATAAGTGTTCCGAAGAATAATTTTATAGCATATTTAATCACACATCTAAAATAATTTGAATCCTGTAGTTCAGAGCACTCTGTACTTTGATATGAATTTTGAAGTGCTTTATTAACTGCGGTAGTACCAAGGCAAGTACTATTATGTAGAGTTGAATTTTTTTTTTTTTTTTATAAATTTATTTATTTATTTATTTATTTTTGGCTGTGTTGGGTCTTCGTTTCTGTGCGAGGGCTTTCTCCAGTTGTGGCAAGCGGGGCCCGCTCTTCATCGCGGTGCGCGGGCCTCTCACTGTCGCGGCCTCTCCCGTTGCGGAGCACAGGCTCCAGACGCGCAGGCTCAGTAGTTGTGGCTCAGGGGCCTAGCCGCTGCGCGGCATGTGGGATCTTCCCGGACCGGGGCACGAAACCGCGTCTCCTGCATTGGCAGGCAGATTCCCAACCACTGTGCCACCAGGGAAGCCCTGTAGAGTTGCTTTATTAGTAGCTCTTACCAACCTCTGTGAAGGAACCTGTGCCGTGAATAATCAAAACTGGAATACACAGATGAAACAATTTATATATTTAACATGCATTTTGACAAATTATGAATGTATGCTTACACACACACACACATACACATAAAAGGTAGCTGTGATTAAAAGAGGCTTGTTTCATAAGTCAAACAAATAGACAGTCCTCTCTTTGCTTTATGATGACCTGCTGATGCATGTCTACCAGGAGTTCATTGATGGGTTCATTCAATGGACATTTGAAGACTAAGTTGTAGGGATTAAGGTAAGTGTTTTCAGGATATTAACAAAAAGTACCTGTAAGTTTCTTCAGGGTTTGCAGATATTATATACAGGAAAAAAAAATGTAGTCAAAGGCAGTATTATTTTTTAAGGAGTCAGGAGGCAGATTATAAGTGGTATAAATGTGGCAGAGTGAGGTTCCTTTCAGGTTGGAGAACAGGGAAAGACAACGTCAGGAGGAAGGAACGTTTTCATTGGTTCTCGGAGGATGGATAAGATTTAGCTGTGTGACAGGCATGAGTAGTACTTCAGGCAGGGAATATGGCATGAGCAAGTCAAGGGGATGATAGAGGAGCCATTGGCAATGAGTAAAATGATTGATTTGGCTGGAGAATTAGATACATAAAAGAATTTGGGGAAATCATTCAGCTTGGAAACAGGTTGTGGCCATACCCTAGATAGCTTTAAAAGCCAGGCAGCTTTATGGACAGCTTTGATGAGACATTGATGAGTTTCTACAATGATGTGAAGTGATTAAGAGAGCTTTGAAAGCATTATTTAAAAACTCTTAATTGCCTAGGTGACTTCAAAATTATACTTGACTCTTCAGAAACCTTGTCATCTTAGCAAATTGAGGGCTTTTTTTCTCTTAATAACTTGAAGGGCTATTTTTTTTTGCCCCAGATTTTTAGATTTTTATTTCTTACTACTGTGTTGAGTGTCCAAGATTCTTATGCAATGCCACCTATTGTAAGGTTCCTATATAGAAATAGTAATGTGTTACTTAGTAAGCAGAAAGTAATATTGATTCTGACTGCATGGAAAGTAGGGTGCTAGGTGAAGTGAGGCACACACAAAAATATAAAAATATGATGTTAAAATAACAACACTGCATAGCATTTGGGAGATAGCAAAAAATAGTATAGAAAATAAATTCTTTGGGAGTTTAGAGTTGTGATTAGATTTCAGAGAAGACAGGTGGGAGAATTGCAAGGACTCTTAACCCCCAGACTGAGTGATGAGATTGATGGTTTATCATCAGAGAGTTTCAAGTAAATCAGGCAGCCAATGACAAGCCACTTCTACCTTTCCAACCAGCATTCTGTATTATGGCTCTAAGATAATCCATTGCCATCAGTAATGGGAATGATAGTGATGACTTTTGGGACCCTGATTTTCTTAAAAGTAATTTTAAGTCAGCTAATAAAAATTTAGTTAGCTGATTTATAGTTTTTATAATAGATAATAGCGGAATGTTTAAGAACTGTGTTGCATGTGTTTTCTGCTTCTTAAAATATGTCCTTTTTTCCCTTTCTACTTCCATTCCTCTCTCATTTTGAACAGGATTTTAAGTCTGTTTAAAATATATAAAAATAACAATACAAAAGCCAAAATTTAGGGAAATAAGGGCCAGTAAAAAATAAGGAAAGAAAAAGATGGATGAATTATTTAAGATGAGGTTATACATAAAATCCAAGTGCTAAGGTACTACCCATTTTCTATAAATAAAGAGCCCACATAGCTGTCTCTGAGTTTTCTAGCCGCCACAGAAAAGGGGAAAGGCCATAGTTTTATAAGATTGATATTGTCTGCAGTATAAGAACAGGCCAGTTTCTCAGAAGAAGCACCACTCTTCCTAATGCCAAGTGCAGGGAGAAATCTCTGTGACTGGTCCTCCAAGAGAAGCTCCACAGAAGTAATAAATAATGAATGTCCTCTTAAACATCCTTACAAGTAAATAGGACAAAGGTTGTCTTAAGACTTTTAAAAGTATGCTTTTATAATGATTTTGGCTGATTGTTTAATGCCTTAAATAGTGTGTGGGAAAACACTTCTATAGAGTCCGAAAAATGAACACCAGGCACAGACCGGGGGTAATTTTGAGCCAGGGCAATAAGAGTGTGATTTGCTGACCAGCAGCTTCGGCATCACCTGGGGGCTTGTTAGATATGCAGAGTTTCACACATCTCAGATCTACTGAGAATCTTCAGGGGGTTTTTGAGGAATACTGATTTCAGGTATCTCAGGTGACTTACTGGATGTTTAGATAATCTTTAATGGATCAAAGGGCACAAACTTTCAGCTATAAGATGAATAAATTCTGGAGATCTAATGTACACCATGGTAAGCATAGTTAGTAATAATGTAGTGTATACTTGAAATTTGCTAAGAGAGTAGATCTCAAGTGTTCTCATCACTCACACACATATAAAGTGGTAACTATGGGAGGTGATAGATTTGTTAATTAATTTGATTGTGGTAATTATTTTACAATGTATATGTATATCAAACCATCATGTTGTACACCTTAAATATATACAATTTTTGTCGAAAATTAAGAAGTAAAAAAATTTAAAAATATTCTCTTAAATGAGTTTTAGTTAGACCTTATATAGCAGTGGATTTGGAGATTGCCTCCCTGACAAAATACATGGAATAAAAATATATTATTTTACTGGTTAAGGGTAGATCTGATTTTTTTACATCATCCAAGTAGGGGGAAAGGTTTTAGACATTTAGATAATTAGTTATTGCCTAATATGTGTGAAGCACTATGTTTAGGTACTTTAGAGTTGTAAAGATGAACAAGACGTGGTAACTGTTTCTAAGAAGCAATCTAGCAGGGAGACTTAGTTGTAAACAAGTTGCCCTAATGAAATAAGAATCACAAGGTACAAACAAGGTGCTGTGATAGTTATTCCTATTCTACAAATTTTTACAGATGAGAAAACTTGGCTCAGAGAAATAACTTGTCTTAGCTAACAGTTGAACTCAAGCTCTGTGTGATCTTAAATGCAGTTTACACTTTTAAAATACAGCTTCTTAAAGAAAAGAAAAAAAGAAGGGAAACCCATTTTAAAAGTGAGAAAATAGTCATAAATCAGTAGGCTTCTACATTCAAGTTCACTATTCAGAGAATGTAATAATTTTGATGCACATCTTTAAGAGCAAGTGCTGTTTTTATTTAATGTAAACTGAAATGAATCCTGAAGTTTTCCTCAAGTAGGAATTAAAATTTTGCCAAAATAGAGTGTCATGATTGCAGGGGTTTTTTTCCTGAAATAAACATAAGATTTTATTGATATAGGAAGACAAGCTATTTTTATCCCTGAGTGCTGTGTGAGATTTAGTGGATTGAAGTATTTAGCAGATAGTACGTCCTCAATAAATATTGATTAAATAAAAGAATTTAATATTTACCCTTGAAATCTTCTTTGGAGCCCAATTTTACCAGGCAAGTGGAATCAAAGGAATATATTCATAATTTTTAAAATCTTACCTTCTTTAGAAATATTTCATAGTTCCATAATCCTTTTTTACCAGATATGGGCTCCCCACCTCTAAGCACTTTATATTTCAGTTGACATTGGCTATAATTTCCCCCATGTTATACTGATGTGTGTATTTGTATTTCTGCAGTAATGTAAGCCTTTCAGAGAATTTGTCGTATTTTTCTTTCCTGCGTAGAATTTAGTTAGCACTCAGGAGGCACTTAGTAAATATTTGAATGAACAATGAATGATGATCACTACAATAATTATTAGTCAAATTTATTCTAGCAACCTATGCCTCTAATCAGTTCCCAATAGCTGCCTTTTAAACCTGGTCAAAGCTTTGCTAATCGAAGGTGTTCTTTGACAGTGTTTTTGAGTATTTACAGTACTGCTGTTGAGAAGGCTAGCATTTATTGGGTGCTTATTCTTTCTCAGGTACTATTTTTAAAGCTTTTTCTTTTAAATTTTAATTTTATTGGAGTATAGTTGATTTACAGTGTTGTGTTAGTTTCAGGTGTACGGCTAAGTGATTCAGTTATACATATACATATATTTATTCTTTTTTATATTCTTTTCTCATATAGGTTATCACAGAATGTTGAGTAGAGTTCCCTGTGCTCAACAGTAGGGTCCTTGTTGGTTATCTATCTTATATATAGTAGCGTTTATATGTTAGAGCTTTAAAAACATTATATCTCAATTGGTCAGTACAGCAGTCTCAGGAGAAATTCTTATTTTCTCTTCTTTGGAGATAAGAAAACTGAGGTTTATAAGGAATTAACAATTTATGCAAAGTCATGGAGCTAGTAAGTGGTGGAGCTGGGATTTAGATTTGCTTTTAAAGCTCTGCTTACTGTACAAGGGTAGGAGTAAAGGAGTGACTAGGAGGTAACGAATGACCAGTCCATTTATTCTCAAAGAGCATAAATATACAAAATAGGCTGATTTGGGACATTATAGTCCTGTCTTCCTAGAAATTGACTTTGGCTAGGCTTATGCTTGGGAAATCATCGTCATCCAGAGCTAGATCAACATCTGTGTACAGAGAAGGTAAGAGTCAGTCCGTTAAATAAACTGAATCAGCCTTAGGATGGGTACGTTATGGCTCTAAAACATAAGTGGACATGTTGGACAACTTCATAGCTGTTTCTGACCTAACAAAATGTGTGCTAATGGGAACCCTACTCCAGTTCTCTGAATCTGGCACTGCCATTCTCTCCTACTTATTTAGGAATAGATTCTAAAGGATCACAATGTAGGCATCACAGTCCAGTCCACTGGATCAGTCTCTCACAGGATAATCACATAAGTCCAGGAACTCTCAGGCTGTAACTCCATGGGACTAATGGGTAGGATTCTCATCTTCATTCCCCTTATAAAATAAGGTATACCCTCGGTATCTAAGACACAATAGAGAGCACAAACAAAAAGGTTGCTGGCTTATAAAGAAAACAAGCATGACAATGCAAGCATGGGATTAAAATGGGTTTCCTAGGGCATACTCTTTTCATAAACACCAGGGAGGGAACTTTGTTCTTTTTCTGCTGGTGTTTAGAAGTTTTGTGGAGTGAAGGCAGTGAAGTCAGAGGTGTACTCCCTTAGTTTTTTTTGTTCTTCTTGCTGAAGTAAATGAGTGGGGACACTAAGGATTTCATGTGTGCACTGTGGCTACTTATTCTAAAAATAAAATAATACAAACTAAGCAATTATTTCTTTTGATTCACTTTAACATAGTGATTTGCTGCTTATTCATACAATCTGACAAAAAACCCCGAAATGATCTCTAGGCAAGCAGGTTGGCCCTAGCAAAGATATAAACACATCCTCTAGTGTATTCCCTTTAATAAGGTATTATTTTTAAAACCAACAAGAACCAACATGAATAATACTAAATACTGTCAGTTATAATAGTAAATAATACTAAATACTGTCAGTTGCTTTATTATTTTCTTCTTAAAATAAAACTAAGACAAAGCAATTAACTGCAAAGGGCTATATTAACCCAACTCAAAGGTTGCATTTTTAAACATGGGAGAGTGAGGAAGTGTAAAAGTTAAATTCTCATAGAAAACATTAACTCCTCTGCATTTCACCTGTGGCACATTAAAATGCATATTTAATAGCCTAATTAAACATGTACTAAGTTTAACATAACTGAATGGTTGTTAACCTGAAGCCCTTAACTTTTCCCTATCTTGGCTCTTTTGTTTATAAATTTGCACTTTACATTTCATTAGTAGATTTTCTCACTTATGAAACTTTTTTCCTTTCCAAAGAGTTAAAAATAGAGTAGTATTGTAATGATCTCTTGCTAAAACTATGTATCATTTGATAAGAGTCAATTTACTTATTTCAGAAATTTAAAATTTTTAATTAAAAAATAAAATTAATTTTATTTCAGAAAGTTAAACCTGTTGAGGTTTAATAAAATTTAGAAAGACCTATTGTATCCAACTTTGATCATCAGTCAGCTAAATTTAAGCCAGATATTATTTATTAACTAAAAGCTTTCATATGAAAAATATCACACATTAATTTTCATCATCATAACATGAAATCCAATGACTCATCTTAAAAGCAGACTCTCATTTTATAGGAATTTAGTCAAGTGGAAGTTCTGAAATGTGTGAATTGATTTTGATATGCCAATCTCCAAACATAATAATTTTCTTATTTGGCTGACCCCTTCTTATCTAGCTATATCTGGGGACAAAATGGAAAGATGACTGAAACATCCCAGAAATATCCTAGTACAGAGTCTCTGATGACTTTTAGCAAAAGAATTAGGTGTGTTTGATGTACCTCTGTGCTCTTTCTCATCCTCATGGAGAGCACTCTTAAGATGGTCTCTGAATAAGAAAGCAGCACTGGAAAGATTAAGTTATCATTTCAGAGGAAGGTCACTGAACAAGCCTGTGAAGTCAAAGACTTTGGTAATATAAGTCCTTTTCTAAATAAGCTGTGTGTGCTAAGCATGTGTGAAAACCATAAAACTTCTGGTGGGGGAGCAGGCTACAGGAGGAGATGCTGATCTTGGGAGCTTTAGAATTTTAATTTGAAGAAAGAAGCACTTTGGCATTTTCTGGACACTGTCATCTTCAAGGTTTTGTTGAAATATGCAAACTTTGTAACATTCTGACTTTTGATGCTTGGACTGGGTTCTCTGTTTTTAAAATCATCTATAAAATATGCAGAGAGAAATTTGTTCTGATGAGCATATGACCATGATTCATTCAGAGCCAGCCAGAAAAATATTAGCTACTCGAAAAAGGACAGATCCACAGTAAATTTAGTTCTGTGTCATTTAATAAGAATTCATATAGTGGATACTTCAGTGTCTTGCTTTATACGAAAATGGAACTTTTGTCAGGGCCTACTTTAGGAGAATGTGTAGAGCTGTACACATGTTCAGGAAAGGCCTGAGATGGACTTAATCTCTCACATCTACCTGACCTTGAGCTTCTGTACAAGCAGGAAGTGAAGGCTAAGGCAGAGTTGTAAACTGTCTGCCAAAGCAGGGAATCCATGCCCCAAAATGCACACAGAGCCCCTTGGCTAAGGCTGGGAGACATATTTGTTCAAGTTATTTAAATAAATCTTTTTCTAATCATTAGGTGATCACAAATCTAACTGCGTAGTGACTTCAGTGGCCACACATGACAAAATACAAACTTCAGAGAATTCAGAAAAGTCACTAAGCAAACAACAGCAGAAGCAGCAGCAGCAGTAACAACAACAAACAACCAAAACAACAAACCCTGGGGGTGAGAGAGAAATCTGATTTCCAGAGTTACCACATTCTATTATTTAACATGTCTAGTTTTCAACAAAAGAAGTATAAGATATGCAAAAAAAAAAAAAAAAGAAGAAAAATATGGCCCATACACAGGGAAAAAAGTCAGTAAAAACTGACCTTGAGGTAGCCCAGACATTGGAGTTGCTAGACAAAGAAATTAAATCAGATATTTATAAATATGTTTAAAAAATAATGGAAATCATGTTTAAAGAATTAAAGTATGACAACTATTTGTCACCAAATAGAGAATATCAATAAACAGCTAGACATTATTAAAAAGTAGAAATTCTGGAGTTGAAAAGTATAATCACAGAAATGAAGAATTTACTAAAGGAGCTTAACATCACATTTGAGCTGGCAGAAGGAAAAAATAGTGAACTTGAAGATATGTCAATTGAGATTATTCATTCTGAGGAACAGAGAAGTAAAAGAATGAGGAATAATGAACAGAGCTTCAGAGAGCTGTGGGACCCCATCAACTGTACAAACATGTGCATGATGGAAGTCCCAAAAGGACAGGAGAGAAAGAAAGGAGCAGAAAGAATACTTTAAGAAATAATGGCTGAAAACTCCCCCAAATTTGATAATAAACAATTAATGTACACATCCAAGAAGCTCAAAAAAACCACATAGTACATACTTGAAGAGAACCACACTTAGACACTTCATAATCAAACTAATGAAGCAAAAAACAGAATCTTGTAAGCAGCGAAAGGTAAGTGACTCATCAAATCAAGGAATCCTCAATAAAATTGACAACTGATTTCACTTCAGAAACCATGGAAACCAGAAGGCAGTGGGTTACATATTCAAAGTACTGAAAGACAAATTAGCCAAAAATTTTATATCCAGCAAAACTGTCCTTCAAAAATGAAGGAGAAATTAAGATATTCCAAGATAAACAAAAACTGGGAAAACTTGTCACTAGTAGACCTGCCCTATAAGACATACTGAAAAAAAATTCCTTCAGGCTGAAATGAAAGCATGCTAGACCACAATTCATATCCGCCTAATGTAATAAAGAACACTAGTAAAGGTAACTATATAAGTAAATATAAAAGACAGTATAAATTTATTTTTGTTTATAACCCTTTTTTTCTCCTGATTTGAAAGACGACTGCATAGACTATAAAATCAAGTTAATGGGCTTATAGTCTATAAAGAAATAATTTCTTTGACAATGTTAACACAAAAAAGAGGGGAAGGAACAAAGCTATATAGTAGCAGGAGTTTCATATGCTATTGAAATTAAGTTAGTATTAGTCTGAATTAGATTGTAAAATAAGATAATTTTAATCCCCAGAGATTAAGGAAACAAAAAATATTTTAAAAGAAACAACAATGGAATTAAAATGGTACACTATAAAATATCTGTCTAACATAAAAGAAGCCAGTAATGGTAGAAGAGAAGAATAAAAGAGACATGACATAGAAAACAAATAACAAAATGGTAGACATAAATCTTATCAGTAATTTATTCAGTGTAAATGGATTAAATAATCCAATCAAAAGGGAGATGTCGGCAGAATGGATAAGAAAACATCATCTATCTCTATCCTGTATATAAGAAATATAAGTTAGATACAAAGACAAATTGGTTGAAAGTAAAAGGACGGAAAAAGATACACCATGCAAACAATAACCAAAAGAGAGCTGAAGTAGCGATACTAATATCAGACACGATAGACTTTAAAACAAAAATTGTTCCTAGAAACAAAAAAGGACTTCTCATAATGAAAAAAGGGTCAATCCATGAAGAAGACATAGTGATTATAAACATTTATGTTCCAAATAATGAGCCTCAAAATACATGAAGCAAAAACTGACAGAAGTAAAGTGAGAAATAGAAAATTCAGCAATAGTAGTTGGAGACTTTTCCACTCCATTTTTAATAATGGATGGAGGAATTAGACAGATGATCTACAAGAAAATAGCAGATTTTAATAGCACAAACATCCATAAAACATTCCACCCAAGAGCAGCAGGGTATACTTTCTTCTCAAGTGGACGAAGACTATTCTCTAGGGTAGACCATATATGCTAGGCCATAAAACAAGTTTCAACAAATTTTAAAAGATTGAAATGCAAGGTATATTCTCCAACCACAAAAGAATAAAATTAGAAATCAAAAACAGAAAGAAATTTGGTAACTTCACAAATAGGTGGGAATTAAACAACACATTCCTAAATAACCAGTGGGTCAAAGAAGAACAAAAAAGGGATAAACTACATATATAAATATTAATGAATTAATTTTAAAGAAACTGTAGACATATCAGGGTTTTAAAAAAATGTATTGTGTTATTGTACTAGCAGAGTACTTTGTTTACAGCCATGGTAAAATTAGGTATGAGAGATTTTAGCTTGCTAAAAATGACTGTACGTGCTCGCTTCGGCAGCACATATACTAAAAATGACTGTACATATACTCTTGTAAGAGGGGCATGAATGTAGAGGCCGGCAATTCATTTTGAAGGATTAACCTATTTCTATTTTAGAAAAGATGATTTATTTTGAGACAGTCTTACCTATGTATGCCTGATATATGACTTAGTTCTTATGGGGAAGAATAATTTACTCTTTCACTGACATCTCAAAGCCTTTGCTTCAAATCTTGGCTTTAATTAGACAAAATTTTAAGTTGTAAGAGAAAGCTGTTTATGTAAGTGAATTTACAAATTTAGCTAAGTATGCTTTTTAAAATTTTTTTTGGTTATGTGTCCTTAAAAATTGTTGACTCTATCTAAATGGTGTTAGGCCACATCTTTTACATTTACTTTTTGCTGTATACTTTAGTGCCATTAAGGGAAAACTAGTTACTCTAGAGATACTCAAACATTGTGCATAGTAGTGTCTATGCATGTCCATTATAATGCATCATTAAGTTCCAAGCACATGTGTTTGAGTCTTGATGCTTATTGAAGAACAGCAAGAACTTTTTTTTAAACATCTTTATTGGAATATAATTGCTTTACAATGGTGTGTTAGTTTCTGCTTTATAACAAAGTGAATCAGCTATACGTATACATAGCTGATTCACTTTTATAAATAGTGAGTTTGATTTAATTTCAGTCTGTCAGGTGGTGAAAAAATGCATCCTGCAAAATTATTCAGAGAAAATTTACTCTTTCTTCAGAACAAGGAGAAATCAATATTGGGTGTTTGAGTTGAATGGTGTTTTACTTTCAATTAATAATCTCTGTGATTGTTGAAACAGGAGACCAAAGCAAAAATCACAATATGCACAAAAAGGTTGCTGGAAGCAATATTTTATGAGCTATCTGCCCATGCTATTTTCTTTCAAAGAATTTTAAGTTTGGAGATCAGACATTATTTTTTTAAAAAATCTAAATAATCATCCAAGAGGAATATTGTATCCATTTACAAATAGTTTTGTTTTTTGACAAAACTATTGTGGTATGGCTGATAAACACCCAGAAGTTTTAGTTGAGTCAGAAAGAGAGTCTATGCATATTTCTTTAGCCTGGGGGCTTGTTTCCCTCATGATATCCACCATATTCCTATTAAAAGCTCTTCTGTCATTTGTTTCCTCAACTGGAAATATTTTGTGCTTCTGGTTCTGTCTTTACATAGCTGTGTACATGGTAGACAATAAGTATTAGGTGGATACATAAATACTATGAAAACCTCAAAAAAACCCTATGAAGACAGTCTTATAGTATATTTCCAATTTTACTATTCTTCTCTTAGAACTTGATAAAATGCTGAGCACCATGAATGAACACAGTCAATCTTAATTGATGTTGGTGCTACTCTCGGCTACTGCAGTAATTTAAAATGTACATTTCTTGATCAATTAATATTTTCATGAGAACTTGGATATTTAAAAGAGCTAATAAAAACACTAAACCTATTAGAATATTCAGAAATCAAAGAGAACAGTAGAAAATCTTTTAAAATATTCTTACAAAATATCAATTATATTGTGTACTTTATAGTTATTTTTTAAGAACTTGTTACCAATTTCCGTGTTTCATTAACAAACATATAATTGATGTATAAATTGCTTGAGCTGATACTTTCTTTGATGACTATGTGTTATTTATCATGTACCTATAGAACTCAGCGCATTGAATTTTCTCCACAAAAGTTTGTTGCATAGCTTGAATTTTGTATCTTCCTTTATGGATGTTTGAGTTATAAGAATTGTGTTTCCAACTGAGTTGAAGAATTTTCACGTGTCAGAGAGGTTGTCAGAACTAAAGTTAAAAAATTTTTTTGTTGCTGAAAATCTTTGTTAGGTTTAGGCTCTTCAATTTTTAAATGTAGTTGATTTTAATTAAAGTGTAAAGAGAAAAAGAAACCATTGGAAAGATATTGGAACTAAATAATTCACTTCTGGTGAATAGGGAGTTTGCAGTTTGAGTTAATGGTATTCATTACACTAATTAAAAGCAGTGAGCCATTTTGCCCTTATTTTCCCAACCAGTGTTTTCAGTAATGGGGGGATGGGGTGGTTGGCATTTGATGTTTTATGTGATGAGGTATTTACTGATGGGCTGCTTTGACTTCTTCCTTAAATTGACAACCACTTGAAAGGAATTTATCAGACAAAAGAACAACTTCTTTTCTAGAGCTGGACCATTTATTCCAAGTTTGGGCAGTGAGAAGACAATTGAGTAGCTTTCACTGCCACCAGCTGTGCTATGGTTATTTGAACAAATAGAAGACTAAAGGAATTGTACAATCTCTTTATATACAGCATTATACAAAATCGGGACTCTTTTGCCTATTAAATATTGCATTTGTAGTTGAAAAACTTATAATTACTTAGATTTCCATTGCTGTAATGAGTTTGCTGCCCTTTGAAAGCTCACATAGGTCTATCAAAATTGAGTCTTGTAGAATTTGAGAAGGTGCTGCTGCAGGGTTTGCAGCAAATTCATGATTATTTGTCTTGCAGATGGGCATCTGTATCTATAGCTATATCTATCCCAAAGTAAACAGCTTGAAAACAAAACAGATTGTCCTAACTACTTTAAAAAATCACATTTCCTAATCAAGGAATTCCAGCGATTAATATCACTTGGCTACTCTAGGGCTTTGGAAAAAACGAGAAGTGGGTGTTTAAATGTTTTAAGAGGTAATTTTCCAAGCAATTGAGCAGGTAGTTAAAAATATGTTGTTTTCATTTCCTTGCCTGAGAAAATCCTAAAGTCTAAAGGTTTAGAAGAGAGTGGAAGAAGTTATACTGAATAGAGCCTGAAGCGTATGCTCCAGACGTGAAATCCTCACACCTGCCAATCTCCAGAGTTCATTGATCAGTATATGGAGTGATAAGAGTAGTAGTGTTTGAAGTGTGAGTACGGGAACTGTGCCATTCTGTTAACCTAAATATGTAGTTTCTTGGAGATTATTGGTGTACTCATTGATTTTTATAACTTATTAAATATTACTGTTGGGGTGAGAAGGTATCTTGAGTTTGATAGAGGTAGGCAGACTACAGGAAAGGGTAGGTCAGAGTTTCTCAACCTCAGCACCTTTTTTATTGACCTCTTGGACTGGATAATTCCTTGCTGTGGGGGCCTATCCTGTGCACTGCAGGATGTTTAGCAGCGTCTCCGCCATCTACCAACTAAATGCCAATAGTGCCCTCCCCACATGTTGTGACAACCAAAACTGTCTCCAAGCATTGCCAGATGTCCCCTGTGGAGCAAAGTCATCCCAGTTGAGAACCACTGTGCTAGATAGAGGGCTCCTGGCAAGTGATATTGGTTCTTACTCCTCTCTGTATCCTCAGTACTTATCAAGGTGCCTGGCATAGAGCTGGACCTCAGTAAATGTTTGCATAAATTTTTAAAAAGATAACTTAGAGAAGAAAGGTAACTTATTTTACTATCACCTTCTCTGCCATTGATTTCCCACATTATTAGTAGAATAGCATAGAATAAAAAAGCTCAATGCTGCATTATTTATAAAGAGCAAAAAGAAAAAATCAGAAAAATATCTGAATGCCTACTAATGTAGAAAATGGCCAAGTTAATATGGTGCATTTCTGCTATGGAATATTACACATTCATAGAATAGGTTATCTAGCAAACCTTTTAAATAATATTATTTTTGTAAAAAGTAGGTTATAAAGTTAAAGAATGATTTTTGTGTGTGTGTGTGTGTGTGTATGTGTATATATATATATATATATATATATATATATATATATATATATATAATTTTTAGGTGAAAAAACAACAGGAGGATAAATGCTAAATTATTAGTCTTGGTTGCTTCTGGCATTATGATTAGATTTTCTGTGCACCTTCTGAGTCATTATTGACAAGATGCCTTCTTTTTCTTTGGTCTTTAGAAAATCCAAATGAAAGGAATAGAAAACCAGCTAAGTCTGAGTGGATCTTATGTAGTCATTTGAAATGGCATTTTCTTCATTTTTTAATGAAAAGCTAAGAATGAATTGCAAGCTCTACTTACCATTTCTGAAATTGTTACCCAAATTTTCCTATAATTATGTTATTTGATTTTTGTTGTAACATTGTTATTTGGCAAGAACACATGTAGCATTAAAACTGATTTGGCATACTAAACATAACTGGGAAAAAATACCCAGTGTATTTCGTAAGTATTGTATAGAAGTTCCTTAAAATGTAGAAATGTAGAAGAAACAATTTCTACATAGTTTGTCTGAATTGCAAACATCCCTGTGTAATATTGATCATCTCTTACCATTATTCCTGTCATTATTTTACAGTAAAATATTCTTGTAGAAACTATAATTACGGGAGGAAATGTAGATGCTGCAAGTACACAATGTGTGACTTTTAAAAGAATTACACATTCTCAATTATTAGAGAGATTCACTTATGTGGCAATCTAGCTGCACATATACTGTAGGTATAGATGTGTACGTTTAAGTGAGATTGTACTGGAGCTATTGTGAATTAATCCAAGCTCTGTTGTCGAAGGACCTTTTAGGTATTTGCTTATTTCTTAGAAAGATCCACAGCTTAGAACATTTGGAGTTCCCAGTTCTGACTCCTCATCATCATGTTGAACCTGAAAGTTCATGTATTTCAGGCTGCCATATGTTTGAATAAGAAGTCAAAAATCAAACATTTGGCACTAGTTTCGCTCTTGCTTTCCTTTACCCAACTGTATAGACTAAGTTTGGATCCTAGAGTTCCTGTGATCTCGCATTTCGTGCACCCCATGCCTTTCCCTCAGCCTGAACACTTTTTTCTCTCTAATTCTTAAGCTTACTTCAAGCCTTAGTTTGAACAGCACTTTCTCAAGATTCTCTCTTGGGACCCTAACTGTGCTCATAGCACCCTGTATGTCCCTTGTCACAGCACTTTAATACAGGGTGATGAGTCTCTTTTTTAATGTCTGTCTTCTCCAGGAGCCTGTAAGCTTCTGTGAAAGTAGAAGTCAGGAACATTCCATTCACCACTTTAGCATCTACGAAAGTGCCCAGCACATAGGTAAAATTTAATAAGTGTTTTATGAATCAGTGCATGCCTGAATGAAGAAATCATAATTCCAGCCTCTTTAAGAGGAAAGAGTAAGACGCATCAGAGGCAATTCCCAAATAATGTAGAGTAGTACAACATTTGCTCAACAATGAGAGGGCATCAAATGCTCAGTTTTTCTTTTACTACTAAGTGTTTTGATTTGGATTATATGGAACTTTGGAAATGTGTGAATTCTAGTTGCACAATAAATTGTTATAGAATAGTAATATTCCAAATGTTTATTTATTATTTTTTTGTAGGATGAATTCTAGCTATACTAAGAATTGTAGTTTTCACGTTCGGATCAAAAATTCTCTGTTAAAAGAAACGTTATTTTTAAATCTTAACAGTGTTGGATGAGTGCTTTTTCTCATCTGGAAAGTAACACATCTTTGAGTCTCCTGATTATATTTTAACCATCTAAACGTATTAATTCTTTCTTGACAGGGACATAGTTAAGATTAAAATACATACATACATACACACACACACACACATATACACACATATACATATATTGTGTGTCTCTGTGTGTTATACTAAAATACCTTCAAGGAGTAAGAGTAATTTTTTTCTCTGGTAAATAATACTAGACCCTTTATTATGAGTCAGATTTTAAAAATGTTTGAATTTTTTCTCCCTTGGTTTTAGCTTTCTCTTCTTCATATTGTCTGAAAGGCAGCCTTCTGCAACATTTTCTTCCCCTCCTTAGACAGTTTGTCTTGAAGTCATCTCTAAAATTTTGGGTAATTCTTGGCTGAATCTTTTTCGTATGTTAATCTTAGATTAATTGAAGTTAAAACAAAATTATACCCAATAGTATGTTTATAGTTCACCATTATTATAGAATTTTACTTCTCACTTAAATGTCACAACATTTTATAGAGAAGGGGGTTAGTTTGCCATTCATTTACTCATAATCCATACACATATAAGGAGGACTAAATATATAATGAGATATGGATACAGGTATCAAGAAGATGTATTTCCATAATCAGAAAATACAATTGAAGATAACTCTAATGTTAGCCATAGAAATAAAAGGAACGTAGGAATAAATGTAATAAAACTTACAAAATATCTTCATGTACAAAAATGATCTTTAATGAAAGTCATTTGAGAAGATTTAAGTAAATGGAAAGAGATACTGTTCTCATGGATTGGAATACTCAGTGTTGTTAAGTTGTTAATTCTCCCCCAAATGAGCTATGGATTCAATCAAATTCTAATCAAGACCCTAACGGAAGTTTTAATGGAATTCGACAAGCTAATTCTCAAATTTATGTGGAAGAGTAAAGGGCTAAGGAGAGAAAAAATAATGTTGAATAAAAAGGACAAAGTAGGAAGAATGGCATTATAACATACTTAGACGTCTTATGAAATCATAATATTGTACATTGGACCAAATGTACAAGGCCAATTGGACAAGACTGGATAGCCCAGAAAGCACCAATTTATACATGGAAACTAGATATATGACAGAGGTGACATCATTGATCATCAAAGGGATGAGTTATTTAATAAATGGCACTGGGACAAAAAGTTGAAATTGTATTCCTACCTCATAAAAGCACAAAAGCAATTCCAGATTAATTAAGGATTTACATTTGAAATGCAAATTGGAGAATATCTTTATGACGTAGAGAATGAGAGAATTTTCTAAACAAAATACAAAAAACGCACTAATCTCAAAGGAAGGGGTTGATAATTATGAGCAATAAGTATAAATATTAAATTTAAAATTTGTACAATGAAAGAGAAAAGAAATTAATGAAAGACCAGGGAAAGATATGTGTCACATAAATATGACAAAGGACTAGCATTCAGGATATCAAAAGAAAAAAGGCAAAAACCCACTGGAAAACAAGACAAATGAGAATTCAATTCTATTCAGTTCTGATAAAGTGAACTTCAAATGGCCGCTAAAAGCCAAAATAGGGATCAGGGAAATGCAAATTAAAACTATATACTGTTCAATTTCATACACCTATCAGACTGACAGATAAAAAGTTCACCAGCACCAAGTGTTGGTGAGGATATGGAGCAGTATAAAATTTCACAATACTGGGGAGTATAAGTTAGTACCACTTAAGAGAGTCATTTATTCGTACATACGTATTCAATTTGTGTATTTCATAAGGGTCCAGCAATTCCTATGGGAAGTATAATCCCATAGAGATACACTTTCATTTTGTACACAAAGAGACGTGTACAGGAGTGTTTATTTCATCATTGTTTATAATATTGAAAAACTGGAATCAAACTACATATCCATCAATAGGAAATTGGATAAATGAGGTATTTTCATGCAATGGAATATTATGTGGCTTTAATAATGAATGAACTAGGCATATTATATACATGCATATATGTATTCATAATCACAGATGAGTCTCAAAAATATGTTTAGACTGCTCTGTATTGTTTAGGGTTACATACATATGAAATAAAATCAAAGACATGCTTAAGAGTAATAAATAGTAAATGCTTTATGAAACTAGAAATGGAATTAATGATAGGTAAGGTGTGTATATTGAATGGATAGCTCAGAGCAAAGTAGGGTAAGGCAAGGGGGAGCTCACCCAATAGCAAGTATGAACCTTGGCACAATAATTCCTCTAACAAAACATTTTATTTTATTTATTTATTTATTTATTTTATTTTTTAAACATCTTTATTGGAGTATAATTGCTTTACAATGGTGTGTTAGTTTCTGCTTTATAACAAAGTGAATCAGCTATACATATACATATATCCCCATATCTCTTCCCTCTTGTGTCTCCCTCCCTCCCACCCTCCCTATCCCACCCCTCCAGGTGGTCACAAAGCACTGAGCTGATCTCCCTGTGCTATGCTGCTTCTTCCCACTAGCTATCGATTTTACATTTGGTAGTGTATATATGTCCATGCCACTCTCTCACTTTGTCCCAGCTTACCCTTCCCCCTCCCCATGTCCTCAAGTCCATTCTCTACATCTGCGTCTTTATTCCTGTCCTGCCCCTAGGTTCTTCATAACCTTTTTATTTTTAGATTCCATACATATGTGTTAGCATATGGTATTTGTTTTTCTCTTTCTGACTTACTTCACTCTGTATGACAGACTGTAGGTCCATCCACCTCACTACAAATAACTCAATTTCGTTTCCTTTTATGGCTGAGTAATATTCCATTGTATATATGTGCCACATCTTCTTTATCCATTCATCTGTCGATGGACACTTAGGTTGCTTCCATGTCCTGGCTATTGTAAATAGAGCTGTAATGGTACGACTGTACCAAAGAGTTGTGGTACGACTCTTTTTGAATTATGGTTTTCTCAGGGTATATGCCCAGTAGTGGGATTGCTGGGTCATATGGTAGTTCTATTTTTAGTTTTTTAAGGAACCTCCATACTGTTCTCCATAGTGGCTGTATCAATTTACATTCCCACCAACAGTGCAAGAGGGTTCCCTTTTCTCCACACCCTCTCCAGCATTTATAACAATACATTTTAAACTTCTACATAGAACCTCAGCAAAACACGAAATCCTCTCGTTCTGCAAATACTCTTTTGAATTTCTTGGGTGATGCATTCAGCCTATATCAGCTTCTTCATATTATTTTAACATGTCTTTCTGTAATTGTTTTTTAAGTGTGGCACTTGAGTTTTCAGGACTGTTCTGAGTTGTAATTGATCACCGTACATGCATTTTGAATAGGGACATTTGTCAATGCAGCATATTATGTCTACTGACATGCCATTTCTCAGCTTGACAAAGCACCTCTAGAGGGCATAGGTTTTAATAAGAGAGAATGTATGATTTTTTTCTTCCATAGAAAGTGGGTGGTGTTACATTTTATAATGAAATAATGAATAGTTGAAATGACAGCTTATCCACCTTACTATTTTTATAAGCCAAATATAAAACTAGAAATAATGCTTATTAGCTTAGGCTTTATAATACTCACTTCAAGATAAATTCTAATAGGAGAATATTTACTAAATAAGTTTGCTTGTAGTCATAGTAAACAGTAACAAAAGTGGCTTCTTTGTCTTTTTCATCTAAATTTTTCTTTCTATATCCTTTCCACTTTTCTTCATACTCTAAATTTCTTCTTGCATTCAGTTGTATGAGCAAACCTACATTTTGAAACATGTAATTTTTGAAAACATGTAGTTTTTTATTACTCATTTTCAATTCATTTTGATACCATTATTCCTAGTTATTCAGTAATTATAGCACAGTTCTAAAATAAATGGAGGTACAAAGATGAATGAATGCATTTTCTGTAGATTCTGCCCTAGAGGAGGCCCACTTTAGTGTGAGAACTAGACAAAACACTTCGTAATGGCAAGATGTGAGCACTCAGGAAGAAGTAGGAATGATGGCGTCTGGCGTTGAGGAAACAGCAACAAGCTCTGCTTGAATGGGAGACAGTAGGCAGGGGACAAAGACAGCTGATCCCAAAAAGTGAGTGTGAGCTTGCTAGCAAAAAAGGATGGGAGAAGTGGTTGCTAGGTGGAGCATCAAGTGCAGATGAGTAGAAGAGTGAAAGGTCTTGGCCAGTTGAAAGAAAAATGAGAAATGCCATGTACGTGGAGTAGTGGGTGTTGGGAGAAAATGACAGATGAAACTGGAGAAGTGGAATTTTCATTAGTACATAGGATTTATAGTTCTTTTCTTCCATTTTGATCATTTCTGCCTGGTTCTAATATCTTGTCTCACACCACCCCTCACCCCAAACATTTCTCGGTCATTTGAACGACTCACTGGTGGTTAGTTTTCCTACTTCATTTTCTCCTTTCCTAAGAACTCCTTTTGACTGTCTTGGTCATTTCCAAATATGGGAATTCATTTCAGTTACTTAGTTCAAAAGATTTTATTAAAACGTCTTACCTTCGGTTCAACTAAATGGTTAGACAATTTACTAATTAAAAGGAAACTTTTTGTATAGTTCAACATGTTAAGAATTTAAATCAAATTGATTAATTCATCTTCTTGCTTGGTTAATTTAACCATTCCAGAGGGAAGTTTAGTGAAGAAAATTTTGTGATGTGTAAATTCATGGAACTAGTTGACTTTAGTCCTTTTCCAGGTCTGTGTCACTGCACTTGCTTCGTCCTACAATCAGGAAGGAACATCATCTTGAACTTTTCTTTGAAAAGTTCTCCTTTGAAGGAGTCTAGTTATCACTTAACCAGCCATTTCCCATTTCTGGATATTTTGGTAAATTTTCAGAGCATTTAGAAATCATACGCCATTTCTTTCAGCTTCAGGAAATTATCCTTTTATTTCAGAATTCTGTGATCTGTGAAATGGGTATTCAGTTACTTAAAACACTTCCAGTTGTTAGTTTTATGTCCAGAATGTTTGCCCTAAACAGTTCAAAGCTAAGTTTTGTTTGTTCACATTTAGCAAAATTTTTTTAAAAAACTTTGAATGGACTGCTTTATTAAAATAATGGAAGAACTTGGTAGAGGAAGAACTCCCAGAGAAGAAGTTAAATAATATAAATAGCTCTGCTGAGAATGCAACAAAGTTCTCTATTGTGCTGTTGCCACGGCAACACCAATAATTCAAAACAAGGAAATGGAGTCTCATGTTTAATATAATACAGACCTTTCCCTAGAACCTCTGTGGTCTAGGGTTTTTCAAGGATTGGAATGTTTATCTACATATGTCTAAATTTAGATATGCCCTTTATGTAATGTGGTAAAAGTGAAGTACTTAAATTCTATATGATGCAGTTATTTCTTTAGCATTTTTTAAAATTGACTTTAGAACATCAGGAATTTTCCTTGGGCATTGTGAATATGTGCTTACGGAGAGAGACATAATCTTTTATGCATTTCACATTCTATTTTAAAAGGTCACTTTGAAAGGTATGAAAGAGGTGTTTGGTAATTCAAGAAAGAAAAATGATTTTTTTTCTATTGAACGTTTAACCACTGTAACAAGAGCTGCCTCTGCTATGGAAGTAGATGTTCTATTCTGAAAGTCCAAATCTGGAACTCAAAAACATGGATGTGGAATTTTGGGAGTTTTAAAATAAACTTTGTCATTTTAGAAATAAATTAGAAAAATATTGAACTCCAATCTCAGGCATGTATCAAATTTAACTCACCATTCAATAAAGCACAACTAAACTGCAACAACAAAAAAAAGAGAGAAATTGTCAACGTTAAAACATAACACACTTTTTCCTTAACGTATTTGACCCAGCATAGTCTAGATAGAGACCTTCTTTGGACTTTAAAATTTTGTTCTCCTTTGTTAGTTACTTTGTCTTGCTGCCTGCCTGCCTGGCTTTCACACCACCAATTTTACCCTTGTTCTTACTAAAAAGTAGGCGTGTAGACAATTTTGATTGTTATAATTATAAATGAAGTGATTAGGGAAATTTTCATGCTCTGATCTTTTCTACCCAGTTACTTCATCACGAGGTTGATGCCAAATATATATCCAGTATGTGTGTATGTTCACATTTCACCCATTTAATAAGGACAGTTGTTGCCTAGAAACTAGTTTTCTCAAAGGCTTAATTCATGTACTATGTGTAAATTGGTCAAATATTATTTCTTGCATGAAACTTTTATTAAGGAATTATGACTTCATTTTTCACTTATCTCTTCCGCCTAGTGTTGAAAGGGGAATTCTGAGTGTTGAAAGGGGAATTCTCAGAGGTTCAGGAGAATAATTGTGAATCAGCCTTAAAAATGATTGAAAGGTTAGAAGGGAAATAAAAATAAAATGAAAATGTATTCATCCATTCTGCAAATATTTGTTAAGGAACTACCTCTGTCAAATATGTTTCTAGGCACTGGAGATAAAGTATTGAAAAAGACAGACTAGCCTCATGAAACTTACATATAATAAATATTTAAAGAAGGGATTTGGATAATAAAATAACCTATTGGGATTTTGTAATACTGTTATGACTCTTTCCATTCAATCATTCATTCATGCAGTATTTGCTTATGAGCAGATCACAAATTTTGTTATGTACTCTAATCTCCCTTTCTTCATCCAATTTTATCTTTTCCAATTTTTCAAAAGGAATAACATTTTAAAAATTAAGTGGACTTCACATGTCACTTGAAAGCAGAGTCAGGATTATCCATTTCAGGCCTTTGTTTTATTTTGCCATTCCCATCTGGACCTTCTTGATACTTTACTTTCAGGAAGATACGCCTGAGGAAGACCAAATTTGAGGTTCTAGATGGAACAGAGCTTTGTCTGTTAGTCTGAAACAGGATCAAGCAATGATACATGTTTCCTGAAGGATAATGAACTTTTTAAATGGTGGCCGTGCGTTTTTGTGTTATTAGTAAGCATTATAACTATTCACTGACTTCTATTAATAGATTTTTCTTAAGATGAGGAAAATATTGCATGGGTTTTTGTGGCCATTCTTCTTGTTCAGACTTACGCTTTGTGGAGCATGCTTTTATTGGTACTCTATTTGAGAGAGAGGCCGACAAAGGCTTCCATGACTTCCAGTCTTCAAATGATGAAAACTGAGCACCTGGTGAAGGATTTCAGGAAACCACTTACTTAATTGACTCTCTTTTCAAGTAAAATGTATTTCAAAGGATAATAGCCTAAGATTTGACTCCAAAGCTTCAGTGGAGATGAGAAATTCTTCTGGCTGAACTGTATAGCTAATGCTCAATTACCTTAGCTTCTATTGAACTATATTCTAAACACCTTCCTTTGTAACCATCACCTTGTGCAGAAGTCTATCTTTTTAGCCTTTAAGCAGAGCTCAAGCACTGTATTTAGACATCTGACTTGAAGACTAAAATTTGCTCAGTGAGCAGAACAAATGTTCAGAAAATAACATTTCAAGGTTAGAGTTAGTGTCCTGAATAAAATTTCTTTTCTTCTTTTTCTCCCTATTGAATATAATATAAATAATGTACCCTGACTGGCTTTCAAGATTAAAAAAATCAGAGAATAACAGTGAACTTGGAGAGGGAAGAAGGAGTAATTAAAAATTGAAGGGGCTACTGTTGAAGAATTGTTTCCCTGAATCTAAGTACATGTTTTATTCCTGATTCAATAGGATTATGAATCCTAAAAGGCTTTTAAAAACTGTATAGTAAAGCTTCTAGAAAAAGGGCCAAAATGAGCCTATAGCCACCTTAAAAACATTGAAAGAATACACACATACACAACGAAGAGGCATTATAATATCCCTCTCAGAATGGGGAGGAGAAAAGTATTTAAATATTGTTTTTGACTAGTTATAGTAATTGTAGGTTTCAATTTTTGGCCATTTACAATGTGCTAGTCATGGCATGAAGGCCTTTTATGTAATTGACCTTATTGAATATTCACAGCAATTCTATGAAATAGGCATTATAAGCCCCATTTTATAAATGAGAAAATAAAAGCCAGAGTGTTTCATAACATTCCTAAGACAGTATAGTTAGTGAGTGATAGTATGTTATGGATATTTCTCAGGAAAATCCCGAAATGGTGGCCAAGGCTCCCTAGTGTTGAGAAATGAAAATATTTCACTTCTTATGGGAATAGATGAGACTGATACATCATGATTATTATTCTTAAACAAGGCATTGCAAGGTCCCAGGACCCCTTCCAAAAAGGGAAGTCACATATTTGCACTGAGGGAAAGGGATTATCACTTGGTGAAAACTTCTTGAAGATTTCAATTCACTTGGATTGTATGTGACTTGATGAGAAACTTATCCCTTTATATCCCACAAGGCAAAAGGATGTTGTAACTGCATTGCACAGTGGGTCTATGAATCGGCCTGGGCACTCCCTCTTCTTTGTTGCCTGGTTGAGGGCATGTGTTCACTTAGTGTAGCCCAGTCTCCTTGTGGACAGCACCAGGACTGTTTAAATGATCAAATTTTCTCACCCTTGGAATTAGAGCTGAAAGAATTGTTGGAAATTCTGGATAATTTTTAGGCACTACTTTTAGAAAGGAATAAAGAATATGTGAAACCCTTTGACCTTTTTCTGATCCTTGGTGTCCAAATGCTCAAAATACATTTCAACCCAGCATAGGGAGACATTTCATAGTAGGACATAGTAAGGAGAGAGAGAGTAAATCAAAGGTGAGTTAGAGATTTATTTATTTATTTATTTTAATTTTATTTATTTATTTACTTATTATTATTTTTGGCTCTGTTGGGTCTCCGTTTCTGCGCGAGGGCTTCCTCCAGTTGCGGCGAGCAGGGGCCACTCCTCATCGCGGTGCGCGGGCCTCTCACTGTCGCGGCCTCTCTTGTTGCGGAGCACAGGCTCCAGACGCGCAGGCTCAGTAATTGTGGCGCACGGGCCCAGTCGCTCCGCGGCATGTGGGATCTTCCCAGACCAGGGCTCGAACCCGTGTCCCCTGCATTGGCAGGCAGACTCTCAACCACCGCGCCACCAGGGAAGCCCAGAGATTTATTTTTAAACTGGGTGGAATACCAAGTTTGTGTAGCAGAAAGTATAACAGCTGACTGTTATTTGGTGAAATGATTATCTTTCTTCTTTGCAGAATGGATTGTCAGTACACATCACCCAAATGGTATCTTAATTCTTTATTTACAGTTCCAAAGAATAACACTAAATTTTTATGTGAAGTATGTTGTATTGCTCTAAAACAGAGATTTTTAAGTACTAAGATATAATTCCATTTAGTCACGGAGTCAGACTTTTTTCAGAACTTCTGGAGGTTATCACCATTATTTATTGATGGGAACATTCAGCCTGGGGGATTAAATGATTTGTTCAAAGGGAAACAGTAGTAAATGGCAGGATCAGCCATATAATACTTTGAATTTTGGAAAAGTATTAAAAACAAATCCAAACAAATCTCTCAATTCCCACGTTTGTGGAGTATTCCACCTACCCCTCCACCATCCCAGGCAAAATGAGGAGGCAGAAAACCATTACTGTGGGAGTTAGACAGATATCTGTTCAAACTCTGCCTCATGTCACTCACTATACAGCTTGGCCAATTTACCCAATCTTTGTTTTCTTAAGTGCTACTATGATCTTATGAACACGAATAGAAAGAATTCTGGGAAGCTGCCACTTAGCTACTAAATATTTTTGCAGTGTAGGATTATGGGGCAGTTCTTACTTTTGTCCTCATATACTTTTTGTATTATTTGATTTTGTGATCAAATTGTTATTTGTAGAACAATTAAAACTTTCTCCCTTTAAAGTCAATAAAAATAATTTTGAATTTTATTTAGTATTTACAAATAATATGTTAAGATGTCAGTTTACACACACACACACACACACACACACATTACTCCTATTTCATATGTTTAGATCTTGTGTCCTGACTCCTGGTTTGGAAAAGATGGCCACCGTTATGTATTCAATTGCATAGTTTTTCCCATTATTTATTAACTCTTATTTAATCTTTCACTATAGTCACTGTAGAGGAGTAAAGCATGTTTATTTCTCATTTTTAATCTCCTTAATTTCATGATCCTCAAGGATTTTGTTCTTCAAGTTGTCTGTAATTTTAAGACTACCACAGTAGGTGAACTGTCTGGATTCCAAAAGAAACCTCTCTCTATAGAGCTGGACCTTGGCACTACAGAATTATCTGTAGTCAATTCTGGTCCTCCATTTACCAAATATGAAGACTTAGTAAATTTACTTAGTCTTTGGGTAAATTAGTCTCTTCATCTGTAAAATAAATGTAAGAAAACTGAACCCTCAGGATTGTTGTGATAATTAAATGAGTTAAAAATTTCAAGCATCTGGTATTATGGAGACTAGATAAAGATAAATTACTTTCCCTTTCACTTGGTTTAAATCTAGTACTCAGTATTGCTGTTGTCCCAGGTAAAATTTTGCTTATTAGTTTTGTGATAAATTGGATGTGAACTTTAGCCATCTGCTAATTTTAAGAGTAATTGAATCTCTTGTGGAGTAACTAAAAAGATGACCAGCTGATTTCAGCCTAAATATTCTGGGTTGTCAGGCAGCCTTCACTTTATCAAGGGAGAAAATAAAAATCCACAATGCTAAAGTAACAGTAAAATAAAATTGGTCCAAGAGATCAATTAAAGGGCACTGTGATACATAAGATTCTAGCACTCATGAAAAGTACAAATATTTTTGCAAATATTTTTGATGTCTTCAGATTTATTTATTTATTTTTTGCCCTGGTGTTCAAAGTAGAAAACCTGCTTTTAAAAAAAGGTAAAAAGAAGAATATAAAATTTATCTATAATCATACCATTCAGAGATAATCCTTCTTCACATTTTGGGCTTTTAAAAAAATTCTGTTTTCTATCTAATATGTGGATACATTTTACATGTGAAGTTTGAAGGTTTGGGTGGTGTGTGTGTTTGTGTTCCAAGATATGGATAATAATACATACATGTTTTTGTATCTTTTTTCCTTACTTAACATTGTATTATGAACGTTTTTAGTGTCATTAAATATTTTTAGTGTCATGATTTATAGAAGTTGTATTATAACCCAACCTATAATTATACCATAATTTCCTTTATTATTCCCCTTATATTCAGGATATAGACGGTTTGCAGTTGTTCAAATTTTAAAATAACAGTGTGATAGACATTCACTTACATAAATCCACATCTTTAATTTTTTTTCTTCAGAAATGATTCCTAGAAATACAGTCACTCTCAAAGAGTGTGACTTTTAAAAAGATTCTTGATATACTGTGACAGTTTTTTTGTCCAGGAAAGGTGTACCAATTTACACTCCCATCAGTAGTATATGAGAGTCCTTTTCACATCATATGTTGTCATCATCATGCATTAGCATCAATTGATAGGTAAAAACGTTAATCTTTAATAATTTGCATTTATTTGATTACTAGTGAAGTTGAATACTATATGTTATATTACTGAGGAAGACACACACACACACACAGACCCGAGGATGGTTTCCCTTTCTTTTTAGCAAGTATTAGATATGTTGTATTCTTATGGCAATTATAAAAATTATTTGAATATATGTCAAGAAGCGAAATCTTGGCTAAAAATAATCACTTTAGCAGCAAGTTTAATCAAAGGCTTAAAGCATTTAAAAGAGACTACATTTGGGATGCTTCCCTCAGAAAGATGTGTTGCATGATACTAGGCTTATGAGATAGCTTTTCTTATCTCCTTTTATGCTGGGCAATTGGTAATTTTGTTGTGTTTACCCTGGGTTCCCCAAAAATGTTGAACTAGCAACTTTTGAACCTGCAGACATCTGCTTTTGTCATCGAAATTGAAAGATATAACTGAAAGGAAAGATTTACTTCACAAACTGTATAGTCTTCTGATTCTGCAGAATTGAAATGAATAAACTTGAAAACATGTTTAAGGACTGAAGCTTCAGTAAACATAGAGCTTAAGACTGGAGAAAGGGTGAATTTGCTTTCAAAGTAAGCACCCGCAGGACTGTGCTCCCTAACAAAAAATAAGGTAACATCTCCAAATTATATCATCACTTCCACACCAATTACTATGATTCTAACAGTTACTTTCTATACAGTCAGTGATACATTTTTATAATTTGCAAAAAATCAGTAGTAATTGCAGACTTTTTAGTGTGTATAGAGCATGCTTTAAATGGTCTTATTAGGTATGATTTTTAAAAAGACGTTAGCTTATTTTTCCAGGATGTCAATCTTGAGGCCTAGGAGGATCACCTTTGAAACATTTCTAATTAAATAAGTCTAATTTGGGGGAAAATAAGTTTTTAAAGGAGTAAAATGTGACCCAAGTCTTCAGCAGACTGAAGGATAAAACTGGCTTATAAAGAAGAGAGGTCTTACAAGGTATTTCTTAAGCCTTAGAGGAAATTAATAAAATAATTTTATTGAATTCAAACATGACTCAGCTTCTAATATTAATTTTGTAAATAGGAAAAAGCTAATTAAATTATTCAAGACCATTTTAAAGGTTAAATTGTTATTTAGCTCATAGGGAAATTTATTTTTACCTCTTTTAAAGCCCTAGATCGACACACAATTATTTAAGTGCTTTCTGTGTTATTCATTCAGTCTTAAATCCTGCCTGTGTGAGCTCTGGCTATCTAATAAAGGAGATAAAATAATGACCTATATATCTGGAACACAAGATAATGAATCCTATTACTTGGGTACATCCCTCTTCTGATTTGCAGACAGCTTAATTTTTACATCTGATCTTTAGCCGGTGCTCGAGATGGAGCAGAATTGAGTATTTGAGAGATACTTCATTTGTTTATGCATTTCAACTGTGGTCCTTTCTGAATATCTTCAAAGAGTTTTCATAGTTACTTTCCTCTGATTTTTTAAAAAATTAAAAACTCTCTAGCATTTATTTCTTACTGTAAAACCTTAGTTCATTTTGGGAAAATTAGAAAATACTGAAGAGTAAACTAGAAAAAAAAACCATATTCATGGAGAATTCCTGTTAATTGGCATTGGCAGCTACTCCAGAGTCTATTCTATATCATTCATCTATGAATGTTTTTACAAGATGAGACCAAAGTCTTGGTCACCTGCATGTTACACTGAATATCATATCTTTGATCATATATATTTTGTAAATGTCATTACAGTGTTTTTTATTGAGCAGCTAATACCTAAAGCAGAGATCATGTCAGCCTGCAGACAAATTTTATGTAATCTGAAGAGTGTTTGCCAGTCTTTTGGAAAAGGAGATTTCACATAAAAATCCAGTTATTTATTTTCTCTTGAAAAATGGGAAGCCCTGCAGTGCTCAAAATCTGCTTGCCTGAAGTCAGTGGGAGCCAGATAGGGCTGCTGATGGTTCTTGGGTGACAGCATTTTGTACGTTGCAATCTTTTGGAGTTGGATCAACAGATAAAAAGTATTTTATTTCATTAAAACGTGTCTTACGTCCTGCACTTTCTTCTCATTTATTGCAGATATTTACACCTAGAAAACTGTTTATAGCTTCCTCAGAGGACATTAAATTTTCCCTCATCCAGAGGCACATATCTACTACTTTGTCATGTGTTTTAATTGCTAAACTCCAGAGGAAGAGAATCATCCGGGCCAGGGCCTCACATTGTGGAAGTATCTATATCCGGTAAACTGGCTCCATTCCAGACAGAATAATTTATCAACAAGTGAAACACCAGCTACTTCCCACACATCCTCTGATTGCATTAAAAATCACTCCCTTTCCCACCCAACTGATGGAGTTTGCGTAGAGTATGGAACTGACATACATTCTCTCTTCTCCTCCTCTTAATTTTGTTGAATCAATGGTTTCTGTCATCTGTTAGGTTTCTTATTAATACTAATAAAATGTTCATTCATTAACTGTCTCATGTCTATGAACTAGATATCATCACTGTCTTTCCCCTCAAGTTATGCTGTTTTTATGAAGTCGTGCTGTAGCAGGGAAGTGAGCTGGAAAACTGATTTTGTGTCTGTAGCATCAGGTACTATTTAACCAGTGGGAGGGACTGATAAAATTAGTAAGTTGACTAACCACTTCCCTTCCTTGTGGTTCTTTAATATTATAACGGATACAGAAAAGTTCAGAAGGACTGGGCTAGCTTTCGAAACCACAGCACACTTTGGCAAAGAGGGAATGCACAATAGAACGGGTAAGTTTCTTTCTTTTAATCTTTTAAGAGAACTGTGAAAAGGATATTGGGGTGGAAGTTTTAAAGTTTGATTATGCAAATAGTCTTTAGTGATTTCTGTGGAAAGATAAAGCTGTTAGGAGGAGGGAAGCAAAAGGTTTTCCAATCAGCAGCCGTAGCTCTAACAACAATAGACATTCAAGTGAGCAAAAGATTCAACTCCAGGAATGTCTTAATTGTTCCAGATAGACAAGACTGAAATATTCTGAGGGGAGGATTCTTGTATTCATAAAAGTTTTGACAAGTAAGTTCCTGCATCCTCAGTTTTTGAAATCCAGACTTTGGAATTGTCAGCAGAGGCATTGACTTACTGAGCTCAAATGTCCTTCTGGATCCTGTAACAGCTTAAGATCTTAGGTTATCTTCTCTGTGGTTGAAATGTATATTGCTTTTAACTTTTTATTTTGGTAAATCTCAAGCACAAACAAAAGCAGAGTGAACAGTGTATAGATACCCCGTGCACCTATCACACAGCTTCAAGAGTTATGAAGTCAGCACCCATGCTGTTTCATCCACACCTCTGTGGCACTTTAGTCTAGCTGAATTGCAATATTTGAAATGTGCCATTGTGAACATTGAATGAAAGAGGCCAAGAATCTCCTGAAGGCTTATACCAGTTCAGTAATGTGAGTTTTAGAGAAATATTTTTATAGAAAATTCAATTATGAGTCAGAGAAAGCAAAACCAATTTTCCAGTGGCTGCTTTACCAGTGGGATTGGGAGTAGAGGATAGTACTTCAGATCATGGACTCTGGAGCTAGACTGTTTGGGGTTCAAATTTTGGTTCCATTGCAATTCAGTGTCCTTGTGGAAGTTTCACAATGTTTTTAATGCCCCGGTTGGTTTCCTCACCTGACAAATGAAGATAATAGTAGTACTGATCTTTTCAGGTTAGAAAACAATGAGACAGTGCCTGTAAAGACTTTGCAAATTGCTGAGAGCAGAGAATGCTCAGTGTAGGTTAGTCCCACAGCTGTTTGCTGAAATTATTAGAGGGATAGTAGGAATGAGATTCATTCAAATAGGAAGCAAACGCATGCTTGAGTATACTTGGTTGTCTTCTGACCATTGTTTTTCTCCTGGTTATTTGATGATGTGAGGCTAAGAAAAATCTCCACTGAGATGTCTTTCTAGCTCCTGGGTCCAGAAAACTCTTCCCCACCAACTCTGAGTTAGTTCTGTCTGAAAAGAATGTCAAAGCTGGTCTTGTCCGTCCTCTCACTTTGAAGATGAGGGGGTAGCAATTTGTCTGAGCTCACAGAGCAAGGAGTAGTCAATCTGAGGGAAGAGTCATGGGCTTCTCTAATCCCTGAAAGGGGGTGTGTTGTAGTTTGGTTTAGGCAGCCCTGCTGAGCCTGGGAGGCTGCCTCACATCTGAGCTCATGTCCTTTCCTCTCAGAGACAGAGCTCTCCAGGCTTGACTCCACCTTCCAAAGCCGCAAGCTGCCCAGATACTGTTTTCTTAGTAATGAGGATGGAGAAGTTCTAAAGATGGCAACAGATGGGAAGTGAGGACCTTCCCTACTCTGTTCCTTCTCCATAATATTAATACAGTTACTAATAGCTGCTATTTCTTTATTTTATTTATTTTTGGCTGCATTGGGTCTTTGTTGCTGAGCGTGGCCTTTCTCTAGTTGCGGTGAGTAGGGGCTACTCTTCGTTGCGGTGTGCAGGCTTCTCATTGCGGTGGCTTCTCTTGTTGCGGAGCATGGGCCGGGCTCTAGGCATGCGGGCTTCAGTAGTTGTGGCTCACGGGCTGTAGAGCACAGGCTCAGTAGTTGTGGCATACGGGCTTAGTTGCTCCGCGGCATGTGGGATCTTCCCAGACCAGGGCTCAAACCCGTGTCCCCTGCATTGGCAGGTGGATTCTTAACCACTGCACCACCAGCGAAGCCCCTAATGCCTGCTATTTATTAAGCATTTACTATGTGCTTGATACTGCACTGGGTGATGTTTTCATAGATAACATATATAATATAGATAAGGGAACTGAGGCATGGAGAGATAAAGCAATTTACTTTGATTACCCAGCTACTAAGAGACAACCAGGATTTTGTTCCAGTTCTGTCTGACTTAACCACTTCTTAGAGCATTTGTCCATAAGAATCAGTTTACTCATACGTGTGCAATCAAAAGGCATCCACGATTTTGCTTGTAGCCTTCCTGAAGGTGAAAGTCATCAATAATCCTTTAAAGCAAATTGAATGGAAAAGCTTTTGTCTAGCAATAGACAAAATTTTTTCCCACAGTGAATTTTCATAATGCCTAATTATAAGCTGGAAATTTGTCAGAAATCTTGACAAATACAGAGGCTAGTGGGGGTGGGCGTGGAATTACCACTGTAATGAAGTAAATATTGAACTGAGAGGGTAAAAAAAGAAATGCTCTTTTAGTAAATTAACCATGCCTCAGTGGTGGATTTTGTTTATAAGATCACCATTTGTCTCTCTTGAGTTTTTGTAAACGATGGGTGAAATTCATCTAAGTCAATTTTCTAGAACATTCAGTGCTGTTGTAAAACAAATGATAAACACTGATGTGCTTCAGAAATAAAAATTGGCCGAATCTTTTGGGAGGTGCTGCAGAGAACTGGGACATGCACAGTCAGACATTTTAGAGACCTGGAATTAACTTTCAGTGCTTTTTCTTTTAGATTACTGGTACAACTGTAAAAATAGAACTAAATGTGTGAATGAAGGGAGAGGTTAATTTCACAACTTGGGAGAATTTTTTTTTTCCCTTCAGTGGAGTAATGGTGTTTAAAGAAAATTTCCTTCACTGAAAGGGACACTGTCTGGAATTTCCAGCTAAAAATGAAAACATCAGATATAAAATGACTGACTTCTCTTATCAGCAATTGGATACATTCAGCAATCTTTCATCTTGACTTTTATCTTTCCTTCATTGACTACAGTGCTTTTGTCATCTTGATAGAATCGGCCAAGCTTTCCTTATAGAAACATTGGAAGAGGTTTGAAATCCTGCTATCTTTTTACAGAGAAGTGGGGGAATAAGTGGAGTTGAGGCTGCCGGTGGGGGAGGGAGTGAAGTGGGAAGGATCATTGTTATAAAGTGTCCTTGGATTCTTAAACCTTGGAGAAAGCAAAGACGCAGTTTAGTACTGGCGACTGCAAACCATTCTTTCCAGAATTGTTCCATTAACTGTGTGTGTGTGTTTTTTTCCTCTGATATCTTTATCTCATAAGAACACATGATTCACACGAGAAAAGTAGGATTCTGGGTTGGAAATTTCCGTATCCATCTATGGTTAGAAACAGGTTCAGAAGTACCATTTAGCTTGTCAGGGTCCCCTGAGTCTTTATGCACTAATGTAATTTCTGATGGGCTTGGTCATCCCCACTGGATGACAATACCAGTGCCTTATGCTCCCAAATCCTCCATTTCTGTCCTAATATTTAACATTTGTCCTGCTTTTATGTTACTGCTGTTTGGGGATTAAAAGTTTTATTAAAAGTCTTAAATAACTAAAACATTGTTTTTCCTTGAGATGAGTTCTCTCTTTTTTGTTCTTTCAGCCATTTAGTCACAATTTTTTAGTGTCACCTGTCCTGCAGTTTCAGAGATCAATAATCACAGCTCTTACCCTCAGAAAGCTTACAGACCAGTAGGTGAAACAAAGTTGTATGAAGTGAATGAAGCTATAGTTCATAAAATATTTTCTATCTTCCTTGGACCAACTACACTGGGAAGGCAGTGTGTGCGTGGATAAGAGATAAGAGAGCCATGGTTCAAATCCTGTTACTCTGTGATTTTGGGTATCTTACTAACTTTCCTAAGCCTTGATTTCTTTACCTGCAAAATGATACCGAGCTCCTAGGAGTGTTGTATGAATCATATGATATGATACATGTTAAATATTTATATAACATGTCATATATAATTTTGGGGTTCAGGGAGATTCTCTCTTAAAAGCGGTTCACTTTAAGATGAGTCTGAATGACATAGAAAGATCCTTCTAATCACAGGGGAGCTACATGTGCCAAAATGGTAAAGAGTTTGGCCGCTGTGAGAAAGAGAGTAAAGGCCAGTGTGGTTGAAACATGTAAAAGGGGGAAAGTTGCTTGGAGGTGTAAGGAGTCCAGATTGTTCAGGGCCTAGTACTTCATGGCAGGGAGGTTGCATATTATTCTAAGTGCAATCAGAAGTGATTGAAAGTTTATGCAGGAAGTTGCATGATCTGAATACTATTTTAAAATTAGTTACAGAGTGGAGAACACAGTCTCAAGAAGCAAGACTAAGACACATGAAAACAGGTTAGAAGACTCTTAGAGTAGCCTAGTCTAGAGATGATAGTAGCCTGGAATAAGTAGTGCCAGTGGACAGAGCTGAGAGATCCAGTATAATCAATAGGATTTGGTAAGGAATTGGATGTGAAAGTAAGAATGAGGAAAATGGCAATTATGATTCTGTGGCATGAGCATCTGGGTCAAGGGAGCTGTCATATATGAAGATGGGGCAAACTGGAAGAAGAGCAGTCTTGGACATCTCAATTGAAATGCTTTTGAAAGATTCAAGGGAATATGTCAAGTGGCATGTAGATGGTATGTGAAACCATAGAAATAGATGTGATCACCTAGGGAGATGGTATGAAGTGAGAAAAGCTGAGGGCTCAGTACTCAACCATGGAAAACTCCAAAATTTAGCAGACATGTAGAGGAGAAGTAAACAGTAAAGGAATGAGTAAGTAGTAGCCAGAGAAAAGAGAAAACCAGAAAGCATAGAATATTCAGGAGAACTGAATGGTTACCCATATCCAATGCTAATTAAAGAGCTAATAAATTATCAAAAAACATCATGGAATTTGGTAATGTGAAGCTCATTGGCATACAATAAGTAGACAGAACATTTAATTTCTTTAAGATGTTATTACATTTTGACATACTGACTAATCAGTTTTACTATTGACTAATTCAATAAATATATAAGATTAATTCTATTTAAGAGTCATGTTATTTCCCTAAGTGGCAATATATTTATGTTTCCTTATTTTATTTTCATGTAACTGTACAGTATTCAGGGAATAATAATAAACTATTTATGCCAGTCTAAATTTATTTCCCCCAAAGTGTAAATTGCTTGAACTCAGCACGTTCTTCATATTTGTATTTTCAGTGTCAAGGCAGCTAGGTACTGTTGCGGAGGGCACCTCTAGGGGGTGCCATTCACATAGTCAGGTGGTTCTCAACTGTGGACAATTTTATCTTCTGGGGATATTTGGCAAAGTCTGGGGACATTTTTTAATGTCACATTTGGGACCAAATATGCTACTAGGTTTTAGTGGGAAGAGGCCAGGGACGCTGCTAAATATCCTACAATACACAGGGCATCCTCACAAAACAAAGAATTACTTGGTCCAAAATGTCAGTAGTGCTGAGGTTGAGAAACCTGACATTGACTATGATGCAGACCTGCTCAGTGCCTACCATGAGGTGTTGGCAATCATAGTTCTTGACTTGAGTTTTTCTGCAAAAGAGTAGGGATCTCTTACTGTGTTTTTCGTGGTCTACCAGTAAGTTTGTATAGTAATTAATCTTGGAATTTCATTTTTATCCTGAGACTTGGTAGAAAGAAGTGAATCAATAAAAGTAAAGTACGTTTGTATGAACTGCCTCTGCAGAATTAATTTTTAACAGAATTTGTCTGTACGGTTAGAAGTAGAAGACAGTGCTCCACCCAATGGATATTAGAATTTTACATCAGAGCTGGAACCTCTAAGTAGAGTTAGTTCCTATGCTAAAGTGTATATTAAGGAAGTCTTAATGTTAAAAAATAATTTTGAAAGTTATTAGATTCATTTTTAAAAACCCTAAAAGGTCCCATCCCTTTCTTTAAAAATAAACATTTTTTGCTTTTAGTTTATTATAAAATAGTTCATATATCTAAAATTGTGTGGAAGTATATATAAATATAATAAACTACTAGGGACACATAACCAATTTAGGAATTTGAATATGACCATTACCAATGAAGCTTCCTGTGTGACTCCTCATTCCCTTTACTCACCCAAAGGTAAACACGACTCTGAATTTTTGTTTATTGTTTCTTTAATTCGTATTAAAGTTTTACTACATATATATGTACATGTATATAAACAGGGTATGAAATTGGAGTTTTTTAAATGCTTATGTCTATGAAATTAGACCATTATCTTACACCATACACAAAAATCAACTCAAAATGGACTAAAGACCTACGCATAATACCTAAAACTATAAAGCTCTAAAGAAATAATATAGGGGGAAAGCTTCATATATCGGCCTTGGCAATGATTTGTTGGATATGACACCAAAAGCACAGGCAACAAAAGCAAAAATAGGCAAGTGGGACTACCTCAAACTAAACAGCTTCTGCACAGCAAAGAAAACCATCAACAGAGTGAAAAGGCAGCTTATGGAATGGGAGAAAATATTTGCAAGCTCTGATAAGGAGTTAATATCCAAAAAATATAAGGACCTCCTACAACTCAATAGCAAAAAAGCCAAGTAACCTGATTAAAATGGGCAAAGGACTTAAATAGATATTTCTCTAAAGAAGACATACAAATGGCTAGCAAGTATATGAAAAGATCCTCACTCTTGCTAATTATCGGGAAAATACAAATCAAAACAATGATATATCACCTCACACTTGTTAGATGGACACTAAAAAAACAAAATAACAAGTGTTGATGGCGTTGCGGAGAGATTGGAACCCTTACGCACTATTGGTGAGAATGTAAAATGGTGCAGCGCTATCTAAAACAATATGGAAGTTTCTCAAAAGTTAAAAAATAGAACTAACATGTGATTCAGCCGTCCTATTTCCGGGTATTTATCCAGAAGAATTGAAATACTGTAGTGTAGTATTACACTTAAAAAATTGTTAAGAGAGTAGATCCCATGTTAAGGGTTTTTTCCACAATTTAAAAAATAGTCTATGCCTGTAGGATGGATTGGCAAGGGGAAGAGTGGAAAGAATAAAACAAGGTCAAGGACTGTTTTAGAAATGTAGACATGTGGCTGTGAGGCTTCGCACCAAGGGTGAGAACAGTGGCACTATTAGAAAGGATTAGACATCTTTTGTGACTGTATCCATGGGAAAAGGATGAGCCTAAGATCAAAATGACTGTTTTAAACATGGTGGTAGAATGGAGGTTTTATTAACAGAAGTACAGAAAGAGACAGGGGACAAGAAACATACAGAGTGAGATTGATTTTTGTACTCTTTGCCTTCCTTCAAGAAGATCGAAGTACCATGTTCATTATCTGGACCTCTCTTTGCCATGGCAACAGGACATCTAAGAGTTTGCTCTCTCAGAGCAATTCCAGGTAGGGATATAGTCGTTGTTGAGATGGCAGAACTGGAGACAGATATTTGAGAGTCTTCAGTGTGGGATGCAAGTTGAAGCCATATGAAAGGAAAAGTAGGGACAGAAGGGATTTTACGCTTGGTGAATGTCCATAGGTAATGGTGGGATTAGAAAAAACAAAAACTATGAGCTTTTCTATTGTTTTTTGCTTATTTTTGTTTTAAAATCCTTTATCAATTTATTTCTATTCCATATGCTTCCTCTGTCTTTCTCTCTTCACAATATGCATTCTTGTAGTGGATTAACATTCAAAACTAGGTTGGATTCTTGTGACGAGAAATATGATATGGTTTGATTTGGAATTCTTATATTACTTGGAACAAGTTGTTAATCCTGTTCGAAAAGGAGTGTAATTTATCGGAAGAACCAGAAGTGGCATCAGTGCTAGGTAAAATTGTGACATCAGCAATATTTGTTTCTGGGGCTGCCATTCCCGTTTTTATTGGTTTCTTTTATCCTAAAATTTTACCTCTTCAAAATAAGAAGTTGATCTAAATAATGTGTAAAATCATTTAAAGACATTTTTTCTACCTTTTGAGCTTTTCTCTTTTTATGAACCTTCTTCCTACCTGTTAGGGCCTAAGCCTAAGGGGTTCACTCTGCTCTTTCCTCTCTCACACCCAGTTTAAAAGTTGCAGTGCTACATTCCCTTTTCTCAGAGGTCTGCTAGTTACTAATGCTAATGTGTCAAGTCTGTATTATTCACAGTAATTCACAATAGCTATTATTGGCCTAATGTCTTCACTCCCAGATGGCATCTTCACTGGGGGCTTCATGTCTGCACCTAAAGTGGAGCTTAATGGAGGACTATTCAGGAGCTGTGGCTGATGTAAGCCAAACAGGTCTATATTAGTATTATTTATTTGTACAAGTACCTTTTTGGTCCATATTTATCTAACCTTTATCAACATAACGATAGAAATTTAAGAAAGACCTAAATTTTTACATCTTTCTTACCTGACATGCTTTTCAGAAGAAATTTTTACTTTGAAAGTGGTTAACTTTCTTTTATTCAACTTATACTTGAATTAATGAACTAGGTTATTAAGTCAATTTTTATGTTTATTATGTTCCCGCATAGGACAGGCTTAGGCATATGCTACAGCTGCTGGGTGTTTTAACTATTCCCATATGAAAAGTTATACAAAAAAATAGTAAACCTGCTATTTTAGATTTATCTATAAGAAAACTAAAATTTTATTAAAAATATTACACCAGAATTTTGTGGTTTTGTAAAAACACCATGAGTGAAAACCCAGTAGATAGGAGAAATAGTATTTTATATTTACAGTTAGAACTGAATCTGTTTGGTTCAAAATGATAAGAGTTAGATTTTTAAACTTTTTTGGAGCCTAACATTTCTTAAGTTTCCAAAAGAATAAAGATATTTAAATAATTAAAATCAGTTTATTATTAAAAACTGAATTAAGATGACAGTGAAAGAACAGCCTCAGGTATGTGACTCTGCATTTTAAAGTGGTACATTTAATGTTTATGCAAGAGTAAGAGTTTTTTTAAAAAATTTATTTTAAAAAGTGATTAGCACCTTGGATGTACAGCTCCTAAGTTTTTTTTTTTTTTTTTTGTAACACTGCATAAAATTTAAAGCGTTTTTTGCTTCAAAATTTGACCTACTTAGAAAAGTTCTGGTAATTCCAATGTAATATATTCCCTCAGTTTTGTAAGCGCCTTGGGTAATGCATTGGAGAGGCAAGTAATCTCATCAAGAAGCGTAATGGACCCTATCGAATTTCAAGATATATTTTTTTCTACTACTTCTGCTTCAAATTTAGTTCTGTGTTTAATGATACCACACTCTACTGGTAAGGGTACTTTTCCAAGTAGTTTAACTCTCTTTGCATACAAATGGTGTTTTGGTCTGGCTGTCATTGCAGATCTTTTCCTTGAAATGAGGTGACATAATTTGATTTTACAGTCAGAAAAAAAAGTATTTGTTCATCTTGAGAGATTAGAGAAAGAAAGATTGTCACTGAATAAAATGCATGGCCTGACACAATTCGAAAAATGGGTTTGTGCCAGCTAGAGAAAGCTGGAAGGAACTCTTACTTGGTTGAAAAGTACAATTAGTCTGGTAGTAAAGGAAAATCTCCAGGATCAGTCATGTGGGGATTTGTAATGGAGAGGAAAGGATCCCAATTCACCTTCACCTTAGCAAACACTTTTCCCTGCTGGATTCCAGTGAGCTGCATGTTTTAGTCATAGGTGTTAAATTTTGAAGGCTTCTCAAGAGACTCTCTTGACAAGTAAAATGTCTTTATTATGTAGACTTTTATAGATAAAATACTTCAGGTCCTGAGAGATATTAAGTAACTTTCCCAGGAGCTCAGATATCACCACCCTAAAATTTGAGTCTTCTTCCTTCTACTGCTGTCTCTCTCTAGATGCTATACTGACTTTTCCAAGGAATGTCAAAAATAGGATCTGATTTTAACAAGTGGAAAGTATCCTTCTGTAAATGTCAGGTTTGCTTTGACTTACATATACCTTAATGAAGAAACACAATGAACTGAAGGATGATTTAAAAGCAGCTTGGATAAGCCACTACAAAAATATATTTAATAGTATATAAAATATTTTTCTGTGCTAAGTAGAATAAATCAGATTATAAAGCAACATATTAATTATATATGGAGGATTTTTTTTTCCAAAATAAAATTAAGACATCCACAAGAACAAACTCATTCAGTTTTTTAGTTTGCAAATATCATCTTAAGTAAATATAAGTAAATATTTTAATAAATACATATTTTAAAGTTCTTGAACTATATACAACACAAAGTATTCCAAGTAAACATGTAGTTAAAGTTAGGCAAAGCCTTATCTTGGCTATACTTGCCAGAAAGAAAAATTTCCTTCATAGTTTGGAAGACAAACATGATTTCATATATGTAATTGACAAAAAATTACTTTTAGGAGAAACACAATCATTTTACTAATGGTTATGAAACAGTTGAAAACTCTGAAATCATGGATTCTAGGTAATAATAATAAAGAATTGCTTGCACAGTTCTTCATGACCCATGCTGAGAAAAATACTGTCAAGAAAGAATTCAGTACAGTTAAATAATTTAATTTGGTTTTTAAAACTGAAGTTAAGAAATGCAAACATTTTTGTCCTTTAGGTAAAAACACTTTCCCTGCAATCAGTTTTTAAAAAATAAACTGTTTATTGCATATGCATCTGAAGACCACATCATACTCATTTTCTGTAAAATTACTTAAAGAAATACTACCTCAAGTTAAATGTTCAGTTGGAACTTGCCAGCTTCTCAACATAAGGTATCAGAATGTCTTAAGGTCATATTGTCATGAGCTATTGTCTAAGTGGATAGATATAATGTCTATATACTCAAATGGAACAAGTTAATTTAAGTGTGGTAGTTGAAATTGTGTTTTATGATAGAACATGAAATTGTCTTTATTTTGAATTTACACTAAATATAATTATAGGAAAAAACAATCCAGACACATTAGATTTTTTTTTCGCATGAAGTGCTTTAATCCTCTATTTTATTCCAGAGACATTAATTTTCATTTAGTATCCCACTGAGATAGTAAATAGCTTAATACTTTCTTTCATATTACTATCTAAGCATTTAAATGTAGAAAGAGACCAAAACTTTGACTCCTACTGCATTTGAATATATGAATTTATATATACGTGTGTATAAATATACAACAATAAACGTGTATAGAATGCGTCACCATATTATTTTTATTTGTAACTCATGAAATACAAAATAAAGAAATCAAAATTATCTGCTCGCAAGTGAGGAGTGCCATCCCCTTCTCACATTTCTCTACCAGGTATTCTTGTTCAGTAATGAGGGTGAGAGAATGATGCAATAGGAAAAGTCTACCTTGTTATTTAGGTGTTCTCAGGTGATAAGGTCTTAGCATATGTATGTTTTCCTATTCCCTCTCAACTGCCACAGAGTTCAGTACTTAAGAAGATGGATTTTGTATAAAGCTTCTACTTTAGTATTTTTGTGCATGTGCATTTGATTAAGTGATTCACTTTAATGTTTCGATGACTCTGAAGTCATATGTGTAGGTCTCTGAAATCTACAGTACTCAGATATTAAGAACAGAGGTGTCACCATCAGTTGGCAGTTTCCTTAAGTGGAAATTTCTCTTCTAACTTTAAGAGCTCAAGTTGCAATTAAGTAGACAATGTGCATGTGATTAATAGTACTCCCCAGTCTCCTTGTTTGTTTACACTCTTGGGTCAGTGCTGCTGATTTTATGCACTTAATTGCCACTTGTGACGTATGCCCATGTACACAGTTCACTAATAATGGTTCCGATGGGGACTCACTTGGCATATGTAATTTTTATGCATCATTTCAGTCAGCACATGAGAAAAAATCCAGATGATGATATCAAGTATGTGATTTTTTTTTTTTTTTTTGTTAAGTCATTGCTAATGTGTGGTGTGATTGGAGCTGGGGGTTGAGACATCATGGAAAGGACATTGGTCTTGACGTCAAGATGATCTGGGTTTTAACATAAACAATATCATTGACTAGCTCAGTGACATTTGCAAATTGAGTTTACCATTCTGAGTCTCAGTTTCCTAATCTATAACATCTACTTTGTAAGGTAGTAGTGAAGGTAAAATGAAATACTTTATATAAAGCTGGAGCCTAACCTTCCAGAAGACATAGGTAAATTGACTTTATGAGTCTCAGTTCCCTCATCTACAGTGTCCACTCTATAAGGTGATAGTAAAGGTAAAATGAAATAATTATGTAAAACTAGAAACTAACCTTCTGGAAGGCATAGACAGTGTCTAGTCTCTAGTACAGTGTTTGGGGCATTAATAAGTACTCAGTAATTCTTTGTTTGAATTAATTAAGGCACTTAGAACGGTAGGTGTTGAAGAAATATTAGTTCCATGCTTTTCTGTTTTCGGAGTTCTATATCTCAATTTATTAGCTAACAATAGTCAAAGACTTCAGTTCAGTAACTTTTTTTGGTGGTGGGGGTCCTAATTTCCCACATAATACAATATTAAGTGTGATTTTGTCAATTGGTCTTTTCATGGCTTTTCCTAAAGGCATATGATTTCACTGGATGCAGTGGCAAAAATTAGCCACTAAGAGGTTGATAATTTTTCATAGAAAGGGCAGAACATGAGTTAATGTAATTAAGTGTGTGGTAAATTTATCCCCACTGTAACATAGTCAAGTAACTAGCATAATAAGCTGTTAAGTTTTCAGAGACGGCAAAAGCGTAGCTGTGGAGTGAGACCTTAGATTCTTTTCATTGAAAACATAGGTGTTGGAGTCTACTGCAGAAAATGTTAGCTTTCTAAATCCTTTTTGTTTTTTTCAAAATGCTTTCCCCCTTGTTCCATGGAAATAAAATTGTAGCTGAGCACATGACTGACCAACTAGGCACTACAATTCTCATTCCCCATTTGAGGTAGGTATGGCCATGTGACTAAGTTCTTATGAACAGAATGTGAGTGATGTGTGTCACTTCTGGATCTGTGCTTTAAGACTTTTGTTTGTCACTCTCCATGCTCTTTCTCTCTCCTGGTGGCTGAAACCTCAAATGGTTTTGAGCCAGCTTCAACCACACATTGACAAAAGTGCTCTCAGTCTTCCAAGCCATATATTTCCAGAGAACCATATCTAAACTCTAAGCTAGAGAAAGTGTGACTCCCCTTTTATCAGCAGGTTTTCTGATCTGTAAGCCAACAGAGAGAAGTAGTTATCAACAGTCATTTGAATGACATAAAGCTCTGCTTTACCCCATGGAGGGTGCAGAGAAGCAAAGTTTCTGATCTTTGGGTGGAGGTCTAGTCAATGAGAGGATAAGACATACACATAACACACCATGTGATGTAGAACAAATAAAAGGCAATGACAATAATTGCTTAGAAGTTCAGGAAAGGGAGCTGGCACAATGGGCTGGGCTGATCAGGGAGGCTTGGAGTAGGGGTGGAGGGAGGTATTTTCTGGGTCTTGAGAGACTATTAGAGCAAGGAAAGTAACTTGAGCCAAGGTGAGTGGGCTGAAAGACCATGATGTGTTTTAGTTTGGGTTCATCCCAACCCTAAGCAGACCCTGAGGCAAGGAATCAAGTTTAAGTCCTTTATTAGGGAGGAGATTCCAGGAAACTCTTAATAAGGGAAATGAGCAAGGGAATGGAAAGCAGCCCCCAAGATAATATGATATCAAGTAAGTTGCTACCCTGAATAACTAAGGCTTAATTCTACTTGGGGAACTGAGGGAAACAGTGTACAACAGTGTACATGGTCGCCAGAGATTTTCCACCCAGAGGTAAGGGAGCAGAGGTATTTATATGCCAACTCATGACCCTAGTCATTGGTTGAGGGCTGCTGATCAGAACTTAGGGTGAATGTGGGAGTGTTCTGTCCCCAGCACTTCTGGCCACTGGAAAAGAAATACAGGTGCAGGCCGTTGGAAATCAAAGTCTAGCCAGTGTATACTGTAATGGTAAAGGCAAATAGGTATGGAGGGACCATCAACAGCATCTGCTACAGCACGTTTTCAGAAGCAAATCTGAGTGAAGTAGCTTTAGACATGTTCCCAAACTGTGTTCATGTGGTTCTGAGGTAGCAGCATTTGTAAAGAAATAAAAGATGATAGTAAGACAAGTTTAACTAACACTGAGTAATGTGGGAGTAGTTTGAAATTGACCAGTAGATTCTGGTCCTTCCACACACAGCTTTGGTGCCTCCTCATATACTGTTCTAATCATTGCTACTGCTGAATACTTTTCCCATATGCCTTTGATCAAGGCACTTCCCTGCTCACAATCCTTGGATGGATACCAATGCTGGTACGATTAAGTCTTAACTCTAGACTTAAATTCAAGACTTCCACAATCTTTTCAACTGCTTCACCAACATTTTTCAGTATAAATTCTTCACTCCAATCAGGTTGTTTACTCACCTTCCTCCTGTTATTATGGACATGTGAAACACCTCCCACTTACTAATATTCTTCCCATTCTCCTTATCCATTTCAGCAATCCTCTTTCATAGCCATCTGTCCTGGCCATATGAGCCAGCAGTGGCCTCACTCCTTATCCCTACTGCACAGATCACATTGTGATATGTCTTCTGTTTATTAACTTGAATTGTTATTTCTCACCTTTATTATTCAATTTATTTGTGTGCTTATGTCTTGGCTCCCCAGCTGGATTGTATACTCTTTGAGAGAGATAGTTCTATCCTTTTTGGGGTGGAGGAGTTTTGCTTTGAAACTGTACTGCCTGGGTTCAAATCCAGGTTCCACCATTTATGAGTTTTATGTCTGTGGGCAAGTAATTGATGCCTCAAAAGCATGGGCATTTACAGTGATCAATCCAGGAGTATAAAAAATACACATAGGTGAAACATCTGACTGATATGTATTAGAAAAGTCTCTTATTGTGAGAATCGTCTTGAACGTTGACTTTTGTGAAATGAAGGTTATTATTTAGGGCCATTAAAAGAAAGCCAAAGTCATTCTTGTTATATTATATCATCTTCTCAAATTAAGTGCTTAGCCATCCTTAGATTCTAAAAATATTTTCTAATATTATAAAATCATAACAATCAAAATCATAGTGATATTTTAAAAACAGTAATCACATACATAAGAGCAATATATATCATTGTTTATTGATATATAAAAGATATATAAAAAATATATATCTTTTCCCCCAATGATCTTGAACACCAAAGATCATTGTGGGAAAAGAAAGCTATGCATCTGTGATTCTCCATCTCACCAGATGTGCTTTCTAGGTAATGAAAATACTTGAAGTCCTGCAAAAAGCAGGAGAGAAATATTTCAGAAACTAGCAAAGTACGTATATATGAAAATGTTACAAACAAGTTAGATTCTTCGTTGAAAGTTATCCTATGATTCTGAAGAGTAATGAAAAAATTCTTTATGTATGCATAGACAACTTCTTCAATTTAAATTAAAATTTCAGCTCGTTGTCTTAGTTTATGTTTACATTCCTGACCAGCTTAACATTTTAACAGTGTTGTGAACCAGTTTTGGTTGTTAAAGACTTCTAATGAACTTGGTTCTGGTCAACTAGATTACTTAGAATGTGAAATTTGCAAAACCAAGCCTACATAGAATATTGTAAACATTAAAGAGGAAAAAATGTCACTGTTTTAGCCCTGTTTCCTTCATAGTCATGTGGGTTTGTTTGAACACATACAAGAAAGGAAAACTTTTCCTGTAAGGAAAAAGATAAACTTGAGCTCTGATCTGTAATTATTTAACCTGTTAAAAGTTCACAGCCTTATTGTTGGCTATGAATACAACCTACTTCCCCCTAAAGTGATATTTGATTTGCATTTAGTACTTGATAGTGGATTTTAAACATTCTGAAGATTTAAAAGTTTTAGTAGCCTCTGTAGATGATTGAAGATATACTACTTTGTGAGGAAAACGTGTTAGGTCTGACCTGGAGAGATGTTCTGTTAATCTTTTTCTTGTGCTAGGTTTATAACAAAAAGTAGATACTGTCTAAAGCCAGAATATGTTATGTATATTGTTGATATGAAAAGTTGCTAGCCATTATTTTCCCTCTTATTCATACTGGTCCCCAGTTTAAACTCAAATTCTGGGGATTAATGTGAGTTTTTATGGATGAACATGAAGGCAAGAAAACAGCCTATCAAATGCCGTCTTGGTGCTGTATCTTAAGGCCACTTCATAAGGCAGGTTTTACCTGTGTGTGCAGATGTAGAAACTGAGGTCCAGAAACCTCAGGAAACCTGTCCAAAGTCACACATCTGGTGAGGGGAGAATTAGCATCAACTCCAGATCCCATGCTCTTGTTTATGTGTGTTGATGTCTCTACATCAATCCACATTGCCTGTATTTTATTGCACAATTTTAAGTTTACTGAGACTGACCAGAGTTATTTGTAAGGCTGTAAGGCTGGGCTTGTTTTATACTGTTTGGGAAGAATTGAAGTGTGTCATTTCTAGGACAATGAAATGCTCAGTCCTTTAGGCAGTATTCATTTTTTCCTACCCACTGGACATTTATCCTTGGTTTAAACACCCATTTCCTTCAAGATCTTTCTAATGAGAATTTGTGGATTTTCCAAAAAATATATTGTGTCAGTGACAGTTTATTCACCTTACTTGCATAGTTCAAGGAACTGCTTGTTTAAATTTAGATACTGTTTCTGATGAAATGTTTTGACAAAGTGATACCAGCTTGATACTATTTAAAATATTTTGACAGATGGGAAAATTGTTTCAGTCTGAGTTGAGCAATACTTTATTGCAGTATTTTGCCAGTTAGAAAAAAAAAAAAAAATGGTAAAGGTAGCCTTACTGTTCCCGAAAATAACATCCTTCCATTCTCCCTGAGAAAAGAAAGGGCTCCATTCAGTCATAGATTACAATATGTGTACCGCGTATGTTAAGAATTCAGGCAGTTAAAACAAGAGGGAACATTTGGGGATTATTTCCAAACAGGGAACATTTATTGTTCTGTAAGCAAACAGCACCTAAAGAACTTTTAGGAAGGTTTGTTGCTATAGCACTTTATCAGAGCTTTCTCGTGCTCTGGAGAGTGCGCTCTCAATTAATGATGCTGAATCACTAGGATTTAAAAACTGGTTGAAAAAAATCCTCAAATCCAATTACTTTTATATCTTGAATTTTTAGAATGCTAATGTAATAAAAATATTTAAATTTCTCAAATCAGTGGCAAAGGAATAAAATACAAGTGATCTTTGCATTTTCATTATTTTAAGCAAATGTGTTAAAGAGATAGGATAAGGCAGTGGTTCTCAAAATGTAGTTGCTGAACCAGTGGCATCAGCAATACCTGGAAAACTTGGAAGAAATGCAGATCGTTAGGCTTCACACCAGGCCTTTGGAATCAGACAGTGGTGGAGTCCAGCCATCTGGGTTCTATCAAGCCTTCCTGATGGTTCTGATGCACACTGTAATTTGAGAACTACAGAGATAGAATAGAGGAGCTATTCTAGGTCTTCTTCAAATGATCCCACGGAGCTTCTTCAACGTCTGCGATGTGGAAAGAGAAGGGATTGGTGGGGAATGATGAGGGAAGTTTTCCAGGCTCCTTCCAACCCCTGACCTGTGTCAGCTCAGAGAGTCTTGGTTTTCTATCACAAGGTTTTAGGTGGGTTCTGCCACTAAACAATGTCTTGAAAACCACTGGGATACATCTTTCTTTGGAGGCCAGTGTTTGGTGGCTCAGAAAGACTTCTCAGGGTGATAGTATCTCTTTACTGTGCTCATATTATTCTATCCATGTGGTCTTGAAACTGGGTTTGGCTAGTAAAGAAAGAATTGCTGTGTGTCTCAGCAATAGCTTCATGCTCACCAGACTCCTAAGGAACATATGTGCAAATCAGAATGCCAGTTTTATTTTTCAAATTACAATGAGGAGCATAAAAATAAAAATTATACAATACTCATGTTTAACTCCTCTAGTTTATTCTTACTGTGCACAAGTTAACATTTAGAGTTGGGGATATATTTGTCCAGTGATTGGTGAAACTGATTCACTCCCCTACCTTCAGCAGAGTGCTGCAGGTGAGATGTAGAATTAATAACGGATTGTTCCTTTGAAACATGGAATCAAAGGCAAGAAAATCTGATATTTTCTCCAGGTCATCATGAACCTGTATAAATCTCCTTCTCTCTCTCTCTCTCTCTCTCTCACACACACACACACACACACACACACACACTTATTATTTACTAGATTGCTGAGGGCCCCTAAATTCAGTATCTCTCTTACTTGAAGCCATGTTATATAAACTTACTATATTATTTCTGTCTATTTTCTGTTTTTAAACATTTTCCAAATTATCATTGACAATTATTTCTGTAGATATTTTAATATTATTAATTAAACTTTAATAAGATCTATGTTTCTATGTAATTTTTTGCTACCATCAATTATATTATGATTTTACTTGTTTACTTTTCTGAGTTCTGCAGATGATAATGATGATGATGACAAAATAGGTTATCATTATTACAACAAAGATCACAGAAGGTAACAGAGTGCTTACTAAGTGCTAAGCAGTGTACTAAATACTTGGTATTTATTAATACATTTTTTCTCTCATAGTCAACCTATAACGGAGGCTTTTAAACTTTTGAACATGACCCCCAGAGAGAAATTGAGACTTAGTAGTATGTGATCCCTCTATGTGTATATTGTATATGAATGGAAAAATTCATGATAAACTTTTAGTATGTTTAAAACTCATTTTTTTCTATTCTATTTTATTTTATTCTGTCTCGTTCAATTAAAGACATGCCAGTTGTGACCCAGCAAATTGATTTTATTGCTCACACTAATGGGTTGCAACCTGCAGAATGAAAAACTGTGCTATCAGATTAGATAGTATTATTAATCCCTATTTTACATATGAGGAGGTAGACATAACAGAGTTTATGTCAGTTACCGAAATTTACTAAGTAGCAAATCCAGAGTTCAAACTTGGGCAGTCTGTCTTCAAAGCCCTTACTCATAACACTACGTCTGTCGTCTGTCGTGCCTACTAAGAACCTTTAGATTGTGGTACAATCAAGGAGGACTGTACCAAAGTAGAAGGGCTTAGAGCGGAAGGATAAACATTGGCTAGGGCGTGGCTTTGGATCCGCCTTTCCATTGAAGACAACTTTTTTTTTTTTAACATCTTTATTGGAGTACAATTGCTTTACAATGGTGAGTTATAACAAAGTGAATCAGCAATACATATACATATATCCCCATATCTCCTCCCTCTTGCGGCTGCCTCCCACCCTCCCTCTCCTGAAGACACCTTTTTTTTTTTATTTTAACATCTTTATTGGAGTATAATTGCTTTACAATGGTGTGTTAGTTTCTGCTTTATAGCAAAGTGAATCAGTTATACATATACATATGTTCCCATATCTCTTCCCTCTTGCATCTCCCTCCCTCCCACCCTCCCTATCCCACCCCTCTAGGTGGTCACAAACCACTGAGCTGATCTCCTTAAAACTTAGAATATGTGTTTGTTTGGGGAAGCTTTTGTAAAGAGGCTGATGGAGATTAATATGGAAGGGAAGTGGCTATTGCCACCAAACCACCTTCTTTGTGCTACCTCGGTAAATTTAAATAATTCAGGAAACAGTTGGTAGAAAAGATGTTTACTCAAAATTAAAACAGTCTTTGGTATGTGGAGTTTCCTGGTGAGTGAAGAGAAGATGAAATGGAAATTATTTGCATAGTTGTCAGGCTTTTTGTCCTGACTCCTCCTAGGGCATATAGTTAAATGTGAAAGACTGCTAACTTGCCTGAATATTCTTGGACACAGACATTATTCTTTCCCTAGTGTTACTAGATATGATTTTAAAATATGTATTAGATATCCAGGTACAAAATGCTAAGATAGAAAAGCTATAGAGTGAAAAGTCTGTGTCTCTCCCCCTTTTTCCTTGGTTGTTCCTCTTCTCTCTCCTGAATCAGTCACTGCTACCTGTTTCTTGTATGGTCCTTCAGAATCTTGTGCTGCGTGTGTGTGTGTGTGTGTGTGTGTGCATTAAATGCAAACATATTTTAACACATTTTCTGTGCCTTGCTTTTATTCCCCTTATAGTACTTCTCAGAGTTTGTTCCATGTGTAGAAGTGCCACCCTGCCTTCTCCTTTTTCACAGCTGCATAGTATTTCCTGGAATGGATTTTCTAAAATTTAACAGGTTTTCTATGAACAGGCATTAGGTAATTTCTAAGCTTTTGCAAGCCTCACTATTTTACATGCAAATTGCCCTTAGGGCTCAGAGTCCTCTTTGTGGTCTTTTATTCCTAGAAGAAGATTCACAGTCCTCTACATCTTCAACAGGGACTGATAGAGTTCAGACTGTTGAATAAGGTCAGGTTTGTGTCAGGAAGTTGCTTGATCTCAGTTTTCTTCACTATCTATTTTTAGCTTCTGAACAGTAATCGTGGTAAGAAATCTTCATATCTTGCCCTAGATAATTTTCTCTTGGAAGATAAAGTGGTCCCTGTGAAAGGGTTCAAAGAACACAATTTGCTAACAGTTTAGTGGGTTGATTAGGGAGGTTGTGTGTTTATTTCTAAAAGGACAAAATGTTTGTGCACTGAAAGTTCTATCTGCTTTATTCTTCACAACCACTGAAACTTTTTCAGATTTATTTTCTTATTATTCATGGACATTTGGAAAATTATGTGAAAGATGTATTTTCTTAAATGCATGATTACCTATTGCTTTGTCCTACTCTTTGAAGACTGTTCCATGAACTGCTCAAGTTTGCAAAGAAAACGTATCTTCACTCTCTGAGTTTTCTGTCATCCGTGTATTTTAAGAATGTTTTAGCCAGTTTCAGACAAAGAATATTCAATATTAGTGATAATTATATGAGAAATAGGCCAGCAAGGCAATAAAGTGGAAAGTTAGTAGAAATGTATGGATGAGTGATTTGGTCCATCCTACGTTTTTCTGACTCGATTATATTCACACTAACTCATAGATAACAAAATTGGTGCTATGTAACACATACTCTGAAGAAAACAATGCTGCAAATTCTTTGAGAAGTGATTTCAGAATTTAATATTTTCCTGTCAGGAGATTTATGACCTGACATTGAAAATTATTAAGGCTCAGATCCAAATACTTAGTTCATTTCCTCTTGCTCAGCATTTAGTAAAGATGTAGAACACACTAACCAGATATTGGTTAGCCAAGCTTGGGATTCAAGATTTGATATCCTTGTCACCATGTGTGAACTTTGGAATATTTGGATTTTAATATATGCAAATGATTTTATAATGTGTTATGTGTTAGGTGAAAAATTATTACACATGCCAACAATTTAAAATGCTACTCCTGAATATTTTATAAATCTCTGGAATAATAACATACCCTTAATGAGCATTAGAAAGTTTCTGCTTTCTTTGTTTGCTAAATCATATGGCCTCCACTATACTTAATACACTGCCTCAATTTATCCTTTTTGTGCTAGGAATTTCATGTTAAAATAGAAAATAATCAACAATCCAGATTGGACTGCAATCACCTTCACATGCAAAGTTTGATTTAGAGATATTTGATACATTTTTGGAGACGTTCCAGGGACCTATATTGGTTAATTTGAACCTATAGTTTGGTTGTATATAAAAGTAAAGTTAATCTAAGTGGACAGAATCAATACCCTTCTGAATTTAATTAGATGGCCAGCCTCCAAGCAAGAGATTATTCTTTTTAGTATCTTTCTATCCTCTTTTCTTACAGGGTGAAGTAACTCCTTTGCCAAATTATGTTGGACAGTTCCCTGGTGACAGGTACTATAGAAACTCGTAGCTGTGCTGTTAGCGGATGAGACAGGGGGGAAGGGAATGTGGGCAAGGAAGCCATTGTATTCTGGAGACAGTAATGTGCCTGCCCTATCTCCACATCACAGCCCAGCCAAGGAAACAATGTCCCATTTGCAGTGGATCTGCAGTGACTGTTTCTAAACCAAACTTGTAAATCATGATATGGTGCTTCTTTCATGCTGAAGCATTCCAGGACAGAGAGACAGGAAGAGTAGGGAAATGAATCATAAATTAGAATGGACTTGCAGTTTGAGGATACTATTTATAGTTATGTTTGATAAGGGATGCCTGGAAATGTGGCAATAAATTGAAGCTGAGGTTTTATTTCAGGTAATAACTTTCTTTTTATCTCTGTTGGAGCATGAGTAAAACAACCTAAAGGAGTTTTAGAAGGGCTAGATGGTATAACCTTCATCAGTCTTTATTTATGTTCAATGCCATCAACGGGTTTTTATGTCATTGAGAAGTAGGTTGTTTACAATGTTTAAAGAAGGTGATTTGACTCTAGCTCCATGAAACAACTGAGTTGAGTTGTTACAGTTGATACTATTGAAATTACTTGATGGGTAGATGCCTTTTTAGCAATAAATTTAAAATAAGTTTAGTAATATTTAAGTTACATGAATATATTTCTAATTTTGTGGCTGTCTTTTTAAAAATAAATGAATTGTGACATCTGCATTTTGTAATTCATATTTTCACTGTTCATGTCGTATCATCACAGATAAATATGTGTTAGGCAGCTGTTATGAGGAAGGCACAGTGGAGGATTCAAGGAAACATAAGAAAGGCCTTTGTCCTCAATGGTTCTCAGAAATCTGGTTGAAAACAACCTGGCAAAAGTACATGAAACGATTAAGTAACAATAACCATACAAAGGTTGTGGTCTTATTGTAGATGTCACGCAGAATATCAAAACATAAGGTATTTGTCTAAACCCCTGTGTTAAAGGAAATGGATTCCTTTTTATAACACTAACAAAGATAGAAGAAACCAACATTTTTGTTCTGTTTCATGTACCTTCTTAAAATGAACATTTACTGAGCATTTACCAGCTATCAGGCACTGTTTTATGTGTTCTACATGTATGAATTCCTTTAATCTTTGACATCTTATGAGATGGGTACTACTATTATTATCCCGTTGGAGTAGATAAAGGAGCTGGGGCAAACGATGATTCATTAGTTGCTCAAGGTCACAGAGCTCATAACTGAGGGAGCTGGGTTAGGAAACAGGCAGCAGGAGTTCACAATCAACACTCTTCACCTCCATGCTTTATACTGTCTCGCATTTTGCTTCTTATTAGTTGACACCTCTCTGCTTTAAGCTTAAATAGGTGTTCAGTTTGCCCTAGTAAAATACAGGCCTTAAGCTAGGATCAGATGCTTGAAATTTATTTCTGTAGAAAATGATGATATGTTATTTTGATGCCAGTGTTCACAGCACTACATAATTTAGTGATTAAATTAATCCCCTTTGGTGAGGTGGGGGCAGTTCTAGGAGGATAACCCCCTAACTCTAGGAAGTTGAGAGCTGCGTATTTATGCAAATGTGCATTTCCTCTGCCTCCTCAGTCTCCTCTCTTCCTGGGAAGATCTTTATGATTACATGTGTCACAGATCACAAGAGATTTAATCACAGCCTTGGGTGACCACACACTAACCAGGGACGTTTAGAGACTGCATGGAGGTATATTTGCTTTCAGCAGTGGTCCTTGCCCAGTGCTCCTTTTCATCTGTACCAGCGAGTCTCCAAGTTCAGCATGCATCAGAGTCAGCTGAAGGACTTGCAAAATAACCCAGATGACTGGTCCTGCCTCCAGAGTTTTGGTTTTAGTAGGTTTGAGGAGGGACCAGAGAATTGGATTTCTAAGAAGTACCCAGTCAAGGTGAAGCTGTTGGTCTGGAGACCAGACTTTGAGGGCTACTGATTCACCCTAAAATTGTAACTGAAAGGAGTTTAGGATCCTCCTCCCCTTCCTTCTCTTTGCTTTTAGGCCAGTGTTCACTCCTTGAGTGCCCAACCTTTTATTTACAAAGATTAGAAAACCTCATGAACAGCTTTCGTGGACCCTAGAAAAATTCTGGTAAGTCTCTTAATAATATAACAATCATGGATAAGATACAGCACTTTTAATAATAACTGACTGCATTTAGTGAGTGCCCACTACATTGCCAGGCACTTTACTAGGGCCCACTGTCTATGTTATCTCACGTAATAAAACAGCAAGCGTAGGGATCAGTACTATTCTTATCTTCATTTTGCGTTTGGAAACTAAGGTTTAGAAAACCACCTGACTTTCTCAAGATTACATATACAGCATGAGGTAGAGCTAAAATTGCAACTCAAATAATGGATGAATTCTAAAAGCTATGCTTTTGACCACCATGCTTTTTAAAACCCGTAGTGATGAGCTGAATTCCAGTTAGGCTTAAAGTTTCAGCACAAAGTGTCCTTCATTCTCGTTTCTCCTTTTATTTAAGCTCTTAAGCATCCTTAAATCAGCAGGGGAAAAGATTGCATGACCACAGATTTTTCAGAGGAAATGTAAAAATGAAAATTGCTGCTTGGGATATGACTTTGTCATTTATAGTGGTTCTCTTCAAATTTCCAGGACTAAAGGATTAATGTTAAGAAAATAAATTTTTGCGGTTTGCCTTTCAGTTGTTTGTTTGCTTCTGTGCCTATTTACAAGAATTTCAAGAAGAGAGTATTAAACTTTTGGGGGATATAGACTCCTTTGAAGGTCGGTTGAAAACTCTGAGCCTTCTCCTGAGAAAGGTGCACTAAACTTTGCATACTATTATTCAACATCTGTAGGCTCTGTGTGAAGACATTCACCTTAAAGACAGCACAGCAGAGAAACAAGTTGGGCTTTTGTATCTGGTAGCCCTGGGTTTGCTTCTGTCCCTTCCTATTTATGTGACCTTTGGAAAGTTATTACTGAGTCTTGTTTCTTCATCCATAAAATGGTAGTGATAAAAAGAATAATATCTAGCTAATATAAAATGCCTAGCTGGATAACTGCTACACCAGTGTTTCTCAAGCTTTAAGGTGCCCATGAGTCACCTGGGTATCTTGTTAAAATGCAGACACTGATTCAGTAGGTCTGAGGTGAGGCCTGAAATTTTGCATTTCTAACAAGCTCTCCAGGGGCCACACTTCAAATATTTTCTCTGCAAAATATGCAGAGATGTTTCTATTAATAAGTACTGTTAGGTGTGTCATATTAACAGAATATTTTCATTGATAACTTTGAGCTCAGTTTGGGGTTATCTGCTAAAATATGTACATAAAATACATATATAGTGAGAATTATGTCATTTGGAATGTTCTCATTGGGAGGTAATGCATTGTGGACTGGTATTGTGCTGCATTGTACCCCCCAAAATCAATATGGAGTCCTCTTTGGAATAAGAGTCCCTTTAAAATTTACCCATGTTAAAATATTTCTGTGTGTGTAATAGTGAATTAAAGACGTGATTGGAGGCCTTTGTGTCATGTATTTCCTTCTGACAGCTAGATTTTTTTTGAGTACAGCAATAATTTGCCATGAATTTATGATTATTCTAAAAAATAGCTTTATTATCTTCTCTCAAGAGCATTGCTCTTTATACACTTTGAATCAGGAACTGCTAACATTAAGTATGCTTGATTTCTGTCTGGTAAAGTTGAGTTTTAAAGCAGACTTTTAAACATGTTTTTTTAATTTATTTTGTTTATTTATTTTTGGCTGCTTTGGGTCTTCGTTGCTGCGCGTGGGCCCTCTCTAGTTGCGGTGAGCAGGGGCTACTCTTCATTGCAGTGCGCAAGCTTCTCATTGCGGTGGCCTCTCCCATTGCGGAGCACAGGCTCCAGGCCCGTGGGCTTCAGTAGTTGTGGCACACGGGCTCCAGAGCGCAGGCTCAGCAGCTGTGGTGCGTGGGCCTAGTTGCTCTGCGGCATGTGGGATCTTCCCGGACCAGGGCTCGAACCCGTGTCCCCTGCATTGGCAGGCAGATTCTTAACCACTGTACCACCAGGGAAGTCCCTAAAGCAGACTTTTGAAGACACAAAAAGAAAGACTATATATGAATATCTAACATTAACAAAATAGTAGAATCTCTGACTTACATGTATCTTTTCCAAGCATGTGTCTACTAACTGGTTCCAGTTTATCACTAATGACATGCAACCCTGCTGCTGATTCTGTTTTCTCTGATAACTACTGAATCAACCACTGCCTAAAAGTAATGATGAGACAGGTGAAAAGCTTCTGGCAACCTGGGGAATTGTTGTGAAGTCTGGCAGAACTTTCGTTTTTTAATTTTTATTTTATATTGGAGTATAGTTGATTAACAATGATGTGTTATTTAAGAACTTTCTACTTTAGGGAAAATCTATGGTGTAAGGCCCCACTCTGTGTTTCATTTCTTTTCATTAAACTATACTTTTGTGTTGCTGAGATTTCTTCATAAATGTTATTGTTCCACCTTGCACAAATGGCTTAGTGTAAAAGTCCTTTAAAATGATTGGTTCTACTGAAAAATTTGCCTGTAAAAGTGGAAATGGAGAGAGAAGACTGCTGCCCTATTTAACCCTAGGAAATATGATAATGGTCATCAAGAGGGGCTGTCACAAATCATGTATTTTCTTTTTTTATAAATTTATTTATTTATTTATTTATTTTATTTTTGGCTGTGTTGGGTCTTCGTTTCTGTGCGAGGGCTTTCTCTAGTTGCGGTGAGCGGGGTCCGCTCTTCATCGCGTTGCGCGGGCCCCTCACTGTCGCGGCCTCTCTTGTTGCGGAGCACAGGCTCCAGACGCTCAGGCTCAGTAGTTGTGGCTCACGGGCCGAGTTGCTCCGCGGCATGTGGGATCTTCCCAGACCAGGGCTCGAACCCGTGTCCCCTGCATTGGCAGGCGGATTCTCAACCACTGCGCCACCAGGGAAGCCCAAATCATGTATTTTCTGAAGGAATGTGCCTGCTTCAAAATAGCATGAAACTAGGAAAAGAACCGCATCCTAGCCAGCTTCATTCCAATGTCCTGGCCTTCTTGGGAGTTGTTAGAATAGAATGGTTGTCTACATACAACACTGATGTGCCAGCATCTTTTGGATCAGAGCCTTTCATGAAATAAGGGAGAATTTGAAAGGACTGTAGTGCAGGTCTAGGGATTAATTGAAAGATTACACTTTGTGTCTCATCCAATATAAAATGCTAAATAAACATCTAACCTTTTCTAAAGGTGAAATGTTTTCCCTCAAGCCAACATACTTGATCTACGCCAACACTTTATACTTGCCATGATTAGTAACAACTGGAATGTAGATGGCATTTATTGCAGTGAGTTTTTTTATTCAGACGGAATAACGAATAACTTTAGCGATTCCAAGAGTCACCTGGGGAGATGCATAGAGATTTAGACTTCCCAATTCTCACCACATTTTATTGAAAAAGAAGTATATTGCCGTGGAGCCTAAGCAGGTGGACTTTTAAACTGCTCTACCATTGATTTGAAAAAATTCATTCTGAGTTAGAAGGTTGTTTGTAGATAGCATTAACTACTAATAATTAGAAATTCTTTTCTTGAGAAAGAAGGAGGTGAAATATTGGTATTATAGACCAGGGGCTTTGACTTCAAAGAGACCTGGGTTCATATTTTGCTTCTGTCACCTACTGGTTGTTCAAAGTCTCTCTTTTACTCAGTCTCTCCTCGTGCGATAGGTGGAAATAATACTACCTGTATCACAGGGTGGTTAAAAAGGTTAAATGTAAAAACATATGCCTAACATGGTGCTTAGTACGTAATAGACTTTTTTTTTTAAACATCTTTATTGAAGTATAATTGCTTTACAATGGTGTGTTAGCTTCTGCTTTATAACCAAGTGAATCAGCTATACTTTACATATATCCCCATGTCTCCCCCTTTTGTGTCTCCCTCCCAACCTCGCTATCCCACCCCTCTAGGTGGACACAAAGCACGGAGCGGATCTCCCTGTGCTATGCGGCTGCTTCCCACTAGCTATCTGTTTTACATTTGGTAGTGTATATATGTCCATGCCACTCTCTCACTTCATCCCAGCTTACCCTTCCCCCTCCCCGTGTCCTCAAGTCCATTCTCTACATCTGTGTCTTTATTCATGTCCTGCCCCTAGGTTCTTCAGAACCATTTTTTTTTTTTTTTTAGATTCCATATATATGTGTTACCATATGGTATTTGTTTTTCTCTCTCTGACTTACTTCACTCTGTATGACAGACTCTAGGTCCATCCACCTCGCTACAAATAACTCAATTTCGTTTCTTTCTATGGCTGAGTAATATTCCACTGTATATATGTGCCACATCTTCTCTATCCATTCATCTGTCGATGGACACTTGGGTTGCTTCCATGTCCTGGCTATTGTAAATAGAACTGCAATGAATATTGTGGTACATGACTCTTTTTGAATTATGGTTTTCTCAGGGTATATGCCCAGTAGTGGGATTGCCAGGTCGTATGGTGGTTCTATTTTTAGTTTCTTAAGGAACCTCCATACTGTTCTCCATAGTGGCTGTATCAATTTACATTCCCACCAACAGTGCAAGAGGGTTCCCTTTTCTCCACACCCTCTCCAGCATTTATTGTTTGTAGATTTTTTGATGATGGCCATTCTGACCGGTGTGAGGTGATACTCACTGTAGTTTTGATTTGCATCTCTCTAATGGTTAGTGATGTTAAGCATCCTTTCATGTGTTTCTTGGTAATCTGTATATCTTCTCTGGAGAAATGTCTATTTAGGTCTTCTGTGCATTTTTGGATTGGGTTGTTTGTTTTTTTGATATTGAGCTGCATGAGCTGCTTGTATATTTTGGAGATTGATACTTTGTCAGTTGCTTCATTTGCAAATATTTTCTCCCATTCTGAGGGTTGTCTTTGCATCTTGTTTGTGTTTTCCTTTGCTGTGCAAAAGCTTTAAAGTTTCATTAGGTCCCATTTGTTTATTTTTGTTTTTATTTCCGTTTCTCTAGGAGGTGGGTCAAAAAGGATCTTGCTGTGATTTATGTCATAGAGTGTTTGCCTATATTTTCCTCTAAGAGTTTGATAGTGTCTGGCCTTACATTTAGGTCTTTAATCCATTTTGAGTTTACTTTTGTGTATGGTGTTAGGGAGTGTTCTAATTTCATTCTTTTACATGTACCTGTCCAGTTTTCCAGCACCACTTATTGAAGAGGCTGTCTTTTCTCCATTGTATATTCTTGCCTCCTTTATCAAAGATAAGGTGACCGTATGTGTGTGGGTTCATCTCTGGGCTTTCTATGTGTTCCATTGATCTATATTTCTGTTTTTGTGCCAGTACCATACTATCTGAATTGCTGTAGCTTTGTAGTATAGTCTGAAGTCTGGGAGCCTGATTCCTCCAGCTCCATTTTTCTTTCTCAAGATTGCTTTGGCTATTTGGGGTCTTTTGTGTTTCCATACAAATTGTGAAATTTTTTGTTCTAGTTCTGTGAAAAATGCCATTGGTTGTTTGATAGGGATTGCATTGAAGCTGTAGATTACTTTGGGTAGTAGAGTCATTTTCACAGTGTTGATTCTTCCAATCCAAGAACATGGTATATCTCTCCATCTGTTTGTATCATCTTTAATTTCTTTCATCAATGTCTTATAGTTTTCTGCATACAGGTCTTTTGTCTCCTTAGGTAGGTTGATTCCTAGGTATTTTATTCTTTTTGTTGCAGTGATAAATGGGAGTGTTTCCTTAATTTCTATTTCAGATTTTTCATCATTAAGGTATAGGAATGCAAGAGATTTCTGTGCATTATTTTGTATCCTGCTACTTTACCAAATTCATTGATTAGTCCTAATAATTTTCTGCTAGCATCTTTAGGATTCTCTTTGTATAGTATCATGTCATCTGCAAACAGTAACAGCTTTACTGCTTCTTTTCCAATTTGGATTCCTTTTATTTCTTTTTCTTCTCTGATTGCTGTGGCTAAAACTTCCAAAACTATGTTGAATAATAGTGGTGAGAGGGGGCAACGATGTCTTGTTCCTGATCTTAGTGGAAATGGTTTCAGTTTTTAACCATTGAGAATGATGTTGGCTGTGGGTTTGTCATATATGGCCTTTATTATGTTGAGGAAAGTTCCCTCTATGCCCACTTTCTGGAGGGTTTTTATCAAAAATGGGTGTTGAATTTTGTCAAAAGCTTTTTCTGAATCTATTGAGATGATCATATGGTTTTTATCCTTCAATTTGTTAATATGGTGTATCACATTGATTGATTTGAGTATATTGAAGAATCCTTGCATTCTTGGGATAAACCCCACTTGCTCATGATGTATGATCCTTTTAATATGCTGTTGGAGTCCGTTTGCTGGTATTTTGTTGAGGATTTTTGCATCTGTGTTCATTGGTGATATTGGCCTGTAGTTTTCCTTTTTTGTGACATCTTTGTCTGGCTTTGGTGTCAGGGTGATGGGATGGTGGCTTTGTAGAATGAGTCGGGGAGTGTTCCTTCCCTCTGCTCTACTTTGGAAGAGTTTGAGAAGGATAGATGTTAGCTCTTCTCTAAATGTTTGATAGATTTCGCCTGTGAAGCCATCTGGTCCTGGGGTTTTGTTTATTGGAAGATTTTTAATCACAGTTTCAATTTCAGTGTTTGTGATTGGTCTTTTAATATTTTCTATTTCTTCCTGGTTGAGTTGCAGAAGATTGTGCTTTTCTAAGAATTTGTCCATTTCTCCCAGGTTGTCCATTTTATTGGCATAGAGTTGCTTGTAGTAATCTCTTATGATCTTTTGTATTTCTGCAGTGTCAGTTGTTACTTCTCCTTATTCATTTCTAATTTTATTGATTTGTCTTCTCCTTTTTTTCTTGATGAATCTGGCTAATGGTCTATCAATTTTGTTTATCTTGTCAACAAGAACCAGCTTTTAGTTTTATTGATCTTTGCTATCATTTCCTTCATTTCCCTTTCATTTATTTCTGATCTGATCTTTATGATTTCTTTCCTTCTGCTAATTTTGGGGGTTTTTTGTTCTTCTTTCTCTAATTGCTTTAAGTTTAAGGTTAGGTTGTGTATTTGAGATGTTTCTTTTTTCTTGAGGTAGGATTGTATTGCTATAAACTTCCTCTTAAAACTGCTTTTGTTGCATATCATAGATTTTGGGTCATTGTTTTTCACGGTCATTTGTTCCTAGGAATTTTTTGATTTCCTCTTTGATTTCCTCAGTAATCTCTTGGTTATTTATTAGTGTATTGTTTAGCCTCCATGTGTTTTTATTATTTACAGATTTTTTCCTGTAATTGATAACTAGTCTCATAGCATTGTGGTCGGAAAAGATACTTGATGCGATTTCAATTTTTTAAAATTTACCAAGGCTTGATTTGTGACCCAAGATATGACATATCCTGGAGAATGTTCCATGCGCACTTGAGAAGAACGTGTATTTTGTTGTTTTTGGATGGAAGGTCCTATAAATATCAGTTAAGCCCATATTGTTTAATGTATCATTTAAAGCTTGTGTTTCCTTATTTATTATCATTTTGGATGATCTGTCGATCGGTGAAAGTGGGGTGTTAAAGTCCCCTACTATGATTGTGTTGCTGTTGATTTCCCCTTTAGGGCTGTTAACATTTGCCTTATGTATTGAGTTGCTCCTATGTTGGGTGCATAAATATTTACAATTGTTTTATCTTCTTCTTGGATTGATCCCTTGATCATTATGTAGTGTCATTCTTTGTCTCTTGTAGTAGTCTTTATTTTAAAGTCTCTTTTGTGTGATATGAGAATTGCTACTCCAGCTTTCTTTTGATTTCCATTTGCCTGGAATATCTTTTTCCATCCTCACTTTCATCCTCCTCCATCCATCCTCACTTTCAGTCTGTATGTCTCCCTACGTCTGAAGTGGGTCTCTTGTAGACAGGATATTTATGGGTCTTGTTTTTGTATCCATTCAGCCAGTCTATGTCTTTTGGTTGGAGCATTTAATCCATTTACATTTAAGGTAGTTATTGATGTGTATATTCCTATTACCATTTTTTTCATTGTTTTGGGTTTGTTATTGTAGGTCTTTTCCTTCTCTTGTGTTTCATGCCGAGAGAAGTTCCTTTAGCATTTGTTTTAAAGCTGGTTTGGTGGTGCTGAATTCCCTTAGCTTTTGCTTGTCTGCCAAGGTTTTAATTTCTCCGTCGAATCTAAATGAGATCCTTGCTGGGTAGAGTAATCTTGGTTGTAGGTTTATCTCTTTCATCACTTTAAATATGTCCTGCCCCTCCCTTCTGGCTTGTAGAGTTTCTGCTGAAAGATCAGCTATTAACCTTATGGGGATTCCTTTGTATATTATTTGTTGCTTTTCCCTTGCTACTTTTAACTTTTTTTTTTGAATTTATTTTTTGATAGTTTGATTAACATGTGTCTTGCCATGTTTCTCCTTGGATTTATCCTGTATGGGACTCTCTGCACTTCCTGGACTTGTTTCCTTTCCCATATTAGCGAAGTTTTAAACTATAATCTCTTCAAATATTTTCTTAGTCCCTTTCTTTTTCTCTTCTTCTTCTGGGACCCCTATAATTCAAATGTTGGTGTGTGTAATTTTGTCCCAGAGGTGTATGAGAGTGTCCTCAATTCTTTTCATTCTTTGTTCTTTATTCTGCTCTGCAGTAGTTATTTCCACTATTTTACCTTCAAAGTCACTTAACCATTTTTCTGCCTCCGTTATTCTGCTATTGATTCCTTTTAGAGAATTTTAAATTTCATTTATTGTGTTGTTCATCATTATTTGTTTTTTCTTTAGTTCTTCTAGGTCCTTGTTAAATGTTTCATGTATATCTCCATTGTATTTCCAATATTTTGGATCATCTTTACTGTCATTATTCTGTATTCTTTTTCAGGTAGACTGCCTATTTCCTCTTCATTTGTTTGGTCTGGTGGGTTTTTACCTTGCTCACTCATCTGCTGTGTATTTCTCAGTCTTCTCATTTTGCTTAACTTAACTGTGTTTGGGGTCTCCTTTTCGCAGGCTGCAGGTTTGTAGTTCCTGTTGTTTTTGGTGTCTGCCCTCAGTAGCTGAGGTTGCTTCAGTGGGTTGTGTAGGCTTCCTGGTGGAGAGGACTCGTGCCTATGTTCTGGTGGATGAGGCTGGATCTTGTTGTTCTGGTGGGCAGGACTGAGTCCGGTGGTGTGTTTGGGGGTGTCTGTGACCTTATTATGATTTTAGGCAGCCTCTGTGCCATGGATGGGGTTGTGTTCCTATCTTGCTAGTTGTTTGGCCTAGGGTGTCCAGCACTGTAGCTTGCTGGTCATTGAGTGGAGCTGGGTCGTAGCGTTGAGATGGGGATCTCTGGGAGAGCTTTCAACATTTGATATTATGGGGGGCTCGGAGGTCTCTGGTGGACCAATGTCCTGATCTCGTCTTTCCCACCTCAGATGGTCAGGCATGAAACCCAGCTGGTGCACCAAGACCCTGTCAGCCACATGGCTCAGAAGAAAAGAAAGAAAGGAAGGAAGAAAGGAAGGGGTGGGGGAAGGAAGGAGTGAAGAGAAAATAAAGTTATTAAAATAAAAAAAAATTATTGTTAAAAATAAAAAATAAAAAAAGTTAAAAAAAGCGAAAACAAGAAAGAAAGAAAGAAAGAATAGAGCAACCAAACTAAAAAACCAATCCACCAATGATAACAAGCACTAAAAACTATAGTAAAAACAAAGAAAAAAACGGATAGACAGAACCCTAGGACAAATGGTAAAAGCAAAGCTTTTGGGAAGTCTGAGGTCTTCTGCCAGTGTTCAGTAGGTGTTCTGTGGGAGTTGTTCCACATGTAGATGTATTTTTGATGTATTTGTGGGGAGGAAGGTGATCTCCACATCTTACTCCTCCGCCATGCTGAAGCTCCCCACCGTAATAGACTTCTGAAACTCAAAGTCTGGCCTTTGGATCAGAAGCAACCGCATCACACCAGGAAGATGCTGGAAATGCAGAATCTCAGGCCCCTCCTACACCTTCTCAATCAGGGAGAAGTGGTAGAGATTCCGTTGTTTAAGTATGACAAGTGCTCATAATAGACGAACATTAAATGTTAGTAGTGGTTGTCGTAAATGTTGGGTGCTTTACAGTTCTAAGCTAATAACGTTAAAAACACTTCATGGTTGAAACAAAAATATTTTATGTGTTTTTTTTTTTGTGATACTTTCTCTTTATTATTCTTTACTAACAGGAGTTTCTGTTGCTGGTGAAGATTAGTTTGGGGTTCAGTGAAACTTTCAAAATTGCCTCTCAGATCTTAAAATAGCATTTAGTTATTTCATTTTTATGTTTGTGCATTTAAACATAAATTCTAAAGCCAAAGAAGCAGTTTAAAAGTAGACACAGTGTATTTACAAATAAAAGTTCATGTAGCAACCAATAAAATGGAAATTTGTGAATATTTTAAGCAAATTGCCAGGAAGATTTTTAAAAATCAGATCAAATAAAATATTTGCAAATTATGCTATTTGTTGATACCCATAAGTTTAAAAATAAGTCTAACAAATCTGCTATATTTGCACAGCTTAAATTTTTATGGGTTCCCAATATTATGGAATGAGAAATCACCAATGTAAACACTGTGCTAAATTTAATTTATTTATTTGACTTTTACAAGTCACCAATATAGTACTTGCAGTTTAACCCTGGCAAAAACATAGAAAAGACTAAATTTAAGAGGCACTTCTATTGTGTTCCTCAGAAAAGTTTTTAGTCATCCAACTTTGAAAAAAAAAGGTAAAGATGTATTTGCAATCTAGAGCTAGGGTTAAAAATTATTGAAACGATTATTGAAGGCTTTTAAAAATCTTTGCAATTATTTAAAATAATAACGTTGCCATTTAGCATTGCCATTAACAGCAGAAAGTTGCAACATTCACCAAATATTTTGTGTTTTGTATCTTGGAACACAAACTGAGCGAGAAAAGTAATTTTCTTTTTCACATATAGAATCTATTTTAGTTATTGCAGCAGATTTTTGTTGTTGTTGACTGATTTTCAGCTCCAAGTTTTATAACCTTAACAACTCATGGTGGTGGGAACAAAAGATTTTCTCTCGCTCTACAGCCCAAGTTATTTCAGCACCTGCTGCTCACCACAGGCAGCCTGGCTTTTCATCAGCTTTTAACAGGCTCATCAGCAAAGCTGGGGGAGAAAAGTCTTGAGGACATTCAACCACATTGAGGTGCCCACTGATCATCAAGGATACTTACAGTAACAGCCTAATACATTTAATTAGCAAGTTTGAGTCTATTAAGAGAACTGTGAAGGGCGGAGTCAAGATGGCAGTGTGGGAAGATGCAGGGTTAGCATCTCCCCACAACTAGGGCACCTGCCGGCCGCTGATGGGGGACTCTGATGCCCAAGGAGTTGGGAGGAACCCCAAAGTGAACTGGCAGCTTGTGGGATCTTGGTTCATGAGCCCAGGGTTGGGCCAAAGCTCTTGTGGTGGGAGCTCTGAGTCCAAACCACTAGACTAACAGAGAACCTCAGACCCCGGGTAATATTCTTCAGAGTGAGGTCTCATGGAGTTCCTCATCTCAGCACCAAAACCCAGCTCTACCCAATAGCCTACAAACCCCAGTGTTGGAAGTCTCAGGCCAAACAACCAGTAAGTCAGGAACATAATACCACTCATTAAAAAAAAGAAAAAGTGAGACAGCAAAAAAATATGTCACAGATGAAGGAGCAAGGTAAAAACCTACAAGACCAAATAAATGAAGAGGAAATAGGCAATCCACCTGAAAAAGAATTCAGAGTAATGATAGTAAAGATAATCCAGAATCTTGGAAATAGAATGGAGGCACAGATTGAGAAAATTGAATAAATGTTTAACAAAGATCTAGAAGAACTAAAGAACAAACAAACAGAGATGAACAACACAATAACTGAAATGAAAAATACACTAGAAGGAATGAATAACAGAAGAACTGAGTCAGAAGAACGAATATGTGAGCTGGAAGACAAAATGGTGGAAATAACTGCCAAGGATCAGAATAAGGAAAAAAGAATGAAAAGAATTGAAGACAATCTCAGAGACCTCTGGGACAACACTAAACACACCAGCATTCGAATTACACTGGTCCCAGAAGAAGAAGAGAAAAAGAAACGGTCTGAGAAAATATTTGAAGAGATTATAGTTGAAAACTTCCCTAACATGGGAAAGGAAATTGTCACCCAAGTCCAAGAAACACAGAGAGTTCCCATACAGGATAAACCCTAGGAAAAACACACCAAGACACATATTAATCAAACTATCAAAAGTTAAATTCAAAGGAAAAATATTAAAAGCAGCAAGGGAAAAACAAAAAATAACATACAAAGGAATCCCCATAAGGTTATCAGCTGATTTTTCAGTGGAAACTCTGCAGGCCAGAAGGGAGTGGCAGGATATACTTAAAGTGATGAAAGAGATAAACCTACAACCAAGATTACTCTACCCAGCAAGGGTCTCATTCAGATTCAATAGAGAAGTCAAAAGCTTTTCAGACAAGCAGAAGCTAAGGGAATTCAGCACCACCAAACCAGCTTTACAACAAATGCTAAAGGAACTTCTCTCAGCATGAAACACAAGAGAAGGAAAAGACCTACAATAACAAACCCAAAACAATTAAGAAAATGGTAATAGGAACATACATATCAATAACTACCTTAAATGTAAATGGATTAAATGCTCCAACCAAAAAAAAATAGACTGGCTGAATGGATACAAAAACAAGACCCATATATATGCTGTCTACAAGAGACCCACTTCAGACGTAGGGAGACATACAGACTGAAAGTGAGGGGATGGAAAAAGATATTCCATGCAAATGGAAATCAAAAGAAAGCTGGAGTAACAATTCTCATATCAGACAAAATAGATTTTAAGATAAAGACTATTGTAAGAGACAAAGAAGGACACTACATAATGATCAAGGGATCAATCCAAGAAGATATAACAATTACAAATGTTTATGCACCCAACGTACGAGCACCTCAATACATAAGGCAAATGCTAACAACCATGAAAGCAGAAATGAACAGTAACACAATAATAGTAGGGGACTTTAGCACCCCACTTACAGCAATGGACAGGTCATCCAAACAGAAAATAAAAAAGGAAACACAAGCTCTAAATGACACAATAGATCAGATAGATCTAATTGATATTTATAGAACATTCCACCCAAAAGTGGCAGAATACACTTTCTTCTCAAGTGCACATGGAACATTCTCAAGGATAGATCACATCTTGGGTCACAAATCAAGCCTCAGAAAATTTAAGAAAATTGAAATTGTATCAAGCATCCTTTCTGACCACAGTGTTATGAGATTGGAAGCCAATTACAGGAAAAAAACTGTGAAAAACACAAATATATTGAGACTACACAGTGAACTACTAAATAACCAAGAGAGCACTGAAGAAATCAAAGAAGAAATAAAAAGTACCTAGAAACAAATGACAACGTAAACATGACAACCCAAAACCTATGGGATGCAGCAAAAGAAGTTCTAAGAGGGAAGTTTATAGCAATGCAATCCTACCTCAAGAAACAAGAAAAATCTCAAATAAGCAATCTAACCCTACACTTAAAACAACTAGAGAAAGAAGAACAAAGAAAACGCGAAGTCAGTAGAAGGAAAGAAATCATAAAGATGAGAGCAGAAATAAATGAAATAGAAACGAAGAAAACAATAGCAAAGATCAATAAAACTAATAGCTGGTTCTTTGAGAAGATAAACAAAAGTGATAAACCCTTAGCAGCACTCATGAAGAAAAAAGGGAGAGAACTCAAATCAATAAAATTAGAAATGAAAAAGGAGAAATCACAACTGACACTGCAGAAATACAAAGGATTATAAGAGACTACTACAAAAAACTATATGCCAGTATAATGGACAACCATGAAGAAATGGACAAATTCTTGGAAAGGTACAATTCTCCAAGACTGAACGTGGAAGAAATAGAAAATATAAACAGACCTATCACAAGTAATGAAACTGAAACCATAATTAAAAATCTTCCAACAAACAAAAGTCCAGGACCAGATGGCTTCACAGGCAAATTCTATCAAACATTTAGAGAAGGGCTAACACCGATCCTTCTCAAACTCTTCCAAAAAATTGCAGAGGGAGAAACATTCCCAAATTCAATCTACAAAGCCATCATCACCCTGATACCAAAACCAGAAAAAGATATCACAAAAAAAGAAAATTATAGACCAATATCACTGATGAACATAGATACAGAAATCCTGAACAAAATACTAGCAAACAGAATCCAATAGCACATTAAAAGGATCATACACCATGATCAAGTGGGATTTACCCCACTGATGCAAGGTTTCTTCAATATACGCAAATCAATCAATGTGATACACCACATTAACAAATTAAGAAATAAAAACCATATGATCATCACAATAGTTGCAGAAAAAGCTTTGGACAAAATTGAACACCCATTTATGATAAAAACTCTCCAGAAAATGGGCACAGAGGGAACCTATCTCAACATAATAAAGGCCATATATGACAAACCCAGAGCAAGCGTCATACTCAATGGTGAAAAACTGAAAGCATTTCCACTAAGATTAGGAACAAGACAAGGATGTCCACTCTTGCTACTCTTATTCAACATAGTTTTGGAAGTTCTTGCCACAGCAATCAGAGAAGAAAAAGAAAGAAAAGGAATACAAATTGGAAAAGAAGAAGTAAAGCTGTCACTGTCTGCTGATGACATGATACTACACATAGAAAATCCTAAAGATGCCACCAGAAAACTACTAGAACTTATCAATGAATTTGGTTAGGTTGCAGGATACAAAAGTAATGCATGGAAATCTCTGGCATTCCTATACACCAACAATGAAAAATCAGAAAGAGAAATTAAGGAAACACTCCCATTTACCATTGCAACAAAACAAATAAAATACCTAGGAATAAACCTGCCTATGGAGGTGAAAGACTTGTACACAGAAAACTATAAAACACTGATGAAAGAAACCAAGATGACATAAACAGATGAAGAAATATACCATGTTCTTGGATTGGAAGAATCAATGTTGTGAAAATGACTATACTACCCAAAGTAATCTACAGATTCAGTGCAATCCCTATCAAACTATCATTGGCATTCTTCACAGAATTAGAACAAAAAGTTTTCAATTTGTATGGAAACACAAAAGACCCCGAATAGCCAAAGCAATCTTGAGAAAGAAAAATGGAGCTGGAGGAATGAGGCTCCCCGACTTCAACTATACCACAAAGCTACAGTAATCAAAAGAGTATGGTACTGGCACAAAAACAGAAATATAGATCAATGGTACAAGATAGAATGCCCAGAGATAAACCCATGCACATATGGGCACTTAATTTACAACAAAGGAGGCAAGAACATACAATGGAGAAAAGACAACCTCTTCAGTAAGTGGTGCTGGGAAAACTGGACAGCAACATGTAAAAGAATGAAATTTGAACACTTCCTAACACCATACACAAATATAAACTCAAAATGGATTAAAGACCTAACTGTAAGACCAGCCGCTCTAAAACTCTTAGAGGAAAACATAGGAAAAACACTCTGACATAAATCCCAGCAAGATCTTTTTAGATCCACCTCCTAGATTAATGGAAATAAAAACAAAAATAAACAAATGGGACTTAATTAAACTTAAAAGCTTTTGCACAACAAAGGAAACCATAAACAAGACGAAAAGACAGTGCTCAAAATGGGAGAAAATACTTGCAAAGGAAGCAATTGACAAAGGATTAATCTCCAAAATATACAAACAGCTCATGGAAATCAATATCAAAAGAACAATCTAGTTAAAAAATGCCCAGAAGACCTATATAGACATTTCACCCAGGAAGACATACAGATGGCCATTAGGCACATGAAAAGATGCTCAACATCACTAATTATTTGAGAAATGCAAATCAAAACTACAATGAGGTATCACCTCACGCCTGTCAGAATTGCCATTATCAAAAAATCTAGAAACAATAAATGCTGGAGAGGGTGTGGTGAAAAGGCAACCCTCCTGCACTGTTGGTGGGAATGTAAATTGATACAACCACTATGGAAAAGAGTATGGAGGTTCCTTAAAAAACTAACTACCATATGACCCAGCAATCCCACTCCTGGGCATATACCCTGAGAAAACCATAATTCAAAAAGAGTCATGTACCATAATGCTCATTGCAGCAGTATTTACAATAGTCAGGACATGGAACCAACCTAAATGTCCATCGAGAGATGAATGGATGAAGAAGATGTGGCACATATATACAATGGAATATTTCTCAGCCATAAAAAGAAACAAAATTGTGTTATTTGTAGTGAGGTGGATGGACCTAGAGTCTGTCATACGGAATGAAGTAAGTCAGAAAGAGAAAAACAAATACTGTATGCTAACACATATATATGGAATCTAAAAAAAAAAAACGTGGTACTGATGAACCTAGTTGCAGGGCAGGAATAAAGAGGTAGACATAGAAAATGGACTCAGGGACAAGGTGGGGGAGGGCAAAGCTGGGGCGAAGTGAGAGTAGCATCAACAGATATACACTAGAGAATGTGAAATAGTTGGCTGGTGGGAAGCAGCCGCATAGCACAGGGAGGTCAGCTCGGTGTTTTGCGATGACCTAGAGGGGTGGGATAGGGAGGATGGGAGGAAGGCTACAGAGGGAGGGGGTATGGGGACATGTATATGCATATGGCTGATGCACTTTGTTTTGCAACAGAAACTAACACAGTATTGTGAAGCAATTATACTCCAACAAAGATCTATTTTTAAAAAAGTGAGAGAGATCTGTGAAGATCTTTCAAATCAGCTTTGAACACACCCCCACCCCCACCCCACCCGCAGCCCATATTATGTGCTTCTGTGAGTAGTTTGGGTTGATCAGATACTTGACTATATTCTTTATCTTCTCTCCTCCATATGCTCCATGGTTGATCTCTCATTAAATCTGCTAGTGACACTTCCATGGAAGTTGGAAATCTGTCTTTAACTCCCAGGTAAAAGAGGAGCTGTATTGTGAATGTTATGAACTCTTATTTTTCAGGACAGCAATAATGGCTGAGAATATAAAATTTTTCAGGACAGCAATAATGGCTGAGAATATAAAATTCTTTGCACTGGCTCTCCTATCCAACCTGAAAGATGTGTCATGGCAGGACCGTAACTCTTTAAAGCATCCCTTATTGTCAGTCACTTTGACTAATCACCAATGGAGGACTCTTGAATTTGGCAAACTTGGAATTTACTCTAAAAAATGACTTTTCCACTAAGTCATGGAAATTAAGGGAACTGTCATTCCTTCTGCTGACTCATTTTTATTCCCTCATTGTTCTCTGGTGCATGAGGAGGAAGGGTGCTCTATTTTGGTAGCTGTAATTTTGTCCCTCAGTGAAATTCTGAGTGGCAGCTAAGTGTGACATTTGCTCTTCCTTTCACTTTGTTTCTCTCTTTGGACCATCTCACTGTCAAAATGGTGTTGTGGGGCTTCCCTGGTGGCGCAGTGGTTGAGAATCTGCCTGCTAATGCAGGGGACACGGGTTCGAGCCCTGGTCTGGGAAGATCCCACATGCCACGGAGCGGCTGGGCCCGTGAGCCACAATTGCTGAGCCTGCGCGTCTGGAGCCTGTGCCCCGCGACGGGAGGGGCCGCGATAGAGAAAGGCCCGCGCACCGCGATGAAGAGCGGTCCCCGCACCGCGATGAAGAGTGGCCCCCGCTTGCCGCAACTGGAGAAAGCCCTCGCACGAACCGAAGACCCAACACAGCCAAAAATAAATAAATAAATAAATAAATAAATAAATAAATAAGAAAATCCTTTAAAAAAAAAAAAAAAATGGTGTTGTGGAAGGAGCACTGGGCTAGAGGTAAACCCTGATTGTTGGTCCCTGCTCTGCCTGTAGCTAGCAGTGTGATCTCAAGCAGTCCCATAACCTCTTTAGAGGAACTTTCCAATTTCCCAATTCCTGGCATATTTATCTAAGTCATGGTTGGGAGGAGGAGAGAGGATAGATAATTAGCATTGACTATAAAAATATTTATCTTAGGTTGAACCATATGCAAGGCCATTTTTGTAGGTCAGGCAGTTTCATATGGTTTAAACTACATTTGACCCTTGAACAATGCGGGGGTGAGGGGCACAGCTGAAAATCCACCTGTAAATTTACAATAGGTGCTTTATATCTGCGGTTCCACATCCTAGGATTCAACCAGGCTAGGATCGTGTACTACTATAGGATATATTTATTGGAAAAAAATCCACATATAAGTGGATCCGCTCAGTTCAAACCCATGTTGTTCAGGGGTGAACTGTAATAGATTCTACTATCCACACTTCAAGGCCTAGGGTTATATATATATATATATATATATATATATATATATATATATATACACATATATATATACACACACATACATATATATATGTATGTGTATATATTTATAACAAGTTCTACAGATTTCTTAGTGATTTTCCTACTGTCACAGTCAGATCTGACTTGAGTCTACATTGTGAACCAGATGGAAATTGTTCTTAGTATCTACAACTATTTTCTTACGTTTCTTCCCTTTCATATTATTGTCTTTTTTCCCAGGTTAAATCCAGGCCTTCAAAACCTTCATGATCTTCCCATCTTATCCATTCATCATCAGTCCATCTACCTCATTCATCTCCTTTCATGTCTCACATGTGTTTTCAACATTTATCATATTCCATGCACTATGTGAGATACAACAAGAAGAGCTCAAAACTGATGATAAACTCAATAACATGCCATATGAAATAGATGGTTTGCCTTAATGTTGCTAAAAAGAATTCCAGTTTAACCACTGAATCACTTTGTCAGCTTTTAAAGACTGTGTGTGTGTGATTGTGGAATTACAGGGTTAAGGAAATTAAATGGAAAGTGGTTGCTTGATTTGGTTCAGAGAGCACTCTTAAAATGGTAGGTATTGGTGAGTTCCAGAATGGAGAGTCCTTCTGAGAGTAACTTTATATACTGTGGCTTTTTTCAAGGTTCACATTCCTGTCTGATTTTAGGTAGCACATGAATAATGGCCTTATTAACTTCTCCTTCCTGAACTAAGCCAAGTTCCAATCAAATTTTGTGGTGAGCCTCAGGTGAGATGCACCCTGATTACAATAGAACCATATAAATGTTGGTATCCATTTTTTTAAAATTGGAGCGCTGTAACTCTTTTACAGCTTTGAATATTTCATTTAGAATTTATATCAAAAGTAGGGCAAAAATGGAAGTATTTCTGCATTCCATTATGTATTACCCTCAATTTCAAAGGGATACTTAACATTTCAAACCAGTTAAATTTATTTCACTCTTCTTTTAGGTGAGAATTCCTTTGAGATTTCTAGTGGAAGAAATGTATATCTTCCAAATCACTAAGCCTCCCAAGGTCCTTTCTCTTTTATTTGAAACATCTTCTAACAATGGCATGTTAAAAAAAAAAAAAAAACTCATCTATAAGTAAAACTAACAGAAAATCATCCCTTCTTTTCTGTAGATTTAGCAGCATTAAACACTGTTCTCCTGTAAAGTCGAATAATCAAAAAAAATTATTTTTTTGCAGTCCAGTTCTTCAGGATTTGAATATTTAAGCATTATAATTTGGATTACTTAGCTTGTTTCTTTATCATAATCACAGGTTTTGGGTATAGCAAAAAGTGTTTTGGGATATTGAGGAGGGGGTATGGAGTGTAATTTTCATGAACATAAATTATCACAGAGTAGCTAATTTTTGTGGATTACCACATTAGATACCACAGAGTCCAATTTCCTTCCAGGAGTGTAGTTAGAGACGTGTTTGGTTGTCAAGGAAAATAATTTTCAGGGTTTACTTAATGTGAGCCTATCACTTTGTATACACAGCAGGTCTTATCTCCGACTTAACAAGAGATTATATTTTCATATTGAAAATGTTTAATTCTTTAAACAGAGGCAGAGTGGTTTTTGTTTGTTTTTACCTTGACAGTATGCTGGTGTGGAATCTGCTGATTGCTGATTCCTCAGGGGCAAAGCTGCTTTTCTAGTTAGGGGCACAAGGAGAAGAAAACAGACAGATACGGATACAGGCGTACCTCGGAGATATTGTTGGTTCAGTTCCAGACCACCACTATAAAGCAAATATGGCAAGAAAATGAGTCACACAAATTTTTTTGTTTCCCAGTGCATATAAAAGTTATGTTTACATTATACTGTAGTCTATTAAGAGTGCAGTAGCATTATGTCTAATAAACAATGTACATACCTTAAGTAAAACATACTGTGTTGCTAAAAACTATCTGAGCCTTTAGCGAACTGTAATCTTTTTGCTAGAGGAGGGTCTTGCCTCCCTGTTGATGGCTGCTGACTGATCAGGGTGGTGGCTGCTGAAGGGTGGGGAGGCTGTGGCAGTTTCTTAAAATAAGACAACAGTGGAGTTTGCTGCATCGATGGACTCTTCCATTCATGAGTAATTTCTCTGTAGCATGCAATGCTGTTTGGTAACATCTATCTACAGTAGAATTTCTTTCAAACTTGGAGTCAGCCCTCTCCAATACTGCTGCTGCTTTATCAACTAAGTTTATGTAATTTTCTAAGTTCTTTGTTATCATTTCAACAATCTTCATGGCATCTGCACCAGGGATAGATTCCATTTTAAGAAACTACTTTCCTTGCTCATCCACCAGAAGCAACTCCTCATCTGTGAAAGTTTTATCATGAGACTGCAGAAATTCAGGCACATCTTCAGGCTCCACTTCTAATTCTAGTTTTCTTGCTATTTCCACGACATCTGCAGTTGTTCCTCCACTGAAGTCTTGAACCCCTCAAAGTCATCCAGGAGGGTTGGAATCAATTTCTTCCAAACTCCTGTTAATATTGATATTTTGACCTCTTCCCAGGAATCACAAATGTTCTTAATGACATCTAGAATAGTGAATTATTTCCAGAATGTTTTCAATTTACTTTGCCCAGATTCATCAGAGGAATCACTGTCTATGGCAGCTATAGCCTTATGAAATGTATGTCTTAAATAATAAGACTTGAAAGTCAAAATTACTCTTTGATCCATAGGCTGCAGAATGGATGTTGTGTTAGTAAGCATGAAGAGAACATTAATCTCATTGCACATTTTCATCAGAGTACTTGGGTGACCAGATGCATTGTCAATGAGCAGTCATATTTTTAAAGGATTCTTTTTTACTGAGCAGTAGGTCTCAACTGTGGGCTTAAAATATTCAGTAAACTATGTTGTAAACAGATGTGCTGTCATCCAAGCTTTGTTGTTCCTTTTATAGAGCACAGGCAGATTAGATTTAGCATAATTCTTAAGGGCCCTAGGATTTTTAGAATGGTAAATGAGCATTGACTTCAACTTAAAGTCACCAGCTGCATTAGCCTCTAACAAGAGAGAGTCAGCCTATCCTTTGAAGCTTTGAAGCCAGACATTGACTTTTCCTCTCTAGCTATGAAAGTCCTAGATGGCATCTTCTTCCAATATAAGGCTGTTTTGTCTACACTGAAAATATGTTATTTAGCGTAACTACTTTCATTAATTATCTTAGCTAGATCTTCTTGTAATTTGCTGTAGCTTCTATATCAACACTTGCTGTTTCACCTTGCACTTTTATGTTATGGAGATGGTTTCTTTCCTTAAATCTTATAAACCAACTTCTACTACCTTTGGACATTTTTTCCACAGCTTCCTCACCTCTGTCAGCCTTCATAGAATTGAAGAGAGTTAGGGCCTTGCTCTGGATTAGGCTTTGGATATGGGAATGTTGTGTCTTGTTTGATCTTCTCTCCAGACCACTAGAACTTTCTCCATATCAGCAATAAGGCTGTTTTGATTTCTTATCATTTGTGTGTTCACTGGAGCAGCACTTTTAATTTCCTTCAAGAACTTCTCCTTTGCATTCATGACTTGGGTAAGCTTTTCATGAGGCCTAGCTTTTGGCCTGTCTCGGCTTTTGACGTACCTTCCTTGCTAAGCTTAATCATTTTTAGCTTTTGACTTAAATGGAGAGATGTGTTACTCTTCCTTTTGCTTGAACACTTAGAAGCCATAATAAATTGGCCTAATTTCAAAATTGTTTTGTCTCAGGGAATAGGGAGGCCAGGGGAGAGGGAGAAAGACAGGGGAACAGACAAACAGTGAAGCAGTCAAAACAAACACAACTTTTATTGAATTTGATGTCTTATGTGAGTGTGGTTCATGGTGACCCAAAACAATTACAGTAGTAACATCATAGATCATTGGTCACAGGCCACCGTAACAAATATAATAATAATGAAAACGTTGGAAATATTGCAAGAATTACCAAAATGCTGATACCTAGGCTGTAACCCAGACCAGACAAATTTGAATCCCTGGGAGTGGTGCCTGGGCCTTGTATCTTCCAAAAGCTTTCATGCTCCAAGTTTTTGGGTATCAACAATGAGTAAGACCATGTTTCAACTCTCAAGCTTTTGACACCTGACGGGGAAGACCAGAGTACCCCACCATGAGGCAAGTGCTACACTTATAAGGTGAACAAATTTCTGGGGAAGCCCAGAGGAAGCCAGAAAATTATGCACAGTGGAAGGATGTCAAAGAAGTGGCATCCTGCTGGGCCTAGAAGGGTGGAAGATTTTCCCTGAGAGAGAAGGGGAGAGAGTGTGCCCAGGACAATCTCCTTTATTATGGCTCTGAGATGCTAAGAGAAAATGTGTTGATGTGATTAAAACCTGAGGTCTTTGAATCAGGCAAAACTGTGTTCAATTAGTAATTTCACCTCTTAGTGCTCTATTTTTATGTCTGTAAAATGGAGATACCCACCTCATAAGGATGAGAATTACCAACTGTATTTGGTACATTGTTGGTGCTCAGTAATGTTAACTTCCTACCAAAGCTAACCTTTAAGTGGTTCATGGTTGTGTAGGGGGCTGTATACCCTTGCTACTCACAGGGTGGTTTTCAGAATAGCGGGATCAGCATAAGCTTGCAACTGGTCACAATCGCAAGGCTTCAGGCCTCATCCCAGAACAACTGAACAGAGTCTGCATGCTAGTAAGAACCCCAGGTGATCTGTGTGCACCTCAAGTTTGAGGAGCATTTTTGTAAAGCATAAAAAGATGAATAAGAAATAGCTCTTGCCCTTATGCAGCTTAGAGGTCCCTAAAACAACTTTAGTATTTACAGAAATAATTATAATGCAGGGTATAATGTGATAAGTGACATGAGGCATCCACGCCAAATGCTAAAATACCACAGATTGTTGCAGCTCAAATTGAAAATAGTATAAAGTTCCTTTTCTGACTGATAAAGCCTGAAAGTTCTTAAAGTTACAATGAGCCCTTTTCCTTTTCTGCCATCCTCCAAATGCTATAAACTGGAAAGCTTAACATATATGTAAGTAGAAAGCTACATTTGTTTATGCTTGTTAGGACATTTGACCTACAAGTTGAGTCACTGCCTGAGAGGAAAGGAACAAAAATGCCAAAAGGTAATAAAAATGACCCACTAATGTTAAGTCTCAGAGCTGAAATAGACTCCCCAGAGAGAGATCAAGGTTAAGACAAAGCAGGTGAATGGAAATAGTACAGTTACCTTAATTTTTGATGCTCAGTGCTTTTGAAAATAAAACCCTACTTTTTAAATTCAAGAGCAGTGAATAAAACAGCAAAAATGGCCTATAATTTCCCCTGTTGACCTTAAGAATGAAACATTGATTTATTAATTATTCTCCTTTTGATAGTACTGATTTCATCTCGTCAAGTTTACCATTGCAAGTTACCAGAACAGTCAGAAGTAAAGAAATTTAGTGAAAGAATGTGATTAAACTCTGTATAATCACTACAATGTACTTATTATTGAAAGTATTAGCAAAATGAATTAGAGTGATTTATCAAAATATAGAAGGAGATGGGCATCATTTAGTATATCTGAGGCAGAGATGTGTTATGTGTGGGATTTAAGAAAAACTGCAGTCATTATCCTACTCTTGTCACCTCCAAAAAAAAACCAAAGGAGACACAGGCTAAGTTAAGACAGAAAAAATAATTTCCATCACTTGCAATGATTCAGTCCCTTCCCCTGATGAAATGGAAATTGAGTTTATGCAGAAGCAGATATCTTTGAATTTGAAGGCTATTTCAGTAATATTAACTATATCATTACATTTTATTGAATTTATAGCACATATGTTTTGCTTCTTTAAGTGAGCATATAAAATTTTAAAGTCTGGGGATATTTCACTTCAATTTGTGGTGAAACCACATGGCCTAGTATAATATAAAGCAGAAATAATAATTTGAAATAACTGTTTAACTTTTTGTCACTAACAGTTGACCCTTGAACAATGCGGGATAGTTTAGAGGCACCGACCCTCCCTGCAGTGGAAAATCTGTGCATAATTTATAGTTGGCCCTTTGTATAGGTGCCTCCTCCTTATCTAGAGTTCTGGATCTGTGGATTCCACCAAGCATGGATCATGTAGTACTATTTTACTTACTACTGGAAAAAATCTGAGTATGAGTGGACCCATGCAGCTCAAACTTGTGATGTTCAACGGTCAACTGTAATTAATGGTGTTTGATGAAAGTGAATCAATTCAGCTGGGTTTAGTTCTCAATACAGAGATGTTGTAAATAGTGAAAGTAATTTTCAGGTGACACGTTAGACCAATGGACTTCTGATATAGCGGAAGTGAAAATGTTCATGGTTAATTTTATTTAATATTATTTTTGTTATTAGTAAACGTAAAGACCTGTTATTGTCTTATTTCAAATTGCATTTTTGTCTGGTAATGGTTTTACTTTCCAGAACTTATTTCAAATTGAAATTTCCCACGTACAGTCTTCAAATAATGTATATTTGAATCAAATTTCCTGAAATAATATATTTGTCTTAGAGATAACAACATTCTTAGGATTTTTTTTTTTTACAAATTATTTTGGTTAAGGGAAGCTTGATAACAGATATTGAAAAGTATATTATTTTCTTGGCTATTTTATGCATATTCAGTGGATGCTTCACTTTCTCCTTAGGAATTACAGATTCTCAATTCCTCTTCGCCACTTATATATTTCTGACTTTGTATCAAACAATAAAATATGCTGGTATGTTTTTGGTACCTGGAACAAAGGGTCTAATTAGGAAGAGGAACATGTTCACAATGCGTGTGGTCCATCTGTCACCACCAAAATGAATATATATTTTGGATTTTTCAGCACTTTTATTAAATTGTTTAGATTTTTAAAAACTCTGTTAGAAGGGCTAGTTAAAAGTTGTATTAAGTGTGGACCATGTGTTTTTGATGGAAGTTCATCTTGGCAAGCCATTTCTTTCTAAACTTTCGTCGAGTATGGACATTTTGTGGAATGCTGAGGTCTTCACAGTTGGAATCTAGAGGAGAGCTGATGTTAGATAGTTAATTGAATGCTTAAGTCATGCAAGATATTCAGGTAAACAGATCTTTCCCTTCAATGTCCTATTTTTCATCATTTCACCAGTTTCTTATGATTTTGGATACCTCAAGACATCTATGAAAACAATTAAGAGTTGAGGGACTTTTCTTCCCCAAATTTCCCATGTGTTGATGACCCATTAATATAGATAGGTCACAATATATCTATGTTTATTTTAACTCATTTTACATTTGACTTGTTATTTATTAGACTGACTTTAGTAAAAAAACAGCTCTTTCATTTTTGATTAGTACATGAAGCTCTTATATGATTACAAATCGTTGTTTTTAGGAAAATATACTTATTTCTTAGGATAACAGAGTTATTTGCTATAAATTAAATTTAATCTGGTAACTAAAATTTTACTATTTTTGATTTCTGTATGAGACCCTAGATATAATTGGTAAAAATATTATGCTAATCATATAGATAATCTGCAGTGAAAGCTATATTTTTTCAGTAAATATTAGTTTGAGCCATGTGAAATATCTGATATTTGACCATTTTTGACTTACAGAGATGGCAGTTGCATATGGTTCAGTCTAATACTAAAAGCCAAAACTTAGGATGTTACACTAATTAAAATAATAACAAAACAAAACATGGAATGGACAGCACCTCACTCTTGGGGTACACATTTTTATGCTTAAAAAACAAAAGCTAAAGGAAAAACACATATTTCTGAGGAAATTGCTGTTTTTATTATCATCACGTAAATGTGAAAAGGCTAACTAAAACTATTAATAACCAGAAAATTGAAGGTAAAGTTGAAAAGCCTATATCAACAAAAGTTGGATACACGTAAAAAAATACATATGAGTTTCTCTCAAATAATTTTTTGTTTCCTAGCTAACATCAAACTAACTAAACTTCTTGATTTTAATTAGTGTGGAATAACTTACTGGTTATTTTAATCTACTTTGGTACTTATTTCCTTTTTTTAATTGTTACAGAATTAGATGAAATAATTTTTTGCTGCTTTGTAAAAGAGGAGATTTTGTTAGAAGAATTCTAAGGTGCCTTTCAGCAATAGGATGTCATACAAAGAGGAAAAAATCTAACATGGTTTAAGGACTATTTATTTAAGCAGTAATTATGACTGGAAAACATCAGAGTGGAAATGAGGTGTGGTTTAGAAGCCGTTTTGCTTTTTTCTGGAGTTCATTAAAATGAAATTGTAAAAACTTAAACCATGACTATTTTTCATTTTGAACTTTAGTTCCTGTTGAAATTGGAGAGAAAACCACACAGCAATTTGCGCATGCTACTAGGAGAGGTTGGCTACCCTGCAGGGCTTTCACAATGTGTCTCACTGCCTTTACTCGTTCATTTATTAAGTGCCTGTTATGTGTCATGGCTGGTCTCACAGATTCTAGGATGTGGACCTTAGCAGTGGAGATCTAGACACTTATTTGGTTAGCATATTTGGACTAGAGCACTCATGCAGAGACAGGCTTGCATTAACCAAACTCACAAGATGTTAAGGTATAAACCAAAATGCAAATATATTGGTTTACAAACAGTGGGTCTTTGCTACATATGATTTAGCATGCACATATGAACCTACTCAGCACTGTCTCACTGAAAGTTACTCTACAGGGAAAATCAACTTATAACCAGAAGGCTGCTTGGTAGTAAGGCCCTAAGAGGGAATGGAATGAATTGCATGATTCAGTGTTTGATATTGGTCTCTGACATTCTGATGCCTCCAATTCCACCATAACGATGCACCTGCCAGAGGGACCAGATTGCTCAAGATTTTGGACAAGATTATGCTTCCCTTAAACAGCGCTTGCATGCAGATTACTTCTTTAGAAGAATTCCCTTACTTTTCTCAATTTCACATTACACTTTCCTCCCTGCCTCAGTATTTTATATAAGCTTACTAACCTAAGACCTAGTACCTGGCCCCCAAAAGCACCTCAAGTTTAATAAATTGATACTACCATTTAGCTACCTACAAGATTCTCATTATTTTTGCTTTAGTAATAGTACATATTTTACTTCTGAGCTACTTTGGGTATAGTTTATCGCTTCATTCTAAGGGGTGTGTGTGTGTGTGTGTGTGTGTGAGTGTGTGTGTGTACACGCGTCTAATGGGAAGGGCATGATACCTTCCATGCCTTGATGCTTTGAGAAAATAAAAGTTTTCTGATTTTATTATTTTGCAAAAGTTCTGGATATGCTTATGCTTTTTTTTTTTTTTTTTTTTTTACTTTCTAAATAAAGATTTAGATCATGAAGTTTCTTTCTAGAGACATAACTTCAAAACTAAATGAAACTCCGAGTATCCCTAAGTCATCCCAGTTTAGTGAAGCTCTTTATGATGATAGTGAGTATGTGTGTTTTGCGGAGATAGGTAGAGAGAAACTACATTTGAACTCTTGAAAGTCATACTTCAGATTCTTAGTCATTTTTCAGGGACCTGAAACTTATTGTTGATCCTAGTTTAATCTTCACTAAATGGATGATTTTTTTCTCCTAAAACCACTGTCCAATTATTGAAATTAATGCATGTACAAGATATCTGACATGTAAATAGAACCGATAATTTTAGTATTTTGCCATAATCCCTCAAGGCAGGAGTTGGCAGTGTAGACTAATGGGTTGAAAAAGATACCCGCTTCAGAAAAACCCAAGAGAATTAATCTTTCAGAATTCTTCTGAAACCATCAACTTCCATTTTCTATTTTATATTTCTATACCTCAAGAAAAGCCAACCAAAAAGCTATTTCCCCTCCACCCTCTCCCCCCTTTCTAAAAGTAAGTCACTTTTGGTTTGTCACCCTATATAACACATACCAAAATTCAGCCCCGAATGAATTTTTGTAGCCAACTTAGAACCCCAAAATAGAAACTGCTGACAGTTCCTTAAATACAGTAACACTGGCAGGTGCCTTGGTAATAAATTCACAAGCTTAGAATCCACAAAACAATACAGTTATGCAAATTGGAGCATGTAGGAAGAATAATCTGAAATAAAAGGCAGAAGAGTAAGTTTAGCCCTGTGGCATCCTGTTTTACTAACACAGGGCAGATCACTCTGAGGAGAATCATAGGGAAATTTAAGATCAAGGAGGGAGAGATATGGACATAATAAGTAAATGAGTACAGCTTAAGCTGACCAACTAACAATTGATTTCCCTATTACCACAACCATAAACAGAAATGAGAAACTGACCATAAAGTTTCACATTGCAGGTATAAATAACAAAAGGCAAATGGAAAATAAAAAGAGACCTAACGTGATTGAAGTTATCAAAGTTGCTTTGCTTTAATTGTTCCTTCAGCATCATGCCTATCAGTCATATTCAGATTAGTTGTTTAATTTTAGTCAAATAATCAAGCATGTGATACATTTTGAATCCCATTTATTTTAAATACCCCTGCTTAATTATCTTTTACTTTTGTTATTAATCGCTGACACTTTGGTCATAATGGAAAGTTTTTTTTTTTAATGACAAGAAAAGGCAACATGTTCAGTTAACTTATTTTTAGGAAATATACATTTTCAATTAAAATTTAAAATCGCTCTAATAATCACAGACAGAAGTGGAGCTGAGGACTATGCCTGTTGTAAGGTGTGTGGTAAAATGTAACCTTTTGGACCTGTACTATGGCTTGTAGGATGTAAAGGAAATATTTAACTTTTTCTCCTTTTTGTTTTTATCACCTTTAAGTAACTCCCAAAGAAGTACAAAATGGCTGTTGTGTGCCCAAGAAAAACCCATTAGAATAATGATTATAAATTAATCATCCTATTCAAGGTGAAGACATAGTGGATGACTTAGTACAAGTTCACTGGAGATGGCACCATAACTACCCTTTATCACACCATATTCCACTACCTAGCTCTTTTGTCTGGCACTTGACTCTTAATAAATATCACCTGAAATAAAGAACAATATCATTTGCAAATTTAGTAGGCTCACAAAAATTGAGTTCAGCAGTGTGGTGGGGACCGTCATTGCAAAGTGTCTCAGGAAAGGAGGGTCTAGAGAAACCTCTAGAGTTAGATGCTAACTAAGGTCAGAGAGCCAGGACTGGAACACACATAACAGAGTTCTGTCAGCCTCAGTGTACCTTTCGTGACCACATTTTCCACGCATTCAAAAGTTTAAGCTTATTTAAAAATGGTGTCGTTTATTTTCTTTAAAGTTTTCACTAAAATTCTTTCTGGGAGAGGAGTAAGGACTTTATACAGATACGAAATAATTTTCCTGATTATTCCCTTACTTAAACATTTTCAAACTAACAACCACAGTATTCTCGTGGAAACAAAGCTGACCAGTAAATATTATAACATGGCCTGAGTGACCAGAGTTCCCCTGAGAGACTTCCTCTTTCCAGCTAAAAGACAATGTTTCATTTTTTCAGAAGTCTGTAATTTATAGCTGTGTGTGTATGTATGATTTTTCTAAAAATCCCCTCCCTAGTCACTTAAACTTGATTGTTGCTTTTCTTCTGGCATATAATTTTTCTAAGCAAATTAATGAAAAATACTTAAAATTAGTGAATACATCCCATAACTGGGCCAATTAAACCTGGGAGAATGTTGGAAGGGGACTATGGTGGCAGAATCCAAAAAAAAAGTTCTGCCCCGGCTACCCTGTCCAGGGAGTGAGACAGTATGCAAATCATTGAACATATGTAGATTTCAATTAATGTGTCTGTAAAATACTTTTTGAAAAGTTAAGGTGAGGGGCTTCCCTGGTGGCGCAGTGGCTGAGAGTCTGCCTGCCAATGCAGGGGACACGGGTTCGAGCCCTGGTCTGGGAAGATCCCACATGCCACGGAGCAATTGGGCCCGTGAGCCACAACTACTGAGCCTGCGCCTCTGGAGCCTGTGCCCCGCAACGGGAGGGGCCGCGATAGTGAAAGGCCCGCGCACCGCGATGAAGAGCGGCCCCCGCACCGCGATGAAGAGTGGCCCCCACTTGCCGCAACTAGAGAAAGCCCTCACACGAAAACTAAGAGACCCAACACAGTCATAAATAAATAAATAAAATAAATAAATAAAGTATTAAAAACTATTACATCAGGGTTCAATTTAAAAAAAAAAAAAAGTTAAGGTGATGGTTATTTAAGTGGTTGAAAAATAACACTTCTCATTTTGGCTGCTTTTTATGTCGAAGCTAAAGGAAGTTATCCCTTTTCATGTACAATAGACTGTGAGCTAATAATTTCGTTATGGGCAGAGAAATCAACATGTGCCTTGTAACACTGAGAAAGTAGAGACCTGCTCTTTATTTCAGAAGTGGAGGACCCTTTAACAAAACATCCAATGTGAGGAGATAAACTTACACAAAGATCCTGACACAAAATGTTTACTGTAGAGTGAGAAGTCTGTTTATCATGTCAAATTTAGTTGCTTATATTGTTAGGTATTAAATTATGTGCCAAAAGATACTACCACAATTTTCTCTGATCACAGTGTAATAAAACCAAAAATTATTAACAAGGTATAACACAAAAATAAACAGTTACTTGGAAGAAATAAGCCGTTAAAACCTATTGGGTCAGATGCAATTAAAACTGCAATCGTGAGTCATTTAGAAAATAATAACACTATTCAGGGGAAAAAAACCCTCCTGAAATACAGGAAAACTGTACTCACAGGCAAATATATAGTGTTAAATAATTTCACTTTAAACTATAAAATATAAAAAATATTTTAGGAACTTTTAAAAAATATGAAACTTAACATGAAATATAAAGGGGAATTGGATGAGATAAAAAACAAAATTTGAAAAAACAGTGAAAGGTTGAGTTTGTATATACAAGAACTGGTTCTTAAAAATAATACTTTAAAAACTCTGGAAATAAAACTAAGGGAAAATATGAACCGCGGTTATTTTTTAAATGAATGAAGAGGTTGAAATAAAATATAAATTTTAATAAAAATAGAAATTATAAGCTAATTCTCTGTGAAACTTGATAGCAAGAAAAATTCAGTGGATGGCCACTTATAATTTTGGAGTAAAAATGGGCAATATCTGAAATGGAAGAAATTTTTAAAAACCTTATTTAAGAATTACTCCTCAAAGTGTTTTTACCAGTAAGTTTTTCAAATTTTTAAAAAAGTAAATTCTTGTTTGTGTGAATAGAACTTGATAGAAAGTATTCCAATTAAAAATTTGAAGGTCACATAATCCTGAATCTAAAACCTAACAGAAATTATCACAAAAAATATATCTGAATTTTGAATAAATATATAGGCCAAAAGTCTAAGTAAAGTATGGCAAATTAAATTTAGCAATATCTTGAAAGAATAATTCACTTCAACCAGGATGGCTTCGTGTCAGGAATTCAACAATAATTAATTACAGAAATATATCAAAAGAAAAAAATCTTACTAGAGATGAGTAAAAAGCATGAAAAAAGTCAATACCTATTCCTAGGTGAAAATATTAATAAACTAGAAATAAAATAACCTTCATGATATAAGAAAATGTATCTAAATCAGACAGCATCATAGAGGGAAATGCCAGAGGCATTCTTGCCAAAATCCGGGTATTTTTATATTTGATGACATATTAAAGATTATTGGCGATAGTTACTTTTTCAAAGTATCAAATAGGTTTTTTTCCAGTGTATAAATGAAAACATCTGTCTCCATTATTTCCAGAAACCCGATTAAAGTAGCAATAAAAATCTAAAAGTATAAACTCACAGAAGGGAGAGAATAGGAGAGGAGTAATTGTGGAGAAGGGAGGCCAACAAATTTTGGAAGATAGGAGGATGGTAAAGGAGTGGTGACTAACTTAGAACCATGGAGGAAGCCCAAACTCAGTGTCTACAGGGAGGGTGACATTAAGAAGAAAGATATTTTGTTCCCCTAAAGGATCAAGGATTATAGGTGGGGGATGAGGCAAAGGGGTGAATATAATGGTTGGTTGAAAGTTAATATTTAAGTAGCAGGTCACCAGTTCACTCCTCTCTCTTCTTGGCCTCACCACCCTACATAGTCAGGAGACTACCCATCTACTTGCCCAGCAGGGTTTGGGGAAGTTGATTATTTGAAGAAATTAATCCATAGAGTCTTGAGACTTTGGGGCACCAGGGTTATGGAAAGCTGGGGAGAGGAAAGGCATTGATAAATAGGGGATTAAGTGAAACTATATATACTAAGTGTGAGAATTGTCCACCTACTTCCCACCTGCTGGCCAGAAGGTCTGATCTTTCAAAAGAACTTTGAACTTTAAAGAAAGAAAGAAAACCTCACAAACAGGAAAGAAAAAAAAAAAACCTCAAAAATATATTTAATGCAGGGAACAGAAGAAAATTAAAACAATTTAATAGTCTCAGAGAGATAAGAAATACATTCATTAAACAAGAAAAGGATGCTATTTTTATCCTACCATAGATCCTTTTTTCTTTTTCTTTCTTTCTTTGACTCTTTTCAAATCTTTCCACTTCTTAGTACTACATAGTCTTTATGCCACCAACAATCCTAGGTTCCAGTCTTGTGGCTTCTTCAGCTGGGAGGACTGAGACTGAGAGATCCCATCTTCTGAGTCCTCCTGGATTGTTCAAGGATGTGTTCTAAGAGTAGATCAGATGCAAGATAGTCTTGTTATAGATGGATTTGCTGAAAACCCTAGTCCAATGCAGAACGGCTGTTTTTCATTGCCTTAGCCTCTAAGATATTACTGGAGGCTGGGAGAAGAAAAGGGTAAGAATTAGACATTTCTAATTTCAAAAATGTAGGAGAAACATTATGGAAGAGATTAATGGGGAAAGTAGACATTCTCAGGTAAGGAGTGGGGATAAATGCTGAGCTGTTTATCTTTCTATTAATGCTTAGAACATCCTTCTCATAGGAGGAGGTCAAGAGAATAGGGCAGGACTACAAGCCATGCTGTATATAGAATGATTCCAATTCACCACATTCCTATCTATCAGCAGAAGTGATGAGAGGGGAAGGGATCATGGCAGATGCAATGACGGGGAGGGAATTTTTTATGTTTGGGAAGCTAATCCAAATGTAAGGGGCAAGTGTTGGTCAGTTGTGAATTAGTATAATTCAAAAAGCTGTTCAGCCACACAAACGTTTTGGGTTTGCAGTTTTTTCACTTGTTTATTTTATTGTTCATGATGTCATACAAATGATATAAATTATATAATTTTAAAAAATATGTAGCTCAAAACAGTTTCAAGTTATTTTAGGAAAGTTGGGAATTCACCTTCTCTAGTCAGAGTGCCTGGGATGGCATTTTCACCCAACTACTTGCTAACTACTGGACCTTGGATAGTGTTTTAACTGCTTGTGCCTCAGTTTCCTCACCTGTAAAACTGAGATAATAATAGTACATAGCGCATGTGGTATCAGGATAAAATATTATTATTTTTATAATAAACATTTTGGTCTCCTCATTTTATCTTCCCCTTGAGATGTTGCCTAGCTCTGATTATTCATTTGTTGTATCTTAACCTCTCTTTTTACTTCTCATGTTTTAATATGCAAACATTGATGTAAATGCAGTCCATGTATATAAGTACATACCAGCAGACAAGGCACTGTGAGATGAATTCTGTAAACAGAAGCTTGTTAACATATCATCCTATATATAGTAAATAATAATATCTTCATTTCAACGTAGGTAATTTTCACTATGAATATATGTAAAATTCTTCTCGCCGTATTTTAAGGAATTACACCGGTAGAAATTTGGTTGCAATCCTAGCCATTTGGGAGAGATTTAATTATTATTGCTAGGTTAATCTCATGCTAAAGATTTGTAGAAAGTCTCTCTCCAAGTTGAGGATGGTATGGATGTAGATGGTTAAGACTGATGATGAGTGAAATCTGAACTTTTACCATGATAATTTCATGTTTCATAAGCTGGCAAACGATTCCACTGTTTATTCCTCATCTATTTCCTTCTGAGGAAGCCAATGGAACATTAGGTTCTTGTGGATGTACTTCTTTAAAAAGTAGTGGTGCCATTCCACGTACTGTCATTATTTAAAAACTGTGACATTCTGACAGTGTGTCAGAAAGAGTGGTGGCTGTATGAAATTTACATGCCTAAGTTTGTAACTAAAACGAATTAGTCAGAGAATATTTTATAATTACCAAATTAAAGAACTGTATAATTAAAGTAAAATGAGCTCTGCATGTGCCTAGAAACATAATCTCTTAATGCTTTTGTTAGTTTTTCTCCAATGATATTACTTGTAATATATGTGTGTATATATATATATATATATAATTTATTTCAGAAATAGTGACAGAGTAAGGTTGTTTTCCAGAGATATGCAACCATTTGGAGAAATTCATGAGCAACTTACTATGCTGAATTATTTTCACATGCAATTTAGTGACTTTTAAAAGAGGAAGAGCAAATCAACCAACTTCAAATGCCCCTCTCCTTCTCATACTTCTGTATTTTATTTATAGCAGAGGAAAAACTTTCTTCATTTGTTCCTGTCAGCTGTGCAGAGGCAGTTTTACTGAAAATTGGGTAAAGAGTATCCAGAACACTTTTTAGCACTTTGAGTTAGTCTCTGGTAAATACATTAAGATGATGATTTTTCTAGCTAAGATGATATGGAGCAGCTTATTTTTTAAAGCACTCCTAAATAAAACTTTAAAAATTCCTTCAGTAAAGGGAATTTATTTTAATGGATTAATTTTGTGGAAGTGCAATGAATATTATTTATATTTTGGATTCTAATGTTATGATACTGTGAATTCTCAGTTCTCTGATCTAGAGTTTTACTCACATGGGCACTTGCTCACTCTTTAGATGGTCTGATCATGTAGCATTGTAAGACTTTAGGAGTGTGTACATTCTATGATGGACTTTATTACTACTGGGCAGAAAGCTTAGTAACCATATTAGAAGTGTTTCATTATTGGGTGTATTTGAAGGAGACTATTTAGGAAATAATTGGGCATGTGCAACTACATTCAAGAAAGATGGTGTATATTTATGAAATCATCTCTCTTTCTGAAACTTAAAGGAGATGGAAAAATACCATCTATGTTTGTGTAGAAATTATATAGCAATAAGTGATGGATAAATCACTTAACTTCTTTGGATCTCAGTTTTCTAATTTATAAAATGAAGATATTATTACCCTCTCTAGTGAGCTCACAGAGTTTTCCAAATCAGACCATGGTAAAATCAATGTGAAATGCTTGGAAAAGTGTAAAGCATTTTGCAAGTATAAGGGATTATGATTTTTCATTATTGTTTTGTTATCTAGAACTACACTAGAGTTAAGTGCCTTTATTTTATTCTGCTAAATAAGAAGGAAAAGAGAAAATTATTGTGTTTAAGGTAGTTCAGGTTTAAGAAATTAGAAATACAATGTGCACAGGTCTGTATTGAGACAAAGTAAGCTATACATAATCAATTGGATATGCAGCTTACTATGTGGCAAGTCAAAATGGGTGGTAGAGCGCCATTGCTGTTCAAAGAAAGATTACCCGACAATGTAAAAGTAATGACAATGACATTGCAGTGATAATGACAACAATAAAGATATAAGCAACAAGGGAGACCTTCAAGATGGCGGAGGAGTAAGGTGTGGAGATCACCTTCCTCCCCACAAATACATCAGAAATACATCTACATGTGGAACAACTCCTACAGAACACCTAGTGAACACTGACAGAAGACCTCAGACTTCTCAAAAGGGGAGAAACTCCCACATACCTGGGTAGGGCAAAAGAAAAAACAAACAGAGACAAAAGAATAGGGATAGGACCTGCACCTCTGGGAGGGAGCTGTGAAGGAGGAAAGGTTTCCACACACTAGGAAGCCCCTTTGCGGGCGGAGACGGGGGGTGGTGGAGGGGTGAAGCTTCGGAGCCATGGAGGAGAGCACAGCCACAGGGGTGCGGAGGGCAAAACGGAGAGATTCCCACACAGAGGATTGCTGCCGACCAGCACTCACCAGCCCGAGAGGCTTGTCTGCTCACCCGCCGGGGCAGGTGGAGGCTGGGAGCTGAGTCTCAGGCTTCAGTTGGATCCCAGGGAGAGGACTGGGGTTGGCAGCGTGAACACAGCCTGAAGAGGGCTAGTGTGCCACAGCTAGCCGGGAGGGAGTCCGGGGAAAAGTCCGGACCTGCCTAAGAGGCAAGAGACCATTGTTTCGGGATGCGCAAGGAGAGGGGATTCAGAGCACCACCTAAACGAGCTCCAGAGACAGACGCGAGGTGCGGCTATCAGTGTGGACCCCAGAGACAGGCATGAGATGCTAAGGCTGCTGCTGCAGCCACCAAGAAGCCTGTGTGCAAACACAGGTCACTCTCCACACCTCCCCTCCTGGAAGCCTATGCAGCCCGCCACTGCCAGAGTCCCATGATCCAGGGACAACTTCCCCGGGAAAACACACGGCGCGCCGCAGGCTGTTGCAACATCACGCTGGCCTCTGCCGCTGCAGGCTCGCCCCACATTCTGTACCCCTCCCTCCCACCAGCCTGAGGGAGCCAGAGCCCCCGAATCAGCTGCTACTTTAACCCTGTCTTGTCCGAGCTGGAACAGATGCCCTCAGGCAACCTACACACAGAGGCGGGGCCGAATACAAAGCTGAATCCCAGGAGCTGTGCGAACACAGAAGAGAAAGGGAAATCTCTCCCAGCAGCCTTAGGAGCAGCGGATTAAATCTCCACAATCAACTGGATGTACCCTGCATCTCTGGAATACCTGAACGGACAACGAATCATCCCAAAATTGCAGTGGTGGACTTTGGGAGAAACTGTAGACTTGGGGTTTGCTTTCTACATCTAATTTGTTTCTGGTCTTATGTTTATCTTAGTTTAGTATTGAGAGTTTATTATCATTGGTAGACTTGTTTATTCATTTGGTTCCTCTCTTCCTTTGTTTTTCTCATATATATATATATGTTTTTCCTTTTTGTCTTTTTGTGAGTGTGTATCTGTATGCTTCTCTGTGTGATTTTGTCTGTATAGCTTTGCTTTTACCATTTGTCCTAGGATTCTGTCTGTCCGTTATTTTTGTTTTTTGGTTTTTTTTTTTTTAGTATAGTTTTTAGCGCTTGTTATCATTAGTGGATTTGTTCTTTGGTTTGTTTGCGCTCTTCTTCTTTCTTTTTTTTACTATTTAATTTTTTATTTTTAATAATTAAAAAAATTTTTATTTTATAACTTTATTTTATTTTATTATTTTTTTTTCTTTCGTTCTTTTTTTCTCCCTTTTTTTCTGAGCTGTGTGGCTGACAGGGTCCTTGGCTCCGGCTGGGTGTCAGACCTGTGCCTCTGAGGAGGGAAAGCCGAGTTCAGGACATCGGTCCACCACAGACCTACTGACTCCACATAATATCAAACAGTGAAAGCTCTTGCAGAGATCACCATCTCAATGCTAAGACCCAGCCCACTCAACGACCAGCAAGCTCCAGTGCTGGACACCCTATGCCAAACAACTAGCAAGACAGGAACTCACCCCACCCATTAGCAGAGAAGCTGTCTAAAATCATAATAAGGTCACAGACACCCCAAAGCACAACACCGGACACAGTCCTGCCCACCAGAAAGACAAGATCCAGCCTCATCCACCAGAACACAGGCACCAGTCCCCTCCACCAGGAAGCCTACACAACCCACTGAACCAACCTTAGCCACTGGGTGCAGACACCAAAAACAACGGGAATTACAAACCTGCAGCCTGCGAAAAGGAGGCCCCAAACACAGTAAGTTAAGCAAAATGAGAAGACAGAGAAACACACAGCAGATGAAGGAGCAAGGTAAAAACCCACCAGACCAAACAAATGAAAAGGAAAAAGGCAGTTCACCTGAAAGACAATTCAGAGTAATGATAGTAAATAGGATCCAAAATCTTGGAAATAGAATAGAGAAAATACAAAAAAACGTTTAACAAGGGCCTAGAAGAATTAAAGAGCAAACAAACAATGGTGAACGACCTAATAAATGAAATAAAAAATTCTCTACAAGGAATCAATAACAGAATAACTGAGGCAGAAGAATGGATAAGTGACCTGGAAGATAAAATAGTGGGAATAACTACCGCAGAGCAGAGTAAAGAAAAAGGAATGAAAAGAATTGAAGACAGTCTCAGAGACCTCTGGGACAACATTAAATGCACCAACATTCGAATTATAGGGGTCCCAGAAGACACAAAGAAAACGAAAGGGACTGAGAAAATATTTGAAGAGACTATAGTTGAAAACTCCCCTAATATGGGAAAGGAAATAGTCAATCAAGTCCAGGAAGTGCAGAGAGTCCCATACAGGATAAATCCAAGGAGAAACATGCCAAGACACATATTAATCAAACTATCAAAAATTAAATACAAAGAAAAAATTTAAAAGCAGCAAAGGAAACACAACAAATAACATACAAGGGAATCCCCATAAGGTTAACAGCTGATTTTTCAGCAGAAACTCTGCAAGCCAGAAGGGAGTGGCAGGACATATTTAAAGTAATGAAAGGGAAGAACCTACAACCAAGATTACTCTACCCAGCAAGGATCTCATTCAGATTCAATGGAGAAATTAAAACCTTGGCAGAGAAGCAAAAGCTAACAGAATTCAACACCACCAAACCAACAAATGCTAAAGGAACTTCTCTAGGCAGGAAACACAAGAGAAGGAAAACACCTACAAAAACAAACCCAAAACAATTAAGAAAATGGTAATAGGAACATACATATCAATAATTACCTTAGATGTAAATGGATTAAATGCTCCAACCAAAAGACATAGACTGGCTGAATGGATACAAAAACATGACCCGTATATATGCTGTCAACAAGAGACCTACTTCAGACCTAGGGATTCATACAGCCTGAAAGTGAGGGGATGGAAAAAGATATTCCATGCAAGTGGAAATCAAAAGAAAGCTGGAGTAGCAATTCTCATATCAGACAAAATAGACTTTAAAATAAAGACTAGGGCTTCCCTGGTGGCGCAGTGGTTGAGAATCTGCCTGCCAGTGCAGGGGACACGGGTTCGAGCCCTGGTCTGGGAAGATCCCACATGCCGCAGAGCAGCTGGGCCCGTGAGCCACAACTACTGAGCCTGAGCGTCTGGAGCCTCTGCTCCGCAACAAGAGAGGCCGCGATAGTGACAGGCCCGCGCACCGCGATGAAGAGTGGCCCCCACTCGCTGCAACTGGAGAAAGCCCTCACACAGAAACGAAGACCCAACACAGCCAAAAATAAACATAATAAATAAATAATAAATAAAAATTAAAAAAAAAATAAAGACTATTACAAGAGACGAAGAAGGACACTACATAATGATCAAGGGATCAATCTAAGAAGAAGATATAACAATTGTAAATATTCATGCACCCAAAAGAGGAGCACCACAATATATAAAGAAAATACTAACAGCCATAAAAGAGGAAATCAACAGTAACACACTCACAGTAGGGGACTTTAACACCCCACTTTCACCAATGGACAGATCATCCAAAATGAAAATAAATAAGGAAACACAAGCTTTAAATGATACATTAAACAAGATGAACTTAATTGATATTTATTGGACATTCCATTCAAAAACAACAGGATACACTTCTCAAGTCCTCGTGGAACATTCTCGAGGATAGATCATATTTTGGGTCACAGTCAAGCCTTGGTAAATTTAAGAAAATTGAAATCGTATCAAGTATCTTTTCTGACCACAACGCTATGAGACTAGCTATCAATTACAGGAAAATATCTGTAAATAATACAAACACTGGGAGGCTAAACAATACAGTACTAAATAACCAAGAGACTACTAAGGAAATCAAAGAGGAAATCAAAAACTTCCAAGAAACAAATGACCGTGAAAAACAATGACCCAAAATCTATGGGATGCAACAAAAGCAGTTTTAAAAGGAAGTTTATAGCAATACAATCCTACCTCAAGAAAAATGAAACATCTCAAATAAACAACCTAACCTTACACTTAAAGCAATTAGAGAAAGAAGAACAATATAACCCCAAAGTTAGCAGAAGGAAAGAAATCATAAAGATCAGATCAGAAATAAAAAGAAATGAAGGAAACGATAGCAAAGATCAATAAAACTAAAAGCTGGTTCTTTGAGAAGATAAAAAAAATTGAAAAACCATTAGCCAGACTCATCAAGAAAAAAAGGGAGAAGACTCAAATCAATAGAATTAGAAATGAAAAAGAAGTAACAACTGACACTGCAGAAATACAAAGGATCATGAGAGATTACTACAAGCAACTATATGCCAATAAAATGGACAACCTGGAAGAAATGGACAAATTCTTAGAAAATCACAACCTTCCAAGACTCAACCAGGAAGAAATAGAAAATATAAACAGACCAGTCAAAAGCACTGAAATTGAAACTGTGATTAAAAATCTTTCAACAAACAAAAACCCAGGACCAGATGGCTTCACAGGTGAATTCTATCAAACATTTAGAGAAGAGCTAACACCTATCCTTCTCAAACTCTTACAAAATATAGCAGAGAGAGGAACACTCCCAAACTCCTTCTACGAGACCACCATCACCCTGATACCAAAAACCAGACAAAGACGTCACAAAGAAAGAAAACTACAGGCCAATATCACTGATGAACATAGATGCAAAAATCCACAACAAGATACTGGGAAACAGAATCGAACAGCACATTAAAAGGATCATACACCATGATCAAGTGAGATTTATCCCAGGGATGCAAGGATACTTCAACATATGCAAATCAATCAATGTGGTACACCATATTAACAAATTAAAGAATAAAAACCATATGATCATCTCAATAGATTCAGAAAAATCTTTTGAGAATATTCAATACCCATTTATGATAAATATCCTCCAGAAAGTAGGCATAGAGGGAACTTACCTCAACATAATAAAGGCCACATATGACAAACCCACAGCCAACATCTTCTCAATGGTGAAAAACTGATACCATTCCTTCTAAGATCAGGAGCAAGACAAGGTTGTCCATTCTCACCACTATTATTCAACATAGTTTTGGAAGTTTTAGCCACAGCAAACAGAGAAGAAAAAGAAATAAAAGGAATCCAAATCGGAAAAGAAGAAGTAAAGCTCTCACTGTTTGCAGATGACATGATACTATACATAGAGAATCCTAAAGATGCTACCAGAAAACTATTAGGACTAATCAATGAATTTGGTAAAGTAGCAGGATACAAAATTAATGCACAGAAATCTCTTGCATTCCTATATCTTAATGATGAAAAATCTGAAAGAGAAATTAAGGAAACACTCCCATTTACCATTGCAACAAAAAGAATAAAATACCTAGGAATCAACCTACCTAAGGAGACAAAAGACCTGTATGCAGAAAACTATAAGACACTGATGAAGGAAATTAAAGAAAATACAAACAGATGGAGAGGTATACCATGTTCTTGGATTGGAAGAATCAACATTGGGAAAATGTACTACCCAAAGCAATCTACAGATTCAGTGCAATCCCTGTCAAACTACCAATGGCATTTTTCACAGAACTAGAACAAAAAATTTCACAATTTGTATAGAAACACAAAAGGCCCCGAATAGCCAAGGCAATCTTGAGAAAGAAAAACGGAGCTGGAGGAATCAGGCTCCCTGACTTCAGACTATACTACAAAGCTACAATAATGAAGACAGTATGGTACTGGCTCAAAAACAGAAATATAGATCAATGGAACAGGATAGAAATCCCAGAGATAAACCCATACACATATGGTCACCTTAGTTTTGATGAAAGAGGCAAGTATATACCATGGAGAAAAGACAGCCTCTTCAATAAGTGGTGGTGGGAAAACTGGGCAGCTACATGTAAAATTATGAAATTAGAGCACTCCTTAACACCATACACAAAAATAAACTCAAAATGGATTTAAGAACTAAACATAAGACTGGACACTATTAAAGTCTTAGAACAAAACATAGGAAGAACACTCTTTAACATAAATCACAGCAAGATCCGTTTTGACCCACCTCCTAGGGAAATGGAAATAAAAAGAAACAAATGGGACCTAATGAAACTTAAAAGCTTTGGCACAGCAAAGGAAACCATAAACAAGACGAAAAGATAACCCTCAGAATGGGAGAAAATATTTGCAAATGAAACAACGGACAAAGGATTAATCTCCAAAATTTACAAGCAGCTCATGCAGCTCACTATCAAAAAAACAAACAACCCAATCCAAAAATGGGCAGAAGACCTAAATAGACATTTCTCCAAAGAAGATATACAGATTGCCAACAAACCCATGAAAGGATTCTCAACATCATTAGAGAAATGCAAATCAAAACTACAATGAGGTATCACCTCACACCAGTCAGAATGGCCATCATCAAAAAATCTACAAACGATAAATGCTGGAGTGGGTGTGGAGAAAAGGGAATCCTCTTGCACTGTTGGTGGGAATGTAAATTGATACAGCCACTATGGAGAACAGTATGGAGGTTCCTTTAAAAAGTAAAAATAGAACTACCATATGACTCAGCAATCCTACTACTGGGCATATACCCTGAGAAAACCGTAATTCAAAAAGAGTCATATACCACAATGTTCACTGCAGCTCTACTAATGGTAGCCGGGAAATGGAAGCAACCTAAGTGTGTGTCGACAGATGAATAAATAAAGAAGATGTGGCACATATATACAATGGAATATTACTCAGCCATAAAAAGAAACGAAACTGAGTTATTTGTAGTGAGGTGGATGGACCTAGAGACTGTCATACAGAGTGAAGTAAGGAAGAGAAAAACAAATACCGTATGCTCACACATATATATGGAATCTAAAAAAAAAAAAAGAAAAAAAGGTTCTGAAGAACCTAGGGGCTGGACAAGAATAAAGACGCAGACGTAGAGAATGGACTTGAGGACACAGGGATGGGGGAGGGTAAGCTGGGTTGAAGTGAGAGAGTGGCATGGACATATATACACTACCAAATGTAAAATAGATAGCTAGTGGGAAGCAGCTGCATAGCACAGGAATATCAGCTTGGTGCTTTGTGACCACCTAGAGTGGTGGGGTAGGGAGTGAGGGAGGGAGGCTCAAGAGGGAGGGGACATGGAGATATGTGTATACATGTAGCTGATTCACTTTGTTATGAAGCAGAAACTAATACACCATTTTAAAGTAATTATACTCCAATAAAGTTGTTAAAAAAAAAGATATAAGCAACAAAGATATGAGAGAAGGTTCTATTTTTTCCTGTTGTGTTCTGAGCTAAGAATTAGGCTCAGGTACCTAGTAGGTATTAATGAATATTTGATGATATTACTGAATGAATAGCATTTACTATTAGATACATCCAAAACTTGCACTTCTTTCCATGTAGCTTATGAAGAATTTATTTAGTATTTTTCTGCTTCTAGGAGATGATCATGTGTTTTTTTGTCATTTATTCTGTTAATATGTTGTCTTTCATAATTGATTTTCAGATGGTAAACCAATCTAGCATTACTGGGATAAACTCCACTTGGTTGAGGTATATAATACTTCTTATATATTGATGGGTTCTGTTTGAGGAACATTGGTTTATAGTTTTTTTTCTTGTAATATCAGATTTTGGTATCAGGGTAATGTTGGTCTCATATAATGCATTGGGAAGGAGTCACTTGCCTTCAGTTTTATGAAAGAGTTTGCATTATTTTTCTCCTTAAATATTCGGTAGAGTTCAATAGTGAACTCCATCTGGCCTGGAGCTTCCTTTGTGGGGAGATTTTTTACTACAAATGCAAATTCTTTAATAGGTATAGTACTATTCATACTACCCATTTCTTCTTGAATTTGTTAATTTGTATTTTTCAAGGAATTTGTCCATTTCATCTAAATTTTCACGTGTATAGGCAGAAAGTTTTTGGTAATATTCTCTTATAATCCTTTGAATATCTGTAAAATTGTAGTCATGTCACAAATTTGATTCCTGATATTCGTAATTATTATCTATTCTCTATTTTTCATGATCAGTTTGACTAGAACTTTACCAGTATTATAGATTTTCTTAAATAACTATTTAGTTTTCTGTATTATCTTTCTGTTTTCTATTTCATTGATTTCCACTCTGATCTTCATTATTGCCTTTCTTGTGCTTGTTTCAGGTTTCATTTGCTCCCCTATTTCTAGTTTCTTAAGGTGGAAGCTGAGATAATTGATTTGAGACCTTCCTTCTTTTCTAATATATTTATTTAGTACTGTAAAATTTCCCTTAAATACTGCTTTAGTTATATCTCACAGATATTGATGTTGTTTTCATTTTCACTTAGTTTAGAATAGTGTGTTTTTTAAAAAACGTGTATAATGTCATGCTCTGATATGTATACATTATGAAAGGAATTCCCCCATCAAGGTAATTAAAACATCTATCACCTCACACATTTAGTGTGTGTGTGTGTGTGTGTGTGTGTGTGTGTGTGTGTGTGTGTGTGTGAGTGAGTGAACAGTTAAGTTCTATTCTCTAGGCAAATTTCAACTATACCATACAGTGTTACCAGCTGTGGTCATCATGTTATACATTAGATCCTCAGACCTTATTCATCTTATAGTTTGTACCCTATTCCCAACCTCTTCCTATTCCCCCCCATCCCCCAGCTCCTGGTGACCACTTTTCTACTCTCCGTTTCTATGAGTCCAACTTCTTAAAATAGATTACACATATAAGTGATACCATGCATTATTTGCCTTTCTATGTCTGGCTTATTTCACTTAGAATCATGCCCTTCAGGTTCAACTTCATCCATATTGTCACCAATGACAGGATTTTCTTTTTCTTAGTGCTGAATAATATTCCATACACACACACATACACTCACACACACACACACACACACACACATCACATATTAGTGATCCATTCATCCGATGGCAGACAGGTTGTTTCCATACCTTGACTACTGTAAATATTGCTGCAATGAACATGGAGTACAGATATCTCTTCAAGATAATGGTTTCTTGGATATATACCCAGAAATGAGATTGCTGGATCCTATGGTTGTTCTATTTTTAGTTATTTGAAGAGCCTACATACTGTTTTTCATAGTGGCTATACCAGTTTACATTCCCACCAGCAGTGTACAAGACATGCCTTTTCTATATATTTTTTACAGAATGTGTTCTCTCTTGTCTTTTTGATAATAACTACCCTAACAGATGTGAGACAACGCCTCATTGTAGTTTGGATTTGAATTTCCCTGATTGTTAGTGATGCTGAGCACCTTTTTATGTACCTGTTGGCCATTTGCATGTCTTCTTTGGAAAAATGTCTATTCAGGTTATTTGCCCATTTTTTAATTAGGTAGGTTTTGTTTGTTTTGCTGTTGAGTTGTATGAGCTCCATATATATTTTGGATATTAACCCTTTATCGGATATGTGGTTTGCAAATATTTTCTTCCATTTGATAGGTTGCCTTTTCATTTTTTTTTGATGATTTCGTTTGCTGAGCAGAAGCTTTTTAGAATAGTTTGATGTAGTTAGTCCCACTTGTTTATTTTTGCTTTTGTTGTCTTTGATTTTGTATCATAAAATACTTTCTAATTTCCCTTTTGATTTGTTCTTTTACCCATGGACCATATAGAAATATGTTATTTGTTTTTCAAATACTTGAGGATTTTCCTAGATATTTTCCTGTTAGTGACTTCTGATTTATTACATTTGGGTCAGAAAACCTAACTTGTATGAACTGAATCCTTTTAAAATTACTGAGACTTGTTTTATAACACAGAATATGGTACCACATTCCTAGATAAATGTCCCATGTGCACTTTTAAAATGTGCATTCTGCTGTTGTTTCCTATAAATGTTAATAAGATCAGGTTTGTTGATAGTGCTATTCAACTTACTGATTTTCTATGTGCTTTTTCTGTCAATTATTTTATATCCTTTCTGATTTTCTATCTACTTTTTCTACCAATTATTGAAGGAAGAATATTACAATCTCCTACAACTGTGGATTTGTCTATTTCTCCTTGTAATTTTATTACTTTTTGGTTCATATATTTGGAAGCTCTTTTATTAGGTGTATAAACATTTAGGATTGGTATATCATATTGATAAAATGATCCTTTTATCATTATGAAATGGTGATCTTTTTCTTTAATAATATTCTTTGCTCCGGAACCTACTTTTTTCTCAAGGTCTCTTTCTATTAGTGTTAGCGTGGTATGTAGTTTTCAATTCTTTTACTTTAAACCATTTGTGTCATTTTATTTATAGTGAATATATTGAAGGCAGCATAGAGTTGAATCTTGCTTTGGTATCGAATCTGGCTATCTCTGCCTTTTAATTGGAATGCTGGACCTTTTACGTTTCACGTGGCTATTGATATGTTTAGGTTAAATCTATCACCTTGCTATTTATTTCCTACTTTTCCTATCTGTTCTTTGTCTCCTTTTTTCCTTTTGTACCTTCTTTTTGATTAATTGATTTTTACAAAATGAATCTATTTTATCTCATTTTGTTAGCCTACCATCTACAACTTTTTGTTTTGTTATTTAGTTGTTATGTTAGGGTCTATAGATACATCTTTAATTTGTCATAGTCTGTCTTCAAGTGATATTATACTGCTTCGTGTATGTAGTATGAGAGAGTTACCAAAAGTATACTTGCAATTTCCCCTTCCTGACCATTGATTGTTATTGTCATAGGTTTTTTTTTTTTACATTATTGATTGATAAACCCTACACTGTATTGTGATGAGTTTTGTTTAAACATTAGAAAAATTTTAAAAGAGATTTAAATAATAAGAAAAATTTCTGTTTTCCCACAGAGTTGTTTCAGGTGCTTTTCATTTCTTTGTGTAGATTCATCAGATTTTTCCATGTGATATTATTTTCCTTCTGTTTGAAGGACTTTTTTTCAACATTTCTTGAAGTACAGATCTGCTGGTGATGAATTCTTCTGGCTTCTCTATGTCTAAAGAAATCTTTGTTTCACTTTCATTATTGAAATATATTTTGGCTGGGTATAGCATTCCATATTGACATTTTTTTCTATCAGTACTTTAAAGATATTACTCCACTATCTGTTTCTGACATAAAATATGCTGTCATTCTTTATCTGTGTTTCTCTATACTTAAAGTTTGTCTTCCCCCACTCCCACCCCTTGGGCTGCTTTTAATATCCGCCCCCCACCTTATTTCTGTTCTGTTGAGCTTGTTGGATCTCTGAGCATATTCTTTCCATTAAATTTGGAAATTTTGGAGCCATTATTTCTTCAAATATTCCCCACCCTTTTGAGGCTTCAAATATATGTATTTTAGGCCACTTGAAATGGTTCCATATCTTGACAGTGCTCTGCTTTTTTAAAAAATTCTTTTTTCTCTGTGTTTATTTCCATAGTTTCTGCTGCTATTTCTTCAAGTCCACTAATCTCTTTTTCTGAAATGTCTAATGGGCTGTTAGTCTTATCCAAATGTATTTTTCATCTGACACATTGCAGTTTCTATCTCTAAAACTTTCATTTGGTTTTTAAAAATAATATCTTTCATGCCACTACTTAACTTTTTCAACATATGGGATACTGTTTCATAACTTTTACTTTTCTTTCCTTGTTAACTGTAGAGTTTATCAGTTTTGGATCTGTTTTGATTGATTGATTTTTCTCCTTAGCTGGGGTCATATTTTTGTCCTTTGCATGCCTGGTAATTTTTATTATGTGCCAAACATTGTAAATTTTACCTTCTGGAGTGATGAATATTTTTCGTTTTTCTATAAATATTCTTGAGCTTTATTCAAGGACACAGTCAAGTTATTGAAAGCAGTTTTATTCTTTTGGTTCCAGTTAGGCATGACTGGAGTAATGCTCTCTAGGCCTTACTATTTCTCACTATTGTGAGAAGCCCCTTGCATTTGCTGTATCCAATGTCTCTGATGATTCATGAGATATACCACTCTGGTTGGTGGAAATAAGCACTATTTCCAGCCCTTTGTGACTGTTGCACACTCTTACCTCTAATGTTGTGGTTTCCTTATACATATACTGATGAGTACTCTTGCCGATCACTCCTTCTGTATATAGCTCTGGAGTTCTCTTTATCACTTCGTGCTGCCTTCTTCTCTCTAGTACCCTCTTCTGTGAAACTTTGGTGTTCCCAGACTTTCAGCTTTTTCTCTTCAAATATGTGAGCTGGCTGCATTATTCCTGGGTTTTCACTCGCTGTACCATCACTAGCAAATCTTTCAAGTCAATAAACTAGAGTAATTTTTAGGCTTACCTTGTATATTTCACGTCTCTCAGGAATCACTATACTTTGTTGCCTGATGTCCAGTGTCTTAAAACAATTGCTCCAAATGTTTTGTCCACTTTTGGTTGTTTCAGATGAGAGAGTAAATCTAGTCCATTACTGCATCTTGACAGGAGATGGAAGTTTCTGATGCATAGTCATTTTTACGTTACTTATTTTCCTCCTTTGTATTAAGAAGCCTATTTTCTTGACTTCTATATGCCTCACTTTCCTAATCCATAAAATTAGAATTATAGTTTTGCCTACTTTCTAGGTTGTTGAGAGATTTAAATGAGATAGTATTGTAAAACATTTGATAAGCGTGTGGAAAGCCCCCAATAACTTACTTATTTTATTGTTATCATTATTTTTGTTACAAATCACATGAAACAGTTCACTTTCGATTTGTGTTAAACAAGCTTAATATTTATATTATACACAAGCAAGGGTTAAATGAATCTACTGAATGAGAGAGAAGAATCATATGTCTTGAAAGACAGGTGGTAACTTAATATAATCAGTTGGGTAAAGTTTCTTGGGAGAAATGTTGTCAAGAACCCTTAATATGGTGCTCAGAATATTCTTATGAGAATGAAAGTCTCTATGCAGACAAAAGATTCTCAGTAACAATTCACCAAGTCATTTATTTGTGATTTGGATCATCTCTGTACCCTACTTGCATTAAATCTCCTCCTGTAAAGATGTACATTTAATCCTATCTTTCTCAATTAAAGCTGGGCTCTTTAACCAAAACAAACTCAGTATCATGGGATTTTTAATGTATCTCTATTACTCATCAGGGTTTTTTATGCTTACGTCATTGGGAAACATTTCAGCATTCCCAAAGGTGAAATATAGAAGATATTTAATAGTAAATACTTCATGTCTCATGAACTTTTGGCAAGAGAGGTAATTAGTAACTTGCTATTAAAAACCTCCAAGGGAATTTATGGTATATAAATTATTAATAAACAGTTATAATATATTAGACATAATTTAATGGAAATAGTATTAGGCACAGTTCAAATCATTGTAGCATTCAGATTATCTACAGAAAAAGTTGCCTATGTGTATGGTGTGTGCAGCTCGGATGTGTCTGCAGAATGTGGATGACGAGGAGAAGGAGGTATTCCTTATATCAAAATTAAAACAAAAAATCAAATTCATACTTTCATGTTTTTGTTTTTAAATAGAATATAGTTTAAAAGACAGCAAAATATAAAACACAAAATACAAAGTTCTGTTTTGGTCCTAGCTAGAAGACTCTTTTGTTTTCTCCACTTTTCTTGGATTCGGTAAAATAAAGATGATTTTAGCATAGATTTAATCTATACTAATCTGCATTTCCTCAAAAGAATTATTTCCATTTTAGTAAATTCACCTTTATACATGTATTTATTTCCACCAAAAGGAATCATGGTGTTCTTTTATCAAAAAGTAGGAACAGATAATATTTATCACTAAAGTAATAGTCTAATATAATCTCAAAATAGTTTGGGGAAACTTTATTTTTTCAGTAACTCACCTCTGTTGGATCCTGACCAAATTATATCTACTTTTACTAGAATTTCTTTTGTAGTGGGCAATTCAATAGGAAGGTCCTTTAGCAAGGTCTTAATGAGTAATTGTTTGAGGGGGAGGGAATGGTATACTTGACAGAAAATATTCAGTTTTTTACAGAGTTCTCTTATTAAGACACTGTCCAAAATAAGGGTGTTTCAGATTATAAGTGAAAGCTAGAAATACCTTTTAAAAAATTGTTTTCCTTTTACAAGTCCATGATTAGTGTCTTGAACCCATAGGTGCAAATGTCTAATCGGATATCAGAGTAGGGACATCATTTATTCATTAGCTACTATTAGGAGCTAGGTTAGGTACTTTACATTTATTATATCATTAACTCCTTCCAACAGGCCTATAAAGTATTAATAGCCCCATCTGACAGATAAAGAAATTGAGGCTGAGAGATTATGGATATTGGCCAAGTAGCAAAGAAGGAATTCTAGTAAAGTTGTCTAGTTTCAAGCCAGATGATGGTAGTGACAATTTCAGGATATCTGTGTTCACATGTGACCTCCAGAAATAGTTCAGGTAGTTTTAGGTACTAAAATAGCAAGTCAAATTAATCTATCATTCTGTTGGTCTTAAAAGCATTTTTCTTTGCATCCAAAATTACCATTGTAAAGTTTTCAAGGAAGACAGAATCTGCATATTTTGAGCTTTTGTTTTGGCAGAAAAAAATAGGAGTTAAAAATGTGCAATTTGTTCAAAGTGCAAATATGCTGTGGCATTTTGGCAATGTTCCAAGGGCACAGATTTAACTTGGAATTTTGGTGGCTGTTACTGGGAATGTACTGTTTATCAAATTCAGTGTTAACTGCACAGTTGACGATTTTCTAGCAAAACTCTTTCTCTTTTTAACTTAAAAAATTCTTTCACCAACTTCTGAGGGTTGATAAGTAAAATCCATAAGGAGCTATGGTGTTTGATGAACAAAGTCTTTTATTAAAGGATAATCAGTGAGGTCATTCCACAGAGAGTTTGTATAATCAGAGTTTGGATGATCTGGCATCTCTCCTAAAACCACATGCCCTCACATCTTAAGGGGAATAAGAGAGGATGGAGTTTATAGCCCGTCACCGCCTTAGTGAGTGAAATAACCAGCCAGCAAACACCTGTCAGATGGTAGTAGGTGCTCCTGAGAGGTTTGACAGGTAGTATTTTAATCAGATGCATTGGTAATTCTGTAACCTGAAAGGGTTATTGTTTCCAAAGGCCAAGGTTTCCTTTCTTCTAGATAATGTTGTGTCCTTATGGATAAAATGACTTCCAATGAAACATTATGAACAACGGAATATATTTTAACCTATTGCTGAAAATTTTCTCCTGGCTTATTTCTTCATAGATTTTAGAAATTTCTCCCTCCTCTGTGCTTCAGGAGTTGTTAATTCATACAGATCATGTTAAGCATCATTTTCACTCATGTGCTAGAAAAATGTCTGATTAAAAGATCATTGACAATAGGAATTATGATCCTCCTAGCTAATCACACAGTGGAATTCTATAAATTGTTCATTTAATAAATTCTTGTTTAATAAAAGCGTATGATAGGTGAACCTAAAACTGCTCTAAAATTGTCATAATAGAAAAAGTACATGACTGTCCTCTAGTAGATTATTATCTTTATTAGTCAACAGAAGATGAAAAAAAAGACAATTCTTTGAATATTAGTAGACTAATGAAGAAATTCCAATTAGCTTATTTTGCTACCCATAATATATAGTTGAGGTATAATTCAACTTTATTTTATCTCTAGGCTAAGGCGCTAAAGAGCCTATTTATTATTCTTATTTGATTGGGTGACTGATTCTTTCCAGGTTGGTGCTGTCTATACCTTCATTCAGCATATTTCTTTTATTTTACCTATATTTTGGGGATTTTACTCCCCCTGCTGGCCCCTGGCATGCATTAGTTTTGACTCCTTTCCAAGGAATCTGGTTAAGTTGTTCCTATCTGTTTCATGCCTTATGTATAGTAATATTTATGTTCCAAACACAGCAGCAACCCCAGAAGTTTAAGGGTAGATTTTAAAGTTTTTAGGCACCGTTTTTTCTTAAAAATTTCCTAGAGAGACTAGAGTACATTGATGCTAATTTAGAAAATATAGAAAAGACATTCTGAATTTCCGATTGCAAGATGTAATTGGTTTAATTAAAAGTCTTTTGCTAAAGAAAGGTTATGTTTTTGTTCATAATGAAGAAAGTTTCTTCCTTTTAAGATAGCAGTAATTGTGCTGCAAAAAAGAAAACTGTTTGCACTTTAAAAGATTCATAAAACCTTTGAAATAGATAGCTTGATATGAGTAAATGGAGCTAGATGATTTCAAAGTACATTTACTTTGACAATGCTTTGATACAAGTACCACCCACTGTCATTAAATCTTTATGACTATTTCTTTATGAGAGAATTTGGATAATCTAAATCTCAAACATCGTTACATGCTATTGTAGCCTCTGTAGTTTTGCTTTTGTTGGATGCCTCAACCTTCATTACACAGCTTACTTTTTTTCCTTTTATTTTTGTTGGACTAAAAGATGAATATGAATATTTCCTGAGAGATATTTCTTTTAGGTTGAAGAGAAGAGCTGCACTTTTCACATCGTTCTTTTGTTGTTATTAAAAAAAAAAAATCATCTGACCAGGAAATCATATTTTTTAGGAAAAATACTCTCAGAATCTTCTTCCCATCTTGAAATCTGTAGGATGTTGCTGCTTTTGATAGGTAATGGTCAATAGGATTGGAAGATACTTTTATCTTGTACATTTATAATAGACATCCATATGTTTGATTAGTGACTCTCATCATTAATAGTCGCTGAAATCTTAAAGCAGGAGAAGATAGGCATGTCTCACTATTTGCTTGGGAGCCAGAGGATGACAGTTCAGATCATTTTTCTTGGTCCAAATAGAATTAAATAGCCAGTCTGTCACTTTACTTTGTTTCCTCTGTCTAAAGTTTTTCCTAATTCATGGGTGTGGCATTCATAGGAGGGTCTGGTGGCACACAAAGATAATATGGTACCTACCAGTCAATTTTCTTACATCATACAATGGATTGAGAGTTTTTAAAACTTCTCTTGTTTGTTCTCTGCATCACGGCGAATGAATATTTTATAGCACTTCTTTTTAGAACACAGAACTTTGTAGGAAAAAAAATACTAATTCACCATTTTAATGTAATGCCATCCACTCCTGGTTACCAGCACTGCAAAATACATACCACTCAGCAGTTGCCAAATATACAGCAATGTGTATTTTTAAAACATATTAAAAACTTTCCAAATGCAGTCTGTTTTTCCCACTCTTACCAGAAAGTGGAGAGGAAAATGAGCACTTTTTCAGCAACACTCTTAATTACGTTACCAAGAAATAAAACATGAAGAAAAGTTTCTAAATATTGTGAGACCTTGATCACAACCCCCTGCAGGGGGTTAGGAGGGGATGCTGTTTATAATGAACTCTATATAAAAACTTCCAGTATTAGAAAATAGTTTCTTAGACATTTGCTTGGATTTGTAGCTCATAAAGGGAAAACAAAACTAAAAAGAAATCCCATGTACATTGTTTTATTGCTATTCAGTTAAAATCAACAAAGGGATCTTTGACATAGTTGATACATTGCAACGTTTTTAAAATCTGTATATCAGACCCCTGTAACTTTACGAAGTAGGAAGATAAGTATTGGGTTTTGAAATGGGTAGAGAGTTGAAAGGGACATGTATTCTTCCCCTTTTTATTTTTTTTAAATTTTTAAAAATTTTTATTGGAACATAGTTGATTTACAATGTTGTTAGTTTCAGGTATACAGCAAAGTAGATAAGTTATACATATATTTACATATATCTGCTCTTTTTTAGATTCTTTTTCCACATAGGTCATTGCAGAGTATTGAGTAGAGTTCCCTGTGCTATACAGTAGGTCCTTATTAGTAATCTGTTTTATATATAGTAGTGTGTATATGTCACTCCTAATCTCCCAATTTATCCCTCTCTCCCCCTTTCTAAAAGAAAGTCTGGGTAGCAGTAATGGAATTGAATGGAGCGTGGTACAGTAACTATCCAGTGATTCTCAAAATTCCTTAGTCATACGAATCCTCTGGATTGCCTTGTTTAAAATATCTATTTCTTGGCTGTTCCACAGAAGATTCTGGGTCCTGCAGTGGGACATAGGAAAAAACACAAGCACCCCAGATGATTCTTATAATCAGGAGAATTTGGGAAACTTTTACCTGGTTTAATGAATTGTAGCAGCAATATCAGGAACTTAGACCTGAGATTCGGAGTAAAGATTCATATATTCATTTAAGAAACATTCATTGAGCACTTACTATGGACTGGGTTTGAGCACACTTTACTAGATGTGTAATTTTTCTAGATGTGTAGTTTAATCTTCACAATAGTACAGCAATATAGGTATTATGACCATTTAAATGGAGGCTGAGAAATGCAGTAATTAAAACAGAGTCTTGGGCTTCCCTGGTGGTGCAGTGGTTGAGAATCTGCTTGCTAATGTAGGGGACACGGGTTCAAGCCCTGGTCTGGGAAGATCCCACATGCTGCGGAGCAACTAGGCCCGTGAGCCACAGCTACTGAGCCTGTGCGTCTGGAGCCTGTGCTCCGCAACGAGAGAGGCCAAGATAGTGAGAGGCCCGCGCACCGCGATGAAGAGTGGCCCCCGCTTGCCGCAACTAGAGAAAGCCCTCGCACAGAAACGAAGACCCAACACAGCCAAAAATAAATAAATAAATAATAAATTAAGACAGAGTCTTATAGCTATGACAGTGAAAAAGAGAAATTATTTTAACCCAGATACATCTGTCTTCAAGCTCAAGTTCTGGCTACTAAGCCATATAAACTACTTCTGTAAGTTGAGTACAATTATTTTTCCCCAAGATTGGAGTATACAGTTCTCACATTGGCTTCTCGTTGGCTTTCTTCTCACTCGGACTGAAATTCAGAGTTCTTACCGGGGCCCACCAAGCACTAAACGATATGCCTTATGTGTTCAAGAACCTCTGCACTTCCTTTGTCTGGAACTAACTTCCCCTAGATAGACCGCACAGCTCTGCCTCATCTCACCAGAGATGCCTTCCCAGATCACCTTATGTAAGAGAGCTTCTGCTGACATACACACACAGCTATTGCCCCTTCTCCTTGCTGGCTGATTTTTCCTCTGCAGCAGGAATCAATAGCTAATATGTGCTATGCACTTTAAAATTTATTTTGTATTTTGTATTTCTCCTCAGTATAAGTCCTCAAGAACAGTGGCTTTATGTTCACTGCTGCATCCCCAGTGCCTAGCATATAGCAGGGAAATATTTGAATACTGAACATTGAATTGGAGGATGTATTTGATATTCATTATATTAGTAATTTTATAATCTTCACAGCATTACAGCTTCACAGATGATGTCTTGGTAATTATCCTAATATCATCTGTATTAGCTTTACTTTTCATAACAGAGTTCCTGACCAAAAAATATATCGTTGGATTTCACTTTTTGTACCAACAGGAATATCACTATGAAGAAAATAAAATATATTTTTCTAGATAGAATATCTGGAATGAAAGAGTTTTCTTGTAAGACTTCCTACTCAAGTAACTTAGTCGCTCTTCAGTATTAATACTCAATACATTTTCCTTACTCTTTCCTTTAGAAGCTAGAGCATTAGAATGTATGTGAGGATTAAGCATTATCCCAGTATTAGGAGGTACTCTGCGTGCTGAGGGAAAGTTCCTATGTGCTAGCTTGGGTCATTATTCATTATTATTAGTAGCATTATCATATATGTGTGGTAACGCTAATTCAATGGGTTTCTAGGGATTTTTTAACTGTCATTACTTTATCTTTTACTCTGAAGTTTGCCCTATGACAAACTGGATATATAGGTGTCCAGAACTATTGTACATGTAACTTAGTGATTTAAGGATAATTAGCCACCTTGTCTTTTCTCAAGTTCTAACAACATCATTTCATTGATATCTCAAGTAGTGTTAATGCTAATTTTTGAAAAATAATTTATTTTAGGGAGGCAGTAGTTTTGAGTATTTGAATTCCATGAAACAAACAAAAAAGAGAACTCAGGAGCTAACTGTGCACCAGGCTCATTGGCATTTGTGCAAAGCAATGTTTAGCAACTGTCAGTGGCAACATCCATCTGGCTTCCCTTTATCCCTACCTGGTCAGTTATGTGTCTTCATCGATACTGGTATTTTAATTTCTTCTTTCAGGTATCTTTTTGTTTTTCTTTCCTTCTCACTCTCCCTTTTCTCCTCACTCTAAGCTACTTTAAAAAATAATAATTTAGTGATATTTAAGATGCAAATCACTTTGGAAGTGAGAAGGTGTAAATTCATACATGTGTTTGGTGACAGGGGTTTCTAAGTCTGTCCCACTGGGGATGGTTAGTGCATTCCATAGCTATAAGGGAAAAATCCAAGTTTCCCAGAAATAAAGGTCAAGAGACATGGAACAACTCTTTTATTATTTGCTTTCAAAACAGAGGGGTTATGATTTATGTAGGATATAAGCTTATGTTATAGCTGTGCAGGTGCCGCAGCGAAGCCGTGACCCTGGTCTAATCCCCATAACGACACTGGGCATTGACCACATTTGCTTTGTTGTTACCGAGCTGCTTTCCCAGAGGCCTTTAAGTTTCTGAACCCAGCTGCTGAGTAGCTAGCTGGCCAGCTCGTGCTTCGTGCAAGAACACTGTTTTTAAGTGCAATCTGAAGTATATTTTATAATCCTTGTCTGCGTTAAATGACTGTCGGTTTGTGATGCTGGCTACGTGATTGAGTCTAAAGCCTCATATTAACGCTCTCTTTTTTAAAAAATGGGTTTAGTATTTGCTTATAAATTATGTGTTTTCTACATTTCTTTCTCGTTATAATGCAGAAAATAATCACAGTTACTTATTTTGAAAAATAGTAAGCAGTTGCTTGATATTTATAGGATAAAATATATCTTTGATATTGACTGATAAGTCAATGGCTGATTTACTTATATAATTTATTTTTACTGTGAGAAGATAGTTATTTTTTCCATAATGTTTCAATATTTTCTTCATTTCTTACCTTCCCCCTAAGATTAATGACTTAGTAAATATTTGCAAGTCATCACAAAAAAATGATTTACAATTTCGTTCTACCTTCCAGTATTTCCATCTACTAGGGTTTTAATATTTTTAAAGCTTTCTATGTGCCTTAGATTTTTAAAAACCTAAAAAGTATTACCTTTATTTTAAATCTTATTAATGCTTTTTATGATGTGAGGGGAAAATGTATATATGTAAGTTACCATTTGAATTAAGTTAAATTCAAGAAATTAAGAATCAGGACTCTGGAGGCAAAGTACTTGAGCTTGAATCTCAGCTCCATCACATCCCAGCTCATGACCTTGAGCAGTTAGTTAACCTTTCTGTGTCTCATCTGTAAAAGTTAGATGGTAATAATAATGCCGATCTCTTAGGTGTTATGATAACTAAAAAAGTTAATATTTTCAAGGCCCTACACAAATTTGTTATGTAGAGAGGTAAAGTTTAAATTTCCCAACTAAATACTTGTGATTTGATACTTTTCATTAATGTGTTTTGAGTCATTCGTACTGGTTATCACAATTTTATTATGAAGTTATTAGCTTTGTCTTAAATCTTGAAAATTTTGAATTGATAGGGAATAAAGGGAAGGTGACAATCCACAAAATTGTTCCTTATTTGAGGTGGCATGTGGGGCAGAAATAGTTTACATACCTTTGGAGAACAAAAGCTCAAGAAGAAAAGAGTTCAGAATAAATTTATGTTTTTCTCACAATAGCTGCGGGTACCCTTCAAGTCTTAGTTAAGTGATGACAACATAATTCGACTGTAAAATAGTCAATTCAAGTGTTCCTTTGTCATCTCTGAGGCTTCTGAGTTTTGTTAAAGTTTCCTTAGGCTACCTATTTAATCTGATTTCTCTGAAAATATGTACATGAATAAATAGGCTCTGCTAAACAATAACAACAAAATTAATATTTAGCATTTAGCAAAAGCTGAGGCAAATATTACTTTTGAACAGGACAAAAGGAAATGAGGTAAGATGGAAGAGCCAAGAAAATGTAATATTCTTCTTAGGGGAAAACAGTAAGTTGATTTTTAGATGTATATTTTAAAAAATATTTGAGACGGCAGGAGTAAAATTATAACGCGGATTACCTCAGCATTTGGTCCTCATATTAACTGATTAAAAGTATTTGCCAAAGAGTCACCTCTGGAGGGCAGTGCAGTCTTATATTTGTTGCAGGAGCTTCAGGTAGTTTGAAACTTTTCCTGAAGTTCACTTCAAAGATTCCTGGCCTTGTAAGACCCGAATCACTCTCTTTTAAACACGCAAAGGAGACATAAACGTGAAAGTAAAGTCTTTTCTGCTAAGATGGTTAGCCTGTTAGATTGCGGGAGGGGACGTTACCTGAAAAAGGACTTTAAAATCCCATATGAAAAGTGTTTCAGCATTGTTTACACCAAACTGGTAAAGCTGGGTGTATAAATAAGGGGCCAACTGATATTTGTCTTTTTTTCTGCTTGGTTCAAATACCTGTGAACCTCAACTTAATTATCCTTTTTTGGTCTCTTCCTTACTCAGAAATAGAAATCTGACCTTCTGTGGAAATCTGTTGACAGCCTAGACAGATGACACTGCTTAGTTGTCAAATCTTTTGACACTATATAGTGTCCTGGAGAAGGTCAGCCCCACAGGCATCAAAATATCTCCCAGTACCTTAACAAATCAGCAAAATATTTTGAGAAATGCTTTACTTTTATGAACAAAATACCCTGGTAGTTATTGGATTTGTCACAGCATCTAAGGTTTCTCTCATAACCATACTGACCTTCACGTGCTATTAAATTACAAAACCAACTCTTTATGTAATCAAACTAAAGGAAGAATGCTTAATTAGCTATACATGACCCTATGTTACAATATAGGCATACAAAAGTTATTTTCTTCAGCACTATCTAACTATTGTATAAAGAAATGTCTTTATACAATAAAGCCTGGGCTATTTGAAGTCTCAGGAGTAAAGTAATATCAGGATTTTCTTTTTCCTCTGAAGGCGATTTGAGAGCCTTCAGCAGGGGGATACCGCATGTAAAGGTTGCCTAAGATCTCATAACTTGAAGTGTCACAAAAAATATGTAGATTATGACTTTCCTCGTGAGCACAACAAATGTGCTTTTCAACCCTAAATCATGACACAGTCTTGTTATACCACAAAGAATTAAAGAATGTTAAGTAAATGACTTTTTTCCCTCCCTCTGTGCCTCTGAGGATAGTTATTAATGTCGATTCTTGCTGCTGAGTGATCCTGAAGCTACTGTCACAACCTTTTTATTCCCTGAGTGCAAATGAATCCTTTATGAGGTAATTGAAGGAAATTGATGACATTATTTTCTGTATCTTGGGTATCAACAGCATATAAATGAAAAACACAGTTATCACACTGACCAACACGTTTGGATAGAAAGGTCTCAAGCTGTTTCCTGCCTAAGCAGACTTTACACTTTTGCATTTTATGTGAAGTAGTAGGTACAAAACTTTTAAAATTACTAATACCTGGTATTAGTTTACCATCACCCAGTATAAGGGATAAGCTTTTTAGAAACACAAAGAGCCTGGACTTATTCTTTTTATTTTGTTCCTCTTTGTTTATTTTAATGTATTCACATTCAGAACAGTGACCAGTTTCATATTATTTTATTTTGACTGTTAGTATATGCACATTCTAAGCCAACGATGGCTTTAACGTTTAAGTTAAATCTCACCATTTGGGCCACAGCAAATTCTGGATTGTGTGTTTTAAGAGGGGGGAGGGAAAGCACTAAAAAGAAATTTTTTAGAAATTTTATTATAATACAGACTATAGGTGAATGATTTAAATAGAAAAGCTATTTTAAATCAGCACTACTGAATGAGTGACACTAAAAGAATGCTCATTTACTTAGCTAGGGAAAAAAAATCATCTTAAATATGGTCTCTAGTTATTTTTCTTCTCAGTTATTGCATTTGCCACTTCATTGTGACCTTACTGTGACCTTGTAGTTTATGGGCTAAAGGTAACCATTATGCAATAATGAAAATATGCAGACCAAGCTTTACCACCTAGAAAGAACTAGTTTTTTATATTTTGTTTAAATTAAAACACTTTGCTGTTTATACAACTCTGCTCCACAGTGCTTAAAAGAGGAGAGAAGCATTAATCGCAATTAATGTGCAGATTTGGGCTTTTAGAAACTGTGTTCAGTGGAGGTGAGTCAGCAGGCATTGTTATATTAATTATAGTGGTTGATTCTGCCCTGGTCTTGATTCACAAAGATACATACTGTTCCTAACTTAATGCCTTAAAGTATAAATTGCTTAGAAAAAAGGGAACCTAAAAATCAAACTATTAATACCCATCTTTGCTTTCTTGTTTGCTTTGATTTATTTTATTTTACTTATCCAGACCTGAATTTATTCTACTTCCGCCTTGCTATGATCCCGTAATCTGACCTTTGTGAAATAGGCAATTTACCATTTGGATGAGGCGAGGGAAAAGCTCTTAGGAAGGCAATAAAAAACAGAGAATACAAAAAGTATTAGAGGAGGTAAGCACGTACTTGGCACATAGGCCCCGAAATGAATTGTTACCTTCTTTGAGATCAGCCTTTGAATTTCTCCTGGTTTGCTCCTTAGGCTTGGAAATGAACTGAAACCACAGCTTGGCCTTGCAGATCCACAAAGCATATGATATAAGTAATTGTAAATGAATGGTGAAAAATCCTCAGTCTGCCTATTGCCAGTCATAATATTACCAATCACAAGTGCTTTCTTTACTCTTAAACAGAAGTGATGATAATTATCCTTGGTAGAATAACTTTCAGATAACACTGATTGCAGTCACTGTGAGCTATGTTCCAGGCACACATCTCAGAACTTTTACATCTGAAATAAACTCTTATTATCACCATTGTATGGATGAGGAAACTGAGGTTCAGAAACTTAAGTGCTTTCCCCAGGGCAATCTGATAAATTTGAGAGCAGCATGCCTGCTCCAAAGGACAGTCTGGGGCTCCAGGACCTAATCTCCAGAGAATCTGAGCTCTTGAGAGAATCTTTATTTTCAGCATGGGGTCTGTGTTGCACCACTAGTATTAAAATGTTCTTGACAGACTCAAAATGGAGATTTTTTTTAAAAACCTCATTAGCAAAGAATACTTAGGGAATAATTTAGGATTTTTGTATAGTCAATTGAAAATTGATTGCTCACACCCAATGAAGGCAAATCTAAAAACTATTAATCCTTTATAAAACCTTGGGATGTGAAACCTTGTTTTGAAATGGACTGTTGACTCATGTGTTAAAAGTACATCCATGGTCAATTTTCCCATAGATATTAGAGACAGATTTAGCATCACTCTCAAAACTGTGGAAGGTTAAATATACACTGTGGGGGACATTTAAAAGTGCGTATTTACTTCTCAAAAGTTTGTTTTGGTAAGGGATTTAACCCCCTTTTCATGACACTGATCAAAGCAGGAGGGTTTGAAGGAGAAGCATTACAAAAAGGAAGACTTGTCTTGATAGTTATGTTATGGAGTATTTAATTCCAGACTTTCATATTTCAAAAATGAAAAGAGAGGCAAATCCGCAGAGATACAAAGTTGGTTAGTGGTTTCCAAGAGCTGGGCGGGGAATGGGTATTAGCTGTAAATTGGCAGGAGGGATATTATTGGGGATGATGGAAATGTTCTGAAACTGGATTATGCTGATAGTTGTACAGCCTGGTTTAAAATTACTAAAAAAGAATCACTGAATTGTGCTCTTAAAATGGGTAAATTTATTGTATGTAACCTTGATAAAATCCTTTAAAAATGCAGGTAGAAATCAAGAAAAAAAGAAAGAAGATCCAGAATTGTTTCCGGAGAGAACTGTTTTTTGCATCGGATTCAGAACTTCCTCCGTATAATATTAATTTACTTCTCAATTTAAAGTCTGACACTAAACGTAATACATTAGGTCAAAAACCAGGAAATATAAACATCAGTGCCTTCTGCCTTCTTTCCTTTCAACTTTTTCCATTTTGGTATTTTCAAGTTGAATCATTTTCCTTGTAGCCTCTAGAGGGCAGCACATGTGTTTTTATTTGAAAGAACAATGTCTTCTCAGAAGTCTTAACTTCTTCAAGCAAACAGTAGTAACTTGCAAGCAGTAGGAGAGCCAGATTGCTTTAGATGAACCTTCTGATTTCAGGAGTTTATCCTAAGGACCTGGACAGTTGAGGGTCTTCGTTCAGCGGCTTGCTGGAATGAGTCATTCCCTCCTTGTCAGCTCTCCTTTCCACCTCTCAGTATTTATGCCCTGGAAACATCTTTTGGCCCAATAGGAGACATTGGGCACGTAGGAGACATTTCACTTGAGACTTTCACAACATTTTTCCATTGTAAGGCTTGGTTTTTAGGTAAAGACAACAAAGAACAAACTCAGTATTTGCACGTAGGGGGAGTGAGAAGATCCAGGAAATTGTGATACAAATCCCTGAACCTTATAAATTTATAAGGTTACATTGGAAGAATGAGCTATGACAAAAGGCAAAAGGCAAAATACTTAAAATTCTGTAAGAATTTTTTGAATTGTGAGACATAAGCATTCTGGGTTTTTTTCCCTGTTCTTTTCATTTAACTATGTACAGTAGAAATCAACAAATAATGATTGAAAGGGTAAATTAGTTAGCATTAAGTTATAAACTTCAGGTCATTTTAAGAAATGACTAGGCTCCTCTTTTGCCACTTGGTGGCATTTTTCCTCTGGTAATTTAATTTTTAAAATACCTACAAAGTTACACCATTCTAGGATCCCATCAACACACAGGATTTATAAGCATTGATTTTGGTGTAGGGATCTGAAACAATTTTAGGCTCCCCTCACTGTGTCTTAACTTTACTTTGGTTCTGAAATTCTTCCTACATATCCAACCCAGTTTATATGTGAAAAAGAATAGACAAAGAAAGAAAGAAGGAAACTTGACAATTGTCTGAACAGACATTCACATTGTCTGAATAAACCTCACAGTCCCATGATAAAAAAATTAGATCTGAGTGAAACTAGCAGTTAATTTTTTCTTCTTCCATTCTTCCTTTTCTCCTTTCCCTCCTCCTGTCTTCATTTCTCTCAGTAAACTTTGATTGCATGCTAAGTGTGTGCTAGGCCTTCTGTTAAGTTCCACCTATACGATGGAGAAAGCACAAGCATAGTTCCTGCCTTCGTGGAATTATAGCCAGTGGAAAAGGCAGACAAAACTACATACAAACAAAAAGTAAATGCGTCATTATGGATTGAAATCAGTTCTGAGAAGGAAAAGTAACAGTGAGAATAACTCGTGGGATCATCTTCAGGCTAAGCAGTCAGGAAAGCTGTTTCTGAGGAGATGAGGCTAGGCGGCCCCAGCCACATGAAGGATTGGGGGAAGAGCTCTTCAGGAAGGGGATCAGAGGATGAGAGGCCCTGGGTCAGGAAAGAGCTCGGCTTGTTCTAGGAGCTGAACAGGTGTCTAGGTATCTCACTGTGAATGAGGAAGGGGGCTGAAATGCAGCTGGAGGGGTGATGGGCCAGGTCAGAAAGGTCTCTGTGAAGAGCCTGGATTTGTTTCTAGGTGCGGTGATGGTTTTTAAAGGGCAAAAGAAAAAACCAGTGGCATCATCATCTGCCTGAGCTTTTGAAAGGCTCATTCCGGCTACTCTATGGAGAAAGGATTGGAGAGGGGCTCAAGTGAATGTGGGAGAAGTTAGTAGGTGGTTGCAGAAATCTAGACACAAATGACTTTGTAATTGACTTTCACTTGCATGTTGGAAGTAGAGGAGAAAGCCTCTTTTTTGTTTCTTTAAAGGTATAGTTTTCAGCTTGTTAAGCGTGGCTACATTGAGAGAGTAATGATTATGGGATATTTAAAAGTACTCTTGGAAACATTAATATCTCGTATTCTAGTTTCATGCAAAATGACATTGATTGTAAAAAGCCGAGGCAATCCAATATCCTCAAATGAGTGTTTTCTCTCTGAGGGCTAGAATTTTTAAAAATTGCTGATGAAATATGGGAACGGATGAGAACCCTAAGAACTTGGTAAGTATGTTTACATGCCGCTTAATATTATTTTGTTAGGAACTTCTCTTTTAATCAAATACACTAATAGATTGCTGAGATATAAAATGTCAAAAAAAGCCAACCCTGTGAATAAAACTAAAAACTCCAAGAAGACTTTATGCATGTGCATCTACAAATGCGTATATACTTATATTCGTGAATGCCTAAAGTACATTTGTGAATACTGCTTAGCTGTTGTATAAGTATATATTGGTGGTCTTGACATGAGCAGAAATGATATGGGAGGTTCCTCCCTGGTGGAGCAGTGGTTAAGAATCCGCCTGCCAATGCAGGGGACACGGGTTCGAGCCCTGGTCCGGGAGGATCCCACATGCCGTGGAGCAACTAAGCCCGTGCACCACAACTACTGAGCCTGTGCTCTAGAGCCTGCGAGCCACAACTACTGAGCCCACGCACCTAGAGCCCATGTTCCGCCACGGGAGAAGACACCACAATGAGAGGCCTGCACGCCACAACGAAGAGTGGCCCCCACTCGCCCCAGTTAGAGAGAGCCTGCGCACAGTAACAAAGACCCAACTCAGACATACATACATACATACATACATACATACATACATAAATAAATAAATTTATTTATTTAAAAAAAAAAAGAAATGATATGGGAAACAACATATGGGATATTTTATACTTACCACACAAGATTCCTTTCTGCTGAGGTGGTTAATGTAACATGTAATGCTAAAAATAAAAGTATCACATATCTCCATTGCAGCACCCCTGAGGACCAGAGGACAAACTCCATCCAGCATCATCCAGCATCATCACCCCCCACCTCCCCCCATTCAAAATCAGGAATATAGTGCTAACAGAGCTGAAGGGCTCAGATTCTGGAGGTGGGATACTTAGGTCCAAATCCTGCCTCTGAAGCTTACTTTGTGACCTTGAGCAAGTTATTTAACCTGTCTGTGTCTCAGTTTTCTGCTCTGTACAATGGGAATAATAAATTCACCTATCTCATACAGTCCTTGGGATGACTAAAAGAGTTGTTAAATGAAAAGCACTTAGAACAGTATCTAGCACATTTGAAGCACTGTATGTTGGTAGTATCCCAGTGGCATCAGTTAGTCACTCAAGGCTATTTGTTAAGCTGAATACAACCCAAAATGTGTCACCAGGTGCTACAGGTTATTTCTTAGGGAACATACGATTTACTGTTTTAGGCACCATCCTTGGACATGCCATTTTCTGGGCATCTTTACCCTTTTCCGGAAACTGCAGGAGTTATGAATAGTATTGCTCTCTTAGTGACCACTAGAGTAAAAGTGGACCTTTGCCTGGTCCTGCTGAGGTTGTGACTCAGCCCTGAGGACATGCATATTTTGTTTACTCTACATACTAGTTTTAGAATACTTTGAATTCGTTGTCAGAGTAAAAATCCTCATTTCCATACTCTTTTGAAAAATTAAAGATCTGTATATAAACCACTATATATAAAATAGATAAACAACAAGTCGTACTGTATAGCACAGAGAACTGTGTTCAATATCATGTAATAAACCGTAATGGAAAAGAATCTGAAAAAGAATGTATATACATATGCATAACAGAATCACTTTGTTGTACACCAGAAACTAACACAACATTGTAAATCAACTATACTTCAATTAACAAAGCAAAAATCAAAAAAATTAAAGATCTGTAAATATGGACCCACTTTTCCACATGGCTGCATTGACTGGTACTGAGCAGTGACTACTTCTCAAACACTATCTCACAGTTGGGGTGAGCTCTGCAGCCCCCTATACTCATGTGTTACCTACCTGGCTCTTGTAGGCATGTGACTTCCACTTTGGGACAACTGTCGATTGAGTGCATGTTAATAAGAGCTGTAGATGCAAAGATCCAGAAGGCACTCTCGTCTTGGGTATGGTACTGATGCTGAGGAACCCAACAAAGAGTACCGTGTAATACATTCTACTCTCAGTTGTTACCTCTCTGGATCATTTAGAGTTATGAACACAGGCTCTAGGATCGACAGAGCTAGTTTTGCTTCTTGGCTTCACCACTTACTATCTATAACTTCAGACACATATACTCTCACGGATCCTCCATGTTATAAGAATGTGAAGATTAAATGAAATAATATATGCAAAGGACCTGTCTCATAGTATTCAAGATCACGTGATTTGCCCCAGAACATCAGCTAACAGGTGGCAGGGCTAATATGTGAACCCACAATGGCACCAAAGCTTGCACCTTAAAGATTACACTGTAGCTATACTTCTTCCTTATATTGGGGCGGTGAGGGGAGATGGAAGAAGAGATATTTACTGTTATTCCTGAACTATCATTCTACTTCTCTTCTTCCTTTCACTTTCATTTCCTTGACTCTTATTCACATTTTCTAAAACTTGAGAAAGAACTTTACAAAATCACAAACAAATAGACAATAGTACAGTGACCCTCCATGTAGCCATAACCCCCACTACCTGCTTTCTGTTTTTAGTGATCTACCAAGGTAGATTTGGTGGTTTCCTAGGAAACCCAAGAGCATTTTCTCAGTCTCATTTTCCTCTCCAGTAGAGGGTCTTGCTGTCCAGCACTCCCTCCTCCTGCTGTAGCAGCACTGTGCTATCCTGTCACTTTCCTCAGTCCTCAGATCCTCCCTTTTCTATCAACTTTTTACTTACTTTGTCACTCTGCTCTTCTTTTTCTAGATTTTTCTAAGAACGTTCTTCTACTTTCTTGGACTCAACTGTAATTCCAATTTAGATGGGGAGACTACTCTTATCTCCAGTCCTGGCCTCCTACCCTGAATATATTTCTACATTTTCAATAACTTTTAAACATTTCTGAACAAACTCATCACCTCTCTCACCAAGTGGACTTCCTTTGTGTTATTATTCTCCTCATTTCCCGTAAGTGAAAGTTTTAAGTTCTTTCTCTCTGCTTTCATATTTCATCAGTCGTTCGGTCCCAGTCTTCATTGGTAACAGTTTTTAGCATCTTCTCCTTACTTATTTCCCTGCTCTATCTAGAAACATGTATGAATATCATGACTGGACTATTAAACTATTATGTTACTATTAACCTCCTGATTGTTATCCCTGCTTTAATCATTTCCCCTACAATTCCTAAAACACTGTGTTAGCCAAAAGTTTCTAGAGCCTCCCCTTTTGCTATGGAAAAAGGAAAAGCTTCAGAATCGCCATTTCCCCCTCTCTGTCCTCTCTCCAATGCCCTTCTTCTCACAGTCACTTCAATGTACTACATTCTGCACTTCTTCCAAGGTTCACTTTAATCTCATCTCCTTCTTGAAGATTTCCATGTTCTTCTCTCAAACAATAATTTTGTCCTTTTCTTTAGTTAGTACAGCACTCTTGGTCCCACTCATTTCAAAGTTATTTCACACTACATTTTTTAGTTATTTGTCTTGCTTTACCAATAAAAGCATATACTTTCCAAGGGCCCAGATGATTGCTTTCTACTTGCTTAGTTACTCCCACAGTGTCTAGCCATTTCTTTGTACATAATTCTTGATTGATTGATTGATGGATTGACTCTCACACCTGAAAAGTGGCAGAAGAATTGTATTTGTCTGATGTCAGTTTTGTAACATGTCACAGTTTCAAGCAATTGCTCAGTTCATTAGGCTTATTCCCAAATAACCTAGTTGCTAGGAGTAAAATGATGTTTCTTCTCTTCTGAGAATTGTAAGAAAGTGTTTTAGTTAGCAAAGTTGTTTTTTCCCCCTAGCTGATTCTTTATCTCTGTACCTTCTAACTATTAACAATAGCGTAATTTATAAAATATACTAAGGTTTCTGAAAGCTGGGGGGATTTATTCTTTTCTCTGGTCAAGAGAAGCAAGGAGAGAAACTGGGTTTTCTTCTCCTAAAATACTAACTTACTAAAATTATAAGTGCTAGTTGAAAATCTCAATGCATAGGCAAGTGCAAGTAGACAATGGCTGATCGCCTCTACTCCAGCCCTGCCTCTCTCTTGAACTTACCCAGACCAGTGCTTTCTACCCCTTTGAAACATCTAGTCTATTGCATGTTGATTTCTTGTTTGCATAACATTTTTTCCCCCAAGAAGAACTTAAACCTTTAAATTAAATTTCAATTTAAACATTCTCATTTTGTACACTTGGTAAATAATTACATTCAGTTATATTACACCAGGGAAACCAAAAGAAACATTCATTTCTCTATTTTGGAAGCACTTTAACTGCCTCAATAGGCATAAAATTTTACTGAGGGTTAGATTTCTGTTGAATATATAGTTAATACTACTTCTGCTTAAGGAAAAGACCTGAACTTTAATTCATAGAGCAATACTGCTGCAAATGTGTAATTTTCCAAATTGTGCATAGTCTATGAAACACTTTAATGTACTGTTTCCTTTATGGCAGAGAGAGAGAGAGAGAGAAAAACATTTTGGCAGAAAGCCAATTTATTACTGATACACTTGGGAGACTCATTGTCAGTACATGATATGCTCTTTTCCTCCAAGTCCTCCTTATTTCTTCCCTGCTCTCCTTTCCAGCTCCCCACCCTTATGGAATTTCTTGGTTCAAGGACAAGTGCTGACTCAGCATGGGCCACCGTCTTGAACTAACTTAGTGCTTTGTGCTGCTCCTGAGGTGTCACTTTGTGGGGAGCAAATGGAGCACCAGCAAATTCCCCAATTCTCTTAGGAGTCGTAGCTCTCCTCACTGATTATGAATTGTTTCTGTGAGAATAGAATGAGCTGTTAGGCTGCAAATGAGCTAACCTTTAATACTTGGCCATGTGGACTTTCAGTATTTATGATGTTCAGTACTCCTTTCCAAATTTTACTACAGAATTGCAGAAAGTAGATTCTGTTGTCACAGAATAGAAATCTGTGATGTTTATGTGTTCAACCCTAGTTTCCCTATATATCTGTGTTAGAGGCAAGTGATAAGTGTTTATACTATGTATGTAGAAGAACCTTGAGTTTTTTTTTTTTAACTGGAGTATAATTGCTTTACAATGTTGTGTTAGTTTCTGCTGTACAACGAAGTGACTCAGCTATATGTATACATATATCCCCATATCCCCTCCCTCTTGGACCTCCCTCCCCTCACCCCATCCCACCTATCTAGGTCATCACAGAGCACCGACCTGAGCTCCCTGTGCTGTACAGCAGATTCCCACTAGCTATCTATTTTACACACGGTAGTGTGTTTATGTCAGATCTAATATCCCAATTCACCCCACTCTCCCCTTCCACTGCATGCCCACACATCTGTTCTCTATGTCTGCATCTCTATTCATGCCCTGCAAATAGGTCCACCTGTACCAGTTTTCTAGGTTCCACATATATGTGTTAATATATGATAATTGTTTTTCTCTTTCTGACTTACTTCACTATGTATGACAGACTCTAGGTCCATCTACCTCATTACAAATAACTCAACTTTGTTCCTTTTTATGGCTGAGTAATATTCCATTGCATATATGTACCACATCTTCTTTATCCATTCATCTGTCTGTGGACATTTAGGTTGTTTCCATGTCCTGGCTATTGTAAATAGTGCTGCAGTGAACACTGGGGTACATGTGTCTTTTTAAATTATGGTTTTCTCAGGGTATAAGCCCAGTAGTGGTATTGCTGGATCATATGATAGTTCTATTTTTAGTTTTCTAAGGAACCTCCATACTGTTCTCCATAGTGGCTGTATCAATTTACATTCCCACCAACAGTGCAAGAGGATTCCCTTTTCTCCATACCCCCTCCAGCATTTATTGTTTGTAAATTTTTTCTTGATGGCCATTCTGACCAGTGTGAGGTGATACCTCATTGTAGTTTTGATTTGCATTTCTCTAATAATTAGTGAATAATTAGTGACGTTGAGCATCTTTTCAAGTGCCTCTAGGCCATCTGTATGTCTTCTTTGGTGAAATGTCTATTTAGGTCTTTTGCCCATTTTTTGATTGTGTTGTTTGCTTTTTTGATATTGAGCTCCATGAGCTGTTTGTATATTTTGGAGATTAATCCTTTGTCAATTGCTTCATTGGCAAATATTTTCTCCCATTCTGAGGGTTGTCTTTTCGTCTTGTTTACGGTTTCCTTTGTTGTGCAAAAGCTTTTGTTTCATTAGGTCCCATTTGTTTATTTTTGTTTTCATTTTCCTTCCTCTAGGAGGTGAGTCATAAAAGATCTTGCTGTGATTTATGTCAAAGAGTGTTCTTCCTATGTTTTCTCCTAAGAGTTTTATAGTGTCCGGTCTTACATTTAGTTCTTTAATCCATTTTGAGTTTATTTTTGTGTATGGTGTTAAGGAGTGTTCTAATTTCATTCTTTTACATGTAGCTGTCCAGTTTTCCCAGAACCACTTATTGAAGAGACTGGCTTTTCTCCATTGTCTGTTCTTGCCTCCTTTGTCATAGATTAGATAACAATAGGTGTGTGGGTTTATCTCTGGGCTTTCTGTCCTGTACCATTGATCTATATTTCTGTTTTTGTGCCAGTACCATACTGTCTTGATTACTGTAGCTTTGTAGTATAGTCTGAAGTCAGGGAGGCTGATTTCTCCAGCTGTGTTTTCCTTTCTCAAGAGTGCTTTGGCTATTCGGGGTCTTTTGTGTTGCCATACAAATTGTAAATTTTTTTGTTCTAATTCTTTGAAAAATGCCATTGGTAATTTGATAGGGATTGCATTGAATCTGTAGGTTGCTTTGGGTAGTATAGTCATTTTCACAATGTTGATTCTTCCAATCCAAGAACATGGTATATATCTCGATCTGTTTGTGTCATCTTTTATTTCTTTCATCAGTGTTTTATAGTTTTCTTCATACCGGTCTTTTGCCTGTAACACAACATACATAGTATCATGTCATTGGCAAACAGTGACAGTTTTACTTCTTCTTTTCCCATCTATATTCCTTTTATTTCTTTTTCTTTGATTGTCGTACTAGGACTCCCAAACCTATGTTGAATAACAGTGGCGAGAGTGGACATCCTTGTCTCGTTCCTGATCTTAGAGGAAATGCTTTCAGTTTTTCACCATTGAAAATAATGTTTGCTGTGGGTTGTCATATATGGCCTTTATTATGTTGAGGTAGGTTCCCTCTGTGCTCACTTTCTGGAGAATTTTTATCATAAATGGGTGTTGAATTTTGTCAAAAGCTTTTTCTACATCTGTGGAGATGATCATATGGTTTTTATTCTTTAATTTGTTAATATGGTTTATCACATTGATTCTTTTGCATATATTGAAGAATCCTTGCATCCCTGGGATAAACCCCACTTGATCATGGTGTATGATCCTTGTAATGTGTTGTTGGATTCTGTTGGCTAGTATTTTGTTGAGGATTCTTGCATCTATGTTCATCAGTGATATTGGTCTGCAATTTTCTTTTTGTGTGATATCTCTGTCTGGTTTTGGTAACAGGGTGACAGTGGCCTCATAGGACAAGTTTGGGAGTGTTCCTCCCTCTGTAATTTTCTGGAAGAGTTTGAGAAGTATAGGTGTTAACTCTTCTTTAAATGTTTGATAGAATTCACCTGTGAAGCCATCTGGTCCTGAACTTTAATTTGTTGGAAATTATTTTTTTTTTAAATTATTCTTTATTTATTTATTTGTCTGTGTTGGGTCTTCGTTTCTGTGCGAGGGCTTCCTCTAGTTGTGGCAAGCGGGGGCCACTCTTCATCACGGTGCGTGGGCCTCTCACTATCGTGGCCTCTCTTATTGCGGAGCACAGGCTCCAGATGCGCAGGCTCAGTAGTTGTGGCTCACGGGCCTAGTTGCTCCGTGGCATGTGGGATCTTCCCAGACCAGGGCTCGAACCCGTGTCCCCTGCATTAGCAGGCAGATTCTCAACCACTGCGCCACCAGGGAAGCCCTGTTGGAAATTTTTTTTTTTTAAGTGAAAGTTATTTTTTTTTTTAACTTTTTTTAAGATTTTTGAATTTATTTATTTATTTATTTATGGCTGTGTTGGGTCTTCGTTTCTGTGCGAGGGCTTTCTCTAGTTGTGGCAAGCGGGCGCCACTCTTCATCACGGTGCGCAGGCCTCTCACTATCGCGGCCTCTCTTGTTGCGGAGCACAGGCTCCAGACGCGCAGGCTCAGTAACTGTGGCTCACGGGCCCAGTTGCTCTGCGGCATGTGGGATCTTCCCATACCAGGGCTCGAACCTGTGTCCCCTGCATTGGCAGGCAGATTCTCAACCACTGCGCCACTAGGGAAGCCCAGAAATTTTTTAATCACAGTTGCAATTTTGTTACTTGTGCTTGGTGTGTTTCTATTTTCTAATTCTTCCTGGTTCAGTCTTGGAAAGTTGTACCTTTCCAAGAATTTGTCCATTTCTTCCAGGTTGTTTATTTTTTTGGTATATGGTTGCTTGTAGTAGTCTCTTATGATCCTTTGTATTTCTGTGGTGTCAGTTGTTACTTCTCCTTTTTCATTTCTAATTTTATTGATTTGAGTCCTCTCCCTCTTTTTCTTGATGAGTCTGGCTAATGGTTTATTAATTTGGTTATCTTCTCAAGGAACCAGCTTTTAGTTTTATTGATCTTTGCTATTGTTTTCTTCATTTCTATTTCATTTATTTCTGCTCTGATCTTTATGATTTCTTTCCTTCTACTAACTTTGGGGGTTTTTTTGTTCTTATTTCTCTAGTTGCTTTAGGTGTAAAGTGAGATTGTTTATTTGAGATTTTTCTTGTTTCTTGTGGTGAGATTGAATTGCTCTAAACTTCCCTCTTAGAACTGCTTTTGCTGTGTCCCATAGGTTTTGGGTTGTCATGTTTTTGTTGTCATTTGTTTCTATGAATTTTTTTATTTCCTCTTTGATTTCTTCAGTGATCTCTTGGTTATTTATTAATGTATTGTTTAGCCTCCATGTGTTTGTGTTTTTTACAGTTGTTTTCCTGTAATTGATCTCTAATCTCATAGCATTGTGGTCAGAAAAGATGCTTGATACGTTTTCAATTTTCTTAAATATTCTGAGGCTGATTTGTGACCCAAGATATGATCTATCCTGAAGAACGTTCTGTGTGCAGTTGAGAAGAAAGTGTATTCTGCCACTTTCGGGTGGAATGTCCTATAAATATCAATGAAATCTATCTGGTCTATTGTGTCATTTAAAGCTTGTGTTTCCTTTTTAATTTTCTGTCTGGATGATCTGTCCATTGGTGTAAGTGGAGTGTTAAAGTCCCTCACTATTACAGCTGTTAACATTTGCCTTATATATTGGGGTGTTCCTTATATGTTGGGTGCATAAATATTTATAATCGTTATATCTTCTTCTTGGATTGATCCCTGATCATTACGTAGTGTCCTTCCTTATCTCTTGTAACATTCTTTATTTTAAAGTCTATTTTGTCTGATATGAGAATTGCTACTCCAGCTTTCTTTTGATTTCCATTTTCATGGAATATCTTTTTCCATCCCTTTACCTTCAGTCTGTATGTGTCCCTAGGTCTGAAGTGGGTCTCTTGTAGACAGCATATAATGGGTCTTGTTTTTCTATCTATTCAGCTAGTCTGTGTCTTTTGGTTGGGGCATTTAATCCATTTACATTCAAGGTTATTATCGATATGTATGTTCCTATTACCATTTTCTTAATTATTTTGTTTTGTTTTTGTGGGTCTTTTCATTCTCTTGTGTTTCCCACCTAGAGAAGGCTCTTTAGCATTTGCTGTAAAGCTGGTTTGGTGGTGCTGAATTCTATTAGCTTTTGCTTGTCTGAAAAGCTTTTGATTTCTCCATCAAATCTAAGTGAGATACTTGCTGGGTAGAGTAATCTTGGTTGTAGGTTTTTCCCTTCCATCACTGTAAATATATCCTGCCACTCCCTTCTGGCCTGCAGAGTTTCTGCTGAAAAATCAGCTAACCTTATGGGGATTCCTCTGTATGTTATTTGTTACTTTTCCCTTGCTGCTTTTAATATTTTTTCTGTGAATTTAATTTTTGCTTGGTTTTTAAAAACATAAATCTTAGTAACTTATGTAGAATGTGGCCTAGTCATCAAAATCATGAAATAGATTCTAAACGTTGAAGAATTTGGAGATTTATCACTCATAGAGGCATGAAAAAGCAGTATGTGAGTGTATATATATACACACACACGCGTATATGTATATATTGATATATAGCTTGGAATTACTATGAGTACAAGTATTAAGTTTAAAAGCAGTGATATTTCTTTAAAAAAATGATTAAAAAGTGACCAATGAATGGTGAATTTTTTTTTGTTCACAACCCTTTTTCACATCATATATCAACTTATCATGCTGATGATTTTAAATTTCATGTACCATTTCTCATGCTGCATTTATCTCTTAGCAAAAATTATTTGTGAGTCTCATATTTGAATGTAGAGCAATCCTGAATAGTGAGAGTTCTGGCTTATGTTTTTAAATGTCAGAAAAATATGCATTGTTATGTTTAGTTTATATCTTTTAGTAAAAATCTATGCCTGACAATTACCAAAAGTGTTGAATTTATGGGGAAAAAATTTTATCGTAGATTGATTAAAGTACACAAAGGTGCCAATTTCTGACATGTGTTGATGAAATGTATTAAAATAGTAAGCTCACTAATAAGCATTTTTGCATTTTGGATTGATTAAAGAATGTTTATGTTAAGAAAAGCACATTATGAAAGTAATTACAACTATTAATTATACTAATTCTATTTATCTTTCTTAAGGAAGGATAGGATTTAATAAGGTGGTTTTTCATAAAACCTTTAATCCATGGCTTTTATTTTAGCCACGGTGGATTTTCATATAATTTCCTTAGCTAGTTTTTCTTAATGTCAAATGAGGTACATATATCTTTTGTAACTTCCTGGTGTCTGATCTCAGATACTTCTAAAGCTAATTGTGAGGATTAATGGGCAAGACTTCTGTCTAGTAATTTTGTGTTTTAGAAGAAACATGTTAATCCTAGAGAAAGAACTGATACATTTTTTCCCATTTTTCAGGTTTTGGTTTACATTAGTGAAAAAAAAAACCAAGAATTTTTGGAGACTCCTGGTTGTTCAATTTCTTAAGAAAGGAAGCATCGTTTTTTGTTTTTGTGTTTTAAAGTTTACATTTGGTGCTATGCTATGTAGATAAATCAGTGGAATCTAAGTTAGGCTTGATTTTGAAGTTCTGTTATTGATTCACTAAGTACCACTAAGTCACTGCATCTGCTTTCTATTTACAAAATGGAGATGTTTTCTGCTTCTGATTTGCCCCTCAGAAGTGCAGTGTTGTAAGGATTAATTAGAGAAGGCCAGTAGACTGAGCATTGAGGAAGGCATAAATACAGACAAAGGCCATATCACCAGGTGTCTCCTCTTCTTTGTATGTGGTTGATCTCAATTCTGAGAGTCTTGCTTTTGCATTTTTATATAAAGGACATCACATTGTGTCAGTTAGTTCCACGATTTGCATTGTAAAGATATGAACTGCCCGAGAGTTTATTTTCCTGGTGATATGCCTTATCATGAATATTTTGTTGAGTCCTACTTTTCATAAAGATTCTTCAGGTTCAGAAATTTAATTCTGAATGGATGGGCTATATCAGATTTCTTTGCAATAGCAATCCGTTCCCCCTCTCATGTTGTTCTATCAGATTTCCTGCAAGAGTATATAATCCCTCTTTTGGCACCTTTCAGTGACTTATTTTCAAGATGCAAGTTGGCATCACTGGCTTGCTCATGGCCTCTTGAACAACACTGGCATGAGGCAGGATTGCCAAAGTTAAGATCCCAGGCTTTCGAGTTAACTTGCTTGGAGCTGAATTCCTGCTCCAAGCTGGCTGTACAGTGTTCGTGATGCGACTTCAATTTACCATCTTTAAATGAAAAAATTTCTCATGGATTTTTCTGAGGATTAATTAAGATAATTCATAAAGTTTGTAGCATAGTGACTGGCACATAATAAATGCTCAAAATAATATTACTATTTGTATTAATATTAGAAATTTAAAAAAATTAGGCACAAGGAAGAATAAAAGAAGTCAGTAAGGAGACAGAAAAAGGGCAATTAGAAAGTGGGGAAAACCAGCCTGGTGTGTGTCTTGGAAGTTAAAAAAAGAATTATTCAAAAATGAGAGAGTTGTATATAGCCTTGCCACTCAGAGTGTGGTCCGTGGACCAGCAACATTGATTTTGCCTGGAAACTTGCTAGAAATTCAGAATTTCAGGCCACAGCAAGGCCCAGGGAATCTAAATCTACACTTTAACAAGATTCCCGAGGGAATGCACTTGAAAACCAGCAGATTGGGATTGAGTGGGATTTAGACTAAACAAACCATTGAATTTGTCTGCTAGATCTTAAGTGGAAAAGAGGAAAGAATGAATAGGTAGCAATTAAAGAGAGAGTTATTGATAATTCTTTCAAGGAGATTAGAAATTAATCAGGGTTGGAAAAAAGTTAAATGAAACTTTCAAAATGCAACAGAGTTGAGGGGAAATTTGTTTATTTTTATGAGCAAGAAAAGGTTGAGCAGTGTTTACACATGGAGTTAGAGTATCAGGTAGTGGGCGAAAGATTTGAAAAGGAATGAATGAATGAAAGCAAGGACAACTAAGAGATGGGACAAGGAGGAAAAACATTGATGACTGGCAAATTTGAGAAAAAATACCTCTTCTTAGGTATGTGCTACAGTGGAAAGAGTTTGAGGTCAAAAAGAGGAAAGACATATGTGTTCTAATTAGATGTCTTCCAGGATTCAAGGCTATTTGCTAGGGGTAAGTAGGGCAGGAATACAATCGATGGGTTTGGATCCATTGTGGTAAGTGAGATAGAACTAGAGTGGTACATAAATTTTAGATTCAGTGCTAACTCTGATTGATTGGTAGTGGCTGCATGGAATATCCTCTTGAGAAGGATTCTAAAGCCGATATAGTATAAAGAGTTAAGAGAGCTGTGCTTGATGAGTGGTTCCTGGCATTCATAATCAGGGAGAAGTAGCAGTGTATGCTCCACACATATGCCAACCCTGGTATAGAGGATCTCCTGGCATTGTATGAAAATTATTAGGTAGAAATGAAGGAATAACTCTAACACTAATGTATCGTAAATCATTTGTGCAGTATTATTTGATCTTTCTCCAATAACTCTTAGCCTAGGAATAGGAAATGCAGTCAAAGGAATAAAGCAATAATGAGTTTATTTTTGAAATGCCTGACTATGAGTTCCATATTTCATGCAGAGACAAATAAAGCCTGAATTTGCACAATTCCACACTCAAGAAATTGTGGCCTAATGGGAAAAACACATACTATGGAATTTGAACACCAGATCAACTACTTATTCGCTGTGTCATTGGTAAATTATAGTTAACCTGTTGCTAAAATGAAAAACTCAGTTTCCTCAACTTTAATATGGGAATAATAATATTAATTTCCAAATAGAGTTCAAGAGAAGTCAAATGAATGTAATATAATGCCTGATGCATTATCTCATGTTAGTTCTTTTTCCCCTTTTGTGTTTTCAGTTGTTTGTTTTTTCTGTCAGTTTCTCCTCTGTTTCTTCTGATTTTCTGCGAGCATCTAAGAGAACCAAGAATCATGAATTAGGATTGAATAATAAAGTGGCAGACTGGTATTCCCATGATCATTCTCCACTACTGTAATTTAATTCTTAATCTCCTTAACTTTCATTGCTTCATGTGTTATATGGAGATAAACTGGAGGAAAATCAATCATGGGTGACATTGTTTTGCAGAATAGTTGTGAGCAAGGCTGCTTCAGAAACTAATAAATTCTTTACCAAGTGCCTCTTAGAAGTAGAGATTCCATCACAGAACATGGGGTCAGTATCTTATAAGTGCTGAGAAGAAAATAATGGCTGACTTAGCCTTGGACCTTGAGAATAAAGGTTTCTAGATCATGGCAGCTGGCTTGGATGTAAAATCTAGAATTTGCTCCAGTGGAAGATCTCTGCCCCCAAATAACTTGCTACAGTGCCAATCAAGATTTGTGCTTACTCTTCCATGGGCTCGGATCTTTCAGTTACACTTGGCTAAGGACCTCCTTGGCTGATGAACTTTCACATGCGTACACTCCAAAGAAGCAGGGCTGAGAGCTAAAGGGTAGTATGCATAAATTCCACAACTACCTTTTTCTTTTTATTCTTCAAGAAAATTTAAGAACATATGATACTGACAGATGATGACATTTTTGGGCTGTTAGGCCCTTGCTACAAGGCAGCTTTCCATCTTTGCAATTGCAAAGTTATAACTTGGTTTCCAAAAGAAATGCTCATAGCTATTCACCTAGCTCATATTCCATTCTCAGTTTGAAATTCCAATGAAATGACTCTCTTATTTTTATGTAAAGGTGATGCTTTTAGTTAAATAGTCATATCGTCTATATTTTGTTTACTTTGCTTAGTTTAATAAGAAAAAAACTATAGAAAATGTTTTGGATTAAAGACGTTTATTAAAATGTCATAAACTTGGCTAGTTTTGTTAACATGCAATTCTCAACGTGTAGAATTGACTACTTTTCTAGATAACTTGTTTCACATTCTCTTCCCATCTGTATAAGATTTCTTCATTTTTCTCTTGGAATATCCATCAAAATAAGGCTTGTGCTTCTTTTTCATAAGTAATAGATATTACTTATGCAGACAAATAAGCACAGATAAGCAAAAAGAAGAAATAAAACCATATTTAATTTCATCGTTCTGAGAGAGCCATTGTTAATTCTAGCGCATTCTAAGGGATTGCAAACTCAGATACTTAGAAGGGCCAGGGTGATAACAAAGGAGCAAATCAAGCTGGATAGGGACGCTGGGACTAGATGGGGCAGTTTTTACTTATAGCTCCACTGCTTTCACACCATGCGAGAACGTGGGCCCAGGGTCACCAGTTATTACCATGTTTCGAGCGAAGAAGAGTACCAGGTTTTTTTAAATAATATTTCTCATTTTGAAGTTTGAATGACATAAAAATTAGTAAAGACCATATTCAAACCAAACAGAACAGGTATGCAGACATTTTTCATTCTTTCTTTTGTATGTATAAAATCTAATGTTAGAAATTGCAGTTATTTTTGTAATTTTTTAGTGTAAGGTTTTATACATACTTTGTGAGTATACAATGTGTAATTTATAATAAAATAAATACCACCACTACACTTAAGAACATTATCAATACATGCACTACTCTTGTGTTTTATACCAATCCAATTCCATGTTAACCACTACCCATCATTCTAATTTCCCATTCCCATTTGCTTTTTTTATAAAAAGGTGCTATATCTGCATGTACGCCAAAACAATCTTTAGTTTTGTTTGTTTTGGAGTTTTGTAAGCATAGCATGAAAATGAATGCAGTCGTCTATAACTTGCTATTTTCATTGTATGTTTTAAAATTCATTCTAAGGTTATTAGCTATAGCTGGAATTTATTAAATTTTTACTGTACTTTAATATTTTATTACACCACGTTTGCTTATCTGTTTTCCTCTTAATAGGCATTTATGTTGTTTTAGGTTTTTGCAATTATAGTCAGTACTTTTCTGAACATGCTGCCAGTGCATGTTTCCTGGTACACATGTAGCTTTTTCTTAGGATATACCTAGAAGTGGAATTACTGAGTCATAAGATGGGTACATCAATTTTTTTTTTAATGTCTTTAATAGAGTATAATTGCTTTACAATGGTGTGTTAGTTTCTGCTTTATAACAAAGTGAATAAGCTGTACGTATACATATATCCCCATATCTCCTCCCTCTGGTGTCTCCCTCCCACCCTCCCTATCCTACCCCTCTAGGTGGTCACAAAGCACCAAGCTGATCTCCCTGTGCTATGTGGCTGCTTCCCACTAGCTATCTATTTTACATTTGGTAGTGTATATATGTCCATGCCTCTCTCACTTCGTCCCAGCTTACCCTTCCCCCCCCCCCACCCTCGTGTCCTCAAGTCCATTCTCTATGTCTGCATCTTTATTCCTGTCCTGCCCCTAGGTTCTTCAGAGCCTTTTTTTTTTTTTTAGATTCCATATATATGTGTTAGCATATGGTATTTGTTTTTCTCTTTCTGACTTACTTCACTCTGTATGACAGACTCTAGGTCCATCCACCTCACTACAAATAGCTCAATTTCATTTCTTTTTATGACTGAGTAATATTCCATTGTATATATGTGCCCCATCTTCTTTATCCATTCATCTGTCGATGGACACTTAGGTTGCTTCCATGTCCTGGCTATTGTAAATAGAGCTGGGCAAATTCTCAGAAAAGCACAACCTTCGAGACTGAAGCAGGAAGAAATAGAAAATATAAACAGACCAATTGCAAGCACTGAAATTGAGACTGTGATTAAAAATCTTCCAACAAACAAAAGCCCAGGACCAGATGGCTTCACAGGTGAATTCTATCAAACATTTAGAGAAGAGCTAACACCTATCCTTCCTAAACTCTTCCAAAATATAGCAGAGGGAGGAACACTTCCAAACTCATTCTACTAGGCCACCATCACCCTGATACCAAAACCAGACAAAGATGTCACAAAAAAAGGAAACTATAGGCCAATAGCACTGATGAACATAGATGCAAAACTCCTTAACAGAATACTAGCAAATAGAATCCAACAGCACATTAAAAGGATCATACACCATGAACAAGTGGGGTTTATCCCAGTAATGCAAGGATTCTTCAATATACGCAAATCGATCAATGCGATACACCATATTAACAAATTGAAGGAGAAAAGCCATATGATCATCTCAATAGATGCAGAAAAACTTTTCGACAGAATTCAACACACATTTATGATAAAAACCCTCCAGGAAGTAGGCATAGAGGGAACTTACGTCAACATAATAAAGGCTATATATGACAAACCCACAGCCAACATCATTCTCAGTGGTGAAAAACTGAAACCATTTCCTCGAAGATCAGGAACAAGACAAGGTTGTCCACTCTCACCACTATCAGGAACAAGACAAGGTTGCCCACTCTCACCACTATTATTCAACATAGTTTTGGAAGTTTTAGCCACAGCAATCAGAGAAGAAAAAGAAATAAAAGGAATCCAAATCAGAAAAGAAGATGTAAAGCTGTCACTGTTTGCAGATGACATGATACTATACATAGAGAATCCTAAAGATGCTACCAGAAAACAACTAGAGCTAACCAATGAACTTGGTAAAGTAGCAGGATACAAAATTAATGGGTACATCAAATTTTATGAGATGATTTCAAATCATTTTCAAAAATGGTTGGAACCAGTTTATTTATACACTCATCATCAGTGACTGAGAGTTCCTGTTGCTTCACACTTTCCCCCAAAACTTATATATTCAGATTTCTTAATTTTTGTTGTCTGGAGGGTGTTAATGTGATCTTAATTTTACACTTCCCTGATTAGTATGGGATTGAGCATCTTTGCATGTGTTTATACAACATAGCGTTTCTTTTCATGAAAAATGCCTCTTTTGTCTACTTTGTCTACTTTTCTTTTGTTTGTTGTTTCTATCTCTCACTGACTTATTGAAGTCATTAGAACAGTCTGATATTAATCCTGTGTCAATTTTATGCTGCCAATATCTCTTCCCAGGTTGTAGGTTGTCTTTTCCCTTTATCATTTCCTTTGGTAAACAGAAGTTTTTAATTTTAATGAATTCAAACTTATTATTTTTTATTTAATGGTTAATAGTCTTTTATGTCTTGTTTAAACATTCTTTGATTTGAAAGGTCATAAAGATATCTTCCTGTATTTTACTCTAAAATTTAAGTTGCCTATTATATTTTACCTTTAAATCCACCTGGGATTTTTTTGTTTGGTATGAGGTAGCGATCCCATTTCTTTTTTGTGTTGCATAGGTTAACCGAGTGTCCCAGACTAATTAGGGATCTGCAGTGGTACCATTGCCATATATCAAATTTGTCACACATCAATCACATGGTTCTGTTTCTGAACTCCATTTGATTTCATTGATGAGAACATACACTCTTTGTTTATAAAGCAAAACATACTGTTTTGTTAAAATGTGTTTTATTTTCTGAAAAATAAGTTTTAATTAATTTTAGGGAAAAAAAGGCCTTCAGTTTAATTTCATGCCTGTTCTCTTCTTTCCCCTTTGTTTTTTGGTTATAAGGATTCACTCTTTCTACTGTCTGAGCTTCATGGTGATACACTTGAGTTCTGTTGAGGAAGAAAGAACATATCCAGGTTTCAGACTTGTATTCAAGGCAAGAAAACTGAACACGGAAGCCTTCACATATCCAGTGCCCATGCCAAGGAGAGACGTGCCTCTCTGTGGCTCCTGTGAGCAGGAACCGGGCTTCCAATTGTTGAATTCACTCTGCAGGCACAGCCTTATGCTTGAATATATTGCTGACACAAATCCTTATAAATACCTAGACACAGTGATTATAAATTATCTTTTTTTCCATCTGCTATGAGTTTAAAAATCTACTAGACCCATTTTTCACCCCTGAAAATCTACCACCTGGCTAAGTGCTTTCACACTACTTATATATGTGATATTTAGCGTTTTCTTTATTTTTTTCCTTGGTTCTACTTTAGCATCCTTTATGTGTTCAAAGTGAAAAGTACTCCAATATTTCCCATATCTCAGACTATAAAAAAATTGACTAGATCATGCTATGTGTCCTCTACTTTTCTGAATTAAAAAAGAAGTGAAATCCTGTTAGTGAACTATTTTAAGAGTCTGTTCTGTCTCATGGAACAGTAGAATATTGAGATGCTTACCTAAACCATTTTTTTTTGCACTTTAAAAAATTCCCTTTTAGTGAGCCCAAATTCAGGAAAAAATAATTAACAGCCTATGACATTATATTCTATAGGAGTATTTAGACTATTGTAATGATATGCTTATCATGTTATCTGAAAATTAACCAAGAGGGTTTGATTACAGATCTAGCCTCTCTTTTTTTTTTCCTTTCCCTTTTCTCTTTCCTTTCCTTTTTTTTTTTCCTTTTAAAAATATCTTTGAGTTTGCGTCCTTACCTTGAAATCTTGAGAATACTTTATCTCAAGCTTTATATCCAGTCTTTATAACTATAATGACTCCTTCAGTGGATTTTCTAATTATGAGTGGAATAAATATCCCCTAAATGCTGTGGGCTTTGCAGTAAAGGAAGCTGTACACTAGAACAATTAACTCAAGATAGCTAGTATGTTATTCTAAAAAAAATTTTTTGGAATGCTGCAGAGCAGGTCTTGAAAAGTGTTTCATGGTCAGTCAGGGAGAGACTCAGAGGAATGACTGAGGAAGTGTGCCTCTCACTGAGTCTGTCCCTCCATTATCCCAAAATGGGATTGTTTGCATCAGTGTAACTGTTGCTCTGAGGGGAAAACAAGGTTTATAGAGAATCTTTAAATCATTCTAGGGTAGAAGGAATTATAAGGTCAACTTTCCCACCACCTGCCAATGCAATAATTTTTTTTGTAGGTTCAAAGCATATTCAAGAAGAGGTTTTTGGTTTTTTTTTTTAAGATCAAGACTTGCTTTTTCAGTTCCCTTTTTTTTTTGTATCTACAATATAACTTGTCCACAGAGATAATGATACTGAAATGGAAAAAAAGTATGAATTTTAATAGATTGGAGCACAAGCTATCAAGAAAGTAATTTATTCCTGCAAACCATTGTGCATGTAGTCCTGTAGGTTCTTCAAGCCCCAAGTGGGTTACCTTCTGCCTGTTCTCACTAGCAAGGCAGTCAGTGTGGTTCTAGTTAGAATCCCATAAATCTGCAATATAATTAATTGCATATCCTTTCAAGCTAGCAGTGAAAGGAGTAACACGGGCCAGGATTTTGATGTGTTCCCATATTCTGAAATCAGCATGATGGTATACGACACTGCTGAAAACATTAATTTAGAGGGTGGCTGGAAATTGCTGAAAATATTGAACTCCAGCTTGTGAACCCAAACAGTCTCCTTTTTTTTCTACCCCTAGATCAGAGAAGTCTATGTAGTTAAAACTTCACTGCTAATCGAATTCTTTATTTCGAGTAGATATGCATAAAACCATATTTTTTTGTTTAGCAAGCTCAACACTGCTTCTTATAAGTCTGTAAATCATAAGTGTGAGGCAGTTGGATCATTCTGCTCTATAAGAAGCATATTCCACAATAGTCAGTTTTTTTATTTAACTTTTATCTAGCCCTTGCTGGCAATATACTGGATTCTGTGTGATGCATTTTGCATAAGGGTTCTATTTGGTCCATAATGGTTGGTGTAATGAACTATTTGTCCTCTTCTAGATGACAGCCAGTTGCTTAAAACCTATAATGAGATGTCAGGTGAATTGCACTGATTGGCATTGATGGATGAGCTTGTTGAAATATTGCAGGGTTTCCTGTAGGGGCATAGAGGAAAATTGCTGTTTAGAGCTTTGGGTCTCCTAAGCATTGAAACTGTAATCACATAAACAGAACCACTTCTGCAGGTCCGAGGTGTCATCGTGAATTTTCTGGCTAATCCATCCATTCATCTCAAAGGTCCAGAACTCGCGCTTCATGTCACTCTTTGCCTTTGTTCTGCACTTTGATCTTTCAAGATGTCTGTCAGAAGAAAAGTGTTTATATTGAATTATGTGTGGAAAGGGGTAGGGTGCATACTTCAGAAACTTGGCATGAAATTTGCTAAACAAACCTTGCCAGTTGCTCTGCAGCAATAATCGAGGTGTGGATTTCAGTTTAACAATACGTAGATATACATTTTTTACCTTCAAAAACAACTTTAATGTAGATGTTTAGGTGCAGAAGATTTTATTTTATTTGCTTATTCTGTAGAGTGCATCTAGCACCTTTATTAACTGTTAAACTTAATGTTAAGGAAGATTAATGAATTTTTTTTAATGAAATTTTTTTCTAAAATTCTGATGAAAGGAGTTAACTAAATGAATGCTTGGGATGAATTATCTTTTTGAGTGTGTATTTTATCTCATTGACTTCTGTATTCTAGTATAAGGTAAGATAGTAAGATACTAGTATCTAGTATAAGATAGTAAGATACTATTTAAGTATACAGTATACTATTTATACTGTATTCTAGTATAAGATAGTAAGATAAATAGGTACTATTTTAGTATCTATTATGTCTATTATAATATATGTTAGGACACACTAGGAATTCCACAACAGAATCACAAACAAACAAAATTAGGAACTAATTATGTTGAAAGTACTATACAGGCACAAACGCAGAATAAATGGGTGAATTGTTAATTGCTGCATCCTTTCACAGTGATCCTTTCTCTCTTCTCTCATATCTTTTTAATAATTATGGAATGAAAGTTGTTTTTTCCTCCTTATTGTGTCTCAATTGGTTTAAAAACTCTGAATCAGTTTCCACTGACATGATGCTATGGTCAAGAAAATATGTATTGGTTCCATTTCCCAGACTAACTTACCTTGTGATGGGCAAAAACAATTCAGAGATCTTTTGACAGCCGTCATATGTCTTTGCTTAATTTGGACACTGAAGTACTGGTGCTATTGTTATGAGATTCTTGAAGTAGGAGCAGATCTTATGCTAACTTTTGGAACCTTTTGAATTGAAATTGAATGGGACCTCCAATGACACTGATTATCTCCTTGAATCAGTTTTCACTGCAGGTGAGGCATTCATGTAATCTGAATGAGCTCAGCCAGCCCAAAGTAACACATGCCTAACAAATTCAGATTTGGTCTTTGGTGAGGCCCAAGCATTAGTATTTCTGAAAGCTTTCCTGGTGATTCCAATATGCAGACGGATTTGAGAACCACTGGGCTAGGAAGATTCAACGCAGTGGTTGCAGCTGTGGGAATATCAGACTGTCCAGCAAGAATGAATTACATGGACACCAGTGAGCCGCACAGAGCAGTAGCTTGCCCTGCTGATCTTCAGAGGGCTTTTCAATCCTGAGACCCAGGACAGGCATGACAGAGCAGTGGCTGAACCTACAGCAGAGAGCTTATGAGGCAAGAGTGATCTGCTTGCCAGGTCTGGGTTTAGACTTAGCTCAAGATCACTTCAGGAGTTAAATAAAAGTTTTGATCCTTTAAAGGCTTTGATTAGTATAGGAACCCCTTCCTTTAAAGGCTTTGATTAGTATAGGCACCCCTTCCTGTATGCCCTAATGACACTCTTAGGGTCATTCTTGAATGGTTGAAAATGTTTTTATAGAAGGGTAAGAGGGACAGAGCTGTAATTATTTCCCGCAAAATTTTAAAGATGACACCAACCTGGACTCAGACCAGACCTAGTCTAGCCCATGACTTACCAGTAATAGAAAAATCTTTCTTGAGCAGCTAAATAGCTTCTGGCCGACTTGGTTTTGTTGGATGGCTCTGGTGATTATGTTGGCAATGCTACGATAGTGGCTAGATATTATGGATTATAAGAAGAGTAAAGCATCTTGTACAGGTAGCCATATAACTAATTATTCTATCCAAAGCTGTGTATTTTAACAAACTAGAAATTTTATATCTGCATAGTCATTTGTTTACTTTGGTTCAAAACATAAATAAATTGGAGCCAAAAGTCTTGAGTTTTTTATCTGCAGTTGTAGTTGAGCTCTACTGAACATGTTACTTTTATAGTATAGTGAGAAAAGGTGGGTGTGTTTGTTTACTTATTTAAAGTTATCATTTATGCAAAGTCCATCTTGTTTCAGAAAATTTTAATGAGAACCTATAGTAAATTTTTTCTAACATGAGAAAGATAAAAGGATCATTTAAGTGTCTCTCTTTCTCAGTTTATTATTCTCATCTCTAAAACGGGAATAATAACAGTGTCTACCTTATGAGGTTATTATGATAAATGAATGGATATATTTGGAGGGTCATAATGCTGATATTAACAACTATTCTGTTGAATATTGTGTCCAAGTAATTCAGAAATTCTGATGCACTTTCTTTTATTTGAAGACATTTTTCTACTTTAATGGGATTTCATAGTAGCTTAGAGATTCCATGCAGGAAATGAGGTGTAAGTGCCACATTTGCAATGCTACTTCCCTTGAAATCCAGGTGAAACTGATGGAGCTTTGAAAGGAACACACCAAAACCTGAACTCTTGAGGTAACCCTTCTTTACAGATCATTGACATTTTTCAGCTCTGCCTTGAAAATTCATTTGTTTTGGAAAAAAACTTACGTATTTTCTCTGGCATTTAAGACATGCTAACTATTAAAGAGAAATACTAGGCTTAACACTTGTGAGCCTTTGAATTACTATTTTTGTGGTTGATACTTGATATTTTTAGAAATATGAAAAGCACTCTATAATTAGGTATTTGAGCTGAGTACTTCTAATAATAATGGCAGATATTAAATTATTGGTGCTGTAAAAAGTTTTAGAATATATGCATTATTTAAATCATAAAATGGAGTTAGAATGTGATTAGTTCTCTGTTAGATATGTTTCTTTTAGTCTGAATGAATGTTTATTCACTAAACTATGTCTCTGTCTCTCTGTCTACCTCTGTCTATCTATATATTGCATGTATATTATACACTAAATCACTATATATATATATATATATATATATATAGATTTCTCGCCCCTGTGGCATATGTAATAGGAGGCAGCAGTGTTCCAAGGAAAGAGAATGGGCATCAAAGTTAAGCAGTCAGGCTTACCCGGTTTTGAGTTTTACTTTTCCATGATTTATTAGCCGTGTGGCCTTGAACAGGATCACTTAACCGCATAGAAGTTTATTTTCCTCCTCTATAAAATGTGTGGGATAATACCTACTATGTAAGGTCGTTTGTGAGAATAAAGTAGATAATTTATATAATGGACTTGGTATATAGCAGGCTTTTAATAAATTGTCCTTTTCCTTTCCCCTTAGTTGAGCCACCACGTAGGTGGTACAGATGGGACCCTGCACATTGGCACCTGGCTAAGGGTTGAGTGGATGCTAAAATCCAGCCTGCCCTCTTTTTAATCAGCCTCAAACCCTGTGTGGAACTGCGTTCACACTAGCATGGGCTGGTGGTGGCCCTGCCCCTTAGAGCTCTGAGATGGGCATCTGAATCCAGGACTGAATCCTGCTTGGTTCTAACCAGCTACATGACCCTAGTCATGTCACTTCACAACTTTGTATCCATTCCTTCAATATATAGAGAAGGCATTAGTATCTGTCCTCTAATGCTAATCCTGATGTCATTTTTTGAAGATGAAATAGCATAATATCTATGAAAAAAATATAAAAGCAATGGTTTATGCAAATTCCTGTGTAACACAGGTTATTTTTTATGAAGAATAGGCAAGATCATACAAATGTTTCAATTATTGATATGGAGAATTATTGTTTAGTTAGCTGGGTAATTTTAAAAAAGAGGCCAAGAGATCTTGGTGACTCTTCTGGGACAGAGCTGCTGTGTGCGAAGATTAAGCCAGGATTGGGAATTAGCCTAAGGAGGAGGTGGTCTAAGAAGTAAGGCCCTCGAGGGAGTGAGAGACATGAGAGGTCGACATGAAGGGCAATGATTAGAGAACATGACATGGATGTTGCTTGGGCCAAAAGACACTGTGAAGGAAGAGGTACTCTGCTCAGTTACAAATTTTATCAAAATAAATTTAGTCTATAAATAGAATTATAGTTTCTCTTCTAAATATGATGTGAAATGTGTACATTCATAATAATTCTGTATCTGAGACATAAGTATTGTAAAAAATAAGGCTAAACTTGCTTTCATGCCATAATTATTCCATAGAATAAATGCATATTTTCCCTCATGCTTCACATGCAGAATGCTTTGATTCATTATATTTGCCATATTGCACACTCTGGCACCCTAAATTGACACATATTTCCATTTTTACCATTAAATTATTGAACAAATTATTGTATATTTCTATTGCTGCGGGATCCTGGAAATCATTAAATAATTTTGGCACCACACTGACAGTAGCTTCTGGCTATTAACCATAATGCTAATGTAATGTTCCCTTCCTTTTGCTTGAATTAAGAAAGAGCTATCAGAGTTGCTGAGGCTAAGATCCAATCAATTGCCTGGAAATTTCTTATGCGGCAAAGCTTTGGTCATCTCTAGCCTAGAACTCCTACTTTACAGGCACTCTAATTCATCAATAATGCTTTCCCTCTTTAAAAAATTGGTATCTTGATTTTCTGGAGGTTTCCTTTAAACTGAGCAGTAGTTTTACCTACAAAATGCTGCAGCTGTTTTACTTGTCAGTAATATTTATTAATTACATTAATTCCTTATTAGGAAAATTTCTTCTATTTTTTTTTTCTTTAAGAATGGAAAATATACTCAATGTCCACAAATATGCATGATTATTTTGGTCAAAGCTTAAGTATAGTAAAGATAATAATTTCAAGTCTTAAATCCTCTTATCAGAGTGAATGTGGTAAAGGTGTTTAGTATGATTTGAAATTTAAATATCAGCCTCCAGATTTCAGATGTATTTTATTCTTTTAGTAAATCAGGCAGGCTGTGGATATATATTGAACAGCTATTCTGATCAGTCTTTTATGTTTCATCCCCCAAGGATAGTAATAATGTAATGATTCATTGTTAAAGATGTCAATACATTAAGCATTTTTAAATCTACAGTTATTCATATAACGAGAAGGATTTTGTTTTTTATTATTTCTCCTGTTGTTCTCTAGATTTAAAGTAGAAACTTGGTCCTTTAAATAGACAAGGGAACATGGAAGTGGTTCAGTTTTACACGTTGAAAAATACGTAACTTTAATTCCAGAAAACCTAAAGAAGTTCTCAGATTCCTTAGTAGCTGGAACAAAACTAGTAAATCTAGAGACTTGAAAAAACAGAGGGACATAATAGCTAAATTAGGTGCCACTCTTTGTCTACTGAGCCCTTACTGGTAACACCTAGGGACTAGCAAATATGACTGGATGATTTAGTGCAGGTTTAGGAAAATATAAAAGAGATTATTAAGGTAACTAGCAGGTGACAGGTCAAAGGAGTTTCAACTGTACGAATGTCAAAGCAAATATAAATGTTCTTTTTAGTTTAAAAAATGCCACAGCTGAATTTCTGAGAGAGTAAGTCATTTAGTGTGCAGATAGATATATATTTGTGTATACATATTTTGTATTTATATTATGTATTCATTTATGTTTAGAAAATATATATTTATTTTATTTCATCGTTGATCATATTATAATATAGTGTTTTTATAATAATGCCAGATAAAAATAGCTAAGAATGGATTATATTCATATTAAGAATAATTAGGGGGCTTCCCTGGTGGTGCACTGGTTAAGAGTCCGCCTGCCAATGCAGGGGACACGGGTTCGAGCCCTGGTCCGGGAAGATCCCACATGCCGCGGAGCAGCTGGGCCTGTGCACCACAACTACTGAGCCTACGCACCTAGAGCCCGTGCTCCGCAACAAGAGAGTCCACCTCAGTGAGAGGCCTGTGCACCCAGTGAGGAGTGGCCCCCACTCAACGCAACTGGGGAAAGCCCGTGCACAGCAACGAAGACCCAATGCTGCCAAAATTAAATAGATTTATAAAAAAAAAAAAGAAGAAGAAGAATTAGGGAGGAAAGGAGCCTAACCATAAGTAGTTGAATTTTAGTAATCTAATTTTTTCCCTGTGGATGTTTACCAGAATAAAGTGAATTTTATATACATCCATATCTAACATAGATATATATTTATTTATGCACATGTGTTTATATACATATAAATATGTTTTTGTAAATGTATAGTCTCTATTTTGGAGTAAACATAGATTTTATAAAAGCAGAGCTCATATGAAAACAAAACAAAATGCCTTCACTTCAATATGTCTGAGCAATTGAAGTGATAAAGCAGATAGCAAAGAGATCTTGTTTTTATTAAATGACATCTGTATTGTTTTTAGTAGAACTAAATATGGAAAGCCTTCTCTTAATTCAATTTTATCTAAAGCTGTAATTGGTTATTTGAGCTAAGGTCACATTAGTTTTTTTCAAATGCCAAAGCGAAACCAAAGCTTGCTTTTTGAAAGATTTATATCTAAAAATCATTATTCTTACTACACATAGGGATCTATGTTTTTACTTGGCGTACAGTTATTGAAATTTATAATTTTATAACTCATAAATGACTTCTCTTTTTAGTAATACTTTTTTGAGAATCACCACTCAGAAATTTGGGTCTCTGAATAATAGAAGATGCCCTTAAGGGAATGAATATAAGAGCTATGTTGTGTTTAGTATGTCATTGATCAGTTTATATTGATTCTTAGATAAGTATAGATTGAAACTGTAACTATATTATCTTCTGTTAGTAGTTGCTGTTTGGTTCCTAGTATTTCTTTCAGTAGAGCAAACATTTAAATTTGCAATGTAGCAAAGAGGTCCCAAATTCATATATACTGGAGAAATAACTGTTCTGTCTTACAACAAGAAACCTGTTTATCTTGTGAACATCTTCTTAGGGAAATCATTTTTTCATGGATCCTTGAACATATGGCAGTATCCTAGCTCTAAATGGCTTTCTGCTCTATATCAGAAATTGAACCGAATTAGGTAAGAAATTGGGTACCCCACCAATTGTGTTTTGTTGAACTCACACACACACGCAAATCTAACTTCACAATCAGTTTTTAAATTTTAAGATTAACCTTAAGTATGCAACTCTTTTCTGTCTTTAGTTTCAGAATCTGTCACAAGGTTACTGATTGTTTTTTAATATTCATTTTTCTATTTTAGTGGGAGGACTGTATTTTTTCATTGTGTAGTTGTTTCTTTGGGACTCACAGTGCATTATTAGTAAATAATTACAGTGTCTCTGTTTCCTGACTCTCACCTGTGGTTTTTTTGAACAGATCTAAGGGCTCTCCATTCCATATAGACTCTGGGGAATAGAGAGGATTAGTTTGAACTGCCTGGACACCCTTGGATTTGTATCTTGTGACTAACTCTTATCCAAGAAAGTCACCAAAAAGTAGAAGTGATGTCCTTCATGCTTTTCCCTACCTGGAGTAGAATGAGTGAAATAACTCATTTTAGTATTGCTCTCAAACCAGTTGAGTTCCTAAAATAAAGTGTTTGATCCCTAGGTAAAATGAGACATATAATTATGCCAATTAATACAAATGCATCAAATTTCCACTTTAAAAGACAAAGGGGATCTCTCAGATTAGGCTTAAAAATAGCCTGTTTCCAAAAGGTCTAAAACAAAATGACACAGTAAGTTGAAAATCAAATAATAGGTTAAAATATATAAGCTAAGTGCAAATAGGGAAAATGATATAATAACTCGTAGAATGTAAGTCAAAAGACATTAAGTGAGAAATAAATGGACTTATTTTATATAATTTAAAGAAGCATCCACAGTGAAAACACAACTGTGACACTTTATATACTAAAAATACAAAGAGCAGCAAATTAAATTGCATTGATTAAGTTGCGTTGCTGCAGTTCGGTGATTCAGAAAAGCTAGGAAGAGACCAAAACGTTAGTTGTAAGTTTGCCAAGGGTTCATGATTAAGCAGAATATAGTTGGCTGAACAGAGAGGAGGGATGCAGCAAATTTGTGCCGGGTTTTTCCTTTGCCCCCAACGCAGTTGCCCTTGACTCTCCTGGCATAGATACAGTCCTCACAGAGACCAAAGGGAGGCTGAATTCTTGCTATGTTGGAATCTGTTTGCACAGGGGGCTTCCATCACCAATCCAGAACACACACTGAACCTCTATAAGCTTCTCTTAAAGGGGCTTTTGTTCTTTAAACAAGTGTGTTATTTGCAAAGCTGCATCCTCATCTGGGGGGAAAGAACACCTAGTATCCTGGGGTCCCCCCCAAATATCTTTACTTCCAACTCTCTGGAGTTCTAGAAAGCTGTCTCTTCATATTTATAAAGTAGAACTTTTGAAAAAGCAGATTAATTGTGTTGGAAACACAATTATTATGGGTCTTTGACAAATGGTTTAGGAAAAAGCTTGGAGGATGTAATTAATGTGGTTGAATAAATATTTCAAGCTAGAAAGAGCACAGTTTACATTATCTTAACACAAAGCAATAAAGTAGAAATTAAAATGAAGGTTTAAATAAAAAATCATGGAGACATGAAAAGAAAACTTCTTTTCTAAATTTTTGGATCAAAATGGAAATCAAAACTGTAATTACTGACAATTAAGAAAATAGTGTTGGGAATTCCCTGGCAGTTCAGTGGTTAGGACTCTGCGCTCTCACTGCCGAGGGCCTGGGTTCGATCCCTGGTCCTGGTCAGGGAACTAGGATTCCACAAGCCACACAGCACGGCCAAAAAAATATAGTGGCAATGATGAGATCATGTATCAAAATGATGGGATGGGATAAAACTACAATTAATAGGCACATTTCAGACCTATGCTTAAAAGGTAAGAAAAAGAAAGTAAACTATACACTAAATACTAAAATTTAGATGAATAATGCTATGGAAAGAATATGAAGGAAATCATTTTCAAAATAAATGTTGATTAGAGACAAATATAGTAGACAAATAAGTTGAAGAGTGCATTTTAGGAAAAATACATCCTGATACTATGTGTCTTATTTGAGGATTTGGCAGTATATTTAATATTAGAAAATATTTTAATGTTTTACATGCTTTTAGGTTGCTTGTTTCATGGGGGTTTTTATTCTTCTTTTTTTCTTTTCTTCTTTTTTTTTCTTTTTTCCTCTTTTTGGCCACGTGGAATATGGGATCTTAGTTCCCCGACCAGGGATCAAACTAGTGCCCCCTGCATTGGGAGCGTGGAGCCTTAACCACTGGACTGCCAGGGAAGTCCCCTGTTTCATGGTTTTTTGACTCTGGTATATGGACTCTTGGATAGTTTATGAAAATATTTAATGCCTTTTCGTTAAAAGACATTAAACTTGTTTTTATACAAATTTTATACAAACTTGTGGATCTCTAAGGTTAAATACAAATTTTTGTGTGGGTGATGTTTTTCTGGGTAGAATCAATATTAACATCTCAAGATGGTCTGGAAACCCCTCCCTCCCAAATTGTTTTCATTGAAACAGTAAATCACCTTGGTAAATGAAAAGAGAAAACCTACATGGTAATCTTCTTTTAGGAAATCTCCAAAATGGAGTCCATGTTAAATCTCTATTTAAAAAAAAAACAAAAAAACAAGAAACAAATTCGTTAGTTAGTTAGTTATAGAAAGATGCTTTGTTAACAGTAACAGGTTATTCCCAAGCTAATATTTAAGCATCAGTCGTATGTAATAGAGAAATACCATTGACATACTTGGTAAAGAACAAGAAAAAATAACTACCTCTACCGTGGTATTCATGAGGTTCTAGTCTCTGTATTAAGTCAGGAATCAAAATTTTGAGATATAACTCTTAGAAATATGAAGAGGACATTGCTGTTATTTTTGGAAGATTATTTTATTTCAAGCAACAGTCATTCAGCAAATATTTATTGAACCTCTGCTATGTGGCAAGCACCGTTCTAGGCACTGGAGAGCAAGTCATGCACAGGACAGGAAAGGCCCCCTTCCATGGAGTGTGTAGTTTAAAGTGGGTAAGTGGAAGATGGCAATAAAGAAGGAAACAAGTGAGAAGATTCCAGATAGAGATCTAATGATTTCAGCTATGATGTCATTGCCTACCTAGAAAGTCAAAATGTGTCAGCAGAAAATTATTAGAAATAACATTAGGGAATAGTAAGTTAGAAGGATGTAACATATGTATAAAAGTGATAGTTTTAAATAATCATATAGAAAATGTAATGAAAAAATATCTCCATTCATGATAGCAACAAATAATATAAAATATATAGGAACAAACTTAACAAAAAAGTACTGGACATATAATGAAAAAATCTAGATATGAATGTGTATGTATATGTATATCATGTATGAATACACACTTTTTTTAATTAAGAGAATGCATGACTAAATAAATAGAGCTACTTATGTTTCTGGCTAGAAGGGCTCATTGTTGTAAAGATAATCTTCATTTTTTTAAATAAATTTACTGCTACTATAATCCTAAAAAAATTCTTTAGGACACTTTTAAAGAGAATATGACAATCATCTGGAATAATAAACATTAAAGACCAGCCATAAGTAATTTGATTAAGAAGGGATATAAAAGTGTACCTGGGCTACAAGATGTTAAAATATATCAAAAAGCTGCAAGGGGATTGAGCTGGAAAATGCAGAAACCAATTAACTAGTGCAAGGATGGCACATTTGTGGGATAGTTACCATCTTCTCCTATCTTCCTCCCCATGGCAATCATTCCGTTATAAGTTACCTGGGCGCCCTTCCCTGCTGGGCCTGGACATGGTCTCAGAATACTCCAGGCAGGCACTGTTAGGCCATCGAAGTTGGTACATGAGTTAAAACATATTGGCACCTTGTTCTTGTTCAAGTATGTGATGAAAGTGGCATTTAAATTAGTAAACAAAGGAAGGATTATTTCAGAAATGATTCTGGAAAAACTGGCTGCCTTTGGAAAGAATATTTAGGCCTTTACTTCACATTATAAAAATAAATTCCAGATGGATCAAAGGATTGAATGTAAAAAAGAAAGCAGGAAAGAGCTTGACGATAACATAGATATTTATCTAACATCAAAGTAATGTAGGTCTCTTTAGCATGAAAGCGAAGGAAGAAATCAATAAAAGAACGGATGGAGAGATGAAAGTACTCCAAAATTTTTCATTTCTGTAAGTCTTAAATGTACTATTTACAAAACATACTTGGAATGTTTTACCATATTTTGTAAAATATTGTTTGAAAATATGTATATATACTCAAACACATACATGCTGAAGAGGTTAGATTGAAACATACAAAAATATTTTCAGCCATTCATTTAAGGTAGCGAAATTATGGATAATTTTATTTTTTTTAAATTTCTACAATAAATATGTTATCCTAAAAAGGAGTATGTATCAAATTTGTGAAGGGAAATGTAGGAAATTCATATTTTAAGAAATCTAATATTCAGTAATTTTCTCATACATCATTTCTGAATTCCCTTAACAACCTCTTGAAGTATGTAGTAATATTCCACTTTTAAACTTCAGGGACCTGAGGTTCAGTGAGATTAAATAAATGCCCCAAGATAACTCAGGTAGGAAGAAGCAGAGTTGTGGTCTGAAGCAAATGTTTATCTGATCTCATAAGCCATTGCCCAGCATCAGTTATGGATGTCTGTTCTGCTTGGTGTCAAAATTAGATAGAAGGAAAAAAAGGTTAAGCTGAAATTCAGGCCTGATCTTTCAACAGCAGAAAGGGGCTTATTTTATCCTACTTTCAGTGCCTGTTCCTAATTCCTTCCACATACCTCCATTTAGTCCTTCAAGGGGGTGTGAGGTAGATGCTTGTCTCCTATAGATGGTGTTAGGCTTTTGGAAACAAAATATCACAGTTGGGTAAAAAGTGAGCTCTTTCTGTTCTTATCTACCATTTGCAAATATGAGTCTATGCTTGAAGATGATCCTTCGATTCTTCTTTTTCTGGCTCAACGAACTTGTAAATCTTGTATTTGAGTTCTTGTGGTTGCAAGAGTGTTAATATTGAAAAAGAGAAAGTTTATTTCCTTATTACAGACATTCTGGAGCCTTTAATTCTATGTTATAGGCACCTTGCTGCAAAAAGCGGCTAAGTGATGGAACCAAATGCATGCATTACAGCTCCAGATAAAAATAAGCACTCTCAAATGCAGAGGTATTATATATAGTTAATTTTACTAGATGGGTGTATCTTCAGTAAATCTTTCTTCTCTCAGCATGCATACTTCTCAAATCCCATCATTTTCTTTTTGGAGAATAAAGAAGTGAATATATTTATGTTATAGTATCCTAGTGAATGTAGCCAGTTTACAGTTTGAGTCTAGGATATGTTAGTCTACTAAGGTAAATTTGCATATATTTTGGAAATAATTTTGTGTGTTTCATGATTGATACGTTTTATTGTTCTCTGGCCTGAGTTTGGGACCTTTTCTGTTCTTCTGTTCACGGGGGAACACTATTTGAAAACATCTAACTAGATATTACAAATTTCAAATTGCTTAAAAAAAGGATCATGGTTATATTTAGGATATTGTTTTTCTGGAACTATTTGCTGATGGCAGTTTTCTTCTAAATTGGCTTTAGAAAATATTTCTAAATAGCATGATTGTGACCACTGTATTTTACAGCCTCCCAACCTGCACAAACAAACCCAATGCACTGAAGCTTCTGATCCTTTTATTTTTAAGTACAGTTTATAACATTGCAGCCATTATTGACATTACAGAGCCTTTTGCTAAGCTCTTTCCTTCCTTCCAAATTTTTAACAGCTTCCCCACTGCTTGTCAAAAAAAGGTCACAATTCATGTAGCCTAAGGCTACCTTTCAAACCACTTTTATTATTTAATGCGCCCTTTGTTCCAGCAAAATTGTACTATTCAATATTCAGCTGATAAGATGTACTCATTTTCTGTTTCCTTTGGTCATTATGATTTTGATTTCCTGGTTTATCTTCTTCCTCCATCTCTCTCTGGTGAGATCTTAACCTGCCTTACTGGCCCGGCTTAACTCATCATGAAGCTTCCTGTCATTCCCAGTTCTGAATTCCCATTCATGGCTTATTTGTACCTCTGATACCATATGCCAGGTTCATACTGTTTGTAAGTTCTCTTTCTGGCCCAGCTAAGCCTGTGACAGCCCCGTGCTGTACACCCTGGGCCCCTACATTGAGTATCTGCAGTTCTCCCACTTCTTTCTCTTTTTCGTTTCATAAGATAATTCCTCCTTCCTTACCTCATTTGGTTTGTATTTTCCATTCACTCCAGTTTTACATCTTTAAATGAGGTCTTATTTTCATTGGAGATCTCATTTTGTAATTCTTATTTAGAAGTGGTCTCTCCAGGACGTCTTTGGCCCTGTGCATGTCATTTATGCCTTTTGGGGCCAGAAGGACCTTGAGACCAAACCATAACTTGAGACCCAGGTAACTCTCACCTTGAACCTGCCCTGCACATGGCCCCACCTACCAGAGGAGGGGAATTAAACACGTATGAGAATATCCCACTTAACACTGCCATTGCGGTATCTGAAGTGCTTCCCCAGTCCTCTTTGTGGAGCCTCATTAGGATAATAGAAGTGCCCTTTTCTAATGAATTCCCAGCTGGAAAGGAGTGTTCAGTCTCTTCAGCTTCAAGCAATCTGTTCCCACTCCTATTCAGTCCCCAGGGTGAAGAAGATTCTAGACTTCCTTCTTTAGCCTTTTCAGCTCTTTTACTGAGTTCTACTCGTGGAATTTAGTCCTAGTCTCTTGAGACACACCACGTGGCCAAATCCATTCTCTGCTTTTGGCAGAGACATCCCTCCTGGGTCCTCTCCCTTTAGCTCTCTCTCCATTTTCCTCCCTTCCCTCAACTCAGCAGTCATCAATCTTTTTATGTCTTTGTACCCTTCTTGTGTCTGGCCTTTTAGGGAGATTGTTAGTCTCAGATTTGTCTCTGCTGATAGATAAGGAGTGGTGACCTTCAGCTTCTGAGGATAAAAGGAGACCTAAAGAGGAAGAGTATCTCCTGCTCAAAAGAGTGCCTGTCTCTACCTTTGCTTTAAAAAGCTCCCTTTTTGTAACTTTAACGTTTTCTATATTTCAGCATGGGGTGGGTCAAGGGGGAAGCCTGCCCTGTCACATCGTTTCTGTTCATAACTAGTCTTGCTATATTCATGTTTATATTTCCAGCTGGTTCCCAATGAGAAGTCTTGCACGTAGAAGGTGCTCAATTAAATGCTGGATTCATAATCTTGTCCATTTCTTTTTAATTCCCACATCTTATTCTCTCCTGCTATTATAGAATCTGAGTATAATTAAATCCTTCTCCAAATTGTCTGTGTTGTATTTCTCAGTCAGAAGCTTGCAAAAAATATTTTAAACAGTTGTCGTGTGGGCTTTTCCTGAAATGCCATGTCACTCCAAAAGTGATACTCTGCTATTTTGACTACTCATAGAAAATGAGGAAGGAGGTAGGCTGAACAGAGCGAAATTCCAACTGAAATTAGTACTTCTAGCCAAATCAGTGGTGTAGGAACATTGCTTCTCTTTAGAATTTTAGAAATAACTAAGGCGATGTGAATTTTTAAAAACCTTTCCTATCAGTGGCAAAAGAAAATGATGAAATGATAATAATGGTAGTTGGTGTATAGGGATAAATTATTGATAAAAGCGTCTCCTGTCTTGGCATTTTTGATACTAATCCCAATAGTATGATGTGGTTATATGCTTTGTTAGAGATTGTGTGTGTGTGAGTAATATAACAAATTATATCAACTCATTATTTGAAAAAAAACTTAATTTTTTTTTGGTTTTAAAATTAGGTTGCTGGGGCAAAAGAAAAAAAAAGCTTTCCATTCACATTATATTGTAGTAACTTAGTGATTTCTGAATTATTTCAGTGCTTACTGAAATTTTAGTTTTAAATTCTAGTAAGAATATTTTAAATTATACATAGGAGGTGTGGGAGTTCATCTTATCCAGGAGAGAAGAATCTGTTTCATTTAACCAACTTAACCATGTGGGATTGTTTTATGAAAACAATATAAATATTCTGACCCAAAAACACCCTGGTGTGTTTGTCTATGTGGCTAAGGTAATCAAATGATACTTCTTCTCAAATTGTCCCCAGCGTATTTTATTTATGTTCTCAATGGCTCCTGCTGCAATCCTCTGGAAAGTTCTGCCTGTTCATGAGCCTCCACGAAAACATCTGCGGTGGGCAAAGGGGAAGGTGCCCAGTGTCAGGGCTACGTAGCTTTCCCAGCCCACTTCCCATTAACATAAGTTTGGAGTCCCAGTATTGTTTCACACAGCTTCCGAGGACTGAAGAGAAATGAAGGAAGAAAAGTTTTTGATGACTAGCGTCAGAGTGCCTTGTAGAAATTCGGATAGCTACTTCTTTTACCAGAGGCTCCTAGTTTCTTTAACAGTTCTCTCAGAAATTTAATCGGCTTCTGATATATTGCTTCCAGTCAGTTCCATGGCCACTCTCAACGTTTTTTTAAACACAGTTAACTCTGCTTTTTATCTTTCCTTCTATCTTCTATGCGTCTTTTTTTTTTTTTTCAAGCCTTGATTTTTTTGGTTAGATTCGACAGATATAAAAGGACTGTGTCAAATTTTTATCAATGTTTCTGTCTCTTGCTCTTAGGTGCTATCCCCCTCTCGTTGCAAACCAGTAACAATTGTTCATTTTTTTTTTTAAACATCTTTATTGGAGTACAATTGCTTTACATTGTTGTATTAGTTTCTGCTGTATAACAAAGTGAATCAGCTATACGTATACATATATCCCCATATCCCCTCCCTCTTGCATCTCCCTCCCACCCTCCCTATCCCACCCCTCTAGGAGGTCACAAAGCACTGAGCTGATCTCCCTGTGCTATGCGGCTGCTTCCCACTAGCTATCTATTTCACACTTGATAGTATATATATGCCCATGCCACTCTCTCACTTCGTCCCAGCTTACCCTTCCCGCTCCCCGTGTCCTCACGTCCATTCTCTATGTATGCGTCTTTATTCTTGTCCTGCCTCTAGGTTCTTCAGAACCACTTTTTTTTTTTTTTTTTAGATTCCATATATATGTTAGCATACGGTATTTCTTTTTCTCTTTCTGACTTACTTCACTCTGTATGACAGACTCTAGGTCCATCCACCTCACTACAAATAGTTCAATTTCATTTCTTTTTATGGCTGAGTAATATTCCGTTGTATATATGTGCCACATCTTCTTTATCCATTCGTCTGTCGATGGACACTTGGGTTGCTTCCAGGTCCTGGCTATTGTAAATAGTGCTTCAATGAACATTGTGGTACATGACTCTTTTTGAATTATGGTTTTCTCAGGGTATATGCCCAGTAGTGGGATTGCTGGGTCATATGGTAGTTCTATTTTTAGTTTTTTAAGGAACCTCCATACTGTTCTCCATAGTGGCTGTATCAACTTACATTCCCACTAACAGTGCAAGAGGGTTCCCTTTTTTCCACACCCTCTCCAGCATTTATTGTTTGTAGATTTTTTGATGATGACCATTCTGACCGGTGTGAGGTGATACCTCATTGTAGTTTTGATTTGCATTTCTCTAATGATTAGTGATGTTGAGCATTCTTTCATGTGTCTGTTGGCAATCTGTATATCTTCTTTGGAGAAATGTCTATTTAGGTCTTCTGCCCATTTTTGGATTGGGTTGTTTGTTTTTTTGATATTGAGCTACATCAGCTGCTTGTATATTATGGTGATTAATCCTTTGTCAGTTGCTTCGTTTGCAAATATTTTCTCCCATTCTGAGGGTTGTCTTTTCGTCTTGTTTATGGTTTCCTTTGCTGTGCAAAAGTAGTTTCATTAGGTCCCATTTGTTTATTTTTCTTTTTATTTCCATTTCTCTAGGAGGTGGGTCAAAAAAGGGTCCTGCTGTGATTTATGTCATAGAGTGTTCTGGCTGTTTTCCTCTTAGAGTTTTATAGTGTCTGGCCTTACATTTAGGTTTTTAATCCATTTTGAGTCTATTTTTGTGTGTGGTATTAAGGAGTGTTCTAATTTCATTATTTTACATGTAGCTGTCCAGTTTTCCCAGCACCATTATTGAGGAGGCTGTCTTTTCTCCATTGTATATTCTTGCCTCCTTTAGCAAAGATAAAGTGACCATATGTGCGTGGGTTTATCTTTGGGCTTTCTATCCTGTTCCATTGAGGTATATTTCTGTTTTTGTGCCAGTACCATACTGTCTGGATTACTGTAGCTTTGTAGTATAGTCTGAAGTCAGGCAACCTGATTCCTCCAGCTCAGTTTTTCGTTCTCAAGAGTGCTTTGGCTATTCGGGGTCTTTTGTGTTTCCATACAAATTGTGAAATTTTTTGTTCTAGCTCTGTGAAAAATGCCATTGGTAGTTTGATAGGGATTGCACTGAATCTGTAGATTGCTTTGGGTAGTATAGTCATTTTCACAATGTTGATTCTTCGAATCCAAGAACATGGTATATCTCTCCATCTGTTTGTATCATCTTTAATTTCTTTCATCAGCGTCTTATATTTTTCTGCATACAGGTCTTTTGTCTCCTTGGGTAGGTTTATTCCTAGGTATTTTATTCTTTTGTTGCAATGATAAATGGGAGTGTTTTCTTAATTTCTTTATCAGATTTTTCATCATTTGTGTATAGGAATGCAAGAGATTTCTGTGCATTATTTTGTATTCTGCTACTTTACCAAATTCATTGATTAGTCCTAGTAGTTTTCTGGGAGCATCTTTAGGATTCTAAAGATCTACATGATAGTATCATGTCATCTGCAAACAGTGACAGTTTTACTTCTTTTCTGATTTGGATTCCTTTTATTTCTTTTTCTTCTCAGATTGCTGTGGCTAAAACGTCCAAAACTATGTTGAACATTAGTGGTGAGAGTGGGCACTGATCTTAGTGGAAATGGTTTCAGTTTTTCACCATTGAGAATGATGTTGGCTGTGGGTTTGTCATATATGGCCTTTATTATGTTGATATAAGTTCCTTCTGTGCCTACTTTCTGGAGGGTTTTTGTCATAAATGGTTGTTGAATTTTGTTGAAAGCTTTTTCTGCTTCTATTGAGATTATCATACGGTTTTTATCCTTTAGTTTGTTAATATGGTGTATCACATTGATTGATTTGCGTATATTGAAGAATCCTTGCATTCCTAGGATAAACCCCACTTGATCATGGTGTATAATCCTTTTAATGTGCTGTTGGAGTCTGTTTGCTAGTATTTTGTTGAGGATTTTTGCATCTATATTCATCAGTGATATTGGTTTGTAATTTTCTTTTTTGTAGTATCTTTGTCTGGTGTTGGTATCAGGGTGATGGTGGCCTCGTAGAATGAGTTTGGGAGTGTTCCTTCCTCTGCAATTTTTTGGAAGAGTTTGAGAAGTATGGGTGTTAGCTCTTCTCTAAATGTTTGATAGAATTCACCTGTGAAGCCATCTGGTCCTGGACGTTTGTTTGTTGGAAGATGTTTAATCACAGACTCAATTTCATTACTTGTGATTGGTCTGTTTATATTTTCTGTTGTCTCCTGGTTCAGTCTTGGAAGGTTGTGCTTTTCTAAGAATTTGTCCATTTCTTCCAGGTTGTCCATTTTATTGGCATATAGTTGCTTGTAGTAATCTCTCATGATCCTTTGTGTTTCTCCAGTGTCAGTTATTACTTCTCTTTTTTTCTTCTAATTCTGTTGATTTGAGTCTTCTCCCTTTTTTTCTTGATGAGTCTGGCTAATGGTTTATTAATTTTGTTTATCTTCTCAAAGAAACAGCTTTTAGCTTTATGATCTTTGCTATTGTTTCCTTCATTTCTTTTTCATTTATTTATGATCTGATCTTTATGATTTCTTTCCTTCTGCTAACTTTGGGGTTTTTTTGTTCTTCTTTCTTTAATTCCTTTAGGTGTAAGGTTAGGTTGTTTATTTGAGATGTTTCTTGAGGTAGTATTCTATGCCTATAAACTTCCTTCTTAGAACTGCTTTGGCTTTTTAGGTTTTGGGTCTTCGTGTTTTCATTGTCATTTGTCTCTAGGTATTTTTTGATTTCCTCTTTGATTTCTTCAGTGATCTCTTGCTTATTTAGGAGTGTATTGTTTAGCCTCCATGTGTTTGTATTTTTTACAGTTTTTTTCCTGTAATTGATATCTAGTTTCATAGCATCGTGGTCAGAAAAGATACTTGATATGATTTCAATTTTCTTAAATTTACCAGGGCTTGATTTGTGACCCAAGATATGATCTATCCTGGAGAATGTTCCTTGCGCACTTGAGAAGAAACTGTAATCTGCCTTTTTTGAATGGAATGTCCTATAAATATCAATTAAGTCCATCTTGTTTAATGTGTCATTTAAAGCTTGTGTTTCGTTATTTATTTTCATTTTGGATGATCTGTCCATTGGTGAAAGCAGGGTGTTAAAGTCCCCTACTATGATTGTTACTGTCGATTTCCCATTTTATGGCTGTTAGCATTTGACGTATGTGTTGAGGTGCTCCTATGTTGGGTGCATAAATATTTACAATTGTTTTATCTTCTTCTTGGATTGATCCCTTGATCATTATGTAGTGTCCTTCTTTGTCTCTTGTAATAGTCTTTATTTTAAAGTCTATTTTGTCTGATACGAGAATTTCTACTCCAGCTTTCTTTTGATTTCCATTTGCATGGAATATCTTTTTCTATCCCCTCACTTTCAGTCTGGATGTGTCCCTAGGTCTGAAGTGGGTCTCTTGTAGACAGTATATATACGGGTCTTGTTTTTGTATCCATTCAGCCAGTCTATGTCTTTTGGTTGGAGCATTTAATCCATTTACATATAAGGTAGTTATTGATATATATTTTCCTATTACCATTTTCTTAATTGTTTTGGGTTTGTTATTGTAGGTCTTTTCCTTGTCTTGTGTTTCCTGCCTGGAGAAGTTCCTTTAGCATTTGTTGTAAAGATGGTTTGGTGCTGAATTCTCTTAGCTTTTGCTTGTCTGTAAGGTTTTAATTTCTCTGTCGAATCTGAATGAGATCCTTGCTGGGTAGCATCATCTTGGTTGTAGGATTTTCCCTTCCATCAGTTTAAATATGTCCTGCCATTCCCTTCTGGCTTACAGAGTTTCTGCTGAAAGATCAGCTGTTAACCTTAGGAGATTCCCTTGTATGTTATTTGTTGCTCTTCCCTTGCTGCTTTTAATATTTTCTCTTTGTATTTAATTTTTGATAGTTTGATTAATATGTGTTTTGGCATGTTTCTCCTTGGATTTATCCTGTATGGGACTCTGTGCTTCCTGGACTTGATTGACTATTTCCTTTCCCATATTAGGGAAGTTTTCAACTATAATCTCTTCAAATATTTTCTCAGTCCCTTTCTTTCTCTCTTCTTCTTCTGCGACCCCTATAATTCGAATGTTGGTGTGTTAATGTTGTCCCAGAGGTCTCTGAGAGTGTCCTCGATTCTTTTCATTCTTTTCTCTTTATTCTGCTCTGCAGTAGTTATTTCCACTATTTTTTCTTCCAGGTCACTTATCCATTCTTTTGCCTCAGTTATTCTGCTATTGATTCCTTCTAGAGAATTTTTAATTTCATTTATTGTGTTGTTCATCATTATTTGTTTTCTCTTTAGTTCTTCTAGGTCATTGTTAAACGTTTCTTGTATTTGCTCCATTGTATTTCCACGATTTTGGATCATCTTTACTATCATTACTCTGAATTGTTTTTCAGGTAGACTGCCTATTTCCTCTTCATTTGTTTGGTCTGGTGGGTTTTTACCTTGCTCCTTCATCTGCTGCTTATTTCTCTGTCTTCCCATTTTGCTTAACTTACTGTGTTTGGGGTCTCCTTTTCGCAGGCTGCAGGTTCATAGTTCCCATTGTTTTTGTTGTCTGTTCCCAGTGGCTAAGGTTGGTTCAGTGGGTTGTGTAAACTTCCTGGTGAAGGGGACTGGTGCCTGTGTTCTGGTGGATGAGGCTGGATCTTGTCTTTCTGGTGGGCAGGTTCAAGTCCGGCAGTGTGTTTTGGGGTGTCTGTGAACTTATTATGATTTTAGGCAGCCTCTCTGCTAGTGGGTGGGGTTGTGTTCCTGTCTTGCTAGTTGTTTGGCATGAGGTGTCCAGCACTGGAGCTTGCTGGCCGTTGGGTGGAGCTGAGTCTTATAGTTGAGACAGAGATCTCTGGGAGAGCTCTCGCCAATTGATATTACTGGGGCCGGGAGGTCTCTGGTGGTCCAATATCCTGAACTTGGCTCTCCCCCCTCAGAGGCACAGACCTGACAGCCAGCCAGAGCACCAAGACCCTGTCAGCCACATGGCTCAGAAGGAAAGGGAGAAAGAAGGAAAGAAAGAGAGAGAGAGAGAGAGAGAGAGAGAGAGAGAGAGAGGGAGGGAGGGAGGGAGGGAGAGAAAGAGAGAGGGAGGGGGGAAGGAAGGAAGGAAGGAAAAGAAAGAGAGAGAGAGAAAGAAGGAAGGAAAGGAGGGAGGGAGGAGGAGGGAAGTAAAAAAATAAAGTTATTAAAATAAAAAAAATTATTAAAATAAAAAAAATTTTAAAGTAACAACAAAAAAGAGAGCAACCAAAGCAATAAACAAATCCCCCAATGATAACAAGAGCTAAAAATATACTAAGATAAACATAAAAATCAGAAACTAGTCAGTCACATACAGCAAACTCCAAGTCTACAGTTGCTCCCAAAGTCCACCGCTTCCATTATGGGATGCACACAGGATTCTTGGTGGCTGCAGCAGCAGCCTTAGCATTTCGTGCCTGTCTCTGGTGTCCACGCTGATAGCCTCAGCTTGCACCCATCTCTGAAGCTCATTTAGGCAGTCTTCTGAATCTCTTCTCCTCACGCACCCCGAAACAATGGTCTCATAGCTCTTAGGCAGTTCCTGGCTTTTTCCTGGATTCCCTCCCGGCTAGCTGTGGCGCACTAGCCCCCTTCAAGCTGTGTTCACGCAGCCAACCCCAGTCCTCTCCCTGGGATCCGACCTCCAAAGCCCGAGCCTCAGCTTCCTGCCCCCGCCTGCCCCGGCAGGTGAGCAGACAAGCCTCTGAGGCTGGTGAGTGCTGGTCGGCACCGATCCTCTGTGCGGGAATCTCTCTGCTTTGCCCTCTGCACCACTGTTGCTGCACTCTCCTCCGTGGCTCCGAAGTTTCCCCCCCACCCACCTCCCGTTTCCACCAGTGAAGGGGCTTCCTAGTGTGTGGAAACTTTTCCTCCTTCACAGCTCCCTCCCAGAGGTTCAGGTCCCATCCCTATTCTTTTGTCTCTGTTTGTTCTTGTTTCTTTTGCCCTACCCAGGTACATGGTGAGTTTCTTTCCTTTTGGGAAGTCTGAGGTCTTCTGTCAGCGTTCAGGAGGTGTTCTCTAGGAGTTGTTCCACCTGTAGATGTATTTCTGATGTATTTGTGGGGAGGAAGGTGATCTCCACGTCTTACTCCTCCGCCATCTTGAAGGTCCTCTATGCATCTTTCTTAATTCAATGGTGGCCATCATGAATCCACCTGAAACAAAGGCTGGGGAAAGTGGCAGGGGTGGCACTAGCTACAGTCTTATTTTCATCACAGCATTAAGTATTTTTGTTTAATTGGGAACTTTTAATTGATTTTTTTGTTTAAAACCTTGTACAGTTATATTTATTTTTGGTATTTGGGGATCAGAAGCAGTCTTATTTTTCAATCCTGTATAGTCCTAAATTTCTGAACTCTCTACGCCCTTTCATTTCTGTCTCCAAAATAGTTAAGTTTTGTCTGAGCTCATCTCTTCCTTGTCATACCTTGCACTAAGCATCAAGGAACAAATAATAGACACCGATGTCATGGCCTTTTGCAGCTTCTTCCTCTAGAACTTCAAGTTCACTAGGCAGTTGCATTGCCTTTTGAGAAACTGTGGGCTTCAGTCTTACTAAATGTTTTTTTGGTGGCATGAACCACCAGCTTTCCAGTTGTTAAATCTGTTTTCTTGCTACTTGATTCTGACCGCTAAGCCAATCTTAAAGTTTTGGGCCTTTGTTATCGTCCCATTCCATTTCCAGTGGTCAATTAATTTCTTCTTGAAGCTAGGCTGGGTGTGATAACAGAGAGACCCCAAAATGTCAGTGGATTACTTCAATAAGATTTTATTTCTCATTGACATCAGAATCTTTGGGTTATAGGAGATTAAATCAGTACAACATCTTTCCTCTCCTATGGACCCATAGTGATGATAGTTTTGAAATCTTTCACACATAGCTTCCAGTGTTACCCAAGCACTGGGAGAGAGACAGCATATGGAGGGCCACTCATGGTCATTCTGTAGAGGCTAGATTTGGAGTAGCCCAGGTCACTTCTGCTCACATTCCATTGGAGAAAATATTGTTGTTTCATGTAACTGCAAGGGAGGCTGGGATGTGTATAGTAGGAGGAGAGAAGTTTTTAGTAATTAGCTGGTAGTCTCTGCCACAAGACGTTGGGAAAGAATTTAAGTGTGTCAAGGATATGCGTAAGAAAAAAGAATACAACTACTGGAATGGCAGTTGGACTTAGTGACTAGATGATACAGGACCAAAAGGCAAAAAAGAAACTGTGACGTAATGATTACTATCATGTGATATTCTGGAAGATATAACTATTCTGATTTTTTTAATCTAGCAAAGGAAAGGGTGGTTAATAAAAGTTAGTCTCTATGTTTATATGCTTTAAAGAGTGTGTGACTTCCTGAGGATATAATGTTTTATTTATTTTGGCATTTTGTGAATATGACTAACATGTTCTCTACACACATCAATTAGTGTAGTTGTTTTGAAAAAGTAAGGTATTTTTAGATCTCAATTGTGCTTGCCCCTGGAGAAAGAAAGACAACACACAGACACACACACACACACACACACACACACACGAATGATTGAGGAGGGAGGCAGTGGGGCATGGGCAAGCATGAGAATGAAAAATTTGTTCAAAGGTTTGACCATGACTTTCCTGGCTTTTGTGGGGAGAGAATATAGCTATATTTAAAAGTCATTCTTAAATAGTGATGAAATGATGTTTGTGTGCCTCTCGGCAGCTGACTACTACCTGGAATAAGCTGCTAGAACTGGAGAGGAGGTCTTAGGTTTCTGCAGAATTTTGTCTATGATCCTAGTAGGTCAGCGTGTTCTGTCTCTCACGGAACCACGAGTTCATAGCAACTCTGAAGGTTTACTTCTGTTCTTAAATGTTTGATTTTATTCTTGCTTCTTGCTGTTTCTTTCTGCCACCTCCCAGTCTAGGCGACTTGGCATGTCATTTCTGAATTCCAGCAGTAGTTTTGTAATGGCAGTTAATGTGTCTCCACTTCAGTATATTCTGTACCCTGCTTTTTCCTGCTCATAAAAGCTGAAATTACTGTACATTTTCCATAGGGTACCTTTCAAGATTTTTCACTCTCTGTGCCTAGACAAGGCATGGCCTAGCAGCCAGAGATCTTCAGTTGTGGCTTCAAGTTCATGGCAATCAGCTGCATGACCATGGAGAAGTCACTTAGGAGACTCTAAGTGTCACCAGCCACTCTGTAAAAAATAACTATTTATCGGTCAAAGAAGTTAGAAAACATTGTGCACTGTATCTTTTTCTTAGTAATAAAAGATTGCATGATAGTATATTTTAAAGGTTCTGAAAAGCCCTGCCACAAAGCGACCTGTTTACCTGGATTTAACCCTGCATCCTCCTCACTGATTGAGCATCAGATCCTTTTATTCACACATCACTATTGATACTACAAGCAAATTAGCATCCCCAGAAGACACACTAGTGAACTACATTTGATGGCATTAAGAACCTTCCAAAAATGTCTCCACTTTGTAAAATGAGGGGAATAGTACCTCATCAGGTTGTTTTCTGGATTATGTGAATTTATCCAAGTTAATGCTCAGAGCCAAGCATGAAGCCCAGCATGAAGTAAGCCGTTCGTGAATGTTGCCTGTTATTTATTATTAGTCACTATTTCCTCCATGTAACTTTTCCTTTCCCATACTTTTACCTTCACTTATGTATTTTCCCTTACAGTAAATGACTTTCTCATCCTCATAATTTAGCTGACACCTTCTTGAACGAGGTAAACAAGATAGAGTGAAAAGAGAGCGGTTGTCAGATGTATGTTCTCATCCCAGCACCACAATTTACAAGTAGTGTCTCCTGAGCGAGTTTCTCAGTCTACCTTGACTGTAGATTCCCTGCAAACTGGGATTATTATCATGACCTACAAGTTTGCTGTGAATCCTCCGTTATACATACACACACTTACACACACACAGAATATGTGTTCTGTGTAGGTAGCACTAATCTCAGTGACTGGCACATATAGGTGTTTGGTAAATGAAGACTGTTGCTATTATTGTAATTTTTATATTATTAATTTAAATCCTAGTCTCATGTTGTCACTTTCCCTGACCACTGTTGTCCAAGTAATGTGATTTTTCTCAGAACTGTAAGAGCTTAACTTCTGTGTGTCACACATCTGCATCATTTTATTATTGGCATTTTTAATATTCTGCCCTATTATCAGTGAAGGCTTTGAAGTTAGGGACCTACATTTCATGCTTTTTATTTTGTTAGAGGACATGGCATTTCACTTTTCACATAGGAGGGCTCAACTGCATGTAGTTTAACCTCAGAAAGAGCCAGAGGAGGGCCAAGGGAAACAGTTGAATATACTTTCCTGCTGACCCTCTTTGTTTGCTGGACTGTGTCATTCAGGGTAAACGGTCCAGTAGAAGGCTCAAAAGGCATGAAAGACGGTAAGTGCTGAATGTAGGTTTAGACATGACTGACAAAAAATAATTGAAAAGAGTAATAAAATAGACAAAATTCTGCCAAGATTTATTTTTTAAAATGTGTGGAGATACATGTAAATAGCATTAGGAAAGGGGTTGGGCATAATAATACTTTGGTAAGGATATTAAAATCATAGGGACATAAAAGCTATGTGTCACTAATTGTAAGAACAGATAAAATTGATTTTTTAAAAAGAAAAACATAAATTGATTCAAGATGAAAGAGAAAACCTGTGAATCAGCAAGCAGTAAAGAAATTAATTCAGGCCAAGGTAGAGAGTGAATTAAACTAGTAAAGTTTATAAGACCTATCCTGGATGAAAGATAAAATGTAGAATTGGTGAAAATTAGAATTAGGAGAAAAAAGAGTTTTGGAGAAGAGATCATTTTGGTGTGAAATGATTAGGGACGTTTCCATAAGATAGATTCGACCTGGATAGTAAAGGAGAAGGGTGGATAACAGAGATTTGAAGAAAATAGGCAAAGTTACTAACCTCTTTTAAATCAGGAATGCTTCTCATATTATTTTCGTTACCTTTCTGGATATTTGAAATATTTCTAAGTTTAAAACTAAGCTTTTAAAAGAATGGATGAAGTGAGGTGGGAATGGGAAGCAGAACACTTCATCTGGGGTAGATTTTTGTTTAGAGGGGCAGGAGGAGAGTAAGCTAAAATTAAAGCCCCCGAATCTTTTAGTATTGTGTGAGCCTTCCATTTCCCATTCCTGCTACTCTGACAGAGCTGCTCTTAATACCCTAGATGCTGAAAGCCTGCAATGTTTTTTTCTGTTTTTTTTTTTTTAAGTGAAATCATTTTGGCCTTGCTTTCCTCGGTTATGGGAAATTGTTTCAGTGAAAATTTCCTACAGGCTGCTTAAAAGCAATGCGTGGAACAATGGGCCTTGTGGGAAGTGAAATGCATGTGGGGAAGTGCTTAGCACTTAATGTGAGTTATTTTTACTTCCATTCATAGACATGTCTCAGTGAAGTTCAAATTATCCCTTGGACAGTAGAAGGCAGTCTGTTAATTTAAAGCTAGACTTTTTTGGTTCCATAAAGCCAAATTTAGGATAGATTTCAAAAGCTAAATAAACAACAGTCTACCTCCCCATTAAAAATGAGTGTGTCAGGTTTCTGTGTACTTAAGTCTTTAAATAATCTCCACTTAGCTTTTCTACAAGGGGCCTTAAATATTTAGGAAGAGGCTATCCTTTCCAATCATACCTTGTTTGTGAAGGGGATGCTGAGAGGTGGGGGCTGTCTTAATTTTATTACTAAAATTCGGTAGGTGTCTTGTTGATTTTAACAAGTTAAAAGGAAGGCTGGGAAAGTTGTGCATATTGGGAGTGGTGTGATTGTGAAATGCTGAGAGGCAGCAAAGGCTGAAATCCTTAAAGATACTGCTCAGCATCATTTTTCTGTAATGCCATAAAATATTATTTTGAAAAATTGTTGGAGGAAATTAATGTTATACTTTATAGCACTGGTTCTCAATCTTGATTCTTAATCAGAATCCCCCTGTGAAGTTCTTAAAAATATGTATATTGCGGCTGGGTTTTGGAAATTCCAATTTAGTAGTTCAAGGGGATGGGGCCCGGGTGTGTGTGCACGTGCATGTGTGTGTGTATCTGTCTGTATCTATGTGTGGAAAATTCCACAGCTTATTCTGAAGCAGATCCAAGGATCAAAGTTTACCAATGTACTAAATTCCTTCTCTGCGGAAATTCATTGTTTCAGAGCTACACTCTGCAGATTTCATGCATGCCAAGTTGTAATAGGACTACTACTTATGTGACTGCAAAGTAAAGGTTTAGCAGAACTGTTAAATATATGAGTGTGTTGATTCTTACATCAAAGGACACTTTACAAATCCATCAATAACATAGTTATTTATGTATTTTTAAATTGTTATGTATTTTAGTTTTTAAAATTTTATTTACCATAATTTAACAAAATTTTAAAAAATCCCTGAGTTAAATATACAAATATTGGGAAATTTAATAATATTCTGATTAACATGATAGTTGACATGATTTACAAGAAAAATTTCTGTAAAAATGATAGTAATTTTACAATGTGGATTTAAATGGATAATTGCACTATGTTTGACATCCTATCAAGAGAGGATTATTTTAGTTAAAATACTGTGGGGTATAGAGGCAGTTACAATAAACTGGACAAACGTGATAGTAGAAGTAAGTTCAGGCCTTGAATCACTGTCCTACCACTAGCTGTGTGACCGGGCAAGTAATTTAACGTTAAAATAGGGCTAATTTTATCAACCTTACAAAGTTATTTTAAAGATTAAATGAGATAATGTATGAACTGCTACATAAGTATGAAGCAGTATCATTAATTATTTGGACTGGGACTCATTTTGTACAGTTTCCATATTGGAAGATGATGTACATATGTATTGGGTGTATCACGTGTATGTAGGTTGTGGAATTGCTGAAGAAATTAATTATACCAGACATTTTCACATTTACATTTTTAGCAACCTAAGCCTTCCAAAAGGGAATTGTTGTAAATATCTCTGCACTCTTTTGGGAAGGAGAGCATTCTTTCTTAGAGCATTCTCAGGTGTGGTTCTCTGAGATTGGATTTCTTCAATATTACTTATGATTACATAAGAGATGGATTCTATGTGTTGGAAACTTGACATTGCCAACACATAGCAGACTTTTTTAACATGAATCTTTCAACCACTGCTTCCCCAAGGCCATTATAATATTTCAGAGAAGACTGAAGCTTCTAATTTTGCTTCACAATTCTAGAATTGTAGAATTTTGTGTTGACACCATAATATTTAATAAAAAATTTTTTAGTGAGAAAACCTTGGGAGAGACCTTCTTTTGAAAATTTATATTTTGGCCTGGTAGTTGATTCTACCTTAGATTATGTTTTCTCACATGATGAATTACAATGTTTTGAATTATACTTTATATTCTGTTAGGAAGGATGTAGGGAAAAGACAATCTTTTAATACTATTACTAGCTAAGTAGATTTTCCTGACAATGACTGTCAAATTGTCATTTCCCCAAATCTCCCTCTCATTCCCCACCCTCCCTTCCTTCCACAAATGTTTATTGAGGGACACTGTGTGCCAGGCACTATACCATGCACTGGGAGTACATACAAATGAAACCACAAAGTTCCTGCTCATATAGAACTTACATTCTCATGAGGGAGACAAACAATAAATAGGTTAAAATTATGTATAAGATGATTGCAGAAATGGTAAGGACTAGGCAGGTACTAGCAGGGTGCTGTTGTAGAGGGAACAGGAATAGTATAGATGGGCTCATGCCATTGCATGAGACCCGGGATGTGCACATAGGTTATCAATATCCCGAACAGCTTAGAATCAAAGAGGATTTGATATTTCCCTCTCTCATACCCTCCCCATACATTCTCCTCTGTAACTTTATTTAGCCTTTGAGGCTTCCCTTGCCTTTTTATTTGAACTTGATTCTATCCCTGTAAGTTGTTTTAAAGGATGGAGGTCAAGGTGTTAATTTTTACCCCTGACCGGCACTCTTCAGAGATGATGCCCTTAACTTTCACACTCCTTTATGGAGACCAGGCTTAAAAGTTCCAGGTGTCTGATTAATGGTGATAATTGTGTTCCGCCAATACAGTAAAGACAGCTAAATACTGGAATTTTACCTGGGAAAAGTACTTCAGTTAGCATGTTCTCCTTGGAAATACAAGCTCTCCTGATTCATTTTTGCTTACTTTGATGGTAGAATTAACTTGGGCTGATGGTTGTCATCTTGTCCTAAAACAAATTCCTTTGGTTTCTTTTTTTTAATCTTATGATGTAATGCCCTCCCTCCCTCATTGACTCCCCCCTCCCTTTTCTAAAGAGAAAAGTCAATGTTATGTTGGGGGAAAAAGCATTTTTGTTTCCTATCTTTGGGCAGAAACAAGAAGGGAACAGAGGGAATAGATTTGGGATGCAGGAAAGTAGGTAATTAAGGGAGATAATGGATATGAATGGAAATAGAAGTATTCAGGTATAAATGGTTGAAGGTGTGTGAAAGAGAATAAGGGCAGAAGGGGTAGTCATTGTATGTTATTGTTCATATAGTTTTCATTTCTCAAGAAAGGAAAATGATACTGAAAGATTAGCACTAAGCTGATTAAGAAATTGGTGGTGAAAACACCGGTGTATTTTCAACTCAGAGTGCACTGAGAGGCGAGCAAATACTTGTTTATTACAGAAAGAAAAACATGTCACAGAATCTGGAAGTGGCAGTCTGAAATCAATAAAGCTCCTCACTAAGTATGATCGCCATAGAGATGATTTCCTAGGTGGATTTTGGACAGGTGGATCATTCATTTTATTTAGTGTTTTAGGAAAATTTAAATACCATCACCTCCTGAGAATACATCAAGGTTCCCCTCCTCTCTATGTTAATCAATGTCTTTGAGAATGCGAGATTCTTTTAATGTTAACCTAAGCCAGACATCATTAAGAAATGCAATATCCTTTTAAAAATTCATGAAATATATGGAAAAATTAAAATATAAGTGATTTTAAACATTCTGCTTTATGGACATACATTCTCTCTGACATTCCCCCTTTATTACTTGATAACAAAAGTTAGTTGTCATGAGGTTTACATCAGAAAAGAAATGACAAAAAATTCCATGTGCCCAATTATTATTGACTCCATATGTAGTACTAAATCAATCAGGAGGGCCAGAGAGGGAGCTTCCTGAGTTGTAATTTTCACAAAGTCACAAAATAGCAAGCCTCCAAACCAGGTATAGTGTAAAATATTTCATCCTGGGATGAGGAAACTGGAAGGGATTTCGATAATAATGAATCCAACTCCATCATCTTACAGGTAAGGAATCTGAAGCCTACTGAGATTAAGTGCTTGTCTAAGGTTACAATACAAAATCTTAAATTCCAAGTTTACTCCAAAGTAAATTTGTATTTCTGAACCGTAATCCTAGAAGATATCCCTTGTGGCTTCAATTTATGACTGTTTTCCACAACTGATTCAAAGAACCGCGCCCTTCAACTAACAGTATTTTAAAGTAAGCAAAAAATACTCAGAACACTATTCAAAAAAGGCATATCACAGATGAGCATTATTTAATAAGGAACTCATCAGATTTTTGATTGATTCAGTATTTTTCACATTTTCAATTGTCTCCTAATTTTCCCTATAGAGAAGAAAGTATTTTCAATGTGAACTTTGATGAAACAAAACAAGATTTTGTTCTTGGAAAACCCCTACTTTAAACCTCAGAAAGTAAAACACTGCCTTAGAGTTGAGTTTATTTTTCTTGTTTTTTTTCTTTTGTCTTTTAACAGCTTAAAATATTTGCCAGCTTCCTTGCTCAGAAGCACTGTGGTGGACTTTATAGATCCTTAGATTTGACAAGTGGAAAGACATAAGATTGAGGGTGTGTTCCTTTGCTCAACTCAATGGTTGAGCTCTGTTAGCCCACTGGATTCTTTAGGATATATTTCAGCCATAATTTTATCATTTAAGTGTGACTGCACTGAGTTTAGCCAATTCTGATACATTTTTAAGAAGAATGTGCTGCTGAGCTAAGACTCTATATGCCATATTTCAGCCTCAAGCAGATTTTTATGACAGAGTAATGAACCCCTGGAAACGGGTTTATAATGGAAAATGCAACTTGACCTTAAATACAGGAGCCCAAGTGCACCTTACAATACCACGCTTTTTGAAACACACAAAATCCTTTTCTCCCAAGGGTGGTGTCACAGGAGGAAGGTGTATAATAATGGTTGTATTTACCATAAATACCTAACATATTTTATGATTATTTGATTCTATTAAAAAATTTCACCTTATAGATTTTATTAAAGCTGCCTATGGGCAAAGTTATTGCAGTTGGATTTCTTTTCCTATGCCTACTGGTCTCAGTGGAAAGAAGCAAGCAACCCTTATAAAAGGCTTTAGTTTTTAGTACGTGGTTAATAAAAAATAATTTCCTCTCCTTTGGACTTGTTCATGAAGCTGAAAAATAACTCCCCAGGTCAGTGGTGTGTGGCAAAGCTAATTTCTATAAGCTTTTTATCAGGTGGTACTGAGTAAAACAATATGGGGAAACCAAAAAACCCACCCTTCTGTACTAAATTTACAAGGGTGAGAGTTATTCCCAGTGTCACAGAAAGGGGGGGAAAATGACACTTTTCTCTTCCAGATTTCTACTACAACCACAAAAAAATTCTGAGATATAAAGAGTACAGAAGGAAAAATTAAAGTGTATGAAAAATTTCAGCTAAATATAGATTTTAAAATCTGACACAAATGGCACTCATTGTTTGAGACACAATAAAACTCAGCTTTCACTTGTTTGTTGACAAGGGAACTTCATAGTAGTAAACGTGAGTGAGGCCACGCATATCATAGCAACCCAGAAAGTGGTTGTCATTCAGCTCTTTCCTCCACAAGGCTCCTTTTCCCCAAGCATCACATTTTCTCAGAGGAGCATCATGAGAACATTCTAATCAACAAAAATCAGGCTTCTTCCCTTTAGGTTCAGCAGAGTGTTTGCTGTGTGTCTTGCAAAGTATGACAGCAAGATACTTCATACCCCTTCTGTCTCTCCAGGATATTCACAGGCCACTTTCCAGGAAAGAAGCTGGGAGCAGGGCTGCGTAACACACCCAGGCACCTGTATAGCAGCCAGCCCCGATCCCAGTAAGTTTGAAGTCCCATTTCTTTCTCTACTTCTTCAGGCTGGGGAATCATAAGAATGAGCAGCAGCAATGTTGCTTAGGGGGTAATGGATCCCCTTTTTTACCATCCTTGTGTAAAAGCACCCAGGGCATCCTTACACTGGCTTATTCCCCTCAGAGCCCAAAGGAAGAATTAGAAACTGCAGGGATTTGGAGAGGTTGTAGGTGAGTCTTTCTTGGATTATTTTTATTTCGATGGTTACTGTGGATATTGGGAAATGACAGTATTCGATAGAAGTAGTAACATGCTACTTTGGAGCCATGTCTTGGATGAAGGTGAAAAAACAAAAACAATTATAAGGTCTTTGGTGGAATGTAACTAAAGAACTTATTTCCCGTTTTAAAATTCAATTTTACAATAAAAAAGTAAAGGCATGTGGTGTGCAATTGTGAGAAGGACTTTTGATCATCATGTTAGAAACATAAATTTCTGAAACACTATTGTCTAGCAGCTATAGACTTGATTGGGATAGTGATTGGCAGGAAGAAGGAGACATCCTTCTACTGATACGGGAGACAAGTGTTAAGGATGGGTGTGGAGTCAGACAAGTGTATTGTTGTGGGAGCCCAAGGTTGGCAGTGTTCCCTCCCATCAGATGACCTCTTAGTTTCTCTGTGAAATAGACATGTGGACATTCACTGAGAGGGTGTCCAAGAGGTGTGAATGGGAACTTGAAAGTTAGTGGATGAGTTTAGTGGACAGTTTCTGCAATGAGGGAGGATGCTGACAGTGAGACAGAGAAAAATCAAGAACCCTGCATCAATTTATACATGGAATAATTTGAGTCAAGTAGAGCAGGATGGAGATGAATTAGGGCTGTGCTGGATAGGTGAGGCAGAGGAAGGAGAACTTAGAAATGTGATGGAAATAATTAGGCCTGGAAAAGGAAGAGTAACCTTCATTGATCAGCTCCTTCAAGAACTGGAGATTGTGTCGTGTAAATCAAGTCTGCATTTTGCAAAAATAACTTTGCCCTTAGGTTTTCTTTCCCTAATGGAGTGGGGCATGAGTGTTTAATTTAAACGATCGGATGTTAAATAAACACAGCAGTCCAATTTGCGTAAGCTAGGCTGAGAAACCTTAGTTGTGGTATGAAAATGATGGGAAATGCTTAAATCTAAACTTAATCATTTTTAGGCTGTTTCTGGCTGTTCTGGGGGAAATAAGTCTTCCTATATTTTGCCCAGCTCTAGTTACTTTTAGTCCTTTTGGCTGTGGCATGTCAAATATTTGCTGTTTGAAAACTACTTGGGATTGGAATTTTTATGAAATATTGTGCATTTATTTAAAGTATGACACAGTTATGATTTTACAGGCTAAAACAAAATGACCTGATGGCCTCTTCCAGGGATGAATCCCTGAAAGGGATTTGTACTCAAAGAAAGGACAGCTCCGTCCTAATCTTTATGCATCTACTGGGCCTGCCTTTTCACCTTTGCATAGTTGCTTTGAAGAATTCTACAGCTGTTTACCTCAATTGGAGATGTAGTTGGGGAGAAGAGGTGGGAGCAAATTGCTGGGGGTTTGGATGGCCTTGTTCTCCTGTAAAAGACCCAGCTCTTCTGGACCTTCTCTCACCTGGGATCTTTGTGCTTTGCATAATAATACTTAGTGTCTCTCTCGTTTAGGCATATTTAAAGTGATAGAGCTGGCGTGGTCGTGATGGTGACAGGAAATAGCTCTAATGCCTCAGCAAGTATTACAAAGGCAATGAACAATGCTCTGTCCTCTTGTCAAAACCATGCTCAACAATCTGCAGTGGTTTTGCCTTACTTGCATCTTAGAAAACTAAACTCATTAAATGCATGAGCCTTCAAAGAACCCCATTGCTCTAACCCTATCCTGTCCTCCTTTGCATTTTTGTTCCTCGCCACCCAGCTCCCTGTACTTCTCTTGGCCAGAGTTACTGCTCATAGTTCACAGTCTGTCATTACCTGCTTCTGGGATTTATTTATACAGGTGTTTCCTCTGACCCTCTTTCCATTTTGCATCCTATCAAGATTTTACCCATTCTGAGAGACCCAATTCAAGAGAACTTTTGTGTAGGAAGGTTTCCTTGATTTTCTCAATCAGTTTCTTCTTTCAACTCCTATCAGCCTTTATCCATACAATCCTTTGTGGCGCTTCTTATATTTATTTCCCAATTTATGACTATATAGTTGTCTAATTCCTCACCTGCCAATCTCTTTTGTAAATTCCTTAAGTATCTTTTTAAGAAAGGGAATGACTAATATTATTAAACACCAATCTTGTATGAAACACCCGTGGCTGATGTGGGTTGGAAGATACAAAAAAATGACATGCTTTCCTGTTCTTCAGTTCTCAAGGATCTTGTAGTCTAGCCAGAAGTATGACAGGTAAGCAGATCATATCAATATAATGTATTATAATAAGTATAACAAGATAGGCATCTCAAATTGTTCTAAGAAACTAAGTCACCTAACCTGGGTAGTAAGCTCAGAAAAGGCCTCCTACAGGAAAGAACTCTTGAAGTAAATCTTAAAGGTTAAATAGGAATACCAGTCAGGACAGGAGCAAGTTCTGGGCTGAGGAAAGAGCCTGAGCAAAGGCACAAAGGCATGAGACATAGTGTGTAAAGGCAGCCATGAACTTTTCAGAATTAGCAGAGTATAAAATGCAAGATTGGGTGAGGTAGGGGGTGAGCCTGAGTGGAAGACAGGAGCCAGTTCATGCAGGCTTTTGTTTGCCTAGCCAAGGAACTTGAATTTTATTCTGAATGTGTTGGAGACCCATCAGAAGGTTTCAGACATGTGAGAGGCATGATAAGATTGTTGGTTTAGAGAACTCACTCTTGCAGCAAGGTGGATAATGGATCTGGAGATGGGGGGACTGGTTCATATTTGTGATTGCTGATGGTTGGAATGAATTTGTAGGTATAACAGCACCTAAAAAAGTTGAATGGAAAGTTGTTTTTCTGCCCGTCTTCATTGGTTAGGCATCTCTTTCAAGAACAAACTCAATAAAGCACCATATACATTGTTAACCTTCAGAGAGAAAATTTGGGGTGGCATAGCTAGTCTAAAATAAAATCCACGGGAAATCTGATGTTCTAAACACAGTGATTATATAAAATGCTGGCTTGTGGCTTAAGCAAACGCAATCATAGAATTGCACAGCTATGAGTCAGAGTCAGCTTGGTCCTTAAAGTCCTTGCTTGATAGCAAATTAGTGGCTTAGGGAAATATATTTACATTTCATTTCTTATTGTACATCTGATTGCATGTTTTGAGAGTTGGATACAAAATTTCTTTATTTACAAATTTGGAGTAGGGAATTATATTGACTGTGTGTGCATACAGACTTAAGTTTCCTAGTTAGGTATGTAAATCCAGTGAGGTATATCCTTACGTGGTAAGAGATTGCTAATTTGCCATTTAATTTCAAATAGAAACATATGCAAGATACAATAACGAAATTTAGTTACTCTTATGGTTAGTTAAATCGTCATTACTGTAGAATGGCATATTAGGTCTTATGATTTGATCAGTAATAATTTATTTGTGGGAAGAAGAACAGACAACTATTTTTTAAGTATTTCTTTCCACGTGTTCCCATGTTTCTATCATAAAGCTTAAGCACCTTATTACACTCATTATTTTCCTGTATCTTTCATCTAGATTGTGTGTACTGTGAAGGCAGGGTCTGCTATATATTTGCTTTTAACCTCAGAGTTTAGCACAGTGTCTCATCAAGTAATTGCTCTCTATATACTTGTTAAAAGTGAATGGCAAAATGAATTGAGTAAATACATATAAATAAATGAATGACTAAGTGAATAAGTAAATGAACTGTATATGAATTGGCTTCACTCATAAACATTTATTGAGTACCTACTATGTCCCAGGCTCTGAGCTGATGCACCAATGGTTCTTACCTTTAGAGTTCTTGCTTTCAAGAGCAACACATCAAATAATTATAGAAGAAACCATGTAATTAAGACGTCCCATAAATGTTGTGAAGGAAAAGAAGAGCTTGCTATGAGGGTACTTAACAGAGACTTGACCCACCCTAAGGAGGTCAGGTAAGCTTTTTTGAAGAAGTAGCCTTCGAGCTGAAACCTGAAGAATGAGTAAGTGTTGGTTAAATAAAGAACGGAGAGACCTTTCAGGCAGAGGAAAAATTTTTTGAAGGTTGAGGACTGTAGGAGTGTGGCATGTTAGGGAAATGGAAAGGCTGATACAGAAAAGGGAATGGAGTTTGATCAGAAAATAATAAGGGCGAGGCACTATATGTGGATACGATTTTCTCTCTCTCTCCCTCATTCTATCTCAATCTCTTTCTTTGTCAGAAATAATACATCAAGAATGACTATCTGCAAATACATGAATTTTAATTGTTTCAAATTATTCACCAGAATAGGCTCCCAGGAATAATACATAAATCTTCTTAGATGAATCAAAAGAAACAGCTTGGTTACATGCCTTAAAAATAGTCATGCAACTATATAAACTATATGTCTGTAAGCAATTAAAGGTACATCAATAAATGTAGGACACAGCTTAGATAGTCTCTTATTGAAATCTCTGATCACTGTATATACTGGGTTGGCCGAAAGGTTTATTCGGGTTTGTCCATAACATCTTACCAAAAAACCGGAATGAACTTTTTGGCCAACCCAATATTTCTGTCTAAATCTCCCAAAGTCCAAGATCTGATTCTTGTTTCTTTTATTTTAGATCTCACTTCCATCTAAATCTGTTGGAGAAGACCCAGCTTTCCTAGTTTTCAGATTTTATTGACTTATATATTAGGTTCTTTGCTCTATTTCTAGAATAACCTCTGAGTTTTACTTGATCATCTCTTTTTGTGACCCAAGAATCATTTCTTCTCTGCAGAAGGAAAGTATACTTTGAATATCCCCTGCAGTATCCTTGGTTTACTAGGGACAAATAACATTGTATGTTAAATTTTTGCTTTTCTTTTGATTCCATTCTGAGGTCTTAAGCTACTGTAACAAATCTAAAAGGGTGACATATATTTAGGCAAAAAAGAACCCCAAAATATGTGACTAACAAGCAGGAACAGGAGATTCAAAGGCAGTGCCCAGCCTTCTGTGATTGGTCAGTTCAGGGAGTAATACTCTGACCAAAAAAAAAAAAAAAAAAAAAGACCCATCGCTCACACAGTCCTAGCACAATGTGTCTAGGCATTTAGTAAATTACATGGGGTTCAAATTCTTGAAACTCTATGAAGCATTCGTGAGTTAAATGTAAGAATATCGGGGATGCCCAATTCCACAGAACAATAGTAAAGCTGGCAAAAGTACTTTTCAGATTTCACCTGGGATGGTGCTCTAGAGATGGTTAAGGAAAAGGATAATGCTATCCTCAGTTGTTAAAGGAAATCTGATTGTGTTTCCTTTTGTCTAGATATATAAATTCTGCAGAAAATTTCTTTATTTGGGTAGATTGAGATCCTCTAAGATTAGACCCTAAATTATTTTTCAGACAGAGATAGTGAAGTCACAAGAACAAATGCTTTGGAGTTTAACAGAAGTGGGTTTGAATTCTGCCATATTCAATTATGTATCGATGGTCAAGTTACTTAACTTCATACTTGCCTAGTATTTGCATCATGAAATTATTGGGAGGATTAAATGAGATTATATATATGTATAATGTATTATATATATAATCTCATTATGTATAATGAGTTATTATTATTTGTGTGTGTGTGGTGTGTGTGTGAATTTAACGCTAGGAAGATGTGAATTCTCTTAAAATCAGCAAATATTGAAAACTAGCCTAATGGTTTGTCCTCACTAGATTAGCAGATACATGAGAGCCAGGTTGTGTTGTCTTTTTTATCACTGTACCTACAGTACCTAGTTCTTGAGTTACAGGAGGCACTCAATAAAATAAGAGTGAATGAAAGAACTACTTCTTAACTTGTGTCTGTCTGTTGGCTTTCACATAAGCAGATATTCTCTCAGCCATAGAAAAATCAGATATCATATAATACCTCTACTAGCTTTCTGGCATAAATCTTTTAATTACCCTCTTATGCGGCTAGTTCACATAAATAAAACACCAGAAAAAGAAAATGGCTCTGCCTGGTATTGTAAGTTCAGAAAAATAACCAATTTCTTAATATGGTAGTAATTCCTAGTATGACTGGCTGGGCTGGGACTGAAACCAAGGACCCTGACACTAATGGGCCTCTTACGAAACTTACATAGCCTGAAGTCATCTTATTGGAATGTCGTTAGTAGCCATCACCATTGTTACAGGCAAAAATTGGGAGGCTATTTCTTTCTTGCAGTGCTTTCTTTAGATTCCTGTATTTTGTGGGCCCCACATTTGAGACCATGGTTTGGATATTTATGTAAGAACGAACAGTCCTAATATATATATAACAATTTCTAATGCAGCCCCTAGGTAAAGAGAATGAAACAAGGCACAGACCTGTAGTACAGTAACACTAGGAAAGGCACAGATTGAGTTTGAAACAAGAGTGACCTAATCCAAGTACAGTCCTTCGGGTGGCAGCTTTTTGGAGATAATCAGATCTGTTTCTAGACCTGCACATTTTCACTAACTTTTTGCCCTCCGTAAGGACATGATTTTTGATATATATTTGTGTGCTTTTACTTCTTGATGACCTGGGTAAGGATTCGGGCTTGGAATATAGTTGCCTTGGAAAAAAAATCCAAAGGAATATTTTCTAGGTTTTGCTGACTGTGCCTCGGAAGCAAACGAATTATGGTACAGGGCTGGAACTTCACCTACTTGTTAATTAGCAGGTTAAACTTTTATGAGTTTCTGGTACCCTGGCAATACATGGCTATTAAAATTTGCAGGTGGTTCAAGGGGAGAGAGATGTAAGTTCCTGTGCTAGTAATATATCATAAAAGTGTGTATTTCATGTGCCTGTTGTGAAAGTGGAGACTTTAATACTCTTTCACAATATAAGCTGATTAAGGAATCTTTATGGTTCTCATTAACTATGGGTCTTTTTTCATAGAAAAGTGGAAAGTGTAATGCTTATAGACAGAAGCATAGAAGAAAATAATTAGCCACAATGGTACCTCTTTGAGACTAACTAAAAGCTTAGTGACACCCTCTGCAGTCACCTCTCAACCCTTGGAAACTGCCCTTGTTTCTGAAGTTGATTCTACTACATGAAGTGCTGTAAATCTCATGCTTTGATTTTTCTCCTCAGAAGACAGTGTTTGCTTAGTTACACTTGTGTTATATTTAAATGTTAGCATACTTCCTTTTTTGACTCCACCTTTTCATCACGAACTGTGGTGAGCGACATGATTCCACACAATAAACTAAATTCTGGAAAAAGTAATGTGATTGTAGTTTTTTGAAAGCTATACTGTCTTATGTTTTACATTTGGTTTTAGGGGAAAAGCCCTCAAATATTTGCTAAATTAGGCATTTCCCCCCCAAACTTAGAAGTAGCTCGTTGTAATTAAGGTTATAGCTTGTTTTAGCACGGGGAAATAGTGAAATGAATTAATTTTAGTTAAGAAAAGGGTAGAAAAATGAACAATAGAAGATATTTGTTTTATTTTTCATTTTTAATTCCACATTTCTCTTTACCCATTGTGGCCAAGGGTGGATTCTGTTTTGTTTCTCTAGGGTTAAATCATCATCTAAAAATAACTCTTTTGGAACATTAGATTATGATTGAGTTTTTTCATTCTGTTGGTGAATATATCAATATAATGTTTTAGTTTGAACGTGCTGCATCCATTTGTATGTGTTGCTGAGAAAGAAAAACAGGCAAGGATGGTAGGATTGGGCAGGGGCAGGGGATGGGGATGTAAGACAGGGCGGCATGCTGTGGGGACGCTGAGGACCAGGACTGCAGTGGGGCATTGGGACGTGTTAATGAAGAAAGAAACTTGTGCTGGATGGACACTCCTGTTGGGGCTTTTAGTTCTGATACCAGTCTTAAGAACCCTGTTTCCAAAGCTCTGTGTGCCAAAGCTTTGTAGTTTGTTTTGACAAAGAATGCTTTCTGAGCATGGCAGTTAAACATACACACACACACACACACACACATATACACACATACACACACGTAACACTGCTAAGATAATATATTTTTATAAGGACTTGAGCATCAATTTTATGGCTTTCTTTAAATTAGCTTAATTTTTAAAACCTCATTTTCAAATGTGTGACAATAGAGTATACACTAAAATTGAAAGGAGTAGAACTCTTTTAAATACTCGTTCCCTTCACTTTTACTTACTTTTATTTTTTGTTTAAGGATATTTCGCTTCAGGAAGGAAGAATTACAGGTTCTTTCGACCTGATGAAATGCAAGAGGATGAGAACAGGGATGCATTTCAAGACTTCTATCTAAAACTTTTTTAAATGAAAAAGTACTCCAAATAATATTCTTATCAAGTTGATAGTCTTAGAACAATGGTAAATATAAGCTTTACAAAAAGTGTCCTCTTTTTGGTGAGGGGTACAGGAAGCAAACTCCCTTTTGTGGGAAAGATGTAAAAAAGAAGTCAGCTTCAGAGAATTAGAATTTAGTCAAGGAAGTATTTGCGAATCAAAGCCTAGTTTTGGAAATCCATCTCTTGCCAAGAGAAAAGGTGCTAAGCTGCTCAGCCAGAAGCAGTCTGCAGCAGAGGCTTGTCTGTCAACGTTTGGGAAGTGCTAATAAGCTAATAAGCCAAGAGTTCCAACGCAGGGTATTTGGTGTATCCACAGAGTGGTGGTGGATACCTCACCTTTGGCAAAGATCCAAGTCAGTCCACAAAAGTTACTGGGGACCTACTTTCAATATATGTATGTTTTTCACTGGGTGCCTGTCTGGGAGAAAAATTTATTTGAAAATAGCTGATAGGGATATGTCTCATCTTACCTTATATATTCTTTATCTCCTAGCCAGGAAAACTAAAAAACAAAAAAATAACTCAATGAGAAAACTGTAATAAATATAAAAGAAATACAGATGGAGTACACCAGTCAGAGGAGGAGACTGAGGCAGGGGTTTCACCGAAAGATGGCTTCCCCGGGGCTCTAAAGGATAGTGGTGGTGATTGCTTGCAGCTTTTTTGGCAGGCTTTGTGCTGTGTGCCTTGTAACGGCTTATTTTCACCACTTAGTCTTATAGGAAACCTATGATGGAGAAATGCTTGTCCTGTTGGATGAGGACCCTGAAGTTCAGTTGAGTGAAGTGGCCTGCTGGGCATTGCATCCCCAAGAGACTCATTCTCATGGCTGACTTGCTGCAAAGCCTGAGCTCTTTACTACGTGGCAGAAAACAAAGCTAATGTTAGGCAAAATTAAAAATATATGCCACATGTGATAGGGACACATATCCTGTGTTTTCATTGTTCAACTGTGAGATTTAAAATTATATACAAATTAGAAGAAATGGCAGTCTGACAAATGAAGACTCTTCATCTAGTGAAAACTTGAAAAAGTTAAAACAACAGAATGATATGGATAATTTTTTATCTGTATTTAAAAGAGTATTGATTTTTAAAAATATTTATTTATTTATTTGGCTGTGCCGGGTCTCAGTTGCGGCACGTGGGACCTTTTTAGTTGCGGCATGTGAACTCTTAGTTGTGGCATGTGGGATCTAGTTCCCTGACCAGGGATCAAACCCGGGCCCCCTGCATTGGGAGCACAGAGTCTTAGCCACTGGACCACCAGGGAAGTCCCTAAAAAAGCATTGATTTGAAAACCTTTAGAAACTAGCATTATATGAAACAGTTTAAACTATGTCAATAACAAATGTCACTTCAAGGTTTTAAAATATGGCCATCGTCAGATTAACTAATGACAAATATGATTTAGCTTAAGAAGCAAATTGTAAAACTTATGGATCAGTAATATATATCTGCTACTGTATCTATCTGAAAGCATTTATTAGGTTTAACTATCAACTTAACTATTAATTATCACCATTATTTGAAGGACATGCAAAATAATAATACCCAGTTTCCACTATGACTTGATATTTCATGCAATGATATCACAAAAAGGAAAGTAGAGCAGGAGGAAGTATAAGCATATCAAACTAACTTGAGGAAAAAGTATATGATAAGTACAATATACTACTAGTTCTCTAGGTTTAATTTAAAAACTTTAGGAAAAAAGAGCAGAATTCCTGGAACTAATGATTGCCACCTGGAGTTCATCTCTGGATCCCTAAGGGTCCACCAACTTAAGATTTTTTGTGTGCTTATTAATGTTTAAAAGTCCTAACATTAATTATTTTACTCCAGTTAGGGCTACACAGGAATTAACCAGTTGAGCTTTTTTACTCTTTATTGTTACATTAACAAAGTATGATAACCTCTGTCATATATGGTAGAAGCTCTGATAGGCTGTTACATGTGTCTTTATTTATAAAACACATAAAACCGTATTAATTCTTACTCCAAAATTTGCTTGCTAGGCAAAATCTTCAAAATAAATGTATACATAGAGGGGTAGATAATAATAAAGGGTATAATGAAAAGGCTGGGGAATCACTCTTCTGTACACTTAGACTTTAAAAGAGTAAAATAACATCGCATATCTCTGTAGAACCGAGCCTGGTGTTTATGCTGCATAAAACTCCAGATATTTAGCATTTGGGTTATTGGTTAATAATCATTAACTCTATAGTAGATGCTGTGTCTTAGTATTAAGCTAAGCATACTTTAATATTCTGCACTTTTTCTTCAATATTGTGTAAGCCACTTGTGATGAGATTTAAGTGACAGGGCTAATAAACTCACTTCAGACTAAGATCACACATGAGAAATTTCAGCTCAAAGGAAATTAGAGGGCCAGAGGGAAGAAATTAGGAGTAAATTAATGATGTTTTAAAACTGAGGTATCATAGCTAGAATGCTGCTAAGATATTAAAATACTTAGGCATTTTAGAAACATGGTTATTTGCTTTTATTTTTTAAATGTATTGAAGTGAAAACTTGAAAAATATTTGAGTTAAGCAGAACTTTCATATTTCCTTAATTTGTTAAAGAAAGAAATTTAATTTCATTGTACTTTCGTAAAGATGTAGCAAGGATATTTACCGTTACGTTACATGGTGTCCCTTTTGTAATATTCGCAGGATAAATTCTTAAATTCAGGATGGGGGGATTTGTTCTATTAAAGGAACTAACAAAAAAAAAAGGAAAGAAAGAAGTAACTTTTGTAGTTTTTTCTTGTCAAATAGTGGGAGATATGTCTTCTCCATCCTTACTCTCCATTTTTTTGTCTTGGCCAAAAATGGTTTGTATAAACTACCTAGAATTGATTGTATAAGCTACTTAAAATATCTTTTATATATGTGTAAGGAATGAATTGTAAGTAAAGAAATGACCTCTGAGATATCACAGATTTTTGCATGTTTTTTTCTTAGTTAAATAGTCTGTAATGAGTAAACAAGTTATTTGGGCAGTATATTAACAATATCAACATTTACTTTTATATACTGAAAAACATTATTACAGTGGATACAAACATTTCTTAGAAGAAATCAAGAAAAAAATATAACAAAGAAAGAAGAAAGGCTATTTGTTATTTCTGGAGACCATCCTGGTTGGATTTATATTTAATGGAGATATAGAGGATAGTTGATATTAATGCTTTTTATCTAAACTTCTTGCTTGCTCCATCATCATTTTAGAGAATAATCTTATTTGAATCCTTTATATTTGATCCTAATTCTATGTTTTTCATGCCTTTCTACCTTGCCTCTTCATCCTATGACCTGTGTGCCTTTCTTTTCTCCTTGCTTTGTAGTTTCCCATCCTTCTCTTTGTTTTCCCATCTCTTTCCTCTAATTTTACAGATGAGAAAACTGATGCTTAGAGGCATTAAGTAGCTTGACAGAGTTTACACAGCTGTTAATTGGTCCAAGCTAGGGAAAGAACTCTGATCTCCTGTCTCCTGGTACTGCTTTTCTTGACTTTCTAATGGAGTTATTGCTTAGATCAGAAGATGATGCTGATAGATTGTGGTGTTTTCCCAATTGCTTACTGTGTATGAGTTTTCCTGTCTAAACGAGAATTCCATAGAGCTAATTTCAGCCAGTTCACAGGGGCACAATTGTACCAGTTGTTAAAATATTGAATTATTTTCACACTGGCTAATAAGTAGCTGCTGAGCAGCCTCTCAATTGTACCTCATTTTGCTTCAGCAGCCCCTGAATATCCTTTAGGGACCACTCCCCAATCTGCAGGACCCTCATACTTTGGCCCAATAGCAATCAAAGTGAGGCATTTAGCTGCTGACAGTTAGATAAAATGATTACTGAGGCACTTCAGGTGTACAGAGCTACACTCGCTAACATATTTGTCTTTTAGGTTTGTTTCATTCTTATAATGATGAGAGGGAAAATTTAATCTGCTAAAAGAATGCTGATTCCAGGTTTTGCTTATTTTGATTCCTCCTCCTCCTCCTCCTTCTTCTTTTCTTTCCTTCTCTTTTTGCAGTGAGAGATGTGAAAGCAGTGTCCAGAGACGTATCATGCTAGATCATTTTAGCAGCTATATCTACTTAAAGTTTTGCAAATGTGTTCCCTTCAAAGATCATTTAAATGTTTTGATTCTGAAGTAACTCAAAGTGTATATATATATGTGATTCTCAGTATCAAAATATTTTTGTCTCTTTAATGTGTTATTGGTGGGGTATTTTTTTGCTTTGTTTTTATTTAGTTTGTCAATAGGGGAATTATATTGATTGATTTTCAAATATTAAACCATCCTTACATTTTTAGTATTAACCCTACTTGATCATGATATATTATTCTTTTTATATATTCTTTAATTCCGCTTGCTAAAATTTTATTTGGAATGTTTGCCATTAAATTCATAAGGGATATTAATCTATACTTTTCTTGTAACGTGCTTGTTAAGTTTTAGTATCAAAGTAATGCTGGCCTCATAGAAGGAGTTGGAAAGTATTACCTCCTCTTTAATTTTCTGGAGGAGTTATGTGGAATTGATATTATATATTCTTTAAATGTTTGATAGCATTCACAAGTGAAGCCCTTTAAGCCTGGAGTTTCCTTTGTGGGAATGTTTTAAACTAAATATTCAATTTCTGTAATAGACGTAGGTTACTCATTTCTTTTTGAGTGAATTTTGTTAGTGTTTCAAGGAATTTCCTTTAAGGTGTCCAATTTATTTGAAACAGGTTGTTCAAAATATTGCCTTATTGTCTTTGTAATAGTTATGGAATCTATAGTGATGTCACCTTTGTATCTTCTTTTTCCAAATTTAAACAACTTGTTCCACTATCTTCTTGTTCATATTGTTTCCAGTGAGCTGTCTGCTTTCATTCTTAGTTACTCTGTATGTTGTGTGTCTTTTCCTCTGGACTTATAAAATATTTTCTCTTTATAATTGATTCTGAGTAATTTGATTATGATGTATTTAGGTGTAGTTTTCTTCATGTTTCTTATACTTGGAGTTCAGTGAGCTTGGATCTCTGGGCTTACAGATTTCATCAGATTTGGATAATTTCCTTCACATATTTTTCTGTCCCCTTCCCATTTCCTTTGGGGATTCCAATTACACATATATTGTATTAGACTGCTTAAAGTTGCCCCATAGCTAATTGATGCTTTATTATTATTATTATTTTATTTCTTTTCTCTCTGTGTTTCCTTTTGGATAATTTCAATTGCTCTGCCTTCAAGTTTACTAATCTTTTCTTCTGCACTGTCTACTCTGCCATTTATTCCATCCAGTGTATTTTTCATCTCACACTTTGTAATTTTCACCTCTAGATGTTCAATTTTTGTCTTTATTATATCTTCCATATTTCCACTTAATTTTTTTAACATGTAGATTACAGTTTTAGTGACTGTCTTAATCACTTATCTGCCAATTTTAACATCTGTTTCAGTGCTTGGGTCACTTCCACTTGATTGGGTTTTCTCCTCACTATAGGTCATACTTTTCTGCTTTTTTGATTGCCTGTAAATTTTTTATTGGAAGCCAGTCATTGTGAATTTTAACTTGTTGGATGGTGAATATTTTTGTATTCCTATAAATCTTGCTTTGTTCTGGGATACAATAAACTGTTACATGTAAACAGTTTTATCCTTTCAAGTATTACTTTTAAGGTTTTTTTGGTAGAGATGGATCAGTGTTTAGTTTTGGACTAATTATTTCACAATACTGACACAACATCATTTTGGGTACTCCTCCCAATGCTCTTTATATTATGAGGTTTTTTGGCCTGGATGATGGGATCAGGCACTATTCCTAGCCTGTGTGTGCTAGTCACTGTTACCTCTAGGTTTTCAAGTGTTCTTTCCTTGACTCAAGCAGTTTCTTCACACATGTGTAGTGATTGGAACTCTGCTGAATACTTAATGGAAACCCTTTGTTGATTTTCAGAGTTCCATCTCTGTGCAGCCCTCCTCCCTCCAATACTCTGTCCTGAAAAGTCTAGCTGCTTTATTCTCCATGGAATCTCAGATCTGTCTTCTCAAGTCTGGTAGTCCATCAGGCTCCTCCTGGGCTTTCCCTCTCTGTGCTGTTGCCTAGAAACTCTCTCATGGCAACAAAATTGGACAGTTATAGGCCTCGCCTCCCTTGTTTTCCATCCCTTAGGATTACTATCCTTTGTTGCCTTGAGCTCAGGATCTTGAAAACCATTGTTTAAGTTTTTGATTTTGTTTGTTTCAGGGTTTTATTTGTTCCAGGCAAAAGGATAAATTCAGTTCCTGTTAATTCATCTAAGTTGAAGTTCTTTGACAATTGATACGGAGCTGAGGTGGGAAAACTTTGGGACTGGATACCAAAGTTTCAGCCTCAGAAAGTAAAACTAGGGAGAATAAATCCTAGTATTTTGGCTGTTGGATAAGTATTTATATTAATTTTTTTTCAGAAAATAAAAGGTTGTTCATTAAAAAATTATAGAAACATACAAAACAAAAAACTACAGCCACATGAACATCTAAAGTTTTCTTCAATAAATTAATGAAATAAAGTGATTGTGGGCAATCTAAAAAATGATGTAGGTGGTTCCCAAAGTCATATTCATGGGTGAGTACTTATCTTTAAGGATGTTTTCACCAGACCGTAGAAGAATAAGAAAAATGTAGAGAGTTTTTCATAAAACTAAATTTATTCCATTTCAAAGACTATTTTTGACTATGTCCTTTCTACCTTTTTTGTGATAAAGTTCCATGCTTTATTTTTTATTTTATTTTATTTATTTATTTATTTTTTAAATAAATTTATTTATTTATTTATTTATTTATGGCTGTGTTGGGTCTTCGTTTCTGTGCGAGGGCTTTCTCTAGTTGTGGCAAGTGGGGGCCACTCTTCATTGCGGTGCGCGGACCTCTCACTGTCGCGGCCTCTCCCGTTGCGGAGCACAGGCTCCAGACGCGCAGGCTCAGTAGTTGTGGCTCACGGGCCCAGTTGCTCCGCGGCATGTGGGATCCTCCCAGACCAGGGCTCGAACCCGTGTCCCCTGCATTGGCAGGCAGACTCTCAACCACTGCGCCACCAGGGAAGCCCTCCATGCTTTATTGACTTTATTATGATAGCAGATGGATGGTAAGGTATTTTGTTTTGTTTTGTTTTGTTTTTAAAGTAATTACTTGGCAAAAGTAGGAGTAGGCCATCCTATGTTCACTCCCCATAAAATTTTCATTTTACTGCTCTGGGTACTCCAATAGTCTGGAAATACCTGTTTGGCTATGCGCAAATACTTTAGCTCTACTCATTTTTATACAAATAGTGATTACCACAAAACTTTATTCAGGAAAGCTGGTAAAGTTTCTCTTTTTGAGCATCCCTTTACTTGAAGATAGTATGTTTTGCTATGTACAGCTCACAGAATCTTTGTGGACAAGGGGACATATTTGAATGGCCAACCTGGGTCATCTTTATATTTCCTTGTTTTTCTTTACTCCATAATGGCTATGCAACTCAATTCTTTCCTCAGTACTTATAAGCAGTATTTAGAGACTGATGATTGATTTTCATTGTTTCCCAGTATTGTTTCTCTTTATTATATGACAAGAAACCAGGAATTGACTTGGTTTCTTCCCTCTCTGACATCAACATATGGCCAGTATATTAGAATTCTCTGGAAAAAGAGAACAAATAGGATACATACAAATATATATAAAGAGATATATACATATATCTATATCCCTATATATCCTATATATCCTATATATATCCTATTTTGTAGGATGAGCCTGGGTCTAAAGGTCTGAGAACCAGGATGTCTGAAGGCAGAAAATGGATGCCCTAGCTGAAGCTAAAAAGAACAAATTCACCTGTTCTCGGCCTTTTTGCTGTACTTGGGCTCTCAACAGATTGTATAATGCCCACTAGTATTTATTTGTTCAGTATACTGATTCAAATGCTACTTTCTTCCGGAAACATCCTCATAGACACACCCAGAAATAATGCTTTACCAGTTAGGTGAGCAACCCTTAGCCCCGTCAAGTTAACACATAAAGTTAATCATCACAGCCGGTGAGAAAAATATCTTTTCAATGATAACAATAATGATAATACTATTTCAATGATGATAATAATAATAAAACAACTTTGTGAGGTGGCCATCATAATTCTTATTTTATAAATAAAGAAGTTAAGTCTTAAGGAAGGTAAGTAACTGCTCAAGATGTCACAGCTAAGATAAAGCTCTAGATAAGACTCCAGCTCTGTGTTGGGAAAAGGCAGTGTCCCACTGCCTTCAAGTGAGGAGATGAGTTTCAGTGTTTTCCAAATTGTGGCAATATGTTCCTCTCCAGACAGTATTCAGAATCTCCAAAGAGGAGCAAATGACTCTATTCTATGCACAAATTATTTATTGCTTCTGTTATTATACAGAGCTTTTTATTTAAAGAGGAGAATGTTGCTAATGATAAATTATACTCTGTTGTTGAAATAAACCTTTTATTTATTTTTTAATTTTTTTAAACTTTTTATTTTATATTGGAGTATAGCCAATTAACAATGTTGTGATAGTTTCAGGTACACAGCAAAACGACTCAGCCATACATATACATGTATCCTGAAAAGGCTTGAAAAGCAAAGGAAACAGACATTCCAAAAGAAGCATGACCACGACCTGTTTTTTTTTTTTAATAAATCTTTTCTTTAACTAAGATCTCCTAAAAATATTTCCATTTTTATAAACGCATTCTGGTTTCTTTGTGAAAATGGCTGCAAGGATATGTCACTGGGTAGTTTCATTAAAAATTACGAGTGTTCACCATTACTGTGAAAAGTTCCTGCAGCCTGTTTCCTGCACTTGGGGAAGGGTGCAGCTTTCCAGTGATGGCTGCCCATGAATCTTGGAGACCTGCACCTGCAGATTCCAGCCACAGGCACAAACAGGCACTGTGAGAACAGCCCCCATTCTGTAAAAACGAAAAGGTCTGCTGTTCTACAGAAATGTTTAGGACAGAGAAGCGAACCTCAATGAGATACACAAAACCCATACACCACTGAGATTAGATAAATTGCTGGAGTTGTTTAGAAGGCCAGGCAGGAATAAACATTCTCTTCCTAAATGTAGTTTCCCCGCACTTGGGACAAGCGTACTATCTGATTACCCGGGATGATTTATTTATCTTTCTAGACTGTTGACATGAAGTCTGAATTCAGGCCCAGGAATAGGTGTACTTCCTGTTGTTATTTTGTTTGCAGAAATCACTGACTTCTCTCGTGTTACTTTTTGTGATTGCTGGAGCTAACAGTATTGAAGTTTATAGTGTGCTATATCATCTGTAATAGTAAAGTCATAGTAAATCACTCTGGATTTGAAGTTTAGGTCACGGCATAATAATCCACAATGAATAGAGTTCCTGCTTTATTTATGGTTTCATCTACAACCTTGTATCAGTGATACTTCAGTTTCTTCTTGATATAGATTTTTCATATAGTTTCATGATAACTTGTAAAATTTATGCTGCAGGATAAGTAAACTCTTTGGAGTACTCGTTCATTTATTTGTTTATTCTTTGACTTCACAAATTTTTATAATATGTCTAATCTCTGCCAGACATTTTTGTGGATCATGGGGACTCAGTGATGGAAAAGAAAGATGAGTCCTGCTCTTGTAGAGCTCATGTTTTAATTGAGGGGTAGAGTGGAGGGGAATAAAACGAACAAGAAAATATCAGGTAGGAATGTTGCTCAGGAGAAATTACGACAAACTGAAGAAGTCAAGTGTGGCCGCAAGCCTGCTTTCAATCAGGCAATCAAGGATGGCCCCTCCAAGGAGGTGGCATTTAAGCTAATGCCTGAATGAGAAATAGACTGCTGTGCAAAGATTTGATGGAGGAGCATTCCAGCCAGATGTAACAGCTAGTATAAGGATATAGCTATACTGTGGACATGGTGAGACACACATCATGTCACCTTGACTTCTTTTTTTTTGTTTTTAATTTGTAATATATTTTATTTAACCTACTATTTAAAATATTATTTCAACATATAGTCAATGTAGCAACTATTGCGATCATGTCCAAAATATTAAGTGGTTAATCAATATAAAATTATTAATGAGATTTTTACATCATTTTTCATACTAAGTTTTCAAACTCTGGTGTGTATTTTACACTTACAGCACTTCTCAATTTGATCAATAGCCATATGTGGCTAGTGGCTACCTTGACTTCTTACTCTGATTTGCTTTCACTTTGACTGTTCAGATGTTCCTTCTGCACTCTGTGCCTTCCCTCTCCCCCTTCAAATTTGTGTATTCTTAATAAAAACTATATTATTAGGGGACTGGAAAAATACTGCTTTAACTAATTGATTCTGTAGTGTTTTCAGGAAATTATTCCACATTTAGAATAGTTTTACAAAATGATTTAATTTAAAAGTAGCTACATAAGAAACAGGTAGATTTCAAAACAGTTCCCCCCAAATCTTTGATCTCCAAACTTTCATTAAAATTGGCAAATGTAATGTCCCTTAAAAACACAAACAAAGAAAAAAATGCAATGCTTTTTCTCTCTGGAAAGATAAAGGGAACTTTTTCCCAAATGAGGTAACTTGGAAGCTGGGAGACAGATTCACACATTCATAACATGAAACTCCCAGGGCATCGTTTCCTAAATTATTTCTTTCACTGCCCTCTTGGTAGCTCAGTGTCACGGATGAGTGAGTTTACCTCACAAGTAAGCAGTTAGCTCCCCAAGAACAGACTCTTAACCTTAGCTCGCCACGTGATTAAACTCAGAGTGAATGCAAAAGATTAATGAGGGCCCTGAGTGAAAACAGTCTCTTGTAAGGACGGCACTAAATCTTGAAAGTCTGGTTGTTATTGTTTGTGGAGGCTGAGTCCTGGACCAACCCCAGAAGGGATCATGGTGGTGGTGGGTCCTGGTTTGAGTATTATCTTTAATGCCTTGACCCTGTTTTTCTGTGGCTGGCATAATGTCATTCTTCTTTGTAATCTATTTTTAGGAGTCACAACATATTCTTGCATTTTCTCAGTGTATCTAAATGTAGATCTTATCAATCTACTTTTACTCCACTTATTTTCCCAGATGATAGAAAGAGGACACATTCTCACATTTGGAAGTGCATGCTTTAGTTCTGGTATATTCTCCCTCCAAGTACACTAAAGACTTTTTTTCCCCTAGTGTCGGTCTTCTAATGGACAATAAAATGGTGAGAAAAGAATCTGTAAACTCTTCCCATTCTCCTCAGTTTTTCCCTATCTTGCCACTTTTTTCAATCCTATGCCATTTTAGTAAAGGAAATATGAAGAGCGATTGTTGGGAAGAAAGGATATTAAGGAGAAGCCATTGACAACTAACAGTCAGCCAAGTAATCACAACAAGAAATTTAATATTGGCAGGTAAGATAGCCTGGTTGGAGATTGCATATGCAAATTGTGAATAGATTATAAACAAATACTTATTATACACATGAGGAAAATCTGAATCGACTCCACTTTACCCAGTTTCCGTCAATTGACTACTAGTGGTGGTCTCCAAAGAGCATTCTAATAGGCCAGAATGAGGCATTGATTTTATAAAACAGAATCTTCAAAGGAGGGGGAAACCAAGCCTGTGGGGAAGGACAGCAAAAGTCTGGCAAGAGGTCATGGGAAAGGAAGGAATCACCGTGGGGTTTGGACTTGGAGAAAGAAGTAGCAGCAGTCCACAGCCCAACCTGTCATTAGCTAAAAAACAAAAACAAAAACAAAAACAAAAAACTGCCACTAACCTCAGAATGGATTAAGTTGAAGGTTATTTTTTCCCCTCTCTAGACTCATTTCCTATCTGGAGTTTATGTTAATAATTTCACTGCTTCTCTACAGTCCTGAGTTTGAGGAGGGAGGGGCTAGATCTTAAAACTTTCAATCTAATAGTACTGTATATGACCCCAAAGTGTAATGTGGAAAGATTTCTACTGAGCTAATAGCTACGAATACATCAGTTTTCTATCAAAAGTTACTTTATAGCAGACTGCTATTGGGTAATTGAGATACACTTTACTAAAATTATAACAGGTTTAAACTAGTGGTTTTTATTAATATTTGTTTTTGTTTTTTACGATCCAATTACCCGGAACACTACAGTTTATTCAGAACCGGTATCTTTTTATTTCAAAAAAGACATTGATCATTTTTATGAATGTTTAAAACTTTTAACAGCTTTGTATGGTTTTGCCGAGTGAAAATTTCAACAAGTGTCTTGATTTTTTTTTTTCTTTTCTGGGTAAGTTGCTGTGCTTCATTTGTACCATAGAAATTTTCTATTCTATATATTTCTCTCTCTCTCTCTCTCTCTCTCTCTGTCTGTCTATATATATATATATATATATATATATATATATATATATACACACACTATATATACACACTATATATTTATATATACTCTATCATATATATTTATATATTCTACCTATGTATTTATATTTATCTATCTATATAAAGAATTTTAGAAAATCAGTAATCTGAATTTATTTCTTCTCTGACAGTATTGAGAGAGTTTACTTTCTAGGTACTAGATGTCCCATTAGGAGAAGGCTTTATTCATGAAATAGTATAAGATGCTTAAAGCAGTTGCTTTAAAGAACAGACTTAATTAACCACTATTTTCATTTTCATATATTACAGTTACTGGGACACTATGCTGGGGTATAGTAGACTTTCCCTTTCCCTACTTTCCTTCAATGTAGTAATTAAATTTCCTATGTAAAAAATTTTTTTGATTATTTTGGAGAAATAGAGCTTTCCTCCATTTTGGCTTTGGTTTTTCTAGTTTCATTTTACAAGGCACAAGTAATAATAGTTTTTCTTTAAATATTTGTTTTCTTTTTTCTCATTTATAAATTTATTTTTTACTGAAGTATAGTTGATTTACAGTATTAGTTTCAGGTGAACAACATAGTGATTCAGTATTTTTATAGATTATACTCCATTAAAAGTTATTACAAAATAATGGCTATAATTTCCTGTGCTGTACAATATATCCTTGTTGCTTATCTATTTTATATATAATAGTTTATATCTCTTAATCCCATACTCCTATCCTGTTGCTCCCCCTACCCTCTCCCCACTGGTAATTAGTTTGTTTTCTAGATCTGTGAGTCTGTTTATGTTTTGCTTTAAATATTTGGAGGACAAAATGAGTAGGAAAATGTAAAGTTTGATATAAATTCTAGAGGTTTTAGTTTTTTATGCTTACTGATATGTAGTGCTTATATGGAGGTTTCATTTTTCAGAGTTCTTTTTCTTTTTCTTTTATAATGACAACATTCCTCAGAAGAGGAAAGCATTTAGCATTATTTCTATTTTGCCTTTACAGATGTTGTATGATTATATGAGTTTTACAAAAAGGTCATCAAAAAATCTAATGTTGTATTCCCCCCCATTAGGCTTTAATAGTTAAATGAAATGATAGCAATGATAGTAAACTATTTTGTGATTTTCCAATTAAGAATGTTTTATTCTGTATTCAGATTACTCATATGTTATATGACAGAGTTATCTGTGGTTTACTTAAGAAAGACTTAATGAAAATATTATTATGAATTTTAGTCTCTAGGGATAGTAAACCCTCTCATTTCTTGTCATAAGACAGCCTTCAGGAAGTTGAACCTTTTTGCTTTTAGTAAAATTAATTGGACAGGAATTTGTAGACAGCTTGTAAGATTGTGTCCAGGTAGATTAAAAAATTTCAGAAACAGGCAAAATTATTATTGACAAAATTATTTTTGCCGAAAATTTTGTTCAAGCAAATATAGAAATAGTTGTAAAATGACAGTTTGCATCCGAGATGTACCACAAGCACTCTATTTTGAAATTGGATAGGAGCTAAGATTATCCAGCAAGTACTCATCTCATCATGAAAGAAAAATGCTGAGTTGAAGGTGGCGTGACACATTTCTCCATTCACAGCTGAGTGGGCAGGTGACACATGTTAGAGAGAGAGCTGCTTTCTGATTTTCCTGATAAAGCTTGTCAACTAAATTGAAGTTTAGATTTTGAAAATATCAAAGTGGATGACCTCTTTGGCATATTTTAACATTTAACTAAGTCTTACACATGGCTCCAGAAGGGGCTCTTCCTTTTCCAGTTAATACTAAATTACCAGTGCTTTGGCAGGAAGAATAAAGTGCTATGTGGGTTATGATTCTGGAGAGTTAACATTTAAATACTCATTATACATTACATTTATAGAAAATACTAAGAGGAAGTTTCTCCCTGGCAAGCTCCATCGAAGGTTGTCTTTTTAGAATCAACTGCAAGTCTCTTTAACACTGTCCTTGTGATCTGTGCATATAGGTTGAATCATCATATGTCTTATAAATGGGTCCTTTTTGTACATTAGTCATTATATCCCCTCCTAATGAATTCATGTCAACTTGCCTTCTACCAGGCCAGCATATGTTTTTCAACTTTGGGAAGAGACAACAAAAGAGAAATACTTTCGCACTCTGGACATGACTGAATAGTTGCCGGCTCTCAGTGGGAAATAGACCCCATATAATTAGCATGGTGATATGTGGATACACAATTGCCGACACGCAGATTCACTTTTTTGCATTTTATTTTAGGTATTAAAACATGTATAATATTTCTTCTGAATAAGTCAGGCATAATTAAGAGCCACATGTGACTAAATCAGGAAGGGTGATTTCAGGGAATTGATTGGCATACATCGAGAGTTTTAGAAAAGAACTGTCAGTGGTTTATATTTATTATCTTTTGTTCATGGGGCCCTCTGAAGCCAGCTGCTGTGCCAAAGTCCTTTGTCATTCTTCCTCTCCAACTTCTAGTTTGCCAAGTGAGTTTCCACATCAGTGGCAGCACTTACACAAATTCTAGTACAGTTTTTTTAATCTTAGTGAGAAGCATAGAATCTGAACATTTTACTAAAGTGCAGTGACAATGGTACTTAATATCAAGCAGCAGCTTTTATCCAGGGATATCTATAGAATTTAAAATTGAATTGGCCCAAATTATTTACAAGCATTAGGGGCACTGGGTTACCATACTTAGACCAGAATTTATTTGACATTTGAACACCCTGAAAGGAAATGTGAATTTTTCATCTAGCATCTTCAAAGAGTATAAAATGACTACCACAGGCCTATAATAACCATACAGTTTATTCACACTCATATACACAATCTTGGAATTACTTTTATTTACCACTCTCATCCTTATTTCAAGTCTAGTTGTATACTTTATGAATCCACAAATGATTGCCTTTATTGAAGGGCTTGTGTTATTCAAGATGACTTGTAAAGTTTACTCAATCCTCCCTAGCAAGGGAAACAGGAAATTCCAGAGAACGCTAGACTCAGCAAACCTATAAAATCTGAGAAAGCAGACCATTATTTCTGGAGACATTTCACATAACACTTTGGGAAGCAATGACTAATTAGTTTTTGGTCTTAACAATAGCACTTTCAGGGGCCTTTTTTTTTTTTTTTTCCTTTCATAGCTTTCATATTAGGAAAAGAAGAAAAGTAGCTCTGAAGGATGAAATATTGGCAATGTATGCACTTGCTTCTCTGTAGGAGCTCAACTCTGATCCTTAGTACAATTACCTTCATTGCCTGGCTGGTATTAGCCGGCTGGAGAGTAACAACCAATTGTTGCAGGCACTACAACATCCTAATATGCTTTCCCTCTAGTAACTGACTGATTATTTCAAATTGAAGGCTCTGTTCTATTCGTAAATTCCTGTTGTAGTAAGTCAAGCCCTTAAAGAAACATAGGTGCTTGTTCATGCCTGGAGTCTCATCTTCTCCAAGGCAGTACCTTGCCTAGCCACCCAGCTACAACTGCCGGTGAATACTTAGTCATTATCAGGGATAGGATTTATTCTGAGTTCTCTCAATGTAAATATTTGCATGCTAAATCTTCCTTCTTCCTGTCTTCCTGCCTCCCTTCTCTACTTAATAATTTACTCATTCATTCTTTTATTCGGTTTAGGATTTCACTTTCCTATATCTACCTTAACTGGGACAGTTTTCCCATTGCACAGCCAGTCTGTCATTGAATCCTATTAGCTCCACCTCTATAATCCTGATCCTGAGCCTGGTCTCTACCATGTCTCTTGCATTACTGCAATACTCTAACTGATCTCTTTGCTTCTATTCTAAATTCCGTGGCCTCCCACCTTGCCCTGGTTTATTCTAAATCTGGCAACCCAAGTGCGCCTTTAGAAGTCATACCATGTCTGTCCTCTGCTCAGAACTCTCTAGTAGCTTCTCATCTTTCTCAGAGTAAAAAGCAAACATGTACCCCAGAGCCTGTAAGAATCTGTGCCTCCCCTCATTCTAATTCATCTCCTGCCACTCTTTCCTACCATGCGGGCTTCCTTGCCATACTGCCAACATGCCAAGCACAACCCACTTTGGTGCCTTTGTATGTGCTACTCCTGCTGGTCAGATAGATAGACCTTATATCCCAGATATCTGTGTGGCTCTCTGCACACATCTTCAGAGCTGTGCTCAATTGTCACCTTCTTAGAGAGACTTTTGCTGACTGCCCTGTATAAAATAGCAGTGCTACCCCTGCCACACCTTACCCCACCCGTACTCCTTTTCCCCACACCCCACATGCATTTATTTGGTTGTTTATAGTCTGTCACCCCTGAGTAGAACATAAACTTCACAGAGGCAGAGACTTCGTTTTGGAACTGCTGTATACCCTATGCCTAGAAAAATATCTGCCATGAAAAAATGAATAATTGATAAGAATTAGTCTACTTTCTCCTCATTTTCTTTCCTTCGTCCTATGCCTCCCACCACCACCTTCCTTAATTCAGCCGCGCGCTCATGGCTCAAGAACATGGTATTTTGTTTCTCGTTAGTTACAAATGCATTATTCATCCTTCCACGCCTGTAGAAAAGTTACTTTTCTTTTTAATGTTATTTATTTTTGGCTGCGTTGGGTCTTCGTTGCTGCACATGGGCTTTCTCTAGTTGCGGCGAGCGGAAGCTACTCTTCCTTGCGGTGCGCGGGCTTCTCATTGCGGTGGCTTCTCTTGTTGCGGAGCATAGGCTCTAGGCGCCCGGGCTTCAGTAGTTGTGGCATACGGGCTCAATAGTTGTGGCTCGTGGGCTCTAGAGCACAGGCTCAGTAGTTGTGGTGCACGGGCTTAGTTGCTCCGTGGCATGTGGGATCTTCCCGGACCAGGGCACGAACCTGTGTCCCCTGCATCGGCAGGCGGATTCTTAACCACTGCACCACCAGGGAAGTCCCGAAAAGTTACTTTTCATTGGATGTTGGTACTTCTTTTCATGTTCTCAATTACAGATGGCCAGTAGAAGTTTGAGTTTGTGTGTGTTTTAAACTTTCTTTACACTGTAATGTTTGTAATAAAAACAAAGAGGAATATAGATTACATGTCTTTGATATTCTTTCCCCATATTGTTGCAAGAAATTCAAGAATGAATGCAAGGCATGTAGTTTAAACTTGGAGAGGCAAAAATTCAAAATTTCTTTGAACCAAATCATGGAATCCCTATGCTATTTGTTGATAGATGCATTTCCCATTGAGTCTGAGAGCTGACATCAAATATAGACTCTTCTAAATACACTAGATTCTTCTTTAAATTATTTTTTCAGTAGTTAATTAAAATATTTGAAGAACTCATTTCAGTTGCATTCAAGTAAAATTTCCTAAGAGATTACTATGTAAAATAATACCGATAATTTATGACTGCTTCTGGGGTGTTAGGAACTCTTATAGGCATTTCACACATTAGTTCATTTAAATTTTAAAAGTTATAACAGTTCTAAAATGTAAAGAATATCATCCTTATTTCACATTAGGAAACTGAGGCTTCTGATCAGTTAGTTTGTCAAAGTCCAAGAGCCAGGAATGCAAAAGCTGGAAGTTGTCTGAGTCTGAATTTAAAGCTTCTTCTCCTAAACTAGTGTTTCTCAAAGTTGTGACCACAACATACAATAATAAACTAATTTTAAATTCTGTTTATTTGCATACATACATATAATTGCAACGTAAGTTTCATTAATATAATACCCTCACCATATGTAATGGACTCTGATATTTTCTATTCTGTTCTAGCCTAGCCTAGCCTCCCCAAGTCATGCCATGCCTTGCCTCTCCTTTTCTCTCCTCTCTTCTTCTGTCCCTTCCATCTCCTCCCCCTTCCTTCCCTTCCTTCCCTTCCATCCCTTCTTATCACATCCCACCCCATTTCATCCTGTCCCACAACCCACTGTATCAGTGTTATGATGCACACACTGTTCTAGAAACTGCTTCTATATTCATGAAGCACTGTGGATACAAGATGCAACAAAATGAAACCTTAAGGAACCTGTAAGAGGATGGAAAGAAATTAATGGTTAGATATAGTAATCATTTAAAATAATATATTAAATTTCAAAGGCCTTTGACTTTTTTACTTCTCTGAGGTTACAAAAGTAGGAGAGATTCCTTGGATTTCTCCTCTCATATTTTTTAAAAAATATTTATTTGGTTGCATTGGGTCTTAGTTGCAGCAGGGGGGCTCCTTAGTTGTGGCTCACTGGCTCCTTAGTTGTGGCATGTGAACTCTTAGTTGTGGCATGCATGTGGGATCTATTTCCTGGACCAGGGATCCAACACGGGCCCCCTGCATTGGGATCGCAGAGTCTTAACCACTGTGCCACCAGGGAAGTCCTGTCTCCTCTCATATTTTTAAGGGTCCCAGCCTGATAAAGCCAGGAGAATTGGGGAAATGACTCCCATAATATGGTCATACCATGGCTATGCAACTTTGCCATTTATTTCTTCCAAGTCCATGACACTCATTTTGATACCTAATCAAAAGCTGTTATTCTTTAATTTTGTGGGTATTTTTAATACCTATGCATTATATCCCCAGTAACACTGTAAACTCCAACTCAAGGAACGACCAAATGAGATACTGTGAATGGGTTTTGAAAACAGAAGGCTAAATACATGCAATGAATCCTTGCTGATGTATAATCATCGCTGCTAGCATTATTATTATTCTCTTCTACCCCTATGATGTCTTAAAAAGTAAATGTTAAATCACTGCCTGTTGTATTGATGAATGAGGGAATTATATACTGGTTTCAATACTGTATGATACATTTGATGGTGAGTGACTGTGAATTACATATCAATTTCTCCATATTTCAGCATTAATTTCTTTATCTATTGTGAGAAAATCATTTATTCAGTTTATTCAACAAAGATTTATTGAGAACTTGGTAGGTATAGAAAGAACACCGTGCTGAATTCCATCTCTGCTGCCTTCATCATAAAATCAGAATTCCTTAGTGTGTCCTTTTTACCTCTTCAGTCTTATCTCTTGTGCATTTCTGCTTACATTCTCGCTGGACAAGTGCTATTTGAAGGGTTCTGAATAAAACATGCATCCAGGCCTTTGTGCCTAAGCGCAACTGTTTAGTCCTATTTGTCTGACACATCTAATTATGTCTTTCACAATCCGTATCTATCAATTGTTGCTTTCTTTCTCCAAGGGAGTGTCAAGCTTCCATTCATCTATCCATCTAGCCACTTAACAAATGCTCACCCACTAGACTCCACCTCTGAGCTGGGTAGTGGTGTTACAGCGGCCATCATGACAGAGTCTCTGCTCTTGGGAAGCACCTTCTTGCTCTCTGCTCCCACTGCCAGCTCCCTCTTCCATTCCTCTGTTGAGTATGTTGTTTTGTAACCATTATACTTATCTGTTTCTTCTGATAGATTATGAACTCCCATGAGGGCACATACGTTAACTTATCTGGGGGGGGAATTTCCAGTGCCTAGTAAGGGGTCTTGCACGTGGTAGACAACCAGTAAATCCTAAATTAATGAATGGAAAAACTTTTGTGAAAATTGGCATAGATTGCTCATCACAAGCCTGGTGATGCAAGCTATCCCCAGCCTCTCAGATTTGGGGCTTTCTGATTTACTTCTGTTTGCATCTTCACCTAGAATTGGGAATAATACTACTTTCCACATACTGAACATTAAGGATTATGTTGGAAATGTGAATGTTCATTTTTTGTGCTTGAAACATCTAGAAGGAAGGGTTCTGCACAAGAGGATCAAAGTCTGTGGTTATATGGATTATGTCAACAAGATTTAAATAAATAATATTTGTGCCACACTAGAAGTACTACTACTAATATATATACAATACTTATTTTGATGGCTATTACATATTTTCTTTGAAGATATTGAAGTGATATATGAGAAGAAGTAAATTTTTAAAAATCTGTTACTGCTGAAGTCCGTATTATTGTTCAGTCACAGTTTGATTGAAATGATATTTTTTAGGAGATTTCTACTCCAGATAAAATTGTGCAAAGATTATTTTTTGGTCACCTATCCCAAATGTTTAGGTAGTGATCTTAATGGAAAAAGTCTGTAGTTGTTGAAAGTTAGTATAAATCTATCAGAAACTCTTGTGAATGATGGTACGGTAAATGGGAAAAGATTCCTCAATTCCATTCATTTTTCATTTAAAAATTCATATGTAGTTGTTTTGTTTTCATACTAATTTCAAGATAGACTGATCTTTAGAAATCCATCTGTCTTAAGTTTAAGTTGTGGAACTATCATGAGGGACTGTTTGATGTTTCACATATACAATAAATAGTTCATTTAACTTCTTTGCAAGGAAAGGGGTATAAAACATTTAACATCTGCTACAAATGGTTGTACCTTGTAAATTGTAAGTTCAATATATAATGTTTTCATAAAAATTTGCATTGCTAAATGAGGCTTTATTTTTATATACAATTTATAGTTCCAAATCATCCATGTGTTAGCAGTAGCCAGATAATGAAATGTAGATGGTGGTTTAGCATTGTTTATTTATTGAGGCAAGAAGTAGATGGATAAGGAATAGATTTGATATGATGCAAATAATAGGATTGATGGTCCTGAAATCCAAACTCTGGTACGTATCATTTACTGATGAATAAATCTAACTATACAAATACCACTTACATACATATTATTAACTGATGATTCTCTATAGGATGAGGCTAATGTGGGCAAGAGGGATTTCTAAGGCTCTCTTCCAGTGGGACTGGAGGTTTTATTTACTAGTTAAAACTCTGTAAATCTCTTCCTAGCACTGGCAATTCAGTATCAGATTTTTTGAGCTGATTTTAATTAAAGTTGATTTTAGCCTCAATGTCACTTCATGTGAAGCTAAAATGGTCTGTGGAAAGTAGTCTTTTATGTATGAGGGTAAAAGAAGAATTTTAAAAGCATTATACGGGTATGTGTGTGTGTGGTATATGTGTATGTTTATATATGTATAATATATTCGAGAACACTAAGATAAAGCCAGCCAAAAATATCATACAGCTTTTTTGTTACTGTAGTTCGTTTGAGCTCCAACCAAAGGAACTCCGGCCAACTGAAGTCAGACCCTCTGAGTCACCAGTGTATACCTATGTGACCATGGACAAATCACTTAAACCCTCGAGTTCCTCTGTGCTCATCTGTAATCTGTTTTTTTTTTTTAAATTCCTACCATCAAAATATATACTTCAAAAGCCATATAGAAAAAGATTACAAATTTGACATGTTGTAGACTGACAGAGAATATATGTAACATATATGTTAGATGCTGGGTAAATATATACCATAAATCTATAAATAACATATAATTTGTTCCTACAGATCACTAGACAAACTCAATGCAAACATGGGCAATGGTTATGCAAACAAAATTCATAGAAGGAGATATGCAAATGGCCATATGACATACACTTAAGAAGAAAACATTACTATGAGATACCTTTCTTCACCCTGAGCATTGGTAAAGCTTTTTAAAAGATTGGTATTACACAGTGTTGGTAATGGTATGGGGAACTGGGCACTCTGATATATTATTAGAAACATTTTGCAGGCCAATTTGTCATTTAAAAATTTAAATATAATACTTGGCAAGCGATTGGACTTTTTAGACTCTACTTATACATCTACATATTTATACATTTGTGCAAACTCATGCACATAGGCTTTTTATTTACAATCACAAGGTGATTGGAGAAGGGTTAAATTATGACATATCTGTAAATTAGGATGTGATAGAGATGTGTATCTAGACATGGAAAGGTCCAAGACATTGCAGAAGTGAACAGAAATTATATGCTACGCCTATTACCTATCTATCTGTCTAGCTATCTATCAATCTATCTGTCTATTTATCTGGTGTGTGTGTATGAACATAAATACTTAGTTGACAGGGGCATCTGGAAGCATACACAGCAAACTTAACAGTTGTTAATCCTGGGAGGGGGGTAATTTCTCTTTTTATTCCCTAAACTTCTAAATTGCTTTAACTTTACAGGGCTAAACTTTTAATAATATTTTAAAAACCAACAGAAGTTCTAAATTATCCCTGCCTATATCCCTGCCTATATGCTATTAAGGTCAAAGGGAATTACTGAATGTAAATTTATTTTTGAACACTGCAAGTACCAAATAGTAGATATAAAGTGTATGCATGTCATGGTATGACTTCATCTTTACTATCTGGACTTATGTAGAATGTGTGTCATGTAATTTTGGATGAATGTGAATAGCCCCCACTTGACAAGCACTTAATTTATACTGCATAGTTCACTACTAATTGGATCTGTTGGTTTTGAATAATGCTAAAATTTCTCTTCTGGTAATTGCAGAGAATTAAAATGGGAAAGTTGCCACATATCGGAGTTTTCAGTCAATCTCTCTGTCTTTTTCATTCTCTCTCTGTCTCACTTTCTCTGTAACTCTGTGCACTCTGTTTCCTCCATTCTGCCTCTTTCTTCGTCTCTTCTCTCATTCTCTTAAATTCTAAAAATATTGATAGCCTTATATAAATACTGGAAGAAAATTGTAATTTGACTTCCTAACAGTAATGCTAAACTTTGAAATGTTTAAAATTGGTTAAATCAAGGCAACAAATTAAACCCTGACTGACTGTCAATCTTATTATAGTCTCTCACTTATATAAAAACTCAAGATCTTTTGCCCATTTCATTTCTACTCCATCAGGTTCCTAAGAGCCTCTGCAGTGAAGATGCTAATATGCCCACTACCACTGTTTCCTCTTCAGTCCTCTAAGAAACCCTGGGCATTTCTTGGTCCAACAACCTGAGAGGTCCTGGCCTTCATTACTGTTGTCTTCTCACTGATGAGGAGACCTATTAGTATTATAGTTTGAGAAATCAATTTACTGGGTTGAGACCATCATTTTTAAACACAGGATCGAAAGTAACAGAGTGCACACAACATGTTGTAAGGGAAGTATTATTTATAAAACTATATTTTCTCTCTCTCACTCTTTTTCTCTCTGAGGCTGATGATTCTCAAAAGCCATAACAACTACATTTGCCATAATAAACAGACATAAAATATGTAAAGCTAGAATCTACTTGATCCTTTTTCTTACTACAGCCTCGTATGTATCTTTTATGAGCCCTGATACTCTTATATGTAAGTGCCATCTTTTATGAAAGCTGCTTGACCTTTGGGCTTCCTTATTAATGTTTTGGAAACCAATTCCATAATAAGAGTTAACGATATAGGCAGTGCCTTAGGAGAAAGATCTGGCTTCTAGTTCCAACTTTACCTCTCTTTGCTCTTGGAGACTTTGGCAACACGATGAACTTCTCTGGACCTTGTCCTTCATATATAGAATGGATAGAGTAATATCAAATGTTAATAAAAACTGAAGGAGTAACCCAGATAATGAATCAAAGGCCTTTCTAGGTCTAACGTTTGTGTGTCTAAGACCATGCCATTCTATTGCACATGAAAATATCATAAGCTCTTTCATATCCAGTGCTATGTAGACATTTGGCCAGTTTTCTTTTTAACCTGTTAGATGACTTCACCCATATCATCTGTCAGCTCTTACTGTAATATTTTACTTGGACATTTGTCATTTTTCTTTCTCTCCATTTTGGATTTACTCTTATCTTTTGTGAGTTTTTTTTAATATAATTTAGCACTTGTGTGCAAAATACTAAATTCTTAAATAAATATATTTAGAAAGATTTAAAAGTACACAAATGTATACGTATATGCACATATAAAATCTATTTTTTAATGTAGTAGTATGACACTTCCTTGGAAATAATGCGTTGTGATTTATTTCATCTTTTACTTTCACACATGCATAATATAGGTTGCAAATTATCTTACATTCCAAAGACATTTTTCAATATTCACCTGTTTTGAGGTGAGCCTCTCAGGAGACTTACATTTTAGAAATCTAAAACAAAAGAAAACAAACTATGTAAGAGCCCTCCTCTTTTACCCATCTTCTATTCAGAGAGGCATTTGTAAGTTTGAAAGGGCAGCAGAGTTACCCAGGGGAAGTTAATTTTCACACAAATTTTCATTTCCCAATGCAGGGACTCTTCAAAATGAGAGCAAATTAAAGGTAATAGATGACCAGTGACTATCCTTATGTACACTGATATTATACACAGGATTTCTTTCCTATCAACATTTAGCATTTTCCACCCCTGTATTAGTTGTTGTGATTGGGTGGGAAGAACTATTTTTTTTCCCTCTGTCACACTCATTTCTCTTACAAGATACATTACTTCATGCAGATTAAGATTCACATTGATGCTTGGAAATAAGAAATATGAAACAATAGAAAAGGCCAAATACACCCCCAAACACACACACCCCCCTCCCCAATTGCTAGATTCACTTTCCTGCAAAGCTGAGACTTACACACAGGTGATCGTGGTACATCCTCCTCTCTGCCCTCCCACTCCTACTTCCCCTAATATATTCCTGTATTCATCTTTATCTTCATTGGGGGGGGTGGTCCACAGTCAGTTAAATACCTTGGATTTTCAATGGGTTTGTAAAAGCCTGCATTATCTGAAATACTGCAATTCTCAGAGTAATAAAACTAAACTATGTTTATAATAGGTTTTATCCTTTTGAGTGGAAGTTTACACCATACTACTACTTTGAAATATCTATTTATAATTTTTTTATGCTGTAGCACCATGGGAAATCTATATTTTTTCCTTCTCTCTAGGGTTTTCAATGGTTGGGTAGTCAAGACAGTGCCTGGTTAATTAGCAGCTGGTTTGTCCACATCCCCAGAGTCTCATTCAGTCCCAGCCCAGACACAAATGTACAGCTTCAAACCAGGGAAGGTGACTTTGATGTGGGGCTGATATGATTCTCAAGGGGGCATATTTGAGGATTCAGCTACAATGTATGCCGCAGACACCCAGGCTGATGGCTGATTGACTCCTAATATCTGAATTATTCTCCTGAACCAGTACAACTCAACGGGAGCCCCTGATTTGCCAGGGTACCACAGATAAAGAATTCACAATAGTCCCTGCCCTGATACAAACTCACATCCATAGAACTGAGGTAGAATCTCAGTAATCACTGACTAGCCGGGGATGATAAAGCCCAACTTCACTTAAAGGGGTTTATTGACTTGAGATTTTTCTGAAGGAAACTCCTCTCATTGCTTTTGATTATAATTTCCACAGGGATCAGATGTTATATTTTAGCATTAATTTTGTGTACTATGACATCAGGGAAAATTATTTAGTAATTTAATGTAACTGTATTTTCTCGAACAGAAAATTAAACTGAAGAAAACCAATGGGTAAATAGTCTCATTTCTTTCATAAAACCAGGTTGGAAACTGTTATATTACAGGGAGCACACACATATACCTCACAGAAGGAAATAGAGTTCAATAAACAGGAAGTAAGCACTAGTGATACACTGAGGATGCATTTTTATTTTTAAGTTTTGGCTTTTCAGGTGTTAGTTATGGTCCATTCTAAAAAAAAACATGTTATGCTTTAATAATAATAATAATAATATTAACCCTGGAAGTAAATATTAGCGAAGCTCTCAAGATACATGTGTAGATAGATAGATAGATATAGATATATATATATTAAGACCAAATGTTTAACTCTTGTGTCAACTAGCAGAACACCACCCTTCATTTATAAAATAGAATGTAGGAACTTAAAAATGCTTTGTATTACAATAGAACCCAGTGTGAATTTGTACACACACACACGCAGATGTTACAATCCATATATATATACATATTTATGCACACACATATATACCCACACACACATATATATGCAAATGTATGTATGTATGTTTGTATGTATGTATGTATCTTATCTAGCAGGAGAAGAAAAGCTTCATTCTGGCTATGGCAGTTACTAAGGAAGATAGTGATTTACTATCAACATCAATAAAGAAATAAGTCTCTGAATAGACGTCTCAGTCTATATTTTCTGCATACTAAGTGGCGTATCTTGTAAATAAAAGGGGAAACTAGATCACTATATTTTTATCCTCCAAGCACTGTATATCCCATACTTATTTGAGTATATTTAAATTGCTATTTCCAAATATATTTATTATTTTTAAGCATATGGGATGAGATGTTGGTTTCCTAGACACAACAGAGTCTGGTTATTTGACTTTGTTGGAACTTCTTTTTTTTCCTTGCATGTTAATAGTTCTTCACTCTACGCCATGCCCAAAGGAAGCACTAGTGAATAAATAAAATAGTGCCAACTGTGATTTTAAGATAAATGTTTGGTACCAAAATATAAGCTGTGAATGATACCACAATTCTGTTGTCATTGTTCAGAAAGTGGGGTTTTACTAACCCCTCCTGTTGTTCATTAGAATCAAGTACTGTTTATCATTTTTGTCATAATACGACTTTCATCCACTTAATTTGTAGGTACTGAGAATAGAACATATTATCTTTCTCATCTCCTTCGTTTAATGATTAAATTTCTCTAGAATATACAACCAATGTAAGATTCAGGACTGGAAATGTTAGTTAAATGTGAGTTTCTCAAATTGTGCAAGAGCTTAATCATTCTCTGACCTAAGAAGGTTATGCCCGCCCCCATCACCAATACAATACACCACTTTTCCAAAGTTCGCTTTTTTCCACTTCGTTATTATAAAAAACTTACATACCTGTTTTCACTAACCAAAAGAAATTTGAAGAGGATTTTCACATTTGTGAAAAAAGGCTAAAAGCTAAAACCAAACAGCGTTCAGCATTTGTTTTGCAGTGAGTCTAAGAAGTGCAGGAGCAGTGAGAGTGGCGCCACCAAGCTCCTTCCCAGGGAACCACACTCAGTGTCTCAGCCTCAATCCGTTATCGCTTTGAACTGTGTCTGTGAGCGTCTGTGCTTGATCTCCACTTAATTTGTGCGTCAGTTAGCAAGATGTGTTCTAAGGTGATTGTTTTTTTGCTTTACGCCATTACAGTTTACTAAAGGTTTCATAGGAACTCTCCACTTTCAGACAGCTGGGAAAAGCTGTACTTGTATTACAGAAAAGCAGGAGGTTGCATTCGCCCTATCAACTGTATAAGAATTCACAGCTGCAGAAAAATGAATTATGCATTTTCTTAAGACAATAATCATATCATGGCAACGGATTACATACTTAACTATAATCAGCTTTCACTAATCATGGAAGGTAAAATTAGCTCTATTAGTTCAAGTCACAACTTTCTTTAAGTAGTAATATAAATCCAATTATATTGAGTTATTTTAACTTTTTTTGGTGATTACTCCATTGTTTTCACTGCAAGCTATTTTGAATGAGTTGTGTAATTTGTTTATATATTTACATTATGTTCTATATGGTGGTGTTAATCGACTTTACATATTTGACATTTTCTGCTCACTAAATGAGTTCCCTATGTTTTTATGGGTATAATTAATGCTAAAAATATATATATATATAAATATATAATATATTATATTATAATATATATTTTAGCATTGCTAAAATATACAATGCTATAATTGTGTTGACATTGCATATTAACATTATTAAAAAAAGAAGTACCTGTGATAATATGAGTTGATGTTCACAGAGCTTTCTGAGCCTTTTTCTAACGAAAATTTAAACTCAATACTGTTCATCAGTGCCAGCAATTGTTTTTTTGTGTGTGTTATAACCAGGCCTATCTCTTCCCAAATGCCTGGAGGCAGAGCTGTTTACAGGGAGTTAGAAATGAAGGCATTGTTTTGAAACTTCAGCCTGCCTGAATCAAATACTCCTTTTATGCATGGATAGTTAAATGGGTAAAAAAGATAGTTGACAGCAATATATGGAAATATCCTGACAAAGTGATTTGACCTTTTCATTAGGTGCTGGAAATAAAAAGAGAGAATAAAAAGAAGACTTTTATTTAACCTTTTGAACAAAAACCTGCTTACAAGTCAGACACATCTTGGGTTTGTGCATGAGCTACTGATGGCATAAAGGCTCATTTGCTCCTTAAATGAACAAAATTTGAGCACAAGGAAAGAGAACCATTCCCTGGTATGAGTAAGCTCTATTTAAAAAGTGTAGCTCTCTACTTAAAGAGAGTAGGCCTGGCAAGGGTCTGTCATTGGGCCAGCCAAGAGGATAATATGCAGAGACATTTAAATTCAGTGGGACAAACACTACCCTTTGTTGGCTCCCACACTCAGACACATACACAGAGCTTCCACTAAAGTTAGAGAACTGTATCTAATTTGGAATTCAGAAGATGGCCAAAAATAGTTTATTGTCATATTCAGATTTTATTCATGGCTTTCTAGGTTGGTGTGTGTAACATCACTTCTCTAAAGCCAGCCATTCATCAGCATTGGTCACTATTCCTTCACATGCCAAGGTTGGGGGTGGGTTTAATAAAGAGATTAAAAAAGAATGTGTTTAGCACAGATTTGACAAGACTCGAAAAAAGAAAAAGGTTAGGGATACATTTTGGAGTCAAATCTTCTCCTTTACTCTAACCCTGCTCTTCATGTAAACCATATTTTAATATTTGGCGTATTTAAATTACAAAAATAATAGATGTGTATTACAAAAAATCATGTTATGAGTAAAAACAAAACTAAACTAAAGCTCTCTTTCTGTCTGTACTTCTACTTCCTTGAGGAAAGCACTGTTAATAATATGGTTCTTTCAAACTTTTTGCTATTCATTTACAAATATACAGTTGTGCTTGTGTGTGTTTGTGTGTGTGTGTGATATGTATATTTTCCTGCAAGATGCTTTTTTTTTTTTAACTCAGTGAAATATCAAGGGCAACCTCATATGTTGAAAGCTGTAAATACTCTGTTTATTGGGCTTCCCTGGTGGCGCAGTGGTTGAGAATCTGCCTGCTAATGCAGGGGACACGGGTTCGAGCCCTGGTCTGGGAAGATCCCACATGCCACGGAGCAGCTGGGCCCGTGAGCCACAATTGCTGAGCCTGCGCGTCTGGAGCCTGTGCCCCGCGACGGGAGGGGCCGCGATAGAGAAAGGCCCGCGCACCGCGATGAAGGGCGGTCCCCGCACCGCGATGAAGAGTGGCCCCCGCTTGCCGCAACTGGAGAAAGCCCTCGCACGAACCGAAGACCCAACACAGCCAAAAATAAATAAATAAATAAATAAATAAAAAATAAGAAAATCCTTAAAAAAAAAAAAAAAAAAAAAAAAAAATACTCTGTTTATTTTAACAGTTGCATGTTACCTATGTGATTAAATTTTTTCCTAATGTTGGGTTTTAGTCTGTCTCCAATTTTTCTCTATTACACACAAAAAATTGCCCCAGTGAATATTAATCAGTGAATGCTTATGAGCACGTGAGCTTTACATTAAAAAAAAAATTCCCAAATGTTTGGATAAATGTTGAATTCCCATGTTGATAGATTATTTCTTGCAACCCTAAAAATAGTATGGGATTATTGATGTATTTAAAATAATGAAAATGTTTATTGACCTTAGTGTATCTACGGCATTGTTGACCTTTTGAAATCCAAATCTAGATATGAGTCAGTGGTATGAAAATAAAAATAGGAGAGAGTTTAAAATGATTTGTGATAAAATATATTGACACCTGAAATAACCTCATGTGAAGAAATACTTCATCGTGCTGTTTATTGTAATATTATTCTTATATTTCACAGAAACATTTCTATCCCTTGCCAAAATCATGGTCTATAATATTACTCTATTTTTTTAACTAGATTTTTGGTTTTGGAGGTAAAAATAAATACTGATAAGCTTATGCTGTTTATAAAACAGAAGAGAATAAGATGTATTGAATTTAATCATTGTAGAACCGTTTGTGTTATTAGTTCATTTGGGAGAAAAACAAATGCAGCTATGCCCACCACTCCGTTTATTCATGTGTAGCATAGAATTTGAAATACATTAAAGCAAACATCAAAGTAATGACTTTATTAGTCTTGCAAATTTAAATTATAAAGTTCAAATTACTTTCATAAATAGGAGAAATGTTTATATTTTCAGTGCTTATAAACTATATTTTATTATCCAGACTGAATATTGTAGCAGGAATTTTATTGTTAATCACCATATACAACTAAAAAAACTACCACACATTTTAGGAAATCCGTAAGTTTGGTTGTTTAAAAGTCTCCATTGGCTTCTATTATGTACATATTTCTATTACAATATATAACTGGAAAAACACAACTAGAGTATGTCCAAAGGAGAGTAGTTACATTACAGAGGGTCCTGAAACTATGTCATAGAAAGAACTGTAGAATGATCTGGAGGTATTTATCCTATGAAGAAGAAACAACCATAACTGTTATAAACTATTTCAAGAGCTCTCACGTGGAAAATAAGCTAAATTTATTCCGTGCAGATGCATAAAGCAGAAAAAAAGACCAATGAGTAGATGTCGAAAGAGAAGCAAATTTCACTTTTAGTCTAATCCTTACGGATATTTTCTGCTTATACAAATAGTATGTATTTATTGTACAAAATGCAAGAAAGTACTAAAATAAAACAGTATTACTTTTGATCTCACCACCAAGAAATAGTTTGGTATATTTTCTTTCAAGATTTTATTTGTGTACAATACTCAAATTAAGTGGTCATTATTAGACTTCTAACAGTTATTAGCTGCATAGGGAAGAAAAGGAAGGTATTATTTCTCAGCAAATTGAATATTCGTAACATTTATTTCCACTCAAAAATTCCCACTTAGCATCACTTTTTTTTAAACTCACCCATTCAGTCAGTTTCCTTCTTAGTCAGTTCTGCTGATTTTTGTATACAAGTTAGAAAGGACTGTTTTCAAAAATATAATGCAAATAGGTGCAAAGTCAAATTATGGTTTTTGGAAAAGATTAAGGATTTTATTAACTCGCTGAGAATGATGTTGGAAAACAGTTTGAACAGCAGAGCTTCTGAAATTCTGGTTGAACTTAACCTGTTGATAGTCCAATAAGAGGACACCTGCAATATTTGTGGCATGGTAGATGCTTAAAAAGAAAAGTGAGGGGCAGGGAGGATAATTTGCTTGTAAGAGGAGTAAGAAAACTCTAGGGGAAGTTGATAGAGCCCTAGAGTATTTTGGCAAAACTGAAAACTTTGTTATGGAACTCACCATGTTTTCTGATACAGTTGAGCTCAAAACAGTTTATACTAAATCTGAACATATGCATACCTTATGACCCAGCATTACACCTTTAGCTACATACCCAGTAGAATTGTGTACACCAAGATGTGTTTACGAAAAATATGTGTACAGTTTATTTATACACTTTATATTACTAATAGCCAACAAGCAGAAACAAACCAATGCTCCTCAAAATTAGAATGGATAAATTGTGATATATTCATGTAGTAAAACATCATGCAGCAATGAAAATGAAGGAGTTATTATCACATACAATAATATTTGATGACCCTTACAAATATAATGTTGAAAAAAGAAGCAAAACACAAAAGTGCCTAGTATATAATTTAAGTTTTACAGTGTTAAGAAACAGGCAAACCCGATCTACGGTGTTAAAAGTCCAGCTAGTAGTTACTTAGAGAGGGTTAGCGACAGAGAGGGCCATGAGAAGGGCTACTGTGGTTTTCAAACTGTTTTATTTCTTGATCTGGCTGGTTTCTTGAGTGTGTTTGCTTTGTGTTAATTCACTGAGATCTACAGGTATGGTTTATTCACTTTTCTGTATGTATGTAGCATTAGAATAAGAGTTTATATTTAAAAAGCTTCATCACATCCCCTCCAGAAAAATCACAACATTTAGTCACTTTTTGTTCGTTATAAGAAGGTGCTCACATATATACAATGGAATATTACTCAGCCATAAAAAGAAACGAAATTGAACTATTTGTAGTGAGGTGGATGGACCTAGAGTCTGTCATACAGAGTGAAGTAAGTCAGAAAGAGAAAAACAAATACCATATGCTAACACATATATATAGAATCTAAAAAAAATAAAAGGTTCTGAAGAACCTAGGGGCAGGACAGGAATAAAGATGCAGATGTAGAGAATGGACTTGAGGACACGGGGAGGGGGGAGGGTAAGCTGGGACAAAGTGAGAGAGTGGCATGGACATATATACACTACCAAATGTAAAATAGATAGCTAGTGGGAAGCAGCCGCATAGCACAGGGAGATCAGCTCGGTGCTTTGTGACCACCTAGAGGGGTGGGATAGGGAGGGTGGGAGAGAGACGCAAGAGGGAAGGGATATGGGTATATATGTATATGTATAGCTGATTCACTTTGTTATAAAGCAGAAACTAACACAGCATTGTAAAGGAATTATACTCCAATAAAGATGTTAAAAAAAAAGAAGGTGCTCAGAGTTATAACTAAATTTTAATGACCATATATTAAAATCAACTTATTTGTGTATTTGTTTATTTTTGAGAGAAGGTCCTTCCCCCTTCCTCCTCCCCATCTTATTGTGAAATTTGTGTTCACTAATCACCTCTGGTATCTCAGATAATTAAAATCTCCAATTTATTCTGCCAATATGTCAAATATCCTACTTTTTATATATAAGTTTCACCTATCATTCTGCTGTTGCCATTTTCCATGATATTAAATATTTCATTGACTGAAAATACCAAAATGTATTGACCATTTCCTTATTTTGGGAAACAAATTATTTCCAGTTGAAAAAATACTTTCTAACAAAGATGTTAACAAATGAAACAGGTATCTCGGAAGAGTGTGGTCCCTTTATTGGAGACGTTCAAGCTGAGGCTAGTGGCCACTTATTGGAAAAAGTAGGGGGAATCACTGACACTCCAGTGCCTAACAAATATTAAGCTTTTCAAAAATGTCTGTGGAATGAATTAATGTTTTTGGAAGTCCTTCCAACTCTGATCGCCTAGGATATGTGAGCAAGCAAAATCAACAAAAATATTGCGAAATATTCACTAACTGAGGCTAATCAGAGTATGACGGTGCCTGATTCTAGTTATGACATCCACATCTATGATTCCTGATTCAACTCCAGTGCTTTGATATGTATTCTTCAACTTTGCCTTTGTTTTAGAGATAGAAGATCAGCACTGTTAATATTGCTGGGAGCCTTTGCTTTTGGCAAATGGTAGATAAGTTGTCTCAAAAATAGCTTTATCTCAGTGGCAGAAGAATGTTTAACAGAGCTTGTACACTTTATTTTTATTCTCCATCACCCTTGCATAGTACTAGTTATAAGGCAGATACTTTTAGTAACCTTCCTTGTATGACCCAAGTATTTTGTAAGAGTAAGCTATGGTTCCATCATTATTGTCATTCTTCACTTAGCCGTGTGTGAATGAACTTAAGACTTTAAGAAGTAAGTGCTTTCTTATTTCAAGAGTGGTTTTTTTTTCTGTTTTACTGAACGTGGAGGTCCAACACTGAACCGTACTTTCATTGTTTCTTCATATTTACAACATAACTAATATTATTATTTAATACAGAACTTTTTATTCTATACTTCTTTTCTTTATATTTTTGAGAAGAAGTAAAGCTCCAGAGATTATAGTCCAATGGGTCAGTTTCTTAATCAGAAGGAAAGGAGGGTTTTGATTACATATCCCTTTGAGTGCAGTGCAACGAGACATACACAATGAAGGGGAAGGTGTCAAGGAGAAAGAAAGCAGTAGAGGTTAAATATGTGTTTCCCTGTGCATTTATGTTAATAGGTGAGCTATGCATACTTGTATATGTATATGTGTATGTTTGGGTGTATACACATATAGACAGACAGGTAGGTAGACATGCATAAATAATGGGGAATCCCAGCTGACCGGAGTAAAGAGTGTACACATCCACATGTGGAGTTCCCAGACAGAACACATTACACATTTCCACATTATTTGTAACCACTGATTTATCTGGATATAGCTATACTTCTTGGGAAAAAATGTCTGCCGTTCAGCCCTGTTGGTGTATTTGGTCAACTGTGTGATATGGGGTGGCTTAGAGAACATAAGGCAAATTTTAGGAAGGACTTTGTGGCCCCAGGAAAGAATTCATCCAAAGGAAGAAGTCTGGATCAGAAACCTGGGTTCAGTGGGGGAGCTGGGCCACTGGAGGGAATTTTGAACTTGGAATCAGTATGGTGGTTTCACTGAATCTGCCCCAATCCAGCAGTCCTTATGGTAGATGCATATCCCTAGTTGTTAAGGTCTGTGTGGAACTGAAAGAGATGTTGCACAAAAGTATTATGTGTTTCTATATGGAATCTTGAAAAAAAATGGTTGTGAAGAACCTAGGGGCAGGACAGGAATAAAGATGCAGATGTAGAGAATGGACTTGAGGACACGGGGAGGGGGAAGGGTAAGCTGGGACGAAGTGAGAGAGTGGCATGGAAATACATACACTACCAAATGTAAAATAGATAGCTAGTGGGAAATAGCTGCATAGCACAGGGAGATCAGCTTGGTGCTTTGTGTCCACCTAGAGGGGTGGGATAGGGAGAGTGGGAGGGAGATGCATGAGGAAGGAGATATGGGGATATATGTATACATTTAGCTGATTCACTTTGTTATACAGCAGAAACTAACACAACACTGTGAAGCAATTATACTCCAATAAAGATGTTAAAAAAAATAAAGTGCATAAAAAAAGTACTATGTGTATTAATACTGATGAATATACCAGAGATATGAAAATACCAGAGATTTACAAAATCAGAGGTTTTTAAAATTTTTTGAGCTAAAGAAAAGCCTTTGAATTAATAATTTGATGAATTGCAGTTCTTCTTGGGCAATGTAATTAACCTCCTAATTTAGGTGGGTCACTATAATTTTTAGATTAAAGCTTTGGAAAATTTTATAATAGCAGTATTTTATGTTTGTGTAATGCTTTACAATTTGCAAAGTGTTCTGTTTTCAGATACTTTACTTCGTAATATAAATAGGTCAAGTATTGCCTCCACTTTCCATTTTAGGCAACTGTGCCTTAGAAAGTTTAAATTAGTTACTCTAGTTCACAAAGCCAGTAAAGTTGGAAGTCAGACCCAAGTATTTGGACTTTTACTTTAAAATTCTTTCTTTATGTTACATTAAGTCCAACATAATACATTCTTGAAAACAGTTAAAAATATACACTTATTACTCGATTGAGAACCTGTGGATAACAGGAAACTTGCTTAATTTCCTAATTAAACAAAATTGTCTTCCACCTTATTATGCAGATGTTATTTTCAGCATTTATCCTAAAAAAGTGCAATTTGATAATTAACTAATTACACAAGTTTTATTTAACAATTCTGTTGATCTCATTACTGGGTTAAATATAATCATTTTTCTTTAACTGTATGAGGTAGAACAGTACAAATTAATTTTCATTGTGGATCTTGGTTCTTGCTGACAACAAATAGTCAAAATAAAAGGTTTCTTTAACCTAAAAATGGAGGAGGATGGCATCAGAATTTACTTTCTTCTTAACTGATTGCTAATTAGTTGTCCCTGAGCACACAGGTTATACATAATTCACGGCCTTCTGGTGTCTGAAGTTTTTGTCTTTCTTTTTCTTCTTCTAAATCTGAGTGTCTATTTGCTTCATTCAAAGCCCAATATTTGGATGATAAAATGGAGTCAGGGATATGGAAGTGAGTATAGGAAAAAGATGAGAACTCTATTGTAAGAAACTTAATATTCTGTAACTCAAGTATAGTCATGTAAAGAAAATAAAAACAAAATAACTCCTGCTTTTTCAAGTTCAAGTTGATATTTAAAATATTTTTTAAAATATTAAGTCTAACTCAATGACTCCTGTAAAACTTGAACTAGAAATACTTATGACTGTGATATCCTGAGTCCTTTTTCCCACTAAATGTGAAATTTTAGCCAGGTCATTGATTTCATTGCACAATCAAAAATTCCTGGTCTATTAAAGCATGTAAACGAAATGAAGACAAACAAAAGAATTTTGGATTGGTGTTTATCTCTTCTTCTCTAAACGCAGAAGGAAAAATTCTGACAATGAGGATCTGCCAGCCAGCTCTGTGCTTTGGCAATAATCAGAATAAAAAATATTATAAATAAGTGTTTTCATGTACTTATTTTCCAAGGGATGGATCTGAGCACAGAATCTATGTAGACCCAGAAGAGAGTGTGAGAAGAAAGGGCCAGGTTGGGGATGTAGCCAGCCGCCTAATTACACTAATAGGTTCACAGCACAGTTGGGTCACAAATTGTGTTTCTAAACTTAGGAGATGAATCTCCACCATAAATTATTGAAAAGCACTCTGTGGTGCTCCACTCTCCATTCCCCACAAATTAGATTACTGAGAGCTATAAAGCATCTTTAGAAAGTATTTTCCTTTCTGTTTTAAAATTTTCCTTCATCATCAATTAGTGTCAACTTTGAAAACATCAGCTATAACCAGAAAACATGAAATCAAAAGATAAAGAAGCAAGGAAATTATTCCTAAAAGAAGCAGAAGCATATTGTTTAACCTGCTAGGGAGAGTTAACTTACTAATGAAATATTTGTGTGTTTCTATATCCCAAACTTCCTTAGGATAGAAATGTAATAACATATTACATACATATAGTCCCCAGATTTCATCTCCATGTTGATATCTGTTGTGAAATAAGCATAGTTGAACTAGAATAAGTTTTGTGAAGACAATTCATTCTGTAACATAAATTAACCAACTTGCATTATCACTCCACATTTAGCTTTTTTTTTTTTTTTTTTTTTCAAACATCTTTATTGAAGTATAATTGCCTTACAATAGTGTGTTAGCATCTGCTTTATAACAAAGTGAATCTGTTATACATACACAATATGTTCCCATTTCTCTTCCCTCTTGCATCTCCCTCCCTCCCACCCTCCCCATCCCACCCCTCTAGGTGGTCACAAAGCACCGAGCTGATCTCCCTGTGCTATGCGGCTGCTTCCCACTAGCTATCTATTTTACATTTGGTAGTGTATATATGTCCATGACACTCTCTTACCCTGTCACATCTCACCCCACCCCCTCCCCATATCCTCAAGTCCATTCTCTAGTAGGTCTGTGTCTTTATTCCCGTCTTGCCACTAGGTTCTTCATGGCCTTTTTTTTTTTTTTCCCTTAGATTCCATATATATGTGTTAGCATACTGTATTTGTTTTTCTCTTTCTGACTTACTTCACTCTGTATGACAGACTCTAACTCCATCCACCTCATTACAAATACCTCCATTTCATTTCTTTTTATGGCTGAGTAATATTCCATTGTATATATGTGCCACATCTTCTTTATCCATTCATCTGTCGATGGACATTTAGGTTGCTTCCATGTCCTGGCTATTGTAAATAGAGCTGCAATGAACATTTTGGTACATGACTCTTTTTGACCTATGGTTTTCTCAGGGTATATGCCCAGTAGTGGGATTGCTGGGTCGTATGGTAGTTCTATTTGTAGTTTTTTAAGGAACCTCCATACTGTTCTCCATAGTGGCTGTATCAATTTACATTCCCACCAACAGTGCAAGAGTGTTCCCTTTCCTCCACACCCTCTCCAGCATTTATTGTTTCTAGATTTTTTGATGATGACCATTCTGACCGGTGTGAGATGATATCTCATTGTAGTTTTGATTTGCATTTCTCTAATGATTAATGATGTTGAGCATTCTTTCATGTGTCTGTAGGCCATCTGTATATCTTCTTTGGAGAAATGTCTATTTAGGTCTTCTGCCCATTTTTGGATTGGGTTGTTCGTTTTTTTGTTATTGAGCTGCATGAGCTGCTTGTAAATCTTGGAGATTAATCCTTTGTCAGTTGCTTCATTTGCAAATATTTTCTCCCATTCTGAGGGTTGTCTTTTGGTCTTGTTTATGGTTTCCTTTGCTGTGCAAAAGCTTTTCAGTTTCATTAGGTCCCATTTGTTTATTTGTGTTCTTATTTCCATTTCTCTGGGAGCTGGGTCAAAAAGAATCTTGCTGTGATGTATGTCATAGAGTGTTCTGCCTATGTTTTCCTCTAAGAGTTTGATAGTGTCTGCCCTTACACTTAGGTCTTTAATCCATTTTGAGTTTATTTTTGTGCATGGTGTCAGGGAGTGTTCTAATTTCATACTTTTACATGTTCCTGTCCAATTTTCCCAGCACCACTTATTGAAGAGGCTGTCTTTTCTCCACTGTATATGCTTGCCTCCTTTATCAAAGATAAGTTGACCATATGTGTGTGGGTTTATCTCTGGGCTTTCTATCCTGTTCCATTGATCTATATTTCTGTTTTTGTGCCAATACCAAACTGTCTTGATTACTGAAGCTTTGTAATATAGTCTGAAGTCAGGGAGCCTGATTCCTCCAGCTCCATTTTTCGTTCTCAAGATTGCTTTGGCTATTCGGGGTCTTTTGTGTTTCCATACAAATTGTGAAATTTTTTGTTCTAGTTCTGTGAAAAATGCCAGTGGTAGTTTGATAGGGATTGCATTGAATCTGTAGATTGCTTTGGGTAGTAGAGACATTTTCACAATGTTGATTCTTCCAATCCAGGAACATGGTATACCTCTCCATCTATTTGTATCATCTTTAATTTCTTTCATCAGTGTCTTGTAATTTTCTGCATACAGGTCTTTTGTCTCCTTAGGTAGGTTTATTCCTAGATATTTTATTCTTTTTGTTGCAATGGTAAATGGGAGTGTTTTCTTAATTTCACTTTCAGATTTTTCGTCATTAGTGTATAGAAATGCAAGAGATTTCTGTGCATTAATTTTGTATCCTGCTACTTTACCAAATTCATTGATTAGCTCTAGGAGTTTTCTGGTAGCATCTTTAGGATTCTCTATGTATAGTATCATGTCATCTGCAAATAGTGACAGCTTTACTTCTTCTTTTCCGATTTGGATTCCTTTTATTTCTTTGTCTTCTCTGATTGCTGTGGCTAGGACTTCCAGAACTATGTTGAATAATAGTGGTGAGAGTGGGCAACCTTGTCTTGTTCCTGATCTTAGTGGAAATGGTTTCAGTTTTTCACCATTGAGGACAATGTTGGCTGTGGGTTTGTCATATATGGCCTTTATTATGTTGAGGAAAGTTCCCTCTATGCCTACTTTCTGCAGGGCTTTTATCATAAATGGGTGTTGAATTTTGTCAAAAGCTTTCTCTGCATCTATTGAGATGATCATATGGTTTTTCTCCTTCAATTTGTTAATATGGTGTATCACATTGATTGATTTGCGTATATTGAAGAATCCTTGCATTCCTGGGATAAACCCCACTTGATCATGGTGTATGATCCTTTTAATGTGCTGTTGGATTCTGTTTGCTAGTATTTTGTTGAGGATTTTTGCATCTATGTTCATCAGTGATATTGGCCTGTAGTTTTCTTTCTTTGTGACATCTTTGTCTGGTTTTGGTATCAGGGTGATGGTGGCCTCGTAGAATGAGTTTGGGAGTGTTCCTCCCTCTGCAATATTTTGGAAGAGTTTGAGAAGGATAGGTGTTAGCTCTTCTCTAAATGTTTGATAGAATTCGCCTGTGAAGCCATCTGGTCCTGGGCTTTTGTTTGTTGGAAGGTTTTTAATCACAGTTTCAATTTCAGTGCTTGTGATTGGTCTGTTCATATTTTCTATTTCTTCCTGGTTCAGTCTCGGCAGTTTGTGCATTTCTAAGAATCTGTCCATTTCTTCCAGGTTGTCCATTTTATTGGCATATAGTTGCTTGTAGTAATCTCTCATGATCTTTTGTATTTCTGCAGTGTCAGTGGTTACTTCTCCTTTTTCATTTCTAATTCTATTGATCTGAGTCTTCTCCCTTTTTCTCTTGATGAGTCTGGCTAATGGTTTATCAATTTTGTTTATCTTCTCAAAGAACCAGCTTTTAGTTTCATTGATTTTTGCTATTGTTTCCTTCATTTCTTTTTCATTTATTTCTGACCTGATCTTTATAATTTCTTTCCTTCTGCTAGCTTTGGGGTTTTTTTGTTCTTCTTTCTCTAATTGCTTTAGGTGCAAGGTTAGGTTGTTTATTCGAGATGTTTCCTGTTTCTTGAGGTAGGCTTGTATTGCTATAAACTTCCCTCTTAGCACTGCTTTTGCTGTGTCCCATAGGTTTTGGGTCGTCGTGTCTCCATTGTCATTTGTTTCTAGGTATTTTTTGATTTCCCCTTTGATTTCTTCAGTAATCACTTCGTTATTAAGTAATGTATTGTGTAGCCTCCATGTGTTTGTATTTTTTACAGATCTTTTCCTGTAATTGATATCTAGTCTCATAGCGTTGTGGTCGGAAAAGATACTTGATACGATTTCAATTTTCTTAAATTTACCAAGGCTTGATTTGTGACCCAAGATATGATCTATCCTGGAGAATGTTCCATGAGCACTTGAGAAAAATGTGTATTCTGTTGTTTTTGGGTGGAATGTCCTATAAATATCAATTAAGTCCATATTGTTTAATGTATCATTTAAAGCTTGTGTTTCCTTATTTATTTTCATTTTGGATGATCTGTCCATTGGTGAAAGTGGGGTGTTAAAGTCCCCTACTATGATTGTGTTGCTGTCAATTTCCCCTTTCATGGCTGTTAGTATTTGCCTTATGTATTGAGGTGCTCCTATGTTGGGTGCATAAATATTTACAATTGTTATACCTTCCTCTTGGATCGATCCCTTGATCATTATATAGTGTCCTTCTTTGTCTCTTGTAATAGTCTTTATTTTAAAGTCTATTTTGTCTGATATGAGAATTGCTACTCCAGCTTTCTTTTGATTTCCATTTGCATGGAATATCTTTTTCCATCCCCTCACTTTCAGTCTGTATGTGTCCCTAGGTCTGAAGTGGGTCTCTTGTAGACAGCATATGTATGGGTCTTGTTTTTGTATCCATTCAGCCAGCCTGTGTCTTTTGGTGGGAGCATTTAATCCATTTACATTCAAGGTAATTATCGATATGTATGTTCCTATTCCCATTTTCTTAAATGTATTGGGTTTGTTATTGTAGGTGTTTTCCTTCTCTTGTGTTTCTTGCCTAGAGAATTTCCTTTAGCATTTGTTGTAAAGCTGGTTTGGTGGTGCTGAACTCTCTCAGCTTTTGCTTGTCTGTAAAGGTTTTAATTTCTCCATCGAATCTGAATGAGATCCTTGCTGGGTAGAGTAATCTTGGTTGTAGGTTTTTCTCCTTCATGACTTTAAGTATATCCTGCCACTCCCTTCTGGCTTGCAGAGTTTCTGCTGAGAGATCAGATGTTAACCTTATGGGGATTCCCTTGTGTGTTATTTGTTTTTTTTCCCTTGCTGCCTTTAATATGTTTTCCTTATATTTAATTTTTGACAGTTTGATTAATATGTGTCTTGGCGTGTTCCTCCTTGGGTTTATCCTGTATGGGACTCTCTGTGCTTCCAGGACTTGATTAACTATTTCCTTTCCCATATTAGGGAAGTTTTCAACTATAATCTCTTCAAAAATTTTCTCAGTCCCTTTCTTTTTCTCTTCTTCTTCTGGTACCCCTATAATTCGAATGTTGGCACGTTTAATGTTGTCCCAGAGGTCCCTGAGACTGTCCTCAGTTCTTTTCATTCTTTTTTCTTTATCCTGCTCTGTAGTAGTTATTTCCACCATTTTATCTTCCAGGTCACTTATCCTTTCTTCTGCCTCAGTTATTCTACTATTGATCCCATCTAGAGTATTTTTAATTTCATTTATTGTGTTTTTCATCATTGCTTGGTTCCTCTTTAGTTCTTCTACATCCTTGTTAAATGTTTCTTGCATTTTGTCTATTCTATTTCCAAGATTTTGGATCATCCTTACTATCATTATTCTGAATTCTTTTTCAGGTAGACTACCTATTTCCTCTTCATTTGTTAAGTCCAGTGTGTTTTGAGCCTGCTCCTTCATCTGCTGTGTGTTTTTCTGTCGTCTCATTTTGCCTATCTTACTGTGTTTGGGGTCTCCTTTTCACAGGCTGCAGGTTCGTAGTTCCCGTTGTTTTTGGTATCTGTCCCCAGCGGCTAAGGTTGGTTCAGTGGGTTGTGTAGGCTTCCTGGTGGAGGGAACTAGTGCCTGAGTTCTGGTGGATGAGGCTAGATCTTGTCTTTCTGGTGGGAACGTCCACGTCTGGTGGTGTATTTTGTGGTGTCTGTGGCCTTATTATGATTTTAGGCAGCCTCTCTGCCAATGGATGGGGTTGTGTTCCTGTCTAGCTAGTTGTTTGGCATAGGATGTCCAGCACTGTAGCTTGCTGGTCGTTGAGTGAAGCTGGGTCTTGATGTTGAGATGGAGATCTCTGGGAGATTTTTGCCGTTTGGTATTACGTGGAGCTGGGAGGTCTCTTGTGGACCAGTGTTCTGAAGTTGGCTCTCCCACCTCAGAGGCACGGCCCTCATGCCTGGCTGGAGCACCAAGAGCCTTTCGTCCACACGGCTCAGAGTAAAAGGGAGAAAAAATAGAAAGAACGAAAGAAAGAAAGAGGCTATAATATAGTGAAGTAAAATAAAGCTATTGTAAAGCAAAGCTATACAGACAAAATCTCACCCAGAAGCATATACATATACACTCACAAAAAAAAGGAAAAGGGGAAAAATTAATATCTCCTGCTCCCGAAGTCCCCCTCCTGAATTTGGGATGATTCGTTGTCTATTCAGGTATTCAACAGATGCAGGCACATCACGTTGTTTGTGGAGCTTTAATCCGCTGCTTCTGAGGCTGCTGGGAGAGATTTCCCCTTCTCTTCCCTGTTCGCACAGCTCCTGGGGTTCAGCTTTGGATTTGGACCCGCCTCTGCGTGTAGGTCGCCTGAGGGCGTCTGTTCCCTTTTTGGAGGTCGGACGTTTTCTGCCAGCGTTCAGTGGGTGTTCTGTAGGAGCAGTTCCACGTGTAGGTGTATTTCTACTGTATCTGTGGGAAGGAATGTGATCTCCGCGTCTTACTCTTCCGCCATCTTCTCTATCCCACATTTAGCTTTTGAGCTATATATATTCACCACTTTCATCAATAAGATTCGTGAACCTGAAATGGAGTTGGTAGAAGATATTAGAAAATAAGATTATGAATGACACTACCCTAAATTTAAGGTTTGGCCACTCTGCTTAGCTTATGATTTTCTTCATGCCCTCTCTTTTTCTGTGTCTATAAAAATGGGAATAACAACTACTTTTCTCTCCTTACTTTAAATGAGATGATCAGTAAGCTGTGAGATCAGTCAAAATTGTTTTTCAGATTCTAAATTGAATATAGAGCAATGTGCCATTTAAGGTCTCTGATTGCAAGTTTAAAACTGTCCAGTGACATACTGTGCTCATGGATTAGAAGAATTAATATTGTTAAAATGACCATACTACCCAAGGCAATCTACAGATTCAGTGCAATCCCTATCAAAATACCAACGGCATTTTTTACAGGACTAGAACGAATAATTCTAAAATTTGTATGGAAACACAAAAGACCCTGAGTAGCCAAAACAATCTTGAGAAAGAAGAACAAGCTGGAGGTATTAAGACCCTTGATTTCAAATTATGCTACAAAGCTAAGTCATCAAAACACTATAGTGCTGGCACAAATACAGACACGTAGATCAATGGAACAGAAATAAAGCTATGCTTGTACAGTCAATCTATGATAAAGGAGGCAAGAATATGCAATGGGGAAAAGAGTTTCTTCAATAAATGGTGTTGGGAAAACAAGACAGCTACTTGCAAAAGAATCAAACTGGACTACTTTCTCATACCATATGCAAAAATAAATTCAAAATAGATTAAAGACTTAAATGTAAGACCTGAAACCATCCATAAAACTTCTAGAAGAAAACATAAGCAGTATGCTCTTTGACATCAGTCTTAGTAATATTTTTTTGGATCTGTCTCAGGCAAGGGAAATAAAAGCAAAACTAAACAAGTGGGGCTACATCAAACTAAGAAGCCTTTACACAGCAGAGGAAACTATCAAGAAAATGAAAAGGCAGCCTACTAAATGGGAGAACATATTTGCAAATGATATATCTGATAAGGGCTAATATCCAAAATATACAACTCATACAACTCAACAAGAACAACAACAAAAAACCCAATTTAAAAATGGGCAGAGGACCCGAATAGGCATTTTTCCAGAAAAGATATATAGATGGCCAACAGACATACGAAAACCTCATTCATCATCAGGGAAATGCAAATCAAAGCCACAGTGAGACATCACCTCACACTTGTCAGAATGGCTATCATCAAAAAGACCACAAATAAGAAGTGTTGGTGAGGATGTGGAGAAGAGGGAACCCTCGTGCACTGTTGGTAGGAATGTAAATTGCTGCAGCCATTATGGAAAACAGTGTGGAGATACTTTAAAAATTTAAAAATAGAACTACCATACAATCCAGCAATTCTACTTCTTTCTGTTTCTGAAGAAAACAAAAAAAAAAATAATTGAAAACATATTTGCACTCCTATGTTCATTGCAGCATTATTTACAATAGCCAAGACATGGAAGCAACCTAAGTGTCTATCTATAAATGAATGGATAAAGATGTGGTATGTATGTGTGTGTGTGTGTGTATATATATATATATATATACATATATATAATATATAATGGAATCTTATTCAGCCATAAAAAAGAATGAAATCTTGCCATTTGTGACAGCATGGATGGACCTAAAGGGTATTATACTAAGTGAAATAAGTCAGAAGGAGAAGGACAAATACCACGATTTCATTTATATGTGGAATCTAGAAAACAAAACAAACAAAAACAGACTCAGAGATACAGAAAACAAACTGGTGGTTGCCTGAGGGGAGGGAGAAGGGGGGAATGAGTGAAATAGGTAGGGGAGACTGAAGTACAAACTTCCAGCTATAAAATAAGTCACAGGGATGTAATGTACAGCATATGGAATATAGTCAATAATACTGTAATAACTTTGTATGGTGACACATGGTAACTAGACTTACCATGGTGATCATTTTGTAATATGTAAAATACCGAGTACTATGCTGTATACCTGAAACTAATATAATATGGTAAGTCAATTATAGTTCAATTCTAAAAAAAGAAAAAACAAACAAACAAAAAGTGTCCAACTCAAACTGGCTAAAGTTAAAAGGATAATTATTGGCTCACATGACCAAAAGCCCTGGACGTGGAAAGTGCTTCACATATAGCTGTATTCAGGGGTCACAAAATGGTTGTTTCCATGCTCAGTTTTGCTACCTGTGGTGTTGGCTTCACACTCAAGTTTTATGTAATAGTAAGGATGCGGTACAACTCAAGTGTCTACACTTTCTGAGATCCTAAGCTAGTAGGAAAAATAAGAATCCCTTTCCCAGGATTCCTTGCAGATGCTCCTGAGTCTCAGAGGTTCTGATGAACTCACATGTCCATTCCTCAACCCTTTTCTAATGAGCAAGAAAAGAATAGTTTTTTCAGATCTTGGAAAATGTGTATGCAGTTCTGCTTTCATTTTTTCTAGTGTTTTTTTTTTGTTGTTGTTTTTTAATTTTTATTTATTTATTTATTTATGGCTGTGTTGGGTCTTCGTTTCTGTGCGAGGGCTTTCTCTAGTTGTGGCAAGTGGGGGCCACTCTTCATCACGGTGCGCGGGCCTCTCACTATCGCGGCCTCTCTTCTTGCGGAGCAAAGGCTCCAGACGTGCAGGCTCAGTAATTGTGGCTCACGGGCCCAGTTGCTCCGCGGCATGTGGGATCTTCCCAGACCAGGGCTCGAACCCGTGTCCCCTGCATTGGCAGGCAGATGCTCAACCACTGCGCCACCAGGGAAACCCCTCTACAGTGTTTTGAGTGAACTATTTAATGTTCATCCCATCCATTTCTACCGCCTTACTCTTTTAATTTAGGGTAAAATAGAAAGAACTGTCATTAAATGAAAGGGAATAGGCTTCTCAGAGAATGTATGAGTTAAGGAATAAAATTTATGGGACAGTAGGAAGGTATTTGCTTTTGAATTTTTAACTTAACTTTTCAAATTAATTGTGATGTATGGTTTTAAGAAGAATAATCTCACTTTTCTTTGGCTTTTAATTGTTTCTTTCTGAATAGTTACTGCCTGCCTCTGCGTAGGTGACCCATCATATTTACCAATTGGTTGACTTTTGCATATGGACCTTAATAGTCTCATAACTATATGAGATAAAAATCTGCTCTAATTAACTTCCTCTTTTACCAACTGAATTTGACATCTTTGTTAAGACATTAGTGAATTCTAAAAATTACTAAGTTTACAAAGAGCACCATTTTTTTGATTGGTCAAGAGTATTATTAAACTGGCTTCACAGTGTTTGAACTCACAAATTTTCAGGTGATAAGAATTTTTAAATTGTTTTTTCTTTGCTCCTGGATGGGTCTTATTCTGCCATATAGGAGCTAGATCTCTGATATTGGAAGAGATCCTACATGTCTAGCTGAACAGGACACATGTATACACAAATGCAAATGCAAATACTGACACTGAGGAATAAGTGCATGTGTTCTTTCTCTCTCTCACTTTGAGGTTGGGTATGGGCACGTATGCCTCAAATGGGGTTGGGTTTTATAAAAATGTTACGGATGAATCACATTTGTTTTGTTGTGACATTTGCTGCCTCACCTTCAAAGAGTAGGTGCAGTTGCACTGACAACTCCTTGGCATTTTGCCCCAGGGAAGTGCTACATTATCAAAAGAAGCAGTGCCAGTGTACTGGCAATTAAAATGTGGACATTTGACCATGATTTTCAGGAGAAAATGATCAAAAGAATACACTGAAGTGAAAACCTTAACTAGGCAGAGTCATCTCTAATGAATAAGAGGGAAGCTCTTTTAGGCTTGGTAACTTAGATGAGCATATGTGAAATATATGGCTAATGTTTCTAAAAGAAAATGGTTACTAGGAAACTATGAAAAGACCCCTAATTATGTTATCTCCAGGCTATACCAATAGATAGAGAATTCAGATCACTTTGTGCTAAAACCAGTACTAAGTAACCTGCTAATATTCTTAATACTCTTGAGGTTTGTTTCTGCAGCAAGTGAGATTTACTGTCCTTTTAAGGATTAGATAGCAATTCGAAAATACTGGATTTAACTCAAAGTTCATAACCAATGCTATTGGCTGAATTTTGGTGTCCTATTGCAGTCTTCTAAAGGTAGCAAAAGAATATCTTGACATAAATATAAGTGTTTGTTGTTTAGTTGGCCAAGACTTCGAATTAATATATGTTAAGCTCTTGACCTCTACCTGAAGCAGTAACAAAGAAAGAACTAAGGATATTGGCTCTGGGCTGCCACTCCCATGGAGGGTGTTTCCTTATTAAACCTGACTGTCCTACTCCGTAATTTAAAATCTTCCCACAAAGAAAATTCCAGGCTTCACCAGTAACCTGTTCCATAAATTTAAGTAAGAAATAACATATTATTCCAGGATCTAGCTCCTACCTGTCAGAGTAAGACCTGTTCAGTGGCAAGAAAAATCAAGTTAGAAGTTCTTATCACCTGAAAATCTGGGATTTCAAACATAGTGAAGTCAGTTTGACAGCACTTTTGATCAATCATTAAAATGGTGTTCTATGTAAATTTAACATTTTTTTAAAAAACACCTCCTATGGGTTCTCGTCTCTCTGTTGTAATTTCTTCCCTAGTAGATGCAGACCTCACCCTGTTTCGTTGGTTGGTTGGGAGTTGAACAGAGCATGAATGGGTGATTTTCTTTCCCAGGCTATTGGTCAAAGCTGTGGTCAGTACCAACTTTGGCCAAGACATGCCTGACCCAGTTCTGCCAAGGGGTTGCTGTTGGAAGCTGGCATGAATCTGAGAAGCAGGGTTACCAACTGGGCAAAACTCTCAGGTTGGTTAGGTGTATTTTAGGGTCTTTTCACCTCTCCTTACTCTTTTTCTTTCTTTATTTACCTCTTACATCAGGCCCTTAGATTCCTTCTTCCCCTTAGTCCCAAGTGCTTGAAATCTGTTACTTCCTACTAAATTTAAACAAACAAGTCAGACAGAGGTAAAACTGCTAAGATGATTTTAAAAAGATACTGTAGAGGGGTAGGAATTGGGTAGGAAAGCAAAAAGTTATAGTAAAATAGTAAGAGTGAGATAAAATAAATTTCTAAGAAAAAGATGAACAAATAAATAAAATTGCTTTTTGGCAATATACATGCTCAAATGTTTGAGCTCAAATATTTTCCCTGTTTTTTTGCGGGGGCTGTTTTCTGGAGAGGCAATTTTTTAAACAGGTAAGATAAGCTTCTTTACTGACTATAATTGACTAATGGTAACCATAGAAAATGGCCCTTGGCCTCCAATTTTTGCTCCCTTGCCAGTGAATCAGTCTGCCTAGGGTGATGATTTAATTTTCATGGTGTTCAAATTACAAATTAACATTTGCAAGTGTAGATTTGGGGGATTGTGCTGAAGCCTAATAAAGTTCTCTTAGGATGGTGTGCCCCCTTGGGCCACATCATATAACTTCCTTATTAAAGTGAAAGGAAATTGCCTTTTAGTTTTCTTTTTTTTTTTTTTTTATATTTTTTTATTCAAATCACATTTATTTTAAATTTATTTATTTATTTATTTATGGCTGTGTTGGGTCTTCGTTTCTGTGCGAGGGCTTCCTCCCGTTGCGGCAAGCGGGGGCCACTCTTCATCGCGGTGCGCGGGCCTCTCACTATCGCGGCCTCTCTTGTTGCGGAGCACAGGCTCCAGACGCGCAGGCTCAGTAGTCGTGGCGCACGGGCCTAGTTGCTCTGCGGCATGTGGGATCTTCCCAGACCAGGGCTCGAACCCGTGTGCCCTGCATTGGCAGGCAGATTCTCAACCACTGCGCCACCAGGGAAGCCCTAGTTTTCTTATAACATAGCAAGTCCTCATATTTGAGAAAGGCATCCGTCTAACCTCTAGAATCTTCAAACCTCATAGATATTCCTGTATCAAAATATTTCAGATCTTCAGTTTGCACAGTGCTTATGGATGAAGTTAACTTAAAATGATTGAGAAGGTCAACAGTATGTTTGCTTCTGATAATCTCAGTTGTTCATGAGTACAATGTATAAATCTAGTCCATCACCATACAGATGATACTTTAGAGTATTACTTGCGCTTGTCCTTGGAGTTTAACTTTTAAGGAATGATAAAAAGGAAACAAAGCTTTGGACAGTGTCCAGGCTTGGTTTCAGGGCAAAATAAACAATTATTTCTTGAATTACGTAAAATTTTGTGGAATTACGGTATATAACAACCACATTTGGAGGGCAAAATTCATAGGTTTCTATATTTTTATGGTTTTCAACTTTATTTTATGGTATCAAGAGTGGATTTTCCTGAACCCTAATAGAAAATATTTAGAGAGAAAGACTACTATCTTTTCCTGTAAGGGAGATTCAGCAGAAAAATTATAAAAACAACCTAATGCTCTACTGTGACTAACATTTGCAACTCAAAATGTTTAATAGACTCTGGAAAATAAACGATGGTTTCTAGAGAAGAGTGAAAAAGCCAAAAAGAGAAAATCTAATTAGTGGCACTCTATCTGTGGGGAACCCTATTAACTGTGGAAAAGAATAACAAAGTCAGACAAAGTCTAGCAAAAAGTCTCACGTGTGTGTGTGTGTGTGTGTGTGTGTGTGTGTGTGTGTCTACGTACATACATACACATACTTCTCTCAGACATACGTGGATTTTGCAGTCAGAATAAATTTGGAGTCCTAAGTATTTGGTTAAATGCTGGAAACTAATACCAAATTGATTTATAGAATGTAAATTAACATTTTTTTGGACACAGATTGATCCTATTACGAAGTTATAAAATTCAAGCAATTTAAAAATAAAAATTTGTTATGCAGTCAGTGCTGAAGTGGATATTGGTAATTTTAGATAAGTTTAAGTGATAAAAGGAGGACTTTGAAAGTTGTTTCTTCTGAAATTGAAGGAATTAAAAATATTTTGCTTGTAATTTTTTAGAAAGACAAAAGATCTCAAAAAGTTTTAAATCTGATATTTCCTAACATGTTTACAAAATTGTAACCTAGTAATATAACATTTGCACATGGTTTTGTTAGCAGCAGTATTATGCTGTCTGCTATCTGATAATAGGATTCCTATTTTTTATTATATAAAAATAACACTTAAATTGGTACTAGGCAAAGCAACTGCTTTTCCTATCATCTTATTTTTATTGGCAAATTTGTAATGAAATTGTCACTTTGTTAACAGTTACATTGCCTACTTGTATCTCCAGGGCAGCATCTGAAGAGCTCCCCCAATTATTTTAAGATCACTTTTACTGCATTACTGTTAAAAGATTTTTTTCATAAACTTTTGGAAGAAATATATTTCCTTGTTTGATATTTGTTCTTCAATCAAGCCAAACTCAAAACTTCTGTTATTTGTTTTGCTTTATTTGGGGAGCTTATCAGTACTGTCTAACCGTAGGATTAAGTGGAATTTAAGCAATTTTAGCAAAAGCAGTCTTTTAGGGGAAATAACTGTCTCTCCTTACCCATTTATTGTTTATAAAGTGCATGTGGCTGGGTAAAGGGTTTATTCAACTGTGGTTAGGATGCTCGGGACTTTGTTTGTTTTGTATAACAAACAAAGTAACAAATTTTGAATACATTGAGTTACTTGATTAAGAAATATTATTTATGATACTATATGTTTAAACTAATATGACTTTAGTCAGTTTTATATGATGATGATGATAATGGCTCACAATAGGCATGCTTATTATGTGCCAGGCACTGTGCTAAACATCTTACATAGATTATCTCATTTATTCCTCCCAAGTGTTATTATATTGGAGTGAGAAAACTGAGGCCTGGAGAAATTGAGTAATGTGCTCATGGTCACTGTATTAGCAAGTGGTCATGCTTTACTAAGTACCTCTTATTATCATTTAATACTGTCTCTCTCCTGGTATTGAATCAGAAACCTCAGAGTTTGAGACTTTTATTCTTAACATTTAAAAAAGAATGGGCTGGAAATTATAAATCTGTCATATAGAGATATATCTTAACCTTTGAAGTAATGATGTTATAGAAATTCCATTTACACAATCACCACCCCCCCCAGAATTTAATCTCTGATATCATCTTTCTTGTATCTAGACTTCCTGTTCTTATCCATTCTTTATGTAACTGCATGATATTACCCTGATGCAGTAGTCTCTCCTTATCTACCGTTTTGCTTTCCACAGTTTCAGTTACCTGTAGTCAACCCCAGTCCAAAAATATTAAATGGAAAATTACAGAAATAAACAATTTGTAAGTCTTAAATTGCAAGCCCTTCTGAGTAGCGTAATGAAATCCCGCCCCGATCCCATCTGTCCCACTCAGGAGATAAATCATCCCTTTGTCTGGCATATACGCCCTGCCTGTATTCCCCACCCTCCCACTAGTATAGGGAAAAACATACAGTTGTCCCTCGGTATCCATGGAGTTGGTTCCAGGACCCCCATCAGATACCAAAATCTGATGCTCAAGTCTCTTTATTTATGTCTGGATTTCACTTCATATATTTTTATAGGATTTTTGCTATTATGTTCATGAATGAGGCTAGTTTATAATTTCCTGTCTTGAAATCCTCTTGTTAGATTTAGTGTCAGGATATATCTGCATAATAAGTTGATAAGTGTTTTCAGAATTTTCTATTTCTAGGATAGTTTAGTGTTATTTCTTCCTTAACACTTTGGTACAGTTAATTGGTGAAGCCTGGAATTTTCTCTATGGGAAGATTTTAAATTGTGGGTTCAGTTTTTTTAGTAGTTATATGACTATTCAGATTTTCTTAGTTATTCATGTGTCAGTTTTCTATGTTTTGCTTTTCTAGTAATTTGCCCATTTTATTTAAATTTTCCATTGTTTTCTTTTTACCAGAAATCCTTTGTATGTTTGAATATTTAGCTATCTGCTTTTTTATTCCTATTTTATTCTTTGTGTTATAACCCAATACTACCTCACTTATTTTCTTGCTCAAATTGTTATAGCTTTAGTCATTGGGAGGTGTAAATTTTTAAAAATCTCTTTTCCTGGTTAGAATATAAACTCTGTGAGGATAGGTATGATGCCCACTTTATCCGAAAAGGTTAGCAAAGAGCCTGGCACCTAGTAGAAATCAGTATTTATTTCTCACAAAATCAGTTCATGACTGATGAATGAATGGAACCCATAAAAATGAAAAAATAAAACCATTAAACTTATCTAGTGTTCAATGATTCCTGAGTTACCTTCATTTTCTAAGTGCTTGGTTATTTTTAAATTCCGCTGAGCTTCCAGGCTACTGTATAGGGGAAAGTCAGATGATACAAAAATTTAAAAAACAAGTAAATCTCTGTATTGTCAGACTATACACGTTTAGAAGGATAAGATCATTGTTTTCTTGGGTATGTCTCATTTTAGATTTTTATTTATACTTCTTAGTCATCCTGCCATTCCTTCAAGTTTTATAGTCACCTACTCTACATTGATTCACACCAAGTATAATTGTGGTAGCCTCAGTGTTCTTCTATAGATGGTTTGGTAACTTTTACTTTTACTTAATTGGCCAGTGTGACAAAATTGGTCACTTCATTGGTTGGTGACTTTGAGAAGAAGCTGAGAAGATATTTCTTTGTGGAGCAATATATATATCCATAGTTGGCTATGTGTTGACAGAGAAATAGTCTTAGCTTATTTACAGTGTTCTGCCACTTTCTCTTCAGGGAAGAGCAGTACATTTTCATGTTCAAATTTGGGAACTTCTATCATTCACCATCAAGTACAGATCTCATAAATCAAAGAGCAGTTTTAAATGTCATATTTGTATGTGCTATTTCTGGGAAACACCAGATACAGTGTTATTTTGGGAAACTGTGGGTTGACCTTGCAAAACTCACATTAACAAGGAAAAAAGCACATTTTAAACAGTGACACATCTAACAGTGGGCTTAAAAGAGCAAGAGAAAGTGTGTAGGTGTTCAATAGTAACAACCTAGTGGTACCACATTGTATTTCATGAATGAGAGCAATTCACAAAGTTCCCACAAATAGGACCTAGTGCAAGGACATAAGTGTCTAGTAGCTTTCTTTATCATTCATTCTACCAACACTGTACAAGTCCCTACTAAGTACCAGGTAGGATCCTGTTTGCTGTGAGTATGGTACAATTCCTTCCTGTGTGTGGCTGAGTTTAATAGGGGAGAACTCAGCTCTTATAGTTGTATCACTCATATTGTTTATTTTAAAACTAATGAGCTGTAGGTAAGATAAACTTTGAGAATAAAGTCATGTCACCTAGATAATGTGTCTTCTTGTATTTAATAAACCACTCACAAAGAGGACTGTAAGGAGACATGTCAGAAACTTAATAGAGCTGATCTCCTGTCTTGCTAATTAGTAGTGATTTTATGTGTTCTATGATTTCTAAAACAAGTACATATTTCTTTTAATTTAAGAAATAAAAAAACAAAACAGAAAGTCACTTAAGTTTCTAAAATTTGCAAGGATATCTTTATGTTTCCTTCAATTTACTTTCACTGTGCTTAGCCAATTATGGATTTTCTGTTTCTTAGTATTACATTTAAATTGATTTTTTTTTTTGAAAAATCATTAAAATGCAGAGGTAGAAGAAACTTTCACAACAAACATTAGATAGCCCGCATGAGAATCTCTTAAGACAGAGGTTGACAGGGGACTTCCCTAGTGGTCCAGTGGTAAAGAATCCGCCTTACAATGCAGGGGATGCAGGTTCAGTCCCTGGTCAGGGAGCTAAGATCCCACATGCCGCAGGGCACCTAAGCCCACACACCACAACTACTAAGCCCGCGCACCTCAACTAGAGAAGAGAAAACCCTCATGCCACAACTAGAAAGAAACCTGTGTGCCTCAAAGAAGACCCGATGCAGCCAAAAATAAATTAAATAAATAAATAAATAGATAATAAATAAATAAATCTTTTAAAAAAAGGAAAGACGGGTTGACAAACTGTATCTATAAACGGCCAGATAGGGCATATTTCAGGCTTTGTGATCCGTACAGTTTCTGTCACAACTGTTCAGCTCTGCTTTTTAGCAGGAAAACAACCATAGACAATATGTAAATGAATGAGTGTAGCTGTGTTTCCATAATACTTTACTTAGAAAAACTGGCAGAGGTGTAGATGTGCTACAGTTTGCCAATCCCCTGACTTAATGGCATTTGTTTAAAATGCAAAGACCTAGTTCTCATACCTCCCTGAATCAGATTCCAGAGAGATAAGCCCTTGGAACCTGCACGTTTACCCAGTTGCCAATATTATTATTGTTTACTATTTACACTTAAGTTTGAGAACTTTCATCTCCTTTACTTCCTGGGATACCTGAGACAGCAGTGTATCTCTGCAGTATCCCTGAGGGACTTCCGTTTAGTTTGACTACTTTGAAGTTTGTGGAGCATATGTTTACCAGGTGGAACCTCTATTTTAAATAATTGACAGAGAAAATATGAAGGGAAAATGTCTGTTGAGTTAAAGCCTAAAAATGGAAACTCTAAGAGAACAAAGATCTTTTCTCCCATTTCCTGCTGTAGGGTCGGTGCCTGGTGTGTGTGAGGGGGGTGTTGGTAAATATATATTTGCAGACTGAACTGAACGCACTTTCCTATTGCTTCACTCTCAGCACACAACGATGCCCTACATCCAAGTGATTTGACTGTCCCTGTATTTGATATCCAGGCAGTCGAGTTCTAGCCATACCTTTCCTTCTTTTTACACCATAGTTCTAGTTCTTATCCAATGTTCCATCTCTTTTGAATAATCCGGGGTTTATGAATCTTGCCCTCCAATATAGTGTTTTTCCAACATTCATGATTCCAAAGCAGGATGACATTTATAAGCAGTGATAATTATATTAAAGATCTTTTGGCTGTGATCAATAGAAATCAATATGGCCAACTTAACCAAAAAGGTATCTATTAGGAAAATGAGTTCGGTGAGATCTCAGCAACAGGGGTCTGTGGACCTTCTCTCTGGAATGCCACCCAACATAATTCAGCTCCCAGCTTTTTCCCACCTCTGGGTCTTTGCACACGCTGTGCTCTAAGCCAGTTTTAAATTCCTGGAGAGAGATCGGGATTGACCCAGCTAAGGTCAGGTACCTGTTATTTAGTTTAATTACTCAGCCACTGGATCAGGGGTACCATTAAGTAATCACCTCTGTGGAGAGAAAATCAAAGACTATTACCAAAAGGATGTGGGAGTGGGATAAAGAGTTGCTAGGAAGACTCAGCTAGTTTAGACAGGCTAATTTTGGTGCCTTTTTAGAAAAACCTGTAAATGACTATTTGGACTCTGGTGTTCTAAAGCCTGTTAAATTCTGCTACTAACCAGGCTGCAGACCTGAGAGAGGTCCATGCCAATATTCTCTCTATACTGCTGCTCTGCTGTGGGCGGTGTTCTTCTGTAATTGCTGTGGACTTCCTCTAGACCTGAAGATTTAATTTGGAGCCCTACTTTAGCTGCCTTTAGCTGGAAAATTTGATTTTCAGTCCTGTTTTTGCTTTTAGATATTTATTTATAGTATCTATCCCTGCCTACTTACAAGAAAAGACTGTTACTGGCAGGTCTCAAATCAAATTCCTTGGTAAGAAATGGCACAGATAATATTCAGACCACTCCCTCCAATCTATTCATCTCAGGTTCTGTCCCTGATTAGCGGCCACCCAGACAGGCACTGCCCCATCAGGGTACTGGACTGCTCTGCACCGTGAGGGCTCTTAGAACAAAGTTCTTTCCTACTTATAGCCCTGTCTGACCCATACCCAACCTCTCAACCTCTCTCTGTTCTGTTGTCGTAATCTGCAAGGATTGACAGATTCTGACTGCTCTCCCCTCCAAAAGCATCTTCTTTACCTCTCCCCACTCCTTTCTGTGCTGTAGTTCCACTGGCCTGCTTTCTGTTGCAGACACACAGAGGTCTATTCTCTCTGCCTGGAATGTGCCTTCCCCACATATTTACAAGGCTGGCTCCTTAATATTTTTCCGATCTCAGTTCGTCACCTACTTTAGGGAGAGATGCCCTCTCCACCACCCTTTCTGAATGGCCCCTGCCTCCTAAGTCACTCTATATCCCATTACCCTCTTTTATTTCAATGTTTCAGTGATCACTATCTGGAATCCCACTTCTTTGTGAACATATTCATTGTTTGCTTCCCCCCAATAGAATATAAGCCCCCTGAAAGCATGAATTTCGTCTCTGGTCTATCTCAGGTGTTTACAACAGTGCCTGGTGTATAGTAAGTGCTCATTGATCAAAAGAACAAATTAAGGCCAATTTGCAATTTCCAAATAATCTTTGATGCAAAACAATCCATGTGCATATGGAATGTATCAAAGCCAGGGAGAGCAAAGTTAAGCAACCAGCACCTTTTAGATTGTGGGGAGCTGAGATCACTGGACTGACTGAATCTCTGGTCCTAGAAACAAACATCCATTCAAAGAAAGATGTTGGGCATTTGCAGCAACTTTTATACCTATGCTCTTGGGTCACCCTTCTCATCATTTGTGCCAGCTCTGTGTTTGCAGAGCTCACCAGAGAATTTTACCAGTCTGGGAAGAAGTAAAATGTGGTAGGTGTGATGGAAACTTAGCACAAGGCATACCTCTGACTAACTAAGAGCACTTATTTTTGGTGCATCCTTTCATAAGACCCAAACATTTCTATTTTCTGCTCGGTTGACAGTACCTATTACACAGCAGCCTCACAGGTCTCTATGGGACAATATTTTTTCCACTCATGTACATGTGCACGTGTGCATGCACACACAGACCAGCAACTGTACCTTTGAAAAATGTTGCACAAGCCTAGCCATGGCTTAAGCCACTAAAATGACCTCTGACCTTATAAGGGGGAATTATTTTGGAAAATTTTGAGCTAAAGGTAAGGACAAAAGATACGTTGAGTTTTCTTTAGCAACCTTGATTTTCCTCCCCCAGTAGCTATTCTTGGGCAGCATGCTTAATTATTCATAGCTATTTCAATGTATAATTTGTTTACTTCTCACTGACTAGAGCCTCGTTATAATGTTTCCCATAGAGCTTCATGCTGATGGATCAACCTGTTGGTGAAATTATTTTAAATAGCTTTAAATGGGTTTAAAATACTTCAGAAATCAAACTCTTTGGCCTGTTTGGAAAGAGTGTAAGAGGGACATTATGCTGTATTAGCCGCACAATAAATAATGTAGAGTAAATAATAAGGCTCGTGTATGAGTTTATGGTGTTCCATACGCATCACTTAAAATGCAGAAATAAAACAACTAGATCTTAACTTGCCAGGCCCAAGTGCTTCTCAGCTTCTTATCCTGTGTTATTTTAGACCTTCTGATGGCATCCCAATTATTTGTCCTGAGAAGACTATTTCTGTCTTTTTGCCCAATACTGATATGAGGCTTGGCTATATCTCACAACTTTTTTGTGTATGCATGTATGGAAATATTCTAAGTAAGCTAAATTAAATGAAAAAAACAGCAATGAAATGAGGTACAATGTTAAAAGGAGTATGAAGTTCTTTGTATTATTCTTGTACCTTTTCTATAAGTTTTAAATGATCTAGATAAGATGTTAAACAAAATGTCAGCGATCTTCAGGGCAGTCAGGGTTGAGCTTTCCCATCTCAGGTATCCACCTGTAGCAGCCCCTGGGGCATCTGTTTTTCCCTGGGAGATCCCCAGCCACAGTAATCTCTCGGGAAGGCTCTGCTAAGCTGATGAAATCAGAGACCTATGGAAATGAAATTTAAAGAAATAAACGTTTGTATCTAATTTTTAGAATGCATCAAAATGATGCAGAGGAAGTAAAATTGTATAACAATAGCATTTTAATATATTCCTCTATTTGTATACATTGTATTATTTTTGACCTACAGTTTTTTCTTTTGGGGGAGGTAGGCAGATTTATTACCAAATTTTAATAAGCTGTTACATTCTCAAATAATTTAAAAGCAAGTTTGAAATAGGTAATGATTATTTTATATGTTTATTTTGAGCTGAAATTCCTATTTTCTAGTTTCAGGATATTAGAGAACTACTTCTTAATAAAGGCAACACTAGAAACCTGAAAGTCAGAGACACAAAAACAGTGAGATTTGAAATGATGCATAACAAGAATCTGGAATACCCAAAGGAAGAAAAGTGAATGAGAATTGCTACTGGAGGAAAGGAGGGAGGGAGAAAGGAGAGAGGAGGGATGGAGAGAGGAGGGGAGGTGGGGAGAGAGAAGCAAGGAAGGAAGGAAACAAGGAGAGCGGGAAGGAGGAAAAAGAGGAAAGAAAGAAGAAATGATCACAAGAAAGAGAAATCCATAAAGACACAGTGTACAAATATTGCTGTCTTCACTTAGTAGGAAGTATATAATGTAATTGAAAGGCAATCAAATAAGTGTTAATAGAATTTTTAAATGATGTTCATCATATGGTGTGAATTTACCCTGCAGGTTTATGGAAGCTCAGGCTGCTAGCAAAGCCAGGGACAGTGTCAGGATCAGTTAAGAGGCCTTTGCCTAACCAAGCTTGGAAGGATCCTGCTTTGGTTAATAGCCAGGCCTTCATCTTCCCACCCAAGGAAGCTGCTGCCTTAGTAACAAATCTCTGAAAATGGACCAAGATCCCTTTCCTCTTCTGGAAGTACCCTTGAACCCACACAAAGTGTCATGTCACAAAATGTTCTGCTTCTGGAACTAGTGTGGAACAGCTCTGTATTTGGAATGAGTGAGTTAAATTCTCTGAGTCATATTTTTAATGGAGATATAAGAGTTAATTTTACAGAAGGTACCATGCTTCTTAGAAGCAAGGCTCTGGATAAATATTTTTAGTTACCATCCCCTCTGTCTCTGGAGATATCCTACTATCATTATAAGAAATTTTTTGGATTATTTTATAGAGAGCTTCATTTTGTAGCTCCACACAAGGCAAAGGTGGCAATTGGACATTAAATCAATGCCTTAGCTGTCAGCATGGAGATGCATTTTTTTTCTAATCTTACTAACACTCTAGCCAGTCACCATGCCTCCCCAGTCCATGCAGCTGCATAATTATACATCAGATCTCCAAAATGAATTAGTTTATTTTTAAAACAGCTAATTGCCTTAGTGGAGTCATGTTTTACCAGAAGCACAAAAGGGCTTTGTTCGTTGCAGGGAAATTTTCTTCTGGAATGACTGTGTTAGGCTCTAGCTTCTGTAAATGTCAGTCATAAACAGCAACATATCAGCAAAATTTACTAAGATCACTAATATTCCAGAGCACCCCATTGTGATTTCAGCATTATTTACTCTACATGTAGCTCTATGTAATCTTCAAATGAAAATATCCTACTTAGGAATGTTCCGGTACAATGATATGCAATGGAGCCCTGTTACGTGTGTGTTTTCTATAGCACAGTTTAGGTCTCGTCTCTTGAAACCCAACTATGTATTTATAAGGCAAACTCTCATTGATTATTTGGTCCCCATTATGGGTGATAGGCCAATTCTTTGAAATCAAGAATTCTCTCTATTATAGTCCCAAACTTAAACTTTTGATTTTGAATGCTATTTTATTTAACTAGAAGCAGGTATATTTCGATTATGTCACTCTGCAAGGGTAATGTTTTTAGAAAACACTGATTAAAGATTGTTTGCCATGGTAGCACTATCAACTACAAGTGTCTGAGGGTATCCCCACAGGGTAGCATTACCCTAGCAGATTCACATCAACAATGCCCACAAAGACAAATGGATTCAACCAGAATGTCACATAAATAATCCCAATATAAAGTATTACACCAGGGAACAGTACCCTCATGACCTCTGACCAGCAAATTCTGGGAAACCGGATTATAATTAGAAGGATGATAGAAGAATGTTGACTGAAACCAATGCCTTTTAGTTATATGGTTTGAATGTTTAATAGCATGAGGCTAAGATGATGGGATGGATCTGCCTCTGTGGAACCCAGATGTGGCAAGACCACCACAGAGAGCCTCGGATTTGGCCCCAAACTCAATATGACTGTTTCCAAACTTCCCTGCATTCCCCAAAAAGGCAAATTTAACTTCTCACACTTTAAAGCATTCGTGAGAATTTCAGACTGCTACAGAGTATGAGAGTAGAGCCTAATGAATACCACACAATAAAACTTCATTTAAAAATCCTTATTAAATATCTTTCTTTCCCTAATATTCCCCTCTAATATTAGCAGCCAGTAACATTATCTCTTTTTTTATGTGTCTTTTCTTTTTTTTTTTTTTTTTCCATTCTCTATCCACACAGCCCCTGGAATATATTGTATTGTCCTAAGCAATTAAGCTCTGGCTCCAGTTTTGTATTCCCACCCAGAAAAGCAAAGCCTACAGTTAGCTAAATCCTCCTTTTGTTTTCAAAGTTTTGCTGTTTAAGTTTGCCACCTGGAGAGTTCATCTTCCACGCCAAATCACTTTTCAAAGTAGTCACCTAATAATTCCTAGGAAAACATTCTGCTGCTAAGAAAAATAGGACTTCCTATTCCTAATTATAAGAATTTACCAGTCTCTGGGACTGAACCCCCTGCCCCAGAGCTGAGCTTAGGTGGGCCCAGACAATGTTCACCTCTGTGTTCCATGTTTTCTCTGACTCCAAAGATAACATAACATCCCTTCTAATGGATCTTTCATTCAGTAGATTAAAGTAATTAATTATATTACAGTCAACTGATACTAACCTGAAGAGTATATTATATATTATCATGTTTGAGTTAGCTCACTAAGAACTTGAATATGAGAGAATACTAGCCTCCAAGAGCTAACTTGGCCCCCATGAACTGACAGTTTAACAATGGACAATAGATGGCTAAAAGCTGTCCAGGAAAGCCTGATATTCAATGTCAAAATTTCTAAATTAAGGCTGGCAGAGGAGGTAATTAGTTCTCCATACATATTAACAAGCAAACAAACACATACATACATATTTATTTCAGGAACCAGAAGACTATATTTACAAAATACAGTTGAGATGGGGTAGTTATTAAGGTCAAACTGTGTACCTATGGAGAAAATACTTTTTTACTAGTAAAATACATTTTTATAATTTAAGAGCTTTTAGATGGTCTCAAAATTCCTTTCCGGTTAGACTTCCTAGCAGTCATGAATCTTTGAAAACTGGTGAGGAGCTTATCACTTGACAGATTACAGGGGTGAGGTTTCCAGAATTTAATGTTATGTTGGTTCTTACTATTTGCCATTATTTTCAAATTGTGTTTATCTCAGACATTCATGAAAATCAAGGCACTTTAGAATAATTATAAATTTTCTTTGATCTATTAATAACCTTTCACAGCATGTTGCTACCTTCTGCCCTTTCTGCCAGTGGTATATTTATTCAGATATTTTAAATAGCAGTTCCAGTTGTTTTTATTTTATTAAGTTAAAATGTGTTTGCCTATCATGGCTGTACCCGCATTTAATAATTCTTGCTTTTGACACTAGAGACAAAGATCAGTCAATACTTTAATTGCCTGAGGGCTAAGCTTTCCTTAAAGTAGTAATCATCTTTGGCAAAGATATTGTACTTTTAAGTGCAATTTATGCATTTACTAATTCTGTGCTGCATTCTCAAGATGATGGGCTGCACATTAGCTCTTTCCTTTTATGTTCCATTATTTAATTTGGGAATCAACTTTTATTTCAGGTGCCATAGTAATTTCTCATTGTTGACAGAATTACAATAAGAAAATCTTGAAAAGAACATATTTAGTTTAAATTAAGCAAAAAAGAAAAGAGAAAGGTAAGCTTAGACAAGATTCAATTTAGGATTTTACCCAGAATATTTAGTTGCCTTAGAAAATACAAAGTTTTGCCACTTCGAATGGAACTTTCTTCAGAAAATCTAGCCTTCATTAGTGTTTGTAACAAAGGTAAACTTTTGCTGTCAATGTGTAAAAGTTCTTATTACTCAGTATTCTTACCAATACTTGGTATTATTATACTCAATTTTTTACCTATCTGCCAGATTTATAATTGTATCTCATTGTGGATTAATTTATTTTCTGATTATTAGTAATCTTGAACATATTTCATACTTAGACTGGGCATCAGAGTTTCCTTTTCAGTGAATGCATCTTTTTATGTTTGCCTACTTTATTACTGGGTTTTGTGTTTTCTAACTGATTTGTAAATATTGTCATTATATTCTAAATACTAATCATTGGTTGATTAAATGCACAATGTTTTCTCCCAATGTGTCATAATTTTTTTTTCTTTTTTAATGGTGTGTTTGCATAACAATTGTATTCTTGTGTCATATTTATGAATCTTTTATGATTTGTGATTTTCTGGGTCTTTTTGGAACAAATGTATTCCTAATCTGAGGATGTGAACAATATTCTTTTATATTTTTTTCTTCTAAAACTTTTAAAGTATGCTCTTTGTATAGATTGTTAATCTACTTGGCGTTGATTTTGTGAGTGTGTGTGTATAGTTTAATTTCACAGGGTTCTAATTTCAAGGGATCTAATAGTTTAACATAGAGAACAAGTTATCTAAGCACCATTTATTGAGGATCTCCACTTATCTATGGTGCTAGCACTGACACGTGTAAAGTTATGTATATGCAGGCCTAATTTTTGTTGGTCTATTATCTTACCTATTTGTTTATGAAGCAATAATATAGTCTCTTTTGTTTATGAAGCAATAATATAGTCTCTTTATCATAACTTAACAGATAAGTCTTGAAGAGTGGTAAGGCACATGTTCTCATTTTGATCTCCTTCAAAATTTTCATGACTCTCCTTGGAGCTTTGCTATTTCATATAAATTTTAGAATTAGCTTGTTGAGTTAAGGATGATATTACTATTCTGTTTATTTTTTTCTCTCCTTGGACATACTCTCACTATTAATTTTTTTATTTCTTGTCCCTCATCTACAACTTTTAAGTGAAGGGCACTTTATCTAATTTAACCATCACTAAGGGCACTTATTAACATTAATATTAATATTTTAATGTTATGTAATATGCTAATGGCTTATTATATTACACAGTCTTGAGTTGGGTAAGTAGGCCTGTATGTGCCAATACTCAGTTATACTGAGTTGCAAGGCTTAGAGAAGTTTTAAATCTGCTAATTTATTATTATAAATCTTCATGATATTCATAAAGATATTTCTTATCCTTTATTTTGTGAATTCATCTCTTTTTTTAAATTGGAAATTATCTGTTTCTAGCAGCACCCTTTTCCTCTTTCTGTTGTTTTCTTTTTTTCTTTTGATCTCTTGTCAACCAACTTGTTAGCATTTTGTCTAAAAGTAAATTGATTTTGAGTAAGGGTTTAAGACATAATAAGTAATTAGTTACTATTCATTAATTAAATATTATGTACCAGCGTTTGTGTTAGACGTTTCATATGCCATCACAGCAACACTCCTGTTAGAGACCTATGGTAATAGCCAATGTGTCAGTAAAACCGAGGACAATTTGCCCCAGCTCACAAAGTCAAAATTCCCTGTAGTCAGGGTTGAATCTGTGTCTTTGCTTTTCTCCCTGTGCCAACCTGCCTCTAATGCATAACAAGGTGTTGAAATTGAAGTTTAATCAGAGACACTGTGATGAAATATTTCTGAAGCCAGACAGCCTGATCCTGAGGAGGGATCAGTACCTTCCCCTGTCCTGTGACCATGGAGTTCCTGATTTGCCAGACAGGTTCTAGGAAGGGTGGGTGAGTAGGAAGGAAAGAGGTACCCTGGGGCTAGATCTGGAGGAGTCTCTCACAGGTGGCTGTGGTGGGCTGGGGACAGCACCCCCATCAGAGCAGTGGACTGAAGGGGAGAAAATAAAGGGAGTTTTAAGATGCTCAGTCTGTTCTGCTACAACTCATGTTCCTGTAACAAAAATTAAATCAAATTTGATCGGTAAATAGGGGATAATAAGAATATAAAGTGATTGTTGGTTCATATGAGATTTTCTTTCCAGGCATAGGGAACTGGAAGAGTAGAAATAGAATAATAACTTGCAGTAAGAAAAGGAAAGGAAAAAGCTATTGACTGGGGGCTACGTTGCCAACAGGAGCCATCGTGACTCTATTTAAGGAAATAAAAACTAGTGCCTGCGTCCCTCACTGCAGATGCACTTGCCGAGCTTCATTCAGCTGGCAGCTCACGGCAGGAGGCTCTTGCCCAGGTGCTCTGCTTCCCTCAGTGCTGGCTCAGTTCCCACCACCCCTCCACGCACATCCCCGTCTATTGTTTTGTGCACTTGTCCACACTGTAGCAGCTTCTGGCCAAGCTGAGCTGTGGTTTTGGTGTTTTCGGGGGGATAGGGTGGGAGGGTCCAACTTATTTCCCCAATTAATAATGATAAATATCAATAATAATATTAGATGATGACAATGATGATAATGAAGTTAGTGGTACATTTACAAAATAACATAGGCTTTGAACAGTTTCCTGATAACCCTATCATCTCATAAACTTGTTATCAAGGGTGCCTATTTAACAGAATATGAATTTTCTCTGGAATTCAATTATTGTGTTATAGCTGATGCATGCATTGTTATGGGCCTGTTGTTCAAAACTTATAAATACAAGGCTTAATTTACTTGGATATTACTCTTGGGTTAATCAAATGCATATCCTTAACCAAACACGGCTGTGAACTACTGAACTCTATGGGACAGTTTTATGTCTAAGGTTTGTACTTGGCTCTGTTTACTTACAGTACCAGAGTTTTTGTCTCCAGTAGTCAGATTTTATCCCCAGCATCCATTACAAAACCTAGAAAATCTCTTTTTAATTCAGGGCTTTAGAAAAATCATAAAATCCTTGAATGTGAGTTGATAAACTGCACAGCGATTTATTTTACTACATAAAGTAAGGAAAATTATATGGGACAAATGATGATTCCTGATAGGAATCTTCAGTTCCTGTCTCACCTTTACCATGTGGAGCCAAAGCCAGGTTAGATTTCTTGTCTTGCACAGTCTGAAGGCTGGTGTTTCTCGTCTGGGTGGGCCACATTATGGCCTGATTTTTGTCTGGTTGTTGCTTCCCCACGTTCAAGACCCTTGCTATTATTTGCAGAAAAATGATTAGTCTCTGTGTCTGTAATTGCCTGTGGGTCACTTTAAGTGCCAACTCTCCACCACTAGCATTTCTAAAAGGGTTTTGTTTTCCTCCAATATGTTCATCAAATGCCTGATTGCAAGTTGAGTATTCCTGAGGCATGATCACGCAGCCAGGAGCCTGTCTAGTTCTGACTGTGCTCTGCATTTTCTCTGTAAAGTTGGGGCAACGAAAAAGATCAGATTCTGTTCTCTCTGGCAAGAAGAGAAAGAGTCTGAATTGAAAACAGGGGCAGAACCATGGCCCCTGATCTTTTGTAATGAATGCCAGCATGCCCTACCACACTGTTAAAGGGTCTCCCTGGCTGTCACATTTCAGGGATACATTTTTAACTATTTCCCCTCTATATGGATATTGCATGTATTGTTACCTTGATCTCAGCTATCTTCCAGCACTAAATACTTAAGATGTTATTCTACTATTCAAATATTAGAAGTTAATGTGACAGAAGAACAAAAAAATAGTATTAGGGGATTAAAAACATGAATTATGAAGGAATACTTTTCCTCCATAATTATGAAGGAATAGTACCCCTTCATAATTCATGTTGAACCCCTATTTATTTATTTTACCTTATTTTTTTTTCTGGGGCTACATGACACATTTTTAAGGACATAGTCTTAGGATTCAAAGGACATGATTTCCATTCCTGGGCCACAAGATCAAACTGTTCCAGAGGGAACACTGGCACCCAGGTCTGCTTGGCTCTGCACCTCATGAACTTTCCCTGTTCTCACTTCTGGTCATGCTCCGTTCGCTTGAACACCTAAGGCCCTACTTCCCAGAAGCCTTTGAAAGAACGAATATTTGTCAAAGGAAACAATATTTATTGTATAAATATAGGAAACTCTTAAAGTTAAAAACAGAACAAAGGCTAATATATGTTTTAAGGCATTGATCAGAAGTGTTATTTTTGCTACTGCTGCAGTTTTCCCAGTAAGAAAATTATACAAAGAAAAAGACACTGAATTATGTGTTTGATATATGCTACAAAGAAAGACGAAAGAAGGGGGAAAGAGTATGGATGCTAATGGGTGAGAAATATGTGCTTAGGTTTGAGGCAAGAAAAAAACTGACTTCTGATTTCTATGTGAGAAAACAAAGGCATCAAAGGGTGGGGTGTGAATGAATGTCCCAAAGAGCAGGCTAAGATTCCTGAAGTGAGGGAGAGATCATTCTATGCAACTAGAAAGGACATTTTAAGAAGCACTGATATAAACTGGTTTGCAGGGCAGAAATAGAGACACAGATGTAGAGAACAGACGTATGGACACCAAGGGGAAAAGTGGCTGGGGGGATGGTGGTGGTGTGATGAATTGGGAGATTGGGATTGACATGTATACACTAATATGTATAAAATAGATAACTAATAAGAACCTGCTGTATAAAAAATAAATAAAATAAAATTCAAAAAAAAAAAAGAAGCATTGATATAATCACTTTTGGGACACAGTGGTTTTGAAGAACCTAATGAAATATGTGACAGGTTTAAAAAAAACAGGAAAATGAATGTTAAAAAGATCTATTTGAAAGTGGATGTGTTCTGATTTAGTCAATAGACATCATCGTTGTCGTGATCCTAGGAAAATCCTGGGAAGAGTGTGCTTGGAAGTAAGAATGTCCATGTTACCTAATGTGTCTTATTCAATTTACCCCTATGTTAAGAAGCTTTATCCTGGAAAATCAAAATTGCTCTTGGATATACATAGCAACTTCTGGGGATTTTATTTTTCTAGAAATAAAATTTAAAATTTTTACAAATCAACTTCTTTCTGTCTTTTCCATCAAATTTTCTAAGACTGATGCTACATTGCTATCTCTTAAAAATTCAAAGTTAATAGATTTTATTATTAGAAAAGAAGATATATCATGAATGTCTATACGTTATACTCAAGGGCACAGATTCAAAGTTTTGAGTATCATCTTAATCTTGCTGTTTCTTATCAACTGATTAGATCATATACATTTGGATGTCTGAAAGCCAATATACTCCACTATTTAATAATTGTGCTAGTTAAACATTCTTGAGATGTCATGATAATCCATGATTCATTTGAAAATAGCAAAAAGACTACTTAAGGTTTACCCTAGACTGGATATTAAAAAATATGACTATAGGTGTCATACCATAAGATGCAAAGGTAGCCTCATTACCATAGCTGTTGAGATTAACTATGGGTTCTCATTTCTCATTCCTTATATTGGTTTAAGGTGGTTTTTTTCTTTTTCTTTTTTTAATGTAATGCTCTACATATGGTTGATCCTGTTGATTTGTTTTTTAAAAATTTTTTTCTTTTTTTCTTTTTTTGAATTTTATTTTATTTATTTTTACATACAGCAGGTTCTTATTAGTTATCCATTTTATACATATTAGTGTATATATGTCATTCCCAATCTCCCAATCATCACACCACCACCTCCACAGCCACTTTACCCCCTTGGTGTCCATACATTTGTTCTCTACATCTGTGTCTCAACTTCTGCCCTGCAAACCGGTTCATCTGTACCATTTTTCTACGTTCCACATATATGTGTTACTATACGATATTCGTTTTTCTCTTTCTGACTTACTTCACTCTGTATAATAGTCTCTAGATACATCCATGTCTCTACAAATGACCCAATTTTGTTCCCTTTTATGGCTGAGTAATATTCCATTGTATATATATACCACATCTTCTTTATCCATTCATCTGTCGATGGGCATTTAGGTTGCTTCCATGTCCTGGCTATTGTAAATAGTGCTGCAATGAACACTGGGGTGCATGTGTCTTTTTGAATTATGGCTTTCTCTGGGTATATGCCCAGTAGTGGGATTGCTGGGTCATATGGTAATTCTATTTTTAGTTTTTTAAGGAAACTCCATGCTGTTCTCCATAGTGGCTGTATCAATTTACATTTCCACCAACAGTGTAAGAGGGTTCCCTTTTCTCCACACCCTCTCCAGCATTTGGTGTTTGTAGATTTTCTGATGATGCCCATTCTAACTGGTGTGAGGTGATACCTCATTGTAGTATTGATTTGCATATCTCTAATAATTAGTGATGTTAAGCAGCTTTTCATGTGCTTCTTGGCCATCTGTATGTCTTCTTTGGAGAAATGTCTGTTTAGGTCTTCTGCCCATTTTTGGATTGGCTTGTTTGTTTTTTTAATATTGAGCTGCATGAGCTGTTTATATATTTTTGAGATTAATCCTTTGTCCATTGATTTGTTTGCAAATATTTTCTCCCATTCTGAGGGCTGTCTTTTCGTCTTGTTTGTAGTTTCCTTTGCTGTGCAAAAACTTTTAAGTTTCATTAGGTCCCATTTCTTTATTTTTCTTTTTATTTCCATTACTCTAGGGGGTGAATCTAAAAAGATCGTGCTGGGATTTATGTCAAAGAGTGTTCTTCCTATGTTTTCCTCTAAGAGTTTTATAGTGTCCAGTCTTACATTTAGGTGTTGAATCCATTTTGAGTTTATTTTTGTGTATGGTGTTAGGGAGTGTTCTAATTTCATTCTTTAACATGTAGCTGTCAGTTTTCCCAGCACCACTTATTGAAGAGACTGTCTTTTCTCCGTTGTATATGTTTGCCTCCTTTGTCATAGATTAGTTGACCATAGGTGCATGGCTTTATCTCTGGGCTTTCTATCCTGTTCCATTGATCTATATTTCTGTTTTTGTGCCAGTACCATATTGTCTTGATTACTGTTGCTTTGTAGTATAGTCTGAAGTCAGGGAGTCTGATTCCTCCAGCTCCGTTTTTTTTCCCTCAAGACTGCTTTGGCTATTCGGGGTCTTTTGGGTCTACATACAAATTTCAATATTTTTTGTTCTGGTTCCGTAAAAAATGCCATTGGTAATTTGATAGGGATTGCATTGAATCTGTAGATTGCTTTGGGTAGTATAGTCATTTTCACAATGTTGATTCTTCCAATCCAGGAACGTGGTATATCTCTCCATCTGTTGGTATCATCTTTAATTTCTTTCATCAGTGTCTTATAGTTTTCTGCATACAGGTCTTTTGTCTCCTTAGGTAGGTTTATTCCTAGGTATTTTATTCTTTTTGTTGCAATGGTAAATGGGAGTGTTTCCATAATTTCTCTTTCAGATTTTTCATCATTAGTGTATAAGAATGCAAGAGATTTCTGTGCATTAATTTTGTATCCTGCAACTTTACTAAATTCATTGACTAGCTCTAGTAGTTTTCTGGTGGCATCTTTAGGATTCTCTATGTATAGTATCATGTCATCTGCAAACAGTGAGTTTTACTTCTTTTCCAATTTGTATTCCTTTTATTTCTTCTTCTTCTCTGATTGCTATGGCTAGGACTTCCAAAACTATGTTGAATAATAGTGGTGACAGTGGACATCCTTGTCTTGTTCCTGATCTTCGAGGAAATGCTTTCAGTTTTTCACCATTGAGAATGATGTTTGCTGTGGGTTTGTCATATATGACCTTTATTATGTTGAGGTAGGTTCCCTCTATGCCCACTTTCTGGAGAGTTTTTATCATAAATGGGTGTTGAATTTTGTCAAAAGATTTTTCTGCATCTATTGAGATAATCATATGGTTTTTCTTTTTCAATTTGTTAATATGGTGTATCACATTGATTTGCGTATATTGAAGAATCCTTGCATCCCTGGGATAAATCCCACTTGATCGTGGTGTATGATCCTTTTAATGTGTTGTTGGATGCTGTTTGCTAGTATTTTGTTGAGGATTTTTGCATCTATATTCATCAGTGATATTGGTCTGTCATTTTCTTTTTTTGTAGTATCTTTGTCTGGTTTTGGTATCAGGGTGATGGTGGCCTCATAGAATGAGTTTGGGAGTGTTCCTTCCTCTGCAATTTTTTGGAAGAGTTTAAGAAGGATGGGTGTTAGCTCTTCTCTAAATGTTTGATAGAATTCACCTGTGAAACCACCTGCTCCTGGACTTTTGTTTGTTGGAAGATTTTTAATCACAGTTTCAATTTCATTACTTGTGATTGGTCTGTTCATGTTTTCTATTTGTTCCTAGTTCAGTTCTGGAAGGTTATACCTTTCTAAGAATTTGTCCATTTCTTCCATGTTGTCCATTTTATTGGCATAGAGTTGCTTGTAGTAGTCTCTTAGTATGCTTTGTATTTTTGCGGTGTCTGTTCTAAATTCTCCTTTTTCATTTCTAATTTTATTGATTTGAGTCCTCTCCCTCTTTTTCTTGATGAGTTTGGCTAATGGTTTATCAATTTTGTTTATCTTCTCAAAGAACCATCTTTTAGTTTTATTGATCTTTGCTATTGTTTTCTTTGTTTCTATTTCATTTATTTCTGCTCTGATCTTTATGATTTCTTTCCTTCTACTAACTTTGGGTTTTGTTTGTTCTTCTTTCTCTAGTTCCTTTAGGTGTGACGTTAGATTGTTTATTTGAGATATTTCCTGTTTCTTGAGGTAAGATTTTTTTGCTGTAGACTTCCCTCTTAGAACTGCTTTTGCTGCATCCCATAGGTTTTGCGTCATCGTGTTTTCATTGTCATTTGTCTCTAGGTATTTTTTTATTTCCTCTTTGATTTCTTCAGGGATCTCTTGGTTATTTAGTAATGTACTGTTTAGCCTCCATGTGTTTGTGTTTTTTATGTTTTTTTCCCTGTAATTGATTTCTAATCTCATAGCATTGTGGTCAGAAAAGATGCTTGATATGATGTCAGTTTTCTTAAATTACTGACGCTTGATTTGTGACCCAAGATGTGATCTGTCCTGGAGAATGTTCTGTGTGCACTTGAGAAGAAAGTGTAATCTGCTGTTTTTGGATGGAATGTCCTATAAATATCAATTAAATCTATTTGGTCTATTGTGTCATTTAAAGCTTGTGTTTCCTTATTAATTTTCTGTTTGGATGATCTGCCCATTGGTGTAAGTGAGGTGTTAAAGTCCCCCACTATTATTGTGTTACTGTCAATTTCCTCTCTTAAAGCTGTTAGCAGTTGCCTTATGTATTGAGGTGCTCCTATGTTGGGTGCATGTATCTTCTTCTTATTATATCTTCTTCTTGGATTGATCCCTTGATCGTTATGTAGTGCCCTTACTTGTCTCTTGTAACATTCTTTATTTTAAAGTCCATTTTATCTGATATGAGTATTGCTACTCCAGCTTTCTTTTGATTTGCAATTGCATGGAATATCTTTTTCCATCCCCTCACTTTCAGTCTGAATGTGTCCCTAGGTCTGAAGTGGGTCTCTTGTAGACAGCATATATATGGGTCTTGTTTTTGTATCCATTCAGCAAGCCTGTGTCTTTTGAGTGGAGCATTTAATCCATTCACGTTTAAGGTAATTATCGATATGTATGTTCCTGTGACCATTTTCTTAATTGTTTTGGGGGTTTGTTTTTGTAGGTCTTTTTCTTCTCTTGTGTTTCCCACTTAGGGAAGTTCCTTTAGCATTTGTTATAGAGCTGGTTTGGTGGTGCTGAATTCTTTTACCTTTTGCCTGTCTCTAAAGCTTTTGATTTCTCCATCAAATCTGAATGAGATCCTTGCTGGTAGAGTAATCTTGGTTGTAGGTTCTTCCCTTTCATCACTTTAAATATGTCAGGCCAGTCCCTTTTGCCTTGTAGAGTTTCTGCTGAGAAATCAGCTGTTAACCTTATGGGAGTTCCCTTGTATGTTATTTGTCATTTTTCCCTTGCTGCTTTCAATAATTTTTCTCTGTCTTTAATTTTTGCCAGTTTGATTACTATGTGTCTTGACGTGTTTCTCCTTGGGTTTATCCTGTATGGGACTCGCTGCACTTCCTGGACTTGGGTGGCTATTTCCTTTCCCATGTTAGGGAAGTTTTCGACTATAATCTCTTCAAATATTTTCTCGGGTCCTTTCTCTCTCTCTTCTCCTTCTGGGACCCCTATAATGAGAATGTTATTGCGTTTAATGTTGTCCCAGAGGTCTCTTAGGCTGTCTTCATTTCTTTTCATTCTTTTTTCTTTATTCTGTTCCGCAGCAGTGAATTCCACCATTCTGTCTTCCAGGTCACCTGTGTTCTTCTGCCTCAGTTATTCTGCTATTGATTCCTTCCAGTGTATTTTTCATTTCAGTTATTTTATTGTTCATCTCTGCTTGTTTGTTCTTTAATTCTTCTAGGTCTTTGTTAAACATTTCTTGCATCTTCTCGATCTTTGCCTCCATTGTTTTTCTGAGGTCCTGGATCATCTTCACTATCATTATTCTGAATTCTTTTTCTGGAAGGTTGCCTATCTCCACTTCATTTAGTTGTTTTTCTGGGGTTTTATCTTGTTCCTTCATCTGGTACGTAGCCCTCTGCCTTTTCATATTGTCTATCTTTCTGTGAATGTGGTTTTTGTTCCACAGGCTGCAGGATTGTAGTTCTTCTTGCTTCTGCTCTCTGCCATCTGGTGGATGAGGCTATCTAAAAGGCTTGTGCAAGTTTCCTGATGGGAGGGACTGGTGGTGGGTAGAGCTGGCTGTTGCTCTGGTGGGCAGAGCTCAGTAAAACTTTAATCTGCTTGTCTGGTGATAGGTGGGGCTGGGTTCCCTCCCTGTTGGTTGTTTGGCCTGAGGCGACCCAACACTGGATCCCACCCAGGCTCTTTGGTGGGGCTAATGGCGGACTCTGGGAGGGCTCACACCCAGGAGTACTTCCCAGAACTTCTGTTGTCAGTGTCCTTGTCCTCAGGGTGAGACACAGCCGCCCCCCGCCACTGCAGGAGACCCTCCAACACTAACAGATAGGTCTGGTTCAGTCTCCTATGGGGTCTGTGCTCCTTCCTCTGAGTCCTGATGCACACACTACTTTGTGTGTGCCCTCCAAGAGTGGAGTCTCTGTTTCCCCCAGTCCTGTAGAAGTCTTGCAATCAAATCCCGCTAGCCTTCAAGGTCTGATTCTCTAGGAATTCCTCTTCCCGTTGACGGACCCCCACGTTACGAGGCCTGACGTGGTGCTCAGAACCTTCACTCCAGTGGGGGGACTTCTGTGGTATTAGTGTTCTCCCGTTTGTGAGTCACTCACCCAGCAGTTATGGGATTTGATTTTATTGTGATTGCGCCCCTCCTACCATCTCATTGTGGCTTCTCCTTTGCCTTTGGATGTGGGCTATCTTTTTGGTGAGTTCCAGTGTCTTCCTGTCAATGATTGTTCAGCAGTTTGTTGTGATTCTGGTGCTCTCACAAGAGGGAGTGAAAGCATGTCCTTCTACTCCACGATCTTGAACCAGTCTCCTCTGGTTGATCCTGTTTTGAGTGATATACATATTTTAAATGAAATGCCTGAAGGTTTTAAATGACATTTCCTACTAATGTTTTCTCCTAGCTTATAAAGGGGAAATACTAACTTATGTTGGAGAATTCCCTATCATTTAGTCCTCAGAATATTAATTGCTCCTAGACTTTAGTTTCCTTTAACTAGGTTTGGGCTCCATCAAGTCAGTACTTAATTATTAATAATTCACATAATCAAAAAGTAGTAAATTTTAATCCAAGTAAGATATTGACTTTAAAATAATTCAGTTTTGCTTCCAAATGGTCCCTTCGGCTTATCAGAAGTACTTTTGAAAATTTCCTTCAGATATAGCCAAAATAAGAAGACAACCATCCCCACTTCATTACCAAAAACAGGTTGTTATAGCTTCAGATGAAATTACTAATATTAGCTTATTGATTTTAAAATACACAGTCACTGCCATCTGGAACAAAAACATTAGCTGGGGGGAATGCATTGTGGATTGAAGGTATTCCTAGGTTTCGATTAAATGACAAGAACAGATGTAATTCAGTGTACCTAGTGAAGGTTCTGTGTTTCATGTGAGTTTTCTTATTAATCTCTGTTCCTTATATTAAAGTATCTGATTTGACCTTACAAAGTAAACATAGAAAATAGCCTGGCATATACCAATCACCCTCTTGTTCGTTATTTCCAGTTCTTATTTTGCAGTTAGGAATCAGTGAGTTTTTGAATACACATGGTTTGTTTAGTCTAGAGAGTTAAATTAATATAATGAGAATTTCCATTCTAATTTTTCTTATCTAGCTTATATATACTCATTATTTTTCCTTTAGGAAACAGAAACTAATGATCTTTATATTCTGTTTTACAGTGTTACAGCTGATCTTGAGAAATAGGAATTATCTTAGTTCAGAATATAGAAATCTAAGTAGGCCCTCAATTATTCACTTCTTTATTAATATAATAATAGTGTGCAATATTAATAATGTGCACTAATAATAATAAGTACAGTGTACCAGGTACCTATTATTTTCTTGTCATAATGGTAGATATTTTATATTCACTATTTCTAAATATTAAAGCAACATTGCAAAGCAGACGTTAATATTCCCATTTTTAAGATGAGGGAATTGTGACTGAGAAATGTTAAGTAACTTATACAAGCTATACAGCTCATGACTGCCTAATAGTGACAGAGCTAGAATTCAAGTCAAATTCTGTCTGAATCCAGAGCTTCTTCTCCATTTAATAAGTCACATGATTTTGAATGTTATGTAGTTGCCCTTCATGTAAAAGAGATTCCATGGTCCTCATGAATCAAATATAAATTAATATCTGAAGCCTAAGTGTCCAGTTTACAGAATATATCTCTCTTTCATTTAGAAAATATGTGAACACAAAGCCCCTCCTTAAAAAGATTTAGACCATGTAGGATCTCTTTAAAACTGAAAAGGAACCCTGCAAGTCAGTGAAAATATAAAGTGGAACTTCTTTTGACTAGAGCTTTGATGCTTTTATTATTTATTTGTTTATTTTATTTATTTTTGGCTGCGTCGGGTCTTAGTTGCGGCACACAGGATCTTCACTGAGGCATGCAGGATCTTTCGTTGTGGTGCGTGGGTTCATTGCAGGCTTCTCTCTAGTTGTGGTGTGCAGATTCCAGGGCACGTGGGCTCTGTAGCTGTGGTGCATGGGTTCCAGAGTGCGTGGGCTCTGTAGTTTGTGGCACGCAGGCTCTCTAGTTGAGGTGCACGAGCTCAGTAGTTGTGGCACGCGGGCTTAGTTGCCCCGCAGAATGTGGGATCTTAGTTCCCTGACCAAGGATTGAACCCGCATCCCCTGCATTGCAGATTCTTTACCACTGGACCACCAGGGAAATCCCGCTTTGATGTTTTTAGAAGAGTCATTTCACTGTGTCCTGTAGAATAATTGCAACAGGATCCAGGCTGGCCATTAGAGCCAAGGAGAGCCTTAAGAGCATAGGAAAAATTGCTAAAATTTCTGAAATTTCATTTCACATATATCCATTTAACCAACACAGGTAGAGTGCTTATCATTAGGTTGGGCAGTGGCTTAGGCATGTAGATGAATGACAGATCTCTATTCTTGACTTTCTGAGGTCTAGTGTGGGGAACAGACATGTAACCAATGTTAAAATATCCAATGATTTATGTTATGGTAGAAGTAAGGACAGAGTTAGGTCCTCTCGTTCATGGCAGCTCAGGTCAGGGAAGGCTTTTCTAAGGAGATAAACTTTGGGCAGAGTTCTGAAGGATGAAATGGATCTACTACTTTTTTGCTCTTGAGAAGATGGTGAACCAGCAAGGGCCACTATCTCCCTTCCATGAACTTAGCAAATATGAGATTTTATGGGATGAGTGGGAAGACAATTCAGAAATACGCTGTCTATTAAAGCCATACTTAAAATAAAAGGATTCAAAGAGTAAAAGTAAAGGGATAGAAAACTGTATATCATAGTAGTTGAGGAGACCAATCAAGGAATCTGGAAGAAATAGAGAGTTTGAACAGACCAATCACTGGTAGTGAAATTCAATTTGTAATTAAAAATACTCCAAGCAAAACAAACTCCAGGACTGGACAGCTTCACAGGGGAATTCTACCAAACATATGAAGAAGATCTAATACCTATCCTTCTCAAACTATTCCAAAAAATTGAAGAAGATGAAACACTCCAAAACTCACTCTATGAGGCCACCATTACTCTGATACCAAAACCAGACAAAGACACTACTAAACATAACTACAGGAAAATATATTTGATGAATATAGATGCAAAAATCCTCAACAAAATATTAGCAAACTGAATCCAGCAATATATAAAAAGGGTCACATACCATGATCAAGTTGGATTTATTCCAGGGACACAGGGATGGTTTAATATTTGCAAATCAATCAGTGTGATACACCACATTCACCAAAGGAAGCATATAAATCACATGATCATCTCAGTAGACACAGAGAAAGCATTTGACAAAATTCAACATCCATTCATGATAAAAACTCTCATCATAATTGCAATAGAGGGAACATATCTCAACATAATAAAGGCTATTTATGGCAAACCCACAGCTAACATCATACTCAATGGTGAGAAATTGAAAGCGTTTCCTCTAAAATCAGGAACAAGACAAGAATGCCCACTCCCACCACTACTATTTAACATAGTATTGGAAGTCCTAGCCACAGTAATCAGACAAGAAAAAGAAATAAAAGCCATCCAGATTGGAAGGGAAGAAGTAAAACAGTCACTATTTTCAGGTGACATGACACTTTATATAGAAAACCCTAACGTCTCCACAAAAAAATTAGGGACTTCCCTGGTGGCACAGTGGTTAAGAATCCACCTGCCAATGCAGGGTACATGGGTTCGAGCCCTGGTCTGGGAAGATCCCACATGCCGTGGAGTGATAAAGCCTGTGTGCCACAACTACTGAGCCTGTGCTCTAGAGCCTGTGAGCCACAACTACTGAGCCTGCATGCCACAAGTACTGAAGACCATGTGCCTAGAGCCCGTGCTCTGCAACAGAGAGAAGCCACTGCAATGAGAAGCCCGCGCACCGCAACGAAGGGTAGCCCCTGCTTGCTGCACCTAGAGAAAGCCCATGCGCAGCAATGAAGACCCAACGCAACCATAAATAAATAAATAAATAAATTTATTTTAAAAAACTATTAGAACTAATAAATGAATTCAGCAAAGTTGCAATATACAGGATTAATGTACAAAAATCTGTTGCTTTTCTCTATGTTAATAATGAGAAAGAGAAAGTAAAAAAACAGTCCCATTTAATACTGTACCAGGAAGAATAAAATACCTAGGAATAACTTAACCAAGGAGGTAAAAGACCTGTACTCTGAAAACTATAAAACATTGATGAAGGAAATTGAAAATGATACAAAGAAATGGAAAGACATCCCATGCCCATGGATTGGAAGAATTAATATTGTTAAAACGGTCATACTACCCAAAGCAATCTACAGATTTAATGCAATTTCTTTCACAACACCTGGGACATTTTTCACAGAACTAGAGCAAATAATCCTAAAATTCATATGGAATCACAAAACACCCCAAACTGCCACAGAAATCTTAACAATAAAGAAAAAAGCTGGAGGTATCACCCTCCCAGACTTCAGACTATACTACAAAGCTACAGTAATCAAAACAGCATGGTACTGGCACAAAAACAGACACAAAGATCAAAGGAGCAGAATAGTGAGCCCAGAAGTAAACACAGGCATCTACTGTGAATTAGTCTACAACAAAGGAGGCAAGAACGTACAACAAAGAAAAGACAGTCTCTTCAGTAAATGGTGCTGGGAAAACTGGACAGCTATATGTAAAACAATGAGGTTAGAACATTTCCTCATACCATATACAAAAATAAACTCAAAATGGATTAAACACCTAAAACCATAAAACTCCTAGAAGAGAACATAGATGGAACACTCTTTGACATAAATCATAGCAATATTTTTTTGGTCTGTCTCTTAAGGCAAAAGAAATAAAAGCAAAACTAAACAAATAGGACCTAATTAAACTTACAAACTTTTGCACAGGAAAGGAAACCATCAACAAAAAGAAAAGACAACCTATGGAATAGGAGATAATAGTTGCCAACGATATGATCGACAGACTTAATATCAAAAACATATAAACAGCTCATATATATAATGGAATATTACTCTGCTGTAAAAAAAAAAATGAAAACCTGCCACTTGAAGCAACATGGATGGACCTAGAGAATATTATGCTTAGTGCAGTAAGTCAGACAGAGAAAGACAAATACTATATTATATCATTTATATGTGGAATCTAAAAACTAAAATGAATGTATGTAACAAAAAAGAAACAGACTCACAGATATAGAAAACAAACTAGTGGTTACCAGTGGGGAGAGGGAAGGGAGGAGGAGCAAGATAGGGGTATGGGATTAAGAGATAACAAAGTACTACATATAAAATAGATAAGCAACAAGGATATATTATATAGCACAAGGAATTATAGCCATTATCTTGTAATAACTTTTAATGGAGTATAATCTGCAAAAAATATTGAAGCACTATGCTATACACATAAAACTAATATGATATTGTAAATCAACTCTACTTCAATTAAAGAAAGAAAAAGGAAAAGCCAGTAGTAGAATGCAACTGATATCACACACACACACACACACACACACACAGGACAATATCAGGCAAATAAATGTGCACTAAAAGAAAGTCTGTTATACTAATTAGAAGCAAAATAGACAAACATTTTAATGAACATAGAAAAATATTATATTCTCTTAAAATGAAAAGGAGGATAGGAAGGAGGAACCAACATGGCAGAGTAGAAGGACGTGCTCTCACTCCCCTCTTGTGAGAACACCAGAATCACAACTAGCTGCTGGGCAATCATCAACAGGAAGACACTGGAACAAAAAAGATATCCCACATCCAGAGACAAAGGAGAAGCCACAATGAGATGGTAGGAGGGGCGCAATCACAGTAAAATCAAATCCCAAAACCAGTGGGTGGGTGACTCACAGACTGGCGGACACCTATACCACAGAAGTCCACCCACTGGAGTGAAGGTTCTGAGCCCCATGTCAGGCTTCCCAACCTGGGGGTCTGGCAACGGGAGGAGGAATTCCTAGAGAATCAGACTTTGAAGCCTAGAGGGAATTGATTGCAGGACTTCAACAGGACTGGGGAAAACAGAGACTCCACTCTTGGAGGGCACACAAAAAGTAGTGTGAGCATCGGGACCAAGGGGAAGGAGCAGTGACCCCAGGGGAGACTAAACCAGACCTACATGCTAGTGTTGGAGGGTCTCCTGCAGGGGGTGGGGGTGGCTCTGTTTCACTGTGGGCACAAGGACACAGGCAGCAGAAGTTCTGGGAAGTACTCCTTCCAGTGAGGCCTCGAAGAGTCTGTTATTAGCCCCACCAAAGAGCCCAGGTAGGCTGCAGTGTTGGGTTGCCTCAGGCCAAACAACCAACAGGGAGGGAACCCAGCCCCACCCATCAACAGTCAAGTGGATTAAAGTTTTACTGACCTCTGCCCACCAGAGCAACAGCCAGCTCTACCCACCACCAGTCCCTCCCATCAAGCCTCTTAGATAGCCTCATCCACCAGATGGCAGACAGCAGAAGCAAGAAGAACTACAATCTTGCAGCCTGTGGAACAAAAACCACATTCAAAGAATGATAGACAAGATGAAAAGGCAGAGGGCTACGTACCAGATGAAGGAACAAGATAAAACCCCAGAAAAACAACTAAGTGAAGTGGAGATAGGCAACCTTCCAGAAAAAGAATTCAGAATAATGATAGTGAAGATGATCCAGGACCTCGGAATAAGAATGGAGGCAAAGATCGAGAAGATGCAAGAAATGTTTAACAGAGACCTAGAAGAATTAAAGAACAAACAAACAGAGATGAACAATACAATAACTGAAATGAAAAATACACTAGAAGGAATCAATAGCAGAATAACTGAGACAGAAGAACGGATAAGTGACCTGGAAGACAGAATGGTGGAATTCACTGCTGCGGAACAGAATAAAGAAAAAAGAATGAAAAGAAATGAAGACAGCCTAAGAGACCTCTGGGACAACATTAAACGCAATAACATTCTCATTATAGGGGTCCCAGAAGGAGAAGAGAGAGAGAAAGGACCCGAGAAAATATTTGAAGAGATTATAGTCGAAAACTTCCCTAACATGGGAAAGGAAATAGCCACCCAAGTCCAGGAAGTGCAGCGAGTCCCATACAGGATAAACCCAAGGAGAAACACGCCGAGACACATAGTAATCAAATTGGCAAAAATTAAAGAAATATTACTGAAAGCAGCAAGGGAAAAATGACAAATAACATACAAGGGAACTCCCATAAGGTTAACAGCTGATTTCTCAGCAGAAACTCCACAAGCCAGAAGGGACTGGCCTGACATATTTAAAGTGATGAAAGGGAAGAACCTACAACCACAATTACTCTACCTGGCAAGGATCTCATTCAGATTCGATGGAGAAATCAAAAGCTTTACAGACAAGCAAAAGCTAAGAGAATTCAGCACCACCAAACCAGCTCTACAACAAATGCTAAAGGAACTTCCCTAAGTGGGAAACACAAGAGAAGAAAAGGACCTACAAAAACAAACCCAAAACAATTAAGAAAATTGTCATAGGAACATACATATCGATAATTACCTTAAACGTGAATGGATTAAATGCTCCATTCAAAAGACATAGGCTTGCTGAATGGATACAAAAACAAGACCCATATATATGCTGTCTACAAGAGACCCACTTCAGACCTAGGGACACATTCAGACTGAAAGTGAGGGGATGGAAAAAGATATTCCATGCAATTGCAAATCAAAAGAAAGCTGGAGTAGCAATACTCATATCAGATAAAATGGGCTTTAAAATAAAAAATGTTACAGGAGACAAAGAAGGACACTACATAATGATCAAGGGATCAATCCAAGAAGAAGATATAATAAGAAGAAGATATATGCACCCAACATAGGAGCACCTCAATACATAAGGCAACTGCTAACACCTATAAAAGAGGAAATTGACAGTAACACAATAATAGTGGAGGACTTTAACACCTCACTTACACCAATGGACAGACCTTCCAAAATGAAAATAAATAAGGAAACAGAAGCTTTAAATGACACAATAGACCAGATAGATTTAATTGATATTTATAGAACATTCCATCCAAAAACAGCAGATTACACTTTCTTCTCAAGTGCACATGGAACATTCTCCAGGATAGATCACATCTTGGGTCACAAATCAAGCTGCAGTAAATTTAAGAAAATTGACATCATATCAAGCATCTTTTCTGACCACAATGCTATGAGATTAGAAATCAATTACAGGGAAAAAGACGTAAAAAACACAAACACATGGAGGCTAAACAGTACGTTACTAAATAACCAAGAGATCACTGAAGAAATCAAAGAGGAAATCAAAAAATACCTAGAGACAAGTGACAATGAAAACACGAAAATCCAAAACCTATGGGATGCAGCAAAAGCAGTTCTAAGAGGGAAGTCTACAGCAAAAAAATCTTACCTCAAGAAACAAAAAAAATCTCAAGTAAACAATCTAACCTTACACCTAAAGGAACTAGAGAAAGAAGAACAAACAAAACCCAAAATTAGTAGAAGGAAAGAAATCAAAAAGATCAGAGCCGAAATAAATGAAATAGAAACAAAGAAAACAATAGCAAAGATCAATAAAACTAAAAGCTGGTTCTTTGAGAAGATAAACAAAATTGATAAACCATTAGCCAGACTCATCAAGAAAAAGAAGGAGAGGACTCAAATCAATAAAATTAGAAATGAAAAATGAGAAGTTACAACAGACACTGCAGAAATACAAAGCATCCTAAGAGACTACTACAAGCAACTCTGTGCCAATAAAATGGATAACCTGGAAGAAATGGACGAATTCTTAGAAAGGTATAACCTTCCAGGACTGAACCAGGAAGAAACAGAAAATATGAACAGACCAGTCACAAGTAATGATATTGAAACTGTGATTAAAAATCTTCCAACAAAAAAAAAAAAAAAAAAAAATCTTCCAGCAAAAAGTCCAGGACCAGATGGCTTCACAGGTGAATTTTATCAAACATTTAGAGAAGAGCTAACACCCATCCCTCTCAAACTCTTCCAAAAAATTGCAGAGGAAGGAACACTCCCAAACTCATTCTATGAGGACACCATCACCCTGATACCAAAACCAAACAAAGATAATACAAAAAAAGAAAATTACAGACCAATATCACTGATGAATATAGATGCAAAAATCCTCAACAAAATACTAGCAAACAGAATCCAACAACCCTTTAAAAGGATCCTACGCCACGATCAAATGGGATTTATCCCAGGGATGCAAGGATTCTTCAATATAAGGATTCTTCAATATACGCAAATCAATCAATGCGATACACCATATTAACAAACTGAAGAATAAAAACCATATGATCATCTCAATAGATGCAGAAAAAGCTGTTGACAAAATTCAGCACCCATTTATGATAAAAACTCTCCAGAAAGTGGGCATAGAGGGAACCTACCTCAACATAATAAAGGCCATATACGACAAACCCACAGCAAACATCATTCTCAATGGTGGAAAACTGAAAGCATTTCCTCTAATATCAGGAACGAGACAAGGATGTCCACTGTCACCACTATTATTCAACATAGTTTTGGAAGTCCTAGCCATAGCAATCAGAGAAGAAAAAGAGATAAAAGGAATACAAATTGGAAAAGAAGTAAAACTGTCACTGTTTGCAGATGACATGATACTATACATAGAGAATCCTAAAACTGCCACCAGAAAACTATTAGAGCTAATCAATGAATTGGTAAAGTTGCAGGATACAAAATTAATGCACAGAAATCTCTTGCATTCCTATACACTAATGATGAAAAACCTGAAAGAGAAATTATGGAAACACTCCCATTTACCACTGCAAAAAGAATAAAATACCTAGGAATAAACCTACCTAGGGAGACAAAAGACCTGTATGCAGAAAACTATAAGACACTGATGAAAGAAATTAAAGATGATACCAACAGATGGAGAGATATACCATGTTCTTGGATTGGAAGAATCATCATTGTGAAAATGACTATACTACCCAAAGCAATCTACAGATTCAATGCAATCCCTATCAAATTACCAATGGCATTTTTTATGGAACTAGAACAAATCATCTTAAAATTTGTATGTAGACACAAAAGACCCCGAATAGCCAAAGCAGTCTTGAGGGAAAAAAACGGAGCTGGAGGAATCAGACTCCCTGACTTCAGACTATACTACAAAGCTACAGTAATCAAGACAATATGGTGCTGGCACAAAAACAGAAATATAGATCAATGGAACAAGATAGAAAGCCCAGAGATAAAGCCATGCACCTATGGTCAACTAATCTATGACAAAGGAGGCAAAGATATACAATGGAGAAAAGACAGTCTCTTCAATAGGTGGTGCTGGGAAAACTGGACAGCTACATGTTAAAGAATGAAATTAGAACACTCCCTAACACCATACACAAAAATAAACTCAAAATGGATTCGAGACCTAAATGTAAGACCGGACACTATAAAACTCTTAGAGGAAAACATAGGAAGAACACTCTTTGACATAAATCTCAGCACGATCTTTTTAGATTCACCTCCTAGAGTAATGGAAATAAAAACAAAAATTAAAAAAATGGGACCTAATGAAACTTCAAAGCTTTTGCACAGCAAAGGAAACCACAAACAAGACGAAAAGACAACCCTCAGAATGGGAGAAAATATTTGCAAATGAATCAATGGACAAAGGATTAATCTCCAAATATATAAGCAGCTCATGCAGCTCAATATTAAAAAAACAAACAAGCCAATCCAAAAATGGGCAGAAGACCTAAATAGACATTTCTCCAAAGAAGACATACAGATGGCCAAGAAGCACATGAAAAGCTGCTCAACATCACTAATTATTAAAGAAATGCAAATCAAAACTACAATGAGGTATCACCTCACACCAGTTAGAATGGGCATCATCAGAAAACCTACAAACAACAAATGCTGGAGAGCGTGCGGAGAAAAGGATACCCTCTTGCACTGTTGGTGGGAATGTAAATTGATACAGCCACTATGGATAACAGTATGGAGGTTCCTTAAAAAACTAAAAATAGAATTACCATATGATCCTGCAATCCCACTACTTGGCGTATTCCCAGAGAAAACCATAATTCCAAAAGACACATGCATGCCAGTGTTCATTGCAGCACTATTTACAATAGCCAGGACATGGAAGCAACCTAAATGCCCATCAACAGATGAATGGATAAAGAAGATGTGGTACATATATACAATGAAATATTACTCAGCCAAAAAAAGGAACGAAATTGAGTCATTTGTTGAGATGTGGACGGATCTAGAGACTGTCATACAGAGTGCGTAAGTCAGAAAGAGAAAAAGAAATATCGTATATTAACGCATGTATGTGGAACCTAGAAAAGTGGTATAGATGAACTGGTTTGCAGGGCAGAAGTTGAGACACAGATGTAGAGAACACACATGTGGACACAAAGGGAGGAAAACCGCGATGGGGTGGGGATGGTGGTGTGCTGAATTGGGCGATTGGGATTGACATGTATACACTGATGTGTATAAATTTGATGCCTAATAAGAACCTGCATTATAAACAAACAAACAAACAAAACAACTAATACTAAACTTTCTTTGGGTTATTTATATGGAAATATGTTAATATAAATGTTTCAGACATTACATGAAATTTCTAAAAATCTTATATGTTCTGGTATAATAGATTATAATTCTAGTTATTACTTTAAAGTGTATATCTCAGAAATAACTAAATTTCCTTGTCAATTGCATTATTATGAACTTTCATCAAATCTTTAACCATGGTCATTTAAAAAAAATAATATGAAAAGGAGTTTCCTAGATGGGAAAGAGTGGAAAAGCATTATGGATTACAAGAACAGCATGTGCAAAGGCATGGAAGAATGAAGGATTTGTGTGGGTAACACCAAGAAATTGTATGTTTGTGAATTTTGAAAAAGAAAGTAAAGGATTAATTTACTAAGTCATGTTGTGGTCAGAACATGAATGGCCTTGGAGGCCATGGTTCTTTGTTCTTGGCACTAATTTAAGGGTCCTTAAATAGGAAAGATTTCATAACCATTGGATGTCTGATGAACTTAGTGATATAGCCAATTGCAAATGTTTGTACTTTAATTATATGCCATTGCTATAAACAGTTTTGATCAGTCAAAAAATAAGTACAGTATATTTTGGCTGCTTGCTATTTCTAAAATTTGGTAGTTGGCACCCAAGTAGATCGAATTATGAAGTCAGAATTTAGTTGCAACATTAAAAGAAAATGTTGTTGCTATTTTCGGAAGCAAGCATCCCAACATTCTCTTGATTTAACTTGGTGATAGGTAATAGTTTGGTATGGTAAATACCACTTGATCTTTGTGGCAAGAAATGGTGTTTCTGGGTTTATTTTCTGATGTCTGCTATACTTTTATTAGCATGTGGAAATTAGTCTTATTACAGCTCTGAAATGTAGTATCCATCCAGGTGCTAACTATGACTATTAATTTTAGGTGATCAGAATCCCATTTATTTCCAAGATGATAAATATTAAAGGTATAGCTACATAATAATGAAACACACTTTGTAGTATAATATAAAATTAAAAATTTGAGGCATACCAAATAGCAAAGATTAGAATGCTAATTTTACTTAATTGGAATTCTCCCAGAATTTTTATTTTCATAGCCGTATAGCCAAAAATAGTGTTTTTGTCTTGAAACTAAGATTTCTACTAAGAGTTTGTGGTCTTATAAATACCTTGCACATACAGAGTTTGGTAAACATAGCATAGGTTAGCCAAGGTTATACAATTTGAAATACAAACCAGTATTTCAAAGTAGATGCTGTTAAAAAGAGAAAATGGTCTTTTCATACCTTGAATATTAAATGGTCCTCTTCAGTCTATTTGCAAGTTTAATTATTCTCATTTTGAAAAAGTATTCTGTAATAATAATGTTTAATTTGAAATTGGACCCCAAATAGATAATTTATTTATACCTTTAGCCATCTAATCATTGCTTTGGAAAGAATGGTCTTATCTACTGGTTCTCAAACTTTACTGTTCCTCAGAATCACTGAGAGGGCTTGTAAAATTCAGATTCCCACCAGAGTTTTTCATTTAGTAGTTCTGGCCCAATAAGTTGCATTTCTAACAAGTTCCCTGATGATCCTGATGCTCTTAATCTGCTAAAAATAGAATAAATCATGGATCAGCACATCCAGTTTGAAGGGAAGAGTTAGAGAAGAAATGATTTTCAACCAAAGCAAGGCCAACAATTCTAGAGGTTTGTTGAAGTTGTTGTTTTGTTTTCTTATGGAACAGTCTCCTGGAATTTCACTGCTGATGTGTTTTCGCAGACCCTTTGGGTCCAGGCAAGATTTCCTTATCTGAAGATCATTTGGTAACCAATTAGGTTGTTATAGTACAGAGGAATCACTCGTAAATTTAGTGTCCACTATTTAATAAGAAACAGAAAATTCAGAAAAATAAGCTACTTAGTTCAAAGTAAAAATTCGTACATTATACTCTCCCTCTCCTTCCTGTTCCTCGGGGGTCTAGGAATCAAGTCAGTTGCCTGCAGGCAAGTGTGTATAACTTTACTGATGTGACAGTACTTTGAGAAATGTGAGGATGGGAGAAACAGCAACATGAGTGAGAAAGAGTGAGCGGGGGACTTACAGCTCTTGGTGAGTAATTTGTAGCTTTCTTGTAAAGCACAATTCAGTACTTCAGGCAAACAAGTTTTAAATCTTACTGCACCTGGATTCTAGAACCATAAGATTTGGTACTGCATGAGAAGTCTGTGCCTGATTACAGATGAACAGAGGATGTATTATTGTGCTGGAATAAATTAGGTTATACTACCTCCTTTGCTTTTTTCCGGTGGAGTCTTCAGTCATGTTATTTGTGGAAATATTTTGATGACATGTAGATTTTTTAAATCTATAATTTAAATTTTTAATTAAAATTGAATTTAAATGTTTATTTTTTTTTGTTTTGCCTATATACCCATAAAAAGAATTGGAATTATCATAATTATTCTTGAATGACATTTTGCATTAGGATTCGATGCCCATTCCCATTTTTTATTAAATTGGGAACCTGGTTTTTTGCCCTATTCTTTTTCACTTATTATTTGAATAAATGTAAAATATAATTAGATCAATTTCCAAAATGTTTATTAAATTGAAGTAAAATTTATTATATTACAATTTCAAAAACTGCCCAGCTATTCTAGGCTGACATTTGTATTAGCTTCCTACTGTTCTTATAATATAAAATTTATTATCTTTTTTCCTAGTCAGTAAAATTGGTTTTATAAATACCTAGAAAGAAACTTAGTCACATTTCTTTACCAACATTGTTGAGATGGTATGAGAAGCATTACCTCAACTTTCTTAATATTTAAATTATTGGATAATAGATGTAATCAATATACTTGGTGGTAGGTATTAATAATGCTATCTTTTCCTCCCAGAAACAAGTGGTATCTATTTTATGATAAGCGTCCAATGTCTTTTCACTCTAAGTTTTCATTATCAAGAGTTGAAAGACAAGACTGCTAATGGCAAAAAATGCTGAAAGAATGCAGGGATGAAACATGAATAAACCTCAAATTAAATAACTTGGTCAAAATGAAGAAGACCCATTATTTATACTGTTCTACGTGGATTGCCCTCTCCTGGTACCTCTGAGAATGGAGAATTACTAACTCTTTTGAGTTTTATTTTATTTTATTTTTTATTATTATAAAAGCTTTGAGACTATTTTTTGTAAATTGAGGGCATAATTTAAATGTAAAACGACAAGAGATGTATATTACGTCAATGCAGATGGTCCCCAGTGTCAATGGTTCTGTTACCGAACCGAGTTCGTCCTGCCCGACACACAGCAAGCCAGAACGCTGAAACACTGGAGATGTGCAGCAAAGAGAGGGCTTATTCGAAAGGCAGCCCAGCGAGGAGACAGCAAAACAAATCTCAGAGGCCAAGGGCTAGGGATATCGATGGAATAAAGAATAAAGAAGCAGAGTCGTCTGAGGCATGGGAGGCATGGGGAGCTTCGGGAGCGTGGGGAGCATGGGAAAGGTGATTGGAAAAAGGTGCGGTAATTGTCTTTAGGTGCTGGTGTAACCAAGCTACAGGCCTCTGCAAGTTCAAAAGGTCACCTCACGGGCCCTCGGCATGCCCACTTGAAGAGTCCGTGGTCTTACCCAGTCTTAACCACCTCGGCTCAAACCACATGCAACTGACTCCAAGTTCCTGGAAAACTACTCAGGCAAACATCTTATTGTGTAGACCACGTGCTCTTGGAGGACATGCAAATCTTAAAACACCTTGATCAGTCCAGGCAGGTGAAATGGATTTGGCTAATCATTACACAGAGTTTCAGTTCCATTTACGATTTTTCAACTTTACTATGGTGCGAAAACAATATGCATTCAGGAGAAACCACAGTTGAAATGTCAATATTCTATGAAGATGCTGGGCAGCAGCAGTGAGCCACAGCTCCTAGTCTGCCACAGTGATCACCGGGTAGATAACTGATACACTTAAAGCCATTCTGTCTTTCACTTTCAGCACAGTATTCAATTACACGAGATAGTCAATACTTTATTATAAAATATGCTTTGTGTTAGATGCTTTAGTCCTCCTGTAGGCTTCTGTAAGTGTTCTGAGCATGTTTTACAGTAGGCTAGGATTAGCTATGATGTTTGGTAGGTTAGGTATATTAAATGCATTTTGACTTAATGATGTTTTTCATTTAGAGGTTTATCGGGAAGCAACCCCATCTTAAGTCAAGGAAGATCTGTACTAGGATTTTTGCTGTCCCTCTTATGTTTATCACTAGTTTTACATATTCTGTTTAAAACCACTCTGAGACAATTAAGAGTGATTCTATTTTTCATAAGTAGATAATATTAAAATTTATTCTCAATATCTCAGATAATTATTTGCATTGTAAGGGACAAGATGGTGGACTGGAGACCATGAATGCTAGACCTACTTGGCTAGAGTACCTGTTAGAAACTAAGCAAGTCTCTTCAGTCATAACTCCATTAATGAGTGCCTTTGCATCTTTCATAACCCTCTAAAAAGTCTCTTTACTTTCTTCATGTGTAAAATAGGGAGATCATTTGTACTAGATGAGTGGATTTCAGTTATTTTTTTCCTTCCTTTCCTTTCTCAGCTTTACTGAGGTATAGTTGACATACAGCACTGTATGTTTAAGGTGTAGAGCATAATGATTTGACTTACATACATCATCAATGACTACCACAATAAGTTTAGTGAGCATTCATCTAATATATCATCTAATATAGGTACAAGATAAATTGAAAAGAAAAAAAATTTTTTCTTGTGATGAGAACTCTTGGGATATACTATGTTAACAACTTTCATATAACACATAGCAGTGTTAATTATATTAATCATATATTAATTATGTATTATATAATAATAATATAACTATTATGTTGTACATTACATTCCTAGTACTTATTTATCTTATAACTGGAACTTTATACTTTTTAACCACCTTCATCCAATTCCCATCCCCCTACCCCTCACCTCTGGTTATCACAAATCTGATCTCTTTTTTTCTTTATGAGTTTATTTGTCTTGGAAGTATGATTGACCTACAACACTGTTAGTTCCTGGTGCACAACATAATGATTGGATATTTCTATACATTACGAAATGATAGCAATGATAAGTCTAGTTACCATCTGTCACCATACCCCATATTTTTTTCTTAATTTTATTCTTAATATAAGAAGTCATTATTCAGAACAAATCTTACATACCCAAATCTAAACAGATGAAAATGAGGCTGCCCTTGTTCAGGGAAGAACGTCTTCTGGAGAACACCGAGTCAACTCCCAGGTACCTTGGCATCCTGGGCGACAGAGAGTTTGGACATCATTATAGACAATCTCTAAATTTCCTCCCAGGTCTAAAATGCTGTGGTTGCTTACATAATCTCTGAGATAAATTGCCAGATCCACAGTATTTCCATCCCTGGAATTTTATACACCAGTTTCTTAATTGAGTGAAAGTTTACTTGCAAAAGCAGATGGAATTAAACAGTTTTTCCCATTGACAGGAACATAAGATTTTCATGTTTAGCTTAAGTCAAATGTAATTTGGAATAACTTTTTTATAAAAATTGTTATAATTTATCTGTTCAAATATAATTGCACAGTAAGTAGGAGTTAATCTATGAAAGTAGGAAAATTCAGTGCCATTTTCTTCAGCTGTGAGTTATCTGCCTAATGACTTAACATGCTTCCTCCTTTTCACCAAAAGTCTGTCTCCGTGTTCTCTTCTGCCCCACATTCTGCTTGACCAAGATCCCTCCTTCACCTGATCATCCTGGGAACCTTGAAATGCTCTGCTGCTTCCCCTTCCTTCTCTGTTGCTACTAATGCTTTAGGAGTTTTATTTTTTTCTTGCTGATCTAGTTTAGAAAAAGGAGAAGAGCTCCTATGACCAGTGGATTTTTCATTTTGGGGTTTGCTCTTGGGAGTGGCTAGATGCTAGCAACCCAGTTTGTGATGCAGAATTTATTTCTCAGATAGAAATGATGTAAACTGTACACCAGAGACCATAGGATTTTTAGTACTAAATACTATAGCTCATTTACAGGTGAATTCCACAATGTGTGTTGGTCTGGGAATCTATCAACTATTACAAATGCTATTTCTATAGAAAAGTGAGGTCTGTGTTTCAGGCAATCAATGTAGAAATGAATGCAGAACATTCATAGTTGGGGACTGACCATATTTATTTATTGATCCACAGGTACATATAATCTGTAATTCTGCACCATCCATAAGAAAGTACCAACATTTTCTTTTACTTTTGCAGGTGAATTGAATTTAGCCTGAGAGGCTGAAATAGAGGGAACGTTTTTAGGTCTAAGCTGAGCTGTGTGCATATATATATACATATATATTTTTTAGATATAATAGAAACTGAATGCAATAAAATTGATAGGTGGTACTAAGATGACATTAAGATTTGTGAAACAGGACAATTGCCTTACAAAAATAGCAAGTAAAAAATCAAGCTAGTCCTTCATAAACATTTTATTCTGGGGTGTGCTTGTTTTCTGAAACTACCTCTACTAAATCTCCTGTCAGTCTTAAAACTAGAAGGCAGAAAAGCTTCTAGTGCTACAGCCAACTGCAGTGTAGCCAGAGAAACAGGCAACAAAAATAGAACACCAGGATTGCTGAGCGTGGGTGAGGCAGAAACCACATTATGAGCAAAAGCTTCCAGTATTATTTTAGAACCAATACAGAGCTCTGCACTTCTCTCCTCTCTCTTCCAAAAACACATACTACAAAAATAAAATGAAATGAAATGTATGTGCATTTGCCCTCTTAGAACTATGATTCTTAATTTTTTTTTTCCCCTTCCTTTCTTTGGAAGCGAATCGCCAGTATGGAAACAGTGTGTAAAGCAAGCTTGGAGGGAGGAAAGAGTTAATTGCTTTTAAGGCCCTGCAATAGAGAATTATGGTTTGAAAGATAGAGGCTGGACAGCTGGGTTTGCTGGGGTATTTTTAAATGCATTAATGCAGGCTCCAATCACTCGGCCATGCTTGACCTATTTTTGGCTCAGGCCGACCATTGTTCTATTTCTGTGCCTGTGGGCCATGCTGTTGTTGATTCATATGCAAATGCATTATCACTAGCTTTAGCCAACTTGAGCTGAGAGAGACCAGAGAGGGGGAAGAGACACACACAAACAGATAGGAGAAGGGCACCGGCTGAAGCCACTTGAAGGACTGACTGACGGTTCTTAACAACGAAACTCTAGCAGCGTGAGGAACTAAAAGCCAGGTTTAATTGGTTTCTTTTTCTCGTGGGTAGAGTTAATATTTTTCTACTTATTTTGACAAAGCAATAACCCCGAAGCACATTCCTAGTTCCCACCTGCTTTTAGTTTCCGGTGTAGCCTAAACTCCAGAGAGCCTTAGCATCCACTCGGTCCTTTCTGCTTTGTACACAGGTTGGTAACGTGGGAAAAGTGCCCAGGTCTTTTGAAAAGTGTGTGTTAACAGAGAGGAAACCATTGTTGAAGCTGATCCTCTGCTTCTTTTCCTCGGGGTGGAGGGAGGACCAGCCAGGGTAACTCCTGGGGCCCGTATACTGAGCAGCGATGAATCTTTCAGTAGCTGAAGTAAGAGTGATTGGAATATGCTGCAGACAATTTACGAGACTGACTCGTGTTTTTCTTCAGATGGGGTGGCTGGACGAGAGCAGCTCTTGGCTCAGCAGAGAATGCACAGTATGATCAGCTCAGGTAAGACCCTTTTTTCATAACTGAGACCTTTTACGTGTGAGAAGGGGCTGACTTGGGAAATGAAGCTCCGGAAAGCACCTCTGTTAAGGGTTTGCTGCTTTTTGGTGTTGATGTTGCTATTTTCTTGGCGTCTGGAGGGTTTTAGATCCCTTCCATTACTGTTTCTGTGAATATTCAGTCTGCTCAGGGACAGGCTGCTTCTGAATGAAATCTCTAAGCTTCTGATGAAGGATGGGACTGAGATAAGTAAAATGTACTTGGGGGTGTTTTGCCTGACTATGCCACTAGAAAAAGGAGATCTGTACTGATTGTAAGCGTATTCTAATGGGACTTTAAAATAATCAGGTAAGTTCATATCGGGGCCGCAGCTTACATTGCAGTCTCCTCTAGACGGATGATTTTATATTTACAGTGTGCCTACAGAAGCACATCTATTTATAGACCTACCTTCTGAAATGTGTTTGCTACAGGAGTTGTGAAGGTAGTTTTAATGTGGCTTTTTCTCCTAAGCCCAAAATGAAACTGCTTAAGGATGAAATAAAATTATTATTAGCAGATGGTTATTTTAAGTTTCTTCAAAACATTTGGGGAGTCTAGCATTGTCAGGCAGATGCGACGGCATAACACACATATAAAGGTGTTATATGCAGGTGCAACGTTTTAAAGAATAACTAACAGATTCCGATTTTTAGTTTCCCCGTGTATGTGCTTGTGCCTTCAAGGAGCTGTGCTGATGGAAGATGAAGCTTGTCAACTTTATCAATTTCTGTTTGTTAAAAGAGCAGACTCTCCAGGCGACGGCACATACTTGTAATTGTTGCTTTTCATATTTATTCCCTACAGCTAGTTCCTAAAGCTTGGGGGACTTTTTGTTTTGGTTCTCTTCTGAGTGCTTCCATCTAAATTGGCTTAAAGTTCTCCCTCACATCTTCTGTGTTCCTATGTGCACTTAATCGTAATTATAGATCACCACCTAGATTTCCATGATAAGAATGCGGCATAAAGCAGCGTTTACTTGTTAGCGCTAGAATGGAAAGAAATATTCCACAGGTTGGCATAATGTCTGTTTTAGTATTGAACACCTTCTCATCTCTGGATCTATGTTTGAAGCAAGTTTTCTTAAACCTTGGTTACTTAGGACGATTTTAAGGTCCTTCTGTTGACCCCAATTTTTCAATGAATCAGAATAAAATATCAATTTTGTGTAATTTGGTGTGTTTACAGTTAAGTAACAGGACTTACATTAATTAGTAGTGCCTGCTTATCGAAAGTAAACGTACCAGAATTTCATTATGGTTTATTATATCTTTGTGGCTGTAAAGTTGACAAAAGCTTGCGGGGGGGTCAGCCGGCATGTCTCTGATGGAACTGGTCACTTAGCATTTTATTTTTTAAATATCCATCAACTCTATGAAAATTACTATTTTAGATGTCTTTTCAGTACTACACTTTTTCCTTTTAGTCCTTACCTCTGTGTTACAAGTTTACTGTTGCTTTCACGTAGTAGAAACAAAGCTGTGCCTTTCAAGCAGATACTGTCTGCTGGCATTGAACCTTGCTACAGGTGTTTGCAAGCTTCCCTGTTTCTCAGCGTCTTTGATAATCATACATAAATTTACTCCAATTTCAGTTGAGATTGCAATTTTCCTGACATTTAATGATTTTTATACAAAGCAACAGTATTTTCAAGCAGGGAAGCGCTTGAGACTGTCTGCGCTATTGTCAGTTTTACAGGAAGCAACATTTAAGCACCAGCTGTTAATCGAAAAGTGATGTCAATTGACATCAACTCCCAAACCTGTCTGATAATAAATAAGGAAACTCCAAGTTCTACTTATTTTTAAAATTTGAAACATAAAAACATTTGCATTCTTCCCACCATGTCCTGTAACATTTGATTTTGTTTAATATATTATTATATGCCCTTAAATTTAATTCCCCTAGTTTTTATTGTATACTTCTGAGACAGTGGCTCTCAAAGGTGGCCTCACCAGGAGTATTTTACAAAATACCGATGTCTGGGTCCACCCCTAGAGTTTCTGATTTAAATGGTATTAGAAACATCCTGGACATTGGGATTTTAAAAATCCTGAGCAATTCTAATATGCAGCAAACTTTGGGTATCACTGATACAGGGGAAGGGGGAGGAGATGGTGATGCTGGTGACCCGTATCAATAGGGTTTGCCCTTTACGTTAATTGCTAAATTAAGGGTGTGTTTGTCCACATTTAGCTACAAATCTTGTTCAACTAGCTTTTGGACCAGTGGCAGGGATGTGATTGATAGGCTTAGAAATGGATGGAGTCTTTGGATCTGAAAGAGAAAAAGATATATTGTAGCAGTGCAGGGTGGAGGGGGCACTGCTCCAGGAGTGGAAAGCTCTGTGTTCCAGCTAGAGCTCTGCTGCTAACCAGTTGTGGAACTGGTTTACTCACCTGTAAACTGAAGAATAATGATGTCCTCCTGCTTACCTCTTGGCATTTCTGTGAAATTCAAAGGTAACATGTCATTAACGTGTGCACTCACTGTTATTATTGCTATTTTTAATGAATGAACCTGGGTTTCTAGCTCTTCAATACCAAGGTCTATCTTGCTCAATGAGCCAGAGGAGCTAGATTGCATGTCACATGGGGAATGACTTTTAGTTTTGATAAATTTTCTTTAGTTATCTTATAAATCAGCTTTTTGTTTTGTTTTTCCCTGCTCTGATAAGAATTAAATTCTTTCCTTGGGCAAATGATGACTTTAAATCAGAGTAGCATGGGTATGTGTGTATTTTCTGTGAAATGTCTTCTTAATAGCCAAAGGCAAAGAAGCTGCAGAATATGTAATTGAACAGTGAGACCCCAACAGCAGATTTCTTGAGATTAATTGTTTAAAAAGCTTTGTTTTGTTGTTAGTCGTTGCTTTAGAGTTCCCATTTGTTTTTCTAGTTGTATCGGATACTATGCATTAAGCTAGATGACTTTTTTCTTCAGAGCTCTTTATATACTATTAAATTGCAAGTGTTTTATATGGTTCCATTTTTTTCCCCTAATATTGACCCAGCCAGGCTAGACATCTAAAGTAGAATTAGGTTCTACAATGTAGTCTGTTAATATCTTTTTAATAAAAAGCTTTGTAATATTGAATCTCGGAATTTGGTACGAGTGACACATTTTGCCAGGTCAGTCTCCACTTTTGTGGCTTGTGTGGGCCAATATAAGTGATACCTGGCAGAAGCTGAAGCATGTGCAAACATTGACTCAGGTCACTCAGCAGTAGCTGGCAGAATTCGGGGTGTTCTGTTGCCAGGCATGTTGCTTAATGCGTTGGACAGCAGAGCTTTCCAGACAATACTGGAATGATTATTATGAAAGAATTTCCTAGAGTTTGTACAGCACCAGTGTAAAATACGTTTACAATAAGGAAAAGTCGTGTTTTCACTCTGCATTCTTATTTTTGGGTACAAAAGAAAAACATTTAAATCCAAATTCTGAATTTCTTTTAAGGAAAATGTTTCTTCACCCTTTCAGAATCCTTTTATCTCCGTGGTGTGTATTGTCGAGGGAAAAGGAACATTTTAGATTCAGTAGTCATTTATGTCTACTTGGAAAGCAGAATCTAATTATGAAAATGTAAGTCTGTGAAATGCTCCTGTCATGTCAAGAATCACTTCTGGTATTCCCCATAATTACTATTTTTGCTGTTCTCTAACTCAGGTTATCTTCACTTACAAGGCTGTTATCAATTGAAATATTTGATACGTAGCAATCAAAAAGCTAGATATAAGTAGGCCCATTGAGAATGGGGACAAGAATGAGTATTTTTTTTTCCTGTGGGTGACACAGGTGGCATAATTGTTGCTATGTGCTTTAAGTAAGAAAATTCAATAAAACCCCTCACAAGAATATAATAAGCCCAAATTCTGAATTTAAAATGGTGAGTTTTGATTTTGGAGATGAGAAATTTGGAAATGTATGACATAATGTCTCACCACAGATAGATGATGAAGTGACCCTAAAATAGTATAAGCCAGCAACCCACCCCCAACCCCATACACAATACTCAGCACTGACTGAGCGAAGAAAATATGACCTAATGCAACATATCTCAGAAACTGGTAGTCAAGGGAAAAAGGGAAGCAGGGATCTTTGATCAGAACAGAGAGACTTAACAGGGCCTGAATCCTGTTCTTCCTTAGAATTTTACTGACAAGAGGACAACTTCCTGAAAATTCTCACTAACGTTCCCGTATCTGGAGAGAAGCAAACTGAGTGGATATCCTCAGCTTTTGGTGGCGGTGGTGTTTTTTCTTGTAACTGAGGAATAGTAGAAAGGATTCTGGAAGAGAAACTGGTGAAATGGAGGAAGGTGAACAAACGCTGCGTCTCCGGAGAAATGAAGACTTCAGAGCAACACTCTAAATTGGAAAAATGACCCATAGCTCTTTGCAATGAAATACCCTTCCCCAGCTAATCTTATAGATCCCACCAAGAAAGAAGAAAATCGACTTCACTGAATCCATGGAATTGTCTAATAACTGCTCCCCACAAATAGAGCACCTTAATAGGAAAATAAATTCCATAAAGTAAGAGTTCAGAGATGAGATGATATTGATAAAACAGTAGAATGGGATGGAAAGGATATTTTAGGTCTAGGGAAACAAATTTAGAATGAAAACATGATAATTATAGAACAGAAATACTCATTAGAAATAGCGGGAAACAATAGGCACCAGTGACAATCTTTACCAACAAAGGGGAAAGGCTGGAGACAGAGGGAATGAAAAAGGAAAATGGATTAAAGCAATTGGAGAGAAGTCCATAATAAGAAAGACAAAGACAATGTAATGAAAAGATTATTTATGTCCTTGAAGTTGATATTCCAAAACGTTGAAATAGAAGATCACTTTGTAAAAATGAAGAAAGATTATTTCACTGAAAAGGAAACAAGAAAAAGAAATCTGCAGATTGAAAGAACTCCCGTCTTTTAGGAAAATTTGCTGCAAGTGCTCAGCACAGAGACATAGCCTAACTGGGCTATTGAATTTCAAATGATAAATAATTCCTCAGGGGTTCAGGCAGGTAAGGCAAAGATCTACGGTGGGGGAGAGGGAGGAGGAAGGGAATGTGTGAAACTCTAGAAGGCTTATCAAACTTATCCAGCACTCAGTGCCAGAAGATAATGGAGAAAAATCTCTGAAGCTGAAAAAGAAGTACAACACAGTGTTCCACCCGGGGCAGATGTTATTAAAGTATAGAGAAAATAGGTAGGCAAGTTCGACATTCTCAAACATGACCTAGACTGCTTGACAGGGAAACCCACTCGATGAAAAAATGAGCTTGAAACAAAAGCAAAAAATGAAATCCAGTCGGAAGTAGAGAAAGCATAGTAAGGTTAATGGGGCAAAAATTGAATCCTTTTTAAACAACTATGAGATTGTGCTTGTAGGAGAGAAAGCAAATTTTATGAAGTAGGGCAATGAAAAAATATTCATAAAGCTCTCATCCATATGAGGCACTGGGGAGAGGTGAAATGCAAGGATGTGTGAAAGTGCTAATATCATCTCCTTTCTGAGCAGGGACAGACTCCCTGCTGCTTAAAATAGAAACACGTGGTTAAAAAAAAAGATCTAAATACTGATTTCTTTTTAGTAGTGTCTTCATTTAATCTTAGAGATATCTTTTTGGAAATAGTACCTCATATAGGAAGGAAGCATTTAGTATGTTTATAGTCCCTTCAGTTACAGTTTTTCATTATTAAATTCATTTAAATTTAATGTTTTTTAAATAAAAGTAACTTTGGTGATATGATCTCATTTTATGAGTATATTTTATTTACCAATATCCCATAATAATTCATATATAAATAGAAGGAAATCAGGAAAAACTGTGTGTGGTGGTGGTCGAGGAGGTGGTCGGAGGGGAGCTTTGGTTTCCATTGTCATAAGTTTTTGCCTTGTGTATGAATTTTTATAATATGCATATATTTTCTAAAGTGTTTCTTACACACCCACACATGAAGCTACTATGCCAAAATACTAACAGTGATTAACTGTAAGTAGTAGGTATATAAGCTAGGTTGTCTCCCATCACGAGTAACAGAAAATCATATTCGAAGTAACAATGACAAGGGAATTTATCATTTAGTGAAATAGCATGGTACTCAGGCAGCACCAGGGTGGTCAGTAATAGCAACAGGTTCTTCAAACTGTTCTCTGCTGGCCTGAGAGTTTGTATCGTCCTAAGTCTGTTTCCTCCAATAGTCTCAGATTGATTGTAGCAGTTCCAGGCATTGTCTACATGCACGGTAAATTCCAGAGACATAGATGAGAAAACTTTGCTTCCTTGGATGTTTTCTTAAGGAAGGAAGTTTCTTACCCCAAATTTCTCTAGCAGGTTTTCCTTCATAACTTATTGACCAAAAGAGCATCATCTGCCCATATATTAGCAAGTCATTGAAAAGAAGAATGAGACCCCTATGATAGCTCCTTAGGACCATGACTGAGCCAGGGAGGGTGGAGGCTACAGCTAATAATCTAGTTTTTATAAGGAAGAAGAAAGGGTGAGCAGAATAGATGTTGGCTAGGCACCACAGTATTTGCTACAGTGTTTGTTGGTGGTTGGAATTTTCTTCTTTGTAATTTTCTTTAGTTTGTAATTTCTCAAAATACAAATAAGTGAAGGAAGTGGGCTATGTAATTTCTCTTTCAGTTGAATTGTTACTTCATTTTCATGAAGATATGCATCCATTTAAACACCAATAAAAATTTTTAATAGTATTGAATAGAAATTAATTGTGGAAGAAGACTGGATGCCTCTAGGTTGCAAGTCATTTTTTTAGAAAGGAGGAAAATCAACATTGTGGACTGGTGCATTACAAGCATTTATTAGAAATTTGAGTAAAATATTCATTTCTTGTTGGCTTTGAGGGATACAGAAAACATTAACAGAAATTTATCTAATAATATGTAAACTTTTCGGTATATTAAGGAGGGTTTTCTTTAAAATATTCAGAATACAATTTCTTTGCCAGTATGTTGTTACAGTTATTACATTTTCAGAGTAATGAACACTTTTAACAATCTGGGATGGTAACTACATTTTAACATTTTTTTTTCCTGAATTGGAATACTTTGAAAACAATTTAATTGGAATAAAAGCCCATGAAAATGACTTTTAAAACAAGCCTACTTTAGATGAAATTCAAAGATATTTTGGCATGTGCTTCAAAACAGTGTGTCAGTGCCATGGTCTATCCCATTCTTCAAAGGAAGTTGAGGTGCTAGTGGTTATTAGCTTGGGAGGCGAAATGCCCTTAAAACGGACAGTTTTCCCTTTTGTAATCTTGGGAGATTGACAGTTGGGATATGAAAGGACAAGAAAATACCTTGTTCCCACTAGTTCCATTCTTCTTCCACTAAGTCAGTTGCACAAAACAAATTTAATTTAAACAAGTGTTTTTACAATACTAAACGAGTATACTTTTAAGTGTTATCAGAGAACATTTTGTTTAGGTGCTTCATGAATACAAAACTAAGTCATTCTTATGTTTTATAAAAATATCAGTTCTATTCATTATTTCCATGCTAAATTTTCCATAGTGATGGGCCTTTTATATATGGTGTTTTAAAAATACCCAATAATTAAATCCAATGAAAACTACGTTGAAGGAAGAAGGAAATTTACCAAACCACAGAGTGTAACTAGTCATTTACTTGTGATTAAACTCTTTGCATGTTGATAAGGTTGGAAATACCCCAGAACTTCACTTTTTTGCTTCTTCCCCTCATGGTCTACCACTTGTGTTTGAGATGTTCAATTCGTAATTTATATTCAGTATTGACACAATTGTAGCCATGTGGATGTCATTTTCAATTATTCGAGGTAAGTTTTGGTGGATGGCTAAGGCACGACATTTCCAAACTCGGTTAAAATATGAGAATGCCATGTAGTTTTTTCAAAATTCGAAATTAAAAGCAAGCAAAAAAAGAAACCTGGGAAAATTTCGCTGAATTTCCATTAAATTACATTGTGGCCTGGGAGTTCTTGCTTTAGTAGAAACATGTTTACCCAGAAAGTTTTCAGGGAACTCCACATGGGGTGAACTAGAAAAGCTCTTGGTGAATTGAACTCGATTTTAAGTTTTATTTGTGGTGATGTTTTTTGAATCTGCTTACAAATAGAATTCAAGTATGTATTTTGAGTCTGTGATTTTATATCAGGAACTACTCATTTTAGATTAGAAATAACAATTATCAGTATTAGTTAACATTTTTGTGGTTTTTCTGCCACATTCCACTCTGATCTGATCCAGTTGTTTAGTCTCAGTTTAGGAGGTCAGTGATTGGACCTATATATTCTCACCTTTTTTTAAAAAAATCATTGTCATTCTTATTATTGATATAATGAGCTAATGTTTCAAAGCTTATTTGTACCAGGCATTGTTTTATCATTTAATACTCTTCACAGCTTGAAGAGGTATACAGTAGTTGTAGCATATTTTGCAGATGAGGACATAGTTTCAGTGAACTTACTGATGGTTTGTCATCATGACTAGGAGCTGGCAGGGTCAGGTATGAACTTATGCTTGTTTACCATGTCCCTGCCACTTTTTCTCAAAGAGAAAAATATTTAGCATAGGATAATGTTTTTCACATCTGTTTGGTGCTAAAAATGTGGAGTCAGCTGTACTTGTAGACAAACATCTAGGTACACTTCTTAGTCCTGGGAGGTTTACAGCACACATAAGCAAATCTGTTGAAAGGTTTTCTGGAACAGCCTTACTTCACAGTTCCAGAGCTTGATAATTAAATTGGAGTAAGTTAACAAGATTCCGAGCTGAGACCAACTTAAGGCAACCTCCAGAATTCCGTGAGATTGATAATACATGGAGTAATGAGCAGACACTGTGGACAGAACCAATATTCCCAATGCAGTTTGCCATTGCTCACAGTAACATCTCACAAAGCATAAAGGTAAGGTTTATACCACTTCAGAAGAACACGATTATTAATGTATTTTAGCTGGAGAAAGTTTTTTTTCCAAATGTTAGCTCCGTGGGGCTCAGTTTCTTTCAACCAAAGTATTTGAATTATACCCACCCTGGTCTTTACCTAGAAATGGGGGCAAGGAGAGGTTAGTAAAGTTTGCGTCTCCACTCAAGTCCTGCTTTCAACATGCAATGTCAGATTTTTGAGCCAAGGAATGATCTAACAAAATTTAGATTCTGCCTATTTTGAATATATATTGGTCCAATTTGGGTCCAATTTGGACATTTTGGGTGAAAATTGGATGGAAGTGTCCAATTTGATATTACATTTTTCTTTATCTTAAGTTAAATTTTATTTCTTTGGATGAATATTGTATGTTCTATAGGTGGCTTATGCATAAAATTCACCAATTAGATGCTAATCCAGATATTCAAGACCCAACTCTTTGGTTTCCATCAACTGATTTTTATAATTGTTTGCTCTGAGGATCTCAAGCCATCTTTATGAATCAATACATTGTAAAAGCATTATTGATTGTCATGTTAATGACCAACATAATTTATTGCCTTCCTAAGGGAAAGAAGCTTTCAGAAGATCATTAAATGCATTAAAATCTGCAAATGCCCACATGTCTGTGGCTCTCTTTAGCAGGCTGACTCCTTTGGGTCAGTTATTCTTAGCTCCGTATTTCTATCTTATGGCATCGCAGGTCTAAGATTAGCTTGTTAGGCGTTATCATGCCATCTGAGTTACCTCCTAATATAACTCTACACTGGAATGATTATTTATAGAAAGAGCATTCTGTCATTTTTGGGTTATTTCTAGTAGTTTAAATAAAGAAGAATAACATTCAAGTGAAACCACAGATTCCTTCCTGCTGCCAAAACAACATGATAACTGTCTGCTTAAGGGGCAATAATGTTTAAATGTGTGCTTAGGGTGATTGCAGAATTCTTTTTATCACTGCCACTCTGACAGAGAGGGGAGGCCTTCGGATAGTGATGTATAATGCTTATGGAAAGGCAGAGAGGCAGCCTTGATGCTTTCTGTCACAGAGCACAGAAGACTCTGGTTGATGATGACAACATGAGACACTCAGGGTTTATTTTTAGAAACAGACATTGCTAAGCTCTCTGTTTGGTGTTAATATGGCTCATAAACAGGGCTCCTTGCTGTTGACCCTTCCAGTGAAAATGGCATTTTATACACCCATACACACACGCACAACCTTTTTTTTTCTTTTTTTACTTTGCAAGAATGACTCTGTTATTAAGAAAAATATTAGAAAATTTTAAAGCTAGTAAGTCTAAATTCTATTAAATTCCTCTAGTAGATATAGATTATTTTTAAAATCCCATGAAGATTGGGTTTAAGAGATGGTTTATGAAAGACAATTGCATGTTTTAAGTACAGTAAATATACAGGTTGGCTATAAGGTGTGGAAAAATAGGTGAATATGCATCCTAAATGACTTTTAATAATACATTACAATGCCTGTAAAATATATCATCTGTGCTTCTGGCTTTATTGTGGCAATATATAAAATAAAGCTATAAAAGATTATAATTACGATGCATTCATGTAAGTTACTGATTTTAAATAGATGAAATAAAATCTTAATATATTTTTTTAAAAGTTGATACAAGCCTCTATTAGTTGTTTTCGTATACCTAACTCTTGATGAGCCCAACAGATTTCATGTACAGTAAAATGTACAGTTTCACATTTGAGAACTATTATCTTACTTAAACTGTGCACTTAATTCAGAACTTAGTAATTGATATTTTGCTTTAAAATTAGAATTGTTATTTTAATCTGTTAAATTTACATTTCGTGTTTCCTGATTATTAACTCATCATTAGATGATGAAAATGTTAAAGTGGTATGTTTCATATTACACCTTAGTCAAAATGCTTTAGAATGAATAATTTAGAGCTCTGTAGGAATATTCATAATTTTGTTACCAATTATTGACTGAAAAAACATATTATCTTTTTAAAAGATAAATATTTTTGTGCTTGTGCTCAATATAAGGAATCCACTGATCATTAAGAATTTGCAAAATGATGGACAAAAACAGGAAACACACAGCAATTCAAGTGTATTCTCAAAGAAGCCAAGATGTAAATAAATTCAGAGGGTGGAAGTAGAAGCAATTATAGGCACCAGTTGCATCCCAACCACTCTTAATTAGCAGGTTGAAGGTTTGGGGAAGGTGATGTAATTGTTTGAAGCTTTGGAAGCTGAGGCAAAACAGTCATTCATCTGTCCATCTTTTCACTCAAAAATATTTGAGAGTCATCCATGAGCCAGGTACTGTTCTAGGAATAGAGACTCTACCTATGAAATAGGACAAGGAGGCACATGGTAGACTGTTCAATTGAGTGATGGATGGATAAGGCTACTTTAGATAGTAATAAGTACTAAGGGAAAACAAAATAGAAAAATGGGGTAGAAAGTGACTGGTAGCAGGGGTGGTATTAGCTATGGTAGTCAAGTAAAGCCTTTTGAGGATGCTAAGATATGAAGGACATCTTCCCAATGAAAGTAGATTTTCCATCAACAATGCATTTGGGCTAAGCCAAATAGAATGAAAGCACAGTTAGAAAAGAACAGAAAATGTTATGGAGCTGTTTTAGCTTCCACTTGCCTTATGTGAAGAATGGGGGAACTTTTATCAGCATGTCAATCAGAAAGCCCCAGGGAAAGGCTGTTGGCTATGATTCTCTCTAGTTTCCAAAGAGACTGTTGAATCAGCTGAGCTCTTCCTAGGATTAATGCTGTTGACTGGAAATTAAGGACCTTGTAGAACTCCTTACCTTTGCTCCTTCCTAAAGATTCATCTTTGCCTCTATTCAAACTCTTACCTCAACTGTGCTGAAACTTCTTACCCAGGCAGTATGAACCATCCTAGTAGTTTAGTGAATAATTCCTCTTCCTTGGGGGCCAAAAAGAAGGGGAACAATATGTCCTCATAGGGAAGAAGAGAAGTCTGAGAACATTTTCTCATGAACACAATATTGCACATTTTTTAAGGGGTATAAAATACAGTATAAATTACAGTATTTATTGAGCGCCTACAGTATGCCAGTTACTTAATTCAGGGAAATCATGGGTCAAATAGCAACCTTGTTAGGTGGCTGTAGAACTGTAACTTACAAACAAAATGTTTGGAATACATAATCTTCCTTGTGTTGGCTAGTGAATAGATTTGTGACAAATTGTTGCAATAGTTGAGCAAGGAAGTACTTCATGGAGGTGATAGACCTATTTTTAAAAAAGAAGAAACAGCAGTGTGCTGGGAGCTGTTTTCCCCACATGTTCTGCTCTCTCATGGATAGGGAACAATGATGGTTACACATAGTAGAATGCACAAACATTTTTGAGGGACTGACACATTATCTCACATGCTTGATGCCTCATGGGGTTTTCCCTCAACATTCCAATTGGTCTAAGTCAAATGGAATGAAAGCACAATTAGAATAGAGCAGGAAGTGTTCTGAGGCTATTTTAAACTCCACTGACATGCCTTGTGGAAAGGATGGGGAAACCTTTATTAGCGGGTAGGTGAGAGAGCCAGGGGAAGGCTGTCAGCTACAATTTTTCTCTAGCCTCAAGAAGACTGGGACTGAGCCAGACTCCTGGCCAACATGCTTTGTTGGATTCACAGTGTAGCTGTGAAAAATAGTTAACAGCTACCTTCTTTTTTTTCTCCAAGGATTGTCTTATTCAGTCAATATTTATTGAGTACTTGACAGCTATATTTTTAAGCTAGATTTCTTGTTTATCTGTTATTATTGTTTATATATTTAATCAGCTCTTTCCTTTTTCTGAAATATCCTTCTGCTTTATTCCACCTAGTATTAACTGGAGAAATTCTAACTCTTGCAAAGCCCAGTTCAAATGTCTCTATATCTCTAAATTTTCCCCAATCCCCTGCAATACTTCCCTAGTCATAATATTAATCTCTCTTCTCTCCTCTCTGTCTTCTCTCTCCTCTCCATCCCCAATAATCCTTTATTACTCCCTTAGAACATGCCCATTTTCTGTCTTATACTGTGGTTATTTATGTACGTGTGTCTCCTTCCCCCCCCCCCAATTAGTTATGTGCTCCAAGAGGAAAAGGATCATGTTTTACCTCTATTTTTATTCCCTGCAGTGCCTAGCACATAATTGATCCCTGAGACTATTTTTAAATGAATGAATGAATGATTAATTAGTACAGTGGTATTGTACACAGTCTGTTTTTGATTTTTTGAAATGTTTCCTTCTTTTATGTAGAAAATAAGTCCTCAGTTATTTGTAAATTTGAAAAATACAGACTTTTGAGGATGTTAGAAACTTTGACTCAAAAATTTAAATTATTCATTATAGAATGTAAGTCAAGAATGATCCCCAGTGCTTCGACAATATGTATATGAACCTTTAAATGTTTCAATTATTCTTAACAAAGGGAATTTTGGAATATTCTTACTTGAGTTGATTTTTCAATGAATAATACCAATAGAAATTTCATAAGATATGTGTCTGCATTCAAAATGTTGTGTGAAATAGCTAATTTAAGACTGCCTGAATGTAAATGCACTCTTTTTTATCTAAGGAGAAGAGTAAATTTGGTTGTGCAGATGATTACAGGTGTACTTTTATATTATTCAAACACCATTTCACATTTAATCCTATTTTTCTCTTTGTGATACTTTTTATGTAAAGACAGTTTTCTTAGATAAAGGACAAAAATGAATGGATTTTTGGGTTAACAACAGTATCAATTTGAAACATTTCTGCACCTTGCATTGCTATTTAGAACTCATCTTCATTTTTTCAGTCACTATTTAATTGGCTATGTTCTTTGAGAAGGGGGCAATGAAAGAAGATTTTTTTTTTTGTAAACACTTTACTGATCAAATTTTGAATGCCAAAGGTATCAGTAATTTTAAAAATTATCTGAAGTAAAATGTCAGAACAGGGAATTCACAGAGTGAGATACTAAGGAAAAACAGATGGAAGGAATGAATCAATCTGTATACAGAGCTATTCAAGGAGAAGAATGAAATAAATATATTTATGTCTTAGTGGGAGAGGAATGATGAAAAGAATAGATATAACATATGTGGGGAAAAGACACATAATTTTTTGTGGTAGTCCTTTTGCCCTGGTTTAGGTGTGAACTCAGCACAAGTTAGGATAAATTAAGGGCATTAAGGCTCAGAAAATTAATTGAGTTGGTTAAAAATATAAATATGAGCCAAAAAAGGAGTTGGATAATAAAACAAAATTTTGCAACCTAGCCATTGAACTCAGCTTAGTAGAGCACAGGGAATGAATGCATGCCCATGTTCTTTCAGTGACTTTGCAAATGCTGCCAATTGTATTTTCTCATCATTAGGAATCCAAGTTAAGTTTCTAAGTGCTGTAATAATCATTTTGAGATGGAAAAAATCAGGGTTGGTTGACCTTGGATTCAGAAGTTTCTCATTCTTATATTAACCATTACCAAGAAATAAGGATTAGTTCAAGCAAATTTCCAAAGGAATATAATTTTAAAGCTATAAACACAGTAAATTGAAAACACTCATTTGTTTTCTTTTCTGAAGATGAACAAAAAATGTTAAAAAAAATTACCTTGTTATCAACTTAACCTAACTTGTATAGTGTAAGAAGGAAAACAGTATAAACAATCTCAGGCAACTGATGATTAAACATAATAAAAACAATGCCCCTAGTTTAAAATCACTTCCTTCAGATTTTAATCGAGTCAACTCTCACTATTCATTATCCCAATAATTAAATGAAAATTACCTCCACATCATTATCCTGGAAAGATTAATGATTCTTTTAAAAAAAAATTTTTTTTCAGCAGATAGTGCTAAACTTGAATATGGATATAACTTTAGAAAACCTTATGAGTTCATTTTTAGATGACTAGAAAATATATTAAATTGCTTTGTAGACAAGGGAAGAGAACATCTTTCTATTTCATTATCTACTGCCCAGTCATGTTCCTTGGGCACTGAATCAAAATGGAGTAGAGATTATTTTTATGCTTCACCAATCATATATGTGAGAACCATTTTTCCCACACCCCTGCCATCACTGAATATTGTCAGATTTTAGATATTTTTACCAAATTGAGAGATGAAAAATGGCACAACATTACTTTTTTATGTGAATTTCACTGATTACTGGTGGAGCTGAATGGTTCTCATATGTTATTAGCCATTTGGATTTTCTTTTATGGAGAAATAATTTCACCAGAATGCTTAAAGGGAAAAAGTCTATGAGTGAATGTCACCTGTCAACAGACTAAAGGAAAAACCAATATGATCATTTCATTAGATGCAGAAAAACATTTGATAAAATGCAGTACCTTTCCAGAATAGAAACTCTACTAAACTAAGAATAGAAGAAAAAAGTGTTATAAACCAAAACCCTATCTGAAACTTTATATTTAATGGTAAGATTAAAACACATTCTCTTTTATGTCAAGAACTTTGTCTTTGGAGGTCCTAGTCGATGTTCTAAAACATAAACATTCAACAAGAGATATAAGATTTTTAAAGGGAAAGAAACTTATTGAACTAATAAAGAGGTCAGTTTAGGTTGCTCAGTACAAGTTCAATACAACATAAAAAATTGAAAAGATTGTTTGATGCCAGAAATAACCAAGCACAAAATGTAATAAAAATGATAGCATTTATAAATACCAACTGAAATTTTTATGGAGAAATTGATAAAATTATTGAGGACATATAAGAAAACCAGAAAAAAATTAAGTTATTCCATGACCATGAATAGGAAGACTACTTTTAAAAATTAGTTATTCCAAAATTCATCTATAAATCTCTTTGTTTTTAAAACAGCTAACTTTAAAAAAAAATAGACCATTCATAATTCAAAAGTCAAATGTACTTAATATGATTATATAGTAAGTAACCTGTGTGTTATTATATAGTCTGTAATTCTCACTTCTTTTCCATTTCCAGCAGCCATTCAGTTCCCTGCTTCAGATAGCCTGATATCAATTTCTTCTGTTTTTTGTATGTTAGTACAAATTCAGATAAAATCCTAACAGGGTCTGTCAGAGAACATGGCATACTAAATTCTAAAATGCTAATGTAAGAGTAAGTGTGGCAATTTTGTAAAACAACAGATTAGGAGAAGAAGGGTAGCTACCAAGTCATACAAAGTTGTATTAATTATGATTGTTTGGTTTGGGCAGGGACACCGTCACATAGATCAAAGGAACAGAATACAGAATTATTTTTAATATCTTGGTAGATGGCAGGCAGAGTTTGCATCACAGATCAATGTCAGAGGACAGACTATTAAGTAACTGTTTTGGGAACAATTAATATATTTAACTTGTAAAATTACAGTCAAATGATGTTATATTCAGTATTCTATTTTTATAATACCATTGTTATCCTGTCCTGTTGGACAGGTTACAACTTAAACTTCTGTAAAGCCAATGTATTGTGTAATGTGTGTAGGGTCTTGCATTTTATGGAGAGATGAGAAGTAATTTTATGAAGATATGGGAAGAATTTTAGTTAATTTAACTAAATTAGGTGAGAGAAGTACTCAGTGTTTATATAGCTCCCCAAGTTTCAAAAGATAATTTAAGATTAAATTAAATAAAAAATTCAGATTTAAGAGTACCATTGAGTGAAATAGAGGGATGGTAATGCAGTCAAGTAAAAAAGGTAGATAGCAGCACTGTCCTGAGGCCTCATCATACAGCAGCTGCTGAGTAGTGCCTAAGAAGACCCATGAGGAAGTGATTTTTTTCCTAGTTTTACTGAGAAATAATTGACATACATCACTGTATAAGTTTAAGGCATATAGCAGGATGCTTTGATTTACATCTGTTGTGACATGAGTACCACAGTAGGTTCAGCTAACATTCACCTTCTCATGTAGATACAAAAAAAGAAAAAAGGAAAGAATAAAGGAAAACAATTTTTTCTCCTTGTGATGAGAACTCTTACGATCTACTCTCTTAACAACTTTCCTGTGTGTCAAGCAGTGATAGCTGAAGCCATCACATTGTACATCACATCCCTAGTACTTACTTATCTTATAACTGAAGTTTGTACCTTTTGACCACCTTCCTGCAATTCCCCCTCTTCCTCCAGAACACTCCCCCCAACCCATGCCACCACCATCTCTGGTAACCACAGGTCTGATCTCTTTTTCTATGAGTTTTTTAAAATTCCACACATAAAAGTGAGATCATACATTATTTGTCTTTCTCTTTCTGACTTATTCACTTAGCATAATGTTGTTGCAAATGGTGGGATTTCCTCATTTCTTATGGCTGAATAATATTCCATTGAATTGGGTTGGCCAAAAAGTTTGTTTGGGTTTTTCTGTAACATCTTACAGAAAAACCCAAATGAACTTTTTCAGCACCCCAAGGTATGTATGTGCAACTTTTTTGTCCATTCATTGTTTGTGGACACTTAGGTTGTTTCCATGTCTTGGCCATTGTAAATAATGCTGTTCTGAACATGAGGGTGCAGATATATTTCTGAGGTAGTGTTTTTGTTACCTTTGAGTGTATTCCCAGAAGTGGAATTGCTGGACATGTGGTTGTTCTATTTTTAATTTTTTGAGGATCTTCTGCACTGTATTCCACAATTTACAATCCCACCAACAACAGTGCAGGAGGGTTTGCTTTTCTCCATATCCTCGCTGGCGTTTGTTATTGCTTGTCTTTTTGATAATAACCATCCTAACAAGTGTGAGGTGATAACCTATGGTGGTTTTAATTTGCAGTTCCTAATGACTGGTGTTGTTGGATGTCTTTTCATGTACCTTTTGTGCTTTCATATATCTCTTTTGGAGAAATGTCTGTTTATGTCCCTTGCCCATTTTTAATTGTTATTTGTTTTTTTGCTGTTGAGTTGTTTGAGTTCTTTATATGTTTTGGATATTAACCTCTTATCAGATATATAGTTTGCAAGTATTTTTTCTCCTATCACAGGTTGTCTTTTCACTTTGATGATGGTTTCTTTCGTTGTGCAGAAGCTTTTTAGTTTGATGTAGTCCAAATTGTTTATTTTTTATTTTGTTGCTTATGCTTTAGGTGTCATATCCAAAAAAATTATTACCAAAACCCATGTCAAGGAACTTTGTTCCTATGTTTTCTTCTAGGAGTTTCATGGATTCAGGTCTTACATTTAAGTCTTTAATCCATTTCAAGTTAATTTTTGTGAAAGGTATAAGATATAGGTACAGTTTCATTCTTTTACATGTGAATATCCAATTATCCCAGCACCATGGAGAGACTTTTCTTCATCAAGTATTCTTTGCTCCCTTGTCAAATATTAGTTGACTGTGTACACTTGGGTTTATTTCTGGCCTCCAGACTCTGTTCCATTGACTTGTCTTTTTTGTTAATGCCAGTACCATACTATTAGTAGTCTTAGATTATAGCTTGAAATCAGGAAGTGTGATACCTCCTGCTTTGTTCTTTCTCAGGATTTCCTTGGCTATTTAGGGTCTTTTGTGGTTCCACATAAATTTTGACTTTTTCTACTTCTGTAAAAATAATGCCATTGGAATCTTGATAAAGATTGCATTGAATCTGTAGATGGCTTTCAGTAGTATTGACATTTTAAAAATATTAATTTCAATCCATAAATGCGGGATACCTTTCCATTAATTTGTGTCTTTTACAGTTTCTTTCATCAATGTCTTGTAGTTTCAGCACAATCATCTTTTACCTCCTTAGTTAAATTTATTCCTAAGTATTTTATTGTCTTTGATGCTATTATAAATGGATCCATTTCTTTATATTCTTTAACAAAATTTTTTTGTTAATGTATAGAAATGATAGTGATTTTTGTATTTTTATTGTGTATCCTGCAACTTTACTGAATTCAGTGATCTAACAGTTTTTCTTGTTGTTGAGTTGAAGATTTCCTATACATAAAACCATTTCATCTGCAAATAGAGACAAATTTTACTTCTTTCTTTCCAATTCTTATACCTTTTATTTCTTTTTCTTGCCTGAGTGTTTTAGTAGGACTTCCAGTACTGTGTTGAATAGAAGCTATGAGAGTGGGCACCCTTTCCTTATTCCTGATCTTAGAGGAAAAACGTTCGACCTTTCATCACTTGTGTATGATGTTACCCATGGATTTGTCATATATGGCCTTTATTATGTTGGGATATATTCCTTCTGTGCCTGATTTGTTAACTGCTTTTATCATCCAAATGGATGTTGGATTTTGTTGAATGATTTTTGCATCTGTTGAGATGATCATGATTCTTTCTCTGTTCAATCAATGTGATTCATCAACATTGCGTATGTTGACCTATTCTTGCATCCCAGAGATAGAACCCATTTAATCATGGTGAATGATCCTCTTAATGTGCTGTTGAATTCAGTTTGCTAGTATTTTATTGAGAATATCTGCATCTATATTCATCAGGAATATGAGCCTATAGTTTTCATTTTTGGTAGTGTACTTTTCTGGTTTTGGTATTTGGATAATGCTGGCCTCTTAAAATGAATTTCAAAATGTTCCCTCCCAAAAAATCCTCTTTGATTTTTTTGGAAGAGTTTGAGAAGGATTGGTGTTAATTCTTCTTTAAATGTTTGGTGAAATTAGGCAGTGAAGCCATTTGGTCCTGCACTTTTCTTTGTTAGGAGATTTTTTCTTACTGATTAAATCTCCTTACTAGTAATTAGTCTATTTAAATTAGTCAGATTTCCTATTTCTTCCTGATTTGGTCTTGATGAGTTGTGTGTTTCTAAAACTATTTCCATTTCTTCTAGGTTGTACAGTTTGTTTGCATATCGCTGTTCATTGTAGGCTCTTATTCTTCTTTGAAGTTCTGTGATATCAATTGTAATGTTTTCTTTTTCATTTATAATATTGTTGATTTAGGTCTTTTCTTTTTTTTTCCTTGCTTAGTCCAGCCAAGGGTTTGCAATTTTGTTTAACTTTTCAAAGAACCAACTCTTAGTCTGGTTAATCTTTTCTATTGTTTTTCTGTTCTCTTTTTCATTTATGTCTGCTCTGATGTTTATTATTTCCTTTCTTCTGTTAACATTGGGCTCAGTTTATTCTTTTTTTTTGGTTCCTTAAGGCATGTAGTTAGGTTATTTATTTGGGATCTTTCTTGCTTCTTAATGTAGGCTTTTATTGCTATGCCCTTCCCTCGTAGAAGTGCTTTTGCTGCATCCCATAAGTTCTCATATGTTGTGTTTCCATTTTCATGTGTCTTGAGAAACTTTTTAGCGTACTCTTCAATTTCTTCTTTGATCCAGTGGTTTTCAGCAGAGTGTTGTTTAATTTCCATGTGTTCATGAATTTTCCAGTTATCCTCTTTTTATTATTTCTAGTTTGATGCTATTGTGCTCAGAGAAGATATTTGTTGTGATTTCAGTCTTCCTGAATTTGCTAAGACTTGTTTTGTGGGCTAACATATGATCTATCCTAGAAAATGTTCCATGTGCACTTGAGAAGTATGTGTATTCTGCTTTTCTTGGATAGACTGTGCTGCATGTGTCTGTTAGGTTCATTTGATCTATAATGCTGTTCAAATCCACTGTTTTCTTACTGATTCTCTGTCTGAATGATCTTTCCATTGTTTAGAGTGGAGTATTAAAGTCTCCAACTATTACTGTCTTGTTTATTTCTCCTTTTAGCTCTGTTAGTTTTTGCTTTATATTTTTAGGTGCTCAGATGTTGGGCAAATAAATATTTACAATCAGTTTGTCTTCTTGATGTATTGACTCTTTTATCATTATATAATGACCTTCTTTTTCTCTTTTTATCATTTGTAGGTTGAAGTCTCTTTTGTCTGATATGAGTATAGCTGCCTCTGAGTTTTTTTTGGTTACCATTTGATTGAAATGTCTTTTTGCATCTCTTCACACTCAGTCTATGTGTGCCTTCAAAGCTAAATTGAATCTCCTGTAGGCAGCATATTGTTGGATCTTGTGTTTTTATCCATTCAGCCACTCTCTGTCTTTTGATTGAAGACTGTAATCTATTTACATTTAAAGTAATTATTGATGGGTAAAAGACTACTGTTTCCATTTTATTATTGATGGGTAAAGACTACTGTTTTCTGGTTGTTTTGTAGATCTATTGTTCCTTGTTTCTTATCCTTCTGTCTTTTTTTGTGTTTTGATGTCTTTTGGTATCAGTGTGCTTTAGCTTTTTTATCCTGTTCTTTTGTGTAGTTACTACAGTATTTTCCCTTGTGGTTACCATGAGGTTTACATTAAACATCTTAAACTTATAATGACTAATTTTAAACTTACAACAACTTAACTTTAATAGGATTCATATACTTTTACTTCTTCTCTCCCTCACATTTTAGGTTATTTCTCTTATAATTTACATGTTTTTTAATTGTCTAAAGACAGATTATTGTTTATGGTTATTTTTGTAACATTCTTTTTTAAACTTTTAAACTAGAGTTGTGAGTTATGCACCATTTTTACCACATTGCAGAATTTAACTATGACTCTATATTTACCATTAGCAGTAAAATTTACTCTACCTTTTTTTTGGTATCATGTTAATTAGCATTCTTCTACTTCTTCTCAAAGAACTCCCTTAAGCATTTCTTATAAGCAAGGTCTGGTGGTAATGTACTCCCTCAGCTTTTGTTTGTTCAAGAAAGTCTTTATCCCTTATTCATTTCTGAAGGACAACACCTTTGCTGGGTATAGAATTCCTGGTTGAGAGTTATTTTCTTTCAGTATTTTTAATATGTCATTCCATTCCCTCCTGGCATGAAAAGACTGTTGAGAAATCTTATGATAGTTTTACAGGGGTTTTCTTGTATGTAACTTCTCTCTTTTCTCTGCTGCTTTTAAAATTCTTTGTCTTAGGCTTTCAAAAATTTAGTTATAATGTGTCTTGGTATAGCCCTATTCAGGTTCGATCTATTTGGGATCCTTTGGAATTCATGGATCTGGATGTCCATTTCTCTCCCCAGGTTCAGGAATTTTCAGCCATTATTGCTTTAAATATATTTTCTGTCACCTTCTCTTTCTCTTCTTCTGGAATTCCCATAATATGAATATTGTTTCTTTTCATTGTGTCCCATAATTCCTGTAGGCTTTCTTCATTCTTTTTCATGTTTTTTCTTTTTGCGTTTCTGACTGGGTAATTTCCAGTCCTATTTTTCAGGACACTGATTCTTCTGAATGGTCAAGTCTACTTTTGAAATGATTGAATTCTTCAGTGATTGTATTTTTCAACTCTAGGATTTCTGGGGGTTTTGTTGTTTTAATCAAACTGCTCGTTTTGTTCATGCATTATTTTCATAATTTCATTTAGTTGTCTATCTGTGCTTTCTTACAGTTCACGAAACTTCCTTAAGAGAATTATTTTGATTTCATTGTCTGACAGTTCATAGATCTCCATTTCTTTAGATTCAGTTATTGGAGCTGTCTTAGTTTCCTTTCGTGGTGTCATATTTACCTGAGTCTTTATAATCCTTGATTCCTTATGTTGGGATTTGCACATTTGAGTAATAGGGCTCATCCCCCAGACTTTACAAGTTTGCTTTGGCAGTCAGTTTTTCACCAGTCAGCTCAGTTTGGTTTCTGGGTGTGTCTGCTGGTAGTGTCTTTGGGCAGGTGGGTCCTGCTATTATGGTCTATTTTGGGGCAAGGCAACTGTTTCAGCTCTGAGGATGGGGATGGGGGCTAAGAACAGTTGGATAGGACTGCTGGCTTGGTTTCCTACCCAAGTGAGTCTGTAGGATGGGCTCCAAGGTGGCATGGGTTCTCATCAGGCTTGCTAGATGTTTGAGGTTGGGTTCTATGTTCAGTAGGAGATGGGACTATGAATTAGCTTGCCTGCCCTGGCAGGGTAGCAGGCCAGGGTCCAGGGGCTGTACAGCTTTGGGGCCTGTATCATGCCTGAGTATATACTGAATTTTCTGTTCAGGTGAGGCCACTAGTTTTGCTCTGCCACAGATCATGCTCTCTGTTCAAGTGCCACTGTATGTAAGGCTATTGAATGGGCTACACTGTATGTAAGGCTATTGAATGGGCTACACTGTATGTAAGGCTATTGAATGGGCTAGGAAGCTTCCCATGTGCTTTTGTTGGACAGGCTGAAGACTGTATTCAGCAATGAGTGGGGCTATGAATTAGATTTCCTGCCTGGGTGCAGTGGAAGAAGCAGCTCTAAAACCGTAAAGCTGTTTGTTGTCTTAACTCAAGCTGACCTTCACCCCAAGTTCCCTAGTGGAACAGGTCCACTGGCTTTGCTATGCAAACTATCACTTCTGTCCACCTTCCTCTTGGTTTGAGTGCCAGTGGACTGCACAGCTTTCAGGTGTTTTCACCAGCTCTTCTGGTCAGATGGGGCCAGAAGACTGACTCCACAGCAAGTGGGGCTATGTCTCAGCCCCCTTGCCTCCGTGTGGGTGGGAGGGGACACTCCAGGCTACTTTCAGTTTCCCAAATGGTTTCTCCAGTTGGGATGGGCTAGGAGCTACCCTCAGCCTTGGTATGAATTAATCCCCCTGCCTGTGCTTAGCACACAGCAACCTTTCATGCCTAGTACTGCCTTTGCCGTGGGGGAGATCAGCTCTGCTTGCCTGCCTCTCAGCTGGAGTGCCACTGGAGCTTCCAGAAGTTGTTACCAGCTCTTATGGTCAGATGGAGCTGGAAGGCACTCCTCACAGTGGATGGAGCTGTGACTCAGCACCTTGCCTGGAAGTTGGCAAACCAAGCTCTAGGGCCTGCAAATCTCTTTGTTTAAGGGCCTGAATGAGGCAGATCTGTACCCCACCAAATACCTGGTCAGATGGCACCACTGACTTGGTTCTGCAGATGAGCAGAGCTGCTGGTTGAGATTACCACTTTGGCACTGCAGGAACGAACTCAGTCTTTCAAGACTCCTGTGCTGGTTGGTGCAAGCCCCTCCCCCATTCTCCATCACATTGAGATTCCCGGTGATTGAGCCCCATAGATTTCCCTGCAGTCATCATGGTGTGAGATCGGAGTAGGGGCTCCCACAAAGTGACTCACAATGTTAAGGGAGGCTCCTTGTCCTCCCTGCATTCTCTTTTCCCACTGGAGGCTCAGGAGGCTCAGGGGAGACTTCTCTGCGTGGTGCTGTGCTAGCCTGTGGGAGGGGCAATGTGGTCAACACGTAGCTGCTTCTCTTACCTTCTCATGCAGTCTGTCTTGGTCTCTGAGGTGCAGAGGGTGTTTCAGCCTCACTCCTGTGCTCTAGAATTCTCTCGGTGCTGTCTTCTTGAATAGATGTTAAGTTTTTTTTCTTCTGACTGGGAGAGGAGTCAGGAATGACTTATGACACCCTCTTGGTAACCATAACTCTCCCCAGGAAGTGACTGTTAAGCTGAGGCATGAATAACTAGAAGAGCCCAACCATACAAAGATCTAAGAAAAGGCATTCCAGGCAGAAGGAAACCAGTGCAAAGGGACCAAGTTTAAAATATATATTTGGCTCTTTTCAGAATGAAGGCTAGCATAGCCACTGCATTTTCAACAAAACAGAGAGGAAGGATGAATGGTTAGGCAGGGGCCACTTGAATAGTGCATCCAAACTGTCTTTTGCAATAGCCATAAAATGACCAATTTTTCATATTCTGAATTCAGAATTTCATAAGCGCTTCAGTGTCCTACACCAATATCTGATAGTTTGTCTTCAGAAAGCACCATTTGCATGCTGAAGGAACAGAAGGTTCTTTATCTTTTATTTTTCCATGCATACTAGAAACGTACTGAATCTAATTCTAGTGCCAGTACATGCAGGAACAATTTAAGTATTGCATGACATAGTAGATATGAAATCGGGAAGACTGGTCTATCTGTTCATTCATATTTTTATGAACCTAGTAAAGGTACTAAAAGATTTCAGGAATAGTAAAACTGATGAAGAAACACCAGTTTCTGGTCTCAGGAGCATATACTTTCTGGGTATTTTATCTCAGGGTCTGCCATTCTTTGTGTGAAGGTAGGTTATTTAGTTGACTGCTCTTGGCATATATAAACCATGAGGGGGTTGCCTAGATTACTGTTAGGGTCTCCACTAGTTCTGAAAATGTCAGAGATTTGCCTTTTTAATTCCCTGAAACAGATCAGACCACAGACAACGTCTTTCTTGTATACCAAAAGTAATTTTGATTCAGCAGGCAAATTGCCACAGTAATGTGTTGGTCTGATACTGTCAGTTTATAATACTTTATATTTTAGGCTTAGAAACTCATTCTGTTCTAGCTTATTTTAATTTTATTCTGAATCTTGTGCTGCGTCCGACAGGTTTTGAATGTCTTACCTTTTCACAAAAGCATTGTGGTCCTGTTTACAAAGAATTATTCATTAATTGTTATGATTTATCTAGCTTAATTTGATACTTTAAAGCATTTGAATTATTTTTTATTTTCCTGTAGCGAGAGTCATGGCATTCTTCTAATAGAAATAGAAGAGAAGGAAAAATATAACTCTGGACTAAACTCTTTGTAGCTTAGAACCAGTTATTATTTCTCTTTTAGTAGTGAAGATTATCATTTTACTGTTAGAAATGTAAGGTTTTATCATCAGTCTTCATTTTTTTCTTTCTGTATCCACCCAGTGACTACATTTGAATTTTCTAGATCTCACTTATAATTTCACTTTTTCACTTTTTAAAGTTAGATCTTATTTTGGATTAATAAATAGAGCAGAAACTTCAGTTTAAATAACACCATAACAAAAATTATTATAAATAAGCAGAAAGTTTGTTAAATACCTCAATAAATATTACCTATTATTGCTGCACATCAGCTGCTAAAAAGATAAGGAACAATTTCCAGTTGTCTTTTTTGCACATTCATTTAAATCAAAATAATTTTCTTAGTAAAAAACAGTATTTTGGACTAAGTGCTACAGAGTCCTTAGGAACTGTTTTACTCATAATTTTTTCTAACCCCAGTTTATAGTTCATAGTGGGTAGACTTTAAAAAGAGAGAGAGATTACATTGGTTATTGGTTCTAAAGTCATATTTTATTGAGTTTTACACCTACTCTGGGTGATATTTAAATGATGCCAAAGCTACATGTTGCATTCAAGATAACAACAGTATTTTTTCTTTCTTTCTCATTCCAATCTTTTGAAATGTAATGCATGGAATTTTTTTTTCATATGTTAAGTGTATCTCATTGCTGAATATAGTGTTCCTCACTGAAGTATTCACTTCTTTGCCAAAAACACATCAGTCATTCACAAATATTCAGTACTCTGAGAATGAAAATTTATTTAGCTACTTGTGTGGTTGGTGAAAGCCAGTTTGCAAAGATTTCTAAAGCCACAGTGTTAGATGTATTATTTGGAATCTAGGACTAAGTATTAGCACCCGGTGTGTGAGGTAACATTCTAGATATGTTGGACCCTGCAGGCTATGATATTCTAGACCAAAATTTGTAGCTGGTTAATGGAATGATGTTAATCAGCCTTCTATTTTGTGGATGAGATAAAAATTCATTATAATTTTGGAGAACAAAATCGGTTCCACCCCTGAACACATTCATTAACATTTGAAGAAAATATCTATAAGATAAAAATAGAATCCCTGAATTAATTGACATGGAAATTCAAATAAGAAAACCTAAGACTTAGAAGAATGCCTCAAAAATAAAAATTACTCAATGAATGTTTGTGGAATGAGTAAATGAATGAATGAATTGAAAATTATCCATTTACAGCAGCTGATATTTAAATTGCACACACACCTTTGAATTTTGTATTGAATATGTTTCTCAGCCCATTATACTGCGTTATCTAAGCATAAAGATATACAAAGAATATATTTTAAGAGTCAATCTTTAATTTAAATGAAATAAGGTAGAGCTTCTCTTCCTTTTCCATGATCTTTTTATTAAGGATACATTATTATTTTTATGAATATTAACTATGTTATACTTAAAATGTGGAGATCCTTCAATAACACATAAGGTTTTGGGGGGCTGTTTCAGTGAAAAGTGGCATTTGCAGCTGTGATTTAAAATCTTTGTCCTCCTGCAGGTCTCCTTCTAGCAGGCCACATTATGTTATCCAAATTTATTATTTATAATATAGTTAGTGAATAAAAAATCAGATGATCACGCTTGTTACGTTAGCTTCTAAAGCAAGTGTTAAAAAGATCCTTTGGAACGATTTCTTTTGTGTGAAATATATTCAGTTAAGTTCATATCCGTAGAAAATGTAGTTTGGCCCATAAGAGGCCAAATGCTTGAGTCTTTAGTATGTTCTGGGTAGCTGAAGTTATTAGAATAGTATCTTTCCAGAAAAGAGAATATTTCCTCACAGTCCTACTCAGTAACCTACTACCTGAAAACACTTAATAGGAGAAGCCCAACTCAACCTTCCTCTACCCCTTCAGAAAAGAGCCCTAGAGAGTGCTTTGTGTGTCAGGTTGAAATTCTAGATTAGTAAATTGAGCATCTGATCTGGCATAGCTGAAAAATGAAACATCTTCTGGCATAATAGTAAAAAATTACATAGAAAGATTATTTTAAAAGACCAACATCAGATTTCAGGCTTCTTTCTCTGAAAAAATATCAGCCAGCATTCTCTATAATTTTGATTTCTCTTTAAATAAACATGAATATATAGTCTGATTCCTAATTTCTTGGCTCAAAATCGATGACTTCACACATGCAAAAATTCACTTTCTAATGTTTAAAGACAAACATATTTGGAAAGGTTATGATGTGAAGAGCACCAAGTGCTTATGAGCATTGATAGGCTTTGCCTTCATGACTGCTTCATTTCACTGCTTTCTGACTGACTGACTTTCTTCCTTCTGCTCGCCCTTCCTCCCTCCCTCTGTCTTCCTTCCTTCCTTCCTTCCTTCCTTCCTTCCTTTCCTTCCTTTCCTTCCTCCCTCCCTCTCTCCCTCCCTTCCTTCTCTCTCTCTCTTTCTTTCTCTCTCTCTTTCTCCCTTCCCTTCCCTTCCTCCCTCTCTTTCTCCTTCCTTCCTTCCACAGCATCAATTTACTGCCTCTCAGTTTCTATAGGTCAGGAGTCTAAGCACAGGTTAGCTGCATCCTCAGAGCTCCCAAGGTTGAAATCTGCATGTTGCCTGGGGCTGCATTATCATCTGGAGTTCAAGACCCTCTTCTTGCTCGTTCAGGTTGTTGGCAGGATTGAGTTCCTTGTGGTTGTAGGACTGAGACCCCTGGCTTTTTGTTGGCTGTCAGCTGGGTTCATTCTCACCTACTAGAGGCTACTCTCAGGTGCTTCCATGTGGCCCCCTCTACCTTAGCAATGAAGAAATTCCCTCTTAAGCATCAAATCTCTCTGATTTATTCTTCTACCAGCAGGAGAAAACTCTCTTCTTTTAAAAAGTCCGATATGATTAGTTTAGGCCCACTTGGGTAGTCCATCTTAAAGTCAACTGATTACTAACCTTAATTACATCTGCTGGTAACCTAACATAATCATGGGAATAACACCAGGTAGGGAATGCCATGTGAACCATCTTACAATTATGCCTTCCACAGTAAGTTTTTAAAAAATTATTATTGTCATATACATTCTTCTGGAGTGATCTCTTCCTTCTACTCAGTTTCAGCTATCAGCTCTATGCTGATAACTCACAAATCTCTAGCTCAAGCCCCAGCCTCACCCCTTAGCCTTTAGATCTAAAGGCTAACAACAACTCCCACTGTCCATTTGGAGGCCCCAATACAGTATTTTAGAGATTGGAAAATGAGCTACCTGCCTTTGTTTCTGTGAATGATAAAAACTCAAAGAACGCATTATGAAAATGAGTTCTGAGGATGTTTTATTTCCTTGCTACTCTCTACTTAGAGGTTCATGTAAAAGTACAATCACTTGCACTTGGTAAGAACCCAGAACTTTGGAAATGAATGAAAGGGCCAGCTCTGTAGATTCAGTGACTGCTTTGAGTGATTTCCTACCATCCATGCCTCCTCTCTGCCACTCGCAGAGTCTAGCACAACTGCTCTTATTGTTCTTCTATACATTTGTTCTAAAGAATTAGCTATTATCCATTAGACATTGTATTCTGCCTTTGGTGTTCTCTTGTTGTCAACCAGGCTTATCTTACTGCTAATTTGATCATTTGTCAACCTCTAGGGACAAGACCTTGCAGGTTGAGGAGTACAAGTGAAACCAGGGTTAATTAAAGAAAAGGCCTTTATTCCTCTTTTCTTCCATTCTTACCCATCTGTTTCCTGCAAGGATTATGACAGCAGGGTGGAAAGTGGGTTTTTAAAGCCGATCTGACAAGAAGCAGGGCAGTGAGGACAAGAATCTTCTTTCACATGCTAAGGAACTCCTGACTATACTTCTGAAGTAGACGTTGGAGTGACAGCTCTTCTGGCTGAAATGCAATTTTTTTGTTTTAAAAATACAAATGATTCTCTTCATTTTCTTTTCTCAGTTCTTATACTCACATGCTCACATTTACAGTGTTATACAGTATATTTTCCATTATGGTATACATATATTTTCCATCTTTTTCCCTTTTGAAATAACATGAGAAAATTTCACCATAGACAAATAGTCACATATTTTTTATGTCTTAATTGAGCATTTAAAAGGGCATTATTCCTTATGATTTCACGTAATCTCTCATTTTATTGGGATCTATCATCTCTATCCACACTGACTTCTATAAATGAGTCACTTTTCTATCTGAACCAAAATCAGGGATTTGAGGTGAATCAAAAAAGGACCTGGAGAGCCCAAGGTTCCATAAATGGGCTTTAGGCAGTCCCTGAATCCTGTGAAATTGTACACACACTAATACATTTGTGTACATGTGCATTTTTCTTGGGAGACTGTCCATTCTTGTGTAATTCTCAAAGAAATTTGTTACCCCAGTAAATGTAAATAATCATTTTTAGAAGGGGTGATAACAAATTTGGCTGTTTGGATTCTCAACCCGAGATCAGAAGACACAGATTAAAAGGCAGGGTAGGGTCCTAGAGCAAGGGGGCTTACCCACAGCCACAAGGCACAATAGCAAGCAAGAAGAACCCACCCCCAACCCAAATATTGAGAAAGAAGAGGTAGAACTAAGCCTAATTCCATGAAGGCCAACCATTGTGCCTAATAAGTCCTAATGGAACCACTGTGTCACAGTGCTGTAACCAATGGGCTCAAAGATGACCCTGTGTCTTCCAAACCGTGGGCATTTTTAAAAGCAGGAATATATCTGATCTATTTTGAAGAGAGTGAAACTGTAAAATGGAATTTTAAAAACTATTGAGTTGGCCAAAAAGTGCCTTCAGGTTTTAAGTAAAAATAAAAGACACATTTTTCATTTTCACCAAGAACTTTATTGAACAACGTATTCACCCTTTTGTTCCACTACCTTCTGCCATTTTTCAGGCAACTTCATAATTCCATCTTCCCCAAACTTTTTATCTTTTTGAGCAGAGAACTGTTCCAGGTGTCTTTTACAGTCTTCCAAGGAATTGCAATTTTTTCCATTAAGAGAATTTTGTAAAGACCTAAATAAATGGAAATCCGAAGGTGCAGTGTCTGGTGAATACGGCAGATGAATCAGAACTTGCCAGCCAAGCTGTAACAGTTTTTGCCTTGTCATCAAAGAAACATGCGGTCTTGCGTTATCCTGATGGAAGATGATGCGTTTTCTATTGACTAATTCTGGATGCTTTTCATCGAGTGCTGCTTTCAGTTGGTCTAATTGGGAGCAGTACTTGTGGAAATTAATCATTGGGTTTTCCGGAAGGAGCTCATAATAGAGGAATCCCTTCCAATCCCACCATATACACAACATCACCCTCTTTGGATGAAGACCAGCCTTTGGTGTGGTTGGTGGTAGTTCATTTCGCTTGCCCCACGATCTCTTCCATTCCACATTATTGTACACTATCCATTTGTCATCGCCCGTCACAATTTGTTTTTAAAAAATGGAACTTTTTTTTACGTTTAAGTAGGGATTCACATGTGGAAAAACGATCAAGAAGGTTTTTTTTGCTTAACTTATGTGGAACCCAAACATCAAAGTGATGAACATAACCAAGCTGGTGCAAATGATTTTCAGTGCTTGATTTGGATATCTTGAGTATGTCAGCTATCTTCTGAGTGGTATAACATTGATTTTTCTCAATTAATGTCTTGATCACTATCAACTTCAACTGGTCTACCTGACCTGGAGCATCATCCAGCGAGAAATCTCCAGAACAAAACTTTGCAAACCACTTTTGACATGTTTGATCAGTCACAGCACCTTCTCCATACACTGCACAAGTTTTTTTTTGCATTTCAGTTGCATTTTTACCTTTCTTGAAATAATAAAGCATAACATGCTGAAAATGTTGCTTTTTTTCTTCCATCTTCAGTATTAAGGTGGCTACAAAAAAAACACCAGTTTTGATGTCTTTTTTTTAAATGCACACTGATATGACAGCTGTCACATACAATCTACCAAAATTGTTTAGAATGAAGTTAAAGACAACTAAGTGCTACTAGAGTCATCTTATGGGAAAAAAATGAATGAACCTTTTGGCCAACCCAATACTTTGAGAGAAACCTTTCAGCCATCTGGAATGCTATTCCCATATGAATTGAGATAGGTATATGAGGTTGAGGAATGTGTCACTTGCCACCTGATGGAAGATGAACCTTTACGGCCAGAAGCCCAGTGCCTGGTTTGTTAGTTTTATACACATTTGTGGGCTCTGTTAAGTGACTGAGAAACACTTTGTGTAGGATGAATCTCAAGCTTAGCTTTGAGGCCCTACTTCATAGACCAAAATGAAAAAGGTGCTAGCAGAAACTATAGTTTAGATATTATGCATTGGGGAAAATATTTCTATCTATATTAATGAGCTTATGAGTGAGGTTATCACAACTCATTCTAGGAAATATCTCTGCCAGTGTAATCCTATCTATAGAGAGTTAAAAAAAAAGAGTGATGTTTGACTTGGCATTAAGTCAGAAACAACTTATATGACAAATGATGCCACTATTTTTCACTAAATGACAGACAGATGGAAATGTATCCATGTATCTAAAACTCAAGAGGTTAAACTGTAAGGTACAAATACAAACTATAAATAAACTTAAAAATATCAACTCAGCAGAAAGATGGTCAAATGTGTGAAGAACACAATCACAGAAAAAGAATAAAAAATGGCCAATAAATAAATGAGAAGATGATCAGTCTAAGTCTTGATTAATACATCAATGAGGTGCCACTTTTGTTTTCATTATATTAGTAAAAATAAAAAGACTCATAATATCCATTAATTAGGGTTTAGAGGAAAAGGACACCCTCATATTAGTGGAAGAGCATACTGGTGAAATTTTGGAGGTACATAAATTGCAGTACTGTCAACGTAAAAAATGTACATATTCTGCAATCCAATAATTCCACTTTAAATGCTGTACTGAAATACTTGTCCAAATGCACAAGAATATGTGTACTAGGGTATTTATGTGCAATGTTATTTAAAGTAATGAAATATTGAAAGTGGGTTAAGTATTGCATAATACAAAAATCAATTGCCTTAATCCATACTCTGAAATGTTAGATGTCATTAAAATTAATAAGTAATGTCTGACTATATTAAGAATGGAAAATTGGAAGAAAGGGCTATTGTTGAGTGGGAAAAACTTCAAAATGTATAGCCATATACATATAGGATTGTAAGCTCAACTAATCTTTGTTGTTGTAGGAGCATAGAAAAGTAGTAAGAGTATTTGAATCTGAATAAAAATTACGAGTTAAAGAGAAATTTTAAAAATCCATGATGTATAAATTTAAAGTAAGAAATTATTTTTATGTCAGTATGTTAACTTAAAATTGAAAGTATTAATAAATTTACCTCAGTAATAAGATTTATACATACCTATGAGAGCCTTTTGATGTACATCAAAATACTAAAGTAATGATGCTAGGTTTTAATTTTCATTCTGAAGACCACCTCTCACAGATTTTTACTTATAGTTTATTATACTATCTTATTCTCCCTTCTTTACTTTAGATAGAGCTCACAATTATAGAAGTGGGTTACCTGTTACTTTCAGAAATGTCACTCATTATTAATATCACTTTCCAGCACAGAAAAAATTTTAGCATAATTAGAGGCAACCAGCCTGCTTAAATAGAATTGGTTAAGTTATAAAATTCTAAGGGAGTGTGATGAACTAAGTAGACATATGTAGTTAGAGCTTTCTGTTCTGCTTTTTTTCTCAACTGCCCTTCTGTTGAATATGGTTTTCAAATTGATGCTAGGAAGTGTAAGTAGTACTCTTTGGACAAATAAGATCTTCATTTCTATAGTGATAATATGTCAACACACATTTTCCAAAATAACGGTCCAACTACCCTCAATGTCTTGGAAAGAGTTACTTGATACCCAGAAAGTGGAGTACAACTTGGTTGGACACCAAGCACTAGGGGCTTTATTAAAGAAGATAGCCGGGAGAGCTGGAGCCCTGCTCTGCTGTGTTGACATGTCTAGAGCTCAGAATAAAATTGAGTTTCCTGCTTTAGCCATAGCTGGGTCTTAAAATAACCTGAAGAAATTATAGTTCTGATTACATAGAAAGTGAAGGACTTAGAACATTCTCCTAATAAAGCCATGAGAATGACACAAAGCTTAGTCATCAGCAGTCCTTCTCTAACAGGCATTTTAGAGAGAAAAATAGAGCTTTGAAATTGGATAATTTGATTTGAAATCTTGCCTAATTATTTTAGGAATGCAGAAAACCTTTCTTTTTGGCCAAAAAAATAATGATCTGGAATCCAAGTATGAAAGAACAGGCTTTTAAAATGTTTGATATCTCCAGTAATGGAAAAAAAAAGCCATATATTTAAAGTTACATTCTGCTAGAAATCTCATTCTTGGATGTCTTGCTTTTTGCATTTTGAATGGAGGAATTTAATGTAATTTCCTTTTGGAAACATGGCATTGGAAAAGTTAGATGAGATGTTTGATTCTGTGTTGGAGCCTATCTACTAGGGCACAGATTTTAGGAGCAAAACACTTCTTGTTTCATTTTAATTCACAAAGGGAGATATCTGACTTAACCAGATGCCTTGAGATTTGTCACAACATGAGATTTTTTTATATGGATTCAGTGCCCAGTCCTCCATCTATTTGATTAGCACACCATGAATAAAATAAGCAAAGTGGATAAAGCCTTTAACAATTGCAGTTTTTCAAAAAATTATCACTATTACTTTTCACTCTTACTATGCTGTCCCCAATGGCATTTATTGCCACACTTCCTCACCACGTATATTTGTATGCCATTGCTTTCGATTCACATAGTGTTTGAGTTGTAGCCGTATCAATAATATAAATGACCATAAACAGTATTCTAGGATTTCCAATTTTAAGGAAAAGGACAATAAAACAAGTTAAAGAAAGCTATAGTAAGATATTTTCTTTTTACTTATAAATTAAAAGAAAAACATAAGATTAATAAAACTTTTTGATTAATATCTTGAAATGGTTCCTGTTATTTTTACTACAAAGTTAGTCGGACCGTCACAGAATTTTTCCATTTTACATGAGATTCAGATTCAGCTAAGCCTTAGCAAAGTGCCTTGAAACAGGAGGTTGAATAAACATTTGTTGAAAGGAAAAATCAGTTATTGAAATATTGTGTCTTCTGTTATCATTCTTGAGAAATGGTGGTGCGACAGCTTAGTAGAAGTGACTAACAACTACATACATACAGAAGACAGGATGTAAGTCTCCAAGGTAATCAAGACCATCAGGAGGATGTTAGACCAAAATTAACACCAAGAGAAATGTGTTATGCATATATTACAGCCCACGTGTGGAAATCTGTTCGTTTATAGAGAGACTGCCTCTCTGTGAATGGCTAAGTTGGCTCCTCCAAGCACAAAGAAACACTTAGGGCCATTCAGAAGTAACAGCCACACACTTAAAGATTTTAAATCATAAAGAGTCTGATCAGTAAGTCCATATTTAAATACAGAGATGGAAATTTTAACAAAGACATGGTAGGAAGGTGAAAAACTTCAGGGGTAAACCTCCAGGCTGAGAAATTCTGAGGATCCAGAACCTTCTAACAATACACTCAGAGCTCATTCCCAGCCGTCTGGCCACATTTTTTCATTTCTTCTCTTGATCCTGAGGATTGATCACCTACTCCTAGTCAGATTCTTCCCAGGCCTACAACAGGACAGGCCATAGTATCTTAGCTTTCACTCAGATGAATCATAAACTTCATTTGCTAATACTGAAAGGAGAAACAGACAGGTTATATACAAACAAACAACATATGTCTGTCATTTCTTGCCCCATCTCATTTTTATTTAGACCTTCTGGTGAAGCAGTTGGAATGAGGACAAGGATGTATCTTAAAAAGTAATAATAACATTCCATGAATATCAGTTAAGCGCTTTGAACTTTAAATGTATGGTATTTCATTTGTTTCTCCCTAGGATCCTTTTTGTAGGCGGTAAAAAAAAAAAAGTGAGGAAACTAAGCTCATAGAGGCTGAACAACTTAAATTAAGAAGTATTTATGGGGTTGCAGAAGGCAGGGAATTGGAGGAAGGTAGTTAAAAGGTACAAACTTCCAGTTATAAGATAAATACTAGGGATGTAATGTACCACATGATGACTGTAGTTAACACTGACGTATGGTATATAGGAAAGTTGCTAAGAGAGTAGATCCTAAGAGTTCTCATTACAAGGAGAATTTTCTTCTTTCTTTTTCTTTTAATTATCTCTATGAGGTGATGGATGTTAACTAAACCTATTGTGGTAATTATTTCACAATATGTGTAGATCAAACCATCATGCTGTACAGCTTAAACTTATACAGTGATGTATGTCAATTATTTCCTAACAAAACCATAAGAAAAAAAGAAGCACTTATGGATGCCCACTGAATTTTTTAAGTGAATGGTGCAATGTCTTGCTTCCAGAGCACACTGTCTAGAATGGAGAAAAAAGGCAAAGTAAACAGAATGCAATAGGTGCCCAAACTAGAATATGCAAGATTGAGAAGACCTGGAAAAGCTTACAAAGAAGATCACTGAAGGGAAGTTCTGTGTGTTTGAGGATGGCTGGAGGGCTTGATCTATATATACTGTTGCTGTGGTAGGAGATGAAGCTGTAAAACAGGCAGGAAAAAGATGATTAAGGACCTTTAATTCCATGCAAAGATGGTGACTGTGAACCTCTAAAGGAGTTTAAGCAGTAGAGCTGCACAATAAGAAATTCTTCTTGGAAATGTAACTTTGGCTGCAGTGTAAAGTGTAGGACACCCCTTAAAATGGGTTGTGTAACTTTCGTTCAGCCTGTTAACTATTAACTATAAGTGTCGGGGCAGAAATAGTGAATGAATAATGAAAGGGAACTGGAAGTCACAGAAATCAAGAAATTGGGAATTGATGCAAAAGGTAGAAGAACAAATCTAGAATGACTCTTAGATTTCTAACATTCGTGACTGGGTAGATGTGGAGCCATTATTCATTTATTTGACAAGTATTTTTTGAGTGCTTTTTATGTGCCAGACATTGTCTCGGTGCCTAAGGTAGACGAGGGAACAAAACAGACTTGTATGTACGCTTGCCCTCATGGAACTTGAAATCTACGGGTGTGTGTGTGTGTGCGTGTGTGTGTGTGTTTCTTCCCATTGCTTGTCTTGCAACCCATCTGGACTGACAGACGTACAGTGGAGGCTGGTGGGAAAAATTGACCGATTTTCACTGAATGAGGGTTGGGGAAGAATGAGAGCAGAAAAACCTTAAGCAGTGAAATCATAGAGGGGAAAGAAGCCCTGTGGAAACTTCAGCATCTGGCTGGGTTCAGCATCTCAGAGTAGTCAAATATGAAAGCTGTGTGGAAATCGGGTTTTGGCATGCACACATATATCTACATGTATACATATATTTACATGTATAGTGCATATGAGAAAGCTAATACATATATAATTAACTGCTGTATTTCTTTGAGGACTGAAAGTTAACAATTTTTTTATGCTTGAAGAGAACTAACTATAGTCTTTAAGAATTGCAGGGATTTTTAACTCAGAATTACTAGTCAGTTGTAAATTTCAGATGCAGACTATTGCTTTTCTCATTGAAGGGAAGTGAAATTGCTTCAGCCATCCATCTACTTTGTGATGAGGCCTGCTATCAGAGCTGTAGTTGAGTGGGGCTCACTCTCTACTATTTTTAGTAGTTTGTCCAAGTTAAGGCAAGTACACAACTTGTACACAGGTTGGATTCAGGATAACAGGTTATTATGTTTTGTGATTTCAAGATATTTCGGCCTCAAACTAATAGGGTAAAATTTTTTTTTTTAAGTATTAATGCAATTGAAGATAAAGTTCAAGCTTGGGGGAGGAGGAAGAGAGTAGGCATGTATATTCTCTCTGTGTGTCTCTCTTGTGATTGAGAGACAGAGGGAGAGATTTAGAGAGTGAATTGGAGTGAACAGACATGAATTATAGCACTGCTTAATAGAATATTACCACCTCAACACCTGGCTTAAAGTATGCATGAAGATTTCTAGTAAAAGATTTTGAGTAAAAGGAGATTGTGATAAAATAGAGGTTTAAATATATATGAAATAAAGATAGAAAAGTATGTATACAGACAGAAGGTTGCTTTTCTAAATATTATGTTATGCTTTTAATACACTACCCAAGAAATCTTAGGAGACTCCAAAATCATTTTGAGATTTAATGATAGTGACATGTACGTTTTTAATGTGTCATTCATTACAAACTAGAAAAGCTTAATAAATCAGCCTGAATCAGTAAAGTGTCATAGGTTTGCATGCCATAGTATGCTTCCTCAATTGTTCTTATAGGACAAAAATTACTAATTATTTGATAAATTTAAGCTCATAAAAAAGGTGTTGACAGCTTGAAAGGACATGTAATGACTTGAACGGAGACCAGATGTAACACTATAGCAAATCATATTGGGGACTTAAAAACCACTGATTAAAAAAATGTCATTGGGGCAGATATTTTAAAGTGACAAAAATACCAAAGCCTTTGTTTCTTTGGTCCTTTCCCTACTTGAAATTTCGTAATCACTTTGGTGATCACAGAAGATGTATCTTTTAAATTACTGAGTTTGAGTATTTAGAAAATAAATCTAATTCTGTCTAAAAAACTGTAATCCTTTAATTCTTTTGCAGTCTTTGGTAAAAATAATTCGTATGGATATTAAATAATGTTCCTTCTTAGCCATTTTGCTCAATTCATGTTTTTGTGAACACTGAATTGTTTTGCAGAATATATTAATGGTGTGATGAAAATAGGATCGCTCGTTGAATATAGGACTGTTTCCTGTAAACTGAGTCTGGCCTCGGAGAGCAGAGTTGGATGCTTACTGCCTATTCTCTAAAGTTTGGATTCTTTGGTCTTGGTTCCATCTCACTTTGAGAACGTATAGCTCCTGGACTGTTTCTCTGCAGGTGTCATTGACTTTCTGCATATGATTTCTGGTTCACCTAAGTCCTAACTGCCAGTCCTGCCTCTCCTGCAATCCATTCTCCCTTGCCACCTAAGACATAATGTTCTGTGGTTGCTCCGTTTTGTCTCTTTGCATATCACTCAAAATTGTTCTGTACCAGATGAAGCTCACTGTTTTAGGCACTATTTAAGGGGCACGTGAAGAATCACTTCCCTCAGGAAGCTGCAGTCTTCACGGGAAAGGTTCACAAAGTATATAATGGATAATTATTATATGAACTTCGTTTTACATAAAATGTTGTTGGAATTATATAGCAATATTTTAAAGTTACTGTTTGAGAATTATTGTGTCCTGAATCATCTTTCTCCTAGACTGATGCATAATTCCTCCCCCTGACCACTCCTCACACTGAAAAGAAGCATGTTGTGAACACTGCAAAGTAAACTATTAGAGTTCAATGGCCATCACGTAAAGGTACTGAAATATTAAAAAGATGGTATTTTATGAGCAGGGGAAAATTTTGTCATAGAAATTTCAACTGACACTGTCTTTATTACTATTCTGTATCTACATCTGAAGACCTAGACTCTAGTAGTTGTAATACAATAGGTGTAAAAGGTGGGGAAAAGCCAATTCTTGTCAACGTGGCACCAAACATTATCAAAGCTAATCTCTTAAGGGTGTCAGAGAAATTAAAGTTGCCTTTGGCTCCATGTTATAAGAACTGACTGAAATTTCAAACTACCCTCAGTAGCTGACTACATACAGCAGCAGGAAGCCTTCAATTAACTGCATCAGTTCTATTTGCAGTACAAAGGATCTGTGGCTTAGGATAGCCTACATAACTTAAACAGAAAAAAACTCAACTAGATCTTAACAGTATCCTGAAGTACAGCCTGAGAGAAAAAGATACAGGGGGTCAGTCAGGAGCATGGGGGATAGTAACTAACTCAAAGGCAAAGAGCTCTTAGGTGGAGCTTTAGAAAATGTTCTATCTAGTCAATAAAAAATTCAGTGAAATTTTGTTTGAAAAAAGATAAGCCAGAATGTAGAGCAACATTCTACATTTTAGAGATTATAACAGTAAAAGTCAGCAATAGTGATATACAATAATTTAGTAGAGAAAAAAGATGAACTTTTAAAGGAATGGGGGTAGAAGAATTCTTGAGGTTATACATAGAAAATCACATGGATTTGATAGTGAGAGATCATTTGCTTTTGATTCTGAGTCTGATTCTGTTTCTAGGACTACAATTAAAATAACGGAGGAACATTAAGAGAAAGAATTAGAGCGTGGTAGTTGTTCTAATCTTTTACTCTTTGAAGCTATAGCTTACACTAATTTTTCAGAAAAACTTGTTGGAGACTTGCATGTCTTTTGCATAATTTTAGTTAAAGCTGAATTATCTAAATTTTGTCATTTTTGTTCTTCCCGTTTTTCTTCCCTCTCCTTCTGCTTTATAGACCATGTCTAATTAAGTAAATTAACATTTTTGAAAAAAACTTTAAGCATTGAGAAAATTTGGGGGAATCTCTGGGTAATGTCACAAAATTAGATTTGAAAGTCACTGAAAGAAATATTGTGGCTCAATAAGGAAGTTGTTAGGTTTGTGATAATACTGAAAAAAATCTGTAGTTTGGTTTTCTCTAAATTAAGGTTCACAATACAAAAGTCATTCTGAGAATTGTAATTAGCATTTTAAAAGTCTGATATTTTGCACAGAATTTGGTAATTATTTTTGGTAAATGATTTTTACAGAAAATGTTCCAGCAAATTAAAATAAAAATCTTTAGGGAGCCAATGTATGATTTTCTGTATTGATATATTTATGTAAAATTTAAATGGTAAAAAATGTAATATATTATTTTTTGAGTTCTGAACTTATTGGGATATTTATGTTATATATGTCTCTGTATAGATGATAATAAAAAATAATTTTGACTAAAAATGGTATTCCAATGATAGTTCATGGAAACTGTCTTCTATACAGATTATAGTTTTCATGACTTATTCTCTATAATAATTTTAAGTCAAAATTTTTTTTCAGAAAGTAGATTTTTGGAGCCGATAAGTAAAAATGATAAATACCAGTGTAGCATATTAGAAGAAGTGTTGTGTAGCATATTAGTGAAGCATCTTATATATAAGTAGAAACAAAAATAATTAAGGTAGACCAATATATTCATAACCCTAATGGAGGAAATGGAATAAATTCTCTTCTGGTTCTTCAGACCATATGGACATTCTGTTTTTTTACTGAAAATTCTGAGACACGATCTGTAAGATTAATGCTTATTCTTCTTTGGCCCTTTACTTGCTTTGTAATAGTCTCCAACTGAGCATTAAAAATGACTTAATGAACTCATAATTATATACTTAGGAGCATTCTCTTTGGTAGGAGTTTCATTCTAGGAAGTCACCTTTAAAAGTGGTACAATGTTTCCAATATATAAGTAATTTTGCACTAATAATATTAATAATAACAGTAAATTTTATGGTAGTGATAGATACACAGAAGATAGGAATCAGTTTACTGGGGGTTTAATATGGAATATAGCTTATCATCTTTCAGCATATGAAGCATTAGAAGATAATATTTTTCCATCTCCTCTGCTCCTCCCTTCAACTTCAGCAATTTCCTGCCCAGTCTAGAGCTCGTATGTTTGGAATGATAGATATTGCCAAAGGAACCACATCAGTAAAAAACCTGAGGTAAAATGGCTATTTCAGTCACAGAGTTTTACTAGGGTACTTGTATGACTTTTCTATTTTCTTGTTTGATGTCTTTTGTCCTTCCATTCTCTGAATCTCTTGAATCCCAAACATTTGTCTGGCTGTAAAGCCTTTTTCCTTATATGACTCAATATAAGAGGACTTTAAACAGCGAAACAAAATAACAATGACTGAAAAATGTCTGTAGCCAAGAAGAAAATTAATAATAGGAGGCAGGAAATAACCAGAGAGGAAAAAAAAAACCGTTTGAGTGGTGGTGAAATGTCTTTGAGGTAACCCTGCAGGGAGAGATACCTCTCACCTCCTCCTCTTTTTTTACCTGCATCACCCTCTGAAGGCCTTCAGTTGATGTAGGACATAAAAGCAAATCAGAAGGTGGTAGGAAATCAGCAAGTGAAGAAGGGGAGGGATGGTCCAGATCAGAATGAGGACAGAGATACTACTTTAGTTGAGTCTGAGTGTAGTTTCCATCAGACACTTAGTTTGGAGGAATCAGTGGTTAACACGTGAATGCTCCTCTAGATTTCCAATATAGAAACCAAAGCAGACTGAGAAACTTAGCAGACCAGTCCCTAGGATTTGTTAAAGGAATTTGAGAATCTTCCACTGATGCCTTTAACTTAACAGAAAAAGAACCGATGATTGTGCATTTTGTGTATTTTTGCTCATACCCAACATGTACTTTGTTTCATAAATAAGCCTATTTTTTTTTTTTTATATTCGCCATGTATTTCTTCTTTAGGTCTTTTTTTTTTTTTAATTTATTTTTATATTTATTTTTGGCTGTGTTGGGTCTTTGTTTCCGTGCGAGGGCTCTCTCCAGTTGCGGCAAGCGGGGGCCACTCCTCATCGTGGTGCGCGGGACTCTCACTATCGCAGCCTCTCGTTGAAGAGCACAGGCTCCAGACGCGCAGGCTCACCAGTTGTGGCTCACGGGCCCAGTTGCTCCGCAGCATGCAGGATCCTCCCAGACTAGGGCTCGAACCCATGTCCCCTGCATTGGCAGGCAGACTCCCAACCACTGCGCCACCAGGGAAGCCTAATAAGCCTATTTTTTTCTCAGTTATTTCTTTAGTTGTTTTTAGAATTTGGAAGAAAGTCCATTCATATATTTTTGAGGAAAGAGACTTGTACTAGTTGGATTGACCAGTTTTTAAAATCCTTACGTGGTTTCCACTGATCTGATGTGGTACATGATTTGCCGTGACATCCATCCTTTTAAAATGAATGATAAATTCAACATTTTGCTCCGTTCGTCACATTACTTATCCATAAATTTTAATCTAATTTCTAATTACTTTTTAAAAAATACACAGTGCTTTCAGAATGGTCCAATGATATAATAATATATATTCTACCTGAAAACAACATTGTTAACATCCTATGGAAGCTGCTCCTGGAATTGAGGGAGACTGGTTCATGTGAGGTTAGCCAGTGCCATGACTGCTTCAGAACATAAATAACATTTTGGGGCTTCCCTGGTGGCGCAGTGGTTGAGAATCTGCCTGCTAATGCAGGGGACACGGGTTCAAGCCCTGGTCTGGGAAGATCCCACATGCCACGGAGCAACTAGGCCCGTGAGCCACAACTACTGAGCCTGCGCGTCTGGAGCCTGTGCTCCGCAACAAGAGAGGCCGCGACAATGAGAGGCCCGCGCACCACGATGAAGAGTGGCCCCACTTGCCACAACTAGAGAAAGCCCTCGCACAGAAACGAAGACCCAACACAGCCATAAAATAAAATAAATAAATAAATTAAAAAAAAAAAATAGTCACAGCAACATTTATTAAAAAAAAAAAAAAAAAAAAGATAACATTTTACATACTAGTAGTGTTGAATGAAAAATGATAACCTTACCGAAAGCCACTTCTACTGCTGTGTGGCTCCAACAAATGATTTGTACATTTAGTGAGATTTTTTTTCAGGGATTTTTTTCAGCTAATGTAAAATCTAGGGAAAAAAAAAAAAAAAAGAAACTCTTGTTGAGCAGTCTCTGAAAGGGTGTGAAGTTTCTTATTTTACACTCGTTAACTTTTTATTTTATTCAAAGTGCAGAAATAGGCTATTGGTCATGCATCATAAACTTACCACCTGGGTCCACCCAGCTTTCTGAGGGATTTTCCCTAATGTCACAAACTTCTGAAGATGTATTTCATGTTTGTAAAGGTATTGGGTGCTTAATTTTATATATATAATGGGCATTTTTGTGTGTGTGTATATAAAATAAAATGTATGTGCATAATACTTGCATAAATATTGAGAGTTTAAAGATGTATATGTATGTATTGATATATGTAGATGTATGTATATAGTTTTAAGAAATCAAATCAATCAGTATTGAAAGCCTTATAATAAAAAGAAACTGTTCTCTCTCCAGTTTCACCTTACTCCTAGTCCATATTGGCCAATTTTAGCAATTTCTGACTTTTATGCTTTGCATGACCTCTATATTCTTAAATAATCTACTTGATTTATTTACTTTAAACGTGTCTGTTGACTTATTGATGGTCATGAGAATAGCTCACTAATTTTCCTCTTCCCTCCCCCACTTCATAATATAGTTATATCGATGTTCTTACTTCTTCTGCTTATTATTACTATTTTAATTTTTTACTGATGCTTTAAACCCAGGAACAATAGGTTCTTCTCAGGTCTTCAGTTGGCTGAGGTTGTATGCAGATTTGAATGATTTGGAATGTAAGGAAAACTACAATGTGGTAGACTAGCAAACTGTAAACACCATATAAATGTGCTTTCTTAAGGAATGCGGTTTCACTCAAATTACTGTTTTAGATAAGAAAAGAATTTAAACCACTTGACATAAACTAGAGGAAATTGTTAAATGATTTATCTTAATTTCTTCAAATTCTTTCCTCTGATGTGCATGTAATTAAGAACCAAATAAGAAATGGACTCTTAAAAAAAACTTTATAAACTTAAAAGAAAGTCACCTTTTTTTCTATGATTGAAAAAAAAGCAAACACCCCTAAAGTTAATGCATGGGCTCTATGTTGCTTTTGACAGTCTTTAGCCAAATTGATGCATTTCTTGTAAGTAAGAAAATGGGGAGGAGAAAAATAAAATCCTCTGTTTCCTTCCTACTTTTCTTCTGATGCATCAACTCTGCACATGTAATTCTGTCTTTATGTGCTTGTGTAAGCACAACTCAATGCCTTTAACCTCCCAGAACTGCCCTTCTGCTCTCTGAATTATATTGAACTCAACTTCAATGCAAACAAGTAAAGGAAATGTTCCAAAAGTTGATTCGTGATAAAGAATGAACTCTGTTTTGTCAAAATTTTGGTGATTCTGAAAGAAAATATTGTAAAATAGAGTTTTTTTGGTCCAAAGCATTTTGTTTGCTATTGTGTTTTTATGTTTGAAGAATTAAAGTATTTCCATACTGAATGATCACATTTCAGCTACTATATCAGAAATTCTGTTGTCTACCATGATATCATGAGTTCTCCTAAATATATATTTCTAAAGCTAGATTAAAATTTTTGATTAGTTCAGAGTATAGGGATGGGAAGAGAAATGGTTTGATTATTTAAAATATACCGATTCTCAAAATTAATTTGTACTTTTAAGTTAAGTAATACACCTTTCATGGAATATCATAAACATTCGTTTTATCCCTCCTCTCTCAGCTCTGATGTTAACCATAGTGAGAGCTGTCCAGGCCTTAACACCAACTTGAATTTCAAGTTCTCCATGAAGTGAGTAAGATTATTAGAATGTGATATATTAATTCTATATAGTTTTTAAAAATCGAAATAAGGCATATATTTAGTTTAAAAAGTAAGAAAACTCTTATAATGAAAATAGCTGTCCTCTCCTCTGCCTCTCTTCAGTTTCTTTCTCCAGTTTACAGGGGTAATTACCTTCAGCAGTTGTTCCTTCTTCTGGTCGGCTACCTTAAAATGTCTACATAATGTGCTCACATAGAAAATTCTTAGTGTATACATTTTAAGCATTATGTATTATTGTTTCCTTGCCCAAGGAGATGAGGAAGTTCCTTCCAATACCCATTTATATATACACCCACGAGTGTCCGCACGCCACATGTCCATGCACATATGCACACACACGTGCGCACACACGCACATTTCTTCTCCACCCTCCCCAGCAGTTGTATCAAAGTGTTAAGTAAAATCAACTAGTGTTTAAACGACTAGTAAAATGTCGCTTATTGCTGAGCCAGCTGTGCCTATTTTCTTTTTCAGTTGTGCCTTTTTCCTGGAGTTCATTGTAAATTTACCCCCTATTTGTCTGATTTTCTGTGCTTGAATACCTCTGCTATGTGCTTATAAAAGATATTTGCCATACCTGCAACATTTCCACTCTGTCTCTTCCTAGAGTTTCCTACCTTTTGTCACTATTGCGAACTGTTTGTTCTCTAGGCGTTGCACCCATCCTGGGTCTTTTCCTCGGCTGTCTGTTTCAGTGATCCCCTCTTTCTTGGATCCTTATGGCTTCTTTATTGGTTTCCCCATTGTTTTTATTTTTGGAAGAACATCTTAAGGTATCTTATATTTATTGAATTCTTACTTGTCTGAAAGTGTCATTTTTCTCTCTTTATAAGTGATAGATTTGTGTGGCTGGGCATAGAATACTAGTTGAAAATCATTGTGAATTCCGATCCCAGTTTGATTCTATTTCTTTATATGTGGCTTCCCCACCCTCTTTGGAAGCTTTTTACAATCTTCTCCTTATCTCTGTTCTAAAATTTCACAATTATGTGCCTTAGTCTTACTTTATTCATTTTGCTGAGTAATTCTGTGGACCCTTTCAGTTTGGAGGCTCATTTTCTTCAGGGTTCTCTCTTTTTTTTTTTTTTTTTTTTTTTTTTGAGAATCATCCTTTTTCCAAGTGTCCTGATCTAATTTTAATGCACGAAGTAACTTCCTTAATTAGATAGAAGATATTATAGTCAATCAAATGTTTATTTTTCTACTTGTACTTTGTGCTTCCCACCCCTGCCCCCGGCTCCCCCAGCGCCCAACTTCACATTTGTTTTGCTCTCTCCTGCACATTGGGAACTATCATATTTATGAGTGAGCATTTGTATACTGCAGTCATTTGTAGACTAGAGGGCTTTCTGTACAGGAGGCCTGAGTGGTTAGCAGTCCTTTGCTTGGGTGTGCGTGTGTCTGTGTAGATGTAGTTAGGGGGAAATACTAACATACAGGTATCTTTCGTTTTCTTCTCCTGAGTTGTTCAGTGTCCCCAGGAAAGAATCTTCCAGGCTTCTGTTTCAGGGGAATATGCCTGGCTACCAGAGCTCAGGGAGTAGATTGGCAAGTAGACTAGGCAGACTTGCGCTCAGTCTGCAGCTTTTCAGCTCTACCTGTGTCCCATGTTTTCTGTTAGGGCTGTGGGACCCCAGCTCAGTTCAGTTCATCCGGAGAATGCCTCTCTAGTGTTGTAGCGGTAATGGGCCTGGTGCATGTGGAGGGTGGAAAGGGGCATGGAGAGGAGGAGAAGTCTCTTGGCTGTGAGAGAGAGGACATGGTAGTTTAAGTGCTCTGTGATCAGACCTGAAACCAATCCCTCTGCATTTGACCCTGCACGTGACCACTCAGCTTCCTTGCTGCCCGTGCCCGCAAGCTCTGAGCCTCTGGGAATTCTCTGGCCTGGGGCTGACGGCTCCTCCCTCCTGCGGTTCCTTCAGTGGTGCCGGCACCATTCAGCTGAGCTCTTAATCAAGCACCGTTCAATTCACTTTCCCCTTTCCACGTTTCGTTGAACTCTCCTGCTCATTTTTGTTATCTCTGCCATTTTCTTTTCCACTGTAAGTTTAAAGAATTTTAATTCTTCCACTGCCATTTTATGGCATTTCTGAAAGGAACAGAAATAAATGTATTTGGTCAATCTGTCATTTTTTATTCAGAAGTCACGCAGTTTTAAATCACCCAAAATTAACATTATTGATATTATAGTTGATGTTCTTCTTCTTATGATTATTGGAAGCATGAGGTATTTTAAGATAATAATACTGGAACGTTTCTAAGAAATCTTCTAAAATCGATTACTGAAGAAGCCTGTTACAGCCATGGACCTTATCAACATCTGTAATTTTAAGGAGGATGTCCTAAGATTAAAGTTTGTGGTGGACATCTGTGATCTCTATCAATAATGCATTCATATCTCCATACATTCATTTCTTTATAAAAGCTCATCCACCCAGAACTCAGCTCTCCAGCAATCTCATTTTACTGGTAACAAATGCCAGAACAAAGAAAGTATCAGAAATGGCTTTGAAACAACACAAGCTTGTATTTGAGTCTGCAAATGTTCCTCTGGGGATAGCCTGTAAGGGCCTTAAGCAAAAAAGCATTTACTTCTATTTCATAACCCGTTATAATAGCTTTTGAAATGTACATTCCAAATACACAGAAGTTAGAAAACAAAATACAAGAAAATGAGAGGAAAGCATTCCAGAAGGCAGAAGGCAAGAAATGATCTATGAAATGCTCAACCACAAAGAGACAGGAGAAATAGAACTGATGAACAGAGGAACTCAGATTCCTATTAGGAGCTTGTAATTGAAGCTCTCGGTGCCCCGCCCAAATCTACCAGGGCTCTACCATTTATGTTAGCTGGTGGGGCTCTTGCCAGCATAGATCTCTCTCTGCCTAAATTCTTTCTCTGGTAGCTTGAGCCTACATCACATGCCTGTTACAGGTGCATGACAGGTCAGAAGTGCCAGAGAATTAATGCCACCAGGAACTAGCTCACAACCAGTGATTGACAGGAGTTGATGTGTAAATATCCTAGCTTCCTTGCCCCTTGGTTGAGTAAGTCTAAAGAATGTGTTGTGCACTGGCAACCAGAGGCCCCCAGAGAGATGAAGCTCCAGTTGTCCACCGTGGTGATTTACTTATTTCTTTGCTGCCCGCCTTTATTGTCCCATTTCCCTTCTCTCCTACTGGCGTTTTGTAGAATCATCTCCCAGATAAACTACTTGCACTACAATTTTTGACTTAGGTTAGGAGAACCCGAAATGAGTAAGGACATTTTAGAGTTGGGGAACAATGATATATTCTTCAGTAGGACAGTGTGATATGTACGAAAAGTAAAATATCTAATTTTCAGATGATGCACAGTCACTGAGGAAATAATCAGTTATATTCAATATGTTTTGTTTAAGAACGTGAGAATTATGTGTATATTTAAGAAAGATTTTCCATTTAAAATAGCTAATCTATTTCAGGTCCAGTGTTTGACTTTTATCTATACAGAAATTTAAATCATCCTGAATGATTCATTTGATTAGAATTCTAGATATCCAAGATGTTATTGTGCTAATTAAAACATGTGTGATGTTAAAGTATTTTAATAAATTGGGGATCGTTAACTTAATAGTGCTCAGTAAAAAGCCTACCTAAGTCTCCAAAAATTCATGGAAATATGCTAGTGAAGGTATTAATGAAGTTAATCATATAGTTGCTACTCGCTACAGAAGCTTCAAAAAAAAGTTTTTTTAAAGTCATACACCTATTATGAAATAAATGCTGACATGAAACACTGTGAGTATATCTGTGTGCACTCTTCCTCAGCTTCTCCTGGAAGTTAGTTTCCTAAAATATCATTATTGCCAACATGTTTCCACATTCTCCTAATCCTCCTGGGATTATCTGAAATATGGGACAAAACATACTTTTGCTCAACTACAGAAATTTAATTAACATGAATAATTGTAGGGCAGACATTTTAAGTGTAACCTGAATAAGTTATCCTCTGTGCTTCTTTTTCCTGATATCTCATCTTCTAACTGAAAAAGGGTGGAAGAGATTGAGGAATAGACTTTTGGGACAAGTAGAGGAGAGAGCCAGTTCTCTCTGCCAGGAGAATGGAGGATATTTATTTGTTGTTGTTATTTCTAGAGGAATGTAAATGAATGAAAAAGGAGAGAAAAAGGCAGAGAGAAGTAATGAGAGAGCGAAACCAATGAACTAAAAATAGACTTGTTGCATATTCATATTTCACAGGGTTTTTCTTCACTCTTTATCCCCAACTCTACAAGAAAATCAGATGCCCACAAAAAGTCCACGAGTGAGTGGGTTTGTTTTTATAGGGATCAAAAGGATAAATGGTTTTTTAAAAATTTATGTTAACAACAGGATCAATGCCAGGGCATGGATGAAAGTGAAAAATGCAGCAGAAAACAATAATTTAGTGGCGACAGGAAGTTAAAGCCAGATGGCCCTGGGAATTCCCTTAAATAGGAGGGAACATCATTGGACTTTGCGTATAGAGGGAAATACAAGTCCAATCCAATCTGACCTAAAAGTTATAGGGGGGAAAAGTTAAGGGTTTGGGAGACGTGGCTAATATCTGAGTGTTTAACCATTCAGTGTCCACAGACTTTACAAGTCTTGAAAATGCTCAAATCCTGAAATTGAGCATTTCATTTTCAGCCACAGGTTGAAGAGGTGGACTATCATCTTTCTTAAGGCCTCAGCTGATGGGCGGGCAACACCTCTAGTCCCTCTGTAACTCTAAGGCTGTGCTTTCAGTGCCTGGAATGATCTCTGCTCTATGCTGTGCTCTGCAAGCTATCAGGCCACTCATTCCCCTATAGCCTTGATTGTACGGAGAGAAAAGAGCTATAATATCTTTTCCCCTGACAGTTCTCTGCTATTATTTTCTGTACTTCTCTGGCATTCACCCTCTGAATTTCTCTTCTGGTCTTCCATTCACTTTCATTCTCCCATGGGATCTCTCTTTCCCCATAGTCCTCCTCTCCCAGGTTTGGTGATGTTTATCTTTGTTGTCTGGTATCCCCATGGATGACAGGTCCTGTCTATCAGTTTGCTGATCACCACATAGCTCAGCCACAGCCTTATGAAATAAACACGCTAGTTCAAGTATGTTGGTATGTTGAGTTGGAAAGGTAAAATATAAGACTTGCATACTTAGTGAAAGGAATAAATTGCTTCACTTTTGTTGACACTTATTTTGGAGTAGATGAAAGGACAGTCTGGTAAGGTCAGAGCATGTGTTTCAGAATCAGATATTCATGGACTTGAATTTTACTTCTACCTCTTACTAATTAAGCACTATTTAATTCCAACAAGCCTCAATTCTCATATAAAATCAGGATGATAGTACTTGTCTGGTGTATGTGGTGAAATGGAAAGCACCTTTCACATGATAGGGTTGTGGATAAATTAGGCTTGCAATAGTTAGTCATAATAAGAATGTTAAATTAGTGACTCAGTGGCTGTCTCAGTGAATGGAGTACAGAAAGGGGAAAAGAGTAATGTTACAGTGGAGAAACCAGGCAGAAACCTCCTTAACCAAGTGATCAAGGTGAACCTCACCAGTGATAAGTACGAGGGTCTCCTATACTTAGGTGGATGTGATGAAAAGGGTATTTCACCTCTTCATGTTCTTCTCCAAAATTCGTATCCTCATTCTAATAATGCAAAAAGAAAAAAAATCAGACAAACTCAATTTGAGGAACAGTCTAGAAAACACTTGAGCAGTAATCTTTAAAAAGCATGAAGATCATGAAAAACCAGGGAAGACTGGACAATGGCACACATCAGAGGAGATTAAGTAGACCCAGCCACTAAATGTAACTTGGGACCTGGACTGGATCTTGAACAGTTAAAAGGATGTTAATGGGAAACTGATGAAATCCAAGTAAAATCTGTAGATTAGTTCATAGTATTGTAGCAATATTAATTTCTTAGTTTTGACAAACATCCTATGGTTATGGAAGATGTTAACATTAGGGGAAGCTGGGAGAAGCATATATGGGAACTCAGTGTATTATCTTGACAAATTTTCTGCACATCTGAAATTATTCCAAAATAAAAAGTTTAAAAAAAATTTTTTTAACATTAAAAAGTAAAACTTCAGTGACAGAGGACGGATCAATGGTTGCCAGTGGTTGGGGTAAGTGGAGCATAAGGGAGTTTTTTGGGGTAATGGACCTATTTTGTATCCTGATTGTGATTATAGTTTTTTTTTTTCATTTAGCAATATGCCCTTAAGATTTTTTAATTAATTTTTTATTGGAGTATAGTTGATTTACTATGTTGTGTTACTTTCTGCTGTACAGCAAAGTGAATCAGTTATACATATATCCACTCGTTTTTAGATTCTTTTCCCATATAGGCCATTACAGAGTATTGAGTAGAGTTCCCTGTGCTATACAGTAGGTTCTTTTTTATTTTTTAGACATTTATTAAAAGCTTCAATTTCATTTATTTATTTTTTATACAGCAGGTTCTTATTAGTTATCTGTCTTATACATAGTAGTGTGTATATGTCAATCCCAATCTCCTATAGTTATATTAATCTATACATGTGCTAAAATTCGTAGACCTACATACCAAAGGAGTCAATTTTACCACATGTCAATTTAAAAAATAAAACAGAAGGAAAGAAAGAAAGAAAATTGAATGGGAAGAATATGCTTTAGGGTACAAGAAAAAAATTATAGATTATAAAGTTAGAGCCTTGTTTCTTATTCTATAACACCAGCATCATCAAACTGATAAAACCTTATTAAATATTTTTGTTCTTTCATTTAACAAATATTCATTGAATCCCAGTGATGTGTTGGACACCGTGCTGAGGCTTGGAGGTACACAAGAACTGGACATGTTCTAGATATTAAAACAGGTCCTTATTCCAAGATAGGCCAACACATATTATAAAAAATTCTTGTGAGGAATCAGGGCATACACTTATGAGGAGTTAAATGGCATACATATTTACAAAATATTTCAAGATAACGTACTATATTAAGCAAAGTGAATTATCATGACATAAGTTCAGAGGAGATGTCAACATCCTTAGATGAATAGGGAATTTTGACGAAGGAGGTACATAGAACTCTGAAAAGAGATTCCTTGTCTGTGGTTTCAGACTATTATATTTAGGAAAGGAACATTTAAACACCATAATTTTTTTTTTTAATTTTATTATTTATTTATTTATTTATGGCTGTGTTGGGTCTTCGTTTCTGTGTGAGGGCTTTCTCCAGTTGCGGCAAGCGGGGGCCACTCTTCATCGCGGTGCGCGGGCCTCTCACTGTCGCGGCCTCCCTTGTTGCGGAGCACAGGCTCCAGACGCGCAGGCTCAGTAATTGTGGCTCACGGGCCCAGTTGCTCCGCGGCATGTGGGATCCTCCCAGACCGGGCTCGAACCCGTGTCCCCTGCATTGGCAGGCAGATTCTCAACCACTGTGCCACCAGGGAAGCCCCCATAATATTTTTTTTGTTTCAAAAATTTATACTACATAGTTTTGTCTCCCTAAATTTATATGTTGAAGGCCTAAAAACCCGCAAGGTAATCTTATTAGAAGGTGGGGCCTTGTGAGGTAATTAGGTTTAGAAGAGGTCATGAGGGTAGGTCCTCATGAAAGGATTAGTGCCCTTGTAAAAGGAGAGCAGGGATTCTGCTCTCTTTCTCTCCACCATGTAAGGGTAAAACAAGAAAGCAGCTGTCTGCAAACCAGGGAGAGAGCTGTCACCAGACACTGGCACCTTGATCTTGGACTTCTCATCCTTCATAACTATAAGAAATAAATGTTTGTTGTTTAAGTCACCCAGTCTGTGGTATTTTGTTACAGCAGTCCAGGCAGACTAAGACAAAAATTATATTAAAATAACCAATATGAATGAGCATTTAGTATAGAAAACTCTTATAAAGACTTTACATGTATTAACAACATGATCCTTACAGGAACCCTAGGAGATAGGTACTATTATTTCCCTCAATTTAGAGAGAAAGAAACTGAGTTGCCAGACAGTGAAATAGCATGCCTAAGATCGTACAGCTGGTAAGTGGCAGAACCAGGATTTGAATCCAGGTGCCTCATGCCAGAGCATACACCCCACCTCACTAAAATACATGGCGTTGATAGTCATGGTTTGTTTCTTTTTTTTTGTTTTAAGCTGGAAATAAGCATGAAATGTTTCAGCTATCCAAGAAACCCTGATTTTTCTGAAAAAAAAACTACTTTAAAATACAACTACTTAGAACACACTTTTTTTTTCTGGAAGCAAATAGCCTTTGCCATGCCCTCCGTTTGGCACCCTGCTCGTTGCTAACGTGCATGGATGAGGGCCTGTTACTTTGCTTCCTGCCAGCAGAACATGACCTTGGCAGCCTGGCGTGCCAGCCAAGATTCCAAATAGCAAAAGTAGCAGTTAAGTTCCTGAAGAAACTCTTTGAACCACTAAGTATGCCTTGCCTTGTCCATAGACACGTCCATAGATACGGCAATAGTCCTTTTACGAGGTGGCTCATTAGCTAACGGTTCTAAGTGTGGCTTAATTGTCTCTTAGTTTGCTCACGATGTGCTTGTAGTTCTAATACATTATTTCCTTAATTTTGTGTTTCTTATTGTTGGAATTGCCTAATTTGTCTAAAATAATTCCATTTTGTGTTACTCAGCAATGACCCATTTGCTTGCAAGCATTTTGGTGACAAACATAACAATTAATTATATGGGATTTTGTTTTGCATTATTTTTGTTGGAACAAAAACAGGAATTCTAATTTCTCTGTACAATTACTGCAAAACAAGGGTGCTCTATAAATGAATTATATGTGGCTAAATGTTCAATTTTTATAGTCTATTTAATTCTGAAAGCTTAATAACAAATTTGATACAAGCTGCCAGTGAACAGAGATGTAGATAACAGGATACGTTCACAGTAATCCATGAAAATATAACCCTTTTATGGTGTGCCTCTATATTGTTTATGCCAAATCTTTCTCTCTGACCTAGACCACTTTTCTGAGTTCCAGACTCCATATTAAATATATCCATTTAGTTGGAGGTTCCCAGCCTCAGTACTACTGACATTTTGGGTTCGCCAGTATTTGTTGTGGGTGGGCTGTCCTCTACATTGCAGGATGTTTAACAGCATTCTGGGCCTCTGTCCATTAGATGCAAGTATCACCCCCGCCTCCTCAATTGTGATAATCAAGAATGTCTCCAGAAATGGCCAGATGTCTCCTAGGGAACAGTATCATCCCCAGTTGAGAACCACCAACTTAAATATTCTAGAGGCTTATGAAAGTAAACATGTACAAAATTCAACGCATTTTCTCCCTCAGATCTTCTCCTCCAGAGGAATTAATAGCATGTGTGAGGCAAATCTTAGCTCTCTCCTTTAATACAACTGTGTTAACTTGATCAAGGTACTAACTTCTCTACACCTTAGTTTCTTCATCTGTAAATATATTCATAAAACCCCCTTCATATGACTGTTGTGATGATTAAATGAATTAATATCAATACATGTAAAACATTTAGAACACTTCCTGACACATAGTATGCTTAAGTTAATAAGTGTTTGCAATAATAAATGAACACTGTTAAGTGTTAGCAATATTTGTACCATACAGTAAACTCTTGATTCTTCTTTCCAAAGGACGTGGGCAGACAATTTAAAAAGGGAGATACTGAAGTGACAATAAATAGATGAAATAATGTTCAACATCATTAATAATCCAGAAAATTTTTAAGAGGCATCCTGATGTACTATTTAAATCTATTAAAGTTGGAAAGCTTTAAAAAATACTCTGTATCGGTAATTGTATAGCAGAAAGACACCTATACACTGTTGGGAAAATGTGTGGCTATATTCTTCCTGGAGGATCACTTGGCAACACATATTAGAGCTTTAAACTATTTATAGCCTTTAACAGTAAATCTAGTTCTAGAAATTTACCCTGAGCGAGTAATGTGCTCAAAAATTAATAAAGAAGTATGTTGATTACTCTGTTATTTATGATGACAAAAATTAGAAGCAACTTTAAAAACTCAATAATAGGGGAATGATGAAATAACTCATCGTGTATTTGTCATATATTAAGTAGGTATCACATTTTCAAATAATATTTATAAAACTGGACAAATGCTGTAGGGCAATTCCTGGTTCAGAATGCCTCCCTCACTTTCAAGATAAGACATTAAAAAATCTTTAGGTGTGCAGTAGCATGCACACATTAAACACTCACCTTTTAAAGTTACTTTTTTGGCACCCCCTCTGCCTACCTATCTAGCCGTTTATTCTCCCTAGGTTTCCTTCCCAGTTTCCCAGCACCCACGCATTATGAAATCCTGATACACCATAAATAGAGGGGCATCATCTGTATTTGAGAACCACAGGGAAGATTCTCGTGGACGTATGAACAGTGAATTTGCATGAGTGGAGACACGAAAGGACTGAGGACTGCTGCCCAGTACCCCAGCTCTGCTGGCCTGCTTACAGTTTCCCGAACAAACCTTGCTGCTTCATTCACCCTGCTGAGCTTTGACCCGCCCACCCATTTTCCTAACTTGGAGAGCTCTTCTTCCCTTTCTCCTTTTGGCTTCTCCTCAAGACCGACGTAAAGCATCAGCTGCTGTAGGAAGCTTTCCCTAAGCCACCACCCCATTCAGACTTACGTGTTTTTTTCCCTCTGTACTCGTGTAGCACAGCATGCAGACCTGTTCATTCATTCATGCATTCCCCTATTCTGCTATTCAGAATTTGAAATCTACCATAACACCCTGTGGGTCCACATGGGAAACTGTAAGTTTGGGAACTGTAGGTTTAGTGCAGAGGTTCTCAACTTTGGCCCTGCAGACATTTGGAGCTGGAGATTTCTTGTTCTAGGGGTTGCTCTGTACATTGCAGAATGTTTAGCAGCGATGCACCCAATAGAAGACAGTAGGATACACCGCTCTCAGTTGTGACAATCAAAAATGTGTCCAGACATTGCCAAATGTCCCTTGGAGTGCAAAATTGCCCCTGTTTGAAATTCACGGGTTTGATGGAAGGAATAAGTGAGTCAGTCAATCAACATTTCCAAATTTGAATGAACACACAAAGACATCTGCCAAACACCACGTGCACTACCAGCTGAAGGTAGGACAGAATCTAATCTGGTTCTAAGGTTTGAGAAGTTGCGCAGAGCCCAAAAGGTGTTAGGTTGTTAGGGCATAAATATTTATTAAGTTGTTTGGAGCTGGCAACTCAGTAAACTCAATCAATAGGTATTTCTTTTGGCTTAGGAGTATAGTTTAAAAAAAATTACTGAAGTGCTAAGAGCACCATGAAGGAGAAAGTTGGGAACTGCTGTGCTAGATTGAAAGTTCCTTGGGAATAGATACCTAAATTAGTACTTTATATCCCCCTCACATAGCACAGTCATGGTTCAAGTGTGATGTGTGAGATGCCAAGTGGACATCCAGTGGAGGTTGTAGGAAATTTAATAAATATAGATTGGCGGGCACGGAATAAATGAATAAAGGGGACACGTGTGCACTGTAATGTCAAGGTAAGGATATGGTAACTAGTGAAATTCTACCTACTGGTTCACTGTATGCTAAGATATAGATATACTAAATATCCCTATATTTATATTTAGTCAAAAACATAGAGGGAAAAAATGCTTGGCTTACTTAACTCTTTGGCCTGTGAATCTCTAGATTATAATTTCTTGATTTTAGTCCTTGTAAGTTTACTTCCTCAGATTACATTGAATTTTTTTTTCTTACCACTACAGAGTTCTATTCTCACTTTCATTATGCATATTGACACAACTGTGATCTTATTCTGTAGGAATATGTAAGAGGGAACAATTTGAATATCTCCTAAATTTTTGGCTGCTTTTCTTCCTGTCCCTTTTTGCCAAGCACTACATGCCCTTGCCTAGTGATTACATAGATGCTGGAAAGAGATGTTCTCCTTAGACTTAGTAATTTTATTTTTTTTCAAGTAAAAAAGAATCTTTTTAGTATAAGAAAAAGATTAAAGACTATAAAATTACAGAAACATCCTTGGTGTAGCAGAAAGAAGTTGGCTTTTGGAAAGGAGTATCAACAGTCCTCTGCATCCCACACTCACTGAGGGACATCTTAAGATGCTCAGCCTCTTTGGTTCATAGTTTTGCCATCTGTAAACTTGGAACAAAAATTCTTACCTCTCAAAGTTGTTGTAAGGATTAAACAAGTCAGCCAATGGCAAGTACCCAGCCCCGAGCCTGACCCCAGAGGAGATACTGAATAGATTTGTAGCTTCTCTCTGTGCTTCAACCTGACCCATCCTGGTACCTTCCTTCTCCTTTCTCTTGTTTGACTTAATCTACGATGAAGCCAATAGAACATGTTACCATTTTAGAATAGACAAGATTTTAATTTTCTTGATATTTGGTGGTGTTTGATGGTATGTTTCCCCTTAACGGAGTGAAACAGTAGTGCATTAGAAAATGTGGACACATCCACAGAACGTCCTCCAGCAGGAGCAGAGCTGGAGAATGGCTGTGTCACCAGGGACTCATTCCAGTTTTCCCCACCTGAGAGCATTCACAGTGAAACTTCTGCCTATTTCTCTATTCCTTGGTCTTGCTCAGTTGTTATAGCTAGTCTGGAAGAATCATAGACCCCCATGGATAGTAATATTCCAAAATCATCAGTAAAGCTAAATTTATATAGTAGGTCTAACTTCTACCAGATCTTTTTACAGAGTTGCTAAAATGCAGCCTGACTGAAATCTGGCTTACTTAACTTCCTCAGAAGAGTTTACCAGGTACTAGCCCTGGTGACAATTCCACTGCCCTTCCCCTGCTCTGCTGTTTTGCTTTGGGCTGATGCTGGCAAACATCATTTCCCAGGCTCCGTTGCCACCTGTTTCCTTCTTAGGTTCAGCCAGTGGGAAGTACTGGGTGGAGATTGAAGGACAGATGGAAGAGTTCCCACCTTGACCCCTTCTCTCTCTCCAAGAAGCTCTTCCCTCCATGGCTCCATATCTGTCCAAATGGCTGCATTTCCTCCATGGTCCCAGATCAAATCTCACAGCTCTGGCCTTGTCCCCACTAAGGGTGGCACCTTGGTGGCCGCCTGGGTTTCTGGTTCCCTTATGCCAAACCCAGCTTCTGGGCTCTAGCGTAACATGTCCTCTCTTTGTCACTTTGATCCTTTGAGGCAGTAGCACTTGTTAAATCTCTGGGTTACCTCACCTTCCTCTGTTTTCTCTTTTGTCTCTTCCAACATTTTTCCAAGTAATTCTGCCATATTACTTTACTGAATTACCTCGCATGGGCTCTGTTTCCCTGAGTGGTCCCTAACTAATACAATGATGATGATAATCTTTCTGCAATTGCTGATAATGAGCAGTGTGATTGAAGGATCAGAAGACCTAACATTCAAAAGAAATTTAGGAATAACACAGAGACTGGAACCTTACTCATAAACACAGGTTTAACTTGCTAAAATAGACGGGTTTTAATTTTGTGACAAAGGATTCATACAAATAAAAAGCTTTTAAATTGTCAAAAAGAATGTGAGGTATTTGTCACAGTGAGAAAGTAACTTTGATTTTCAGTAAAATAGAAACTACTGTTGAACCTTATAAATATATTAACAGAGAATCCATTGGTCCATGTCCTACTGAGCGACAAAAGGAGACGATTTGCCCCTGAAGCTTTTTTGTTCCTTGGATCTAAAAGCCAGAATGATGTGTGGGGTATGTGTGTGTGTGTTGGGGGTAGGTGGATATAATTTTATAATAATATGTACTACATGCATCTACAGAATAAATGTGCATGGATGAAAGTAGGATGTACATTTATGTATACTTTTTATTTAAAATTGTTTTTACTTAAATGTTTTTCTGATGAAGCAGAGAAAGGTTTAAGAGATAAAATAAGTGGATGACAGACTAAAGGCAAAAACAACAAAAAAGAGGGATTTTTATTAGTCATTTCAGTATAGTTATTATCTGTTGTGTAATGAGATCTTGCATTTATTTAATTAATAAATGTGTATAATATGAGAATGTGTGCAAAACGCTGACTATATTAAAAAAACAACACTTTTGCAACTACATGTATGACAAAGGATTCTAGATAGCAAATAGGCACATGAAAAGATGCTAAACATCATTAGCCATTAGCAAAATGAAATTAAAACCACAATGAAATACCATTATACACTTATTAGAACAGCTAAAATTAAAAATAGTGACAATGCCAAATGCTGACAAGGATACAGGGAAATTGGATCACTCAGATATTGCTGATGGGAATGTAAATGATACTGCCACTCTGAAAACCAGTTTGACATTTTCCTAAAAATTATGAAAATATACTTACTGTATGACGCAGCAATTGCCCTTCTGGGAATTTATCCTAGAGAAATTAAAACTCATGTTTACACAATAAAAATTGTACACAATTGATCATAACAGCTTTATTTGTAAATGCTCAAAAGAGTAAACATTCACAATGTCCCTTGACAGGTGAGTGATTAAATAAACTTGTGTGGTAGGTCCATACCATGGAATACTACACTGCAATGAAAAAGAATGAACTAATGATACAGGCAACATCTTGGATTTATCTTAAGGGCATTATGCTGAGTATAAAAAGCAATCCCAAAAGATCAAAACAACACACTGTATGATTCCATTTATATAACATTATATCAGGGTTAACTTCCTGCTTTTGAGGTAACTATGTAAGATATAATCACTGGGGAAAACCGGGTGAAAGGTGCACAGGAATCCTCTCTAGTATTTTTGCAGTTCTCTTTGACTCTAAAATTATTTCAAAATAAAAAGGTTTTTTTTAAAGCCATTCTTTGCACACACACTATTGTTTGTTGGAAAAGGGTTACTTTGAAGTAAATGGGGAGTGTAGTTATTTCACTTATTCTGGCCAAAATTGTTTGTCTGTTTCTGTGTAGGATTTTGAGAGTTCTTCCTTTTCTCATTCAGGAATATGCCCTCACTGGTTCTGGCCTTCTGACTAGTGCCTTTGCTTTCAGAAAGGCAACATTTTTTACCATTAGTTAATTAATTTTATTGTGATTATAATTTGGATATATGGCTCCTTTGAAAACTCTAGACCATTTCAGAGGTATCTCATTGTTCTTTGGGTACTCAGCTGGAGTTTTTTTGTTGTTTCATTTGTTCTTTCACAGATTAGAAACAAAAGCAGAGTCAGTGATATTAGCTGGATTAGATAGTAAAACAGAATAGACAGTTGCCATACCACCCTATTCTGATCCGTTCCATTCCATTCCATTCTCTGATTTCCCAGCCTATTCTGTTCCATTCATGCTATCCTATAAATGTTTATTAAGCATCTGGTATATGCCAGGTATTATTCTAGGTGGCCTGGCATGTAGCAGTGAACAGAGCAAACAAAAAAATGCTCTCCTAAAGCTTATATCCCAAGAAGGGGAGTCAGAAATAAAATACACATAATACATAAATAAACTTTGTAATATGTTATAAGTTAGTAGGTGCTATGGAGAAAAAGAAAAAGCTAAGCAGATGGGAGGTATAGGGTTGGGAGGGAGGGAAGGTTATAATTTCCAAACAGGATAAGTTATGAGAAATTGTGTGAGAGGTAAAGGATTTAGCTGTAAATTGAACTGAGGGAAGAGTTTTCTGGGAAGTAGGATGGGAGGTGTCTGGAATGTTTAAGGAACAGCAGGGAAGCTGTTGTGGCTGGAGCAGAGTCAGGGAGATGAGATAAATTGGAGGCGGAGTCAGAGAGGAAAAGTAAGATCTGATCACACAGGGCTTGTGCGGGTCATGGCTTTTACTCTGAACAAAATGGCCAGCCAGTGTAGGGTTTTCAGAAGAGGATCACGTGCTCTGAATAGTTTAGGACCATGGTAATCTCACTGAGAAAGACACTGGCTTACATCCTACTGTTAGCAGTGGAGTTAGAAAGTGGTCATATTGTTGACACCCACCGCCTCACAAAAAATAAGGATATTTTGAAGGTAGAGCCAATTGAATTTCCTGATTAATGTGATATAGAGAGCATGAGAGAATGGAAAGAAGGAACTCTATCCTTCTTTCACCTGGAAGGATAGAGTTGTCAACACATGTGGAGAACAATAGAAATGGGGTGGTCTGAGGGGAATATCAGGAGTTCACTTTTAAATATGGTAACTCTGAGGTATATTTTAAACATATTGATACAAGAAGACATTGCTTGTCAGCAGGTGGGTATATGAGCCTAGAGTTCAGGAGTGAGGTCCAGACGGAAATATGTAATTTAGTGTTGCCAACACAAAGTGATATTTATGATGAGATTAGATGAGTTTACCAAGGGGTTGCCATAGATTGAGCAAAGAACCAAGGACTAAACCCTGGGAAACTCCAGAATTAAGAGGTCGAGGGGGAGAAAAGGAACCAGTAAATGGGACCAAGAAGAAGCAGCCAGTCCAATAGGAGGAAACCTGAGGGTACAGTGTCCTCTAGGCCAATTGAAGTATGTGTATCAAAAGGCTTCCAAATACTAACGTGTATCTGTTACCATCAGTGTAAACGGGCATGATGTGATTCAGTCTTGCTGTACCCCTACTTTTAAAAAACTCTATTTTTATCCTGGGAAACAAGATCGTTGTTGTGAAAATTTATCATGCTAAATTCTTATTCTTTTATTGCTCAAGTTTCAAACACAGAATCAACATTAATTTAAATTGCTTTAAGAACTGGGTTTGGTGTTAGTAGTTTCTCTATAGTGATTCTGTGTTTATTTGACCCGATATTTACAGTAAATGATGGTGTGATGTCTTGATAAGAAGCCCATTACCCTTATTTTAGGAGGCTAAATTGAAATGTACTCTTTGTGTAATTATTTGAGGAAAAAGAAATTAAGCTTCTTATCTTTATTATGGTCATTTTTGTTATTGTTAGCATCTTTTATAAATAACACTGTTTTTTCATGTTTCATTTTCTCTTGTGCCTGTACATGTTAAAAGATTAAGCATTTGACTTGGAATTATCAAATAATCCTTTGTAATAACTGTGATTTAAAATTATACGGGAATTTATTTCAAGCAGTGACTAATATATGGAAGTTTACATTCTTCTTATTGAATTTCCCATATATTTTATTCAAGGATATCAAGTATTTATATACCAAGTACATGAAGGATGATAGGTGAAAATAGAAATTATTAGTAACGCAATTTTGCTATCTAGGAAAACAGCTAGATTCTCAGGCTTAAAAAAATTTTTTTTGAGCCTGCAGAATATTTTACAATTAATTTGCATGCATTTTGTGTATATTTACGTTGCCTTTGGCTTGTATTCTGCAGTGCAGGCTTCTGAGTTGCCACCTCATGAGCAGGCTTTACACTCCCCACAAATTACTGTAACAAAGTTAAAATTTTTTAAAACCTACAAACCCAATGAACTGGACTGCTGAGAAGAACAGAGCTGAATAAACACAAGCTTCCCTTTTTGCAGTGACTGTTCCAAACTAAGCAGAAGCTGCTTCTTTTTTTCAGGGAAGGGAGAATAATGACCCGGTTTTCTTTATTTTTCCGGTGAGCAGTTTAACTGCTACCTCCGTTTGGTGTATTCTCCCACTCCTTTTATTGGAATGTGGCGTAACTGTAGGTATGGCACTCTTTACCACAATGTATATTTTCTTTACCACAATGTATACTTTGAACCATATTTACCGATGCAAGCTATTTAATTTTTGTCTGAGGTGTAGTCTTGAAGCAGTTGTTCAGAGAGAAATTCGACACTAAAGCTGGAGGTACAACCATTTCCAGGCATTTAAGTGTGTGTATGTGTGCTTGTAGAATTATCATCAAGGAGAAAAGATTATTCTCCCAGATGGCATTACCTTAATAGAAACTGCTAATATGCACATGCTTGAAAACCATTTCTAATCCAAGTGTACTGGCAGCATATTATTTTCAGACGTGGTTGAATGAACTGTTTGAACCTTTTATTTTATTATTTTCTACTTTTGAACTGGACTTTTGGAAAGATAATAGCTCTCCCAAATAAGTTATTTTTTGAGTATTGTATGTGTGTGTGTCCCTTTGTGTGTGTTTGTGTTGTGTATAAACCCTTGTATATTTTGGCATGGCAGAAGTCAGCAGGAAGGCTCCAGGGTTGAGGCTGCTTTCATCCTATGTTATACCCTCACAACCTTCCTGTTTTACGATAATTCTGAAACCTAATGCTCCTGCCACTTTTAACTCAGAACTGTGTTTATTTGCCTGTGGCCTGTTTTATTGTGAAATAAAAATCTTAAGAACCCTATGTTTTAGGGTGTTTTTTCCCCAAGAACAGTACGGTTGTCTTAAAGGCTAAATGATTGTGTTTTAACGGTGTGTAAAGATTCAGTAAAAAATAAATCAAGGCCATTTTGTTTTAAGAAGAAATTTTTAAAGGTCATACATGCTGCAGACTTCAAAAAGTCCAATGACACAATTAAGAACAAACTGTACTTGTGTGAACGAATCGTTTTATTCTGCACTTTCCATAATGTGTTAAGTCTTAAGCTTCAGAAGATTATGCTTCAATTCCAGGTGACCATTGGTAGAGGATTAGAGCCACAATTAGTTAAAAATAAGTTTTCGCAGATCTTGAATGTCTCTAGGAATTTTCCCCCTGTGGCACGTGATAGAGGGAATTATACTGATTTGCTTTCTGTGCCGATGTAAACAGGTGGCTGTCATTGATTTTTTTTTTTTAAACCAGATTTTTTAATATTTTATTCAAATCACATTTATTTTAAATTTATTTATTTATTTATTTATGGCTGTGTTGGGTCTTCGTTTCTGTGCGAGGGCTTTCTCTAGTTGTGGCAAGCGGGGGCCACTCTTCATCGCCATGCGCGGGCCTCTCACTATCGCGGCCTCTCTTGTTGCGGAGCACAGGCTCCAGACGCGCAGGCTCAGTAGTTGGGGCTCACGGGCCTAGTTGCTCCGCGGCATGTGGGATCTTCCCAGACCAGGGCTCGAACCCGTGTCCCCTGCATTGGCAGGCAGATTCTCAACCACTGCGCCACCAGGGAAGCCCGGCTGTCATTGATTTTATTGCACAGGCTGGCAGCTTACAGCCTCATCATTTTCTGGTAGTGCCCCTCATGGTGATGCGTGATAAGTAGTAAATAATGAGACAGTGAAGTGCTTTGAACATTTTAATTGTTTTTGAAATCTTACTACTTTTCATGTTAATCTGTCAAAAGGTATTTACGTTAATTACATATCTAGCATCCATGTGTTCTAGATGTGATGAAGGTAACATGTAAAATACCATTTTTGTCCTCAAGGAACTTCTGGTCTGGCTCAGCATGTCTTAAGAAGGGAGGGTGGAGCGCTACTGGCATTTTAGGTGGAACAATTCTTTCTTTTGTGGGAGTGTTCCTCACAAGTTAAGCCTCCCTGGACCCTGACAAGTGAATGTCAGTGGTACCATTATTCATGGTGACAGTGAAAAATATATTCGTATATTTATCAAATGCCCCCTAAAGAGGCTGTTAACTACACCTCTTCCTCCTGAGAACAGTTGGAGGCGCTAAAGTATACCCTATATGGATAGAACGTGATTATAGAACTCTGTTGTTGAAACTATGTTAAAGGAATGATACAAACCATAAAAGTTTAGAAAAAACAGGGGAAAAGGCTGCACCTATTTATACCAAGTTATATTACCAATTACTCTCGAAGCCCATGATGATCCTTCTGCTATGACTATCCTCTTTTTTTGGTCCTTATTTTTTATTTTCCTGGCAAATTCCTACTCATTCATCAAGATAAACTGCATTGTTATAGCTTCCTAGAAGCCTTTGGTAACTTTCTCTTTTCTCAGATATGAGGTTGGGTGATTCCTGCCTTTATTCTTACAAATCCTTAAGCATATCTCTACCATTGTCTTTGTCATCATTTTGACATCATCTGTTATGGGTCAGTCAGTTCTGGTGGCTCAATAGCGTGTATGCTTATTGTGGGCAGGAACTATGCTATACATCCTTCCTACTGATTTAAATTCTGTGGTGAGTACATGTTTAATGAGCTGACTTGATACTTGACAGGTAAATGATGGAAGCACATAAAGTTGGGTAGTTTCATTGTTTCTTGACATCAAATTTAAATTGTGTTTCAAAGTCTCCTTAATGTTTAACTCTACTCATTTTAAGAAAATTTTCTTGCCTTGCTGTTGGAAATGTAATTTGGTACAATGCTTTCGGAAAGTCATTTGGCAGTAGGTATCAAGAGATTTACAAGTTCATGGCATTTGATTTATTAATTCCATTTCTGGGAACCTCTCCTAAGGAAACAATTGTAATTATAGGAAAAGCCTTTTGCACAAAAGTCTCCATTTCAGCACTGTTACTAATAGCAAAAAATCGGGAAGTCTTTAAGAAGTCTGGCTAATAAAAATGGGACTTTGCTAATTTTCAAAAAAACAATTCTAGTGGACAATTTGGGGGAATTATGTGTGAATATGATCTGGCTTTTAGATGAGATGAAATTATTCTGAAAAAGTAAGATGGAGATTGTTAACCCATAAAAATAATATAGCTATAAAATAATATGCATACATTATCTCATTATAATATACATATACATACACAAATGCATACACACAGATACGTATATACATAAAAGATTCAATAGGATATACTAAGATCTTAACCAGAGTAACCTCTGGGTATTAGAAATTGATGTTTATGTTTTCTGATTTTTTTGTGTGTTTCCTAATTTTCTACAATACCCATTACACAGGTATAATAATAAAAGGATATTTTTTAAAAACAAGGAACTGAAAACAAATAATAGTGCAATAGCTTCACAATGGTTAAATTAATTATTATAGCTCTACGTTCTCGATTATTTCATTATATTTAAAGACAGCATTTATGAGAAGCTTTAGCAGCACGATAAAAATCTTTCTATCATAATATACAGTGAAAAGAGCAAGGTGAAAAAGTTTTTATGTGGTTTGGTCTCATTATGTACATACTACAAAAGTAGATCTCACAGTTATTGTTTCTAGATGGTAAAATGGAGTTTTCTTTTCTTGCATTTTTAATTTTTTATAATATATAATATTTTTATTTGGAGAAAATATATATATATCATCAAAAATTCTATTAGAAGAGCTCTAATATGTGTTTCAAAAGTTTTAGGACATTGTCTTAAGAAGTTCAAAAAAGTTGTAGTTGCAAATCATGACTGTATTTAAATAAAAATAACATTTCATACTAAAACTATATATAGGAGAGAATTATATTATGTCTTTTGTAAGGATAGGGTAAGAATCTACGAACTTTTTATAGGCAAAAATGGTTACAAAGATTTGTATAAATTCAGCATAAAGACAGGTTCCTTAATACTACTTTTCATTAAATCATTCATTCACTCATTCATTCAGCAATTGCTCATAGAACATGGATTTTAGTGCTGGGTATTCAGAAATAAGAAATGTTAAGAGGAGACATAAAATTGAATTGTCTTACCTTTTGCCCCAGAATTGAAAGGTTAAATTTTCTTAGGACAGCAATACTGTATGTGATCAAAAGTCCAAAACACCTTTACTATATCTGAGTAATATTTACTGAATTTCCAGATGTTCTTCTAGCTCTTTAATTAGGTTCCCTGGTTTCTGTCTCATTCCAGTGTTGAAGTCAGCAGCCAAATGCCACATATGGAAAAACGTTCCTCTGGAAGTAAATTGAATATTTTTAAATTTACTGTCACTTATCCTAATATTTAACTCAAGAAAACTTCTGTTTCTCAGTGTTGCTCTACAGATCTTCATGTGTCTGTTAAATTGTTGGTGATGCTACATAATTCAGCAGAAAACTAAATGGATTCTACCTCATTTAGAATGGTTTTAAGGGTAAAGTGATAGATCATTCTTTGGAGTAATTAAATACATCTAATAAGTACCATTTGACTTCTTGTTGGTTTAACCACCTTTATTTGCTTCCCATATGGTAAATTCAGAAACCTATTAATATTACTATTTATTCAGAGGGCTTCTGAATATCTTTTAATGAGAAAAATCTATCTAGGAATAGTAGAAAATTATGGAATCCAGTAGATTCAGGAGGAATTTTTAATGGATCTCATTAACATTTGAGTTTTAAGTTGAGAGAATATTCTGTGCTCATTTCCCAGCTACTTTAGGAATAGTATGATTATGGTTATTTTTAAACCTAGAAGAAGCTATTTTGGAGTCCTTGTTAGTTCAACATTCTAGATCTATTCTCCATGTGATATTGACTTAAAATTTAAAAAGCAGATGTAGGTCAAAGGAGATTCTGCAAACACTTTCAGTGTTTTATCCTGGGGCTTTGACAACTTTAAAGCAATGGCAAGATGATGAGTCTTTTTAATATCGAACCTGGTAAATTTTAAAGTCATCTCTTTCTAAATTTTCTCTATTACAAGTGAAAATAAAAATCTAATTATTATGCTTGTTCTTTATTTCAGCAATGGTTATCTATTTTGTCCATAATACATAGAGACAGAAACTTAACATTTCATGAAAGATAGACCTCATGAAGCATAGACAATAAAATGTTAATAGGGATTTCTTCTAGGAGTGGTAGTGGGAGGTAAGGAGTGAGAAAGAGGGATTTGGACCTTCTACTTTATCTCTTGTACTGTTGATGTATTTTGCCATGAATACACTATTAATTTTATAATTTAAAACAAGAAGACAAAATTTAATTAATTTATTTATATACAAATTATAAGTTTATATTTGGCTTTTGGCATGTTATGAGCTTAATAAATATTTAATTAAATTTCGGCATTTATTTGCATTTATTTTTATTTTTACAAGTGTGCCTACCATCTGCTGAACTTGAAAGGATCTAGCATGAAAAAGTTTTTAACAATATATGAGACCTGGAATAAACAAGCACAAATACTTTAGACATTTAAAAAAGCTGTTTAAAGAATATTCTCATGTTTGTTCAACTTTGGCCTCCAGATGCTGAAAGCATTTCTTTTCATAATAAACCAAAATTACTGGATATAATCTTTGCCATGTAGAATTTCATGTAATCAGTCATCTTTTCTGACCCAGTCATTAATGGTTATTCTTCTCATGTTTTACGTATTTCATTTTCAGAATCCTCAGAAAACACACTCATTTTCCTACTACTAAAAATAAACAAACATAACAATTTATTCCTAAGTATGGTGTATTTCCAGTTATTGGTGTTTCTTTCACAGGCTATGGTAAGTAAAGGAACTGGAGAGATAGAGGGGTAAAAGGTGACAAGAATGATGTCCTGAAACTTTGTTTTGCCAAGGTCACCTAACAGCTATACATCAGGGCTCATTTCAAGACTATTTCAGGACTAATCCCCTGAATTTATACACCATACTCTACAGATATGGAAACTGAGGTTTGTGCCTTACCTAACACACTAATACTTGGTTCTAATAATGCCAAGATCATGTGGGCTAATTTTTTTCCCTCACAACTATTGTAACTTTTACATTAAACACTTGGGATTTGTAGGGTACCAACAGAAAACCAACTTAAATTTCTTTCCCCTCTGCCCATTCAAACTAGAACTGGAGGAGATGTCTGACCCAACACTGGGAATGAACTGTAGGCCCCATGACTTTTCTGTTCATTATCAGATAATTAAAGGTACTCAACACACTTTAGCCTTAGATTGTTTCAGTTCAGTAATTATCAATGTATGGTAACAATCAAACTTTATTCAAAGTAAAAGTTTCTCAACTCAGCTTAGATTAGCTGCATCAATAAGCCTGAAATAGAAACGAAAGGCATGGTCACCTTCCCTGTTTTCTTCAGCTTTTTGCTTTTATCCCTCTTCTGTCAGCTTGATATGGGGAGCAGGGAGGAGAGGTAAGGACGCAGGAACGGTCTTCTGTGTTGGATTCTCCTGTGAACTGACATCCCTGCTTCGGACAGATGATTAAAGTTGCCTGTTTCCCTTACAGGTGCTCATTAGGGTTCACTCACCCAGTTTCCTGAACTAAGTGAAACACCCCACAGTTGGCCAATTAGATGCTCCCTCATTCTTTGGGTACCAGCCTGTACGCCTCTGGAGTATCCTTGCTGAAGTGTCCTCGACCAGTTAGGTGTCCCTCATAGGCAGATTGTAAGACAGTCCTGGGCCAGTCTTGTCATCCTCTTTCTCTCCTGGCCTAAATCTGCTCTACACAATATACACCTTAGACCTGCTCATCAGGTGTGCCTTCTTTCTCCAGGTGGACTCAATTACCTTCTTATTCTTTAGATTTCTCAGACTTGAGTCACAAACCAGTCCACTTTGTCTCCAAAACTTCAGGAAACATACCAAGTTCTCCAAGTGTGTTCTTTCAAGCCCTTCTCATTAATCTTAAGGTGAGGGACATCACTAAGGAGGAGGGGGTGGGATGGGGAATACATACATCGACACTCTTCCTCAAGAAACTCTCCATCTCTTTTCTCCAATGTCTTGGCCAGTTTTACTGCAGCTCTTTTATACCTTTGAGTGTTGAGGAGCCAAGGGTTCCCACACTGGTTTTGTTTATACCTTTGCCTTCCTGCATGGGTGATCTAGAATGTGGGAGTAGTTGATACTCATTTTCCAGGGGTCTCAGCCAAAGTAGAGACAACTATTTAGTAACAGCTTTGGGAATATAACTTTTGAAAAACTTTAATGTAGTCTGTGAGATACATTTGCAATCAAATATCTCAGTCTAAAGTCTGTTTGTTTCGTACGTGCTTGTCAGAGCCAGTCATGATAGCTGCCCTACTTAAATATAAGCTTAGACACCAGAGGTTAGCAGAGGTGATCCAAATTGTATTGTCCTGTATTTATTTCGATGGATTATTCATTCACTTGAATAGATAATACATAACATGATATGACATCTAAAATACGTAGAAGAATATATAATGACAAGTGCATTTTCCTTGTGCTTGAATATCCCAATCACTCTGCCTTACCAAGAGGCAAATATTGTATTTATTAGTTACTTAAAAATTAATTTGCCTAACATTTGCAGAAATCTTAAAGGTCATGTGGATAATTTATAGAAAATAATGTCCTAATTGTGCTCAGACTGATTTGACTTAGCTTTCCGTGTATGTTACCTCTCAGCTGAGAAATGTTGAGTATGGAACGTAACTGTGCTAAATCTTGGTATTCCGTCTGTAAAATGGAAATCGTAATACTGAAGACCTTAACGAGTTGTGGAGAATTAACTGAGCAAAATAGATTTAAAGGCAGTAGTACAGTTTCTGTAACAGAGTATTCACTCAATAAATATTAATTTTTTGAGTCTCAAACTCTGTCATGTAATATTAGCTTCCACTTCCTCCTCTCAACACTCAACACTCTGCCATCCACATCCTTTGTGTGCCTCTGTGACAATAATTACTTGAAGTTTCCTGCACATACCCAGCTCCAGAACTTTGTTGTGTAAAAGCATGCCCACGGTGCCCTGTGCATTATCTCTGATATCCCGCTTCCTCACTGTAGTGTAATTGAATACTGTTTATTTTTCTCCCCACCTTAGTGCTTTGTTCAACGTTTTGTCACTCGGTGCAGTGATTGGCACTTAATAAACGGAATGTATTTGTGGAATGAGTGCATGCACAAATAAAGCAACCTCACTGAGGGCCTGTTCTGTTTTGCTAGTGGGGAAATGGACAAAGGTGAAATATTTACATTGATGACAGGAGTATTGTGGGGACCATGGGACTTAGCTCACCTAGTGTCACAGAGGAAACATCAAGGGGGTGGGAAGAAAGGGGTTGTTAAGGAGAAGGTAGGGGGCAAGGGGGAAGGTCATGGTCTGATTATACATTTAGGAGTTTTGCTTGGACCTTAACCTTGATTTATCCTCTCGTTCAGGCATTAGAAAGAAAGTGGCTTTTCAGTTAAGAAATTGGAGGCTTGAAGCAGACCACATATGTTCCTTCATACTGTATCAGTTAGCCCCAGAAAACCTAAAGTGTCAGGGGGGAAAAGGAACAAGAAAATGAATCATTTTTCTCGATCACGTGAAAGGTCTGATGCCTTGATTAAAAGGATGGAGTCAATACTGTGGTGGCATTTTAAGTCCCTGTTTTCACACATTCTGCTCCAAAGAAGCTGGCGATAGTATGTATTGAATGAAAAATATAATCTTAATAGCTTAAGGGAAAATATTAATAAGGCATGGGCAACTTTCACTTTGCATACTTTAAAACTTCTGTATGTTATATTTCTGGAAATATAACAGTTCCCAAGTGATTGTCTTTTATATTTCCGAAATGAAGAAATATTTTGTTCTATATATTAACTTTTTGTTATTTCTAGATCTCAGTATATTTAAAATTTTTTATTCAGTTATTTTAACAGCATAATTGAGATATATCATAAAAATTCACTCATTTAACATGTATAATTCAGTGTTTTTAAGTATATTCACAGGGTTATGTAACCCTCACCACAATCTAATTTTGAATACTTTTGTCTACCCTAAAAAAACTCATACCCACTAGCAATCATTTCTCATTCCCACTTTCCCTCTCCCAGCCATAAACAATCATTAATCTATTTTTTGTCTCTGTAAATTTGCCTATTTTGGATATGTGGTATAAATGGAATCACAAAATATCTAGTCTTATGTGGCTAGCTTACTTTGTCCGGCATAGTGTTGTTAAGGTTCATCCATGTTGGCATGTATCAGTACTTCACTTATTTTTACTATTTAGTATTACTGAATAATACTCCCTTGTATGGATATGCCACATTTTATTTATCAGTTCATCCACTGATCGACATTTGGGTTGTTCTGTCTTTTGGTTATTATGAATAATATTGCTGTGAACTTTTCTGTACAAGTTTTTCTGTTGGATGTGTTTTTCATTTCTCTTGTTGTATACACCTAGGACTGGAATAGCTGGGTCATAAGTGTTTGTCAATACTTGGTATAATCTGTCTTGTTTATTACAGCCATTCTAGTGGGTGTGAAGTGGTGTCTCATTGTGGGTTTGATTTGCATTGCCCTGAAGACTAATGCTGCTGAGAATCTTTTCAAGTGCTTATTGGTCATTTGTATATCTTCTTTTAAGAAATGTCTTTTCAAGTTCTTTGCCCATTTTTTTAATTGGGTTGTTTGTATTTTTGTTGTTCAGTTTAACTCTTACAAATTTATTTATTCTGGATACTAGATCCTTATCCGATTTATAATTTGTGAATATTTTCCCCCATTCTTTGTATAGATGTTATCATTTTCAGCACAAACGTTTTAATTTTAATGTAAATCTATCTTTTCTTTTTTTCCTTTGCTTGTGCTTTTGATTTTGTTATTTAAGAAACCATTGCCAGGATCCAAGGCCACAAAGATTTACTCCTGTGTTGTCTCCTAAGAGTTTTATAGTTTTAGCGGTACACTTACGTCTGTGATCAATTTTGAGTTAATTTTTTGTGTGTGGTGGAAGGTAGGGTTCCAACTTCCTTTTTTAAAAATTTTATTGGAATATAATTGCTTTATAACGTTGTGTTAGTTGCTGCTGTATAACAAAGTGCATCAGCTGTACGTATACCTATATCCACATATCTCTTTCCTCTTGCGTCTCCCTCGCACCCTCCCTACCCCACCCCTCTAGGTGGTCACAAAGCACCGAGCTGATCTCCCTGTGCTATGCGACTGCTTCCCACTAGCTATCTATTTTACGTTTAGTAGTGTATATATGTCCATGCCACTCTCTCACTTTGTCCCAGCTTACCCTTACCCTGCTGTGTCCTCAGGTCCTTTCTCTATGTCTGTGTCCCAACTTCATTTTTTTTGCATCTCGATATCTAGTTGTCCTAGCACAATTTGTTGAAAATACTGTTCTTTCTCCTTGAGCTGTCTTAACACTCTTGTCAAAGAACAGTTGACCATAAATGTAAAGCTTTGTTTTTAGACACTTAGTCCTATTTCATTGATATATACACATGTTCTATGCCAGTGTCTTGATTATTATGGTTCTGTAGTAAGTTCTAAAACCAAGAAGTGTGTCCTCCATATTGTTTTTTCTTTTCAAGAATGTTTTGGCTATTGTGAATCCCCTTCCATTTTCATATGAATTTTAAGATCAGCTTGTCAATTTCTGCAAATAAAGCAAAAGTAGGAATTTGACAGGGATTGCATTGAATCTGCGGATAAATTTGGGGAGTATTGCTATCTTAGTAATATTAAGTCATCTGATCTATGAACATGGGATGTATTTCCATTTATTTAGATCTCATTTAATTTCTTTCCAAAATGATTTATAATTTCAGTGAACAAGTGTTGCAGTTATTTTGTTTAATTTCTGCCTAAGAATTTTATTCTTTCTTGATGTGTAGGTCATTTTTATTGACCTTTTACTTCGTTTGATTGTATTTACTGATCAAAAGTTTCCCAGAGTTTCTAAATATATTATAATATGGTTTTGTACAGTTAGAAAACATATTGATGACTACAAAATAGTTTATTGCCATTTATGTGCTCCCCACTTTTGCCACCGAAAGATTTTGCCTCTTTAAAGAAAATAAAATTATATGTTCTTTTGACTTATAATTTTAAAATTAACAAAAAAGTTCAGTGTTGCTGTAACAATGCTACCATAATCTAAATATATCAGTGATTTTTTTTTTTTTTTAATAATGAGTATAATTATGTTTTTAATAAACTTCAAGTGACTAAAATATCTTTCCTAGGGATCATAGCATCATTTAAAAATAATCTTTTTTTTTTGTAGCATAATGTCTGTAGCTTTCACATATCTTTTTTCCTTATTATTCTTAGTGTTTTTATGGTCACAGAGGGTACATTACCACAGTGCCTTTTGAGGACAGAAGAGATCAGAAGAGTTTGGTTTTGACACTGATGCCAATTTAACCAAATAGGTTGAATACCCAACCTCTAAATTTGAAAATATAAACTGAAAAGTGTATAGTGTAGTGTGAGAATGTAGTGTGCAAAGTATATCTAACTTTTCTTATATTTGTCTTTGATGTACCTAATTAACAAAGTAAGAGAGCCTTACTCCTGGGAGGCTTCTGAGGGTGTCATTGAATTTCACTTTTGGGCATTTTCAAAAATATAGGGAAAAGATAACCTAAAAAATGATTTATTCTTCTTGGACTGCATTATGGCATTACTTATATCTTGCTGTCAGTGCCATTTTAAAGTTTAGACCCTTCGATTGCTTGGATTACTAAGGTTAGCTAACAAGCTATTAGAAATGTAAACTTAAGAGAGAGTCATTTCCTAGGATGTGAGAAAGGAAACTCTTTATCACCCTCTTCTTTTTCCACCTAGATTTTTGCTCTATTTAAAGGGTTGCATGTATATTATTTTACAAGGAAATGACCATGCCAAATGTCCTTCTTATATCAATTAAAGTCAACAAATTCATCTGGGGCATTGACCTTGTGCCAGACATTGAATGAGGTACAATGTCTACACTGGCTCCTGTCTCTTCTATCACTGGGATTAATAATCCTTTTCTATAGTTTCAGTCCCACCTGAGATTCCTGTTATAAGAGAGGAAGAAATGAAGAGTTTTCTTTGTTTTCTCTGAACCTAGTACCTTGGTACATGTGTACCTGTCGTACCCTCAAGTTTCCAAGTGCTAGGCTTTCTTTCTATGAGTTCCTTGTATTCTATGTGGGTTGCCTTTTACTGGGGCCCCTACCCACTAGCAGCCTCATACCTTGCACAGATCATCCAAGTTTGTGTGGGTTCTGGAAAGGGTCTCATTTCCCTTCTGTTCCTTCCTCTCTGGGCTTACCTTTTGGTTAATTGAATGTACTTTCTTGACTTGCACTCTATAAAAACATTCATATTTGGTACCAAGTCTTCAGGCAGCAGCACAGAATACCTGTACTCCCAAACTTAGTTGTCCAAAATCTAAATTATAAATCTCCTAAGGCTTTGCTATTTTATTCTGCACTTACAAAGATTTCTATTTTTTTAAAAATCTGAACAAAACAGTATAATTTGTCCTTCAGTTAGATTGTAAATACTCTTCAGTAGTCTTCATTTCTTTAGTTAATTATTTGCCACTTTTTGATCAAAGTTAAATGGAATGTTAAGTCTAAGTGTAATCATGTGTAATCATGTGTAATCATGATAAAATCCTTCGGTTTTGGTTATAATTATTTTACAGCACTCTTCTTCAACATGAAGTAAAATGAGGACTCTATTCCTAATTAGGACTTTAGGAAAATTTTGTGCAAGAACCTAGGAATTATTTTGAATCTTAGCCCTTCTTCTTTCTTTTTTTTTTTTTTTTTTTTTTTCCACACACACACACTGTATTTTATTTTTACAAGAGATAGATAGACTGACACCAAGCATTGTACATGGATGACCACAACAAAAGCAACAATGATTGCAATTACCAAACATGAAACACACTTATACTATGTCATAATATTGACATTCAGTCCAGTAATCCTCCACTGTAACAGCTCCTTTACTTTGCAGTGAAAATTGATTTGCATATTCTTCTCCTCTGAGTCCTTGTGGGATTTTTTTTTTAATTCAGACAGAAAGTCACAAAAATTATACTCATCCTCATCAGTTCACTCAGTCCCATGTAATTAATTTCTTTTTTTTCATCTTGATCTTTTGTTAGCACTTTTATGAGTTCATCAGTTTTTCATTAGAGTTCTGAAAATGCTTATTCATTCAGTTCAGCAGTACAGTCAGTTTTTTTTTTTTAAAGAATCCTAGTTGTTTCATTCAGTTGGTCTTCCAGTCTTGCTGACCGTACCTTGAAGACATCTCTTAAATTCATCCCTTTCTATTCTGTGTTCGGTACCTTAGTTATTCAATGGTTATCTTCTTGTCTGCTTTTGTTGTTGCTGTTAGCTTTTTAGTTATTTCTCCATCCACCATCCTCTTAATATCTTGTACTCAGGAGCATTTCTTATGACCCCTATAGAAAGAATTGTTACTATTTCTGTGATTTCATAATGTATTTAAGGTGCTTATTAGCACAATACATTTCATAGAGAAAACTCTCAAAACTTTGCACCCATCAACATCCCTAATTATCTATTCGGATCGTTAAGTGTAGAATTTATCATATTCTATACCTTTTGTATATTTTCTCACCATTTCTTCCCTCAGATACCCACCCTGCTTAGATTGTAAATCTTTTGATAACAACAACTAGTTATTACTCCTCATCTTTCTATTTTGGGGGCCTGCATTGTTTAGAGGTAAGAAGACTGAGTTAAGTTTTAAGAGTAAAACTGAAAAAAAAATTGTCCATGATTATAAATTAATTAATCTGTCTTGCTTTCACATCTGTCAAATAATGGATAGTATTAACCTTGTGAGAGCTTTGTAATAAAATATTACAGTTTTCTTAAGTTTGAGGTGGTCCCTTTTTTGAGTTGCTTATTCCTCTTAGGGTTCCAAATATATATGTATTTTAAGAGAAGAATTGTATTTCTGGCTTTATTTAACAATTTGGTTTTATCTGTTTGCATAATGAGGGGAAGCTGGCACTTAGCTATCCAAGCTAAGTAAAAAATAAGTGCTCGATTCTCATGTACAAAAACAGAATCTGAGATGCCAATATTTAAAAATAATTTTTCATTCTGAATAACAATTATGTGCTCTACAATATTTGTATTCCTTCCAATTATTTTGTACCACATGCTTATGGTATTCATTGGATCTCTATTCCTAAATCTTTTGGTTTAAGGTACTAGTTTTGTACTAATATTTTGCTAATAGAATATAAAAATGCAATTCAAAGTATTCATGATTTCAATTTTATACCTTTTTCCTTGCAAGACATGCAAGTGCCATTCTTTAGAAAGTTATTTTTAAGCACATGTTTGGGCTCCACTCTTCCCTATGCTTTCCCTTATCCTTTTAAACTGTAAAATCCATGAATGTAAGAACCATGTTTTCGTTTTCTATTTTTCTCAAATGCCTAGGCCAGCATTGAGTGAATGTATTTTCATAGTATCCCATGGTTTGTTTATCATATAATTTAAAATTGAAAATCCAAATATTTTTCAAAGGGAGGAGAATTTCTGAAAGTAGTTTTTTTCTTAGCATTTTAGCATCCAAACTCTGCTTGCTCACAAGATGACTTAATCAGCACCATATCAGAGACAGCTTGCTGTGTTTACCATTGTTAGTTGGGCCAGCATATGTCCAAAACAGTTGGAATGAGAAAAACAGCATTGACTTGAAGCCAAATTAGAGAGAGGAGGAAAAAAAGAGTTCTTTAGCTATTGAACAGGACCAAATGCTTTGGACAGTTAGGGTACTTCTGTAGAGAAAAAAAAAGAACGATTCTTTTAGGGGAAAAAAAAAAAACAAAGAAACCCAAAGCTTAGTTCATATCTAAATGCACTGAAATAATTAAAACAAGTAAATTGATGTGTGATGGTAATTTTACTTGTATAAACCTTTGCAGGTAATGTTATTTTTATACATTAACCAAAAAAAAGAATCCTAAGATATTTAAATTGTGGGTAATTTTTTTTTTTTCAGTTTTACTTTTCAACTTTAGTTGGTTTTCTTCTTCCTAATTACTGGCAATTTTCTGTTACCTTATTAAGCAATGTGGGTGCCTTTGACTATCCATTACATTTCATGGGATCAGAATAATCTTTCTGATTTTTGTCAAATTGAGTACTGTATTGCTCTGTAGTAGCACTTTTGAGGAAAATGTTTATTCTTATTTTCATAAGTAATTAATAAAACAAAATGTAAATACTGTGTTCACTACACCTCACTGAGAAACAACTCTTGTAGAAAAATAAATACGTTCTTTGAAATAGAAAATGGAAAGTGTGTTTTGCTGTTTATAATGGAAGGTTTGAAAAGTTTCCATACACCACAATCAGGGAAAAGAATAATTTTGACCAAAATTGAGTTTTATATCTCAGGCAAAGCATGCCCTAGGATAATTTTTAATTAGATAAAGCTTTTCTAAAGGAGTTCCTGCTTTCCATTCTCTGTCATTTTCTTCTATTTGGTAGGCATCCCTCTCTTTCCTCCTAGGACCCCTTGCTTTCTCTATGGTCAGACCCTGCCCTGCTGCTTATTGATTTACCCAAAGAAGTCAATGAAGGCAACAGGAATTGCCTATCTAATGAGACAGACTTTCTAATAGAGACTAATATATATTCTATAGATTTGAAGGTTGGGAAAGAGTAGCCTTGGCCCTAAAACAAGCCTTGAGATCATTACTTCAGCCTCTTAGTTTTTATTTGTCTTATACATGAAGAACCCAAGGTCCATGGAAGTAGAGTGATGAAGATTAGAACCAAGGACTCAGTTTTCTTTCTGCCATGTTCTGCTTCTCTCCTTTGGCAAGATGTTGGGTATTAGCCAGTGATTGAAAGAAGATGGACTGATAGATCGATTCATTTATCTATTCTCTAAAACAACTGTGTCCCATGATTGTGAGAATCAAGTAACACCAACGCTTGGTTTTAACAATTTGATGTCACTGATGAGTTTGGTGAAAGCGTTTTCAGAGCAGCGTAGAAGGTGGGATCTAGGTTTGCACCCTGGGACCTGGAGGTGAGAGTAGACAGAGGAGGGACGCACCTTGTGCTGAGAATCAGAATCACTCAGGCCCTGAGGCTTGGTTATCAGGTCAAGTGTGTCAGGCCTGGCTTCCTCTTTGCTGAAGATGAGTTTTTCTTAGGAGGTGCCTTAGTCATTTATGCAAATGGACATCTGTTGTGCCAGCCCCACCTGCTCTCCAGACATGCCCAGAAATTTCTGAACCTTGACTTTGACTAAATCCTGCATCCTGCCAAATTTACCTTGAGAGGAATAAACCCAACTGAATGGCCTACATAAATCTTAGAGAAGCATGCCTAACGTGGCAGGTTGAACTTCCTCACTGACCTAAGGAATCACATGGGATTCTGTCTCCTTATCTCTCCCTCTACCCCAGCAGGGAGAGGAAACCTGAAAAACCACTATAAAAGTGGCTTTTCTCTTAGGATAAAGAAAATTTTCATGTGTTTTTGTTCTCTTTTGTTTCTTTTTGTTTAACCAAGGTAATATTTACTTTTTTTTTTTAATTTGAAGGATTATAGATACCAAACTGCTGAGTTAAAGCATTTAAAAAAAAACTAGAACTTAAAATTTTGTGTAATAAATGAGTTCTCAAGTTGCTGAATCTCAACTCATCTGATCTAAGTTATATTACGAATTTTGTGGAAAATAAAATGGAACCATTGGATTCAGAATGGCTTTGGTAAACTCTATGATTAGCAATATATTTCCTATAATCTTGGGTTACATTAATTTAAAATTACATTAATATCTGGAAGGACATTTGGGTAACTATTTTTTTCCATAAGTTTTTTTTTTCCTTACAATGCCTAACTAGTAGGTCTATTTTGTTTGAGGCACCACATTTCTTTAGTGGTTTGGCTGCAGATCTATCACTAGGATATAATAGCCAACCTTGTAGTAGGTATTATTGTAGCTTTGAGGTACATGTGCTGTTTCTTTAAAACCTCAAGGTTTTAAAATATTCAGTACAAACTAAATCAACCCACACATTATTGACAACAATTTTAACGTCAAATAAACACAATATCCTGTAATTTCTAAACATTCCTTTCCTAAACTCATTCAAATGTTCACATGTTGATTTCTGTAAGATGTACTGGCCTTGTGTGTGTGTGTGTGTGTAGTATGAGGAATCATATATCAACTGCTACACAGATGGGAGCAGTCTGTGTCCTTTTCTTTTTAGTAAAAGAAATTTCAATTGAACAAATATTTGTTCTAGGTCTAGCTTCTAACATGCAGAGTCTGTTATCTTTGCCTCATAGAAAAGAGATAAGTTAGAAGGAGAAGCCACCTGAATCTTTAATATGGAGTATGATACAGTGACTTTCATTTAGCGTTATTCGAAGTTAATATTTACCATGATTTTAAGTAAGCAAGATAAAAAAGTAGCACTTAAAAAAATGTTGTGTATGTGGCCTTGGAAGTTTTCACTCTAGCCTGTCTATTGCTCATTATCATCACCTGTAAAATGGGAATAATGATTGCTATATTAAATGAAAAAACTCCATGCAAAAATTGTAGCTAGTGCTCAGCATACATTCCTCACTTTAAAATGTCATCGTTCTTACTTATATTTTTGTTTTCTAGTTAACTGCTTAATGCGAAGAGCAAGCAACAAAGCCTAAAACTAATATATTAGTCCAATAAAAATACTTAGAGCTACTTTTACATGGATTTTTCCTTGTTAGCGTAATCTGCTTCCTAATTATGTTTTATTTTAGATGAAATAAACTATGGTAATTTTTAACCTTCTACATTATACCAGTAGGGTAGAGAGTAGAGAGGTAGCTTAGGCATTGGATTGTCAATGGGAGGTATCACTGTATGAGAATAAAAAGTAGATGTAGATTCTCTGCCACGAGGTTTGGCAGACTTTTTCAGTCAGGGCAGATAGTAACTATTTTAGGCTTCGCAGCCTGTACTGCCTCTGTCACACTCACTCTGCTTTTGTGGTGTGAAATCAGCCATAGACAATATATAAGTGAATGGGTGTGACTGTGTTCCAATAAAACTTTATTTGTGAGCACTGAAATTTGAATTTCATGTAATTTTCACATCACGAAAGGTTTTTCTCTAAATTTACTTTTTCACCATTTAAGAATGTGAAAATCATTCATATGTAGCAGGCAGTAAAAAAACAGGAGGCAGGCTGGAATTGGCCCGTGAGCCATAGTTTGCTTACCCCGGCTCTACACAGTTACGTTCATTTTTAATGCTTTAAATTATTTCTTATACTTTTGTTTGTACAAATTGTATATACCACTTCAAATTGTAGACTGATTATCTCAAAGCTGTGCTTAAAATATTGAGAAGCATTCTGTAATGCTGACAGTTCTCTGAATACAGCCTATTTCTATAAGCAGATACTATGAGTTCTACCAGAAATAGAAATTTTAATGACAGGCTAATTAAACAGAAGAGAAAAATTATTACATTTTCTTATGCCAAATTATGAATATCTTTAAGGCACATATACTGTCACATTGATTTCTCTTTATATATTTAAAAAAATTAGATTCTTCTGACAATTTTAGGCTCTTCTTTGAGATAGACCCTTTCACTTACCTAACAAGTTGTGCCTTAATGGCTAGTGTTCATCTTTTATAATGCACAAGGAATCATGAACCAAAAAAAACTCTGAAATAAGAAAAAGATAAACCACCACAGTCTATCCTGTCAAATCTTTCCTCATACTGTCAAAAAACAGCTGCCTCTTCCTTTTTGTTACTGCTTTCTTTCTTCAATTAAAAAAGTAATCTAAAAATTTATGAACAATGCATTCAAGTCTCATTAACAGTTTACAGTTAATATGATTCAGTATCTCTTTCTGAAACAATCCAATGTGATTTAGTTAATCAAGTACTAATAATAACTTCATTGCTAGGCAGTCTTTACCTGTGAGTTAGTGGATTTCAGATTAGAGAGTAAGATGAATTTTTAAAAATTATATAGACTCAACAGAAATTTCTGTAGCTAAAAGAAAAGGGTGAAATACTAAATTTGCAATTCCTAAATACAGAATTGTTTCTAAAGAGAGCATTGAAACACCTGAAAATTCACCAATGTGTTAAAATATGCAGAAATGTGTTCCATTACACATTTCTCTATGGTATATATTGGCTGTTACAAGCAAATGCTTTCCTTTTACCTCTAAAAAATATGTAGTATTATTTTAACAAAAAACTTTTCATTCTCGTTTACCTCAAGGCAAACTTCAAGGTGAACTGTGTAGAAATTAAATTGGATACCTGTTTTGTAGAAGTCAAGGAGAATAATAGTGGAGTGGCCAAGACCATAGACTCTGCAGCTGGTTGGTGTATGTTCTAATTCCTGTTGCACCACTAAGTAGCCTCGTGACCTTGGCCAATTTCCTCTGTGGCCTACATTTTCCTCATTGGTGAAATGAGGCTCATAATTGTGTCTACCCCGCGAGTTACCAGATAGCACAACCTTACAGTGTTGTAAAGAAGGATAAATGAGTTAACATTTCTTTTAAAGCATTCAGAACGGTGTGTGGCACGTCGTAAGTGCTATATTGGTGTTGGCTCCATAACTTAAATTAAAGCAAAACAACTCTCCAGACCAACCAACACTATGGTATTAGTCTTTGTTCTTACCCAAGTTTAGAAAGCTAAATTTGGAATCAGCGTAGGGAAGTCACATTTCATTAAAATGCTCAAGGCCTGAAAACTTCGCATAATTCCAAGCTTGCATAATTATTTTAAAACTCATATCCGAAGCACTTCTGACAAAGGATAGTGGGTAGTTCTACTTATGAACAAGAGTGGTGCCACCCTGTGGCAGTAACATAAACACGGGTGCCAATGCAGTTATCTGGCTCGATTTGAAATTATGCAATTTTAGATGATTTTTTTCTTTTTTGGCTGCGTTGGGTCTTTGTTGCTGCGCCTGGGCTTTCTCTAGTTGCGGCGAGAGGGGGCCACTCTTTGCTGCGGTACGCGGGCTTCTCACTGCGGTGGCTTCTCTTGTTGCGGAGCACGGGCTCCAGGCGCAGGCTCAGTAGTTGTGGCTTGCGGGCTCTAGAGCACAGGCTCAGTAGTTGTGGCTCACGGGCCTAGTGGCTCCGCGGCATGTGGGATCCTCCTGGACCAGGGCTCGAACCCGTGTCCCCTGCCTTGGCAGGCGGATTCTCAACCACTGTGCCACCAGGGAAGTCCCAAATTTTTATTTTTTAACATTAACTTCCACCCCCAAATTGTATGTACAAAGTGAAACTTTCTTATTTCCAAATCATACATTCCAAATTCTCATAATTCCATGAAACAGTAATGCATTTTTCTTTGAAAGAGAACTAATGTAATTTGCCCCTGATTTGAATTTAGCAAATAAAGAAATAATGCTGTTAGAACAGTGTTTTTCAGTTGAATTCCGTGGAGTCTGGATTCCTAAGGGAACAGGCCAGGGAGGAAGTGAGTGGGTGGGACATTGGCTCCTACTTAACAGTTGCACTCATGCTGGTTTTATACGTTGGGACTATTCATAAGTTTTTATTTGAAGAAAGTGTCCAGCTGTTTAAAGAAATGTTTTTGCTTTTTAAAAGTGAGTGCAATCCTGTATTAGAATGTTTTAGTGGGACTTTAAGACTTTTGTTTTGTAATAAAGATTTCCTCAGAACTTAGAAAACAACTGAGATCTGGAGAAGGGGGAAAAAAACCAAAAAGGTTGAAGTCCTAGTCCCATTGTGCAAAACTGAAGATTAGAGAGTAGAAAAGGAAAAGACATGGTTTAAATCAAAGAGGAAAATGAGAGAAGCATCATGCATGGCATTTCTGCTCTTTTTCTTTCATACCTTCCAGCAACTTTTAATATATGCTCTTGTCTTAAATATACTAAGCATTGAAGCTTTCAGAAAATATTGGAATATTTTTTAGGTTAAAGGCAATTGTTTCTTGCTGGCAGTACACAAAACCAATAAAAGCTCTTTTTTTCTCTCAAAACAGAATACAGTTACATACTTCTGCACACAAGGGTTCCTGATAGAGGAGGGGGAATATATTCTTTGAAAAAAGTCTATTTGCCAAATAAACAAATGTAATTTGTTCAAAAAAAGTGTTATTAGAGTGGGTTATCTGCTGAGAGAATCATTTATTCAACCAATATTTATTAAACTTATATTACATGTCAGGTGATGAACTAAGTTCTGGAGTTAGAGGGGAATCCCCTGTCTCACATACTAAATTTTCATAATGAGAAGGAAGTTGTGTTAGCCATTTGCAAATAGTAATAATTTAGTACTTGTCTGTAACCTAGGAAAAAATATAAGTTGTAGAGAAAAATATGGAGGAGACAGTTTGTCCCACCTTCGTCATAGTTCTTACAGAAGTCAGTTTGCTGTACATCCCAGATGATGAGTGGTATACATGGCTGAATAAGTAACATTTTTTAGATCAATACCTGTATTCCCTATTTCACAGCACTAACATTTCTCATCTACTGAATGTTTCATTTACAGGTATCATTATATCTGATTAAATTTTTGTCTCAAATTACAAAATGATATGGATTAGGTTCTTAGCTCCTATTACCTTGAAGTCACGTAAATTGGTTTGATTTTGTTCCCATACTGCAGGAAGCTCAATGAAGCTTCTGCTTGGTTCTCAAATAGTAAAGAACTAGCAGACACTGTGATACTTTAGAACTAAGTGGGTATTACAAATGAGTTGGCAGTTCATGTTGGTGTTATGGTTTGTTATGACTGCTTAATTCAAAAGCATATTTGCAGAGAGGGAATTTGAATTAAGTAAATCAAAATAGTAAGGCTTTGATTAAAAAGTTAGCTTTCTTTAGCTTAAATGTTGATATTTCAAGGCCTACTGATATTTTAGTCATTTGTGGTTATTTTTGTTTCCTGTTCAGACCCCTGGGAAATAAGAGAATAGTAAATAAAAGCTCTGATTGCTTCTTGCATTTATTTTCTTTTCATTTATGCCATGTATTAGTGCACCTTAAAGAAACTGTAAACATGTGTAACTTGAACAGAATCACTACCAGGGAGAATTGTATTGCTGGACTAATCAATTTAAGTAATTCTTGTTCTAGAAATTATTTTTTCAAGTTTGATTAATTTATTCTTTATTTCATTATGATATAAATATTAACAGTGGAAAATAAGCTAAGAATATTTATTTGTATTACTAAAGTGAAATTTGGGCAACATTGTCATCAAACTGAGGTTGTATTGCTTGTTTTTCCATTTCCCATTTTTGATGTTAGCCACATTCAAATTGAGTAATTTACTTTTTCAGAAAAAAATACGCCTTCCAAGTCTGCAATGATTCTACGCATTTCAATGAAGAGCCTTCAATAAAAGGCACTTCAATATTTTTTTTAAAATCAGTTATTGGATATTTTAGAGAAAATATTAAATAACCTTAAGACGATTTATTCTTTTCTATCAACATTTAGTAATTCTTCATTTTTCAAATTGGAGATTTGAAAAATATTCTTAGCTTATAGTTTATCAGTTCTGTTCTAGTTTTCTCATAATATAACATGGGCTAATCATTCATGAATTAGGCCTTACTGTTTAGATAATTCAGGATTGTGGCTTATTCTTGGTGATCTCTACTGAGGCAAACAGCATGATGGGTAAGTTTTATTTTACTCAGCGCTCCCTTACTGCACCTTGGTGGTTGTCACCTGTCAGCACACTGAGTTTTAAGAGATAACTTGGGGTCTGGGAAATGTGAAATGACATCTTAGGTGGAAAAATTTTTGAGATTGCTTTTTTCAAATACTTAATCACTTTTGCCAGAAACTCATTTACTTATCAATAAACAGTCAATGTTTACCTGGATTCAGACAGTCAAAAAGAACTAATAAGTAACTGTTTTAGGATTTTAATTGGATATGTACATATGTGTTTCTAATTTTATTACCATATGATTCATCACTATCACTCATTCATTTATTCCTTCATTCATTTCAGGTATGCACTGAGGCATTACTATGATTTTATGCTGTGCCAGGCACTGAAAATGTGGTCCCTCTTCTCAAGGAGCTTAGAATAATGGTGAAGGGAGTCAATTAAACAAATACTATGAAAATGAATTGAAAAATTTAATGAGAAAATACAATAAGATACAAAAAGACATCCTACATCAAATCATTTTTAGCTAAGACACGAAGGATAAGTAAGAATCAGTACAGAAAAATGGGGTGGGATTGGAATTTAGAAAGAGATAATGTATATGAGAAATCTCTGAGATTTCGGAGAGCATGGTGTGTTTACGGACTGAAAAGAAGATCGGTGTGATTCAAATGAAGGGAGGAGAGTAGGGGGTGTTGAAGCTGCAAACATGGGCAGAAAGCACATCATAGAGGGATAGGCCATCATGTTAAAGATTGGGGTTCCACTGATGGGTGTTACCCAGGAAAGTGACAGAGGGCTGCTTTAGTAAAATAGGCAGTGGTAGTGGAGAGAGCTTGATGAATTCAAAAAATATTTAAGAGTAGAAAAGATTGTTTATGTTGATTGGGTATGGATAATAAAGGGAAAGAGGAGTCAAATATCACTTTCATGTTCTCCTCTGGGTGCACAAACTGAGACCAGAGGTACTGGAGAAAGAGCAGAGTAAGACAGGTAAATGAAGAGTACCAGTACTACTTATACATATCGGTGGCAAGTTTAGAATAGATGTTTAGTCTGGAGACAGAATTGTGACCATAGAGGAAGCAAATAAAGTCCTGGGAATGGAAAATATCACCATTGAGAGTCCTGGAGGGAAAATAGAAGAGGGCCCAGGTGGGATTCTAGAGCACCAACATCATTGCCCTTAATGCGTCATGTTTTCTACATTGGTTTATGGCTTGATGTGCATCAACACATGAGTTCCTTGAAGGCAGTTCCTTCTCTTGTTGACTAAAAACTGTTTTGGCAATTAATATGGCTTTACAAATATTTGCTGAATAAAGGTGTAAATGAAAAGTGATATGTCAACCTATGATACTTTAAAAACAGTGATATCAATGTTATTTTAGATACACACAGCCCTAAACAGTCTAATACTTTCTTTAGATAGTATTAATTATATTATACTTAAGAATTTATGCTGCAATGTAGTTATTGAGGCAAAGAGCTAGAGGAACAAAATACAAACAGCATGCTGTGATATAACAAATAAGATATAATGGGTAAAAGTGTAAATAAAATTACAAAATTGGATTTCTTTTGTTCCAAATCAGTGTTAAAAGAAAGGGAGTGAGAGGTGATAACAGGATTTCAGAAAAGGAAATATCAAGGTGGTTTAAATGAATGTAAATCAATTCCATGGAGTTGAAGGAAGAAGAACATTTAAGTTCTGTTTCTTTCCCAAAGCCCATGGATTCTACCTGAAGAACTCTTTCTTCAGGATCAACGTAACCAATGATGAGGAAGTGGCAGTGAAGCTAGAATCACAAAAGCTAGGTATCCCCCGTTGCTGTACCAGAGCAAACTTTAAGATTCTTCATGGTGGGATTGACATCCCACACATAAAGGTGTATCAATAAGACAAAGACTGTAAGTGATACTTATGGATCTTCTTCCATCCATTCTCCAAGACCTCTCCAGTTTCTGTTCAAGAAGGCTCACAGTGAAAACTGTACTTGCGTTAGCTGACCAGATCATCAGTAGAATTGCGTATGTGCATATGAAGAGTTTAAGACACAGTAAACCAGATAACTTCCTAATTGGTAGTGGGTGTCACTGTTATTATTCCATATTGATTTTGGTTTGGCCAGAAAGTACAGAAATGACAGGACAAGGCAGTACATACTATACAGAGCGGGTAATAATCTCTCTGACACTACCTGTCAAACCAGCATAAGTGAACATCTTGGTATTGAGCAGAGTTTCATAGATGACGTGGTATCATTAGGATACATGTACACATATGTTAATAGAACCAGCCTGTCCTGGCGAAGGCTGCAAAAAAGAAACAAGTAGGAAAAGATTAGTGAAAGATGTCTATTCCTGATGAAGTTTCATATAAACTCCTGCAGAGTTTCCCATGTACTTAAACTATTATTAAAGGCTATACTTTGAAAAAGTCTGGATTACATGTATCCGAGACAGCTATTCCACATTCTTTTTTTTTAAATTAATTTTTATTGGAGTATAGTTGCTTTACACTTTTGTGTTAGTTTCTGTTGTACAGCAAAGTGAATCGGCTATACGTATACATATATCCCCTCTTTTGGGATTTCCTTCCCATTTAAGTCACCACAGAGCACTGAGTAGAGTTCCCTGAGCTATACAGTAGGTTCTCATTAGTTATCTATTTTATACATAGTATCAACAGTATATAATGTCAATCGCTTTCTCCCAGTTCATCCCACCACCACCCCTTTCTCGCCATTGGTGTCCATATGTTTGTTCTCTACGTGTGTGTCTCTATTTCTGTTGTGCAGATAAGATCATCTATACCATCTTTCTAGATTCCACATACATGTGTTAATATACGATATTTGTTTTTCTCTTTTTGACTTAACTTCACTCTGTATGACAGTCTCTAGGTCCATCCACGTCTCTACAAATGATCCAATTTCGTTCCTTTTTGTGGCTGAGTAATATATTCCATTGTATATATGTACCACATCTTCTTTATCCGTTCCTCTGTTGATGGACACTTAGGTTGCTTCCATGTCCTGGCTATTGTAAATAGTGCTGCAGTGAACATTGGGGTGCATGTATCTTTTGAATTATGGTTTTCTCTGGGTATATGCCCAGTAGTGGGATTGCTGGGTCACATGGCAATTCTATTTTCAGATTTTTAAGGAAAAAAAACTCCTCTATACTGTTCTCCATGTCCACATTCTTTTCTGAACCCTGAACTAATGACAGGCCCACATATTTGACAGGATGATGTTAAAGCACAAAACAGCACAACAGGCAGCCTTTTCCCATGGGCGGAGTCTGCAGGCCCAAAGATTTCTGTGCAGGAAAGGAGGAACAAAAGAAGCTGAGCAGATGATCAGAGCAACATTTGTTTCTCCCAGATCTGGAAATTGTTATTCATACGTCCACCTGCCAGTGGTGTGGTCAACTATTTCTTGGTGTAAGAACTTGTTTTCCATGTAAACTGGCCCTGGGCAGCACGGGTGATGCTGTATCCTGAATATTATTGTAGCTGCTGTAATTGTGAATATTAACTGAGATAGTTAAACATGGTTCCATTTTTTGTCACATGTCTTCAGGTTTCAACTTTTAACTGAATTGACACATACAAATTGGTGGCGAGATTGTGCCTGTGCCTTTTTCCTGTGTGTGAAAGCCTGTGCTTTACACTGCACTGCTTCGGGATCTCATTCAGAGGAACAGCGTGAACAGTCTTTAACCATTGTTGTGATAGTTGTAAATGGTCAAAATTTGCATTCTTAGAATTTTTCCATCCATGAGGTTTGCGAGTTATTCACTTAAAACACTCTTAAAATGGATGGTTTCTTGTTTGTAACCCAGCTGATAAAGAAGCAACCAAAGATTCCTGTTTTTGAACATATGAAAATTCTCCCTACGTACCTGAGCTATAAATAATAGCATCTAAAGTGAAAAATTAAGAAACATGCCATGACTACTTAGAGTATCCTTAGTACTTTGATTTAACTCTTTAATGGTCTGGGTATTTAAAAAAACATATTTATCAAAGAAATTTAGTTACAGCTGAACAGGTGTATATGTTGCTGAAATAAATGTAGTTATCATAAGCATCTATATGAGCTGAGATTTTTATTTTGAAATGGGAGCTTTTTTGTTTCCATGTTTCTTAAAGTAAAAACTATTTCTAAAAAATTGCATGAGTTGATAAGTCCTAAGTAGAGGAAGGAATAACTATCAAAGAGTAAGTAAGAAAAGACACTGAGGAAAGAACGAGCAGAACTTTGTAAAGTGATAATAAGACTAAATATATGTGGAAATGTTCTGACTGGGTATTTGCTATTAGAATAACAATAAACATGTAGTATACATATATATGTCACATGTATTAGAAATCTCAGACAAATAGGGTGAGTCCAAATAAAGTTATGAGATCTGTTAAGAAAACAGGATTTGTTTATAAGTAATGCTAATGCTACTGTTATCGTCAGCTTTCTTCTAACTTATGTATCACTGGCCACCTGTTCTAAGTAATTTGTAAGGAATTTGCATGTTCCTAGACAAGAAATGTTGTTAATAGTGATGATTCCATTTCCTCACTGTTAAAATTGGTTGTTAATTTTTCCTTGTTAGTTGATTATTTCTAATTATGATAATACAGCAGCTGTGGACAATGCCCTTTCTTCCACATTCTGTGATGTGTAAGTGACTGTAACTTGTTGAAACTCAGCCCTGGTATTGTGTTACTATTATTGCTCCTGGGGAGGCTTATTAGCCTGTCACAGAAGATGGAAGAAAAATCCATCATTCTTTTTGGAATACGATGAGCCTTTGTCACCCACAATGCAATTAATTTTAAAAATAGAAAGAATGGCTGTGATATGATTATGATTAACCAGAGATGAGCTATTGTCCAAGTAACAGGAACTAATCCAGCAGGCCAGAGATGACCTACACAGAACCATCAGTTTGCTGATTGCCATTTCTCTCTGGGTTTGATGAAATATTCATGCCTTCGCTCTCCTCTCTGCAAGCACTATTGATTTCTTGTGTAAACGCTGCTATATTTAGTCTAGACAAATGGAATGTGGATTGCTGCTGAATAAATTGGATGAAAGACTGGGATCTTGCCTGCCTCTTTCTCTCAGTCTTGGGCAATTATTTATAATCAAGAGCAGTTTTTGTAAGTTGAGGGTGATTTTTCACAATTTAGTGATTAGTCTCTGAACAAAGGCAAGCAGTTAGACACAATCATTTCTGTTGGGATAGCAGGTTAAGAAGTCAAATTACCCTTTGAGGCTTACACTAGCTGTTTTGGAGAGTTCTGGGGCTCTTTTTTCCTTATCTCTTTTGGGTTTTTTTTTTTTTTTTTGGTGGGGGGGTTGACGGTTATAGTTTATGGATAATAAGAATGCCAGCAACAAGAGACCCCAGGGTCTCTTGAAATTTTACATTTTGCCTTTATAGGGTTAAATTTGTTTATTGAGATGTCCATGTAAAAACTGAGGCTTTAGTTTGGCCTTTTTAATGTAAAAGTGAAATATATGCTTAACAGCCACTGCTTTTGGTTGGAATAACGCCAACTCTATAAATTAATGCTCAAAATCTCACGTTACTCCAGAGCCTTAATTGAAAGTTCTACACTGGACCTTCTGACCAAGAGATCTTACAGGCCATCTTCCTCACTTAGTTCCAAACTTGTCACAATTATTATTTTTCCTTTTGTAAATATCATGTTTTAGAAGACACTGTCCCCCAAACTATGGTTTATTAATAAATTGTTTTCCCATTTTCATTAAACTGACATATACAGCACTGTCAGTGCAAGCTCTTCTGATCTATACATTGAAAAATCACCAGTGTCAACAACCAAGATTGATACCAATTCCCCCACTCCACCCCTACAAGCTGACGCACACACGTGCCTGTACACACACATGCCTGTGTGTACACACAGTTCAGATGATAAGCAAGACATTGTTTCATTTAGTGTTTGAAGCCTTAACTTCTATAGAGAGAATTTATGTTAGGCTTTACTGACTTGCTGAAAATATCTCTTAAATTCGCATGGAATATTAACTTTGTAGTTTCCAACCTGGACTCTTCAAATTTAAGTTACTCAGAGTAGGAGTCACAGCATTAGATACAATTTGTAAAAATACGGAAAAGTAGAAGGGGGAAAATTATTCATATTTCCACCCAAAATACAACTTTCTTTTGTTCTCTAATCTCACCAGTCTTTGCTGGTAGAATTCAGAGACTGATACCATTAAATCTCCAGTAGAATATATGCTCTATGAGGGCTAGAATTTTTTTGTCTTTTTGTTTTACTACCGAACCCAAACATCTAGAATCACCTTGGGAATTTAAGGTTCTCGGTAAATGTACATTGACTAAATTAACTTCTTTTTTAAGAGTTATCATAGGGTATATGTCATTTTTATTATTGTTCTTTCATTTAATGTTGTAACAACATTTTTGATGTTCCCATAAACATTATTTTTAATGATTGCATATTTTTCCATGAAATGGATGTGACATATTTTACTAGACATTTCCTTGTAGTTGGTGATTTCAATTAAAATAATAATACTTCAGTAAACAGTATGACATTGAACTGTTTCTTCCTGTTAGTATTATCTCCTTAAGATATATTCCAAGAGTTGGCAAACCTGAATCAAATGGTAGAAATACTTAATGCCTCTTGACAGATATCACCAAATTGTGATATCACGTATCACTTTTTCAGAAGTTTTAAACCAACTGGCGGTGCCACTTGCAACATATAATTGTCTACTTGGTCATATGTTTACCCTATACAACGGGGTGTTGTACATACACATATGCATATATGTGAATCATATATATGATATTTAATCATTAGAAAATGATGCCTTATTTTTATTTAAAATTTGCATATCTTTACTAGTGAAGGTGGATTTTTTTTTAGTTGTTTGGCTATATTTCTTTGTTTTCTTGTTTCATAATTTTTCTAGACATTTTAGTGTTTCTATTTTCTAATATTTAATAGAAATCATAAACAATTTTATTTTCATACTGGCTCCATATTTTTGTTTGGTTAGCCCCACAGTGTTGATGATTTATTTTAATACACAGGAAATTTCTGTTTTTACATAATTTTTTTAGAAAAAGCATTTATTGAGGGATGTGCTATATGTTGTCAGTCTTTGAGTGGATTATCACATTTAATCCTTTTAACAACTCTGTGTTGTTATTGTTAATGGTAATTATCTCCATTTTGCCTATGAGGGAACTGAGACCCAGAGAACTTAAATAGCACACTCAGGATAAAAGTTACCCTGAGGGTGACACATCCTTTTAAAAGTTATGGGAACAGGCATTTAGATTCTTTTAAAAGATTTTATTTATTATTTATTTATTTTATTTGTTTATTTTTGGCTGCATCGGGTCTTAGTTGTGGCATGCAGGATCTTCGTTGAGGCATGCGGGATCTTTCGTTGCGGCATGTGGGTTCTTCGTTGTGGTGTGTGGGCTTCTCTCTAGTTGTGGCGTGCGGGTTTTCTCTTCTCTAGTTGTGGCACCCAGGCTCCAGGGCACATGGGCTCTGTAGTTTGTAGCACACGGGCTCTAGTTGAGGCACACGAGCTCAGTAGTTGTGGCGCGCGGGTTGCCCCACAGCATGTGGGATCTTAGTTCCTTGACCAGGGATCGAACCCGCGTCCCCTGCATTGTAAGGCGGGTTTTTTACCACTGGACCACCAGGGAAGTCCTAGGCATTTAGATTTAGAGTAGAGGTTGAAAATTGGCAGCCTGAATATCAAAGTCGATTTATAGAAGCATTTTTTTTTTTTTGGTTCCAATAGTTTTTAAATTTTTACAATGATTTAAAATTGAAAATTAGGTGACTTCTGTCTACGCTGGGTCTGTATTTTCTTTCTACTCACCATTTCCCACATTTTAGCATGCATATTTTTACTTTTTCTTTGGTAGGTCCGGTAGCCCTACAAATACATTATTTTTAAAACTTTACTTCTTAAGGAATATATCTTAGAATATATTTTCTGACTCTGATTACAAACAAAAATGTTTGCAAGTGTAAAAATTTAGTTGTGTTAGAAGTTCTCTAATATAACATGGCATCTTTTCCTCAATAGAGTTGCATTTTTTTTGACTTGAATTTGGTAAGTGGTGCAATAGAATAAGTTTTATGAACAACTTTGATATCCGTGAATCTTTGGAGTCATCTCTTTGAAAAATGGATATGTGGAAGATTTCACAGCAGAGTACAAATTTCTGGCTGAAAATTAGCCTGTGGTTCATTTTATCAAGCCTGATATACAGAAGACCTTTTACCATCCTTGTGAAAAAAAGACGAGATTTGTTGATGTAAAATTTGTCTAATGGGGTATAGTGTCTTTCACTTTTCATTTGTTTCCAAGTCAGTGTGCTAATTTTCTGTCCTCTATCATCCATCCTTTTTTTTCCATCTCTCCAGTTGATGTAAAGTCAGAGGTTCCTGTGGGCCTGGAGCCCATCTCGCCTTTAGACCTAAGGACAGACCTCAGGATGATGATGCCCGTGGTGGACCCTGTAGTGCGTGAGAAGCAACTGCAGCAGGAGTTACTCCTCATCCAGCAACAGCAGCAAATCCAGAAGCAGCTCTTGATCGCAGAGTTTCAGAAACAGCATGAGAATTTGACACGGCAGCACCAGGCTCAGCTTCAGGAGCACATCAAGGTAGCAAACGTTTCTTTGTCTCTGACGGTTGACTCAGGGAGCCTGCACCATAACATGGGCATAAGAGGGAACAGTGGAGGGATATTTCACTATGAAAAGATACGGATGCATGGCTGGGAGGAAACTTTGATTGTACTAGTGAAAAACCTGGGTAAGTAAAAGGAATCCTGGCGAAAAACCTGCTTTGCTTCTTGGAGAGGAGCCTCTACCACTCTTTTTTCTGTTAGTTTACAGCATCAATAGTAAGGAATAGTAACTTCCCACCCTTTTTCAGATTCTCTTCTACATGATTTTGTCCATTTGCCCCATCTACTCTCCACCAAGAAGAACGATGAGCCTGGAAAGACCCATTTTATATTTCTAATAAATGTATGGATACCAAGGGGGAAAGGGAGGGGGGGGAGAGGGGGTTATTGGGAGATTGGGGTTGACACATATACACTACTGATACTATGTATAAATAGGTAACTAATGAGAACATACTATATAGCACAGGGAACTCTACCTAATGCACTGTGGTGACCTAAATGGGAAGGAAATCCAAAAAAGAGCCATATATATATATGTATGTATGTATGCATATAGCTGATTCGTTTGGCTGTACAGTAGAAACTAACACAACATTGTAAAGCAACTATACTCCAATAAAAATTAATTTTAAAAAAAGAATCTGCATATACTATTTACCAGAGAGGATAAATTAATCCCTTTATGTGAAGAGAGAGCCTTTTTTTATTTTTGTCTTTGGTCTATAAGTAGATGTTCTGAGTGCTCTATAAGTAGATGTTCTGAGTATGTCCTAATCTTCTTTATGGAAAAGACCTCATAATGTATACATTCAAAATATTAACATAATGAAAAGCTCAACAAAATTGTATATAAAGAAACTGATACATATATTTTCAGTGTTTTTATATAAGTCTAATAGACTGTAGATAAGAATTTATTGAAAGAATTTTGGGAGTAGTTGACAATTTGAGACCCAAGTTGTTTAAATTATTCTAGGAGAAATATGTCCATATCCCACAATTATGTGTGCTGGAGTATTTATTATCAGTGTCTGTGTATCTATTTATTCTCTTGTATCCTCAGAGATAAATATTACTTAAGCTTTATTTGTAAAATGTCTTTCAACTTCTTGACAAAAATAATTAAAACAAAGCTATTTTGGTCTGGCTTAGTAGATGTTTAATTTGAATTTGTTGTGACAGTAATATAAACTAGCAAATATTTGTAATAAGTCCACTTTTATGTCCAACTCCTTCAAAAATGACTTAACTTATGTTAATTTATTAATATAATAAAGTATGTTATATTATTTCATTTTTATTATATTGTATTATAGACACTTGGTTTTTTTTTTTTTGCTTTTACATTTTTTTTAATTTATTTTTTTATACAGCAGGTTCTTCTTAGTCATCCATTTTATACACATCAGTGTATACATGTCAATCCCAATCTCCCAATTCATCACACCACCACCACCACCACCCTGCCACTTTCCCCCCTTGGTGTCCATACGTTTGTTCTCTACATCTGTGTCTCCATTTCTGCCCTGCAGAAATTGATCTTTTCAGGGTAAGAGAGTGTCATGGACATATATACACTACCAAATGTAAAATAGATAGCTAGTGGGAAGCAGCCGCATAGCACAGGGAGATCAGCTCGGTGCTTTGTGACCACCTAGAGGGGTGGGATGGGGAGGGTGGGAGGGAGGGAGATGCAAGAGGGAAGAGAAATGGGAACATATTGTATATGTATAACAGATTCACTTTGTTATAAAGCAGATGCTAACACACTATTGTAAGGCAATTATACTTCAATAAAGATGTTTGAAAAAAAAAAAAGAAATTGATCTTTTACTCACTTGCAAATAAAATACAAGCACATTTATGTGGGGTTAATATAGATAACTAATCTATGTTAATATTATATAATTTTACCACATTGATATTACAGTGTCTGAGAGGGTAAAAATGCTTTTTCTTTCCTATGTTCCTTGTTTTATATTTCCTTAGCCTGGAAGACCTATTTTAACTTATTTTCAGAAAAAGGCTCTTTGATACCTGATATAAAATGTAATATTTTTTTCCTTTAACTAGTGAACTTTACTAAAAGACGCTTACAATATATTGACCCATAAGATACCTTAAAAATAAGAGTGAGGATTTTAAGTCTCATATGGAATCCTGGTTGTATTTTGCAGTATAGGAAACCTTCATTTAGTTTATAGACTTACTTTTGAGTGATTCTGGAACATTTTATTTCAGTTTGACCTTTGAAACAATAATAGTAACAATAATGTCCAGATTTCCTTCTTCATTCATTCTAAGCATGTTAAAATGGCAATGATGAATGAGTAAAATTTATATTCTTCCCCATACTTGAAGGTTTGTTTCATTTTGCTGTGGTATGCAAGTCGTGTTGCCCTGAATATAGGGCGATACTGATAAGTTACAGCTTTAGATAGTTCTTTTCATTTATGTTTGATGCCTTTTGTAGTTATAAAGATCAACATAAAATTTTTTTAAGTAATTAATTGTTTGATGTTACTCAAAAGTTAATAGTAACAAGTAATTGTTACTTTACCCCAAACAACGTAGTATATAGCAGGTTTATTGACACCTAGAAAATATTGGAAAAGGGGAGGGAGAAAAGTGTTTGGAATTATTTTCTGAAGTAATAAGTTGCTTTTTCAGAAACTAAAGTCATACTTAAAATTTCCCTTTAAGTTTAGGAAGTTTCTTTGCTTTAAAATTTTTTAAATTTTATTGTTTTATATTTTTTATGCATAGGACTAAAAGTTGATGCTTTTAACATTCATCTAGATTTTACTTTTATGAGGAAGACACAGCATGATGCTTTACTTATATTAGTGTTTTGAGTCTTTGGCTTCTATAATCATCTGTTGAGTTAGATGCTGTTATCCCATTTTTCCACCTAGTAATCTGAGGCAGAAACACTGTAACTTGCCCAAGGCTACACAGCCAGTAAGTGGGTGCTCCAGGATTTGTAATCTTGCCTCGTCTACCTCCAAAGCTACTACTTCATTCTGCCTCTGTCTTGGACTGGAACATGAAACTGGAGTAGTGAAGTTTTGTTTCTTTTTTTTTTTTTTTTAACCTCATTCCCGCAATCTTTGAGAATAGTAGCTGTGGAAATTAAATCGGGTGCTTTTCTAATTCCTAAGAGAGATTAATATTCAATTCCATTGGGGCTTTGGGTGAAGCAATAAATCAACTTGATCAACCCCAATATCTATATAGAATTAACATTTAAGGCAAAGTTTAAGCAGAATTATGAAATTTTTGGTTAGAATGGAGTATCTAAAAACACCTATTAAGAGACTGGTGGATCAAATCCAAAATGTCAAAGATTATAATTTGAAAAGTAACCAGAAATGCTTCTGGCCATGTCCTTCTGGGACGAGTGAAGCCATCATGCTTGACATGCGGAGTTGGCTTCCTGTTGCTCCACAGTGACTCTGATGCCATTCCATATAACTTTTTATTTTTGTTCTGTTACTGTGCAGTGTAAATATCAGAGTTTTAGGCACCTGTCTCATATAAACAGCAAATTACACTAACTTCATTAGTATTTAGAGTTTAAAATAGTAATAATAAGCAAAATTATTATTGTTCAAACTTACAACTTAAATTTCATATCATTTTGAACATGATGCATGAGGGAGATTATTCCTCTGTCTTTTTTTTTTTTTTTAATAACATACACCCAGCTGTTACTAGTTCTTCTTCTTATTTTTTAAAGGAATTCCTTTATTTTTATTATTTATTTATTTATTTATTTATTTATTTATTTTTGGCTCTGTTGGGTCTTCGTTTCTGTGCGAGGGCTTTCTCCAGTTGCGGCAAGCGGGGGCCACTCTTCATCGCGGTGCACGGGCCTCTCACTATCGCGGCCTCTCTTGTTGCGGAGCACAGGTTCCAGACGCGCAGGCTCAGTAGTTGTGGCTCACGGGCCTAGTTGCTCCGTGGCATGTGGGATCCTCCCAGACCAGGGCTCGAACCCGTGTCCCCTGCATTGGCAGGCAGATTCTCAACCACTGCGCCACCAGGGAAGCCCTCCTCTGTCTTATATATGAGGAACCAATGCTCTGAGTGGCTTAGTAAGTTGTCTAGATCTCGTATCTAGTAATGTCAGAGCCTAGTAGAACTCAGTCTTGAGTTATTCCTCAATGGGCACATTTACGATTATTCCATGTCTATTTCTCAGTCTGAGAGAAAATTGACATCTCAAAATGGTTATTAAGAATGCTTTATATTCATGATGTACATTATGTGGAAGTGAATTCAAGGGATTCAGACAGCCAAACAACAGTGCATCAAAGTGTAGTCTGATGGAAGTGATTTCTTCTTGACCAGTCTCTAATCTGAAGGGTTTTGTGTGCTGAGTGAACTAATTAGACTTTGCTATTTTGAGAGAAGATCTTGTTATGGATATACAGATTGCATTCATCTATTGAAAACCTTCTTGGAAGGTTTTGAAATTTTTAGCCTTCATTTTATTTCAGGTAGATTTCCCCCAAATTAACTCATATCTCACTATTCTATTCAGTTTGATTATGTTCACACAATTTCTCAGGATAAGAAGTGAAGATTTCAGTTGTTTATGTTGCAAGGGAATTGGTAAAACAGACTTCTGGGAAGTTCCTGCCTTTCTTTGCCTGTATCATGTATTTCAGATGCACAAAGAAAAGTTACTCAAGGAACTGAAGAGCTGAGTGAATTTGGTAATATTGTGATAGGATGGCGTAGGTGTTGAAACTACCTAAAAACTTGCTTGTTAATGACCTTAAGACCATTTATGGCATTAGTTGCTTGTCTTTAGATTTCAATAATATACCAAAAAATGGGTAAAATGTAAATACAAATAATTTCCAAAAGCTCATAACCTTTCGATTTTGGTCATTGATGACTATGAAGCCTAAAGAAATTGCACACTCTCATGTCTTTCTCTTCTCGCAAGTTGCAACAGGAACTTCTAGCCATAAAACAGCAACAAGAACTGCTAGAAAAGGAGCAGAAACTGGAGCAGCAGAGGCAAGAACAGGAAGTAGAGAGGCATCGCAGAGAACAGCAGCTTCCTCCTCTCAGAGGCAAAGATAGAGGACGAGAAAGTAAGAGGCACCAGGGTAAAAGATGGATCTCTTCCCTCATCTTTAGCTGATGGTCATTCAGAAAGGAGCCTGATAAAGAGTGGAATTAAACTTGTCAAAATTGTCTGTGTTTAAGTAAAAGAATACATTATGGACCTAAATGTAAAGCTTTGGCATTCACATATCAGCTCTCTGCGTTCAGTCTACAAGCATCTCCAGAAATAAACATAGCATTGTTTGGCAAAGATGCTCATTTCTGTTGCTTTGAGCCTTAAAAATAATGTTATACGAATGTATAACGTAACGTAATGTTATACGAATAATGTTATACGAAGGCAATATAACTATGCCATTGTGTTTAATAATAAACTTACTTGCACATTACTCCACCATACCTTCCTCCTGCTCAAGTAATAATTGCTCTTCAATAAGTCAAGCCTTGTCTCATTTAGTTTTCAAGTACCCAAACTTTGAGAAGATTTAAGGTAGAACTTTTGTTTTAAAAAAAAAAAAAAAAAAAAAAAAAAAGCAACTATCCACAAGAGGGAGACAGATCCAAATAATTCCCCTGTATGAGGTCAGTTCAAAATCAGGTCGTAGCAAGGTTTAAAATGTGATGACTTAAACTGGAATTGTCAGCAATATTTATTTGTTTAATGCTCAAAAGTGCTTTTTTAAAAAGTTTTTGAAGCTAGCAATTCAGAAGAGCTCATTTTAATTTGCTTAATCACTTATATGGTCCCCCAAGATTCTTGACTTTTAAAAAGCAGTGTTCTGTTCCTCAGCAGTATTTTTTAAAGCTTAGGAAAAAATTAGTATTAATTCTGGGAATCCCCTTTCTGCAAAAGCAATTAAAGAAATCATCGAAGGTCTTTTGAAAATTGGCAGTTGAAGCAGTAGTTACAAAATATTACTATGTCATTTTCTAAAGCCTGTTTAGACTCTGGTTTCTTCTTTTAATAGGAAAACTTCATATGCTGTGACGAGTGGTGTTACTTCTTAATTTTTGCTAAATATTCCAGAGGCTTGAAAGGACAGAACTGCAAATCACCATCTGTTTCTGTATGTGTGTGTTTCAGGGGCAGTGGCAAGTACAGAAGTAAAGCAGAAGCTTCAAGAATTCCTGTTGAGTAAATCAGCAACAAAAGACACTCCAACTAATGGAAAAAATCATTCCGTGAGCCGCCATCCCAAGCTCTGGTACACGTATGTTCAGTGTTTGGCTTTTTTCATTCCCAGGGGTAAAGATCACAGGTTCTCAATTCAGCCAACCTGGGCACAAATCTCTGGCCTGCCAAGTTCTCAGCTATAAGGCCGTGGGCAAGCTTCTCAAATTCTCCAAGGCTCAGGTTTTTACTCTGTAAAAAGAGGACGATAATAGTACCTGCCCTCTAGGGTTTCTGGGAAGGTCCTGTGAAACAATGTGGTAAAGTATATAACAGAGCCTAGCTCTTAAATAAATGTTAGCAAGTATCATCTTGAGGGCTAGAAAGTATTATACATGTTCTTTGCCAAATGAATAACTGACAAATGTAGGGTGGGGCATAGAAATTAATTCATATTTTGCATTTTTCTATTCTCAGATGGTGCATCTGATATCTTTACAATAATTTCTGAAGATTTGGCTGGTTGAGATTTTATTTTACTTGGCTTGAAATAAGATGGAGATCTGAATTATTTTTAAAAGTCCAGAAGATTTTTGACTTAATTTAAAAAAAAAGAAAGAAAGAAGAGTAACTGATATATCTAAGGCTTCAGTGACAAGTTTACCCGTGCCCACCTCATATCATTTCTTCCCACCCTGTAAAATGAGAGTAGATTGGCTTTTAACACACACGCTGACAACATAACATACTGCGGTATTACAGTTTTTTATGCAACCATCTTTCACCAAGTCTAGTAAAGAGATACTGTGCAACACACAATTCTTCTTTCTGTAAAGTATGAAGGAGGTGATATTTTTAAAAAATCAGGAGAAGAACTGATGGGCAAAGCATATTTGGATAATAGACTAACAGATCATAGTTTCATCTCATATTTTAAAAATATGTTTAGGATTTTACACTTACATATTTTTTAATCACATGATAAGGATAAGAGAGTAAAAACTTGATTATTTGATGCTCTGTTACATTGACATTTCAAGCATGCCAGGAGTTCTATTTAAAGAGTTATTGTTCTTATAATTCTATCTTACAAGTATCTTCCCTTCTCTGCATCCAAAAAAAAAGATGAGGCAGATTCCAGAATGCTATATAAATATTTTTTAATGGTTTACATAATTTCTATCATGCATGTCAATTGACTTGAGAAACCAATCCCTGAAGAAAATTTTCACGTGTTCAATCAACATCAAAAAGTATTGAAAAAGAAATTCTGTTTTATTACCTAAAATTACATACATAATTTATAACTAACTCATGTTCCTTCTAAGTTAAAACCTGTTTTAAGAAAAGATAATACCTTTTTTTTTCTTCTTAAGTGGAAACAACTACATGCAAACAACTTGTCAGCTGAAAATTCTTTAGCTGTTCCCTTGGGTATATTCGACATGGCTCTCAAATGTTACTTAGGAATCCTTTTTTTTGTACTGAACTGAACTTCAGTAGGGTCCAACTCCTGGACAGCCATAAGTCATTAATTTATGAAATCTGAACTTAATACTTTTTGCCAGTTACGGCTAGATAAAATATCCTTACACCAGGTAATTCTTGAGAATGTTGATTCAAATAAATAATATTGGTAGAATCATCATGGTGGTGATACTATGCCCTATCTATGTTTTCTCCATATATAATGATTATAGATGTTTATATCCACTGGGTAATCTATGTTCAGTCCTAAGCTATTCTCCAGTAGCACAATTGCATCTCTTTTACTGTATTAATGCAGGAAAGACCAAAGATTTTAAAAGGTCAGGTTCATATTGAAGAAGGATGTGTCTCCAGTCTTTACCTTGAAACCTTTATTTTTTTTTTTATTTTTTTTTTGAAGAAAACAAAACTTTATTTTCTAAAAACGCTTTCATATCTAAATTGTTAAAGGTATTCTTCTTTAGAACATGAAGCAAAAGCCAGAACACTGAATGACAAAAATTAAATGCTTATTTAATTAGTTATTTAAATAAACACTGATTTGGCAAAAATTTAATTAAAGGGAATAGTTGCTTGTACATACACATAATATTTATTTCTGATAATTCTATAGTGATATAATCAGTAAAATAATACTCATAATTCCATTTTTGCTAGATCATTTTTTAATGAAAGGAATTCAATAAAACATTTTACATTCAGTACTTAAATTTATTTTCACAGTATCAAGTATAATAAGTTTTACTTGTTTACTAACTGTAGTGGCTTGAATAGTATTCCCCAAAAGAGAAGTTTGGAGACCTGTGGCTATATGCACGGTACTGTCTCTCCAGTAGAAAGGCGCCCTCATGTACTCTCATGTACTACCTAGCAGTTTTTTTTAAATGAAGTCCTTCTGTATGTTTACTTTTACCTTGGTTGTTCTACATTGTTGACTAAAAAGGATTCGGATGATGACTTTCCCACTAATATGGCTCTTAAGAAAACATACACAATAATCTCAGATGTCAAATCTCAGGCTCTGGGTAAATTCTCTCCTTTAGTGACGCAAACTTTTCTATGTGACTGTGTGACCAAACACACAGTGGGCATTCTTGGGCATCCTGCATCATTCCATAACATACTGCTAAATTGAACTTCGTTACATGAGGCTGTGGTTTGTACACACTGAAAAGAAAGAACATAAACACAGCTGAGACATGTGTTACAGCATGTGCAACCGATTATTGCTGACCAATGTGCAGTAAAAACTCAAGGGGAAGTGGTGAACCCTCTTTTTCTTTTGTAGGGCTGCCCACCACACGTCATTGGATCAAAGCTCTCCACCCCTGAGTGGAACGTCTCCATCCTACAAATACACATTACCAGGAGCACAAGATGCAAAGGATGATTTCCCTCTTCGAAAAACTGGTAAGTCAGTTCCACAAGAAGACTCCACTTGCTCTTCCATGACCTTCCTGCAGCTTTATTTTGCCATACCTGTAGGGGAGCGTCGAAGGATTTGAATCATAGCTGTCAGGCTCTCTCCACCTCTGCCCTCAGCATAAGCAGACGCGCGCGCACACACACTCCTATTTCTGCGTCAGTTCATTCAGTATATTATCAAAGTAGCTTTTTTAATTTAAAGGTTAGTCACATTTGGGTTTTAGACAAATTATTTTCTTATTAGCAATAAAGAGAAGAATTAAAGAAAATAGAAATTTGATTTCTCAGAAAATTTCAATCTTCTCCGTTAATGAGGACCTCTGTAATTTCCTCCATTTCTCTGATTTTCTTTTGAGCCTCAGCCATTTACTACAAAAATGGAAATAACAATCTTTTCCTCCCACTTTTAAAAACCTTAAATTTTGATTGTTTACTAAAACAGGTAAGGCCAAGGCTAGCTCCTGAGTAAGTGACTTGCCTAGTGTCTCACAGATTATAGGAGAACTCGTGGTGAAGCTTTGTAGCTAATAATCTCATGTTATTGTATTAAAATTTGCTTAGGGGAACTGGGACAATGAATCTGTAATAAATTTGGAATTTAGTAAACAGCTCTATGACTTTACAGTCTGTGTTTGTTTTCCCATATTCCTTTTTAGCCCTCTGGTATGTGCATATTTTATGTGTTACATGCTCTTACCTCTATAATAAATATATTTAAATTTTAGCTAGGTAGAAGCATAAATAGCAGTTGTATACATTATGTTCTAAATCTTTTGAGATTTTCTAACTATAGTTCTTTAGAGGAAGTTGTAAATTTAAAAAAATTTTATAACCACAATTGATGTGAAAAGATATTCAGAGCAGAGAGTTTGGTCCATTGTATTTTACTCAGATCTACTTGAAGAACTATAGATCTGTGTAATTTGTATATAAAATCTACAGAGTGAAAATGATTTCCAATAATTATATTCATTTTTCCAAGCAATTTTGAATAATTAAAATGGATATAGATTGTAAAAACACGTGCTGAAGCTATTTTCTGTCTTATAATTTACTTCTAGCATAATGAAGATTTAAAAATAAAATCAATCATGAGTAAGAATTTATTCTATCATCTAGCCCGTATTGTACCAGGCACTGAGGAAGGATGGCCAAGTATTGTAAAGCAATTTGTGCCTTTTTATTTTAATAGCCGAAAGATGTTCACATTTCTACTATAAGATATCAGATATAGTAAAATACTTCAATGGAAGGCTATGCAAAGGAAAGAGTGAGTTTTATGTATTGCATGAGAATTTCACACTCTTATCTACAAATCAGATTGCCTTTCATGTAAATAAACTTCTCTGGGATAAAAGGAACAAAGCAAAGAGTGAGCCTCCACATATTTCTAAAACATGGCATATAGTTTATGAAAATTGATCCATAAAGGACATGGGTTTTAGAGTGCGGGGACTTTGATCTGCAGCCTTGACATTTAGTTGCACCAATGGCATGTGTAGGAACTATTGACAGAGATTATGTGAATATTGCCCCAGGTCTTAGGGCAGTGACTGGCATTCAAGAGCCTAAGGAGTCACTAAAAGGAAAGAAAACACAAGTCCCCTTATGGCAGGAGGTTACTGATGAGTGATATAGTTACATTTAGGGAGAAAGACTTCTACCCTGCTGTGCACATAGCCTTTGAATATATTCTTACCACTGGGAGATTGAAAACTGACTGCAGAAGTGACACTGAGTTTGAAAAGTAGTGGCATTTGGAACCAGTAAGCATCCAGAAAGCAAATTTGATCTTTTTCAATACTTAAGGACAAGTACTAAAAACCCATACTTTTGTGTCCCACTGTTTCCATGAGAACGGCTTAGGATTTTTCCTCTGAAGAATGAATAGCAAGCTGTTAATTTATTCTTGTAGAATTTCTCAGTCCACAACACAATTCAAAGAGAAATCCTGCTTATCATATACCTTACAAAATTTAATTCAAATCTGTACTAATATGAAACTCATCTTCTGTATCTCTTTATGTGATATGTAATAATAGTGAAAAGGTACAGCCCTTGTCTTTTCTAGTGGTGTATTTTCTGTATTTGCCCATTACGTTAAGTTTCTTCCCTTTATATCGAATATCTGATATTTATGAAGTGTCAGGCTGCTGATCTGTAAAACCAAACATTTTCAAGCATTGTACCAATAAAGTGCTTGAACAGCCATTAATACTTTTATATCTCTATAGGGGTTTCAAAATATTCCTTATTTCAATTCCTATTGTCTAAGAAAAGTATGATATAATTAAATACAGATGTTTTCTACACATCTAAATACTTAGAGATACCCCTCATTAATTACAAATAGGTGAAACTCTTCAAACTTTTATAAATATAATCCATTTAGTATATTTCCAGTGCACGTTGAGAAAGTTTAGATGTATATTTGCACTAAATAGAAGAGCATTGAAATATAGGCAAATAATTTTTACTTCAGCATTTGTTGTATTTTAGTGACTCAATAGTTATTACAAAAAAGTAAACAATAAAATACTATCATAGTTAAACTTATGTGATAATTAGGGAAACTGTATAAGATAATTTTCAAGTAAAGCTTTATCATATTAAATGAAATCTAGAGGAGTGGCATTGATCATATAATATAAATACCAGTACAGCCGTAATAGAGTGTAGCTTTTCTATTGGGCCCTGATTATCACTCTCTGAGGTCTACTTGAATTTCATTGAATTCAATCTTAGATTTAAAAGAAGTTTTTAAATGGATTCTATCTTTTGATCTGCATATAATACTAAATACTTTCAATTTCTTTTTAACCTATGTCAGTACTGAATTGCCAATATGCATTAGCAAGATTTACGGGAGTAAAGCTGGAACCAAAGTAAGAAAAGTTCTAATGACCTTAAAATGATTAAAGTGGCCCCAGGGGTGTTCCCTAAGCAGTGAGCAGAATTTGGAACCTCTCGTGACCTCTTAGGACTCAGACAGTGACAGCCTAGGAACAGTCAACCATAGAAGTCTCATTTGCCTGCAGAAATCTGACCTTTGTCATGCAAAGTGGACCTTTACTTCCTTCCCCTAAGGAGAATCATAGTTGCTCATAGCATTTGGGCTTTTTGGAAACCTCAGAATAATATGAATAGTTACCTCTAATCAGGCCCATTCCGAATTCACTTTTCTTTTAAATGTAAGTATTGAGAGTCTTTTGCTCCTTTTATAACAATGAATGAACGTCAAAGGCTTTCATAATTGGTTCTGAAGTTAAGAATAAAATAATTTTTAAAATTTTTTTATTTATTGCCCACACTTAAAGTAACACTTCCTTTTAGAATTACCCTCTGTGATTGCTTTTGTTCCATAACACAAGAATTTGTTGATTGTGAAATTTGGATTATTTTACTGAACTTTAGGTTTTGGCTGCAAATTCTATCATGCTGTAGTAGGTGATTTTTTTTCTCTAATATAATGCTCTGTGGGACTGATAATAAACTATAAAATAGAGAAAGGAAGCTTCTGGGTCTGGGTACTTTTGAAATAGTACATATTTCTCACAAAGATGCTGCATATGTGGTGACTTTGAACTGACCTCCAAAACCATTTGAATTGGATTCTGTTACAATGAGTGTGTGTGTGCATATGTTTCATAAAATATTATGGTAAAACATTCTAGAGGTTTTATGCTCCATTGTATTATTGGGGTCTTACCCAGTGAACTTTGCCTTTCTTTGAGTGTTACGGTCTTTCCATTTAATACTTCTGAACAAAGTGAGCTGGCTGGCTAGATTCACCTCTTATAGAGCACAAGCCATGTAAAGCTACAGCTTGGCTTGGGCTAATAGGACTGTTCCCGCCCCACTGAAATATTCATTCTAATGGTCAGCAACACTAGAATAGGACTCAAAGATGGAAGGGGTCCAAACATAAGTTAAGGTTTTAGAAGGCCAATGTCATTTTCCACACTGAGTAATTGGAAGGAAGGCGGAGATGAGATATATAACTTTATACATCTCCCTCAGTATAGCAGTTAGAAGTTATGTTGTGATACCTTGGTGACTTTTTCAAGTTATTATAATCCAGAATTAGTACAAGGAGATTTTTAAACAATGTTTTAAAATCTCTCTTGCTCTCTCTCTCTCTCTCTCTGTCTGTCTCTCTCTCTCTCTAGCTCTGTGTCTTTCTCATAATACACAATCACACATGCATGTGTACACATGGACATGCACACACATTTCTGCACAGACAGCACTAAGATAGCACTTACGTTTATAAAAATATTCACTCAGAATTTTATTCCAGATTGACCAAAACTGGAGTATCTTTATATATCTTAGTACTCGATCTTAGTTCCATTGTAGTGTCTCTTCTTGCTTAAAATTATTGAAATGTAATCTTTGTAATAGGTCTTACACTAGTTTTCCCAGAATTGAGAAGCAATGTGGCGCAGTCACACAGGCTTTGAATCTACCTACCAGCTTGAAATCTGGATCCTCAATCTTGGGAAATTTACTTAACCTCTTTAGGTTGTGATTCTCTCATCTGTAAAATGGGAATAATTTTTGTACTTGGTTCATTCAGTTATTTTGAGGATTCGGTTAAGTAATGTATGTCATGCACTTAGGATCATACCTAGGACTTAGGAAGGGCTTAGTAAATCTTAACTTTGCGTTTCTAGTTGATAAGGAATTGAGTTTCATTTATTTTCATCAGTGAAAACTAAATTGCTTATTGTTGTGGAAAGTCTTTTCAAGGACTTGTATTCTGCCACCTTATTGATAAAATGAGAAAACTGAGGAGCAAGTGATAAACATTTTCACGTTAAGCTATCTGCCGCTTGCAATGCTAATCTCAAGATGGGAATAAAGGGCTTTGTTAATTTTGCATATTTGCTGGCATTTGGGAGCATAGTATGGTGTCAAAAAGTAGCAGCAGATTTGTTTCTTTCCTTTACCATAGGAGGAGCTCTTATTAATGCTCCGTCCTCACTAGAGCCAGAGTTTTAATTTCTGCCGTTGACTTCATTTTAAAATCAATAGACTTTAATTTTTAGAACCGTTTTAGATTTACAGAAAAATTGACCCATAGTATAGACGGTTCCCATATTACTCTTCCCTCTCTGCTGTAGTCTCTGCTCTTGTTAACATCTTGCATTAGTGTGGTACATTTGATACAATTAATGAATGACTATCAATACATTATTATGAATGTAACCCATAATTTACATTAAGGTTTACTCTGTGTGTTGTAACGTTCTATTGATTTTTACAAATGTATATGTCATACCGTGTACCCACCATTACAATATAATGCAGAATAGTTTCATGGCCCTAAAAATCCTCTGTGCTCCATCTGTTCATCCGTCCTTCCATCAACCCCTGGTAACCACTTATATTTTTACTGTCTCTATGGTTTTGCCTTCTGCAGAATGTCATATATTTGGAATCATATAGTATGTAGCCTTTTCAGACTAGCTTCTTTCACTTGGCACTATGCATTTAAGATCCCTCCATGTCTTTCTGTGGCTTGAAAGCTCTTTTTAGCACTGAATAATACTGCATTATATGGGAGAGGCCACAGCTTGTTTAACCGTTTACCTATTGAAAGGTATCTTGGTTCCTTCCAAGTTTTGACAATTATGAATAAAGTGGCCCTAAACATTCACATGTAGGTTTTTGTGTGGATGTAGGTTTTCAGCTCAATTAGGTAAAAGCCTAGGAGTGCAATAGCTGGATTTTATGGTGAGACTATGTTCAGTTTTGTAAGACACTGCCAAACTGTCTTCCAAAGTGGCTGTACCATTTTGTATGCCCACCAGCAGTGGATCAGAGTTCCTGTTGCTCCACATTCTCACGAGCACTTTGTATTTTCAGTTTAGTGTTCTGGATTTTAACCATTCTAGTAGGTATATAATGGTTTCTCATAATGGTTTTAATTTGTAATTTCCCAGTGTTAGCATGGTATATCTTTCTTCATCCCTTTACTTTTTTTTTTTTAATTTATTTTATTTGTTTATTTATGGCTGTGTTGTGTCTTCATTTCTGTGCGAGGGCTTTCTCCAGTTGCGGCAAGCGGGGACCACTCTTCATCGCGATGCGCGGGCCTCTCACTATCGCGGCCTCTCTTGTTGCGGAGCACAGGCTCCAGACGCGCAGGCTCAGTAGTTGGGGCTCACGGGCCTAGTTGCTCCGCGGCATGTGGGATCTTCCCAGACCAGGGCTCGAACCCGTGTCCCCTGCATTGGCAGGCAGATTCTCAACCACTGCGCCACCAGGGAAGCCCCCATCCCTTTACTTTTAATCTGTGTCTTTATATTTTAAATGGTTTTCTCATAGACAACATATAGTTGTATCTTTTTTTTCTTAACTCACTTTGACAGTCTCTTTTAATTAGTGTATTAGACCAGTCACATTTAAAGTGGTAATGGATATAGTTAGATCAATGTCTACCATGTTTGTAACTGTTTTCTCATCATTGTACTTACTCTTTTTTTTTTTTTTTTAATCTTCCCTTCTTTTTCTGCCTTCTCTGGTTTTAACTGAGCATTGTATATGATTCCATGTTCTCTACTGTCTTAGCATACCAGTTGTACCTCTTTTAAATAAATTTCTGTGGCGGTTTCCTTAGAGTTTGAAGTGCACATTTGTAGCAAATCTATACCCACTTTCAAATCACACTATACTGCTTAATGGGTATAGGTACTTTATAACAGAGTATTCTCAATTCCTCTCTTCCATCTTTTATAATTTTGCTGTCATTAACTTCACTTTCCCATAGTGATATTCTTATTTTGAATAGTCAATTAGTCAATTAAAAATAAAAAAAATAAAACATTTCATTTTACCTTCATTTATTTCTTCCTTTATACAGCTCTGAGTTTCTGATTTACATCCTTTTTTTTTCTTGCTAAAGAACTTTTTAAAATATTTCTTGCAAGGCAGGTCTACTGGCAACAAATTTCCTTAGTTTTTGTTTGTCTGAGAGTTTTTATTTCTCTTTCATGTTTAACAGATAATTGCACTGAATACAGAATTCTAGGTTGCTGGGGTTATTTCTTGCAACACTTTAAACACTTCACTCGCTTCTTGCTTGCATGGTTTCTGACAAGAAATTTGCTTCAGTTCGTATCATTGTTACTTTATAGGCAAGATGCTTTCTCATATCTTCTGGTTTCTCTTAAGATATTCTTTGTCTTTGGTTTTCTGCTGTTTGAATATGATGTGCCCAGGTGTCCAGTTTTGGTATGTATCCTGTTTCATGTTCCCTGAGATTCCTGTATCTGTGAATTCCAGCCATTATTCAAGCAGTCTTCTGCTTCGTTCTTCCGTGTTATTCTGGGTTTCCCATCATGCAAGTGTTAACATCTTTTGTAACTGTCCCAGATTGGGGGAGCATTTTGTTCTTTTTGTCATTCTTTTATTCTTTGCCCTTCAGCTTCAGGAGTTTCTGTTGACAGGTTTTCAAGGTCACTGGTTCTTTCCTCAGTCTTGTCCAGTCTATTAATGAGCCCATCAAAGACATTCTTCATTCTGTGCTTTTGATTTCAGGCATTTCCTTTTGGTGGTTTCTTAGTGTTTCCACCTCTCTGCTTACAGTTACTCATGTGTTCTTGCATGTTGTCAACTTTTTCCATTAGAGCCCTTAACATTTTACTCATAGTTATTTTAAGTTCTCTGTCTGACAATTCTGAAATCTTTGTCGTAACTGAATCTAGTCTGATGCTTACTTTGTCTCTTCAGACTGTTTTCTCTTGCTTTTTGGCATGCTTTCCAACTTTTTGTTGAAAGCTGGACGTGGTCTATTAGAAAACAGAGATTGATGGGTTAAGCTTGTGGTGTGAGATTTTATGTTAATGTGGCTGGAACTGGGCTGTGTTTAACATTTGCATAGCTGTAGGTGCCAGAGGCTTTAGTTTCCTCTAGTTTCCTTGGTTACTGTTTGTTTGTTTGTTTTGTTTGTTTTTGTTTTTTTCTTCCCCTGTTTTGGGGTTTCCCTAAGAACTCCTTCATAAGCAGTGTCTTGCAGCTCTCGCATTTGCAATCCACAGTTATTATACTGGAACCCTGTTAAAATGGTGGTAAGACATTGGGGAGAGACAGTGTTCTATAATCTTATAATTAAATCTCAGGTTTTTTTTTAGTGGAACCTGAGTTTGTGGTCTGTGACCTCCAGAGCTGTTTCTTAGCTTCTTTTTTTCAATCTTTCACTTAATAAGTGAGATAGGAAAGGTAGAAGAGACTGCGGTTGGCTAATTGCCCTACCCTCCAGGTCAAATAAAGTTCTGGTAAAATATTTTCCTTTGGAAGGCAGGTTTTGTTACGTAGAATGCTCTAGGTATATTTGAAAATTGTACTTTTCTCCTGGTGTATTTCAGAATGACTGCTTTTCTCTCCTCCTACACCTCTACTCCCTACCATCACTTATACAGGAGGGGATTCTTCACTGATCTTCACTGAGAGAACCTGGTCGGGTTCTTGTAAGTCAAACCTGTGAATGTGTACAGGCCCTCCCCTGAGATTGGGCCCCTGGAATTTTTAACTCTCAAGCTAGTCCACACTCAGGCTCCAGCAACTCATCAAAATTAACATCTAAGTGTTCCTACCGGTTTCTGGCTCCAGTGGCTTCTGTTCTCAGTAAGTTGATCTCAGCTGTGATTGTCAGTATTTTTCTGTCTCTCCAGATTTTGGAGTGGCGGTTTGCTCTGAGACCTCAATTCTCTGATGAATCTAAGAAAATCGCTTTGATTTTTAATTTGCTCAGCTTTCTTCTTGTGGTGAGGATGGCAGTGAAGATTTCCAAGCTTTTTAGGTGTTGGAATTGATACCAAGTCAGCCACTGACTTTTAAACCGGTAAAATACTTTCAAAAAATTTTAAAAACACAACTTTACAACTTTTTGAAGTGACAGATTCATATTTAAGCAATAAAATTCTTACCAATTAATTATAATCGATTTTTATAAGATTATAAGTCATCAACGATTGACTCTCCTTCTGTTCAGTGTGATCATGACTAACAAATCCATGTGCTAAAAATACTATGACAGAGAGAGGATAGACTGAAATAATTTTAAATCACATTTTGGAAGGAAGGCAATACTTTGTGTTAAAGTCTTTGCCTAATGATTCATTCTATGGTATTTTATTCTGTGCCCTCTTCTATATGTCCTCTTTCTCTTCTCCTTAATAGGAATCAAACACTGCATTGATTTTTGCTACTTTGAGAATAAGTTTGATGAAGTATTGGGTTGGAACAGAGTATAAACGACTGTGTAAGCAAGATTTGGGAATTATAAGGACTTTTTTCCCTGTGTTTTTCTTACTTTTCTCTTCATATCAAACACTAGAGGTTTGATGAGGTAACCACTTTTTAGCCCTCCAAAATTTAGAAAAATCAACTCCTTTTTAAAATAAGATTTAATTTTTTACATAGAAAAATTACTTTTTAAAAGAAGGCTTTTTGATAGATTTAATTATTTAGATTATGAAAAGTTAGCCATTTTCAACTACCATTATTTCTTTGATATGCATTTTTCTCCAGTTTTATTAAAATATACCTCACATACAGCACTGTGTTAGTTTAAGGTGTACAGCAGAATGATTTGACTTGCTTGCTCATTTTTTAAGCAAACATATCTGAATGGATCTAATGCATAATATTTTATAGTTTAACTAACACTTTTTTACTTTTCATTTCTTCCTTAGTGGTACACGAGGTAATTGTGCCTGTTACAATTGATAAATTACTGTAGTAGAATTAAATGGTGTAGAATAGTAAGAATCCTTGTGATAGAAAAAGAATATAAATTTGTAACGTGATTTTTCACTTTAAAGCATAATAGAAGTTAATGTTCCTAAGAATTTTTGATTCAAAAGTTAGATGTATGGTTATGTTAGAAACAAGGGACAAATGGTTTAAGTTTCACAGTTCGATAAAAGAGAAGCTGGTCTCACAGATTGTGTATGTGGTATGTATGGTGACTAGTTGGAGCTAAGAGCAAGTGTCAGCTGAGAATTGTTTGATAATCAACCTTGTAAGAACTTTGAACATCTAACTAAAATTATTTGCTTACGGGGGAAACTAGTGTGAAAAAGCTAATAGAGCCTAGAAAGACAAAGCTTGGAAAATAATCGCATGGTTTGGAGTTAGATCTGGCTGAGAATTCCAGCATGGTGCTACCAGTTAGAGCTTTGTGACTGCGGGCAAGTTACAGGACTTCTCTGAGCCTCAATTTTTAAAGTGTCAAGAATGGAAAATATTTGGCTTGCTGGATTTTCATAAGCAATAAAGATACTTCATGAACCTGCCCAGCACAGTGTCTGACATAGCAGAGTCTCTGTACATATTGCCAGTGCGAGTTACTGAGAAGAATGATGTGGCATTAGTAGTAGGAATTATTAGTAGTAGCCACATAGTATAATTGTAAAATAATTGGAATGGCAAAAGGAGTCTAGAGTTGTAGTCTTATGTCACTAATGTATGACCTTGAACATATTACTTCATGATTTTGGATCTCAGATTTCTTGGTTAAATGACAGATTTGGACCAAATGATTCCTAATATCGTGTATAAGTCTAAAAAGGAACTATATCACCATGTTTCATGAAGAGTAAGATAAGAAAACGTTAATGATTTGAAGAACATATAAATGAGAAATAAATGATGGTGCTTTTGCAGAATTGTATCTCAAATTCATTATAATTAACTGTAACAAAGTCTAATGACATATTTTTCACTCCCCATAAAATGCTCAATTAGAAACAGGCAGGACATTTTAGATAAGATTGGAATGAGAAATTGGCAAAAAATAATAATTAAGACTTCAAAAGCATTTAGCCATCTGTTGTATAATCATGAGAATGATTGAAAAATGACTCCTAATTTGTAATATTCACAGTTATATAACTTGATACACGGGAAAATATTCTGTGCAAATATATGCACTTATATCTCTAGATACATCTAATGAAATAAATTAAAAGATGAAAAAATAAATGATAAAATATTGGTGGTTATATTTTCTTTAAATTTTCAGCCCCCCAGTGAGCTACTTTGAAATGAAAGTGTCCTTTATGGTAAAGAAATCTGCTGGAAACCATTATCTGTTTGCTCAAAAACCTTCTTAGTATTTAAGGTAGCACATAATAATGGTTTTACCCTTGCATGCTAGATTTTTCATCAAGTGACCTTAATTTACCCAGAGTTATCTCTATTTCTGTCTACCAATTTCTTCTTTTATAAAACTGTTTGCTTTTGAGCTGATATTTATTTTAATGTTTATACTGATCCCTCCATTGTTTACTACATATCCATATACAAGATAAGTTCAAAAGTCATTTTTCATAAAACTTTCATTCTGACAGTTTCCTTATCTGTATTCACTTTTTGCTGTAATTTTTGCTATAAAAGCTGGCAATCATATGTCAATTATTATGTATCATATTTCATCCTCTTGTTTTTATCTTGTTCTTCCCAATTGGATGGTAAAAATGTCCTTTAAGAGAATGTTTGTCACATCTTCATTCCTTATCTGACAAACCACACTTTGTGCTGGGCCTATTGGTGGATATTAAAGAAATTAATCTGAGTAACAAAGGATTTTTGCCATTAAGGAGCTCACAGTCCTCATAGTGAGAGGCATGTTGATTGACAATTAGTTTAATTTAGCTTTTGAACCACCTTACTTCTTAAGAAACTACTGTTTCATATTTCCATGTTATAAACATTCTTGAGTAAAAACAAAGACCCAAACCACCTGAAGAATGTAGATAAGAGAAGACATTGATATATTAGTTTTTCTAGTTTTAAGCTTTCAGTGTATTTAATTGGAATTATCTGTATTAATTTTATTATCACATTTTGAAGTAGGTAACACAAAAGAAATTCTCAGAGGGAATTTATTAGCCTGCTACAACTGTACATATGTGTTTTTTTGTTTGTTTGTTTTATTTTTGGCTGCGTTGGGTCTTCATTGCTGTGTGCGGGCTTTCTCTAGATGCGGTGAGTGGGGGCTACTCTTCATTGCAGTGCGCGGGCTTCTCATTGCGGTGGCTTCTCTTGTTGCAGAGCACGAGCTCTAGGCACGAGGGCTTCAGTAGTTGTGGCACACGGGCTTCAGTAGTTGTGGCTCGCGGGCTCTAGAGTGCAGGCTCAGTAGTTGTGGCACACGGGCTTAGTTGCCCCACGGCATGTGGGATCTTCCTGGACCAGGGCTTGAACCCACGTCCCCTGCATTGTCAGGCGGATTCTTAACCACTGCACCACCAAGGAAGTCCCCATATGTGGTTTTTTGAAAATAGAATAGCCTAGTCCTGCTAAATAGATTATTCTGTAATAATGGAAAAAGTTCTCTGTCTGCACTGTCCAATTCAGTAGCCACTAGGCAAATGTAACCACTTGAAATTGAACGCAAAATGTGGCTAGTGTGGCTCAGGAGATAAATTTTCATTGATAAATTTTGAATTTAAATGTAAATATTCACATGTAGCTAGCTAGTGACTATCATATAGGACACTACAGGTATAGACCAAGGCAGGCACACATGTGGCCTGAGTGTCACTACAAAATCCCTTCAGTGCCCAAGGCAGACATCCCAGTCACAGCAAGTTCTTCCCTAGAAGTTTGGACATAGACTTAGAAGCATTCTAAATCATATCACACAAAAAAGGTATAATGTCTGAGCAGAACTGTATTTTCAGGACTCAATTTTTAAGAAGCAAGAAACCAGTACAAAGAAGCTTAGTTTAAAAAAAAGGATTTGGAGGATTCACTTAACTGAATTTTCTTAGTGTCTAGGTGCTTAGATGATGTTAGTTCAATGTGTTCACATGTTGTTATTAGACATATGAGTTCCTATCCTGCTTCTGCTTGACTTTACATACAGTAATGCTCTCTCCTAATGGTGACAAGGATAACCCAGTACAGCCCTAGGCTTACCTCTTCCCTGCTTAGAAAGAACAACAAAAACAAGCACTTTCCCCCCAAGTAATTCCTTTTTTAAAAAAAAATTGTTATTGAAGTATAGTTGATTTACAATGTTGTGTTAATTTCTACTGTACAGCAAAGTGATTCAGTTATACATATATATACCTTCTTTTTCATATTCTTTTCCATTATGGTTTATCACAGGATATTGAATATGGTTCCCTGTGCTATACAGTAGGACCTTATTGTTTATCATTCTATATATAATAGTTTGCATCTGCTAATCCCAAACTCCCAATCCATCCCTTCTCCGCCCCACTTCCCCCTTGGCAACCACAAGTCTGCTCTTATGTCTGTGAATCTGTTTCTGTTTCATGGTTAAGTTCATTTGTGTCTTATTTTAGATTCCACATATAAATAATATATGGTATTTGCCTTTCTCTTTCTGGCTTAGTATGATTATCTTTATGTCCCTCCACGTTGCTGCAAATGGCGTTATCTCATTCTGTTCTAATGGCTGACTAGTATTCTACTGTGTGTGTGTGTATGTGTGTGTGTGTGTGTGTGTGTATGTATATATGTATATATACACACGTCTTCTTTATCCATTCATCTGTCGATGGACATTTAGGTTGTGTCCATGTCTTGCTATTGTAATTCTGATAATTCCCAGGACTGACTCACCTGAATAGCTTGAGTCATGTACTGGCCCTGAGTAAGTCACTCTCAGAGACAGAGAAATTATACCGGGGAGAGCAGGTGGGGAGCCTGCCTCACTTGCCCACCCTGGAAGTTTGGTTGGAGTTTATAGCAGCTCTCAGATGGACTGGACTGAGAATGAACCTCTAACCAGCATTCATCCTTCTAAAGGGCAGCTCTGATCCTATTAACTCCCGTCTTCAAAATTATGTGTGGATTTTCACAAATGCCTCAGTGCACTCTTCAGATCTGGGATACCTACCTGTTCTTCAAAAGTAATTTTAAACACTGAAATTTATAGGAAGTTTTTTCCAAATCCTCTACGTTCCCTGCCCTGAAGCCCTGATGTTGAAATTTTTTACAGTGCATCTCCCTTAAAATGCCCTTGCTACCTATGCCCTGCATAAACACTGCCCTTCTATAATATATTATTGTAATAGTTAAATTTAACTCCAATAAAGATATATAAAAAAGAATTGCTTAATTTCTAAAAAAAAAGAAAAGTTAAATTTATATGGTAGTAATAGTAATACTGGTTTCATGTGCTAGATACTATTTTAAGTATCTTATCTATATATCATACTGGTTTCCATACAATAACTCTTGAAATACATCTTATTATTTCTCACCAGTTTTATAGACAAGGGAACAATCACAGAGAGGTTAGTAATTTTCCTCAATTCTCATTTTATTTATATGAGCAGGAAGTGCAGTGCCAGGCTCAAAGACAGGAAGTTTTATTTCAGTACCTGGTCTTTTGGCCCCTATGTTTTGTACATAAATAAGAGGTATCTAGTATCATTGAAAAAGGCAGTTTTGCTAAAGTTAAAACACCACGTTGATTCATCTTAATGTAGCGAATTATAACAATTTAGACTGTACCATTTATAATTTAACTTCAGTCCAATGATGAATAGCGTTCCAAATATTTTAGAAGTAATATGTTTTGATTATTCTTCATAATTTCAACTACTAAGGCATTTTTCATTAAAAGCAAATTATTTAAAACCACAAATTGATGTGTTCTTTCTACATCTAAATATTTAAACATTTTTAAAAGATAAACTATTCCAGAAGTTAAATATCATTTTAAGTTGGATCTTCCTAATGTTTTTGCCACAAATATAAGAGCTAATTTATTGATCAATGACAGAATTCTGAGAAACTGAAAATATAAAGTTAGTACCAAAATATGATACTTTGCAGTCACTATACAAGAAAATAATATCTGCTAGATTTCTTTAGGGGAATAGATAAGTTTGTGAATACAGATGAACTAACAGACATTAATTTATATGAATTTGAATATTCCACATAGAAGCAATTTTACTTTTTAAACTTGTCATGTTATTCATTTATAATATAGTTATAAGAAAAAAGATATGAAGAATATTTTTCCAGCTTTTAAAATGTTTCTTAAAGACATATCCATTATATTTTCCATTACCGTTACATATATATGTAAAATAACTTTCCTTTGGATTTATCACTAGGATCATGTTTGTGTTTCTTGAAGAATTAATATACTTACTGCAACTATATAATTCTTTGTACTTTTCCTTTTTCTCTGACTGTCAGAAACTAAGCTATTCAACTTGTTCAGTTGAAGTAGATTTATTTACAGTTCTCTAATGTTGGACATTTAAAGTATTTCCAGTACTATTGGAAATAATTTTGCAGTTAACGTTATACAAGTTCTTCGTTGGGCAAATTGATTACTATCTCTACAGGATAGATTTCTAAGAGTATATTTTCGGATTCAAACTCTATCTGATCTCAGCTGGCCTCAGCCTGCACTGGCTTGAAGCAGGGTTTCAGTTCCCGGCCAGTGATTGAGGTCGGGTCACGGCGGTGAGAGCACCGAATCCTCGCCACTAGACCAGTGGTCAGTGACAAGGCCCTGGCCCTACGACTTTGCAGAAAAAGAATTCCCACAAAGACAGAAAGTAGTGAAACACGTAAAGTATTTATTAGGAGAAAAGAGTACAGTACATGTGGATAGATACATGGCAGGCTCGGAGAGCAAGAGTCGCGCCCTTGTGGCAGTTTGAATCACTTTTATGGGGCATTTCTTCTGGATTTCCTTTGACCAATCATTTTGATTTGCCTGGTTCAGAGTCCATATCTGGTGTATCTCAGGATCTTCCCATGTGTGTGTGCATGTCTTAGCCAAGATGGATTCTACCGAAGAGGTCTAGGTAGGTTTGGCCACTTGGTATCACTCCCGTTTTGACCTCCAAGGAGCCTTTCTGTGCATGTGTAGTCGGGAAGGTCTCCTGACTTCGAGAATGAGGAATATGTGGTCTCTTATCTTCTTTGTGGGCAGGGCCCAGCCTCCTCTCTCAATTGTTCTGTTATTCCCGTCTCAGAATATCGGTCCACAGGAACGAACTCAAACCATTTGCCCTGAGGGCCCATCTGTCTCCTGCCTCAAATCTACTAAATAAGATTTGTTTAACCTCCCACCCCTAACAACAGTGAATGAAAATGTCTATATCCCTGGACCCTAAGCTATCCTGAGTGACATTATTTTTTTTAATTACCTGTTTAATGTATACCATTTATTGAGAGCATCTTAAAATTCCTTTAACAGTGGCATAACATAAATAAGTTACAAGATTGCCATTGCAGTTTTAGCAGAAACGGAAAAAATCTGAAATAATGGGCATATATGACATTTCTTGAATGGACAAATGTTAATAGAGAAATGTTCCTAATTGTGGAATTCACAGATTTTATAATTTGTAAACGTATAAAATTTATACTTAAAAAACTCCAGAAATGTTCTCTGTTGCTTTTATAGCTCAGTATGATGCTTTTTTTGATTCAGATGACATATTAAACTAATTTCTGCCTTCAAGATAAGTAGTCTATTTGTGAAAACACATAGGATAAATACAAATGGAAGACATGTCTGTTTATGTATTTATTTTTATTTTTTAATCATTACCAATTTTATTCCCCCAAAAGATTTCATTATGGATATAGAATATTATATGATTAAGATCATAACATGTTTAAAGTTTTTAAAGTTCTTGAGAGTTTTAGAAGCAGATAGGGAAGTCTTAGTGGAGAGAACTGGTTCACAATATTACCTCAGTAATGGTTAGGTGGAGAGTTAGGGAAAAGCAAAAAAAGGCAGAGTGCTGAGGAGTGAGCATCTTAAGGTGGAGGACCTATTTTATACAGCAAGGACAGAAACTTTTGCTAGATAGTGTAGTGCCAGATCATGGAAGCCCACGCAAGACCCAGTTTGCAGGAATTCACTTTCTCTTGAAGCCTAGTGAAAGAAGAGGAGCAAAGAAGTCAGTGCAATACATTTTTATATATGAGATTAACATGAAACAATAAAAGCTTGAGAGAGATATGTGTTGGTTATTGTGTGCCAATCTGAATAAAAAGAGAGAATGGAAAGCAGACAGGGTAGCTAATTAGCTTTTATAAAAATTAACATTCACAGAGCTTCTAAATGTATCCAAGTTCACACTGCTAGTAAACAAAAAAGGTAGAATTCTAATTCCAATCTTTCTGACACCAAAAAGTGTAGGTATTAGCATAGCACTGTAGATTTCACTAGAGATGGAAAGGATGATAAAAACAATCAGTGTAAAGGTAAAGGTGTTGCAGAAGGTAATTCCTTCTGGCTTGATAGGAAAGTTGATGATTTTTTTTATTATACTGATGAAAGGTGGGAATAAAACATACAAAATAGAATTAAAGATCACTGACTGAAAATTGAAGTTTTCTTGGATCACTTACATAGAAAACTTAGTAAGGTTTGGGAATTTTTGACCTCTTTAGAAGAGAAAAGGTATGTGTGTGAGAGAGAGAGAGAGAGAAGCAGAGAAGAAGCCGAGAGGAAGAGAGGGAGGATATGAATATGAACGTTTAGAGAATAGAGCAGGGAAAGAAGGTAAGGAGGTGGAGAATTCAATGACAAAGAGCTCTGGTACAGAAGGTAAGAAGAGCAATGAAACTTTGGTTATTTCAAGGAAAGGTATTGGAAATAACTTTCATTTGTTTAGAAATAAGTTAAGTAAATCATATAATCCAGAGGTGGTATTGGGTTAATCCTAGAGATGAATGACGTGAGAACACAGGAAAATATTCCGTCAGAGAAAGGAATGGAGATGCTGCCACATGAGGAAAGACCATCACTATTGAGGTCTCTTCTCTCTTAAGGAAAATGTTAAAGACAAAAAAGTCAGGAAGTTTATGGTCACAGTGAACTTTTGAATTTTAAAAAATTGCAGTATGTTAAAGGTTGAAACTTTAGGTTGATTAGAAGGAAGTATTATTGAAACTTTTTGGTAGAAATTATATTAAAATATATAGTCTAAAGGTTTATATGCTTAATTTAAAGTTAGGGCACAAGTCTCTTAGATAGCTTCATCCACCAGAGGGCAGACAGCAGAAGCAAGAAGAACTACAGTCCTACGGCCTGTGGAACAAAAACCACATTCACCGAAAGACAGACAAGTTGAAAAGGCAGAGGGCTACATACCAGATGAAGGAACAAGATAAAACCCCAGAAAAACAACTAAATGAAGTGGAGATAGGCAACCGTCCAGAAAAAGAATTCAGAATAATGATAGTGAAGATGATCCAGGACCTCGGCAAAAGAATGAAGGCAAAGATGAAGACGATGCAAAAAATGTTCAACAAAGATCTAGAAGAATTAAAGAATGAACAAACAGAGATGAACAATACAATAACTGAAATGAAAAATACACTGGAAGGAATCAATAGCAGAATAAGTTAGGCAGAAGAACGGATAAGAGACCTGGAAGACAGAATGGTGGAATTCACTACTGCGGAACAGAATAAAGAAAAAAGAATGAAAAGAAATGAAGACAGCCTAAGAGACCTCTGGGACAACATTAAAGGCAACAACATTCGCATTATAGGGGTCCCAGAAGGAGAAGAGGGAGAGAAAGGACCCAAGAAAATATTTGAAGAGATTATAGTCGAAAACTTCCCTAACATGGGAAAGGAAATAGCCACCCAAGTCCAGGAAGCACAGAGAGTCCCATACAGGATAAACCCAAGGAGAAACACAACGAGAGACATAGTAATCAAATAGGCAAAAATTAAAGACAGAGAAAAATTATTGAAAGCAACAAGGGAAAAATGACAAATAACATACAAAGGAACTCCCATAAGATTAACAGCTGATTTCTCAGCAGAAACTCCACAAGCCAGAAGGGAGTGGCATGATATACTTAAAGTGATGAAAGGGAAGAACCTACAACCAAGATTATTCTACCCGGCAAGGATCTCATTCAGATTCGATGGAGAGATCAAAAGCTTTAGAGACAAGCAAAAGCTAAAAGAATTCAGCACCACCAAACCAGCTCTACAACAACTGCTAAAGGAACTTCTCTAAGTGGGAAACACAAGAGAAGAAAAGGACCTACAAAAACAAACCCAAAACAATTAAGAAGATGGTCATAGGAACATACATATTGATAATTACCTTACGTGAATAGATTAAATGCTCCAACCAAAAGACACAGGCTCGCTGAATGCATACAAAAGCAAGACCCATATATATGCTGTCTACAAGAGACCCACTTCAGACCTAGGGACACATCCAGACTGAAAGTGAGGGGATGGAAAAAGATATTCCATGAAAATGGAAATCAAAAGAAAGCTGGAGTAGCAATACTCATATCAGATAAAATGGACTTTAAAATAAAGAATGTTACAAGAGACAAGGAAGGACACTACATAATGATCAAGGGATCAATCCAAGAAGAAGATATAACAAGAAGAAGATATATGCACCCAACATAGGAGCACCTAAATACATAAGGCAACTGCTAACGGCTCTAAAAGAGGAAATTGACAGTAACACAATAATAGTGGGGAACTTTAACACCTCATTTACACCAATGGACAGATCTTCCAAACAGAAAATTAATAAGGAAACACAAGCTTTAAATGACACAATAGACAAGATAGATTTAATTGATATTTGTAGGATATTCCATCCCAAAACAGCAGAATACACTTTCTTCTCAAATGCGCACAGAACATTCTCCAGGATAGATCATATCTTGGGTCACAAATCAAGCCTCAGTAAATTTAAGAAACTTGAAATCATATCAAGCATCTTTTCTGACCATAACGCTATGAGGTTAGAAATCAATTACAGGGAAAAAAACATAAAAAACACAAACACATGGAGGCTAAACAGTACGTTACTAAATAACCAAGAGTTCACTAAAGAAATAAAAGAGGAAATCAAAAAATACCTAGAGACAAAAGACAATGAAAACACGACGATCCAAAACCTATGGGATGCAGCAAAAGCAGTTCTAAGAGGGAAGTTTATAGCTATACAAGCCTACCTCAAGACACAAAAAAAATCTCAAATAAACAATGTAACCTTACACCTAAAGGAACTAGAGAAAGAACAGACAAAACCCAAAGTTAGCAGAAGGAAAGAAATCATAAAGATCAGAGCAGAAATAAATGAAATAGAAACAAAGAAAACAATAGCAAAGATCAAGAAAACTAAAATCTGGTTCTTTGGGAAGATAAACAAAGTTGATAAACCTTTAGCCAGACTCATCAAGAAAAAGAGGGAGAGGACTCAAATCAATAAAATTAGAAATGAAAAAGGAGAAGTTACAACAGACACCACAGAAATACAAAACATCCTAAGAGACTACTACAAGCAACTCTATGCCAATAAAGTGGACAACCTGGAAGAAATGGACAAATTCTTAGAAAGGTATAACCTTCCAAGACTGAACCGGGAAGAAATAGAAAATATGAACAGACCAATCACAAGTAATGAAATTGAAACTGTGATTAAAAATCTTCCAACAAACAAAAGTCCAGGACCAAATGGCTTCACAGGTGAATTCTATCAAACATTTAGAGAAGAGCTAACACCCATCCTTCACAAACTCTTCCAGAAAATTGCAGAGGAAGGAACACTCTCAAACTCATTCTATAATGCCACCATCACCCTGATACCAAAACCAGACAAAGATACTACAAAAAAGAAAATTACAGACCAATATCACTGATGAATATTGATGCAAAAACCCTCAACAAAATACTAGCAAACAGAATCCAACAACACATTAAAAGGATCATACACCATGATCAAGTGGGATTTATCCCAGGGATGCAAGGATTCTTCAATATATGCAAATGAATCAATGTGATACACCATATTAATAAATTGAAGAAGAAAAACCATATGATCATTTCAATAGATGCAGAAAAAGCTTTTGACAAAATTGAACACCGATTTATGATAAAATCTCTCCAGAAAGTGGGCATGGAGGGAACCTACCTCAACATAATAAAGACCATATACAACAAACCCACAGCAAACATCATTCTCAATGGTGAAAAACTGAAAGCATTTCCTCTAAGATCAGGAACAAGACAAGGCTGTCCACTCTCACCACTATTATTCAACATAGTTTTGGAAGCCCTAGCCATATCAATCAGAGAAGAAGAAGAAATAAAAGGAATACAAATTGGAAAAGAAGAAGCAAAACTGTCACTGTTTGCAGATGACATGATACTATACATAGAGAATCATAAAGATGCCACCAGAAAACTACTAGAGCTAATCAGTGAATTTGGTAAAGTTGCAGGATACAAAATTAATGCCCAGAAATCTCTTGCATTCCTATACACTAATGATGAAAAATCTGAAAGCGAAATTAATGAAATACTCCCATTTACCATTACAACAAAAAGAATCAAATACCGAGGAATAAACCTACCTAGGGAGACAAAAGACCTGTATGCAGAAAACTAAGACACTGATGAAAGAAATTAAAGATAATACCAACAGATGGAGAGATATACCATGTTCTTGAATTGGTAGAATCAGTATTATGAAAATGACTATACTACCCCAAGCAATGTACAGATTCAGTGCAATCCCTATCAAATTACCAATGGCATTTTTTACAGAACTGAAACAAAAAATCTTAAAGTTTGTATGGGGACACAGAAGACCCCGAATAGGCAAAGCAGTCTTGAGGGAAAAAAAAGGAGCTGGAGGAATCAGACTACCAGACTTCAGACTATACTACAAAGCTGCAGTAATCAAGACAATATGGTACTGGCACGAAAACAGAAATATAGGTCAATGGAACAGGATAGAAAGCCCAGAGATAAACCCACGCACCTATGGTCAACTAATCTATGACAAAGGGGGCAAGGATATACAATGGAGAAAAGACAGTCTCTTCAATAAGTGGTGCTGGGAAAACTGGACAGCTACATGTAAAAGAATGAAATTAGAACACTCCCTAACACCATACACAAAAATAAACTCAAAATGGATTCGAGACCTAAATGTAAGACCGGACACTATAAAACTCTTAGAGGAAAATATAGGAAGAACACTCTGGCATAAATCACAGCAAGATCTTTTTTGATCCACCTCCTAGAGAAATGGAAATAAAAACAAAAATAAACAAATGGGACCTAATGAAACTTTAAAAGCTTTTGCACAACACAGGAAACTCTATAAACAAGACGAAAAGACAACCCCCAGAATGGGAGAAAATATTTGCAAACAAATCAAAGGATTAATCTCAAATATATATAAACAGCTCATGCAGCTCAATATTAAAAAAACAAACAACCCAATCCAAAAATGGGCAGAAGACCTAAACAGACATTTCTCCAAAGAAGACATACAGGTGGCCAAGAAGCACATGAAAAGCTGCTCAACATCACTAATTATTAGAGAAATGTAAATCAAAACTACAATGAGGTATCACCTCACACCAGTTAGAATGGGCATCATCAGAAAATCTACAAACAACAAATGCTGGAGAGTGTGTGGAGAAAAGGGAACCCTCTTGCACTGTTGGTGGGAATGTAAATTGATGCAGCCACTATGGAGAACAGTATGGAGGGTCCTTAAAAAACTAAAAATAGAATTACCATATGATCCAGCAATCCCACTACTGGGCATATACCCAGAGAAAACCAGAATTCAAAAAGACACGTGCACCCCAGTGTTCATTGCAGCACTATTTACAATAGCCATGTCATGGAACCAACCTAAATGCCCATCGACAGATGAATGGATAAAGAAGTTCTGGTACATATATAAAATGGAATATTACTCAGCCATGAAAAGGAACGAAGTTGGGTCACTTGTAGAGATGTGGATGGATCGAGAGACTGGCATACAGAGTGAAGGAAGTCAGAAAGAGAAAAACAAATATCGTATATTAACGCATGTATGTGGAACCTAGAAAAATGGTTCAGATGAACCGGTTTGCAGGGCAGAAATTGAGACACAGATGTAGAGAACAAACGTGTGGACACCAAGGGTGGAAAGTGGTGGGGGGCAGGGGTGGTGGTGTGATGAATTGGGAGATTGGGATTGACATGTATACAGTGATGTGTATAAAATGGATGACTAATAAGAACCTGCTGTACAAAAAATAAATAAAAATTTTAAAAAGTAAAAAGAGGGCTTCCCTGGTGGTGCAGTGGTTGGGAATCCGCCTGCCAATGCAGGGGACACGGGTTCGGGCCCTGGTCCGGGAGGATCCCACATGCCGCGAAGCAACTGGGCCCGTTAGCCACAATTACTGAGCCTGTGCGTCTGGAGCCTATGCTCCGCAACAAGAGAGGCCGTGATAGTGAGAGGCCCCCGCACCGCGATGAAGAGTGGCCCCCGCTTGCCACTACTAGAGAAAGCCCTCGCACAGGAACGAAGACCCAACACAGCCAAAAATAAATAAATTACTTAATTAATTTAAAAAAATAAAAAAGTAAAAAGAAAATATTGCGGAAAACTAAAAAAAATAATAATAATAAAGTTAGAAGGAAATTAAAGATGAGTAAGGGTTGAATAGGTATTTAGTGATTGAGATGGTCAGGGAGTCGTCTTCCTCTGACACTGAATGTAGTCTGCTTTGCTACGTCACAGAATGGAGATTGCGAAGGATGAAAAATATTGGGAAGATCAGTTCTTAAGTTTTGTTATTCTTCTCAGTTTCAATAGCAATCTTCTAATTTAATCTGTTCCAAAGAAAGAGGTAATTTTCAAAGTTGCCCCTTTCAGTCTTGCTTAAGGAGATGGGAGAAGAGAGAAATGAGAGCAAATTTCTATTCAGCACTTACTCTGGGCCAGAAACTGTGCTCAGTCTGATTAAGAGACCATGGTTGCTTTCCAGGAGCTAAGTGACTTTGCTCAAATATCCCCCTAATGCAAGCATCTTCTAAGTCTTCTGATTAACAAGCTTCTTCTATGATGTTCCAACACTCAAAATCAATCCTTCTCCTAAAAAAAGGAATTCAAAAGAAAGAAAATTTTAAATAAATTCTTCTAGTTTTTTCTAACCTTCTTTTGTTGTGAAAATTTGAGTTTATTTCATCATCACCTATATGAATGAGATCAGAATAACATTTACTGAGCATCTATTCTATATTAGTTATTCTGCTAGGTTATGGTGTTATAGAAATGTGTGTATCATCTGATTCAGCTGTTTCTCTGATGTATCAGTATTAAAGAACACCAGTAATTTACGAGTCCCCAAGTCAGTGGATTTTTCTCAGGTTTCCTTTTTATCTTTTGCTGCTTTTGACCCCAGTGACCAACTCTTCATCCTTCAGATTTTAACTTTATGTGCTGTACTTCCATTCATCTGAGTTCCGTCTCTATTTTCATGACTATATCCTTTACATCTGCAGCCCATGAAACATGGGAGAAGAGACAACTGGACTCTAGAAATCCTATGTTTCATAGGCTGCAAATGTAAAGGATGTAGTCATGAAAGATGCATGTTTTAATTTTCCCATGTTATAATTATGATCATCCTCTTAATGGCTTTAATTCTAGTTTCTGTTCATTCTAATCAGTAGGTATCTCTGATGGTAGGGCTTAACCCAGCTTTCTCATTCCTACAGTGAACAGACTGATCAAGACCATCTTCACATTTTTCCTTTAAGTTCTTTCTTTTGTGATCTAAATCCACATCTCTAATTCTCAACCCTTTTGTAGATTCCAGGCTGACATTTCCAAATTGTCCTGCAGTTGGTTTAACCTACCAGGTTTAAACGTTGACCCTCCCATCTTCTACCTCAAGGCTTGCTCCTCTTCCTGATTTCCTTAGTTCTGCTAATACCCCTCCCTGAATCATTCAGGTTTGACCACTGGATTCCACTTTGGCTCCGTCATCTTCTCTCTCTTCTTGTCCAATCCATCACCAGGTTAAGACCTGTTCCCCTACCAGCTCTTTCTCTTTTTTACAGTAGGAATCATCTTTTCGGATAAATTTCCCGCCCCCTTAATACCTCGTATACAACCTTGCACAGAGCAAGTGCTCAGGAAATTTTCGTTAAAAGGAGCATCTCATTCTCTTTCTCGTCTAGCTGCTGTCAATACTTGTTCAGAAATGTTGAGTCATAATTAAAGCCAATAAAATGAGAATCAGAGCAACATTCTCTTTTTTTCTACCCATAGCTTAAGTACAACATTTAAACCACCTGAATTCGAATCAACTGGTTAGAAAAACAATGCTGTTCTTCGAGCCCTTATGTAACATAAATTCAGTGAAAATCTGCTCAAACCAAACTCTAATTAAAGGTTTTAGCTGCCAAATAATATGTTCTGGTTAAAGCCAAGTTAGTATTATGGAGTGTTTCATGAATAACAGCACAAGCTTTATACTTTGCTGTTGATTTTCTCATGGGGAACTCATGTAAAGGAGAGTGATACCTCCCTGTTGACTTTAACTTTTAGAAATGCAAAGCATGCTGAAATTGTACATAATTCTCTTCTAAAGAAAAGGAAATAGCATTTCAGTGGTTTTCCTCAGTGTCTTACTGAGTTATGGTAGAGCACAATTATGTCTGTTAAATTGATTTACCAGATGGAAGGTTACATTTTATATTTAGCTGATTAAGTTGTAGGAGAGTAGAATTATATCTCATACCATAAAGATCATACGTAAACGTAAAAATATTTTAATTAACTACATTTTGAAAGTGACTGATTAGAGGTCTAAACTGTTTTATTTCACTCCTTTTAGTTACATTGCACCAAAAGGGGAAATCGTTCTTAGAAATGGGCCTTATCATACAGTTATTTGGCTTATTAACTTAATACCTCAAATGGAATATGTTTTTTTAAAAAAAAAGTAAAATGTTCCCACTTCAGTGAGTTTTGGAAATTGCTTGCTTTTGACGCTATTTAGAATGTACAAAGTACTCAGCATTTGGGGGTTAAAATAAATGATCCTTAACTTACACACTTATGGAACGTTAACAGAAAAATTTAAAAGAGAAAAGCTACATTTTTGTATTTTTTTCTTTTTTGGATATTTTTACAAATAAGTAAATATATTAATAAAAGCTTTACTTTTTATAAAAAATTATATCTGATCAAGTGTTAAATATTAATTTTAAGGAAATTATTGTCTTGGTATTTTTGCTAAGCAATGGGCATATATCATTAATAGTTTTCTTTAATATCCTACTTCCTTACCTAAAAACAATACAAAAAAATATAGCACAGTGAAATCTGATCTAGTCAGAACCAGTATTTCAGGATATTCAGACTTCCAAAGCAATGCCAACTTTGGAATTTATTAGACTGCTGTATTGACTTCTTATGACTCCTGTAATAAATTAGCACAAACTTAGTTACTTAAAACAACCCATATTTATTATCTTACTATACTGGAGATCAGAAATCTAAAATGAGTCTCACCTGGCTAAAATTGAGGTGTTAGCAGGGCTGTGTTCCTTTCTGGAAGCCCTAGGAGGAAGTCTATCCACTTGCTTTTGTCAGCTTCTGAGGGCCACCCACACTCTCTGGCTTGTGCCCCCCTTCCATCTTCAAAGCCAGAAATGACTAGGTGAGTCTTTGTTGCCTTGCATTACTCCCGATACTCACTATTCTGCCTCTTTCTTCCATATGTTCAGAGGATCCTTGTGATTATATTGAGCCCACCTGGATAATCCAGGATAATCACCTCATCTTTAAATCAGCCGATTAGCAATCTTAAATCCATTTGCAACCTTAATATCTTTTTTACCATGTAAAGTGACAGTCACAAGTTCTGGGGAGTGGGACATAGACATCTTTGTCCTGGAAGTATTATTCTGCCTACCACAACTACTTAAGAGTTTTATAGGATGATGTTTGCTAAAGCATACCTTGATTTACTACCTCTTTACCTTTTTTTGCGGGGTGGGGGGGCCGTGCTGCATGGCTTGTGGGATCTTAGCTCCCCAACCAGAGATTGAACCCACACCCTCGGCAGTGAATGTGTGGAGTCCTAACCACTGGACCACCAGGGAATTCCCTCTTTACCTTTTTGTTTGAGGTTTATTTAACCAGACAATCACCCAGAGAAAATTGGCTAAATAGAAGGTATTTAACTGAAGGTCTGTCTAGAGATGGTCTCTGGGTGACCTTAATAAATCCAAAGGCAAAATATTACCTTTTACATCATTCTCAAATAGATAATAGTGTTTCCTTATAAATATGTATTATAAAGAAAATTTATGATAAAGATAATAAAGCTGTGAATTCCATCGAGGCAGAAGTGAATTACCAAGAACATTCCAGAACCATGAAGTTTACAAAGTCAAACTTGCAAAAGAAAATAAATAATAACAAGACCTGCCCAAATGACTTGGAAAGTTTTGAAACAGGAAAAGAAGAGCAGGAAGCAAGTTGGCATTTGAGCTGGGTGGAGGACAAACTCCTGTTGACCAGAAGTCAGTGATGTTGCGCCATGGCAACTAGATGTATCTCAGGGGGTTCTGAAGGGCCCAAAAGACTAGTGGTTGCACCTAAAGACTTGAAATTATATTGAAGCTGATAGCAGTTCTAAGCAGCAGTAATTAAGCCTTAAAATATATGTACATGACTAGACTGACCAGAAAGCCAGTAAAAACTAAACTGAACAATGTGATTCCCTAAAGAGACTAATGGAACCACTTCTACATATGACCTAATCCAGAAATCTGGCAGTCACACTGAGCTACTGGCTCCCCTTCATCTCATCAGATACAAGCTTCCGTCATTGCTTGCTCTTAGACTTCCTCTTTCTCATCATGTCTTCTGTTGTAGTTCAGTACCCATTTCGTCATATCCCCATTCCAAGTATTGACCATTCTCTGATTTCAGCATAGCCTTGTCCAGTCAACCCTATGTCTTTTTAAACTTTAAATCTAGTCTTCCTATCCTCCTACTTACATGTCAGTTAATACCTCTTCTATTATGTACAAGGCTAAAGTCCTTCCATGGCAAGCACAAACTCTCTTTTTTCACCCTCCCTCCCTCACCTTCCCCCCTCCACCACCTCATTCTCCTTTGTCCTAACAGTACCTAACAGTTTGCAGTTCCATGAATAAGTCTTTCTGTTTCACACTCACACAAGCCATTTATACCTGGTTTTCCACAAGGTCCTTGCTAAAATGTATGCTTGAGTAATTCATACTCATCTATCAGTGCTCAGCTGATACATGCTTCCCTTTGTTAAGCTTTAGTTGGTGCCTTCCCATCACCCACCAGGCTACCCTAAATACTCACTACATTCTTTATGCCAGTATATATGCCCAAATATACCTGGACAATTCTCTGTGCATATATGTCTATATTAAAATTAAAATTCTCTACTTAGCTGAGAAGTTTCTTAAGGTTAATATCTATAGCTTGTTTTGTATTGTATCCCCAGCATCTTCAGAGAGCTCATATTAGGCACTGAATAAACTTCTCTTATAGGAATAAATAAATATATAGAATAAGATAGGAGCTAATATACGTCTCTTTAGGTATTTAAAAATATGGGCAGATTCTTCATGAAATAATTTTTAAGAATTTAATTTGCAGTAATATTTTGTAGTGAAGAGATTGCTTTTGGATGGCTATCACTAGGCAAGTCAGAAGGAAAAGTAAACAGAATAACAGGTTAGAGAATGATGTTATAGTTTTATGGGAATGAACTGAAAATTTTCTGATAAACATCAGAGACAAAAAAATTAAAAGTCATACAATTGAAGAAAGTAAGTTATATGGCATTCAAAATTAGACGGTGATTTGCTCTATTTACTATTTATCATTTTAATCAATACTCCTGAACTCTTTAAGGTCGGGAGAATGGATGATATTGTCCATATTTGCAGGCGTAAATACTGAGGCACAACGACATTAAATAATGCTTTACCCAAATCACACAGTTAGTGTGGTACAGTCAAGACTGGAAAACAACTCCAGACTCTTATGAATATAACCAGGTAAGTTCATGCTGAGAGCACAAATGCGTACAATAAACCTTAGGTTTATGGTATACTCAGGGAGTTATTAGCAGATAGGTGTTAGTTTTCTGGACCATACCATCCCGACTATAAGGTTGTTTTCTGGGAAAAATTGTGTGCTGTTCCAGCATGTGCCCCTATAAAATAGCAGGGCTGCCCCAGTGCAGATCTTACCTGCTAAGATGGTCCTTGCCCTGCCATGAAAGCAGTTCACACCTATGTTTATACATGTAGCTCTTATAAAGTGTGTGGGTAGAAAGTATGTTATAAGTTTTACATCCACAAATAAAACTACTTTTTGTGACATTTCTATTCAAAAGAGTATATAAAAGATACATCTAGTAGAGGAGGTGAATAAAACTATAGAGTGCTCAGTGTAATTTTTGTGTATGTGTACACAGACCAGATTAGTTCATTACTTAAAGAAGATTAATAATGTAATTAATTTTCAATTCTATTTTTCAGTATGAAATTTTAGAACTCAAGAGGACTTTTAGAAAAAAAAATATGAATATATCTATAAATACAGACTCCCCGCAGAGTATTACATTATTTAAGCTGTGAAATACTTGTTCAGAAATAAGACTTTATTATAAACCCTTAGGCTCTAGGTTAAAAAACATTATTTTAGAAACTGTATTGAAGAAGATTGAAACGTGCTCCTAATCAAGTTTGTTTTATTGAAGTCATAATTCAAAATTTTGCTATATTTTCAAAATACAGATTTTCAAAACTTATTTTTGCTTAGGTAAGTAAAATATTTTATATTTGAAAAAATTAAAGTGTATAAAGGAATTAACTTTGAAGGTATTCTAGACTGTATAGGATGTGGATTTCCTTGACTCCAAAACCTGGTATTTTTGATGCTTGCCAGAAAAATGAAATTCCTTCTGCATTCCACACCTGATCTATAAGACCTCTTGCCATAAAGTTCAGCATCAAGAAATTCTTAGAAATTAAAGAAGTTGAAGTTCAGCTAGTTCTCTTCTCAGCAACGTTTGAAACCTGGTCTTTTACTGTAAGTTTCCCTTCATGCTTGGCTATATGCGAGCATTCATTTTTTTCATTCAACAGCTGTTTATTGAGACCCACCATGAGGCTATGTAGTTGTTCAGTCCTGAGAGTAGACACAGGAGTAATTGTTGCATTTACTATTCCGAGTGCTATGTGTGGTAATTTCAGTGAAACAGTGAGGGTTAGAGCCATATTGCAGTGGTTTGAGGTTAGGAAGCAGTGGTGGCAAGTGTAAAGCTACTTAAAAAAAAAAAAAAACTTGACTGTGAATTAAAGTATAAATGCAGACAGTAGCTAATAATATCTGTATCTCAGGAGGGCTTATTTTTATCTGAATGGGAAAAATCTGAGCATGTCTACATGCTGAGAAGAAAGCCAGCAGAGAGAGGGAGTTTGAAGTTACAGATTGAGTAACCTCTGTTAGTATTGCATAATTTAGCTAAATTTTGCTTGGCATTTAATTTTTTTTAAATTTATTTTTAATTTATTTTTATTTTTGGCTGCATTGGGTCTTCGTTGATGTGTGCGGGCTTTCTCTAGTTGCGGTGAGCGGGGGCTACTCTTCGTTGCAGTGTGTGGGCTTCTCACTGCGGTGGCTTCTCTTGTTGTGGAGCACGGGCTCTAGGCACGAGGGCTTCAGTAGTGTTGGCATGTGGGCTTCAGTAGTTGTGGGTCATGGACCCTAGAGCACAGGCTCAGTAGTTGTGGCGCATGGGCTTAGTTGCTCTGTGGCACATGGGATATTCCCGGACCAGGGCTTGACTCTGTGTCCCCTGCATTGGCAGGCGGATTCTCAACCACTGCACCACCAGGCAAGCCCTGACATTTATTTTTGAAGCTTTGTCTTCCACTTAGTATCCTTTCCCCACCCTGCTAGCATATTTAATACCCATCCCTTACATTTGCCAGCATCTTCCCCTGGACAGGGTTGTTTCCTCAGCCTAGAACTGCACTTCCCTCCCACCTCTGCCTGTCAGGATCTCTCTGTCCCCAGGATTTCCCCTCAAGGCAAATGAATCTCTGCCTCCCAGCCCCAAAGCTCTGCTTACACCTATCACATGGCATTGATGACAGTGTGTCATTTGGTCTTGCTAGACCAGGAATGCCTAGGAGAAAGAGGCTCTCTGGTCTATCTCTGAGACAGTTGCCTCAGCACTTAACACACCCCTTTTCCCATTCATTGACTCATTCATTCAATAAATAACTAATGGGTTTAATCTATGTGGTAGGTACTGTATATGTGCCGAATAAACAGTGGACATGTGTCCACAACAGTGGACATAACTAGACATGTTCCCACTACTCATGGAACTTGCAACTTTGGTTCTCGGTATTATTTAATAGCTCTTAAACTTAATTAAACAATGGAACCAACTGAAAAGAAAGTTTCATTTTAACTATAAAAAGTGATGAAATATATCTCATTATTATTATTTGCTTATTATCACTTATTATTATTTGTTTCTGTCCAGAATCACATTGTTTGATTAAAGTATCTCATCTGTTAAAAAATGGCAATTTGTACTTTAAATGTCATAAAAATTTTTTAAACAGTTATTTCTTCTTCTGTCCTAGTATTAAAAACAAAACCAAAAACCCAGCCTTGAGTAGCCATTTGTGTATTCATTCACTCAGTAGACTTTTTCTGAGTGCTGACTAAGCCAGCTGAGTACCAGGCACTGCAGAGAAATACTGTGAGGAAAAGGAAACAGGATTCAGCACAGAGTCCTGCTGCTGGGCTGAGGAAACTCAGTGCCCTGTCGTGGGCTTTTGAGCTTTAGAGGTGCCTGCTCTGGCTCACGAGATGAAGCATCCACAGATGCTAAGGGAGAATACCAACCCAGAGCTAGCAGCCCTTCCACTCTAGACCGAGCTCCTGTTAACCAGGACCTCCATTTTGTTTTCCCATACTGCTCTGCGCTACTTCCCGGGACTCCGTCATACTCTCTGCCCTTTATACCCACTGATTTTTTTTTTTCACAAGAAAGTTGTTGTCATTGTTGTTTTCATATGAATTTAATTTCTGTTTACATTGATGGAAGGAAATACAAATGGACATGTAGATTCACAACCATGTGTGCTACTGTGCTTCGAAAGCAAAGCATTGTAGATCACCTAAATGCCCAAATGTTATCAAATGCTTACATAAAATATTGCATATTCACATGTAAATATGGCTGAATAATATATGGTATATCCACATAATGTATTTTTAAAAGACTATGTAATTGCTTGGGAAAAGATTCATGATAGATTTTTAAATGAAAAACAGAATAAATGTAATCATTTCAAGGAATAGATAATTACTGGGATAATTACATAGTACCTTATTAAGTGAACAAACAAGATATTATTATAAATGTAATATGATTCTCATTTTCAAATACTTTTATAAATACAACGCAAAGGATACATGAGTAGGGTATATACTCAGTTTGTCCTGTTTCCAAAAATTTCAAACATGCATGATTCACATAATTAGAAGAAAGCAATAAATGTAATTACAAAACACTTTTCAGAAGATCACACTATAAATTGAGTAACATTTACCAATGTGCGTTTTGAAGAAGAATAATTCTCTTTGAACAAATAGACATAATTAGCGTGTTCTAAATAAGAAGATGGATGGTTGTCTACATTAATATTTCTGAAACTAAAAGAAGAGTATTATAATTTGTCCAGGAAATTGCATTTATATATTACCATAAACGTGGCTAGCTATTAGAAGCTAAAATTTCCCAATAACTGGTTTCTGAAAAAACTTTTATATATATACATATATACATATCATTAAATGATTGTGATTAGAAAGAGTTAGACTAGACATTTTGCTTCTCAATATCAAAATGTATAAAATCTGACTCATAACATTGAAGATTCATATTATCCAAGCCCCCAAAAAAGCATAAGTTGTATTAGATTTACTATATTTTTCTGAATGCTAATTTGAAAATACATGGCCTTTGTCTAGTTATGAGATTTTTAAATTAGAGTAAGCTATATCTTTATTTTTATTTTTTTTTAACATCTTTATTGGAGTATAACTGCTTTACAATGGTGTGTTACTTTCTGCTTTATAACAAAGTGAATCAGCTATACATATACATATATCCCCATTTCTCCTCCCTCTTGCGTCTCCCTCCCACCCTCCCTATCCCACCCCTCTAGGTGGTTACAAAGCATGGAGCTGATCTCCCTGTGCCATGTGACTGCTTCCCACTAGCTTTCTCTTTTACATTTGGTAGTATATATAAGTCCATGCACTCTCTCACTTCGTCCCAGCTTACCCTTCCCCCTCCCCATGTCCTCAAGTCCATTCTCTACATCTGTGTCTTTATTCCTGTCCTGCCCCTAGGTTCTTCAGAACTTTTTTTTTAGATTCCATATATATGTGTTAGCATATGGTATTTATTTGTCTCTTTCTGACTCACTTCACTCTGTATGACAGACTCTAGGTCCATCCACCTCACTACGAATAACTCAAATTCGTTTCTTTTTATGGCTGAGTAATATTCCATTGTATATATGTGCCACATCTTTTTTATCAATTCATCTGTTGATGAACACTTAGTTTGCTTCCATGTCCTGGCTATTGTAAATAGAGCTACAATGAACCTTGTGGTACATGACTCTTTTTGAATTATGGTTTTCTCAGGGTATATGCCCAGTAGTGGGATTGCTGGGTCGTATGGCAGTTCAATTTTTAGTTTCTTAAGAAACCTCCATACTGTTCTCCTTAGTGGCTGTATCAATTTACATTCCCACCAACAGTGCAAGAGGGTTCCGTTTTCTCCACACCCTTTCCAGCATTTATTGTTTCTAGATTTTTTGATGATGGCCGTTCTGACTGGTGTGAGGTGATACCTCATTGTAGTTTGATTTGCATTTCTCTAATGATTAGTGATGTTGAGCTTCCTTTCATGTGTTTGTTGGCAATCTGTATATCTTCTTTGGAGAAATATCTGTTTAGGTCTTCTGCCCATTTTTGGATTGGGTTGTTTTTTTGATATTGAGGTGCATGAGCTGCTTGTAAATTTTGAAGATTAATCGTTTGTCAGTTGCTTCATTTCCAAATCTTTTCTCCCATTCTAAGGATTGTCTTTCTTTTTGTCTTGTTTATGGTTTCCTTTATTGTGCAAAAGCTTTTAAGTTTCATTAGGTCCCATTTGTTTATTTTTGTTTTTATTTCCATTTCTCTAGGAGGTGGGTTAAAAAGGATCTAGCTGTGATTTATGTCAGAGTGTTCTGCCTATGTTTTCCTCTAAGAGTTTTACAGTGTCTGGCCTTACATTTAGGTCTTTAATCCATTTTTAGTTTATTTTTGTGTATGGTGTTAAGGAGTGTTCTAATTTCATTCTTTCGCATGTAGCTGTACAGTTTTCCCAGCACCACTTATTGAAGAGGCTGTCTTTTCTCCACTGTATATTCTTGCCTCCTTTATCAAAGATAAGGTGACTATATGTGTGTGGGTTTATCTCCGGGCTTTCTATCCTGTTCCATTGATCTATATTTCTGTTTTTGTGCCAGTACCATACTGTCTTGATTACTGTAGCTTTGTAGTATAGTCTGAAGTCAGGGAGCCTGATTCCTCCAGCTCTGTTTTTCTTTCTCAAGATTGCGTTGGCTATTCGGAGTCTTTTGTGTTTCCATACAAATGGTGAAATTTTTTGTTCTAGTTCTTTGAAAAATGCCATTGGTAGTTTGATAGGGATTGCACTGAATCTGTAGATTGCTTTGGGTAGTATAGTCATTTTCACAATGTTGATTCTTCCAGTCCAAGAACGTGGTATATCTCTCCATCTGTTTGTATCATCTTTAATTTCTTTCATCAGTGTCTTATAGTTTTCTGCATACAGGTCTTTTGTCTCCTTAGGTTGGTTTATTCCTAGGTATTTTATTCTTTTTCTTGCAATGGTAAATGGGAGTGTTTCCTTAATTTCTCTTTCAGATTTTTCATCATTAGTGTATAGGAATGCAAGATTTCTGTACATTAATTTTGTAGCCTGCTACTTTACCAAATTCATTGATTAGCTCTAGTAGTTTTCTTAGCGTCTTTAGGATTCTCTATGTATAGTATCATGTCATCTGCAAACAGTGACAGCTTTACTTCTTCTTTTCCAATTTGAATTCCTTTTATTTCTTTTTCTTCTCTGATTGCTGTGGCTAAAATGTCCACAACTATGTTGAATAACAGTGGTGAGAGTGGGCAACCTTGTCTTGTTCCTGATCTTAGTGGAAATGGTTTCAGTTTTTCACCATTGAGAATGATGTTGGCTGTGGGTTTGTCATATATGGCCTTTATTATGTTCAGGTAAGTTCCCTCTATGCCTACTTTCTGGAGAGTTTTTATCATATATGGGTGTTGAATTTTGTCAAAAGCTTTTTCTGCATCTATTGAGATGATCGTATGGTTTTTATCCTTCAATTTGTTAATATGGTGTATCACATTGATTCATTTGCATATATTGAAGAAACCTTGCATTCCTGGGATAAATCCCACTTGATCATGGTGTATGATCCTTTTAATGTGCTGTTGGATTCTGGTTGCTAATATTTTGTTGAGGATTTTTGCATCTATGTTCATCAGTGATATTGGCCTGTAGTTTTCTTTCTTTGTGACATATTTGTCTGGCTTTGCTATCATGGTGATGGTGGCCTCGTAGAATGAGTTTGGGAGTGTTCTTCCCTCTGCTATATTTTGGAAGATTTTGAGAAGGGTAGGTGTTAGCTCTTCTCTAAGTGTTTGATAGAATTTGCCTGTGAAGCCATCTGGTCCTGGGCTTTTGTTTGTTGGAAGATGTTTAATCACATTCTCAATTTCAGTGCTTGTGCCTGGTCTGTTTATATTTTCTATTTCTTCCTGGTTGAGTCTTGGAAGGTTGTGCTTTTCTCAGAATTTGTCCATTTCTTCCAGGTTGTCCATTTTATTGGCAAGAAGTTGCTTGTAGTAATCTCTCATGGACCTATGTATTTCTGCTGTGTTAGTTGTTACTTCTCCTTTTTCATTTCTAATTCTATTGATTTGAGTCTTCTCCCTTTTTCTCTTGATGAGTCTGGCTAATGGTTTATCAATTTGTTTATCTTCTCAAAGAACAAGCTTTTAGTTTTATTGATCTTTGCTCTTGTTTCCTTCATTTCTTTTTCATTTATTTCTGATCTGATATTTATGATTTCTTTCCTTCTGCTAACTTGGTTTTTTTTTTTTGTTGTTCTTTCTCTAATTGCTTTAGGTGTAAGTTTAGGTTGTTTATTTGAGATGTTTTTTGTTTCCTGAGGTAGGATTGTATTACTCTAAACTTCCCTCTTAGAACTGCTTTTGCTGCATCCCATAGGTTTTGGGTTGTTGTGTTTTCATTGTCATTTGTTTCTAGGTATTTTTTGATTTCTGAAGTGATCTCTTGGTTATTTAGTAGTGTATTGTTTAGCCTCCATGTGTTTGTATTTTTTACAGATTTTTTTCCTGTAATTGATATCTAGCCTCATAGCATTGTGGTCAGAAAAGATACTTGACACAATTTCAATTTTCTTAAATTTACCAAGGCTTGATTTGTGACCCAAGATATGATCTATCCTGGAGAATGTTCCATAAGCACTTGAGAAGAAAGTGTATTCTGTTGTTTTTGGATGGAATGTCCTATAAATATCAATTAAGGCCATCTTGTTTAATGTATCATTTAAAGCCTGTGTTTCCTTATTTATTTTCATTTTGGATGATCTGTCCATTGGTGAAAGTGGGGTAAGTCCCCTACTATGATTGTGTTACTGTCGATTCCCCATTTTAAGTCTGTTAGCATTTGCCTTACATATTGACGTGCTCCTATGTTGGGTTCATAAATATTTACAATTGTTATATCTTCTACTTGGGTTGATCCCTTGATCATTATGTAGTGTCCTTCTTTGTCTCTTTTAATAGTCTTTATTTTAAAGTGTATTTTGTCTGATATGAGAATTGCTACTCCAGCTTTCTTTTGATTTCCATTTGCATGGAATATCTTTTTCCATCCCCTCACTTTCAGTCTGTATGTGTCCCTAGGTGTGAAGTGGGTCTCTTGTAGACAGCATATATATAGGTCTTGTTTTTGTATCCATTCAGCCAGTCTATGTCTTTTGGTTGGAGCATTTAATCCATTTACATTTAAGGTAATTATTGATATGTATGTTCCTATTACCATTTTCTTAATTGTTTTGGGTTTGTTATTGTGGGTATTTTCCTTCTCTTATGTTTCCTGCCTAGAGAAGTTCCTTTAGGATTTGTTGTAAAGCTGGTTTGGTGGTGCTGAATTCTCTTACCTTTTGCTTTTCTGTAAAGGTTTTAATAACTCGGTTGAATCTGAATGAGATCCTTGCTGGGTAGAGTAATCTTGGTTGTAGGTTTTTCCCTTTCATCACTTTAAATATGTCCTGCCCCTCCCTTCTGGCTTGCAGAGTTTCTGCTGAAAGATCAGCTGTTAACCTTATGGGGATTCCCTTGTATGCTATTTATTGTTTTTCCCTTGCTGCTTTTAATATTTTTTCTTTGTATTTAATTTTTGTTAGTTTGATTAATATGTGTCTTGGGGTGTTTCTCCTTGGATGTATCCTGTATGGGACTCTCTGCACTTCCTGAACTTAATTGACTATTTCCTTTCCCATATTAGGGAAGTTTTCAAGTATAATCTCTTCAAATATCTTCTCAGTCCCTTTCTTTTTCTCTTCTTCTTCTGGGACCCATATAATTCTAATGTTGGTGCGTTTAATGTTGTCCCAGAGGTCTCTGAGACTGTCCTCAATTCTTTTCATTCTTTTTCCTTTATTCTGTGCTGCAGTAGTTATTTCCACTTTTTTTTTTAATTAATTAATTAATTAATTTATGTCTGTGTTGGGTCTTCGTTTCTGTGCGAGGGCTTTCTCTAGTTGTGGCAAGTGGGGGCCACTCTTCATCGCGGTGCGCGGGCCTCCCACCATCGCGGCCTCTCTTGTTGCGGAGCACAGGCTCAGCAATTGTGGCTCACGGGCCCAGTTGCTCCGCGGCATGTGGGATCCTCCCAGACCAGGGATCGAACCCGTGTCCTCTGCATTGGCAGGCAGATTCTCAACCACTGCGCCACCAGGGAAGCCCCTATTTCCACTATTTTATCTTCCATTTGTGCATTCTTCTGCCTCAGTTATTCTGCTATTGATTCCTTCTAGAGAATTTTTCATTTCATTTATTGTGTTGTTCATCATTGTTTTCTCTTTAGTTCTTCTAGGTCCTTGTTAAACATTTCTTGTATTTTCTCCATTCTATTTCCAAGGTTTTGGATCATCTTTACTATCATTACTCTGAATTCTTTTTCAGGTAGACTGCCTATTTCCTCTTCATTTGGTTGGTCTGGTGGGTTTTTACCTTGCTCCTTCATCTGCTGTGTGTTTCTCTGTCTTCTCATTTTGCTTAACTTACTCTGTTTGGGGTCTCCTTTTCACGGGCTGCAGGTTTGTAGTCACTGTTGTTTTTGGTGTCTGTCCTCAGTGGCTTCAGTGGGTTGTGTAGGCTTCCTGGTGGAGGGGACTAGTGCCTGTGTTCTGGTGAATGAGGCTGGATCTTGTCTTTCTGGCGGGCAGGTTCCCATCCGGTGGTGTGTTTTGGGGTTGTGTGACCTTATTATGATTTTAGTCCTCTCTGCTAAAATGTGGGGTTGTGTTCCTGTCTTGCTAGTTGTTTGGCATAGGTTGTCCAGCACTGGAGGTTGCTGGTCGTTGAGTGGAGCTGGGTCTTAGCATTGAGATGGAGATCTCTGGGACAGCTTTCGCCGTTTGATGTTACATGGAGCCGAGAGGTCTCTGGTGGGCCAATGTACTGGACTCGGCTCTCCCACATCAGAGGCACAGGCCTGACAGCCGGCCAGAGCACCAAGACCCTGTCAGCCACACGGCTCACAAGAAAAGGGAGAAAAAAAGAAAGAAACAAACAAATTTTAAAAAAACAAAATAAAATAAAGTTATTAAAATAAAAAGTAATTATTAAAAATAAAAATAATTAAAAAGTAATAAAAAAAAGAAAATATCAACCAAACCAAAAAGCAAATCCACCAGTGATAACAAGTGCTAAAAACTATACTAAAAAAAAAAAAAAAAAAACGGACAGACAGAATCCTAGGACAAATGGTAAAAGAAAAGCTATACAGACAAAATCACATGCAGAAGCACACACATACACACTCACAAAAAGAGAAAAAGGGAAAATATATATATTTCTTTGCTGCCAAAGTCCACCTTCTCAATTTGGGATGATTTGTTGTCTATTCAGGTATTCCACAGATGCAGGGTACATCAAGTTGATCGTGGAGATTTAATCCGCTGCTCCTGAGGCTGCTGGGAGAGATTTCCCTTTCTCTTCTTTGTTCGCACAGCTCCTGGGGTTCAGCTTTGTGTTTGGCCCCGCCTCTGCGTGTAGGTCGCCTGAGGGCATCTGTTTCCTGCCCAGACAGGACGGGGTTAAAGTAGCAGCTGATTCGGGGGCTCTGGCAGAGACCGGTGTGATGTTGCACCAGCCTGAGGCACGCCGTGCATTCTCCCTGGGAAGTTGTCCCTGGATCACGGGACCGTGGCAGTGGCGGGCTGCACAGGCTCCCGGGAGGGGCGGTGTGGAGAGTGACCTGTGCTCGCACACAGGCTTCTTGGTGGTGGCAGCAGCAGCCTTAGCGTCTCAAGCCCATCTCTGGGGTCCACGCTGATAGCCGCGGCTTCTGCCTGTCTCTGGAGCTCGCTTAGGCGGCGCTCTGAATCCCCTTTCCTCACGCACCCTGAAACAGTGGCCTCTTGCCTCTTCAGCAGCTGCAGACTTTTTCCTGGACTCCCTCCCGGCTAGCTGTGGCGCACTAGCCCCTTCAGGCTGTGTTCACGCCGCCAACCCCAGTCCTCTCCCTGCGATCGGACTGAAGCCCGAGCCTCAGCTCCCAGCCCCCACCCACCCTGGCAGGTGAGCAGACAAGCCTCTCGGGCTGGTGAGTGCTGGTCGGGACTGATCCTCTGTGCGGGAATCTCTCCGCTTTGCCCTCCGCACCCCTGTTGCTGCGCTCTCCTCCACGGCTCCGAAGCTTCCCCCCGCCCCTGCCATCCCCCATCTCCGCCCGCGAAGGGGCTTCCTAGTGTGTGGAAACCTTTCCTCCTTCACAGCTCCCTCCCAGAGGTGCAGGTCCCGTCCCTATTCTTTTGTCTCTGTTTTTTCTTTTTTCTTTTGCCCTACCCAGGTACATGGGGAGTTTCTTGCCTTTTGGGAGGTCTGAGGTCTTCTGCCAGCATTCAGTAGGTGTTCTGCGTGAGTTGTTCCACTTGTAGATGTATTTCTGATGTATTTGTGGGGAGGAAGGTGATCTCCATGTCTTACTCCTCCACCATCTTGAAGGTCTCCCTCACTATATCTTTAGATCAACTAGATAAGAGAATTTACTTGTGTTCCCAAAGTGTCTTTTCATAATTGTAATGATCATTTGATTGAACAGTTCACACATGACAAGGAATACTACAGTGTTAGTGTAAAAGTGACTTGGGCAGGAACTACTCCAGGAAACCTAATATTCAGAAAGGACATTCAAAATAGAGTGAATGGGTCATAGATTATACCTGCTTGGTTCTAAGTGACAGAGTGTCAGAATATGGCAGCTCCAAGGTAGCCCTGTGGGTGGGAAATAGCAGGAGAAATCCAGGAGAGAGGGAGGCTAGGTTGATAAACTGATAGATATCTAGTCCAGTAGGGAAGAATAGACAATGCCAGAGAAGGGATCTGACACTGGCTGTGGAAGCTTGACCTTCACCTATGATTGTAGTGCTAAACATGGAGGTGGAATTGTTGAGTATCTTAAATATTCATTAATATTAAGATACATTTCTTAATCTAGTACTTAATCTTGATAGATCATTAATGATCTTAATTAATATCATTAATCATTACTCAATGGAAACATCTTTCTTTTCTCCTTATGATCATATCCAATGAGAATGAATAACTTCTTTATACCATGATACGTAGTTATTGAATTTTTGTCTAAATTACTGATGTAAAGAATATTCATAAGTTAAGATTAAAAATGAGCAGAAACAAAATGCACAAAGTAGGTAATCATTCTTAGTAAAACAGGATGTATTTAAGACATAGAGTAAGTAGAGTAGAAATTATAAACACGCAAGTAAAAAAAGTGCAGAAAGTATGGAAAGTCAGTTATTAACCATAAAGTATTTTAAATACACTAAGTGAAATATCAGAAAAGGACCATCATTATTTTTGTTGTTGTTATAGATACTATTGCCCTAAGCAAAAGGAGTAAACCACTTTTAGCCTTCTATCCCTCTGCTTACATTTTAATTTTATTCGTTTTGTTTTATTTTAATATAAGTTTGGTGGTCTTATATGTGGACACAATTAAACATTCGTTTATTCAACATCTCTCTATTGAACAACTTTTTTGTGATGGCCAGTTGAGCTAGGAATTTCATTCTACCCCTTTAATCTTCCACCATGATGTATCCATATATATCATCTACCGTAGATGACAAAATGATTCATGGAGATCAAAAAACTCACCCAGGTTTGCTGGGTGTTAGTACATGAAAAAGTTAGCATTGAAATCTGAGTCTAGTTTGTTTGTGTCAGAGTCCCATTTGCTCCTGCAAAAGATAGTTTCCACGTTCGTATGTGTGTACACATGCAAAAATGACACCTCCACACTCAAATACATGCTCAACACACCAATCTCTTAGAGAAATGACAAGTCTGGGCCTTGTCACTTACTGTGCCTTAGAATCCTAATTTTTTAACTTGTGCTTCTTCTACCTAACTTTTCTATTTCTTTCCCATTGTTTATTTTCATACCCACTGATACCTAAGTTCGTTCTGCACCATGGAGATCAGTATGAGAGGAAAGATTCAAATATATTTAACTCATAAGGCATTCTTCACATGTTTTCTGTTTCCTTCATTCACTTTTTTTTTAAGTGAAAAGAGAAAAAGGTTTTAGTTCTCTCCTCTTTACCATTGTTTTCATTTAAATATTTATAATCAATTTTTTATGCAGTGTTTTCATCTCAGCAAACAAATGCATGCAGATGGGCACACATGCACTAAAAGCTTGCCTTCTGTTTTTGTGATTAATTGAGATGTAGAGAGTGATGGGTGTGGGGTAAAAATAGAAATGCAATTAGTGCAGCTAGGCATGAAATACATTCAAATACAAGCAGAATGTCTCCCCAGTTAGTGATCTCTTTCTGGGCTCTTGAGGATTTTCCTCCCATTAGTAAGTCACTGGAATGGAAATCTTCAGCCTTTGGGGATACCAGAGCATTAAACATGGAATTAACTCTTAACTGCAAACTGAGTCAGCTCAATAGGTCATTAATTCTACTGCTTGGGTATATATCATGCTGAGCTTTGGTGTGTGGGCTTCTGAAATGTTAGGAGTGAGTTTATAAAGCATTGCAAGAACTAAATGATGGTTATCTATCATTCCAACCTTTGCCTTCACCACTTAGATACTAATATATCTGGTGACTCAAAATCAGAATTGAAATGCAGGCAAAAGCTTTTGCTAAAACCAATGGATTTGGGCCTTTACTTAGAAAAGTTGTGTATTGTATATTTTGAGAAAATAAATTTATGTTGCACTTTATAGAATATGTGATTCCTAGGTTTTACAAAGCTGTGTCCTCAGTTAATAAAGATATCACCGTGCCTCAAATATTATCCTACCCCAAATTGAGAATCTTTCTGCATATCTTCATAACCAGTAGAAGTTGACTAGCTTTGCTTTGAATGTTTTAAAATAAATTTCTAAGTATAAAGTGTATTGAAATATTTAATATTTTAAGCCACCTATAGCACTCCCTGATTTCTGATAATATTTCTTTTCTTCCCATACTCTTTTACATCCTCTTTGAGAATCTCCAACAGATACTATTATCTCCTTTGATCATCCCAGTGTAGTACAGTTATTAACAACTTGCATTTACTGATTGCTTACCCAAGGTTTTTCACACTTGATGATACTGATGTTTGGGTCCAGATAATTCTTTGCTGTGGGGGCCTATCCTGTGCATTGTAGGATGTTTAACAGCATCGCTGGCCTCTACCCACTACATTCCAGCAGCAACTCCCCATACTGACAATCAGAATATCTCCAGACATAGCCAAATGTCCCTTGGTGTCACAATCCTTGCTGGTTGAGAACCACTGGTTTATCTTCTACTAGACATTATTTTGTTTGAGTCTACAATAACTTTGTAAAACATGAAGGACTGTGTTAATCAGAGTCTTGGCAGGAAACAGAACCTACACAATATGGGTCATAGACTCTTACGAAGGGACTGCTTACAACTGCTTAGGGATGTTGAGGCACCCAGAAAATAGCAACAGTGAGAAGCCAGGGCTAAAGAAGCAAGGAGAGGACATAATGTTGCTGGAGTGCTGGGAAAGCTGAAGGTGTGGAGCAGAGCCCTCAAGAGGGAGATGAAATCAGGAAGGGACAAAGCTACACCTGGTGATGCAGCACTGTAACAGAGAGAGCATAGGATACCTGGTCTCTCACTCCTTAATTCTTTGATCACTAGCCAGTCCTACTAATAGGTTGAGTCCAGATGAAATCCAACCAGCAAAGAACTGAGTGATGCAGTCCCAGGATTCGGTCCCATGAACTGAGAGAAAGAAGGAAATGGAATCTGTTGGAGCATATGGAGGGGAAAAAAAAAAAAAAAACCTATCTCCATTTTAACACGAGAAACTGAGATTTAGAGATATAAAGTAATTCATCCAAAGCCAAAGACCTAATGCGTGAAGTGAAGCGGGCATATAAAGCACATCTATTTCACTCCATGCACTACAAAGGTATCTTCATTGCTTATTTGCATGAATGAGCGGACTGATAGTAGCTGAAAGATGCAAAACCAGGACCCAGTTCTCATTCCTATTCTAATGTTCACTTTTTTTTAATGTTGTCACTGAAAGATATTTAAGAGCTGTATATCCAGCCCATTCTCATAGACATGTAGGAACAAAAGCTATCTGCCCACCTGTAAAAGCTTATGGAATTCTAGGTTTCATGTAGAATGTTTAAGTGGCATATGCTGATTTTCCAAGCTGTTGGCGAATTTTCATCTTGATTGCAGAAACTCGGGCCCAGCTGGTGCAATGTGTTAGGAGCAGGAGGACTGGACTGGGAATCAGGGGCTCCGGGGCCCAGCCCTGGCTCTGTCATCCCTAGTGTAACACCCCCGCCACCAGCAGTAGCAGCAATAATAAAAAGTCCGTAAACCTTTTCTTCCGTTTTGCGTTCACCCAGATCTCCGCAGTTATTCTCAGGTATCTAATCCAGTGGCCACAGTTCTGTGAAGTAAGGAAGGTATCAGAGTTTCATGTTTCACAAACGAGGAGTCAGGCTCAGATAGTACTAAAGTCTCGCTGAAAATCGCGTAGCTGGGAAGTGTGGTCCCAACTCCACATATTCCCGCTGAAAACACAGTGCCTTTTCTCCCCCACCTTTGAAATGATGAATCAGTCAGTGCACTTCCTCTGGAGAGCCAGTCCGTAGTGTTGAATCTGTTAGGCTTCATGATAAAGTCATGTCTAGATTAAAGTCTGAGACTCTGTGATTTTTGTCCTAGGGTTATAAGCAAGGTGGCAGCAGGTACTAATCTGGTTAGCACATAGGGATTCCTCATTTTTTCCTTTCTGGGTTTTAGATGGAATATATTTATTAACCTACAGCTTTTCAGAGACAAAATTGGTATTTTAAAGGCATTTAAAAATAAATATATACCAGGGGGTGGGGGTGGGGTGGAATCTAAGTAAATTAATACAGTTCCATTTTTTCCCCTTATTCATGGGTAAGTTGGATGCTAGTAATTCAGACTCAGCCTTCTCTACTAAGATAAAGTGAGTTGAAGGAAGCTCTGGACTCCTGGAAGGTCTGGCAAGAACCTTAATCCTTCCCCCAGACTATTTCCCTTCTTTGCCTTAAGGTGGGAGGCCCAGGAAGTAAGACATTTCAGGTCTCTAGTCACTGAGCTTCTTGTACTCAGTCCTGATCTCTGCCCACCTCTCCTGCCCATTTTCTACTTTTACAATATTTTCAGCACCGCCTCTTTATTTTTACTTTTCCAGTATTTTCAGGCATAAAATCAGGTGTAAAACACAAAAAAATTAACTTTTTTATTTTACCTATCCAGTTCCAAGAAAATCTAAGATTCTCAGTCCAAGGTAGAGCTAAAGAAAAGGGAAAAAGAGAAGAACAAAGAAGAAAGTAAAGTATAGGATTTTGAAGTCAAAAACAAAAAATAAATAAATGAGTAATAAAAGATTGTATGTTCTACGTTTGATACTCTCTGTAGTTTGGCAGAATTATAAAATTCCTTCAAAGAAATCATTTTATCTGATCCAGAATTATAGCTACATTATAACATTGTATCTGATGTAGATGATTAGTAATGCTTTGGAAAAGCAGTTGTATAATTGTTATACTGTTCATACATAAAGAAAGGTGGAAGAGCAGCATTTTCAGTATTTAGAAGATTAGAGTTGAGCTAGGTTACCTGGGTACAGATCCTGGCTTCATCCCTTTTTACTTTTGTGACCTTGGCAAGTTACTTTCCCTGTCTGGGTTTTGGTTTCTTCATTGATATATTCAAGGTGTAAATAGAATCTATCCCATATGGATTTTTATGGTTGAAGAAGTTAATATTGACAAAGCTTTTAGGACAGTAGTGGAACATAATAATCACTATGTGAACGTTAGTTGTCATCAGAAACATTGTTTCCCTAATCATCATCATCATCATTATCATCTCCACCAGCACCATCATAATCACCAATTTCTACTACAGAGTCAATCCAATGTTTCCATTCTTCTAAAGTATAATCACTTAAAAACCTAATAAATAATGACTAATTATAGAGCATCGCTATTTAGGATAGTTCAACCAAAGAAATAGTAACGTATGTATGAATAATGTGCATTCGTATTTTGCAACATATAACCTAACTCAGAACTTTAGTAATAAGACTTGGCCACCCTTCCTTTCTAATTGATTGTGTACTCACTGTATACAAAGGTTTATTCATAGTGATTCTACTTGGTTTTGTGTTGTTATACCGAGTATATTTTCCCAGGATTTCAGGTTCGAAACTACTGACAATGAAATATTTCAGGAGTCAGAATCAGACATAAATTATATGCTGCAGAGGTGTCTTCTTATTACCAGAAGTCAGCCTAGAGTCTCTAAAATCACATTAAGGTACTGTTTTTGTGGTTATTGAGTTTCACCCTTGAGAGAATTGAAAGGACTGACAATGAAGTGTAATAAATCTTACTCTGACCCAGACATACTCAGTCATTTAACTTCCCGTTAACAATCCCAATTCTGCTACCTAAAATAAGTCGAAACATATTTTTTCTCCTTTTTCACTTTACATTTAGAGAAGTAGAAGAACATTTCACATATTTCATAAAAATAATTATGACATTTGTTTAATTAATTTACAGTCAATGCCTTATTTACATGCTTGGGGTTTTACTTTGAGATGAGAAGGGACTATGAAACGGGTGAGCCGTTTTTTATACACAGGAGCGATTGGCTCTCCATTTTTTAATTTTTATCTATTTTCTTTGTCTCAATCCCCAGCCTCTGAGCCCAACTTGAAGGTGCGGTCCAGGTTAAAACAGAAAGTGGCAGAGAGGAGAAGCAGCCCCTTACTCAGGCGGAAGGATGGAAATGTTGTCACTTCATTCAAGAAGCGAATGTTTGAGGTGACAGGTAATTGAGGACTGGGCAGATATACAGTAAAACATGCTGCTAGTAGGAATGAAAAAAAAAAAGTTTAGAAAAATATACCTGTTGTATATTAAAAGTTATTTTGAGGAGAAACATTTCTCGAAAGGAAATTATATTGAAAACTCACAAGTAGTTCAGTAAACCTTGCCATGCATTCACCAACTGTGTTAAACAGGAAATGAATGAAAAACAGAACTGTGTGTCAATAGGCATAACTAGGGAATGCCAAAGCTCACCTTAATCTTTTCAGAAACAAGCAGTCCATTTTGGGAATGCCAACCAGGAGAATATAACTTTTAATGAAATTTGATCAGAAATGCGCAGAGGGAGGCCCAAGAAGAACACTTCCCCCATACTCAGACATGAATGTACAAAATACACCTGGGAAAATTAAACTATGTGGAACAGCAAAACCTTGACTTTTCAACAAATTTACAGAACTCATAAATGACTTTATGTGTTTACTAGTGAACTGGGACTTATGGCAGGAGGGGGATATATTGCCTTTTATGAAGGGAAAGAAACTGTCATTTTCACTAGTCTCAAATGGAAGAGTTCTTATTTTTTTAGCTGCCTGGTTAGTAGTGGGGTGAACAGGTTAGGAAATTCAACCTGATGTCTTACAAAGCCCTCTAGTCCCATTTGTACCTGGTCTGAAATTGGAGAAGACATAGGGATACCAGAACCAAAAAGGCTAGCCAATACTGACTACTGTTTATCGAGTACCTACTTAGAGCTATGCATTGTATCTGGTCATTTCCTTTGGTTGCCATCAATAAAGAAATGGTAATCTACAACCATTTGTCTCCATCCCTAAGGAAAATTGTGCTTATACCAATATAGTCAGTTGGTATTATTTCTCCAAGATCAGATCTTATTCTTCGCAAGTTTTAACAAATTATTTGTTTTCTAAATCTTCTTTGGTCATGATAGTGTCTAGTTTAGGGGGACAGCATGGAGAAGATTGCAGAGGTAGAGGCAGAGGTGGAAAAGTACAGAATACTAATGACACAGTGCTTTGACAGGCTACTAGGGCAAAAAAATGTTTAGTCTTCTATTCAGTCCTGACAGATTAATATGTTTATCTGAGGGAAAGTATTGGTGGGAAAATTTTTTCTTGAGAGATAAGAAATATTAAATAAACAATTACTTTACTAGAGTTTATTTTCCAATATCAAATATAATCACTAATTTTGACCAATTGAATTCTAAATTTAGAGTTATAGACTTTTTTTGCCAAGAAACTTATATGTATTTTAGTGAGTAAAAATCTTAAGTAAGTTTTCATAATAGAGGTCCTTGGTGGGGTTGGGGAGTTGGGGAGTGAATCTGTTTTAATGAATGTAAGCAATAATGAACATATCAATTGTCTAATGTAACGAAATATAGGTGATTTTTCTAGTGGGAGAGAGTAGGTTCTCTCATAACAGAAAAACTTGAAAATAGAAAAACATATATATTGCTTTTTTTGTTTTTTTAGAATCTTATTGTTTAAGGTCATATTTATTTATCCCAATTTCTTTTCTATTTTCCTATTAATCTTTTTCTTGATCATAACTTTTTTCCCATGGTCACTTGCTCGTCCTTACCAAATTTCAGTGGAATTCAGCTCAATGCTTATCTGAGTAGCAATTAATTCTCATTTGTAAGGGTTATGATTTGCTAGAGTTCTACTAAGATTTCTTTACTTATGAAATATCATAATTTTCTCTTTCTAATTTTGTGATATAATAACTCCCCTTTTCAACTGAGGAAAAAAACAGGTATTTGAAGAGACCTGTACATTTATTAGACACACATTGCTGATCAATAACCTGGGACTCATGGATGCTTTGGTAGATGTTTTTAACTGGTATGTTGCAGTTATTCTAAATGTCTTTGGAGGATCTGAACTACTGAACACACAGCTTTCTTTACCTGTACTCCTTCCCCTTTCTTTGCCAGCTTTCATGTAATTAGGATGAGCTCTGTTTGGATCTTAATACTAATTATTTTTGCTATCGAGTCAGAGACCACCATAGCATCATAGCAGTTGAATTACCACTGCTTTTCTTTTTTCACCTCTACCTCTCTCTTCCCTGTTTCATAGGTTCAAGTGTTTGCTTCTTCCAAACCCATGCCACCTCTCTCTTCCCAGTAATTGACATGGGAACCACTTATCATCTTCCTCTTTTTCAAAGCCAAGAGTTTTCCGCCCCTCCCCACCCCCAAAGCCATGTTAATTTAAAAATCTAATATCCCTGTGACTGCAACGTCTTCTCCTCCACTCTTCCCTTCTCCACTGACCCCGTTTCATGAGCTGCTCTTATTCAAGCCCCAGTTGTGATATTATTTCTTCTCAGAGATTTTTGTCAGTGTTCCCAGAAAATCAGTTGCTACCTCCCCTCCCAGACCCTATCCAGCGTGATGCTGTAGAATCCTGTTGTAGGTTTTGTTGTCTTGAATTCTAGTGCCTATCATAGTGATTTCTACATAAGGAAATACTTCTGTGTAAGTATCACATAAAATAATATAAATAACGTAATTTTAAATTGACAAGACAATGTTTAAAAGTAGTTTTCATTTTTATTTTTGTTTTTTTAAAGACAGGATACAGAAATGGGACTTTAATGAGAAGTCAGTGTGTAGTCATATAGGAAAGACAAGAGTTAGGAGTCCAGGGGAAGGAAACTCTTGAAGTATTTTTTTTAATGTGCATCTTCTTTGTTAAAAGAAAAGTAAACAAGAAAGAGGCAAATATAAAAGTAGACAAATCAAATGTAAGCAAGATATATAGACCGAAAGGTAGTGAGCAATATGTATTTAAGAATTTTATATCATTGACTTGATGAAATCCCACAGTCGGTAGGTGGCAGGGTCAGAATTCTGTCACCAGTCTCACATTCTTTCCATTGGTACTGCACTTCTGAGTAGAGAAATATTTATAATAACAAGTTGAAAGTAATAGGTGTTCCAAGGGAGGGCAAGCAACTATAGCCTGAAAATTGGGAGCGTCCATTCACGGGTGACAGATGGTATGTGAGCCAGGCTTTGAGTATAGAGGTGGGATTGGACCTTCAATGAAGTAGGTGGAGGAAAAGGAGGATAAAAAAGCATGAAATGGGAAAGCGGCACATACGGAGAGTATGCGATTTAAATTTGACTGAGTGCAGAGTTCAGAAAGGGCAATAGTAGGAAATAATGTTAGGCTCCATTTTGGAACAGAGGAACGTAGTGAAAGTTGTCTTGCTGTGATCTATCTGGCAACAGTTTAAGGAAAGTTTGGAGAGACTGACTGCTGTAGCAACTCAGAAATACAGGAGACTTTTGCTATAGTCCATGAGAGAATAATGAGGGCTGAGGGATTAAGCTGAAATCATTGTAGTCAGAAGTAGATGAGAAATGATGTAAAGAACAAAACGAAATAATCTAGTAATTGATTAGATTTGGAGTAGGGAAGGGAATGAGAATGACTGTAAGGGTAGTGATAAACAGAGGTAAGCAGAGCACATTTAATACTGAAATACACTGAGTTTGATACACATATAAAAAGAGATGAAAAATGTCCAGTATTCCAAAGGGATTCAGGCTAGAAATTATGAGAAGGAAAGACAAGAAATAAAAGTTTTATGGGAGTGTTCTGCCTAAAAATGATAGTATGATGTCATAATTTTGAGTGATTTTGACAAGGGAAAGAGAAACAGGATAAGGCTACAAACTTCGGTGAATATCTACATTTAGGAATTGGTCGAAGGAGGAAAAGCCAGAGAGATGGAAAAACAAACATGGAAGTGGAGAATCTTCTTGTAGAAAGGATGAGGAGAATGAGAACTGTTTTGTCAAAAGCCTTCAAATTTCGGGGTGTTCAAGAGAACGACTGCATTCCACAGTGAGCAAGCTAGATTGCCGGGTCTCGAAGAACAAGCACACTACTTCTCACAAGTTATTAGCATGCTTTCAGACTAGAGGGACAATTCCAGTGGAAAAGGAGGACCTGAAGATTCAAAATAATTGCTGGAGCAGAATTCTAAAGCAAGTGTTAAGGGGACTGGGTCATGGGTGAGGGTGATTGTGCCCGCATTGGAGCGGGAAGCAGAAGAGAAATGCTTTCACTTTTACACGGGCAAGGAGAGTGTGGATAACAAAATCATGAGGTAGAAAGAAAAGTCACTGATAGAAATCATGTCAGAAGTTGTCAGTCTCTGAGAAGTGTGAGGCCAAGATCATTTGTGCAGAGCTGAGTAGACAAGGTATAAGGATGAGGCACCTAGAAAAATGTTCAAATGAATGAACTATGGAAGGTGATAGGGGATTGATTAGAGCTCAACAGATAATTTGCCAAGGCTTGATAAGATGGCCTCTCTTAGCTATATTTCTAGGAACTGAAAGTTTCTATTTCATTAATTAGATATTTTAGTAAGTGCATTACTTCCTTTGTAACTTGAAATGTGTGTGAATTTTATATCTGAAGATGACAGAGATGATCTATATTGTTGTTATCCAACTCTTGCTAAAATGAGTTTCTTGTTATATTGGTGTTTAAAATTGAACATATTAAATTTAGGCAACTTCTCATCTTCTGGAAAATAAGTTGGGTAGAGTTAAGGTTAGCCAATGTTGTACAAGGCCATCAATACAATATTGAGATTTTATCTTCTATTGTATTTTCTTCATACAACTTTGACTAAGATGTGCTGTAATAAGGTACAGCCTTAGTAAATTAAATAAAGAGCCATTTATAACATAGCATATAAGCAATTTTTCCACACACAACAGGAATGGCTCCAGGCCTCATTTGTTGATGGCATGTTTTTATGAATTATGCAAGTCCATTATCTCTATTACTTTATTTTTTCGGTAGCACAAGAGCAAGTAAGAGAAGATTACATTCCTTTTTTTTCCCCCCCCTAATCAAAAGCTTCTACAATCCTCTCTAACTGGATATCTCCACTTCTGTAAAATTAATGAATACTACGTTGTATTTTTAGCGGTGAAAACAAAGGAAAAAATGTGGTATGGAAATTCAGAAATGTTCCAAAATTTTTCACAGTTCTTTTTATTTTGTCATTCACGTAGGGGAAGAAAAACAATGTTCGCTTCTGTATATTACTTAGAGTATAACTGCAGTTCATCTTCGTATGTTTTTCATGAGTGTATTCGTACTTGACAATGTTTTTCAGAATCCTCAGTCAGTAGCAGTTCTCCAGGGTCTGGCCCCAGTTCACCAAACAATGGGCCAACTGGTAATGTTACTGAAAATGAGACTTCGGTTTTGCCCCCTACTCCTCAGGCTGAGGTAAGACTCATTATTTTGGTTCTTGTAAAAGTTAATCCTCGATTAGCCCGCTAAAACGCAGTGATATTTCTGAATTGAAGTTTAAAGCCACCCATTCTTAGTTATTTTTCTGATAGGTTTATAATGTGTGGAACTGAGTAAACTCAATCTGATTTACAAAGTTTGGGTGACAGTCATGGTTTGAAAATACTGAAGTGTAATCCTCAAAGAAACCACTCTTAGTGATGCTGAGTATATACTTCCCAGCAGTTGTGCAACTCAAAAGTCCTTCTGCGTGGTTCTTGGTTATCCTGATGGGAGTAGACCCATCAGTAAGTAAAACAACGTCATGCAAACCTCTCAGAAGAACAATTGCCCAACACAAGTTAGGTGTTTTATCCAATTGACCTGAAGAGTAATGAGAAAACTGTTGAAGTATCATAGTTGAGGAACACAGAGCTCCACTAAGCAAACATGTATTAAGGACCTACTGTGTGCCAGTCATTTTGCCTGGCAGTGGGGATATAAGGATAAATGATATATGAACTCTGTCCTTGAAAAATGAAAGATTAAAGGAAACTGGTCTGAAATAACACATGATTTTTTTTTTCTGACTGTATGCAGTCAACTTTAGTAACATTTGTTTTTTGGCACATGATTTATTGAAACCAGTGATACAGCAATAGAGGAAAGTAAATTTGTGAGTCAGCAAGAATTTGTCTATGTAGTTTCTGTAGTAGGCTAAGCAAAGGCAACAGCCACTCCTGTGGAATCAGCTGTTTTGGAGTCACCATCAATCGACTGAAATTCTCAATATTTCTTTTCTGTCATTATAATGCCTCCTTACCATACATTGCTCTATGCAGGGGAAGCTGGTGTAGTAACTTCTCATATATAACTGTGACATGCTTCTTCCATTGTGTTTTATAGAGTCATGATCCTTTGGGGCTGAAAGGGACTGATCAAATCTCTGATTCCTGAATCATCTCTGTAGCTCTCCTGATATGTGATTATCAGACTGCCACCAGAGCACTCTTTATTCAAAGGGAACTTGCTTCACTGTCTCCTGGGGCAACCTAGTTGATTTTGGATGGTTAGCTTGACTGACAGAAATGTCTTCTGTACCTTACGCCAACATCTGTGTCTGTAACTTCATACATTCACACATACATGTATAATAAATTATTTATAAGTTATAAATTATCTGGCCAAAATATAAGGGAAGGTTGTCCCTGATAAGGAAAGGACTGGAGCCAGTGAAGTCACTTCTTCACTGAGGACATTTGTGTACTTGAGTCTTGAGTTTTGGTTTTCAGAACCTCACATAACTCTGAAGGGAGAGAGAAGGCAAAGCCCAGTACTGACCAAAGAGGATAATCTAACAGGAAACCATTCAGACCCAAAGACCCATATCTGTGCTACATTGGTGAGTCCCTCATCCCCACCCACAGAGGTGTCTTGATGTAGACCAGAGCAGGGGCAGAGTCTTTCCTGGAGAAGTTGTAACCAGAAGCTAGCTGTAGCCCGAATTTTCATAACCTCAAACTGTTAATTTAATTTAAAGTGCCCCAGATTTTTAGTTCCCTAGGTATCTGGAAAAAAGCAAAAGTAAATTCTTTCTAGAGGAATACACATTCATTTTAGATTTCAAAATTTTCCCTCAATTTTCCAAGGAAAATGAGCAGAATAGATAGATGCTCTGTTGCTTATGACCATCTTTCAGCTATGTGAAGAATACAATTCAGGCCGCTACGTTTTCTCCTGTCCTCCATCTATTTCTTGTTTCTTACCATCCTATTGTCCCTTTCTCATCTTCATTATTCTTTCTAAAACATGATACCAGGTGGAATAAATACTTCACATATATTTGTGGCCATAGATGTAAGTGGGATTCTTGGACTATTGGTTACAGGTATTGTATTTCTGTTAGTGCAGTTATATCTCAATATCAGTCAGTTTTCTGCAACCCTTTAATCAATTTCCAGAAAAAGAACAACTTGGTCACAAATATTTCTAAAAAACTTTAGATTTCCATTTCCTCTCAGTTTGAAGAATGTGTTTCAATTGCAGAAACACTAAAAGATCTGGGTTCTAAATAGGTTCTGGATGAATTCTGTATCCTTGGAAAATGAAAACACACTAAACCACGTTCATTCAACAGCATTTATGATTCTTAGAAAAGCATTGTTAGTGCGAAAAGGTGCGGAAGACCACTTACAGCTTGATAGTATTTTGTTAAGTTCAGAAAAAGGCAGTACGGTATTTTGATCGGAAAAACGTATGTAATAAAAGTATATTTTAAAAAAGCGAGGGAGTGATGAACACAGAATTTAGCATGGTGGTTACCTCTCAAGGGGGGGAGGAAGGCAATGGGGGACATGGTTTGTTACTAAAGATGAAGATACATATAACCCTTCATTATAAATACAAACATACGCATATAGCACTTAGTACAACATCAAGAAACAACCAAGCAATACATATTCATGAGACTGATTATAAATGGGAAAAGGTGAGATTTTGTCTTTACTTCAAGCTTTTTAAAACCTGTTAAATTAAGTTGAGTGTCCCAGATTGTGTGACCCTATCATTAAATTTCAAAATATATACAGTGGAGAATGTAAATTAAAGGAATTTGCTTTTACTATTTTAATCTGTTTTATATTCCTAAAACCTATTGCTGATACCTAAACACAAATATCTGTTTATATGCCCCAGCTTTTCAGCTAATTGTTGACATATTCTTTCCTTCCACCCCCACCAGTTAAAAAAAAAAAAAAAAAAAAAAACAGAAGGAAATGTGATTGAATGGAGTTTGAAAGAGTAGAGGTATTTCTTCAGGTCAGTGACAGGATGTTCACCTCCAAAGCTGGAAAGACTAGTTCAAAAGCAAGCAGTGACTTACCTCATAATGAATTAATTGTGTGCCTGAACTATGATCCAAAAGACCAGGTGGGCAGACCTTTATGCACTGATGGGTAGCCTCTCCGTGGCCCAGAACAAAAAATTCAACCCTGATGGCTAACATGTGGTTTTCTGCTGCATTGCATTTACAGAGGTCTGTAGCATAATTCATACTGGAGAGGTGAGGAGACAGCAGAATTCAGACTGAAACTGTCAGCAAATTAATATCCTTGTCTTGTAACACCAAATATTTCCACCTAAACTAGAGAAAAGAGCAAAAAACAATGTTTTTCAGCTAATTTTGGATTAATCATTTTGAATTTAGTATGATGTTTACAGACATCTTCTAAGATTAATAATAGCATGTGATGTCATACCAACAGAAATATTTGGGGGTATGAAAAATTCACATCATTACACTTTCAAAAATCAAATTAGTTGCATACTTTACCATTTATAAAATAGGCTTATTCTACCATCTTTGCTTAAAATAGTGTAACAGTGTACATTTGAATCGACTCTCTGTTCTGTGACCTGGAAGTAGAAAAGCATGTCACCTAATTCTTTCAGATCCCATGTAAACAAATGGGATTCTACTCCCTTTTTGCTGCTTAGGAAATAGGAAAGTAAGGCTGTATTTCAGGCTGATCTTGAGGCTTAGGTAAAAAGAAAATTTTCTCTCTCATAATTCATGTGTTCTGCATAATTTAAATAAAGGTTAAGACAGAAGTAAGAGGAGAATTTACTTGTAAGTCCAGGCTAAGGAAACCGCACATTGCATTCAGATGTATGGGTCTTCCATTCAGAAGGCTCCCAAGGAACCTGGCTGCAAAACCAACTACTTTGTCATCATTGGTTAAGTTGCTGAACTTGCCCTGAACCTCAGATTCTTTATCTAGTGAAAGGTGGTAATAACTACCCCAGCAGCTTTGTGGTGGGGAATCAGTGTTTGGAAGGCAGGTGGTAAATTGTGAAGGGCAGAACAAGTTCATTTTTTGTTGTTGGTATCAATACTGACTTCTAGTAGGGAAGACTCATTAGTATGTTTGTCATCAAGCCAGCAAATCTCACGTAAGAGTGAACCTCCATCTGCTCTGGCCACTTCTGTTCCATTTCTTCAGTTTCTTACATATGCTCAGTCCCGAACTCGGATCACTGGAGCTACTTGCTTTACTCATTTGTAAACTTGGTTGGGGAGCTGAAACCTCAGGAGTTTCTATTCCCAACTCCAGTCAGAGATGTCTTTACCTATCTAGTTACTTTATTGTTAATACTGTGGGCCTGTGGGTTCAAATATGTTTCCATGAATATCAACACCATTATTTTAGATTTGGTAGATTTATTTGATAGCTATTTTAACAGTAGCCAAGCCGCTGGTTTATTTCTAGTTGAACATTAGTGGCTGGCTCTGCTATGCTATTTTTTAAATAATTTTTTCCAGCAGATACAAATGATTTTAAAAATGGATTCTAATAATAAGGTTAAGTACTCTAAAATCATCTGAAATGTCACTTGTTTTGCCCCAATCTCCCATGACTCATCTGCCTGTTGTTTCATAATAGTTGTTGGTGACGTTTGCTGTAAGTGTTATGCTCCCTTCTGAGTGGGTGTAGAGCTATGGTTTTAGATAGCTGCAAATAAGACCCTCCTCCCCCCCACCCCCCAGGGGAAAGGAGGTTGCTATGACACAAGAATCATTTACTAGGAATAACATGAGTCAATAATGTAAACCAAGACCTTTAACAAAACATCAGTGACTTTTAAATGCAAAGGAAGCCCTGTCAAATGATAATTTTTTTTTCCTCCAAACCATTTTAGTAATACATTCTTGGGTGTCCAGTAAAAATGAAAACTTAGAGATTTTTACTGCCTAAAAAAATTTATTCATCACATGGAGATTTTAATTTTCTATCATCAGCTGTCTGAAAGGAGAATGGAAAATAAATACTATACTGAAAAATACCATGAAAGCCGTAGGCAAACATTAAATGCTTAAGAGATTTTTTTAAATTTCTTTGTTTACTTGTTTGTTTTTAATGTGGTTCTTCTTTTTATTTAGATAATCTAGGTTTGGGGATTTGGAACCTTTTAAAGCCAAAACAGATTGAGGCTTACAAGCATGTCTTCCTAGATGCCGCTCTAATAGAACAGATATTTCCTGATAGATCTAGTCAGAGGTGCTCCAGTCTTAGGCTGAAGGATCTGATGTCCAGGGAAGGTAGGCAGCTACCCAGAGTCATAAGCCAGTGAGTGGTAGAGCTCAAGTGTAAGATGCTTAGACCACTCTCCTTTACACCATCCAGACTGCTGCTCACCAAAACCTTGTAGATACTTATATTCTTTTTCTAATGTTTCTAATGCTCATGCGTATTGTAGATAATTTTGAGCATGCAGTAACTTGAAAATTCTACATTCACTTTTTCTATGAGCCTCTTAAAAAGTGGGTGATTACATAGTTAGTATTCTGTCAAGGGTCATCTGTTGACTTCTTTGTCTTCTTAAGAGCAAGAAAGGAATTCTCCTCCCTCCCTTCTTCCCTCCCCCCTCCCTTCCTTCCTTCCTCAGTATCTCCTATCTCCACATGCATTTTCCTTGCCCCATATGCAGCCATTTTCTCCTGTATTTTTGTTTGCATGGGTTCTTACATCACACATGTATTTTTTGCTTTGTGCTCATGAATTTTGGGGGATATAAATGGCATGGTGTTATCAATCTTATTCCATTTCTTATTTTTATCACTTAGCATGTGATAAAAATAAGACTAGCTCTTTTTAGAGCTAGTCACATCATAATGGATGCATATGCCTAATTGCTTTTAATCAGTGTAATAATCCATGGCGGGTACTCCTGCATTTTACCTACCTGTTCTCCAGTTGGATTCCTCAGTGACCTCCAGTTCTCACCCACCACCAAAAAATGCTTTAGTGTATATCCACACTCATCACTCTATACCTAACTGAGAATTTCTAGAGCAGCAGGAGAACCTCTGGGCCATGGTGTACAGTGCTGAAATATTCGCTAGAATTGCTACACCAGTCCACAGTCTCACCAGTAATGTGTGATGGTTTTTACTTTCCGAAATCCCTGTGACATTGAACATTGTCCATTTTTCTAATTTTTGCCAATGTCCATTTCGTAAGAGAATTTGAATCTTTTGATTGAAACTAAGGTCTTCTTGATGTCAATGGCTAAAGAAATAGCTCTACTGAGAGACGTAATTTTCAGCTTATGTGTATTTTATTCACCTGAATTTCAAATATTACCCATAATATAGGGTTCCAGTTGCCACGATGGTGAGAAAAGTAATTAAAATTTGAAGGTCATTATTAAAATATGGATAGGCCTCCCCTGCCCCGACACCTGGCTCAGTCATATCCCTCTTCCCAACATCATGCTCTTTCTGGTGAAATGCTAGTTACCCATCAAAGCCTAGTTTAAAATCGACAACCTGCTCTGTGCCATTGAAGTGTTTTGTTTTTTTTTTATAAGTAATAATGACAATAATTATCTTTTTTTTTAAATTTATTTATTTATTTATTTATGGCTGTGTTGGGTCTTCGTTTCTGTGCGAGGGCTTTCTCTAGTAGCGGCGAGCGGGGGCCACTCTTCATCGCGGTGCGCGGGCCTCTCACTGTCGCGGCCTCTCTTGTTGCGGAGCACAGGCTCCAGACGCGCAGGCTCAGTAGTTGTGGCTCACGGGCCTAGTTGCTCCGCGGCATGTGGGATCTTCCCAGACCAGGGCTCGAACCCGTGTCCCCTGCATTAGCAGGCAGATTCTCAACCACTGTGCCACCAGGGAAGCCCATTGAAGTGTTTTGACCATACTCTAATTATAGTAATTATGACAGGTCATCAGAGCTAGTTCTCTACTTTTCTGTGCACCCGAGTAGCATGTGAATTTACATGGCCTAGGGCATCTTTGTACCCCGTCCACCCAATTAATCTAACTTAATTGTAATTAATTAATTGTTTTGTGAATGTTAAGCAATAGCCATTGTACATTTAATATTTCCATTTTATCTGACTACAGCAATCATTTATGCTTCTGAAAAATTTTTAGATTAAAACCATCTTTTGCATGTTCTAAGGTATGAAGCATTGGCATCTTAGCACAGCACTGATTTAAGGGCTGCATCGGTTTCAAAACTGCTTCCTGGAAAAATCCTGGCCTTGCCTGGAAATACTTGTAAGCTCACCACAGTACTAAGGTGGGGTAACCTTCCAGCCTTGCAAGAATGCTGGTCGGGATCCTTCACTATCTCAGTGAAATGGTCCCTCTCACCATCTGTTCATCTGACTTTCAAGTGTGTCTGCACCCTTTTAGCAGTGTACCATACAGCTCTGGTTTCTTATTAAGAAACATTAACCTGGAACAGATAGCCTGCTTCTATCAAGAAGTCAAATTGAGGGGACTTCCCTAGAGGCGCAGTGGTTAAGACTCTGCGCTCCCAATGCAGGGGGCCCGGGTTCGATCCCTGGTCCAGGAACTAGACCCCACATGCATGCCACAAGTAAGAGTTCACATGCCACAACTAAGGAGCCAGCGGGCCGCAACTAAGGAGCCCACCTGCCACAACTAAGACCCAATGCAACCAAATAAATAAATTTTAAAAAAAATCAAAGTGAGGAAAGTTATATTTAAAGAAGATAATTTGAGAAAAACATTATTTCAGTTAAGTCATTTGTGATTTTATCCATTGGAAGTTTATGTAAATGCTGTGCTTGTTTCCTTATCTGTAAATTGAAGGAAATAAATTTTGTCCAAGTCTCTGAAGTTCCGTGATATGATATATACCAGTTAGCCTCTGTGGGAAGAACCAACACTACCCCCCAACTTGGGGGACTTTGGACTTTCCTTACTTCCTCAGGAATTGTCTCCATGACTTGAAGATCCTCACGTCTATATAGTCACCAGGGCTATTGCTTTCTTCTCACGCCAGGCTAGCTGGCTCCCCGTTGTACACTTTCATTCTTTTCCATAAGCCCCAGGGCCTGATTGTGCTTCCTGTTTTTCTCTCAAGCTTCCTCCTTCTCCATACTTTTTTATGGTTCCCTTATCCTTCAGTAATGGCTGCAGAGTGGTGTGTAGCTTCTGCAGCAGTACCTGACAACAAATCATCCAGCCTTGATCGGTTTAAAAGTTTTATTGCTGATCCCACTGGGAACCAGAATTAGGGCAATCACTCAGTTCCTTCATCCATAACAAGAGCACTAGATTGCTGGAGAGTGCCTGGAATTGGGAACTAGGAATTAGGTTAATGTCCCAAAACTCCCTGGCATAGGACTTGGCACATGGTCGGTGCTATCCTAGGAAATGGTACCACTCAATTTTGCTATGAAGCTGCAGGGGTCTGAAGTCCCATAGTAAGAACATTCCCAAGTCCCTTCACTTTTGTCAGAGCCCCTGTGAGCAGCCAGTGTGCTACTGCAATTATTACACCTAAGAAGAAACCTTTTTTTCACTTTAGTATAGGTTTGCTTCCTACGATGAGGTAGGAGGATGTCGCCCAAGTTCTGACTGGAAAACAAAGATAACCTCTTTTGTGAGGTTGGGGTAACTTTTGGTGTCATTCCCACAGTGCCTGTCAAGTCTCCGTGCTGTGGGAAGCAGATACAACCTTGAATGAATGTTGTACATGATTTAAAGTAATTATTTTTCCACATTTATTTCTCTTCCATAAATACACATAAGCAGATGAAATATCCTTTTATTATAAATGGCTGCTTGCTGCCAATAAGCTAGTTAAAATATTTTTACTTCCTCATACGTTCTTTTTGTTCTTGTTCAGATATATTCTATATTTAAAAATCATGGTAAAAATATATCAGTATAAGCAAAATAACTCATCTTTTTAAATTAGAGCAAATATACAGCTGTTGTTGATACTCCTTAAATAAAATTGCAGTCTCATACATTCTGATGATAAAATCTTTTCCAACAATCTTCATGGGTTTTTGACAACTTTAATTTTGTAAAGGGTTTCATATAAACTCAATGTAATGTTAAAAATTTCAATATACTTCTTGCTTTCCATGTACAAATATCTGACTTGTTCTTCTGAGAAAAAACAAACTCTGAGTTGGTTTGGAATTCCAAGTTGCAATGAGAAAAGTCCACCTTTAGCTTTCTGTTCTTATTATGTTAAGGCTACGACTCATCTCCAAACAAACGTATGATTGAGGTGATGTTTTGGAATAACATCCTGTGTTTTGGTGGTGCATCACTCTTCAGTGACATTCTGAGGTTGCATTGTATTAGCACATGATATTTTCCCCAGTTAATTGATATCCCAGGTTTGTCCAGGGGAAAATCTACCGCTCCCCCAAACATACTTGACAAGTTATTATATTTACTTTAGTCAAAGCCCGTGTGTGCAATATCCCTCTTGGAGGTGGTCTATTATTGGAGTCCCATATGCTTTTTGTTTGGGAAGAAAGCAGTCACTGTGTCATACTGTTACATGGAGTATTCTTTTTCAGGGATGTTGTTCCCTTGGGGACCATATCAGGCCAGAGTTCCTTAGTCTAATAAGACCTTTGTAACTCTTATTGTATAAGAGTTCTGGGAGGGAAGCAAGAGTTAAACAGAAAATGTAATTCAAGCAACTATATTAGGCCACATGTGCGAAAACATGACTCTTAGTATTGGATTAAAAAAAAGGTTATTTGTTGTAAAAAGGACTCTGATGCCAAAATTTTCAAGGTATTTCAGTGTAAGTGAAGACTGTTGTGGCCCAGGGAACTCACACAACATTTTAACATTTACTTTAGTTTCTAAAGTAAATATGTATGATTTATAAAACACCATACAGAGTTGTCTTTTCACAAATTTTATATTTTAAAAAAGATATAATTAATTGTTAAAGAGGTCCTGTATGGTGATATTTAAGATTTTCTTGTGTGAGTTTTCCCATCAGCAAAATGATGTTTAATCCATATGAGGATAATGATTATAGCAACATTACATACATATTCATCACGCAGTAATACAAAAATCTGTACTCATAAGAATTACTCAATTTAATTGTCGTACTTTACCAATTGATGACAAACACACTGATTATATTCCATAAAGGTAGAATTTTAAAAATGAATTTTTTCCAAATGAACATAGAAGCTCTTTCTTCAGATTATACAGTTACAACTGATGAAGAAATTTTAAATTTATTACATATAACATTTTTGGATACAGAAGTCAAAATACTTATAAGTTCTTAATTAAAATACTTAAATGTTTTGACAGATTATGATAATATAAAATCTGTTTTCTGAAATGAGAACATTACAGTAAAATATGTGATATTGTGTAATATTTTGAGAGTCCCCTTTCACTTGTTTTTTTTTTTTTTTTTTCACCAGAAAATGGTTTCACAGCAACGCATTCTAATTCACGAAGATTCCATGAACCTGCTCAGTCTTTATACCTCTCCCTCTTTGCCCAACATTACCCTGGGACTTCCAGCAGTGCCAGCCCAGCTGAATGTAAGTCATTACCCTGCAACAGCCTAAACCAGCCCAAGGGATATTTTCATAGGGAAACTCTCATTCTTTTCTTGTATATTTAGACTTCAGGGAAACTTGGTAGTCCACTTCTCCTTCACTGTTTGCTGAGTTGTTCAAAGATGTTCAGTTTAATTTCACATTAAAGAATCATGCTGGTTCATATCATAATATATAAAAATAATAACTAACATTTATAGCTTTTAAAAAAGAAAGCACTGTCCAGGTATATTATTTTGGTAGCTCCACCCAACCATCCTATGAAACAGAGATTACAGAACACATTTTTACAGAAGAAGCAGCTGAGACTTGGAATGCATAAAAGCCCAAGATCACAGACCCAGCAAGTAGCAGACCTGAACCTCAAGTCAGGCCATTGCTGAGAGGTGCAGCATCTGAAGCACAGCAGCATATGTTTAAAGAATTTATTTTGTGAATGACTTTATTTTGAGAATTTAGGTTACTGACTCTGTGGTACTGAAGAATACATATCTGGAAAACCTCTCTAAGAACAATATTAAACTCTTGCCTGGAGATTCAAAGTGAATCAATTACTTTAAAAGTCCTGACAACTGAAATAGGATCTTTTGGAGGTAATTGTCCTACTAACAGAAGACAGCAATAATTATTTTATGCATATTCCCTAAAATAATATAAATTTCAGTCATTGTAAAAGATTTGTAAACTTTACCTAGATTAATTTATCTGTGAAAAGTTAGTAAATTAAATTGTACTTATGCAGAGGTCATGTGATGCATTTGGTTTAAAGAGAAGTTTGTTCCAACCCTTGGCGCCAATTTTGCCAATTTTTAGATGCAGGTCTTCCACTGAGTCCATCTTGTCAAATTCACATCTTTTACAGTATGCTAACATTAAGAAATCATAAAGAGTTGACCATTTTGTGACTAATTTATTTTCAAAATATGAACCCTGTCTATGGTATGCTACTAGTTTATGCACAAGCACACCTACAGGTGACATTTTTAAATGATAAATTTTATGATTGTGTTCAATACATATTATAAAACCAATCTAAGAGGTACCTTACTGTATTTGGTATTTTTAATAGAGTAGAATGTTACCTTATGTGATATAGTAATCTTATACCAGTGAGGAGAAAGCAAAATTTGGATGTTGTTTTATATTTGGAGATGAAAGAAGACAGGCTTAAAAACACTGAATTCAGCTATGCCCCTGAAATTCCACATGAAGCATTTGTAAACAGTTGGCTCTAGTGAAAAGAAGAAAGAAATTAGGGATGAAATAAAATGTACATATTTATGGATGATATTTTCAAATCTTCACTTATTAAAAATTATTTTCTTCTGTTCCTATTTTTTCCTATCTCTTCTGATGATAAGCAAATACTAACACAGAAACTTATGACATGTGAATAGGCCTTTTTTTTTTCCTACTCTTTTTTTGCATGTTCTAAGTCACTCCTACCAGCTAACACAAACATGCACCACTTTTAATGTGGTTGGGGAGAATTTTTTCCCAAAGGACCAAGTACTAAAAACCAGACCATTTAATGTTTCAATGGTAATACAATTTGGTACCTTTGGATGAATAAACCAGTGTGGTTTGGATTGAAGTTTCATTTTTCTTTGCTTCCATTTTGGTGTGGATGAGGCCATCACAATTAATTTTTCAAGCTTAGCATTGCTTTGGCAAAGGGATCTCTAATATTCTAGTTCCCCACTGAGTAGTGGTAAATTTTAAGGAAAAGAGGCCAGGAGAAGGAATCACTTCTAGATTAAACATTGCATTGACTCACTATGTGACTAAGACAAACCATTTACCTCTTTGTCCTTCAATTTCTCAGTCACTGAAAATTGCTTTGCTTCCCTGGTATACAGTAATTTTGAAAGATGAAACATGAGTTTTGAAAAGAAACATGCCACATAATTTTGAGGTATTAGACCTCTGCTTTTGTAATACCAAAATGACCACCATTCATTAAGTTCTTTGAATAGGAGAATTCATTATTACTGTTGATGATATAAATATTATTGCCTTATTACTGTGTTATCATATATTTCAAGTTCTTAATAGCATTTTTATTTGATATCTAATTTCACTTGTAGTTTATTTTATTAAACAAAAGTATCTGGAGTGTCATTTTCAATATTTAAAGATTTGGGAATCTGTTATGAATTAATATAAAATACTTGTTTAAATCAAATTCCTGCATATTTTATATAACCTTTCATTGACTTATCTCAAGAATTTTATTTTAAAAATTAAATACTGGAAACCCACAGCTCTGTGAACGTATTAGAGGACGTATAGAGAAAGGGTGAATTGTTCCTTCTGCTTGAAACTCCAAAATTACGGATCATTTTATCTCCAGCTTCTTAATCCCTATTGTATAGCCATTAGCTCAGTGATTTGAATAAATTTTACTTTTCTAATATACCTTTTACTATAGCAGTATATTAAACTATTTTAGAAATAACTCTCTCAGTTATTAAGCCTGAAATTAACATGATTTTTAATGTTAAAAAAAGTTTTATTTGGGGTTCAGTATGATACCCAATACTAAATTGTCTCCAGTGCTTCCGCTCTATTTTTGTTTCTCCTTTGTTAGTTCCCTTAGTTCACAAGACATGGTGTTATCCATTTTCCCTACTCAGCCATTGGGTAAGGTAGGGCTTTTTGGTCGGGGGTTAGGGGGGGTGGGAATTATGGAATAAGAAACTAATCTAATGATTTACAGACCTAATGACCCATATGGATGAAAGCGGATTAACATCTGTATTATTTCTTGACACAGGCTTCAAATTCACTCAAAGAAAAACAGAAGTGTGAGACCCAGACACTCAGGCAAGGCGTTCCCCTGCCTGGGCAGTATGGGGGCGGCAATCCGGCATCTTCAAGCCATCCCCATGTCACTTTGGAGGGAAAGCCCAACAGCAGCCACCAAGCTCTCCTGCAGCATTTATTACTGAAAGAACAAATGCGACAGCAAAAGCTTCTTGTGGCTGGTAATTCATAACGGCACCCTTTGCAGGTTATTTTAGGGCTTTCATTTTATCAGCAATTCAATGTAATGTCTCTTTAACTCGAGACCTAGTAAAGATTCACAGTGTCATACATAGGTCTCCCTGATACCTAGTACTGTGGAAAGACTGTTGTCTTTATTTATTCCTCTAGATCCATGAAAAAAAATACTCACCTTATTTAACCTTCATACATACCAGAGTGGACTATTGGCGAGTCATTGATCAGATGCATGTCTGCCCAATGCTTTGGCACTTTTGCCTTCACCCCACCCAACCTAGCCTTCTGATATTTGCCCGGTAGTATACTACTTTTCGTCAAACTTATCCCATAGCTATTTTCTGTAGCTTCTTTCTTAAATTGTGTATGTGTCGGTGTGTGTGTACATATATACATGTACATATATATTTTTTTCAGGTGGACTTCCCTTACATCCTCAGTCTCCCTTGGCAACAAAAGAGAGAATTTCACCTGGCATTAGAGGTACCCACAAATTACCCCGTCACAGACCCCTGAATCGAACCCAGTCTGCACCTTTGCCTCAGAGCACATTGGCTCAGCTGGTCATTCAGCAGCAACACCAGCAATTCTTAGAGAAGCAGAAGCAATACCAGCAGCAGATCCACATGAACAAGGTAAGTCCCCAAGCCACGTCAACATGCCATAAACACTGGTGTGGAAATTGGGGTTTTCTTCACCGATGTGTGCATACAAGAGAGAATGCTGGTATCCATCACAGCCAAACGGAGACTGCCCTCCTGGCCCTGCTGTCAGGGCTCAAGGACACCGTCACATTATCACTGTTTTCTCCATCACTACATGCGTAGGACATTTGTAGCAAAATTGAGGTCCTACATTAGAAAGTCTTTTATGATTGGGTACCTATCTTAATACAGAAGCACATACAGGCACGTGTGTGCAGAGCCCCATTTTTTGTTATTGTAGTAAAGGTGTGAGGCAGAGTTGAAGTTTGCACAGGTGCTAGCAGCTATGCCAAGGTCGGCCAGTTAGGTATTTCTCAGCAACTTCTATGTATGCATGTTATATTTATTTTTTAGTATGCCCTACTTTATTCCAGTCAGTGTTGAAGCAGTTTCTCAGAAACTTGTGGTAGTTTCTTTCTGGCAGCCTTATTGTGGCTGAAATGAACAGCAAATGCCTGAATCACAGCACATCCTCAGGAGCCCTCCTGCTGAGCAACCACAGTCATCCTAAAATAATGGTATCAGGCAGGCCAGCAAAGCATTTTCAATAAACTTGTAAGCGAAACTGGTCTGTACAGTGTTGCCACTACTCTCTGCTATGGTAGCCTTACAAAGTAGAATCCTCTCATTTCTGGAGAATGAAAGGTCCTGAATATCAAAATTCTATCTATTGTCCTTTGTTACTATATCACCTCCAGATATCTTGTAGAGACATTATATTGAGAAACAATGTCCTGTTTACTGATAACTGGATAGCTAAAAATTGAATTAGTATTTAAATGCTTTATTGTACTGTGATATAAACAAAACAAAATCTCATGGGAGAAGGTCTAATCATCTTTCTAATAGCAAGAGAAGGGGGTCTTTATCATGTGCTCACCTTATTGCAGGTGGGATTAGAGATGTTCTCTCCTCTTTGGCCTCCATCTTAACAAGGCAGAGCCATGCAGGGAGGGAGCATGGGCTGAAGACCACAATACTGAACACAAATTCTCCCAGCCCAACCCTTTGCAGCATTCAAAGATGACGTGTATGTGTGTATATTGGGGTTCAGGGTGGTTGGTTGTGCCAGCTGCCTCTCTTATCGTTTGCTGCACTGCAGATTGTATTTCACTATATTTCAGACTCTTTCTATAGCATCACATTAATACCTGTTTTATTGCTACAGCATTTCTCTAAATTTGTCAGATTGTTTTGGGTAAAATCAGTCTTGTCAGAGGAGAACCAACTTCCTTCTTGTATAATGGCATATAATACTCCTTGTCTTGAATGTTATTCTGCATGTTTACTACCTTATGGTAGAGTTATGTTGGTTGGTTTGTTTTGTGGTATCTCAGCACTACTTAAAACTACCAGGTATTCTTGAAACATTGTCCAGTGTGAGAGGAAAGACTGGGAATTCTAGTTTTCACCTCACAATATTTTGATCTGGAGTTAAGTTCATTTAGAAAAGTAGTATTGGATTGTTAAGTCTACTTTCTGCTACTCGGTTCTATTTCCTAGAAATATGTGGATGTGCATATTCTATTATAGGTAAATCAGGTAAATTGATCCCTTTGAAATCATCATCTACAGATGAGTTCTATGAATACCTTTAAGAACACTTTGGAATACATTTTTTATGACCTGGAGTTGCCACTGCTTCACACTCAGATGGTTTGTTAATATCAGAATCTTTGTATATTAGTATCACAGTCGAGATTTTGACAGGCAGATGCTAACCTCAGTCACATGGAAGAAACTAAGATGGAAAGCAGGCATTTGCATTTTAGCAATGAGAAAAGCAAATCTTATCAGAGACCTTCTCCCATGTGGAGCTGATTCCTTGGAATCTGTTAAGAATTCTTCCCAAAATTAGAAACAAACCTATACTTTTAGGTACATGTTTGTACAGTGGTTTGATTATTAAATCTTGTCTTAATTAGGCAAAATGAAGCCCAGAAAACTTCAAAGTACAAAGCTGATCTTTATATATTAACCTCTCTCAACTTGGGTGTTTAGATTACTCAAGCAGGTCTCTACTTGGCTTTTCTCCATGTATATATTCCATATGTTTAATCAAGATGGCATATGCACACTGGGTATTCTCCAGATTTGAAAATATTTCACCTGCCCTCAATTGTCTAAGGAAATAGAGAAGAATCTTATTAAATAAATCTTGAACTCCATCCTGTTCCATGGTATTCACAATAGAACCATTAATAAATGAATTGCTACTGTTCACCCTCCCCCACGAGGTAATGAAAACATTTAGTTCACATTAGGAGAAGGCCAAACTTAGATGCCAAAAGATAACTAGTTTCTATATAATAATATATTTATGTGTACTCTAACCATTTTGAATAACCATTAATGAGAAATAACCACAGAAACTTTAATATATGTCGTTCTATTCCTATTATCATGGAAGAACCTTTACTGAATCCATTCAAATTGGAGCCACATAGCTGGCATCATAAAAGCATGGTCCTTTCTCTTGAGATACTTATTCCAGCAGGAAATATAGGCACACATGAAGACATAGGTGTGCAGATGACATATTTTAAAATGTCTTTTCCTTTTATTCCCTCAGCTTTTCTTTATGGTTCTTTTTTGAGGAATTTAGGAATTTTGAGGAAAAATGGAGTGAGAAGAAAGAAAAAATAAGTAGGTTTATCTCTAAACTTACATCATATTAAATATGATTGGCCTTCCTGGTATGAAATTTTTAATGATTTATTTGAATTGCTAATAATCTGTAGAAGAATTAGAAGCAAAGCTATACTTTTCAGAACAGTTTATACAATGATTGACTTATTAAATTTTAAAGACTTTCTCATATCTTGCTATTATTTGACTGCATTTATGAAAGCAGTCATTCATGCTTGTTATAACTATACAATGTAAATGTTATTAATCATACTAAACAATTTACCTACCTGTTACCTGATACTTTAATGACATTTACATGGGAAATTTGTGTGTGGTAAGATGTTAAGCCTCATGTAATTATGTTGTAAGTGCTTAATAGCTTAGCAGAAATACCGCAGGAATGGGTTTATGTAGCATTTGTATTGCTGTATCTACCAGTAAATAATGGGGCAAGCTTGAAAAATGAATGAAAAATGTCAGAATGATTTATCTCTGCTTCTCAGTTTGTATATTCTGTTTTCACTGAAAGAATTTTGAGGAGCTTAACCGTAAGAAAATCATGGCTTACAACATTTGTTCTTTGGTTTGTTTTTTGGTTTTTCTTTTTGAGACATTTAAAAAATTCAGAAATGCATTTAAACAATTTATATTACTAATATATAGTACCTTCATGTTTCAAAAAAAACAAGAGTTTTTTAATATGAGGATTTCAAAAGAAAACTGTTGCTTTTGCCACTATCTTTTGATTTTTTTATTAGAAAAAAATGGTTTCTAAAACAGAATTTTCCTTGTAAATACAAAATAGCAAACAAAAATATAGGAGGGTATTGATAATTTTCTTCTGAACCCTTTTCAAGTTTAAATATTGCCACAGATTTTCTGGTAAAAACTATGATGAAAACAAAATACCACAGTTACTTGGACGTTTTTATGATTTTTGAAGGAGTATTCTGACCACTGCCTAATTAATAGAAGGGTAGATCTCTAGTCACATCACTCTCTGAATGATATACAGAAATTTTCCAGAGTATATTCAGGCATTTTTGTTGTGAGATAATTTGACATAGATCTCTGCCCCCTTCCAAATGACAACATTATTCTTTGAATTATTTCTCAGTTATAGTATTAATAGAATAACATTGGTTGATGCCTAATGGTTTCTGTTTTAACTAGAATTTTAATAACTTTTCTAATACCTATACTTTTCATATTCATTCCATCAAATCCATATGAGAAGAAATTTTAAGAAAATTATTTCTTCATTCAGTACTTATTTGAATGAAATAATCTATGCAAGTATCCATTTAGCAAATCATTACTGAATTCTTACTTGGTACCAGACACTATTTTAGGCACTAAGAAAACAACATTCATTATCCTCATGGAGCTTACCATATGGGGAGCAGGGGACTGAAATATTCCAGTAAACAGTAATACAATACGATGTTTTAAGTATTAGGATAGGGGACATGAGGAAGGAAATTGTTTTCTTGGAGGAAACAAGATTTGAGACTTGTTTAGTTCTTCTCAGGATTATCTTGTCCTTTTTACATCTTTTCCTCTCCCTTCTCTCTTTGTCTCTCTCTCTCTCTTTCCTTCCCTGCCTCTTTCTCTGTTTCTCTCCCTGCCTCTCTCCCTCTCTTTCTTTCTTTGTAAAATGCTCTGTGATAAATGCCTTATGCATTCCTATGACTGGATATCAGCCAACACTTAAAAAAACCCCACATAAATCATGAGATGATATCTTATACGTGTCAAGGTTCACTCTAGATATAAGTATTTATTATATATTTATTACTATGATACTTAGGCGTTTTGACATGAGTGCTATTTTATCATAATAAAAATATATCTAAGACAAGAGCAGTAAAGGGGAGGGCGGGCAGATGTCCTACATTGCCCTTATTAAAACAGGTAGATTTTATGTCTCACAAGCAAGGCATGAATATAGTTAAGCTCAAATGCTGGCACGGAGCTAATGGGGAGCTTTCATCAGTTTTGGAAGAGAATTTGACCCTTTATTTGAGTAGTATCTATTGTATTCCTTTTCTTGACATAATTTTCTAACATAAATGTTACATTTTCTCCATAACCCCTCATGATTCATACCCACTCCTTGTCCCCAGTAATCCATCCAGAGCAACTCAAGGGAGAATATTCTTTCATGCCTGTGGTCACATACAAACATAGCATGGTTGTGTGTGTGTGTGTGTGTGTGTGTGTGTGTGTGTGTGTGTGTGTATTTTTCCTTATAAAGTATCCCTGAAGGCAGCACAAAAATATAACTGTTTTGTGCACTCTTAAGCAAAGTGTATATTTTCCCAAGGAAATTAATTTGAACAACAATTATACAGACATTTACAATCCAAAGAGTTTACATATTTTGAAGTCACACTTCATATTAGTTTATTTTAATAAGAGTATTTCTATCCATGCCTTACTTGTAAGAAGATTAATATTTTAAGGATAATTAGGTAAGGACCATGTACCAATTTTTGCTCTTTTGCTACACCTATTTCTCCTAGTGTATCTTTTCTTCCCTATCTTTTATACAACATGCATCTTTCCAGAACCTTTCCCATAGGGAACTTAGGGATAGGATCATTTAAATGATGCCAGCTCTCTTTTATGTGTAGGATCTTCTATGAGCTGGGACACCATGCTAGCATTCTTATGTGTATCATCTCCTCAAACTATAAGCACACTTTTTTTCTTACTCTCAAGAAAGTTAATTTAAAAGGGCTTAAGTAAGCTGACTGAAGTGGCTAGGTTAGTAGTTGACAGAGCTGGGATTCCGACATAGGTTGTATGACACAAAAGCCTGTCCTTAACGTAAACTTAGGCTTATGATTTCAATGTTGCTTTTATCACTAAGCAGGAGACAAGATTTTCCTAATTTTATTTTTGCCAAAAAGTAGGAAACTTACAATGAAAAACAAGGCAAACAAACCAAAAAAAGGAGGGTTATCTTATTTTTTAGCTATTTGTTTGGATTTGCCAGGAAGGAGAAATCCCATTTCCTGACCTTGCTTCCCAGTTCTCCACTCATTGCCCTCCATCCAGTTACTCACTTGTATGTCTTTTTATATGGACCCAATGGTGGGACTTTCAGATATCCTGTTGACTTTCCAGCAATGCAGTGTGAATGCAGTACAGAGCCAACTCCAGCCAGGCCACACTTCATTCCTTTCTTCTGTGTTGTACCATTGCCATATTTTTTAGACTGGGCAAACATCTTGTCACAGGAGTTCTGAGCAAGCCTGAAGCTGAAAGTCAACTGACTTCATCAAGTTCAACTGAAATGCAAATGTTGGCATCTCATCTATGGGTGGTTTGGAAAATGCCTTGTTTTAAGTTTTGAAAAATGGATGAGTAGAAACTTGAACTGGGCTTTCATTTAGGAAAGTAGGCATTACTGTTGTCAGGTTTAATTTCTCTCTATCCATTTGACAGCTTGTTTCCATGCAGAGTCTTTAATCACCAATTTAGGATTACATTTTGCCCATTAGATGGATAGTATGTCCAAAAACTTTAGCAGGCATTGAAAGGCAGTCTTAATTTTATAACAGTAAAAAGCCTCCTAGATTATTTATCTATCTATAGAGGTTTATAAAAGAAACTTTGACTTTACCCTTAAATAGATGCTATTTCGACATGATTAGCCCAATGTAAATAGATCCTTGTAGGTATGTATTGGGCTTCAAAAAAAAAAAAACTACTTATGCTGCAATACCGGCTTACATCATCATAGAAAATTCATATAGAAGCATTTCACTATATAATTACAAGTTGATGGTTTATAATATACAGAAAATGGCTTGTTGCTTTATTATTAGATGTGATGAAATCCTGTGTTTGGAAAAGAAACTAAATGACCATTTCAGTGGATTAATGTGTAACATTCATAAACGTTCCCAGTGCTGCTTTCATAACTTGAAGACCAAGGGAAGGACCTTGACCTTTCCCTTTCACTCTGCACTGTTAATCTAGTCAGAGACGCTTTTATTGAATGAGAAAAACAATAGTTGGACATGACTATGAGGTAAGAAAATAGGGGAAAGAAAAATATCTGGGGAATTAGGCCATGTGAGTGGTTTGACTGATGTTGATTCCAGGAGTTCAAAAGGAGAGGGAAGCTAAATAATTTGGTTGTTTCCCAACCTTGACAAATAGTTTCATTTGACAGAATGAAATAATTAAGTCTTACTAAGGAATTTTTAATATAACTAAGTGATTTGTGGACATGAAAACCACCGATGTGTAGCAGTCTCTTTGTTACAGATTTTGGTTGCTTATAAGTGCCTGATTTTAGGGGTTTTTTCCTCTGTATCTTTCTGCTCTTTCTCTAAATATTTATGAAGACTGAAGGATTATAGTGACCCTGAAATGTCATACAGTCTGGAGTATTCCCATTCCTTCAGGCAGAATTGCATCCAGGGCTCTGCTCCCATGTCCTAAATATATCGTTACTCTCTTGCTATCAACTTAGTTGTATCAACCAGCAATAAAAACTCACTTCTAAAAAATAATTTCCTGGCATGGAATAATTGGTGCTCCACAAAGATTTATTAGCAACTATTTTGCTGCATCCTGGAAGTGAAAACAGAGAAGGCATGTTTTTCCCCTTGAATGGCTCATAGACCTGCAAATAGATAATTTTAATCAAAGATAGTTCTACAGAATGCATAGTTCATATGAATTGCAAAATCTAGAATGCTGGGTAGCCTTTCCAAGAGAAGTTTCTGATGCCCTGCACACTTATTTATTTGTTTTGCGACTTTGGCCAAAGTGTCATACCTCTTTGTCCACTAATGCTCTAATCTGCACACTTTAGAGGTTTATAGTGAGAATTACATGAGAGGATGTACTGAAAGTGCTTTGTAAACATAGTAAGAAATCCTTCCATTTAACACAGTATTTATATTCTTATATAGCACTAAGAGTTATATCTTACCAGTTATGTTAATGCAAATGGCTTTCCGGAAGTGTAGAATATTTCTAAGACACACATTTTTCACTTGCCTCAATATTGCATCAAGCTACTTTGTTGTAAACCAAACCACTAAATTTTGTTCCAGCTCTTCCTTGCATCTTTGTATTCATCATGAAGCTGACCTTGTTTTCTCTTTGGAACAATATTATGGTTAGTTATTGAATTTTTTATTGAGGTATAATTCACACACTGTAAAATTTATTCCTTTTGCTGCGCAGTTGAATGAGTTTTGACAAATGTATATCGTCATATAATTACTGCAATCAAGATATAGAACAATTCCCTCAACTTCCAAAATTCCCCTGTGTTGCTCTTTTGTAGTCAATCCATACTCCTACCTCCAACCCCTGGCAACGTACTTGAATTTTTGACCATGTAGGGAACATAAAACGAATCCCAAGTATGAAGGATGGTGTATTTTAAGAGCATGCAGACATCAGCCCTAAATGATTTAAACCATAAAACATTCAAGCAAGAAGAGACATAAGGGATTCTTTGCAGAGGTCACAAGCTGATAGTCTATGGACTGGATCCATTCCATTGAACTGATGTCTTTGGCCTGGCTGGTGTCTTAAAAAGCATTCAAGTTTTTGGTCAATCATTTCAAATACAAATCTGGATTTCTGGCATTGCCTGAAAAATTGAAAAGTCTGGCTACACTGGGCCCACTTTTCCATGTGGCAATTATTGTCTGGGGTTTACTCTTGGTTGTCTTTTTTAAGTAGCGCTTGCACTGCTATGCAGTTTACCCAAGCAAGGGATTGAGGGGAGAAAGGGAGATGTTTATGAGTCAAGCGGTCAGGAGCTCCCTGGCTTTGAGATCTTGTCTATTCTGAGCCACAGTCCAAAATCACCAAGAGTTAGCAAAGAAAATAAGCATGCCTCTCCTCACTGTGCCTCTATTCATTACCCTTAAAGAAGGAAAAAAGAAAACTTTAAAAGAAAACATACTGTCAACTGAAGATCAGGAAGGAGATTATCAGGGAAAAATCCTATTATGTAATATAAAAGGACATACAATTACACAGTGCTCTAAAAGAGGGAAAAATAGCTCATTTGTGTTCTAGTTAAGAAAAGCCCCTAATAGTTCTTGTTACACTCTCTTCCTGAGGATTTTATGTTCTGAAAGGCCAGTCTTCCTGTTTCCACTTTTGCCCACCTAAATCCAATCTTCTGTAGCAGCCAGAGAGATCATTTACAAATGCAAATCAAATCATGTCAAGGGCTTCCTAAAAACTCCCCAGTTGCTCCTTATTGTTTGTAGGATAAAATCAAAATATCTTTTCATGGCCCACAGGCTCTTGCCCCGTCACTGACCTTATCTCCGACTCCCTACCCGTACTCGCTGAGCTCCCACCACGTTGGCCTTCTCTCCAGTCTGTGAGGAGTCTCCTTCCATCTCCTGCAATGAACTACTAGCCACAGTTCTGTGTGGAATGTTCGACCTCCAGGTGTTCTTATGACTCGACCTTGGTACTGGAGTCTCCCTCAGCTCAAACCTCACCTCTTCAGAGCGGCCTTCCTTGCGCATCCAAATTGGACACAGACGCTCACTCCTTCCCCCATTATTCCCTATCACATTTAGTTCCACTCTTCAGTTACTTATTTTTTATTTCCCCCTGAGAGACAGAATCTTGCCTGATGGACCTCTCTCTTCCCAGGTCCTGGCACATAGCAAGTGCTCAGTAAAAATTTGTTGAATGAATGAAAGGGTGGGTAACTTTCTCTAACTAGCCAGGAGGAGGAAATTTTCAGTCTCCTTTCTGGAAGTGAACACATAATTGAGTTATTGGAATATTAGGATGTTTTGAGAGCAGAAGAAAGGATATTTTAATTGCTGTCATTGTTTTGGATAGTCATTTAACATTATAAAAATAAACGCATTTTTATTAAGAATTCATTTGATCCCTAGATTAATTTTATATCTCTTCAATATTGGCAAGAAAGGGTGTTTTTCAGTTTAGACTTTGAATTTATCTGAATAATGGACCAGTACTTAGAAAATCTTTCGCTCTTGTTATTTAACTTTGGTTCTTCTGGTTTTTTCCCTAAAATGCACAGAAGCAAAATGACATGTAGTATTTTGGCTTGAGTCGGAGTTCTTCTCTAAGTAGACCTCTTGATTTGAAAGCCCTCCAAGCTCTGGTTGTTTTTGAGAACAGTTGGTACATACCTAATCTATTTGTGAATTGAGGCAGAATTTTATCATTATTTTTAAATCTAGTTTCCTTGGAGCTTAAGGGAAGGGTTTTATTTTCCAAAAGAAGTATTTTACATTTATTTAAAAGAAAAAAAAAAACTTATGCTATTGCCATTCCCCAAGTAAAATCTGTCTTAAAATCTGAGGCAAAATAAGGAAGTGATGAATAGGGTTGAAGGTCATTTTGCATGGTTTAATTCAAACACTTGTGCTGAATGGTTTGTTGACAATTTCAGAAAATCAGATGTCTATCAGAAACAGATTTACTCCTTATATACTCCTGTTCTTAGTTTGATATTCCATATCTAAAGATATTTGTGGGGACATGAAGGATTTCTGTGGCTAAAGTTAAAAATATAAAATTTAAAGATATTTTATTCAAAAGCACTATGCTTATGTTGGTTTCTAGAATTTTATCAAACAATGTAACTTATACAGAGATGGACTTAAATGGGTTAATGTGTAAAGATTAGCAGCACAGCCTTTAAATATTATTTAATGAATTTTACACCATTTGCCAATAAATTATATGATGTTCAGCATGGAATTATGTTGAACATCATATAATATAACAAAGTCCAAACATTGAAATTGTGGACTTGCTATAGTTATGACCCTAGCAGGGATTGATAAGAATTCAAGAGCCGAGTTATAATACTTGAAGCTGTGAGCAGTTTGGATAAATTATCATGCTATCTGGTCTATAAAATCTCCAGCGTAAGTGTGTATAGTGTGTGTGTTGCAAACCCAGAATGGTGATGGACCGCCTGCAGCATTCTTAGTGTTTGGTACAATTGCTGTACAGTAGCATGGAGAATACAGAGACATGCTGACAGATGAGGAGAAGCACAGATAAAAGGAGTAGAAGAAGCTGCTCAGCCATCATCTTCTTCATCTCAGCTGGGTTCCCCACCAAAGTAACTCACCTGGTGTCAGACGAATGACACACAGTGTGTTTTACAGATGGGGCCTCAGCCGAGATTCACGCAGGCTTACACATTTATCTGTCACACAGATGTTTCTTCTTGTGTTTTCTAGCCAGCAAGGCAACAGCTCAACTTTGCTGGGGGATCACCTCCAGATGTTCAACCAAAGAGAGACCCTGCCACCCCACTGAGAGTAAGCAGACAGCTTCTCCCTGCAGCTGGGGCCACTCAGCAACAGTACAAATTAGAAAAGGGTTTGCTCATACCTTCTTTGTAATGGTCACATTTGTAGTTCAAAAACACATAGAACACAACATAGTCCCAACACTGGATTTCCTAGTAAATAGTCAGAAACTTACAAATAACAGCAAGTAACTTTTCACTTTAAAAATCTGAAATACGTCAAACCTGGCAGGCAGGTTTTCTGTGACTTTTGTTTGCAGATTTTCTTGATGTTTATTGCTAATTTTTCCACTCCGGCAAATTTGACTGTTTAAATAAAAACAGCTTGAGTCAAATATCTAAAAAAAATAAGTGTAGGTTAACTCCCTCTGTGCATTTATATTTTGCAAAACGGTCTCCAGGAGATCCCATTTATTTCTTTTGTATTTTTTGAAACTTCACAAAGAGCATGTTTTATTCCATAAATGGTGAAAAAGTAGTAGTTGTTATTCACGTGGATACTGGCATTCGCCTCATAACCTGGGGAAAAAAACGTGTCAAAGCTTTGTTGCTAAGCACTAATTAAGTTTTCAGATATTTATGAAGACAAGTGAGAGAGAAACAAGGATAAATCCTAGATTTTCGACTCGTGCAACTGGGTAATGCTGTTTACTCAGATGAGAAAAATTAGGCGATCAATACATTTGGGTGCAACGGGAATAAAGGTTATCTTTGAGCTACTTAAAGTTTCTGATGCCTATTGGATATTTTAGATCTAAGTGATGACGTTAGGTAAGCAGCTGAATATGCAAGTTTGGAGCTCAGGGGAGACATTGGAATTGTTTATATGAATTCAGTTGTCATTGGAATAAAGCTGTTTGAGAGGAGAATGCAAAGTGGAAGGGTATAAAAAGTTCTAGGTGTCTTCTCTTTTCTGGAGATGACTCGGCTTTTACTTGGGCGTGAAATTCCTTCTCTGTAAAATAAGGATTTGAAGAATGATATTAGAAAATTTCCAATTCCAACATTTTATATCTATATGATCTCCACTCATAAGTCACCGTTTTGTGTCAAGAAGCATTTCTTTTACAAACCCATAAGGAATTCTGCCTTTGGAAGAGATCATTTTGCTGTCAGACCTTCTTTTCCAGTTATCACAGCATTATCCATTCTGGCACTTTTCTCCCTCGTGTTTCCTTCCGTCCAGCAGAAGTGTAGATGAAGCCAGAGGCACTGGAACAAACAGTATTGTTTCTGTGTTGTACACTGGAAATTGTTATACACACTTTCATGTATGTCACTATGTCAGTGAGGTGGTAAATACCAAATGTGATTCATGGACTAAATGATATGATTTCTGGGTACTCCGGTGACCTCAGAAATACATTAACAGATCGGATTTTCTGTTAAAGGTTTTCTGTTAAAATGTACGTGTGATTTATTCTGTAACCACTCAGCATTTTGTCAGTATTAAAGATTTTCTTTGACGTATTTGCTATCTGTAGGAAATTATATTTCAGTAAATTCACATACATCTTATCTGGTCTTTGGCTGCACCACTGTTAGTAATATCAATCTCTTACTTTCAAAGATGCTATGATTTTGCCATGTTTTCTTTTCTAAAATGCTTCATCCTGACTGCACCTGCTAATATCCTATTTCAAGTGCCACTGGATTTGGTATTTATGCAGTCATTATTGACTTTAACGAGAGAGATTTCAGTCAAATAGTGTGGATGAAAGCCTAGTTGGCGAGAATTCTAAAGAGAATGGGACAAGAGAAATGAAGACAATGAAGAGAAATAACTCAAGAAGTTTTACTGTGAAGGAAGGTACATAATGGGTTTGGGGGGGTGGTCAAGGGAGGTTTCGTTTAAAATGGATCATAAGACTGAAGGTGTCCAAGTGGAAGTACTCCAGCAGAGATGGGAAATGAGTGATGGAAGACAGAGTGGATAACTGCAGGAATGGATAGGACCCAGGGCATTAAGCTGAGGGGTTGACTAAGATAGGGCTGCAGACCTTTCTTTCACTGTAACAGGAGGAAGAGTGAGTGGGACAGCTTGGTAGCAGAATGTTGAGTTTCTCTGGTGATGCTTCTATTTGCTCACCGAAATAAGAAGCAAAGGTAGCAGGAGTGAGGAAGAGGTCTGGATATTAGAGGTTTGAGGAGAGAGGAAGTAATTTGAAATAGTCATTGAAAGAGTGGGAGAAAATTAACTAGAGAAATGTACTAGGATTTCCAGGCAGCACTGAGGGTCCGTTTGAGGGTTGTGATCGCAAATTTGAAGAAAAACACTCAGCATGACTGTAATTTGTTTATTTGTTTCCTAGCTTATTCAGCTGCTTGGGTTTGGCAGGGATTTAGTATTAACCAAGGTTAGAAGTCTTACTTATACAGTAAAATCCATATTGAAAAGGGCAGGGGAGTTGAAGATAATAAGCGAGTGATTTTTATTGATGGAGAATGGAACCTAGTCCAGCAAGGAAGGAAGTCGGGGAACGAGGGCGCGCGGTGATGGGCAGTGAGAATGTGGTAGGCTCAGTAGCTTGGAAGACCCTCCAGAGGTGAGGAATGATTGGGGTCAGAATATTCTGAGGGTGAGCCAGAAGAAAGAAATGATGTTTGAAATTGAGGTTTAGGAAGAGTGTACAGTTACCAACGAAGACCAGGTCATTGAGAGCTGAGGGGTGGAGGACCATTGGAGGTTAGGGGGTCAAGGCAGTGAGAGGCCATGCTGGAACTGAAGCTGAGGAGAGAAATAGCAACAGAAAAGTCTTTTTACTTAGCGGGTGGCATCTGTAACTTCCTCTTGGTTATTAAATACTCCCTGTAGTCAAACATCCAGAAGCTGGATAAGATGCAGAGTCACCCACAGGAAGCAGGAACTTTTGACGTGGCATTTCCTGGACACTGGTCATGTGCTCTCTGGCTGACCTTTCATGAATGGCCTTTAGTTCCTGTCCTGTGGCTACACATCCCATAGAGTTTTTTTCTTCTGCCCTCACAGAGGCTCTTATGGGCAGGATCCTTTGACCACCTTGTGGAGGTGTCCCTGACCCACCAGTATCCTTGGCCCATCAGCTCTGATGAGCTAGCTCCCGGGGACCTTTCCAGCTAAGCTTTGGTAGTGAGAGGGAGAATTTCTACAGCTCGGTAACCATCCATCCATAAGATGAATTGCAGCAGTCTTCTGGCAGATAGTCTGAGGGGCTCTTGCAGCCTCCTTCACCTGACTAATACTTCTTCTAAGTAAATCTCTTCTCCCCTCAAAATCCTCTAACCTGCTCTTGTATGTCATTCTAGGTGAGTGATGGAGGTCAAAGTTGCAGGCCTGGCTGATGACCTCTCTGTCTCTCTCTCTCTTTCTTTCTCTCTCTCTTTCTCTGTCTCTCTCTCTCTCTGAAAAGTGAGTGGGTGTTTGTCACATAATATTCTTATCCCTGGTGTCCCAGCTAAAACTGGAGCTTTTCAATTAAAACCCTGCTTGTTTTCTGTGGTGTTAGATGTTTTTTCCCCTAGCCAATTAAATGGAATTTTACAATTGTGTAGTCAGAGTTCAGGAATATTACATTGTCTCTTTCCTCCAAAATCTCAGCAGTGTTCAAGTTATTATGTATTTAAGACAAGAAGAGCTGATAAGTGTTCACGATTGGTACAAAAGTCCTGCAGATAGTTTCCTAAAAAGTACTTAAAAACCTTTAAAGCATGGTGGGATGAATGTTCTCCATATACTGAATGTCCAGGAACAATAGACGTTAGATTGTAGGCACGAAGGAAATTAATATTTAAGTTTACCATCTTCATTTTGATATGAGTTTTGATTGGTATGTATTCTCTTCGCTTGATCATGTCTAGTTTAGGATTAGTGATGTTTAGGTCTTATATGTGGTTTATCCTAAGTTATATTTTATTTCTCTAGAAGCTTATTCACAACCCAGATATATTATAAACTGTGTTACCCTCTCCAAAATCGTCTTCCAGCTTCCTCTCCCCGTCTTCCTGTGCTCAAACCCCACTGGCCTTTCAATGGCTCAAATGCACGGGGCTCCTCTTTCAGTCCACACACTGTGCCTTCTGCCAGAAGTGGTCCCTCCCCTGATTCCCTCTCCTTACACACACCCAACGACTTCTGTCCCTCCTTCATCTTTCATGTCTCAGCCTAAACATGGCCCTTCCTCAGTGAAACCTTCCTTAGTAGTCCACACTTCCCCTCCTATACCAACTAGTGTGTTTTCTTTTAACACCCTGTGTTTCTTTTTTTTTTTTTCATTTACCACACTTGAAAAGAAGAACAAATTTATGTATCTATTTGGTGCCTTTCTAACACTCTAAACTATAAGCTCCATGAGGGCAGGGCAGTGGCTGTTTTCCCAGTGCCTAGCAGGGTGTCTTGAACATAGTTGGCACTCAGTAAATATTTGTTGAACAAATGGATGAAAACTCCCAGGATAATTCTACTACAGTGAAATTGAAAGGCTTTGTCAGCATATGCAGGGCCATTTGAGGTTGTGAGGATTGGAGGAATATCTAAGAGGTTAAGACACCCTGCAAAGTTTGAGTTTTTATGTATTCTAACTCTACAGTATGTGTTTGGTTTTAAAAACATAGTTAGGTGTGAGTGGGAGGTAAATTTGAATTTTTCATAGAAAAATCTGTATTCATGATTTTTGTGGTGGTATTCTAACCGTGCTGCTCATTATAATAATTGGCGTGTTGCTTACATGGGCACTGACTCAGCAGAACATTCTAACCACTCTTGAAAACACAGTTCAAGATCTGCAGATGATCAGTCAATAGGGTCCTTGTCAAATAAAACAAAAAGCCTACACGAGATGGAATCATCGTGAGAATTGTTCCCCATATTCTGAGCTTTTATACTATGGCATTTTGCTATTGTTTAAGTTAGGTGTGTTGTCAATTATTTTTTAAAATTATAATTCATACACTTCTGAAGATTAAGTATGATTTAATTTACAAAATAAAAGGTCTAAATAATAATTTTCAAATTAAAAAGAATTCCTTGTTTCCTTCCTGTTATTTAATTTACATTTGGATATGTTTATAAAACATTTTTAGTGCTGTCAAATTTTTTTTAATTCCACATCTTTTTAAAGTTCAGGATTTCAAAATCAGTATATCCATGTTTTAGAAGTATATAGGAAGGTCTTTTATCATTTGACCATTTAGGTATAGGAAAATTAATAGGCAAGAAGAACTCTTAGCATTTGTGCTTCTGTCCTTTACAGTGGTTGCCATTTGTTGGAAAATGAGATTGTGAAAGTTTCGTTGTTTCCATAGAAAAAATTTATTATTTACTTTTTTCCAAAAGAATGATCTATCTTTAAAAACCACTGAAAGACTTCATTCCCTGTCTAGGACACCAGTACAATATGGAATTGATGGGACTGCTTCAGATTTAGTACTACTGAGGAAGTTTGTTGCGTACAAATTCATTCTGAAACGAATGTTCAGAGATTAGACATCAGAGTGTACTGAAGTAGAGTCATAAGAAATCAAAGTGTATGTTGCTGCTCTGTTACCACCAAGAACTATTGAATTTTGAACCCCTGAACACTCTCTTCTAGCTGCTTTCGAAATCTATTGAACAACTGAAGCAACCGGGCAGTCACCTCGAGGAAGCGGAGGAAGAGCTTCAGGGGGACCAGGCGATGCAGGAAGACAGAGCGCCCTCTAGTGGCAACAGCACTAGGAGTGACAGCAGTGCTTCTGTGGATGACACATTGGGACAAGTTGGGGCTGTGAAGGTCAAGGAGGAACCAGTGGACAGTGATGAAGATGCTCAGATCCAGGAAATGGAATCTGGGGAGCAGGCTGCTTTTATGCAACAGGTAATAGGCAAAGATTTAGCTCCAGGATTTGTAATTAAAGTCATTATCTGAATATGAAATGCATTGCAGGTTTTGGTAAATGGATATAATTTCCTATCTGATTATATCTCTGAATGATTTGACTTTAGTGTTTAAGGATTCTAATGCAGATATATCTTTATATAGATCTTTCTATATTCTGATCTCTATATAGATATCAAGGTTTCATTGAAACTCTACTGGTAAGGAAATACCTGTTACACTAAAATTATACTACATCAGTATCCAAGTAATAGGGTTTTAATTCATCCCAAAGCCTGCCCCACCAATTACTTCTAAGGAAAACGAACTCACTGTTGTTTTTAGTTTATCTGTTGAGATCAGTGACTGCTGGATATAGTTTCCCAGTCTGATCAATGAAACATTCTATTAGTTCTTGATTTTTTTGATATGCAGAATTCAATTTTCACATTGTTGTATATAATGTATCATACTACAGTCTTGAACCCTGTTAAAGGTAGTCAGCCCTTCCTTCCTCTCTCTTTTTTGTTAAGTGAAATGTTCTGGTTACTATGCCAGTAGTCCTAGGTTATTGTATAGATTGCAACTGAAAATTTTAGGAATAGAGGTGGTTTTAAATATATAGATGCAAAGTACAGCACAGCACTATTTTAAATATTACATTATGTCTCACCTAGTACTGCTCATTTCGTTTTTATCCTGTGTTATTTGATGACATTGTTTATTGAAAAAGATCAAATGAAGCAGATGCAAATGTTGGCAAGAAGTAATGTGCAGCATTATGGTCCAATCAGATACTGTATTGTATCTACAGTTGTGGAAAACATAGTAACGGTGTGATTATTATCTGATATGAAGTCAAAAGCATGTTTAAAAGAAGAAGGTGTATCATGTTTGATAATCATTGTCACTAGGATCTCTTTAATATAATTCCATAATGACACGGCATATACCATACTATTTTGGCAAATTAAAAAATTAGGAAAGTTAGGTTTAACAAAAGAATCTACTTGTACATAATGCACCTTCAGAAGGACTATGTCCTTTGATGTTATGAAATGCAAACAACTTTGAAGGCAACAGTAGACTGTTTATTTAAGTCAGTTCTTTGTCAGGTTCCTGCTGTTCTACAGAAAACTGATTCTATGAGGCTGAACAGGAAATGCCTTGTGGAAACAGGAAGTCCAAGTGATTCATGTACTGAGGAATGTAGGGAAAAAAAAAAACGGAGGATAGTGTTTTACTCTCTCTGTTTTTAAAGGGCACTCTATGAATTGATTTATTGTCTAAGAAAATAACACCACAAGTAGGGAAATTGTTAAGGAAGCTTTTCACTGGAACATTTCCTTCATACTCCCTTTTGATATGTTTACCTTGTTTTATAGGTTTACTTTTGTTAAGCTAGTTAAAGATTCGTTGTATTAAGACCCCTTTAATATGGATAATCCAAATTGACCTGGAATCTTTGTGAGGTTTTTTTCTATTAAAATATTTATATTTCTAAATCCGAGGCATTTTAAGGTGTAGTATCCTGTTTCAAAGGAGATATAGCAGTTTTGCCAAATGTAGACCTTGTACAACTGTATGTTACTGGCACGTGTTGTTTACATTTTGCTGTGACATTTTAAAATCTTTCTTAAAAAAGGTTACTGCTAAAGATACATTATCCTTTTTTAAAAAGTCTCCATTCAAATTAAATGAACATAAACTAGAAGTTAGAAAGTTTAAAACATTTCCATATAATGAAAGTCCTGATAATTTGACAAATAGCTGTAATAGGCAACACTTCCTACTACCAACATATTTTGGTTAGTATATTCCTTCAGATTAAAATGACTTTTTGTCAGTTGTTTTGCATTAAAAATATGACATTCCTAAGATAAAATTGTTTATTTTTCCCATCTCATAAATATACATTTTCTTTAAAGTCTTTTTTCAATCTCATAAAAAAGGGATAGTGCATCTTTTAAAATACATTTTATTTGGGGAGGAACATGTGGCTGAACAGCCTTTTGTATAATATTACTGCAAAGATATGTAATCACAAACAAAAAAAAACCTATTTTTTATAATGTCATTTGAGAGAGCTTCATCAGTACAGTTGGTGGACGTTAATTGTTTGAATTTGATAGTCTTTGAATTTAATCAAGAAAACTACCTGGAACCAGTGAAAAGGAAAGCTGGACTTAAATAATCTTAGAGCTAATTGATAAATGTCTCTTTTAAAATCTACTGTATTTATTATAATTTACACCCTTGAAGGTGATCTCTTGTTTTGTGTTGTAAATATATTGTTTGTATGTTTCTCTTCTTGCCTTCTGTTATAAGTCTCTTCCTTTCTCAAATAAAGTTTTTTTTAAAAGATCCCCTTTCATACATATGGCTTTGTGTAAACTTGATATATTTAATCGAATTTGAAGCTCATGCACTAGGTCTCATATACCAAAATATATTGCCATTCTTTGTTGAAACAAGAAAATAAAGATCTTTCGAGCAGTTACTTCTAATGCCATTAAAAATAATAAATTCAACAATAGTGACTTTAACCTGTTTACATCAGCCATTACCACATAGCAAACACATGTAAAATTTGTTGCAGTTTTATTTTCCCCGCGTGGCCTTTTTCGTATGTTATCATCTTTGATGTCAACTTCTAAATATAAAATTTTATATAAATAGATATCAGTTCCTAACTTTGCTCAACTTAAAAAATTATTTTTAAAAAGGTTAATATAATCCCTTGAATATATCAAGCACTCAATAAAATATTTAAATGAATAATTTTCTGTGTATCATAATAGTTATATCTATTACAGTAAGGACCTGACCTACAAGTATAAAGTGACAGTACATAAATTTAAAGAGAAAAGAGTAATTAAATGACCTCCCCTTATATGGAAACAATTATTATAATAGTAGTGTGAAGAACAAGGAGCCTGACTCAAGTGAAGGGAACCAGACCACATACATCCAAGGGTTCCTTTTCCTTTTCTGGTCAGTTGCAAGCAAAACTTACTAGTCAGTACTTCATAATGTGTTACTGTGTATGTGGTTCAATAGGTTAAAAATATTTGTTTTATATTCTTTGATTCTCTTTAAACTTCAATAGTGTCACATGAGGTAAAGCTACTCTAATTCTGGAGCTAATATCATTGAGTATTATGAAATGGATTATCATTGCATAATGCTATAAACTAGATAATTTGGTCAGAATTGTGGAAATACCATTGATGCTAGTCATAATTTCCTGAAAATTGTCTTTGGACTATAAAATTACAAAATTAACTTGGTACTAGAGATCCTCAAAAAAGAGTTGGAAGAATCAATTAGATAATGATTTTATACTGTGTATCTGATTTACGAAATGTACAGGGACTGATAACTGCATCAATATTAGAAACTTCTTCTTCAGGAAAATAGTTTTTGCCAGGACCTGCGGTGAATAACCATTAGATTTCCTCTTCTGATAGTCTAGAGCTGCCTTCTCCCTGGTGAAGGTGGCTGCTGAAATGGAGACTGCTACTTTTCATAGTTCTAAGAAAGACAGTTTTTAAGAAATTTTTATGTTGTTTCATACTTCTTTTTTTCTAAAGTATGTTAAAAAGGAATTCAGACACTAAACATTTTCTTGAAGCCTAGTACTCAACGGATATATAGGAGGACAACAGCATTTTTTTTAATTTGGCATTCCTTTGTGATTTTTTTCCACTAATGGACATATACAATTGTGGGTGTGTAATTATGGGTGAACAATGATAAATAATCCAGGTGTACAAATTATAAGCATTTATAATCAGGGACTTAGAGATACTAGAGAAGGAGTTTGAGAGGTAGATTACCATTCCCTTTATTATTGGTCATTCCTCCAACTGGATTTTAGAGGGAAAGTAAGGGGTGGGTGTGTGCAGGCAATCAAAGAACTCAGGCAAATGAAGCAGGATATTGGGAATATGACTTTACAGAACTAATCTATCTAGGTTTTAAAAGGTCTCTATTCTCATTTAAAGTAACTTCTTTAAGGCTTATAAACTGTAGGGTTTAGACAATGCAACTTTGGGGGACCATCTTGATTTACAAAAAGACTTAACTATTGCAAATATATAATGTACTAGGTATTGTTATAAGCACTTTACATCTTTTAAAGCATTAGTCCTCACAACAACCTTACAAGGTGGATATTATTGTCCCATTGTAGAAATGAGGGCACTGGGGCCCAGAGAAGTCAAATCAGGTCAAGATCACCCAGTTAGTGACAGTCTAGCTCCAATTTGAACCCAGACATTCCCGCACCAGCCCTTGTTCTCAGCCTCTACCCCTGAGCTGTATTTGTGCAACAGTTCTTCTTACATGTCCAAGTTTATTAAATCATTAGCACTTTATTCTCTCTCTCTCTCGCTCGCTCTCTCGCTCTCTCGCTCTCTTTGTCTTTGCCCATCAGAATTTCCAAACTGTTTTGAATCCATTTTCTCTTTCAGTCATTGCTGTAAGTTAGGAGATCAGGACTCTTTTTTTATTCTAAATCACAGATGAGCAATCTAATTCTTGTACATTATGTTCAACTATTAGAATCATGAAAATTTGTGAGCCTCTTTTTCTCTGACCAGAGCCAGTCCTGAGATGGGGTGACACAGCGACTGCATTTGGAATTAACTTTTTGGGGGAGTGAAAGAGACAAGATTTCAACCATCTCACAGCTCTCCCTTGCCACTTCTTACCTTTATTCCCCAGCGAAGGGGAGGAGACTTCAATTTCTAAGCAGTCAGGACACTGCCTTTAAAAACTTTTTTGACGTATCAAGGATGCACTTGATAGTCACTTTGACATAATATAGTCTGTATATAGTGTTGTAAAAAAAAAAAAAACAAGGATGTTTGTCTTGAGTTCTAGACCTCCTAAGTGGTTTTCCTATTGAAAGGTGCATAAAAATTGTCTTGAGGGAAGATGTTGACAATTGAGATTCCTGACCACACCCTGCAGAGGTTCTGATCCTGTTGTACTGACTAGGAGCCCAGGAATCTACATTTTTCAAGCCCTTTGGGAGAGTCTGATTCAGAAACAGTGCTCTGGAGATGGCCAGGGGCCCTAAACCACTTCTTAAAATATGTCTTGATTTTTAATAGCTTTTACCTAAGATTCTTGGATTCTCTGATTCATTGTTTTCATAATAGACTGTCTTGTATTTCTTGTATATTGTTCTATTTCACCTGCATGTTAATTATAGGTCAAGTATAGTTGTAGTATAACTATCGGTTACTGTATTTACTGCTATTACTTCTTTGATAGTGTTTGTCCGTTTTGCTTCTCTCCTCTAATAGAATAATTTCCTAGTCTATTATGGAGTTTGCCAAGACCTGGCAAATTATTTTTCCTCAGAATTTCTGAGCTATTGTGGTATGTTGTTTTTTGTTTTTGTGTTTTTTATTGAGATAAAACTCATATAACATAAAATGCACCATTTTATCCATTTTAAAGTGTACAATTCAGCGGTTTTTAGTATATTCACGATGATGCGCAGCCATCACTCCTTCCTAATTCCAGAACATTTTCATCAACTCAAAGAAATTCTGTACCAGTTAAGTGGACACCCTTCATCCCCCACTCCTCCAACCCCTGGCAACCACTAATCTACTTTATGTTCCTATGGATTTTCCTTTTGTGGACATTTTCATATAAATGAAATCATACATTATGTGGCCTTTTGTGTGTCTGTGTCTGGCTTCTTTGACTTTGCATAATATTTTCAGGTTCCTCCACAGTACAGCGTGTATTAGTACTTCTTTCTTATGACTGGATAATATTCTGTTGTATGAATATACTATGTTTTGTTTATCCGTTCATCAGTTGATGGGCATTTGGGTGGTTTTCACTTTTTGTATGAGTAATGCTGCTCTGAAAATTCGTGTACAGATTTTTGTTTTAACATGTTTTCAGTGTTTTGGGGTATATAGCTAGGAGTGGAATTGCTGGGTTATATGGTAATTCTGTTTAAGTTTTGAGGAACTGCTAAATTGTTTTCCAGGGTGGCTGAACTATTTTATATTCCCACTAGCAATCTATGAGGCGTTCCAGTTTCTCCACATCTTCTCTAACACTTGTTATTTTCCTTTTTTTTTTTCTTAAATTGTTGCCATCCTAGTGCATGTGAAATGATAATTGTTGTTTTGATTTCTGTTTCGCTAATGACTAATGATGTTGAACATTTTTTTCATTCATTTATTGGATATTTGCTGATATTTGCTTATCTTCTTTAGAGAACTGTCTATTCAGGTCTCTTGCCCATTTTTTAATTGGCTTGTTTATCTTTTTTACTGTTGAGTTGTAAGAGATTTTAAATATATTCTGGATACTAGACCATTATCAGCTATATGAGTTGCAAGTATCTTCTCCCATTCCGTGGGTTGTCTTTTCATCTTCTTGATAGTGTCCTTTGATGCACAAACATTTTTAATTTTGTTGAAGTCTATTCATCTATTTTTTCTTTTGTTATGAACATGTTGCTTAATCCAATGTCACAGAGATTTGCACCTGTGTTTCCTTCCAAGTATTTTATAATTTTATAACTTACTTTTAGGTCTTTGATCTGTTTTGAGTTATGCACATTTTAAAATATTCTTCCATGCTTTTGTGTTATTTTTAAAGAGATAAGAACTTACTGATTAATGAACTCCACTTGCTCATCCATCATCTTCATTTTCCTCATTCCTAGTTGATTTTGGTCTTGCTTTTCCACCATTCCTGGTGTTGTCTCTTGTTGCCTTCTAGCTTTTGATGGTGCTTCTTTTTTTTTTTCTTCTCAATTAAATGCTACAATCTTGATGTTTAATATAGCTAATATAAACTGAGGAAAATATTAAGTTTATTTTTCTGTTAAGAAATGCTTTTTTATTTTTCCTGGTGATCTTTAAAAGCTAAAATCAAAGTTATTTTTCTTCATTTATGTGGCTTTAAAATTCTGCCCAGGTTACTCATTTTTACTTATGTCTACGTTGCACTTAAATTGTATGTTGAAGTTATTATGTTCAAGTCTTTGATCTTTGTTCCTCTGTTGACAGAATTTCTGCAAAGAACTGTGTATTTGTACTTCCAAACTGGTAGCCACATGTAGCTAGTGAGAATTTAAAATGTGACTGGTACAAATTGAGATATGCTTTAGTGTAAAATAAACACCAGATTTCAAAGACATAGTGTAGAAATATATTAATACTTAAGTAATGATGACATGTATTCTTACATATTAAAAGATAGTATATTTTAAATATATTAGGTTATATAACATTATTAAAATTAATCTTGCTTTGTTTTACCTCTTTAATGTGGCTATTAGAAAATTTAAGATTATATATTTAGCTTACATTTGTGGCTCACATTACATTAATGTTGTACAACACTGCTTTTAGATCATCTTTCTCTCATGTTAATAGACAGATCTCACTACATCATTTCAGAAATAGGTAGGCTATAAAATCTGAACGATGAGTATTCGCTCTTGCCAGTATCTTTCTGTTGCTGTAATTTAGTCTAACATAAAGGTATAAAATGTTGTGTTAGAAGAGATCTGTGGCATGTTAATCGTTTAAGGGCTTAAAGATCTCTTTCTTTTTTTACCTTAAAGACAACTCAAAGTCTATCACGTGTTTTATTAATACTGTCAGTCTTAAAGACAGTACACTCATTGCTCCACTCTCATCTCAAAGTTAGTAAAAGTTCATCCTCTGTAAAATGTGCTGTTTTTTCTCACTCTTCCACTTCTGTCTTTGGAACCACCATTTAGACTCTGGGATGGATTATCCCGAAGTCACCTTTGATCATCTCCTCTTCTTTATCTCTTATAAGCAGTTGGTATTCCTATTTCTGATTTCCAGCCATCATATCTCTTCACTCTCTCTTTGGCTCTGCTTTCCCTAGTCACTAACATAATTAATATTAAAACAATTTTTTTTTTATCATTGCAAGAGCTTCCTTCCACATCAGTGTCCTCTTTACACTAATTCAGTTAACTTACTGTGAAATTCCACTACCACTTTCCCATTCTCTGTGGCAGAACATACAGTAATATCTTCCTAATATCTTTATCTAAATGTTATCATCGAACTTCAGTCCTCATAATTCGACCTTTATATTCTGACCAGGCACTTATCCCTCCCAATCTAACTTAATCACTTTCCATGCAAAGCAAATTTCCAACTTGGGATTCCAATTGCATGAGTTTCATCAAGCTTTTTTCACTATCTGGAAAGCGCTTAACTTCCTTTTTCAAACCTTTCTCTGCTTTCTCCTTTATGCCACCTCTGATTTCCCTAACCCGCCTGAATTATTCAGTCAACTTAGAATCACTTCCGTACAATTTACCATGTAGTTTTTTCTTTCATTATTACCTTTTGCCTTTTGAAGCTAGGGAAAATATCAGGGTTCCTGGAACCACACAAGGAACCTATGAAGTTCTCAATTAAATGCCATTTGAATGACTTTTGTTTTACATTTCTCTTATTCAGATTCCTTAATGGCTAAAGGACATTTTCTTCCCTATTATGATTACAGGTTCACTTTTGTTTTCTAATGTGAAATGTAGACTCATTTTTTACTTGTTGGACTATTTCTTGTGCTGAATGTCTCCATTAGTAACATTTTCTTTAAGGTGGCTCTAGTAATAATCGTTACTGTTTAATTTTCATTTTCACCTAGGGGTAAATGATGGAAATTTTTTTCTTGATGAATTTATTATTTGATATTACTCAGAACTTACTAATTGATTTTTCATAATTTGTATTCTATATTAATCATTATTCTGTTATAATATCTGACACACATTTTAGATAAAAATACAATATCTCAATTTTCATGGGCTCTTTATAATACAGGCATATGAGAGATATTGTGGCTTCAATTCCAGACCACTGCTATAAAGCAAGTATCACAATAAAGTGAGTCACATGAATTTTTTGGTTTCCCAGTGCATGTAAAATTATGTTTACACTATAGTCTATTAAGTGTGCAATAGCATTATGTCAAAAAAATGTACTTAATTTAAAAATAAAGCTGTCAAAAAAAATGGCGCCAGTAGACTTGCTAGAGGCACAGTTGCCACAAACCTTCAATCTGTAAAAAAATACAGTATCTTCGAAGTGCAGTAAAGTGAAGCACAATAAAACGAGGTATACCTGCATTAATTTTTCTATATCCATGTAATCTATATAATTTTTGAAAGTTGGAGCTTGGAAAGAAAACAAAATGATTCGTACTAATCTTAGAGAGTAAATCAACCTCATCTTTATGCATATTTAATTAAGGAAAACTATTTCTGAACCTGGAAATTATGTGTTGTTTTGACTATGTATACAAAAAACTTGAACAGTGGCATTTCTCATTGTCTTTGAGATCCATGTGTGAAATTGCATTATAGGTGTAACTGCCTAGTGGTGACAATGCTGATTCTGTAGACTGACTGAAGGAGTTCCAACTCTCACTTCATCTACCAGCAACTCCACCTCCAAATTACTTAGTTTTGCCAAGCCTCAGTTTACTGGTTTGTTAAACGTGATTAACAATTGTAATATTTATTAGGGTGTTATGAGGCTTAAATGGGTTAGTCTGTGTAAATACCAATGTGTGCTAGCAAAATTGAAGCAGAGTAAAAATTAGCAAAAGCTAGTAAAATCACTATTAATAACATGACTAAGAACTTCTTGGAACTTTAGTTACTTTCTTCTCCTTGGTTGGAACCTACCTCACACTCAGTTTCACTTTTTAATAATGTATAACTTTCTCTTCAGTAAATAAAAAACCAGAGAACAATAACTTCCCCACCTTTTCCATGTCCCAGCACACTCAGAAAAAGGCAATAAATATACAGCGTAGGTCCCTGCAGGAGGCGGCTTGGATTGCCCCTCCCTGTCCCAAGGACTGCGAGTAAACAGTCCAGAATTTAATTGATTGAACTGCAACCCTTTCATGACTCGTCAGGCAATACCCAGGTTGGATTGTTCTTTGGGAGACCCTGTGAGTACATGACTTCTTCCTCTCATCCCCTTTCAATCTATCTCCTTTTATCTCCCGTAAAAAGAACCCCAGATTTTTTTCTTCAGATTTCAACGAAGGAGTCATCAAATTTAAATCAACTCTAGGTATAAATGATCCACATGATCTTCGTGCCAAAGAGTGTATTAAGATAATATATTGATCAAGGGAGGGTCTTCGGATAAGCTGTCTATGCCCAGCTCTCCTCTACCGTTAATTCCCACCCCATTATCAGCACCAGGAAACAAAACTCTGAAAGTCTGCCTTGCCAGTAGCCTACAGGACAGATTCTCTTCTCACATTTGCATTGGGCTGTGTCTTTTTCGAGGCAGCATGAAATAAACGAGAGTAGTGAAATTTCTGTGTCTTTGCTTTTTAACAAAATGATCTGAGAACATTTTCCTTTGGTGTGGGAAGGGGGCAAGAGGGGGTTTCTATTGTCTCCAGTTTGCTGAATGCTAAATTCATTCCATCTTGGGACAAGAAATCCTGCAATGATTTCTTCATCTTAAGTGAATTGCTTCCTGACTTTGAATAGTCATTAGTCCTCTCTATTACTTTCATTTAACATGATAAAGATGACTTAACAGTATATTTTTTTGTAGCTTAGATATGTTTTGGTCATGATGGTGGTGCTAACAAATCCCTTTTTTTCTTTATACTTTATGAATTAAAGTAAATGTAACATTTAGTTTTCTGGTGCATATTTTAAATGATTTGATTTTTATTTTATTTCTTGAATGGCCTGACAAACTCGTGAAAATATCCAACTTGATTCCTTTATTTTGTATTTTCTTTACCTCATACACATTTTAAGTATTTTTATATATCTTACAGCCTTATATATGTACAGTGGTTAGTTGTACTTCAATATAATACTTTTTTCTTTAATTTTTGAATTCTATTTTATTTATTTTTTATACAGCAGGTTCTTATTAGTTATCTGTTTTAGACATATCAGTGCATACATGTCAATCCCAAACTCTCAGTTCATCCCACCACCACCACCCCCCTGCCCCTTTCCCCCCTTGGTGTCCATACGTTTGTCCTCTAAATCTGTGTCTCAATTTCTGCCCTGCAAACCAGTTCATCTGTACCATTTTTCTAGGTTCCACATTTATGCATTAATATACGATACTTGTTTTTCTCTTTCTGACTTACTTCACTCTGTATTCCAGTCTCTCAATCCATCCACATCTCTGCAAATGACCCAATTTCGTTCCTTTTTATGGCTGAGTAATATTCCATTGTATATATATATATATACCACATCTTCTTTATCCATTTTTCTATTGATGGGCATTTAGGTTGCTTTCATGACCTGGCTATTGTAAATAGTGCTGCAATGAACATTGGGGTGCATGTGTCTTTTTGAATTATGGTTTTCTCTGGGTATATGCCCAATAGTGGGATTGCTGGGTCATATGGTAATTCTATTTTTAGTTTTTTAAGGACCCTCCATACTGTTCTCCATAATGGCTGCATCAATTTACATTCCCACCAACAGTGCAAGAGGGTTCCCTTTTCTCCACACTGTCTCCAGCATTTGTTTTTTGTAGATTTTCTGATGATGTCCATTCTAATTGGTGTGAGGTGATACCTCATTGTAGTTTTGATTTGCATTTCTCTAATGATTAGTGATGTTGAGCAGCTTTTCATGTGTTTCTTGGCCATCTGTATGTCTTCTTTGGAGAAATGTCTGTTTAGGTCTTCTGCCCATTTTTGGATTGGGTTGTTTGTTTTTTTAATATTGAGCTGCATGAGCTGTTTATATATTTTTGAGATTAATCCTTTTTCCGTTGATTTGTTTGCAAATATTTTCTCCCATTCTGAGGGTTGTCTTTTCGTCTTGTTTAGAGTTTCCTGTGTTGTGCAAAAGCTTTTAAGTTTCGTTAGGTCCCATTTGTTTATTTTTGTTTTTATTTCCATTTCTCTAGGAGGTGGATCCAAAAAGATCTTGCTGTGATTTATGTCAAAGAGTGTTCTTCCTATATTTTCCTCTAAGAGTTTTATAGTGTCCGGTCTTACATTTAGGTGTTGAATCCATTTTGAGTTTATTTTTGTGTATGGTGTTAGGGAGTGTTCTAATTTCATTCTTTTACATGTAGCTGTCCAGTTGTCCCAGCACCACTTATTGAAGAGACTGTCTTTTCTCCATTGTATATCCTTGCCTCCTGTGTCATAGATCAATATAATACTCTTTTAGATAGGGAAGCAGATTTAAAAAGCTGAGGTTTCCCCCCCCCCACCCCCCCCCAGAAAGAGGCTTTCCTGGAGATTTAAAAAATGTTCCATTTCTAAAGGTCTGGATTTTTTTCCATCATAATTTGGATTAAATTTTTGAAATGAGATTTTACTTTGGTTACTTTAACTGCCTAAACCATATTGGTTTTTTAATCTACTTTTTTTGAAGTATAATTTACGTACAAAAATCTACTTATATATGTACATTTGATGAATTTTGACAAATGTGTACACCATGATCTAGGTATAGAATATTTATAGCACACTAAAGAGTTCTCTCTTGCTCCTTTTTACTCAACCCTCCACCCCAACTCTCCACTCAGCCACAAGCAATCCTTCATCTGTTCTCTGTCACTGTGCATTAATTTTGATTTTTCTAGCATTTCATATAAATGAATTATATAAAAAGAGTCTGTGATATTTTCAATTTTTTTTTTTTCAGTCAGAAAATGCTTCTGACATCCATCCATGTGTGTATCAGTAATACGGTCTTTTTTTAATCTCTGAGTAGTGTTCCATTGTATGGACATGACATGATTTGTTCATTAATTGACAGAAATTTAGTTATTTCCAGGTATAGACAATTATAAATAAAGCTGCTATGAATATTATATTCAAGGTTTGATAGACAGTTGCTTTATTTCTTTTGGGTAAATACCTAGGAGTAGAATTACTGATTTGTATGTTATAAGTATATGTTTAGCTTTATAAAAAACTGCCAAAGAATTTTTTGATGGGGTATTTTACAGTGTCATCAGCTATGTGTGAGAGTTCCTCTTGCCAACACTTGGTATTGTCAGATATTTTTTTTAACTTTATATATTCTAGTGGATGTGTAGTGTATTCTCACTGTGGTTTTAATTTGTGTTTCCCTGATGTCTAATGATGTTGACCATCTTTTCATGTGTTTATTGGCCATTTGCAGAGCTTCTTCGGTAAACTGTCGATTCAGCTATGTTGCATGTTTTTTGCTTGGAGCATCTGTCTTTTTGTTATTGGGTATGGGAGTAACATATATTCAGGATACAATCCATTTATAGATGTATATGTTGCAAATATTTTCACCTAAACCTACAGCTTGTCTTGTATTTTGAAGAGTAGAGTGTTTTAATTTTGATATGTCCCATTCTGTCAATTTTTTCTTCTATGGTTAGTGCTTTATGTCCTATCCGAGAAAGATTTGCTTTTATATTTTCTCCTTCTAGTTTAGTTTTTACATATAGGGCAAAGAGACATTTTGAGCCATACAACTTTGTGTATGAACTAAAGAAAGGTTGAGATTCATTATATTACATAGGTAACCAAAGTTTTCAGCACCAGTTTTTGTAAGGATTATCATGTTCCTTTGAATTATTCTCGTGCCTTTGTTAGAAATCAGTTGAACATATATATGTGAGCAAACTTCTGAACTCTTTCCTTTATTCCACTGATCTATATGTCTAACTCTACACCAAGGTCACAGAATCTGGATTAATGTTGCTTTACAGCAAGTCTTGAAATCAGATAGTGTATTTTTCTTCTGCTTGTTTTTAAGATTTTCTTGTTATCCCTGGTTTTCCACAACTTGATTATAATTTGCCTCAATGCTGTTTTCTTTGTTTGCATCCTGCTTTTGTTCACTGAGCTTCTTGTATCTGTGGATTTGCATTTTTTTTTAATTTTGGAAAATATCAGGCATTATTTTTTATAATATTATTTTCACTCACTTTCTTTTGGGACTCCAGTTACACCCGGGATAGACTGCTTGACACTGTCTCACAAGTCTCTAAGTCTCGGTACATTTTTTCTTATTCTTCATTCTCTCTGTATTTGTTTGTGTAGTTTCTGTTGCTGTACTCATCTTTTCTTCCTGGTAAATAAACTTCTTTTAGTCACACCCAATAAATTGTTCATTTAAGACATTGCATTTTTCGGATCTAGAAGTTTCATTTGGTGCTTGTATATATTTTCCATTTACCTCCTCATTATATTTATGTTTTCTTTTAAATCCTTGAGCATATTTATATGTGTTTGTTTTAAAGTCTGTTTCTGCTCATTCTATTCTCTGCCATTTCTGTGTCTGCTACTACTGCTTAATTTTTCTCTTGAATATTGTTCATGTCATCCTACTCCATTTACTGTGTAGTAAATTTTCATTAGATGTCTGATAATTTAAATTTGTCTTTCTTTAAACAATATTGATCACTTAAACCTTTTCAAGACTCGTTTTTAAGTTTTGTTGGAGCAGGTCTATAGTAGCCTTGACTCTAATCCTGGTTTTTCTCTCTCACTAATTGGTGAACTCTGGGCCTCTAGTGAACAGTCCTAGATGTTTACAGGGATGAATGACCCTAGGGAGTTATCAATCTTAGCCTAGGGCCCTGGGGCAGGGATGAGGATGGAAAAGGGAGGATGGGACTCAGTAAAGGTATGAAGAGATAAATACAACTATCCTGGGGAGGGGGAAAGAGCTGCTTTAGCTCACTCTTAGGCCTTGGCTTCACTTTAGAAGCTGGTCACTTACTGGCTTCTATCAAGTCAGTTCTTCTGTGTGGCTTGACTATTTTCTCTTAAGCTTTGAATTTCTTGAATTTTGGCTATCTTTACACTCAATTCTTAATTTTGAAGGCATACATGGGGGAACAATTGTTAATAATTTCTTATCGATTTCTGGCATATATACACGAACATAGTTTGAATGGGCATTGCTAACCCATGTATATTAGATGAGTTTTGGCATCCTACAGTTATATAGAATAAGCCAAGTAAAAAATAATAATACCAACTAATTTTCAAAAACCTTTCAAACCTCAGTTTAAAGAGTTAGTTCCACCCCTCTCACCCTCCCTCACTCCCTCCCTCCTTTCTTTCTTCCTCCTTGCCTCCCTTTCCCCAACTGACCCCCCCTTTCTTTTTTTTTTTGCATAATCTTGATCCCAATAAATTGAGTGTGTTTTTGTAGTTAAAGATTATACTATAATCTTATTAGATCATTGTCTTGAACAAAAGCCTAGAACTCAATGGCAAACTTAGAGAAAATTGTGGTATTGGGTGAGAAATTGTGGGAAGCATGGAAGAAGAGTTTTCTGAAGAGATTCCAAAGGCTCTATTCCTTTTTCAATAGATCTCCTAATTTCAGTTGTGTAATGGGGAGGGAGGATATAAAATTGGTGGAAAATGAGCAATAGATTTAATTTTAACTCTGATTCAGAAGTATTGAGGTTTTGATTTAATTTTGTGTAGAAATGTGTCCTTAAAGCAATCAGAATATTGGCTAAAGTAAAAATGTTGGTAAACCTTAGGGGGGTTTCTTTTTCATTCTTTTTAATTACCATGGGTTTTTCGATAGCTCCTAAAGTGAATTAGGAAGTTCTTAGGCATTTGGCGTTAAAGTCCAGGCCCAGGGAGTTTATGTGGATATGCAACTTCTGATTCTTGGATGGTGTGTTGATACTGTATATTTTTTAATGGTTACATTTTCCTTGACTAGTATAAAAGATTTACTGTTACAGTTTGTGTGTGGCCAGGCCATGGCATATGGGAAAGCTGTTTCCTGCTATTTAATTTAATTAGCCAAATCACGTGCCAGCCTTCGGGCATGTCACTCTGGACCTCTGAGGCTCTTTGTCTGTCAAAGAGATGGACAATATCTTGGCTTTGTTTGGTTGCTCCGCATGCTGCAGATAAAACCACTGAAATTCTGACTGTTTGTTTAACCAAATCTTTGCATTTTTACCATTTGGCTTTGATTTTCTTTTTAAAAAAAATGATGACATTTTGGCCTTGGGAAGGTGAAAAAAAATATTGAGGATACGAAGAAGAGCTGCTGCTCTTCGTGGTTTAATATTGGGTTGAGAATGTTATCATTTTCTAATCAGAAATTTTTAGTTAGTTTGTCACTACCTTGTTAGTAGAAACTCAAGACAATTATTATTGAATTATTTTAACCCTAACTTGGCTGACAAACTGTGATTTTAAATCAAGCTTTTTTTCCCTTTTTTTGTTCATGAATATATTTAATGTGACTTTTTTTCATCTTGCAAAATCTCTAAATCTTTCATTGTGAATTTGTTGTTGAATAAGAAAATATTTCATTTGATATTTTGAACGAGAATATTTTAGTTTAGTTTTGGTTTCACGGAAAGGACAGTGGTTAAAACATTCAATTACTTCAAGACTTGTTCCCAATATTTTAGTCTTTCTTTCAAGGTCAAAGATATTTTTAATTTTTTTAATTGATGCATTCAAATTTTAACAATTATCTTTAATTATATTTAAGTCACTATTCCTAATATTTTTCAAGCTTTAAAATTAGTGAAGAATATTTGAAAAGAAACAGAAGAATAAAAATTATATTCTGCAACTGATTTGCAATGAGGACTTTTGCCTAAATTCCCAGCTGAATTAACAGCAACTTCCATGAGTCAAAGTGACTTGAACAAGGTAATAAACACATCTGAATATCCACATTTTAAAATTAGGTGTCCCGGATTTGAGATTCTTAATTAATTTATATACATGCACAGTTCAGAACTTCAAGAGGATTTGCATGCTTAATAATGCACTGAGAGAGTTCAATTCAATTACACTGAGCATTTAGTCAGGGTGTACTACTATCCTAGGTGTTCCTCTGACATCGCTTGGCCTTTGGAGCAATGCTTAGGATGTATACTGAATACATGACAGTCAGTCTCTAAGGAAATATCTTTGTTCTAAAGCTAATAGATCTATTACATTTGAGTAGATGAGGAATTTTTGAGAAAGTTTATTGCAGATTTCACTTTGATAGAATTTGCAAATAAGATCTTTACCTTTGATCATTTTTTAATTAAAAAAAAGTTAAGTGGTAAAGAAAAAGGGAATTAAAACCTAAATAGGTAAATCCTCTTAACCAACATGATTCTTACAACATAATTTACATTTACAATACAGACATTTGTAATGGCCTCATAGTTAATATGGGCCCCATATTATGAGCTACATAGATTTTGAATTTTGTTTAAGGGCAAGAAAACTTCAACAACAAAGTGAAAGCTGTGCTTTTTATCTTCTAATGCTTTTCATGATCAGTTCTTCAATGTAATTGTACTTAAATATTCAATATTGTATCTATTTTCAGATTCATTATTATATTCTATTGTTCCTTATGTATGACTAATTTTTCACTTAATTTTCTTTTAAATCTATGTTAAGAGTGTGATTTTTCTGAGGCCACGCACACACACCACCACACATTGATTTTAGAATGAAGTAGTATCCATTCAAGAGAATCCACATTGCTGGTAACTTTTTAAGAATGAATATATTTTTAGTATCAAGAAACACTCGTATTCTCTACAGAAAATAAACTTATGGCAGAAATACAGTCATTTTTCATAAAGCTCTGTTTTTCAGTATTGATGTTTTGTTGAAAATGTTATAGACTATAACATGATTGAGGTTTGAGATGAAATTAGCAATGAGGTGACAGTTAACTCAGAAATAGAGATCTTTTTAAGATTTTCTAAGGAAAGAGTATTTGTTATTAACTTAAACAAAGACTCTTGAATATAGGTACAACCTGGTACAACTTGGTTTCATCTAGAAAATGTAACCCTTGTAAAATTCTGGTATTTTTTACAAAAAAACCCTGAATAACCACGGTGAAAGTAATTATGAGATTTCAAATAGATATTTTTTCTGTCTTTATTCCTGTCCTGCCCCTAGGTTTGTCAGAACCTTTTTTTTTTTTTTTAGATTCCATATATATGTGTTAGCATACAGTAAGAAATCACATTTTTAATTGTTATATTTCAACTCTATTTGTTACAAGGTATAGTTATCAAAATTTGAGCCAAGATATGGGGGTTGAGTTTTCTAAGTGTAATTAAGTATAAGTATATGTAAATATGCTTCCATTTACGGAACTTTTTTATTGTGGTAAAAAAAAACAACATAAAATTTAACCTCTTAACCATTTTTAAGTGTGCAGTACAGTAGTGTTAATGATATGCACATTGTTGTACAACAGCTCTCTAGAGTTTTTTATGCTTCAAAATTGAAACTCTATACCCATTGAAGAACTCTCCAGCTTCCCCTACCCACTAGCCCCTGACAACCACACTCTACTTTGTTTCTATGAGTTTGACTATTTCAGATGCCGCATATACGGTATCACACAGTATTTATCTTTTGTGACTGGCTTATTTTACTTAGCATAATGTCCTCAAGGTTCATCCATACTGTAGCATGTGGCAGAATTTCCATCTTTTTTAGGGTTTAATAATATTCCATTGCATTTTTTTTTTCTTTATGCATTCATTCATTTGTGGCCATTTAGGGTGCTTCCACCTCTCGGCTATTGTGAAAAATGCTGCAGTGAACATGCAGTTGTCTCTTTGAGATCCTATTTCCGGTTCTTTGGGATATCTACCAAGAAGTGGTATTGCTGGATCACATCATGATTACTCTTTTTTTTTTTTTTTTTTTTTGAGGAAAGTTCATATTGTTTTCCATAGGGGATGCAATATTTTACATTTCTACATATAGTGCACCAGGGTTCTAATTTCTCCACATCCTTGTCAGCATTTGTTACTTTATGTTTGTTTGTTTGTTTTGATAGTGGCCGTTTTGTTGGGTATGAGGTGATGTCTCATGTAGCTTTGATTTGCATTACCCTTTTGATAGAAATGTTGAGCATCTTTTCATATGCTTCTTGACCATTTGTATATTTCTTTGGAGATATGTCTATTCAAGTCCTTTGCCAATTTTTTAATCAGGTTGTTTTATTGTTGTTGAGTTGTAGGAGTTCTTCATATATTTTAGATGTTAATGCCTTGTTGGATATATGATTTGCAAATATTTTCTCCCATAGATTGCCTTTTCATTCTGTTGATTATTTCCTTTGCTGCATAGAAGTTTTTAAGTTTGATATAGTCCAATATGAGTATTTTTTACATTTATTGCCTGTGATTGTGGAACTTTTAAATTTTTTTTCAAGTTTTATTTACTCTAAAATAAGAGAGTAGCAATAACTCACTCATGTAGATCAGAAAAGCAATTGTGATCAATTTTATTGCCAACTAAGAACTTTCATCAAAGCTATAATGAGTTACTGAAAGCACCTTGATTAACACAGCAACTGATACTTTTTAGGTGATTTAAAGGCATCTTTTGAGCTATGTACTAATAATTGTGTTTTTTCTTTGAGTAAGTTATCCAATTTTTAAATAATGCCTTTCTTAATTTTAAAGATAAGATCAAGGTCCTAAAAGCTGATATGGATTGGTTATTCTTCATTGGTCTTGGGAATTTTATTTCCTACCCCAAAGGACAGTTGGCATATAAAGTAATCTGACACATAAATACATATATGGATACATATTAACATATGTATGTATATATTTATGTGTGTGTGTGTGTCTGTATATGTATGCGTATATATGTAACCCAGCCTGACATATAAAGATAAAAAATATTTAAACTTTTATTGACAGCTATCAGGCAGATAGACCATGTTGAATGTCCATTTTATTTTTAAAATTTCTCTTTTCTTTTTTCTTTTATTTTCATATGATTTCCTTCAAAGTTCTTTTTTCTTCTTTTTTTTTAAAAGGCTGTTGAATGTTTAAATATAATAAAAAAGGTCAAGTGAATACTGATTTACTATTTTTGAAACAGAATTGACAAATAGATTTTCACCTAAAGGAGAGAAGATGGGAGAAACACATTCTATACTGACAGAGTTTTTGATATTCCTCATGAGTGAAAATAACCCAACTAAATTAGTCATAAAATATATGCAAAAATAGTGTTTGCCTGTATTTAAAGATTTATAGAAAACAATGTAAAAATAGTACAGAATAACAAAATATTATTGGCAAAGATGTTAGATAATGAAAATAACAACAATAAAGGTAGTATGTTTGAGAATTAATTAAATGCCTGTCACCTGGCCCAGCAGTTTACATGTATCATTTAATCACCATCTCTTATTTACAAATGAAGAAATGTAGGCTTCATCAGTGAAACAGTTGCCTAAAGTCATACATCTAGAAAATGATAGAGCTCAGATTTCAACCTCAGTCCAAATCCAGAGAGGCTGAGAGATGGTTTGGAGTCTCACAGCCAATTTGTGATAATGTAACAGAGACTAAGATCTGACTCACAGACCATTGAATAAATTCAACTCATAATTCCTTCATCTGCATATCAGAAAGACATTCCTACTACGTTAAATTTTTAACCAAGTCTTTCTAACTCCTCCCAATTATTTTGATGAGAATGTGCTAGCACTTGTAGAAAGAAAAATCAAAGGTGAAAAATGAAAGCTAATTAGAGTCAGGATGTCATTGTATGAGTGTCTTCACAGTTGTAGCCCTGCTTTTTTTCTTTGTACTAAATATATTCCTTATTATCATTTAATTCTTCTATTTAACTCTAGTTCATAAAACTTATTGGTCAAGGCTTAGAAGACACTGCAAAATGTCATTTATGGCATCCTCAACTCTTTAATGCTTACTTTTCATACTCGATGTGAGATTTACTTTATTTACTAAATGTGTTTTTGATTTACAATATGTTTATTCCCTTTGCCTCAATATATATAAAAAACAAAAATTTAAATACTTAACTTGGCATAACTTCTTCGCAATTGGCTCAGATATCCTTAACCTGCCCAAGGGATTATGCAGTCTTAACTCTGTCTACCAACATTTATACAAAACCATTCCCTCTCTCCTGTTCATAATTATGCAGCACTAGGTTTAAAGAAAAGGTTGGAATCCTCTGTCTTTTGCATGTAAAAATACTCATGAAACAATGTTAACTAAGCTAGTTTAAGTCTTCATTTCTTTATTTGTTAATTCCTTATCGTGCATCCATAATGTGTAGGACGTTGTTTTAAGTGTTGTGTATGATCCTGCCTGGCTCCAATAAGTTTATAATCTGGTAGGAAGCAGGTACATCACATATACAAATATTATCAGATAAAAGAAGTTGGGTATGTATGATAGGTACAGGTGTAGTAGTACTTTGGGAGTTCATCTGTTTATAACATAACTGTTAGAGTTTGAATTTTCCAAATGCCCTCTGATTTAATATAAATAGTTAATGAACATTTATGCTTTTCCAATGCCATCAAAATTCTTAATTTAGCTTTGTCAATATTATTTGTATGTGTATGCATTTCCTAGGTCAACACACTTTCCAGCACAGGCAGTAAGCTGTTCAGTGTATGAGCTAGTAAGTAGTCTTAGCTCAATTGCTTTAAGTAAATATAATTTACATAAACCTTCCACTCACGTCACCCGTCATGCTGGTTCCCTTTATGTATATTTGCATGCAAAACCACAGACTAGTTTAAGATTCTTGAAACAACAGATATTCAAAGATGTAAGATTTAATTATGACAATATTTTTAAGTTATAATTGATCCTATCATAGAACTCCCATTGATGAGAAAGAAATTTCAATATTGGGGTAAATAACACCTGTGCTATTCAAAATTAGTGAATTTTGTATTCTTTCATTTTTACAACTCAAGGCATTTTAGCAGATGTAATAAATCATTTTTTTGGCAACCTAGTCAATAGTCACGTAGCTTTAATATTCACTGAGAAATAAAACTTTTCAGGATATGGAGAACAGATCCAAAGAGGTGACCTCAAGGGCCCAAAGGTTAATTAATGGCCTAAGATAGCCTGACTCAAAATAAAAAGGAATTCAGAAAGGGAGGGAGCGGGGAAGCTGTGTATTTCTTCAGGGTTTCACAGCTAGTTAGATGGACATATTTTATTATGTTTTCTCACAAGGGAGACATTTTCCTCCATTGCATGTTGAGGTGTGGTCTCTTGTAATAAAGATCGTTTTAGTCTTTACCCAATAAATTTTCCCCATTATCTACTATAAAGTCTGGCTAGCTACTCTTTACTTTATGGAGTTTTTCCATAGTGTAATGTGTGAAGGAACGAGGTGGCTATCAGATTTCTCTTTAAGCTAAGTAAAAACATGGAAACCCCACAAACAGCATACATAACTTGAAAATTGAATAAAAGTAACAATATGTGTGAGGTTATGTATATATACATCTATACACACACACATTATGTGTATATATGTGTATATACTGTATAGAGTAATTCTCTTTTTCTATTCGTCATTTTGATATCATTCTATTATTAATTCCCTTAAGTTTGTTATCAAAAAGGGGAATAAACAATAGGATTTCAAAAGCAATACCAAGGAGTATAATATTCTCAGAGAGCAAGAAAAGACTGAGGGGAAATGCTGTTGTATAAAGCTACCAGTGACACAGGAAATGCTTTCCCGCAACCTAAATAATAAATGCTCCATTTCTAGTGTATTTATAGACAGATTTTATGAATAATATGTATGTGTACAAAAGATGATTTGCTTAACTCCAATTCCAGTCACATATTTAAATCAATTGTTTTAGAAGTATTAGCACATGCCTACGTATATTGCTGATATTATCTCATGGTTTCCCTTTTCTTACTTTGATCTTGAATTCTGGGCTCACTTCTCAGAGAGGGCACGTCACTTTTTTATATTTACCTCTTTGTAAATTTCCTTCTTCCAGTACACAATTACACACCCTGCAAGTGCTTTCAAATAGGCGGTAATTGGTTAGACAACTAGATCCAACTGCTTCCACCAAAAAACTAGAAGAAGCATACATCCAGGGGAAATGTCTTTTCGTTTATCTTTAAATTGGAGCAGGGCAGAGGTCACTAGCTGAAAGGAAGTCAAAATGACAAGGACCCTAACAGTTGCAAAGAAAAGTTAAGACAAGTAAATATCTTTCCATGAGACTCTTGGACTGTTGTTAGCTACCTGGCACAGACCATTTTCTATTGAAATAAATTAAAATATCACTGACTTAGAAAAAGTAAGGGAAAGGTAGTCTAACTTAATGGAAGTCTCAATTACAGTCTACTTTAAAATTGATTTCATTTTATTGCTTCTAAACCTGCATTCTCTCACATAGTTTAAAACTAATATGTAGGAGCAGCTAAGTTAAAAATAGGGTTCACAAACCATATTTTACGTTGAAAAATAACTTGTCATAAACATAAACACCATTAATACATAAACATTTGTTGCTAGAGCCTGCCTGAACCTCTAGGAAGGAATCCTTAATTTGGATTTGGGGAATTTTCTAAACATTGTAACAAGTTCCCAATAAATATATTTTACTCTTTCACGGTGGAATAAATAATGAGCTAAATTAAGACATGGGAGGCAGCAGAGAGATTCCAAGTACTGTGGCCTCCATTACAATTTTCAAAATCCGCAAATTTTGAATTTTCAAGTAGGCTTTTCTGATAGGGTATGGCTGAGAAGCAGTTTCACAGGGGTCAATGGCAATTGCTGCAGAAAATCTAAATGGTCAGAGTGGAATGATTCAAATTCGAGAGGAAGAAAAATAGTTATAACCAAAGGATCCCATCAGAGCATTTTAGAAATGCACTGAAAATGTTCTAACCAAAGGGCAGTGCTTGATATTCTTGGAGAGATTTTCACACTAAGGGTAAAGCTTTTGTTGGTTTATGGGTTTACAGCAATTGTTGGTTCTAGCCAATTGTGTGCAACCATGGTAGCAATAAAGACTAGTGCTTAGCATGATGGATTTATGGTCAGTGTTTTGTTTATGGCCATTAGGATCATGAGCAGTCTAGTTTCCTTTGATTTAAACAGGATATCGTTGGTTTGGTTAGTGGTATGTTTTCCTGTGGCTATGGCTGACTTCAAATAAGCATTTTTAACGTACTTGCCAACTCTATCTCTAGGGAGAGGGAATAATCCAAATTGTCCAAATGTTGTTAAGAAAAGGAATCACATTCTTGGATATATTGTGTAAAGGAGGATAAGAATTCCATCATGATGTGTTTAAGGCATTCTTCCATGGTTAATTTTATCACCTTAAATCAAGATTTATTGACATCAAACAGCAGTATTTCATCATATGGCCTGAACATCCTTGAGAAAGGCATAGAGGCAATGACTGGAATGAGGCACCCGCTTGATAAGCAGCCCTGCCAGTTCATTTCCAGCACATCGCTGCCTGTTTGTCATCTCTTTCTGCAAGAGCCCCCTTATCTGATGGTAAAGGAGGAAAGTTTTATTCATATTTCATATTCAGGAAGGCTAGATGTGAACTGAAGTGCATTTTAGCTTTTGAGTATATGTAGTACGGAGACATTACTGGCAATAATATGCCAAGATGCATTGGCTGCAATTTGCAATTTTATGAAACTCAAGTATTTGCAAATCATAGCCCACAACTGTTCATAGATTGTATGATAGGACTATTGGGATATTTTATTTTTGTTTTGTAGGCTATGTCCATGTTCTCTTCCTCACTTAGAGATCATTTTGGATTTTTGCTGCTGTTCAGAAAGTGAGAAGCTCTCTTTCTGTTTTCACCAAAGTCAAATTGCTAAAGTACCACTCATGCAAAAAAACGTTTCTATAATATATATTATGCATTAATTTCTTCCTAGAGAAAAGACAGTTGTAATTATTTGGAGAGAAACTGATCTTTTTTTAATTTATTTTTTTTATTAGTTATCTGTTTTATACATATTAGTGTATATATGTCAATCCCAATCTCCCAATTCATCCCACCACCACCCCACCCCACTGAAAAACTGATCTTTAAAGTTGAACAAAGATAGGGTAATGTAAATAATTTTGCAGACAAGACATAGTGTAAATAGCTAGTATACTTCAGCATTGTGCCTTTTTTTCCTATTAAAAGATATATCAGCTTTGATAATTAAGTTGATTAATGTCCTTTTGGAAACTTGCCTGTTCTCACTTATGAAAAAGGCATATTTCCACATTATCTGGTACCGTGTGATTATAGTTTTCCACTAAGGAATTATAGAGGAAAGTTTTTAAAAATTACTGATATTAAAAGATATTTGTATAATCCATATTTATTTCTGAATGATTCATGTGACATTTTCCTATCTTGGAAAATCCTGAGGGAAAAAAATGCTAATTTTATTTAGTTTACAATACTTACACATGTGTAGAAAGTCTTTTCTTACCTGTGAATGGGACCTACATAATAAGTGGTGGAGAAAAAGTGACTGAGATAGGTTTTGAGAAATGGCAAACTGTTCAGATCAATTTGTGGACTCAAACTCAACTTGCTGCATGTGAGGGTTCTCTTTTGTATCCTAATAGAAAAAATATATATATATCTGCAATGTAAAAATTTAACGTGTCCCAATTAATGCTGAGAAGATGATCCAGAAGTTTGAATGCGTTTTCCCAAAACTTTTCTGAGGGGTTAGTCACTTTGCATTGCTCTTTTTGATTTTATATCCATTTTAGTACCAAAGAGTAGAGGGACTGAAGTGAACAGAAACTAAATTATATGTTGATTTTTCCATGGAATATTAATACGTTGTTACTTTGAGATGGAAGGAGTTGCTTGGTGGTTTCTCGCTTGGTAGTATTCGGCTTGTAGGTAAACAGGAGACCACCTCTGACATGAATGCTGATTTCCAACTGCTCTTTAACATAAATTTCTTTTGGTTGTTTCCAAATTTACCTTTGATTAGTATCTTAACATGTATGCATTCCCCATCTTACTCTGTTATAAATGGCAGTCCTTGAGAATGGGTAGAGTTGTGAGTAAAATTATCATCGATTGTGCTGATTTGTCCATGCTAGAGAGAATTCAAATTAGCATAGTCTGCAGTGGTAAAAGGTCAAACCATTAGGATTGCAAATGCAGGGTAAACTATCTCGATCCTGATGACCTTACATGACCTAGGCACACCAGAGAAGCCACTAAAGAGTTTCACCAAGAAAGAACAGTTTTTTGCAACACAGTTTAAGGGAAGGAGGGAGGCCTTCGCAGTGAGCACATCTTCTGTATGAATCCTGGCTCCGTCACTCCCTTGTCCTCAGAACTCTTAAACTCTCAATCTCAAGTTCCTCCTCTATGAGATGGAGTTGATAACATCTATCCTCCTGAGGTCGATGTGAGCTTTAGATGAGACGGCATATTTCAGGCTCATTCACAGAATGAACTCAGGTTACCACACTTACCTTAACTTACCACACTGACTTACCACAATGGTGCTCCGTGTGGTAAGTCCAGGTTGGAAATGAATGAAGTATCACTTTCCTTACGAGCAAATGGTTGTAGAAAGGCTGGATGACTTCAGAGATAATTTTCCAAACTGTGTTTTTTGAAACATCAGTCCAGAGAAAATTTTGGAAACTCTGCATTTGATGTAAGCTTTTTGGAGACACCCAATATACTATAGGAAATTAATGGCTCTGATAAGTCCTGCCTCAAAGCAACTTATTCATGTTGTTTAATCGGACATTGAAAAATATGACCATGACATTTTTCAAAGTTACTGTTCCACTGAACATACTTTTTGAAACATTGACCTAGGACATTAGCTCCTCCCATCCCAGTCTTTAGGTAACCTGTAATTGAAATGAAATGTAACCTACAACAAACCACCTCTCTTAGCTTTCTTGTGGCATGTGGGAAAAAGAAGATTTGGGTCTAAGTCCATTTATCTTAGACCACATTTGGCATTCCTCATTAATCTCTCTTTAAAGAGACTTTGTGGGCCACAAAAAAAAACAAATGGAGATCTGGTTAGTATATAATACTTTCTCAGCATGGTGTGGCTAAGTTTGGTTGTTTGCTGATTTTCTGTATAAAAAGGGCACATAAAGCTTCCAGAGCTGACAGTCTGGTATCTTTTGCAAGCAATTTATAAAAGTACCTATTTATACTTTATCTTGAAAAAGGAAGCTCATCATTTGGGTACTAGTAAATAATGAATTGTTTTTGTCCTACCATTTTTTGGAGAAAAAAAACCTACTTTATAGTTAGATGTTTGCAGTGAAAGAAAATAGCCATATTTACTAGCTGGTGATAAACACATTTTCAATGTCATATCTTGTCTGCTAATTTGTTTGGCTTTTTAATTTGTTATTGCGGCAAAATATACAAAACATATAAAGTAATTTATTTTTAAATGGTAGCTGAGAATGAAAACTAGATCAACTTAGATATTATTAAAGCCTTGGGACCCATAGGAAACAATAAATTGTGATAAGGGTCATATCTGAGACTTGTTAGAAGGAGAGACAATCAAATCAAACAAAAATATCTTTATTTCTATTTTTCTATTTATTGCAACATTTTCCTAATGTTATTAGAATTCTAAGCTAAATTTATAAAAACCAACAACATTCTTTGATTATTGTGTACAGAAAATGCCGTTGAATGGGAGAATAGATTAAATTAAGACTTTGAATTATTGAGTAAATATAATACCATTCATATCAAGAAGGTCAATATGTCTTTATAGGATTATGTGGTGTATTTGTCGCAACCAAATATTCAATATTAGAAAAGCAAGTGACATAATTCACTTTTAAAGAGAAAAGTAAAAAGTACCACCTCCTCACCCCCATTGGAAGGAGAGAGAAGAAAAAAAAAGGAGAAAGAATAGATGCTTGTAGCCTAGCAGCAGCACACATCAATCCGTTGTCCAGTAGGGGCTGCTCATAGAGCAGGAAGGCTGATTCTTTTAGCTACATGTTTCACGACTTCAAGGAGGCTGGGATTTCAAGGCCACTCCAATGTCTGTACTTGAAATAACCTCTTCACATACTCCTGAAGTGACCCAGCCTCTGATAACTACTCGAATAAAACAGTATGTATAAAATTAAAGAATCATTAAATGAGTCATTTGCATGGTGTCATCTGCCTTAAAATGCCATGTTACACACCACATAACTGCATTTCCAAAAAAGAATCAAAGTGTTGTTAAATTGTTTTTAAACACAGATTTAGAGAATGAAATGGGGGTTAGTAAACTAGTAGCCAACTAAAGCAAAACAGGCTGGAATGTTGGTAACCGATTGTGGACACAGGATCCAAGCAAAACATCTTGAATTGCTAGTACCATAATAAATTATAGTTTTCACATTTGTACTTTGCAAGTGAAAACAGCACTAAGTCAAACTTGTGAAATAAAGACCCAACGATGGTATTTTAAATTCACCCGCACCCATGGCGACTGGGGAGACCTGAGGCATCATGGAATAAATTGGATAACCGAGGTTGAGTAAAGAAAAGGCCAAGGGACAGACCCTCTGTGGCCAAAATGCAACTGTAGATGGGAGAAAATGGCTGAGGTAGGCAAAGGGTTAATTGCCACATAGAAACTAATGAATGTGATGATTTCTTCTCCTCACAAGAAGACCCAAACCACTTCACCTAACACCCAAGGGGCTGTTATCTCATTTTCTTCAGACTTAATTTTCTCTCTTTAACATAATGAGATAAAAGGCTGAATGGGGTTAGTGTCCCGGGAGTGTTCAGAGGGCAAGAAGTGGTCAAGAACTGGTTTATCTCCAAACTTCATTAGCCTATTAGATAACCGATGCAGGGGACCCCAATTAACGTAAGGAATGAGAGACTTCTAAGGGATGAGGGTCAGTCCTCACAGTAATGGAACTTGGCCTCCTGCTTCAGAAAGGAGATTGGAAAATCCCCTTGGTGGAGAGGTACTCTCCTGGGTGGAGATGATGGGCTGATTTATTTCTCCCTGGTGTCCTGGAGTGTATCTGCCCTGATGACTCCCTTGATCTTGACATCAGTCACTTTGGAGTCAAGATAATGAAAACTGCATTAAAGAGGCCCATCCAGTTTATGCAAATGGAACTTTATCTTCAAAGAGGCCATATCCTTGGAAGAGTTTCTTTGCTATTTAAAAGTATTAATAAAATGTGTTCAATATTTTCTCCGTTCTACTCCTTGTTTTCACTAATTTACGTAGGCATGGGGGTGAGCTTTTTTTTTTTTTTTTTTTAAACCCAAAGCTTTCTTGATGTTTTATCTAAGAAAGTCAAATCGTATTTAGTTTGAAGATTGCTGTATGGAATTAGCAAGGACATGAGTGAGGCATAAGCATTATTCTAAACAAAAGAAGTCATGCACTTTAGTGACTTGGGACTGGGTCTCTTGAACCAAGGTGACTGGAGGAAATTGAGTTTTGCACTTGAACAAGCGTTCTTAGGGTGAGAGGGCAAAAAGGATAGCGCAGTTACACCCGCAGATGTACCTTGGGCTACCACCCTAATTAGAAATGAATCATGTTATGTCTGTACAGGGACTCTTTGGGGAAGGAACATGAGATAATGTACACGGAGGAAATATTGGAATTGTGGGGGAGCTTTGTGTTTCCCTATCTTTTCTGCCATGCCATTTACCAAATAATATCAACATAAATATCAATATTGACAATAGATGAGGATTGTGTTTACCTGACTCAGTCCATGTTTATTCGACGTTTTAGCAGATTGATTTTGAGTGTATGTTTCCCTCGAGATACACAGAAAGAGCCTGTTACACAGCCTAGTGACACTTTCAATAACCAGAATGGGACTTCGAGAGCAATGGTGAAAGAATGAATAGAGTTTGCTCAATAATCTCTCTGGTGTTTTCAAAATGTTGCCAACATTAGAGATACAAGATTTATTTTTACCTTGATGTCAGGTCCGTGTTCTTTAGTATTCTGAATTTGGAATGAATGGCTTGTTTATGACTGTGTAACAGAAGCTTATCCTCACCTGAACTTTAACAACAACAACAACAAAAAAAAAACGAAAGAAAGAAAGAAAAAAGAAAAGCACAATCTTAAGAATTGTTCCTTTTCTTGAGAAAAATCACTTATCTAAAGAATAATGTCTCAGTTTTCTCTCGCATTTGTATTTATTTTCTTGCTAGTATTTCGCATATATTGTACCTAGGTGGTAAAATGTTCCTGTGAATATTTCACAGACAACTATTTTGCTGAATGCACTCAAACTGTTACTTTATTTTTGAAAGTTAGAATCTTTAATATCTTTTCTACCAACACTATACTGCTTTAAGAAATATATAGTTAAAATATGATAGAATGCTTTTGCTTTTAATATCTTTTTTGTCTTTTCAACCAGGTAGTGATCATTCCCTGGATATGTTTACACAGTATTCCAAAATGATAACTTCTTTCAACCAAACAGACTTTTATGTCAAACTAATCACTGAAATAGATTGGCTGTGAAATTATAATTATCTTAAAGCACCACAAAATATAAAACTGTATTATAGTTGCATATTTATATAACTATATTATAATTACATGTTGTAATTATTACATAGTAGAATAGGACATAGTATATACTATGTGGTTATCTTATAGCTATATAACCACTATGATGATTAACCTGAGGTCATTCTTATTACTACCTGAATGAGGAATTACAGGGCTGTACAATTCCAGGTGGTATTCACAATATTAAACAACCATTTGGCATGGGCAGTGATCAAACTAAACGGATAGGAGCGGTAACAATCTTACATGCTCATTGAACATTATCAGCCTTGGGCAAGAGATATGACTACAAAATATTGATGGAGTAATCATTCTTCCCACAAACAAACAAAACACAACTTTGCGAGGAGAAATAACAGAAATCAAGAGAGTTCTTTTGCTAATGAAGACACAAATGCAAGGTCTTGGAGTTGGACTAAGAGTAAAAGACTGCCTGAGGTATGCTTTCATTCAAATCCCAAATACTGAACTTGGAATAATATCCTTCTCGAAATGGTCTGGTAGTTTCTCTTCAGCAGCCAGTAAGTCCTGGAGCAGCTTCTCTGAGATTTTGTCAAGTATGTCAAGGCAGTTGTTCATCATGGCAAGGCCTAGACTATAAGAGATGGGATCATTGGCGTGCCTTTTACATTCAAAAGGCCTATGTGCCTTCCTACTCGTTTGTGTATTTTCCTCCTCTTTTATTTTTTATTCAGAAGGAGCACATAATCTTTGCAGAAAAATTGGCAAAAACAGACAAGTATAAAAACGGGTGAAAAATCACCTATAATCCCACTACCCAGAGGCAAGCACTGTTAACATTTTTTCATGTTTCTCTTTCTCTCTCATTACCTCATTGTTTTGCAAAAATGGGAAATATTTCTTTCTTTGAGTCACATCTAAAGTTTTCGGTAAAAATGTTGTCCCCTTCCAACTCCTTTCAACTGCAATGCCACCTACAGTAAGACTGTTTAAAGTGGCTAATCTTTTAGATGCTGATATTCCTAATGTGTTCAGATGTCTATTATCTGTCCCCTGAGCCACCAGTTTTGCTCAGTCTTCATAGGACCTGTGAGGAAATTCCTCTCAGGGATCTTAGCATGAGCCAAGGTTCAGAGTTCAAGCGTTCCTTTCTCTGGTTCAAAATGGAAGTAAGCAGATGTTTTTTTGGTATGCCCATCACTGCCAACATTTTCATTTTATGATTGGAGAGCACACAGCGAGTGTGGCCAGTGTTAAAGCCTTGTCTTAAAAAAAAGAATTTTAATGGTAGTCGTGGAAATGTCTGGTGAACCCTAAACACCTCGTGCGTGAGCCAATGATATCATGAATAATGCTAAAATTAGAGCCACTAGGAAAAGATGCACAAACAAAACTTATGTGATTATTAAATCATTGAAGCGGGAGAGAAACTCATCCATTATCATAAATACAGATTACAGCCCTGGGAACATTTCACTAAATACATCAAAAGTATGTTTTGATCAGAAATTAATATATGCTCAGCAAGTTGATAATGTAAGCCCTGTGCTCCCCCTCTTCCTCTCCAGTGAATGCCTAAATAAACTTTATTTTGCAAGTTGAAAGGACCTTCTAAAATTCCTCATTCTTAATGCTCTAAAATGCCCGGGTTCAGAAAATTAAATTACGCCATTTTTATCTGTTCGAGATCAGCTCTGTTTCCTCCTTCGCTTTGTGTTTACTTTCCTGCAGTAGCTGACATCAAAATGTTTTCTGGAATGCTGGGACTAAATAAGTTATGCTTAACTCAATATCTAATACAAATAGCCCTGGGGAGCTTCAGCGACACAATCATAAAAGCTATAGTTTCTTTTAATAGCTTGCCACACTTTGCCGATATAGTATTTCTCTAATCACCAATCTTTACGTGCCTTCCTGACCTTGCAGCTCTCAGCCCAAACGGCTTCGTGGTATCAAAGGCCTATGTCATTGGAAGAGTGAATGGCTTTCATTTTTCCCCTTGAAACTTCCGGTTCCTAGCATCTGTAAAGAATTACTCCGAGTGGTGTTTTGCTGCCTTGCGGCCACTGCCCTGTCCAATGGAAGTGACTTTTCCCAGAAAGGTCACAGTGGTCAGTAATAGGTGGATATTCAGGGAGGAGGCAACTCTGATTTCTCTGGGTTTGTGTTACAATATTCACTCTTCTTGTACCACATTAGCTGTTAAAAATCCAAGTCGCATTTCATTTGCAAAATATTTCAGCAAGGAAGGGTCCACTCTGTCACGTAGGAAGGCTGAAAGGATTAGCAACAAGTTTCATAAAGTCATCCTATCTGTTGGGAAAAAAGTAAACTCCCCATTTGTACCTTTGGGGAAGATTACTTTTTGATGGCGCACATGAATTCATCTTCAGAATATGTTACCCTACAGGATCTAAAAAGCACACACAAATGCATGGTACTGCAGTAATTGAGGAATCGCAAATCTGCAGATTCTGTCCTGTAACTCTGTCAAGTGGGGCAACCATTGAGACGCAGGACTTCTGATTCATGCCTTATTTTAAAACTGAATTCCTCAACACCATTATGTTTTAAGTCTTCTGTGTAGTCGGTAGTGCGGGACTTCATGAATGTATTTCTAGACTACCGGCTTACACTGAAGTCTGGGAAACGGAAAACATTTCCAAAAGTTCCAATAATTGAGTTGTTCTCAAATAATTTACTACCTTCTCTGCGCATGAGAATCTTAAAAAAGAGAGAGAAATGGGGTGAGGGGGGACAGAAATAATATAGAATACTAGTAAGGGCTGTGAAGCAATTTGATATGTTTCCAATGAGGGATTTTTTGTTGTTAGTTTTTTTTTCTTTTTTAATGAGAGCTTCTTATTTATTTTTTTAATTTTTAAAAAATTTTTGGCTGCATCATGTGGCATGTGGGGTCTTAGTTCCCCAACCAGAGATCAAACCCGTGCCCCCTGCATTGGAAGCAGGGAGTCTTAACTACTGGACGCCAGGGAAGTCACCAATGAGGGATTCCTAACACAAGTAAGAAATGTGTATTTAAAACAATCAGTGTAGAAGAACATGATTACAAAGTACTGATTACAAATTCAGAAGTACTTGTATGGCATGCAATTTCATCTATCAGTCTATTTATTTATACAAAATCTGTACACGCTTTTACTACTGTAATGAATATCTGCTCACCCCTGGGAATGTCCACGATTTATAATTTTATCTAAATTTCTTGATTTGTTTCCCTAAATGGTTCTTAGAATATCATTTTATAGATAGTCTCCCATTGATTTCCAGTTTATGCTAATTTATTTTATATTTTATATATATTAATATTACTGAGGATTAAAACTAGAAAAAAAGAACTCCTATAATTCCATGAAGTCCTTTACTATTTGGTTGCGTTTTCTTTAAAGTCTTTATTTTTTTCTTATTTTATATATAAAATACATAGAATCCTTACAAAATTGAATTCATAGTAAATGTACAATCTTATAAAGTGGGATTTTTTCTGTATCCACTTTATTTAGCATTGTTTCATGTTACTAAATATTCTTTAAAACCATGTTTTTCTGGAATAGCCAGAATACCTATTTAAAAAAATAAGTCTCACAGATGATGGTGATAGAGTAACAGGCCAGCTTGTTCTGGCATTGGAAGCTACAAGAAGAAGAAAAAGTGTCTCCTTTATGAAGTACCAATTCTGAACGTTTTGAGGTCTTAGAGCAATTAGGGAATTTGGATGTTTCCTTTACTTGCTCAGCCATGTGTGTATGTTAGAGAGAGAGAGACAGATGACAGACAGGAGACAGAGAGAAACAGAGAGACAGTATTTTTGAAGTCTTTGAATTTATGTGAAACACACAGAGTCTTATGAATGAACTGCCTTGTCCTTACTATCTTAACTTGACACTCTCTGAAACCTCTCCGCATCCCCTGTAGCCTTTGGCATAAAGATTGGTGACCGTGGGATTGTCTTTCTAGAATTTAGTTTCCTGAAATTAACTGAGATAGCTAATGTATTTATCAAGATGATGAGTGAGGTCGTCTCTTAGCTCTGTGAGGTAGGAACAGTTTTCAAGCACTCTAAGCCTTAGTTGGATTTATATTTACATTTTTGGCAGAACAGTATTGAGTTGGTTACATTTTGCTCTGTAACAAACTAGCTTAAAACACAGTGCCTTAAAACAGTTAACACGGATTATTTCTCATAAATCTGCTGATCAGCTGGTGGTTCTTCTGTTCTAAGCCAGCTCAGCTAGGGTGGAATGGTCTAGGATGGCCTCCCTCACTGTCCCTCTGGGAAAACAGCCATGGCTGGGAATGCTGGGGTCTCTCTCCTCATGGTCTCTTATCTTCTGGGGGCTAGCCCTGGCCTGCTCATACAGTGTGGCACAAGGGTTCTCAGCACCCAGAAGCGGCATGCCCCAGTGGGCAAGCACTTTACAAGTGTGTGCTTCTATCACACTTGCTTTTTATTATCTCATTGGTCAGAGCGCATCGCATGGCCAAACTCAATGTCACCATGGGAGGGGGCTATTTCACGGCATGTATATAGAAAGGGTGATTCACTGCGGCCCTTACTGCTACGTTATACCAGCACCGTCTCCTTAATTTCTGAAATCCATTTCAATTAGACAAATACAGGACCTAATTTTAAATTGTTAATAATTGTTTCATTTATGTTTCTGCAAAATTCACATGAGGGTCAATACACCTGAATATATAGAAACTTATTTTTGAAAAGAAACATGGCATAGCGTTTTTTTTCTCTTCAAGCAAAACCAAAACAAAACAAAAATCCCAACCCTGTGAGAGAATTAGACTTTCTCTCAGCTTTGCCCTATCATTCTAGTCATTTGAGCTACTTAGGAGAATAATGAATGCATGTGTTTTAACACAACTGTGATCTGGCATAGCAGAAAGACATTTTAAAATCTCTTAAATAAACAGAAATTACCCTGTTATGCCATGTGTTTAAAAAAATACAATTTACTGTACACTACTACTATGAAACTCCACTGATTACATGTAGTTTTAGATGAAGGCAGTTTCTTAAGGATAAATGATTTTATTATCAGCTCTTAAATATATTATATATATATATATATATATATATATATGTATATATGTTTTTCCATATATGTTTTTCCTAACAGAAAATGCCATGCTGTTTCAAAGTTGTAATTTTTCCCTTATTAGAATCAATTACAAATAGTCTTCTCATCTTGGGAAGACAGAACCCTGGGTAATTTGTAGATAAAGGCATCTCTCAATAACATGCCTAGTTCATATATGAAATCGATAGGGAACATCCATTAGATGTCCGGAGACATTCTAGATTCCCACAGATCTGTGATATCCTGTCAATAGGACTTCCCTACACCCATCTGGAGAGGAGGAGCATGTGTACTAGGGACAGACTTGGGTTAAATTTCTGGCTCTGTTAATTACTGTTGTAACCTTGAGCAAAATCCTCTAATTTTCTGTGTTTCCACAGGGCTGATGTGGAGTTAAATAGGCGGCAACTCAAAGGGTCTGTAGAAATTTTCAGTGTTAGTTGCCTTTCCTCCTCCTTTTTTCACTCTTTCTTTTTACTATTTATTGACTTCATCTACTGAAAGCAGTTGAAAACTTCCTGATAAGTTGCACGTCAGGCTTTTTGGGAGCAAAGAAGGAGACCGGGAGGGTGACTCTGGGTTAGTCTGAACGTTCCTGGCCTGAGTCAAGGGACGGGCTGTTGGCGCCAGTGCCAGACCCATCTTTCCATGGCTGTTTCCTCCTCCTTCCAATTTTCCTGTGTCTGCTTTTTCAGAGACTGCTGAATTTTGTTGCATACTGATAACCAGCTTGCTCTGCCTGCCCCTAGTGCTATTATTACTTCAAGGAAAAGGCACTCTGGGGCTATAATGAGAACTTAAAACACATCAGCAAAAGCCTTAAGGGAGTTTACGGATACACCGGTGCTTGCAGCACCTCCAGAAAGTGGACGGGGTGAACAGGATGAGAGCCGGCGACAGTCTGGGATGCCGCCTATAAGGCCTTACCGTTTCTGTGACTTAAATTTGTGTTTTCGCTAAACATTAGCTGGCTTAATTTGTCAGTGCGTCGGAATCAAAAACACTTCAGGACAACCATAATGCTACCCTGAGAGAACCCAGGGACAAGCTAATTAGGAATAAAGAGGTGAGATGGAGAAGAGTGTGTATCTGGGTAACTTCACAAGGTGAAATCCCCACATGGGCGGTGGCAGCTCGGAAATCTGCATAGTAACAAACCTGTCACAAATCAAGGACAACTCGATGGAACAATTAGAATTAACATTTCGCTCTGACATTTATCAAAAATCGCTGCCCACATTTTACTCTTTGCAACAAAAAACTGTGGTTTTGTCCTAACATTTAGTAAGCTGTTGCCTAACTTTAAACATCCATTTGTAAGATAGGCACTGCCTGCTACAAGAGTAAAGTTACATCTTTTGAAATCCTTACCTCCCATTTGAATACTACACTTATTCCATTTGAATGACAATTACATATTTTGAAATATATACATACTGTCTGAATCCTACACTTATTCCATTTGAATCACAAATGCTTTAGGAATTCAAGAAAATATTATTTTACCGTAGATAACATCTGTTTCAATGACCTCTTCTTCAAAACCTTTTTCATTTTATTTTTTCCTAAAACTCTCTAAATTGAATGAAAGAAAACCAGGTACTCTGACTATATTATATATTTTTTCTTAGTTAAGAAACCACAATTCTGATTTTCTAATGTTCATTCACTATAAAACAATACTTTAGATATTTTATTTCTGAACAGAAGCTCAGAGGACACCAACAAATTGTGATATTTATAAGATATTTTGATATTTTGTAAGCTGTAATGTAATTATATCCCTGACTTCCTGTTTTCATCACATTGTAATAGATATTCATATATCAGGATGCACAAATAATTAATTGTGAAATTAAATAAAATACATCAAAAGTTACAATGAGGGTAAAGGGCCATTGTTAGATGTCCAACTGTGCAAATTAATAAGAGATCTTTAAGAAGATAAAGACATGGTAGAACAAACCTATGTTGGCATTGCTTTGTCTGAAGTTCTTGCCCACTTTTCTACACAGAGGCACACGCTGGTATGTTCCCAATTCCATCTTTTTAATATCATCCAATTTTTCAAGACCTAATGAGCTAAGGCATAAAATACTATAGCATATTTACAAAGGATTCCAGAGTGTAAGCGTTGGAGAGAAAACATTGCAATGAGATTAGCAGACGGGTCTGAACACAGAAGGCGGGAAGACTGTGACGTCGACCCCCTAGACCTCCCCCTCCCCTCTGGCAGTTATATTCCTACTTCTTCCTCCAGACAGAACAATCCAGATGTGATCTGGAGTTGCTCCTCCACTGTTTCCCCTTTCTCCACAACACAGGCACACATTCAGTCCATTACTAATTTTAGCCACTTCCTTTGCATATACCCCGGCCACACCCTGACCTTGTCCTGCCTTGACTAATGTGGCAACCCTGCCACTCCTGGGCTGGGGCAGGAGGGCAGCCGGAGAGAAACAATATCAAAAACAGCCCTTTAAAACAAGAAGCATACCCTGCTTCCATGCACATAGCATCCGTTACATCCTCTCGAGAGCCCAGGAGTGTCCTTGCTGTCATTAGGACCCAGTGGCACCTGCGAGCTCTTCCTGGCCTGCCTGCAAGCACAGCCTTAGCAAGATCTAACTTGCCACACACGGAAAAAAGGGAGTCTTAGGAGCGCCAAGGCAAAGCTCTTAAGCTGCCCCTACTTTTGCTTATACTCTTCTTCCTCCATGACTTGTTGACTTTGGAAGATTTGGGACTTTCCTTGTTTAAAAATACTAGGAATATTGTGGGGTCCCCTTACCTTTTGTGACTTTAAAGAGTTGGCATTTTTCCATGTACTACCTAAAGCCTTACTGCAATCCATTTCTTCGTCCAGAATTTTAAGAAGGGATTCTAACCACTTAACTGCATTTGTAGGTCCAGATTCTCCTTGAATGGTTGACACATTCTCAATGACAGCCACATCCTTGGGTGACAGTTGGATATTCACAAATGACATTCTCCTCTGCTTCAACCATGATTTTCTATTCCTTTTAGGTACTTCAAAAGTAAGACAAAAATAGAATTTGGAACAAGTAGAAAGTCAAGAGTTTGCCTGAAATATAAACACATCAGTGATTTCAATACCTGATGAAACACTCTAAACCTGACTTTATATATCTCAGCAGTAGGAGGGGTATTCTCTTGCATATACACAGATTAGATAATAATTTTTTAACAGTCTATATAGCCTACCTATGACTAGCAGTTAATTACTAAACTACAGTATAATAAATTAAGATAGAGGGATAAAGAGGAGCAAAAGATCAATTTCCATTGGTTAAAAGGCTTTCAACATTTTATAGACAATGGAATACTTTTGTTTTATTTTTAGAAGTTTACTTATTTTTTTTATACAGCAGGTTCTTATTGGAATACTTTTTAATTACTATGAAGAAATGGACAGATCTGTGCTATCCAATAGAAATGTAATGGAAGCCACATATGTGATTTTATATTGTCTAGTAGTTACATTAAAAAATAAAAAGCAGGTAAAATTATTTTAAATAATGTATTTTTACTTTACTCAATATATTTTACCCAATACATCTAATATGTTGTCAGGTTTCATGATAGAATAACCTGGTGAGATCCTGTGTTTAAGGACATTAAATCAATATTTACTACCTAACTATCTATCTACCTACGTATCTATTTATTTATTTAACTACAGGAATCCAGGTCCTTTAACATGCTAATTAGTGTTGTGGATCCATAAGCATGGGGTAGAACAGGGTTTCCCAACCTAGGCACTACTGACATCCCAAAATGTCAGCCCAGTAATTCTTTGTTGTGGTGGGCTCTCCTACACATTATAGTATTCAGCAGCATCTCTCACTTCTACCTACTCGATGCCAGTAGCACCTCTTCCATATCGCCTCACCAGCTGGGACAACAAAAATATTTCTACACATTGTTAAATGTTCTTTGGGTTGCAAAATTCACTCCCCCATTGAGAACAACTGGAGTGTGTGGAGTATGATTCCTCTCATTTGCTCACATCTGCTTATCTAAATAGGTCTGCATCTTGTATTCCAATGATTAACTGAACTTATATATCCATGCTTATTAATTGAATTGAATTAATTTAAAGCATTTCATACCTCTAGGCATTATAATGTATTTCACTGGAGCAAAACATGAACCTACACTTAGTAGCTAAGTTAATCCTGTAGTTGAAAGGAATAATCTCATTGATGTCTGGGCAGTCTTGTGTCCTTGAAGACCTAGACCCTAATCCATCTGTTTGAAACCTTTCCCCAGTCTTTCCCATGTGATTGGAAAACATCCTATCCCTCTTGCCTCCGCGCCAACCAGGTCTTTTGTTCACATATGGTGAAAGATCTAGCTCTCCTGAAAGTTTTCCTTTTTTGCTTTCCTCTCCCTGAACTGTAATAAATTTCCAAATTGCTGCAGAAAACCTAAACATTGCATTTGTATAGTTAAGTTTCCATATGCATGCTGACTGCCTGTTAGACTCATTTCTTTCCTCCAAAATTATAAGCTCCTTGAGGTTAAGGACTTTGCCAATTTTTAATATCCACCATGGATTAAGGAAACTTGTTAATAATACAATATCTGCTTGGTGGGTGAATAAAAATTGAATCATTTATGTGCTGGACACTGGGCTGGGTGATGGCAAAAAGTGATGAATACACAGGTCCTACCTTACACTTGCAAAACTCACGATCTAGCACAATGGTTCTCAATCTGGGGGGGATTTTGTATCCAGGGTACCTTGACAATGTCTTCAGACATTTTGCATTCTCACAACAGCGGGGAGGTTGCTACTGACACCTAGCTGGTAGAGGTGAAGGATGCTGCCAAACATCCTTCAATACACAGGGCAGAGGCCCACAACAGAGAATTATCTGGCCCCAAATGTCAATAGTGCTGAGGTTGAGAAACCCAGAAAAGAGGAGGGCAAGTCACCAACAGTTTAAATTAAAATCGATACATGCCATGATACAGTTAGGTATGGGATGCCATAAGAGCTTAGAAAAGGGAAATAATTCAGAGTGCATGACTGAGAGGGAGAAAAGTCTTCCTAGAGGAGATAAGCAAAGGTTGGATGTGCAGGTTTGAAACCAGCAACATATGAGAATGAAGGATGAGGCATTGGTTACCCCCAGGAAGAAAGTATAGAGATAAAGCCAAGAGGTAGGGATGGAGCTCCAGGAAAGCAAACTTTCACAGGCAAGGCCAGGAAGAAGAACGTGCAAAGGGGCTGATGGTGAGGAACTAGAAGGGCGGAAAGCAGGAAGATGGTTTCTTTCCAAGGGAAATAGAAGCCAGATAGAAGATGGTTTCGAGAAGGGAATCATCGCTAACAATGTCAAGTACCTCAGAGAGGCTGAGTGAGATAAACCAGAAAAGTCTCTTTAACATTGGTAAAGAGTCATTGGTAACTTTAATGAGAGAAATCTCAAGGGAAGGAGGTAGAAGATAGATTGTCTTAGGCGGAGACGTGAGTGGGAGGAGAGAAAAAGTATGGATTTGTCTTCAGGAAGCATGTTTATGATTATTTATAGAAAAGAAAAATTGAAAACAATCTAACAGTCTAATAAAGAAGGCATTTAAATGGTTACAAATATAATGCAATAATGTACAACCACTAACAGGCATGTTTGTGAGTATTTAAGACTATGGAAAAATGGTCACAAAAGTGAAAAAAAAAAAACCAAGATGTGAACCTTTGTGCAGTATGATGCCCTTTTTTTTTTACAGGTAGTGAAAAATAAAACGAAAGAAACAAAACCACAATATTAGCAGTTGTCATCCCTGGGTGGTGTATATTATGGGTAATTATTATTTTCTTTGAAAATCTTTATTCTCCGAATATTCTAAAATGAGTGTGTATTACCTTTAAAATCAGAGGGAAGACATGTTTTAAGAAGCTTGGCTGAGAAAGAAGAGAAAGTTTTGCAGTAACTTGAAGAGAATACAGGGAGGGTTAAGGAGTGTGTGTGTGTGTGTGCGTGTGTGTGTGCGTGCGTGTGTGTGCGTGCGTGTGTGTCTGTGTTTGAGTTGGAAGCAATGAGAGCATTTTTGTCTGTTGAGGGGAGAGGAGAGAGCCCGTGCACCTTGAGAGGTTGTAGATACAGGAGCATGGATGATTGATGGAGCACGTCCCTGAGGGAGCGGGAGGGGATGGAATCCAGATCACAGGTGGTGGGATTAGTCTTGGCTAAGAGGAGAGACATCACTTCAACTGAAAAATGAGGAAGAGAGGTAAGGATGGATGTGGGTGCTGATAAGAATGTAGAGGAGGGGGCAGGAAGTTGAGGGAGTTGCTGTCTGTTGGCCTCTATTTCCTTTGTGAAGTAGAAGGTGAGGTCATTTGCTGAGCGGGGTCAAGGGTTTATGGAGAATGATGGGCATTTGGAAGGGCTGCTAAGGGGAACGAGGGAGGCAGGGGACTTGGGACACACAGACAGATTGTCCAGCTAACTTGAAAGACCAGCTGAGGCTGAAGACTGAGTTTTGAACGAAGGGCACCTGCTTCTGTAACCACGTGGCTTTCTCTAGCAGCACTCTGTAACATTAATCTAAAAATTAAGAAAGTAAATAGTGAGACTGATCAGAAGGTTGTAGATTTAGGGGGAGGCCCTGCAGAAACACCATTATTTCGAGTGCTTGGCGTGATAAACAATGGAATTTATGCCGGAAATAAAGAGACAGAAATCAAGCCAGAAGAGAGCTGAAGGGAATGGAGGTCGCAATGAAGCCTACAAACGGAAGGAAGGGGAGACAGGGAGGGAGAGAATTTGAATAATGGGAGGTTGGGCTAAGCATGGGGTATTGGGAGGTAAGATTCTAGGGATGAAGGATTACTACGTGGAGGTGAGAGTGGAGGTCAGCTGGTGTCTCCATGGACTCTCCCTGCTAGGATGCTCGCTGGACAGTGAAAACACAACTTCTGGTCGTGTATAAAACGCAGAAACGCTTACACAATCATACAAAAATTTCATGTAGATGAAAATACTCTCTCCCTCCCTCTCCCTCTCTCTCCCTCTGTCAGTCTCTCTACAGACACACACACAAACACACAGACACACACACACACACACGTATGCATGTAATTTGGAATATTATTAAGAAAATAGCATAGGTGTTAAAACAGACTGCACACCAAGCAAAAAGAACACTGGATCTTGTTTCAATTCCATATACTTAATTGCTCTATATCTTGAACAAGTCACGTTCACATTAGAAAACAATTATCTCATTGGTAAAATGGGTTAAAGTAGATCGATTTAACAAGTTTTCTTTAAAGAACTAGATCAAAAGTTTAAAATAGACCTCAGTTTTGGAAATTCCAAATACTATAGTTTAATTTAGTGTATATTTCTTGAGCACTACAATATGTGATTGGAGAATCTAACAGAGAACAAAACAGATGGACTCCTCTCCCTCACAGGTTTAGAAGCAAATGGGGGAGTTTAATAGATATTGTACAAATAATAGGACACCTTCCTTGTCCTGTGATTCTGTTCTCTACCACATCCCAAGACTTATGTTGGGGTTCTGCCAGGGCCCTCCTAGACACAGATATGTCTCCTGAGATACATCAGGGATAAAGGATTTTGAATATTTGTGATCACAATTTGTTAATGTTTCCTCCTATATTACTTTTATATCTATTTGATTATCTGAAATCTTGAATGCAAGTTTATAATCTCACTTCCAAACTGCTATTTTCACATGCCTATACACACAGGCACATGCACAAATGTATACAAACACACACATATAAACATGCATATGCATACACACATACATATACACACATACATATTCTGGGAGGAAACACTTAAGTATAATCAAAGCCTAAAAGATTTTAAATATTCAGAATATTAGCCTATCAGTAGTCAGCATATTAGACATAGCATCTAAATACATCTGTCCATCTAATAGATGACTAGCTTCATACCTAGGAGTTGAAAGTACGTCAAATGCTCTTTGATGAGCTAAGAAAAATTATAAGGCATGCCTCTCACAAAACCACTGAGTTTAATTAGCAACACAGAGCACACAGAATAGAGAGAAAAGTCCATGTAGCACATTTTATTGCTTAACTATTCAGTGGTAAAGTTAGCCAGTTATACATATGTATGTACATGTGTTTATTTATTCACATAAATACATATGAGTTTAAAACTAATGCTTGTAAATAACATACATTTCAAATTGGTATACAAATTGGACTTTCTAATGTTAACAATTTTATTTACTTGTAATTCGATTACTCTCTGCAGGTATAGTAATAATTGTTAATATGTTCTGAGTACCCAGAATGTGCCAAGCACTGTGCTAAATATTTTTAGTGGATCATCTCATTTAACTGTGACAAAAATCTCTACGAGGTAGATACTATTATTATTCAAAATTTACAAATTGAAAAAATGGGACAATTGAGGTTTCAAAAAGTTAAGTAATTTACCTAACATTGTACATCTGGTGAGTGATAAACCCAAAGCAGTCTGATTTCAGAGCCCATGCTCTTCATCATTGCTCCCTATCTCCCCCACGTAATCATCTTCCCAATTCATCAAATTTTGTGGATTCTGTCTTCTAAATATTTCATGGGTCCATTTTCCTCTCTTCAACCCACTGCTGCAATCCTGGCTCTGACCACATTCAAAAAGATTACTGCATATCTCTGGTAGTCTGACTCCTTGGGTTCATCTGTAACCCATGAGTCTGGCCAGTGGTTACAAATTAGGTCACATTAGCATCAAGTACCCACCTTCTGCTATCATGATAGTCCCTAGCACCGTCATTCTGGAAAAAGCGCCTGACTCACTGCCTCTCAAGTACTTCTGGGTATTCCTTGAGGGAGTCTCGCATGTGTTCAGGAATGAGTCTTTGCTCACGTGAGAACGACCAACACCTGCCGTGATCTGCCATGTCTACACCCACCACCCACACTTCGGTTGCTGCCTCCCAGGTCCTCAAAGCCTTACAGTCCTCAGCGTGCAAAATGGCTCTTCGTTGCCTTTAGCCCCTCAATTACATCTTCAGCCAGAAATGAGGACAATGGCCTCCTTCAAATTCTATGCCCCATTTTGCCACAGGAGGCACAAAAGAACAGCATTTGTGACCTAAATCTCACAGGGAAACAGCTCATTCAATCTTTACCTGAAAGCCTGGGCTCCTGGAGCTCAAATAACCACTCACAAGGGCCAAAGAGCAGACTGGTTTGCTTCTCCCTATTCCTCATCTTTTCCCATCTCTTCTCTCAGATCTCACCAGAATTCCTCCTTTTTCCTTCACCAAACAAACCCAAAGCAAATTCATATCAACCAGTGCAAAGGTCCAATGGATACAGGGGACAATGGGCAGGTGAAGGCTAGGCGGTTTACCCACTGACCCACTGGTCATGGCTCATCAGCTCTGCCAACGGCCAGTCTTTGAATCCCCTAAGTCCTCCTTCCATGCAAATATAATCATGCTCTTCCACTGATTAAAACGTACCAATGAGTGCTCATTGTCTTCAGAATGAAGTTAAAATTCCTAAAAATGGTTAACAAGGTTTTTCATTAACCAGACACGTTCAGTTTTCTTCTCCTCCCTCATCTGTTGCAACCTCCTCCAACAACCTTACTTCAAACCCCATGTTCTAGAGAAGGACTGGACTATGGCAGATGGAATCATTGTAGGACAGGCTAATAGCAGTCCATGGAGCTATTGTAGAATGCCATATTTACCAATTCTGCAAATTTACAATAATGCCTCTTTTTTTGGTCAATTTAAAAATAACTACTATTTACTAAAAGCATGATTTTAAATCTCTCTTGGGTATAACTCATAACAAATTTACCATCTAATAGTGATAAGAACTCTTTCAGCCTTGTGAACAAGTATTATTATTATTTACTTTTTGGCTGAAGAATCAAGCCAAAAAGTAAAGAATCAGCAGATGAAAAATAACACTGGTAAACACTGGGTATTGCAGGTTCATTGACATAAATCAAATATAATAACTTTGGTGATAATTGAATATAACTGCTTTTAATATCTCATTCATATTTATTGCATATTTTCAGGTTTGTATTATAAATATAATTTTTCAATAGCAATTTGTAATATTCTGAATGTATAATATGTGCATAAATGTGAATATCATAACATTATTTAAATTTTTCAGAGAGATAAAATAACTTTTAAATTGAAGAGTTCATTCATGTAAGCCAGGAATTTATATTGGTGAATGTACTTTGTCTCTGCTCATTCTATTTAGAACTGATTCCATTATACCAAAGCCAAATTACCAGACAAGATTTTAAACTAAATTGTTAAGCATTGTCTAATATTATATTATCCATTTGTTCTTTGTAGGCATTTTAAGGTTTTTTGCTAATACTTATAGTTGTATCCCCTTTTGAATTTTAAAAAGAAATCTATTGGTCTATATTCATAGAAGTAGGAATGGATAAATGCTGATCAATTAACATTTTAAATGAGTTAAGTGTAACAAATGGGACAATCTCAGGGAATACAGAATCACTGAAGATCTAGAGTAAAAAGAAAACTGGGAAAACTTTTTGGAATTGAGAATTATTATCATTTTGCTTTTAAATTGTATGAAAATAGTCATTTCTGATATATACAAAAAATTCTTACAACAGGCAATAAGATGATTGTACCTGCTTAAGTACTCATTTGTTATCTCAAGCTGCAAATGGGAAGGCCTTCTTATATACCATCAGAATGTTATTAACAAACATTGCCCTACTTATTAGTTTCACATTACAAGGTTAAGGAATTAATTCCAAATGATGTCTGATATTGTGGCTATGCTCTGGTGAAACTGACCAAACCATTATAACTACAGCTAACATCACCTAGTGTTCAATATATGTCAGGCACCATTATGAAATTTGTACATTTACTCTGAATCCCATGCTCTTTTTATGAACTTTAGTTTGCTAAAGAAGTTGCTTGAAAATTATCTACCCTAAATAAAATACAGGTTATTATTCTGCTGGAATGATCATTTCAAAATACAAAGCTGTTCTTATCAACCAGCTCCACTAAATGCCCAATCCCCAGGCCCAAATCCTTGGGAGCTTAAAACTATTCATTGACTTGCCATTGCTCTTAGGATTAACATTCAGCCTCTTTAGATAGAACGCCTCCTTCAGTCTCAGCAGCCTCCTCTCATTATGAATAGCCACGCTGACCTGCACCTGTTCCATGGTACTTACCAGGTACCCTACCGCCAGGGCCACTCTGAACATGCTGTTCCCTCCACATGGAACATTCTTCTTCCTCTCTTTGTCAACTTAAATCCTTCTCATCCTTCATCCTTTGGCTCAAATATCCCTTCCTTGGAGAAGCTTTCCTTGACTCTCTTAAATTAGGACTCCATACCACCCTTTCGCAGGCCTTACCTTGGTTGCTCTTTTATATCTCTTTGTGCAGAACTTTGATGACTATTTGTCTCCCTCACTAGACTGTAAACTCCACAGGGGATTGACTGTTATCTGTTTTGTTCACCATTGTTTCTTCTAGTATCTAGACACAGTGCCTAACATCTAGTAGACTCTTAGTACAGTGAATGAATGAACAAATTAATTAAATTCCACCAAAGTCAAGAAATGATTACAGAGTTGTTTTAAATTCTGGTGACTTTTTTGTGATATTTATTTTTAGGTTTGAGCAAATATTTACAAAGGCATTCCTTTCAAAAATTAAACATCAAATTTGGAGGTGTGCTATGTTTTATTCATCTTAGCAAATTTACCCTAGGATTATTGTTAAAGGTCTGGTTGTGGAGGAAACAGCAATTTTCAGCTCTAAACCTACAGTGACAAGTGTTTATTCTATTTAAGATGCTTTTTTACATGCTACAGGTTGAGCTGTGTGCTTCCTTAAACGCTTGTCTGTTTTAAGCAGAAAACTTTCTGCTTTAAGAGGATGCATGTGGTAAAATACCAAAAGGAATACAGGTTAAACAGTATTCTTTCTCCTTCTTTTTTTGTTAGCCAAATATTTTAGCAGGGAGCTACTAGTAATTGGCTCTAGTTCAGTGACTTGAGACTTGGAATATCTTGCCTTTGACCCATGCATGCTTTGGGAGAAAGACTGAAATGGACATAATGTTACACATATTCTGGAATTTGACATTTTTGGTAATTTTCACACAAACAATTGGATCTGGAGACAAGTGGTGAAATATGGTGATTCCCTTAATGTTGAGTTCAATAAGATACTTTTTCAGGCTGAGAGATGAGGGTATAAAACTTTAAAGCCTGATTCTGCAAGAGTTCTGATCCTACTCACTTGACCAAACTTGTGATATGTTTGAACCCAAGGGTTTCCAAAAAATCCATTCACAACACATTGTTAAAACTGGCTTATTAATAGAGACACCCAGAAGTTGTAGTTAGTGGGATATTATTTTGGCACTTACTGCATTTTTTTTCTTAGAGCTGTGATTCACAATATTTTTTAAAAAAATTAAGGACCTTTCTGATGAAAGCTATAACTGTGTCTCCAGAAAATTCACACGTGCACATACTCATACAATTTTGCACACAATTTCAGGGGTTTATTTCCACTAGAATTCTTCCAGAGATCTTAGACTGAGAACACCTATCCAACACAAATCCATCTATTTCATGTTTCTTAAGTAGCAATGATTTATATTGCTTGTCATCTCTCTGAGCTGTTTTATATCTGGACTCTAATAATCAAAAGGGAAGAAGAAAGGAAATGCTCAAGAGATTCATCATGGTCAAAAGAAACCTCTTTCTCCCTTTTCTTTATCTTCAGGCTATTATTTCTAGACCAGAGCTCTATTGTTCATGCTGTACTGTTCACTGGCTACCAACCAGACAGAGGATACTAGTCTAGGCCATTGCACAATTTCATCTTCCTCTGGGCTGTTATGTAATGAAAATAATTTCAACCCACTCTCTTGAACATTTTTTTTTCTACAGGCAATTGTAAAAATGTAGAAGCTGAAAAGCAAATGAAAGAACAAAAATGTAACTTGTTTTCTTTACTTTTTATTTTGAAATAAATTACTCATTATGGACTTGTTACTTATTTAATTTCAAAATTCAAATGTGGTTTCTTTTGTTTTCTGTAGTGGAGTAAAATCCCCATTGGTTTAAAATGGTCATTTTCCAAGATTGCTCCAAAGTGGCTGGGTCTTAAACATTTCTAAAGCAACCAGCCTTTCACAGATATAAATGCATATATAGTGCATTTATATCTGTGAACATAGATATAATGCATATATAAATGCAGATACAGTGCAACTGAATTAGTAATTTATTTTCTCCTGGAACTCATATCTGAGGATATCTATAAGTGAATCTGAAGCAATATATATACTCTGTACATAGGTAGTAAGTTTTACCAACATTCTACCCAGCTGAGGAACGATGTTAATAGGTTCAGCTTCACAGCAGGTCAATAGCAGTATTAGAATAAACCTTTAAGCCTCAATCCAGAATCACAGGTTAACTACACACCACACACATTCCCACTGTACATATATATAAACACTGGTTACACCTGAAATCAGTTCCCTGTTTCTGCTGATGCTTTAGCTGAAAGCTTTGTAGTATTTGGATACCCACAGCACTGCCTTGTGAGTCATATTATTGTTTATTGATTCCTCATGATTTGAAAATGAGGGTATTATTTAATATACAAAATTGTACCCTTCCTTTGTGCTTTTTTGTATAATTGTTTGCTGGCATGAAAAAATATGCTAGACCAAGATTCTTGTTTGGAATGAGAAGAACCTAAGAAGAAGGGAGTGGGACTGACCTGACCTCACTGGAAATAACCAGTCAGTACATGAGAGCAATAAGTCAGCTACCTTGAGCCTGACCTCTGCTACAAGGGGCCACCACTTGGCACTGGAAGGAAGGTTGGTAGAGAAATAGCAGTAACCTCACTATTAATCCAGCTATTAATCCACCTTCTCCTGGATTGTGTGCCACTCTTGCATACTAGAATTCAGAAATACTGCCCATTGCTAGGGGAGAGGGGGCATAATGAAAGTCTTACATGTTTGTTAAAGGCACCGTCTATCTTATCAAATTTTTACTTAACAAGAAAGGAGCCCTCTACCTTTCAACTCTTATGCATAGGTCTAAATTTTTTTTATCACAAGCAATAAAAAATATTTTAGCATGTACTTATACACATAATCATTACATAGATATACAAAGAAATATAAAACACATTTTCACAAATTATATAAGTGTACCACTACATCAGTATATTATATATATTACAAAGCGTGCACAAAAACAGAAATTAAGAAAGGTGCGATAAAAATTAAATAAACATGATCTGTAAATACATGTTATCTTATGAGGTAGCCTTTTATACTATGATGAAAATAGTGTTATTTTTAACAACTTTTTTATTGAGATGTAAATCACAGACCATATGGTTGACTCATTTCAGTGTACAATTCAGTGGCTTTTAGTATATTCACACAGTTGTGCAACCATCAACACAGTCAATTTTAGAACAATTTCATCACCCCCAAAAGAAATTCTGTGCACATTAGCAATAATTCCCCAATGCCCCCGCCTCAACTCTAGGGAACCAGTAATCTACTGTCTCCATAAATGTGTCTATTCTGGACATTTACATAAATAGAATTGTACAACACATGGTCTTCTGTGACTGTCTTCTTTCATTTAGCATAATGTTTTCAAGAGTGCATCCATGCTGTAGCATGCACCAGTGCTTCATTACTTACTTTTTCTTTCAAATATGCAATACAGTATTATTAACTGTAGGCCCCATGCTGTATATTAATTATATTCCCAGGACTTATTTATTTTATAACCGTAAGTTTGTACCTTTTGACCACCTTTGCCTCCTCCCCGCCACCCACCAACGTGTACTCTGCGGCGCTCTGGCGGGGCTTGCTGGGATCCTGATGGAGAATTACTGCGGGCCTCCAGAGGCCTCCTGGGGGCGCTGGTGGGGGGAAGATGCGCAGTCGCAGCAGCGCCCGGCTTCCCGCCCCGCCCCCGCCCCCGCCCCAGCGTCTCGCATCGCGTCCAACGTAGGCAGCGCCTACTTCCTCACCACCCGCCAGATGCCCTGTCGGGACCCGAAATCCTTCCTGTAGCGTTCGCGCCAGGCTGACCCCGACCTGGACTCGGACAAGGGTGCAACCGGTGCCTGTTTAACGCACAGCGAGCGCACCTGTTTGGAGCCCGTGCTGAAAACTCTCTGAGACTCCGAAAGCTGGTCATTAACAAAGACCTCGCGGAGGATGGAGCGTAGGAGGAAGCGGAATTTTACCACATCACCTCACTAGTGACACTTGTAAAGGACAGAGAGAATGGGACAGCAGACTATCACAGGTGCGGGTGAAGCATGCGTACCGCCGGCTTCAGTTGAAGAGGCGCTCACGCAGGTGGCGTCCATCACGTATGAGGGCGGGAAATTAGAGCACCTGGGCAGCATCAGGTCTTCCTGCAACTGGGGGAGTGGAGCCCAGGCCGAGTTCCTCTGCGTGCCCTCTAAAGAGCTTCAAGACTCGCTGTCCGGCCCCACAGTGAGCCCAGCGAGAAAGGCTTTTTGCAAGAAGGATGTAAGAAGCCACAGGGCTAACAGCCGAAGAAGTCTTTTATCTTTTCCCAAGATGCAGCGAACCACCTTCTCAGGAAGTTTGGCCGTGGGAAGAGACCTGCGTTTGACGATTTACCTGGAGATCCAGGTGTGAGTCCTTTTCTGCCTCTTAAGTTGATGCTGAGTCACGGGACCAGCCGTCCGAGGCCGCATGCGCGCTTGCACCGGAGGCCTGCTGGCGGTGGGCGTCCCTTGGGGGCCCTCCCTCGGCTTTTCCAAGTGCAGCCCGGGCCTGAAGCTTCCGAATCACCGAAGATCATTAAAGGCGACGTTCTTGGTGCTACATAAACAGTCCGTCATGCAGCGTGGGCCTCCCTGGTAGGCAGTGGCCGCAGCACCGTGGCTCTGGGGACTGAGTCCGCGTCCGCGGTCAGGCTCCCAGGTGGGAACAGATGGCGGTTTCTCCCGGCGTCTGCGAGCCGCTCCTCAAGAGAGGCGGCCTCCGCCTTCACTACTCCCCGGCCTCTGCTCTGGGGCTGGGCCTCCTTCAGAGCCAGGCTCCTCCACCGGGACCCAGGCCTGGAATCACGGCCAAGGCTTCTCAGTTGTGTATTTTCCTGGCAAGAGACCTTTGCATCCTTCTTTCCCAGGGTCCATAGACTACCCAGTGTTTGTACTTTCTAGAAATGCCTGCAAGTGTTGCGCCGTTTTGGAATGATCTGTTGCATCATGGAAAGGGAGGCAGAAGTTTGGCCACGTCTCTCCCACCCACAGGCTCCTGGGGGAGCCAGTAGCCCTGTCGATATGCCTCTGTCTGGCCTGGGATGGAAGTCGGGGCAGGGGCCTGGCTTTTGGATTCCCAGAAGAACTTGTGTATGCATGCTTCGAGAACAGACGGCTCACCGGGTCGTGGGGACTGTCAAGAGTCTGGGGGACCTGGCCCAGATGAGCGGCTCTTTGCTTCTTGACCTCTGGCTTCCCAGGGGAGCTGTGCACACTGATCACCCTGGCGGCCTGAAGGTAGGTCAGAGGTTGTGACCCGTCTAGTTTCAAATGCTTCTGGAGACTTCTGCCTGTGCCCCTTTTTCTTTTCCATCCCCCCAAACCTGATTAACCAAGTTCTTCAGAACCTAGGACTTAAGTCCTCCTCTTTGTAAGGTCTGTTGTATGATAAATGTTTGGCCTCAACATTTTATAACATGCTTTTCTATAGGACACATTGAAACACCAGCAGACCAGTTCTCCCCAGTGGAGCCCCAGGAGGAGGGCGGCCTGCCGTTGGCTTTGGGGTGTCCCCTGTGGGGAGCTGCCGGCCACTTTGCCCTTGTTTGATCTACGACCCTGGCATAATACATAGGCTTGTCTTTTTTAAGGTTTGAAGATATTAAGAGTTAATGCAATAAAATTTATTCTAGGAGGATATTTATACTTTTTTAGGTATTTGTATTTTATGAGCTTGCAGTTTAATACCTAAGTTTTCCCCTGAAAATAGCAAGGATGATTGTGGTTTTGCAAATGAGGAAAAAACAAAACAAAAAGTTTTTATGGCTGGATAGCATTCCATTGCATAGATATACCATATTTTATTTATCCATTCATCAGTTGATGGATATTTGGGTTGTTTCTACTTTGGTCTATTATGAATAGTGCTGATATGAGCATTCATGTATGAGTTTTTGTGAGACATATTTTCATTTCTCTTAGGTATATACATATTACTGAAATTGCTGGGTCATATGGTAGCTCTAAGTTTAGCTTTTCAAGGAACTGCAGAACTGTTTTTCAAAGCGGCTGCATCATTTTGTCTTCCCTCCAACAGTGTATGACAGTTCCAATTCCTCCACATCCTCACCAACACTTGTTATTAGCTATCTTTTTTATGGTAAACCATTCTAGTTGGTATGAAGCTGCATCTTATTGTGGTTTTGATTTGCAAATCCCTGACGGCTAATGATGTTGAACATCTTTTCATGTGCTTATTGGCCATTTGTAGATGTATTTTAGAGAAATGTTTATTCAGAAACTTTACTCATTTTTAAATTGGGTTGTCTTTTTATTATCGACGCATAAGAATACTTTAGACAGGCTGGGTACAAGTCTCTGATCAGGTATATAGTTTGCAGATATTCTCTCTGATTTGTGTGTTAACTATTTACTTGATGGTGTCCTTTGAAGCATAAAAGTTTTTACTTCTGATTATATCTGTATTCTGGGGAGGGGGGTCACTGTTTTGGGCCTTATATCTAAGAAGATTTACTTCTATATTTCTTCTAATAATTTTATAGTTTTAGCTCTCGTATTTATTCTGTGATCCATTTGGAGTTAAGTTTTGTGTTTCGTGTGAGGAAGTGGTTCAATTTCATTTGCCTGTGGGTATGCAATTGTCCCAGCTCCATTTGCTGAAAGACTGTTCTTTCCCTTTTGAATTGTCTTGGCACCCTTGATGAAAATCAGTTGACCATAAATGGAAGGGTTTATTTCTGGGTTCAGTTCAATTCCAATTCTATATGTCTCTCCTTAGGCACACTGTTTTGATTACTGTAGCTCTGTATTAAGGTTTGAAATTGGACTCTCCTCCCTGACTTAGGATATCTCAGAGAGTTTGTGCTGTATGACCCTTGATGCAGGGACTGGGTGTAAATCCTACTGTCTAGCCATATATCAAATATTAATATAGTTAATTTGCTTTCTTGTGTTTTTATTTAAAAATAAAATACGAGTAGAAGCTCTGCTATTTTCTTCTGCACTCACTGGATGCATGTGTACTCCCAACTTCGGAGACCACTGCTCTCAGGTACCATATTTGGGTTCTATTCGGCACTATACCAGTTTTTAGCCAAATGTCATCACCCAGTGGCCCACCCCTACTTCAAGCCCCAAGGTAATATTGAATTACTTATACACACCCAATAACATCTCCAGGAGAGTAGACTTTCTCTGAAACTTCATCTCAATCACTCTGTTCTAACTGTGGTTCTAATTGGATAAAATGATTTTTCCAATACACTGGTGAGTTAAAAACAAAATACTAGAGAAAATCTTAGTGACCTAGAGTTGCTGATAGGTTTGGGTTTACCAAAGTGTTTTCTGACACAATGTGAAGAAGAAAACAAGAAATTTAAATTACATTGAAAAAAATTAGGTAGATTTATCAGCTCAGTCAAATACATGAGAGAGTCAGATTTTTCCCCTAATCTTAGACTAGAAGCAGTTATATTTCTATGATATAATATATACATTCTCAACATTTAGTGAGCCCTTGTGTTCTGGGCTCTAGGTTTAGGACTGAGAGTATGAAAATGCAGTTGGGTTTCTGTTCACAGGTATCTAGTAGTCTCTCTTTTTCCAAGTCCAAATTAATATCCATTCTAATACCCTTAGCATATTTAACCACTTAAAATATTGATATCACAATAAAGTGTAACATTTGAAAATAACTTTAAAAATAGAGTTAAAAATGCTGCTTATTAGGCAATTTGGAAAATACAGGTCAGCCAAAATATTAAGAAAATAACAATAAATCAGTCATATTATCAATACTTAGAAATGATTGCTTTTAAGTGTCTTTATGTTTCTTTAGTTTCTTAAAGTTTGCACATTTAAATTTGTTTTTTCTTCTGTTCCAAATAATCATTTCAAGTTTCCAGTTTACATTTTTCTGCACTAATTTCTCAGTCCTTTCAGTATCATTGTTTTCTCATTGAGATGAATTTAATGACAATATGTTGAAATTCTAAAGACAAAATATACTTAATTGTACATTTTATTGTATTCATTTATCAATCAGTGCAATCTAGTACAAATTAATTGATATCTTATGAATATATGACCTAAAAGTAAATTAGCATACTTAAAGTTACTAAAAAATATATTTTTCATACTTATTTTTTTCTCACCTACTTTTACTTTTTCTTTATTTCTTTTTTCTCTTATTTTTTTCTTTTTGTATTTTCCAGTGAATCTTTGTTCCCTCCCTACAAAAACTTAGTCTTTTCAATAAAACCAATTTTATGTTATAATAATATTGGTGTTTTATATGTGCCAATTTATTAAACATTTAACACTTATTTTAAATGTGTTAATATACAGAAAAAATAATAAAGATTATATAATGAACATCCATAACATCCAGCTTGAGAGATAAAACATAATATATATAAAGTTTACTATGTATCTCTTTCTTATTTCATCCTCCTCCCATTCCTTCTTTTCTGAATTTGCTTTTTATTTTTCCCATGCATTTCTTTATATTTTTATTATATTCGTATATACTTAAACAATGTATATTAACTTGTATATTTTTTTTTTACTTGCATATTTTAAACTTAAATAATTGACTTCATATACATTTTTTGCTGGCTTTTTTCACTCATTCACCATTTATACTGTAGGTTTACTGTCCATCTTCACTGTTACTAAATATTAGTCCATTGTTCTTTAAGGTGGTTATAATGATTTATTCTTCTACAAGCAGTCTATGAGTTTCTCTTGCTCTATGTTTTCTGTAATGCTTGGTATCATCAGACTTTTAAATTTCTGGTCAATCTCATGAGTATAAATTGGTATCTCATGTTGGTTTTAATTTGCATTTTTCTGATTACTAGTGAGGTTTTTCTATTCATGTGTTTGTTGATTTATTGAAATATTTTATTATTTAATCTGGGAATTTCCTGTTCATACTTTCTGTTCATTTTCTGTTCCTATTTATTTTTAGGAGTTATATAGGTAACGTAGACATTAAACATTGCATTATTCTATGTTTTGCAAATATTTCTACCCAATTTCTGGCTTGTGTTTTTCTGGCTTATGATGAACAGAAGTATTTGAATTTCTTTCCTTCCTCAAGTTTAGAATGATATTCTCCATCTACTTCCATAAAACTTTAAAAATTGTGCATTTACATTTAAGTTTTTCATCCACTTTCAGTTGTTTTTTGCATGTAGTGTTAGGTAGGTATCTAAATTCGTTGTTCCCTTATGGATAACCAGTGTTCCCAACATCGTTTATTGACTATTTTTTGTTTACCTGCTACTCTGTAGATCATCTCTGTTATATATCACAAGTTTCCATGTACTCATGGGTCTGCTTCTAGGCTCTCTATTCTCTTCCGTTAATCTATTCTTTTTTTAAAAAATTTATTTAATTTTGACGGCGTTGGGTCTTCGTTGCAGTGCGCGGGCTTCTCATTGCGGTGGCCTCTCTTGTTGCGGAGCACAGGCTCTAGGCACGTGGCCATCAGCACTTGTGGCTCGCGGACTCTAGAGCACAGGCTCAGTAGTTGTGGTGCACGGGCCAAGTTGCTCTGCGGCATGTGGGATCCTCCTGGAGCAGGGCTTGAACCCGTGTCCCCTGCATTGGCAGGCGGACTCCCAACCACTGCGCCACCAGGGAAGCCCGTTAATCTATTCTTGTGCTAATATGTCTTAAGTAATTTAGTTTTTAGTATGTACAGATATCTGGTTGGGCATATCTCCCCAACTTATTCTTTATTTTCAAAATTCACTTGGCTATTCTCTGCCTTTGCTCTCCTATGCAAAATTTAGAATCAGCTTAAACATTCCAGAAATTATAGATTCTTTTGGGAAGAACTGTTGTCTTTATGATAGTGATTCTATCACAAAATATAGTGTATCTTTTCATCTACCTAGCTTACATCTCTGACTATAATGTGGTCCTCATATATGATTTGAATAATATTAATTTCTCTTTTTTTCAGTAAAATATATGTAACAGAAAATTTACTGTTTAACCATTTTTAAGTGTACAGTTCAGTGGCAATCAAGTATATTCACATTGCTGTGCAACCATCACCATGAACCATCTCCAGAACATTTTTCTCTTCCCAAATTGAAACTCTGTAGCCATTGAACAATAACTCTCCATTTCCCCTTCTTGCTAGCCCCTGGCAACCACCATCCTACTTTCTGTCTATATGAATTTAGTTACTCTAGGTGTATTATATAAGTGGAGTCACACAATATTTGTCCTTTGTAACTGGCATATTCCACCTAGTATGGTGTCTTCAAGGTTTATCCATGTTGTAGCATATGTCAGAATTTCCTTCCTTTTTAAGGCTGAATAACATTCCATTTTAAATATTAATTCTTTAAAGTTTGTTGACACCTCCTTTATTGTATTGGTCAATTTTGCAGTTGTTACATGTGTGCTTGAAAGAATATGTTTGGCTGCAAGTTTCAATATATCACCAAGGAATTGTGTTAATTCAAATCTTTTGTAACCTCACTCATTTTGTTATACGTTTGTTATAATCTCCTTCCATGATGTTGATTTTTCTTTATAGTTTTGCCAATTTATGCTTTTTACATTTTGGGCCCCTGTTATTAGTTTTAGAATTGTTTTTTTGGTTAATTGAACTTCTGTATTATTTTATATATACCTTCATATGGTCTCTAATATTTTCCCCATAAAGTCTATTTCATCTGGTTTTAACAGGGCTGCACAAGGCTTTTACGTCTTTTTGTTGTTGTGTTGTTAGTATTTTCTTATATCATAGAACCTTTTAATTTAATCTTGGTCTGCCAAAGAATATAGCCTTTGTACTTTTGAAATTCAGTTTGACTGTCTTCATCTTTTAACTGGCAAATTGAGTACATTCACATCAACTGTGTTTAGTGATATGTGGGAATTTGTTTGTAGCATCTTATTTTGTGAATTATATTTGTACAGCTTTTTCAGTGCTTCATTTTTTTCTCCATTTATTTTTAGACTGATTGCTTTTTTGTTTTGTCTCTTTCTAAAAATGTTTGTCTACTTTATAGTTTGCATGTTATTTCTGTTTATTTAATAGCTACTTTTAAATTATTAACATGCATATTTAGCTTTTAAAAGTCTAAAATTAACCAGTATTTCCACACCCATACTGAATAATACAAAGACTTTAGAACATGTAAATTCCCACTAGCCCTTGGCATCTTGTAAGATAATCTCTAGGGATATTTAAGATTCTAATTTTCTGTAAAAGCAAGACTTCTTAAATTTAAAGCACTGCAAACCAAAAAGAAAATTTAATTTTCTCATAATGCCAAACAAGGAGGAACATATTCTTTAAAGAAATGGCTTTAGAAACAGAATTTTAATATTTTTTCTAATTATTTTCCCATGATCCTTTTTCCTTTATTTTTAGGTCATATCTTTTATTAAACTAATTCAAATAATTTTGATTATTTCAAAGATTAAACACTATAATTTATGATTTCTGTATTTGCTTTTGCTGAAATTGCATGATGATATTGATTATAGCACACAATGAGTAATATGTCTGGAAGCAAAGGTAACCATCCAGAACAAAGTGAAAACCCAGAAGCCATAAAATAGGTCCCTGAGCAGTGGCAACAAGAAAGCAAAATAAAACCAAACAGAAGCAAAATAAAAAAATCACTGCTATCACAGAAAAATAGAACCTTGAAGTCTCCTTAACCCAGGGGCTTTATCATTTCATAATCTCCATTAGCAAGCCCTCTCAAATATTTAACTCTAAGCAAGAACATTGTGCCTGCCATACAGAGACCTATATGTAGAGACCCACTTTCCAAATAGATGGCAATGCCTATGCCCCACAGCTTAGGAAGGCCCAGGCCCCAATGACATTGATGTCCTGCTAGGCATCATTGAAGAATTTATAAAGTAGAGGCATAATAACTCTTCACTGAAAGTACTTTGCAACTTTTATCAGTGGGAGGAGACAGAAGATGTCCAGGCGTAGTGGCCTTACGCCACTTCATATAGAAAAGGTTGTTGTACACATCTCAGTAGCCTGACAGAATGTCCCTGAATAACAGTCTGGCAAAGTAACCAATCAAAACCAAGTCCCTAGTTAAATCACCTGAAAAAAGAAAGACCATGTATGCATAAGAAACAGGCTCAAAATACTACATATATTTAAAAAGTATTTTAAACAAGAATGCTTTCAGGGGATGAGGGCATGTTTATTATTCATTTATTAGGCATGACACATTTTCCAAAGGCACTCAATAGATGACAGGTTAATTTGGGTATCCATGCAATTTTTAGTAGCACTAGGTTCTGAACTGTTAGATATTTTATTTTTCTGATGATGCAAAAGAGAGACATGCATTTTTGTCCTTACTTCGAAGTATGGGAAATAGCCATGAACAAAATTCTCTCTCGTTAAAATTGCTAATAGAAAAAAATGTTTAATGAAACACTTTTTTAGCTATAAAAATACTATCTCAATTTTCAGCCTCATGAAGGAAGCTTTTTATTGGTAAGGAGTAATATCCATCTGAAATAAAAGTGGCCTACAGTTTTGTGATACTTTGGTCACTAATATGTACCATAATAATCAGTGCCTTACTGGATTGTCAAGATTTGCCCTATACATTAAAAGCTATATTTCATTTGTAAAGGCATATAATTGTAGTCAACTCTTTTGAAAGTGAATAAACTTTTCTCTCTTTTATAGTCCTTTTTTGGTAGAAGGTTCAAAAATATTTGATCCATGTCTGCTCTTAGAACCAATGATTATGAATCTGTCCCAGTGAAGGGTTTGAAAGGTTCAACTATTTATTTTAAATAACATTTGCCATTTTTCTTAATTGTGATATGCAGAAAGTTTGGAAACCGCATAAAAGCACAAAGGAAAAAAATAATTCTCAAATCACTTGTTTCCCTCAGCTCTTGGCTCCATCACTAAATAACTTCAGAGTATAGTACTTGGATAATTGTTTTGTCTGTTCTCTATTTTCTTATATTTTCATTAGCCATTCCTTGGTTCTTTATATAATGATTGCTTATAAAATGCTTTCTTGTTTTATCCTTGTAGTGAGATCTTAAAGATGGCCATGTATCTCCTTTCTATTCATGTATTTATTCAAGATATATTTGTTAACACCTACTATATGTGTGAAACACTGCATGGGAATATATGATTCAGTAGGCAAAGCTCATATCCTTATGGAACCTCCTATTTATGGACAAAGTGCTTGAATTTGGGTGTCAACCTATAAGATCAGGAGCCATGCTTAACTCACTTTCCTATCTATACAACCCAGCATGGGATCTATCAGTATTTTCTATCTGCATGCACAGTAGATATTGGAAGGACACTTACATGTGATGAATAAATAACTACTATTGAACAAGTAGTTGTTTGTCTCTTACCTACATTGCCGTATTCCTAATAGTATGGATAAGTAGATTAGATAAGTAGAATTGAGTAAGTAGAATTTGCTTGCCTGTTTGTAAAGGTCTGTGTTGAGGTGTAACATTTGTATCTTGGTTATGAGGTAGCAAACTGTAATTCCATTATCTCAAAGGTTCCTGTGAAGTCCAAGTAAAGCAATAAATATGCTTTATTAGCAAAGAAAGAAAGAAGGTGGCAGTGGTATTTACATGGAGCTCTTACAGTATTGAGTTATTCATTAAGAGGTAAAACATTTAGTAACCCCAGTCATCTAAAACATGGTTATGTTATTTGAAAAAAAACATGGCCTTTAACTCTCAAATATCTGTTACATATGCTTTTTTAAAAATTAATTAATTAATTAATCTATCTTGGTTGCATTGGGTCTTTGTTGCTGCGCGTGGGCCTTCTCTAGTTGCGGCGAGCGGGGGCTGCTCTTCGTAGCGGTGCACAGGCTTCTTATTGCGGTGGTTTCTCTTGTTGCAGAGTACGGGCTCTAGGCGTGTAGGCTTCAGTAGTTGTGGCACGTGGGCTCAGTAGTTGTGGCTCACGGGCTTTAGAGAGCAGGCTCAGTAGTTGTGGCACACGGGCTTAGTTGCTCCGTGACATGTGGGGTCTTCCCGGACCAGGGATCGAACCCGTGTCCCCTGCATTGGCAGGCGGATTCTTAACCACTGCAAGTCCCATGTTACATATTCTTAATGCACAAATAAATATTTAGCTTCGAGAAAGCATAAGAAAAGATACAAAATGCAGCAGAATATAAGTTCACAGATGATATAGATCCAGTCCCTGGTTCAAAGAGCTTTCAATATTACACATGGAAAGATGATTTCACACACACCACACACACACACACACACACACACACACACACACACACACACACACACACACAAAACCTATCTAGAGCCTTCTCCCCACTTTGCATCTGGCTAATGGAATTTATCTTTTACATCTCAAGTTAAATGTCACTTTCTTAAAGTTCCCTCAACCTCTACATTAGGTTCTTCTTGACAGTTTTTCATGGTACTCTGCATTTTTCCCATATAGCACTCATTATATTTATAATTACATTATACTTAGAAATATTTAGTATCTGTCTCCTCACTAGACAATAAACATAAAAAAGGCTCAACACACCTGCAAAGTGTCTGGCTCAGAGTGTGACCTCAGTAAGTAGTTACTGCATGCAGTAACTCTAAAATATAAAAGATGGTGGCAGGGAAATGGAGAGAGAAAAACAAAGTGTGATGGGAATGTAGTGGAGAGGGAAAGTGCATGTAATATATGGTCTTGAAAAGGTTCCATGTAAAATTTGAAGAGGACTTTAGAGGTAGTGAATGGTTGCTGAATGTGAAGCTTCATGGGCACACCTAGAGGGGGTGATACAGAAAAGATAGATTGGAAGCACGAATGATCAGAGCCAACATATCCGTTAGACACAGTAGACACTGTGCCCAGAACCCATGATACACTAAGGGGTCCCAAAAATGTTAATTTTTAATCAGAAAAAATGAATATTATAATAATGATTCCAATGTATGCCAATATTAGCCTAAAATTTAATTTTTAATATTTTTTATACGGGAAAGAGCCCATGAATGCAGCCCTGGGGATGATATTTGTTATACAGTAGATAGGATTTGAGCTGGAATCTGAAAAAGGAATAGAATATCTAACATTGAAATTCAAGTTGGCCTCACTTAGGGAGATTCCAGATGACAGGCTGGTGAGGTTCTTCAAACTTTGCTTTAACCTTCACAGACTTTCTATCAGCTTTTTACTTATAGGAGAGCTTTAGGAAGAGAATTCTTGCAGGAAAGAATTGGATGGGTTGATTTTAGAGGTAGGGTAATCAATCAAGGGCCTTTGCATTAGTTTGCATTATAATAGAAAGAGACAGAAGGGATAGATATTACAAACATCCAGGTATATATTTACCCAGGCATTTTAGATCACATGCAGAAGAGCTCATTTTCTCCATAGAAAACTCCCAAAGTCATAATTTCACATTTACATTCCCTGTATAAGTTTCATGAGGGGAGGAACCATGTCAATCCTACTGCTGTACCTTAGGGAATTGAACATGGAGATGCTCAAGAAAACAAGAGATTTAGACTCCTGTAGATGTGTTAAAACTATTAGAACTAGAACTACATCCTGGCCAAATCATTCTAATCATCAAAGCAAATGCCCGGAGCTCAATGATGTGACAAATGCCTTCCAATTGATTGATGGTTCAGTTATTCTGCAGAGCAAAACTGAAGTAACACCATATACACATACATTAATTATAACTTATTTTAAAGTTAATTTTAAAGGATTCTTAACTTTTTTCTAAGTTGGGGAATCTCTGTCTCTGGTCTATAACTAAATATATATTCATAGTCAACTCATTTTTATATACAGCATTAACTCATACAGAGAAAGTCATACTGACATAAAACCATGTAATATGCATTGAATACAGTTGTGTTGTATATAGATTTGTTAGCATTCTCACTAAGTAAATAATTTGTACACTAAGGATGTACCAAGCCTTGTGCTAGAGGAACACCACCCTAAGAAGAAGGTTAAGGCAGGGCCTTACTAAGGAGAGGTGATGTTTGCATTCAGTCTTAAAACAGTACATGCCTGGCAGGTAGACCAAAGCAGAAGAGCATGTACATTTTAAGAATTATAGCAATTAGGCTTGTATTTAAGAGGCTTTGTTAACCTTTTGGTGTATTAGTTTCCTTTTCCATGGAACGTGATGATCATCCTTTGTACCACTGTTCAGCTACTTTTCACGTTTGTTGGGAACATGGAAAAGGAGACAAACATAAAAATCAACACGAAGGTTATGAATCCCCTGCTGTTGAAGAGAGGAAATATTCGGTGTGTAACATTGATAGTTAAATTAACCGCCTGTCTCTATTTTAGAGATTGTCTCTTTTGGAGACAGAGGAATAGACCAAGTGAATCCTTCAGGAGCTTCCAAATTCTGGCTCTTTGATTTCATAACTTGAGAAGTATGAAGAATGATAATGCTGTTAAATCACTGAGATTGTATTTAATACTTTATAAAGAAACTAAACCTTTTCATAGTACTGAGATTACACCATGCAACCTATGAAAAATTCCTTATTCTGTACCATTATATGAAGACTGAAAGCTGTCAAATATAGTCATTTAATTGGCAATTCTTAGGCTCCCATAAATGTCATTGACAATATTACTGACATAAATTCAAGATAGGGTTTTCAGAATTGAGCCTCGTTGGCGGTTTGAAAGCAGTTGAATTGTTCTCCCGCTTTGCGTTGTAACAGTTCTGGGGCTGTATTCAAAACGTTGGTATCAAGGTAGGAAATGAGTCTACGTCAATGTTCCCCTTGAGGTTAAAGGTCTGTTTCTTTCAATCAGTTCAAACTGACAGGCCTCCTGCCATCACCTCCTCCTTAGCCAGGCAGACAGGCCCTGGCCGTCAGTGTGAAAACATCTGTTGAATGGATTTATTGACTAGATCGTGTTTTGTTTCTCCCTTTCTCTATTTTTTTTTCCTTCACACCGTTTATTATGTCTCTGACCTGATGAACTTAATTGGTTGCCATGTCACTCTCAGTGTCTCCCTTAGTGCTTGTCTCACGTTTCTTTCTACTGTGCTCTTCTCTCGACAGCAGCCCTTCCTGGAGCTGCAGCAAGCACGTGCGCTCTCGGTGCGCCCAGCTCAACTGGCCGCGGATGGCATGGACGGATTAGAGAAACATAGTCTTGTCTCCAGGACTCATTCCTCCCCTGCTGCCTGCGTTTTACCTCACCCAGCAATGGACCGCCACCTCCTGCCTGGCTCTGCAACTGGTGAGAATCCCTCAAGACTCTCCCTAATAGGCAGGCTAAATACACTGTTCTTGTAGGATTAAGCGATTTAAATGCTCTGAATAACTCCAAGAGCAGAACACTCCATTTTAACCCAGTGCAACCCGAATTTTATGAGATTATATTGGCCACAAGACAAACAGCACATCTGATAAGTCTTGGGCTTAGTATTAATAGCCTCATAAATTGTTATCATTCAAGGGCCTGGAAAACACATCAACAGGTGCGTGGGTCCCTTTTGGAAACAAAAATCCCTACAACATTCTTTAGCAGTGTTCCTCAATCTCTTCCTTCTAGTAGTCCTGGCCACTAGGAAATTTATGATGCTGGCTTCATTTGAGTCTGAAGAGTGCCCCTCTTCCAGTTTGTTTTTTTTGCTGTTTTGTTGGTGTCCCTGTTTTCTTCTGACTTTCCATACAAATGACTCATAGGAGACAGTGGTGCCAAGGCAGACCTTGTTTAATTCTACATACATGAGTTCCATTCCCATTTATTATGGCACAGATGGGTGGGCTATTTGACCACCCTCTTCCTTTGCCTACAGCTGTGTTTGATATTTCAGAACCTGGCTACAGAGGAAAACAAACCGGATAATTCCAAGGCCAAAGGAAGGTCAAGTCCGGAACACACACAAAAAAAGGGTGCTGTTCTCTCACAAAGGAGCTGTACCATAAATATCCATGTGGATAAATACTCCTTTAAGCCTGCTGGCCCCTGTTCTTGTTCCGTGCTCTCAAACTGTGGCTCATCAAATGAAAGATATTCTAGCCCTAAGGGCTCATAACTTGGATGCAGCAAGGGGAGAATTCAGATGTACCTTCCCCCAAAGTCTCTCACAGGTTATCTGATTTATTTTTGAAGCAGTTTTTAGGATTCAGAGTTTGTTTTTGTGGCTTCTGTGACCTCAGGCAACCCTTTGTGCTTGGAAAAGTTAAAATACTTTTTCTGAAATCACGTTCCCAAGCCTTGATATCATCTTTTATTTAAAAATCAATGAATGAAATGGCAAGTTATTTAACTTTGACAGACATCTTAATAAGTATGCATAGGAGCTACTTTTTATAATGTGTTACACCCCAAGCCAACATTCCATACTAGGAGCTACAGTCGTTATATTTGGATATATTTCCTTCACCACATTAGCCACTGCCTCTGACCCCTCTATAACTTGGAGCAAAGCAGACCTGCCCTGGTATCCCAGATGACCCAGGACTGCAGCCCACTTTTTAATATCTGGTGTAGGTACATCAAGAAAAATCAAGTGGCATTTGAGTCACTTTGAAGTCACATGTTCTTTGAGAATATTTAGCTTTTTTTTTTTTTCCAAAAGAAAGTCATAAATCTTAAATACTCAGTGGTTGTTCCACTAAAAAGTAAGGAAGAGAAAACAAGTTGTAAGGGTAAGCGATTTGCTTCATGTCATTCTCTAAGAGCTATACATTTTGAAACAACTAAAAAGTTACTCAATACTAAACTCACATAATTTTCAAGGCACAACATTCAAACCTGTACCCTCCATGTGATCCTCAACAGTCAACTAGAGTAGCCACACCATCCCCTTTTTGTAAAGAACAAAGCAGTGGTCCAAGGGAAAAATGTGGTCTGAACTCAGTCAGCTGTTGAAAGACGATGTCCCTCGTCCATTTCCTGTGAGAACTTGAATGGACCAAGAAGCAGACTAAGATGCAGCCACTCCCTGGTGGCCCTACAGAGAGCCTGGTTGAGGATATTTCTGGATGCACAAGAAGATGACGCACCTGCTGTAGTGCTAATGAAGAACGTGTATTGTAGAGCCAGGTTGCCACATATTCAAATGAATTTTGTTATATTGGAATATGAGTAATAATACTCAACTTTTATATCATACTGAATTTAAGAGGTGCTTTTTTCATTCTACGTAAAGCCAAGGCATGGTGTTTGTATGAGTTCTGATGACTAAGGAAAGGGCAAGGTGTGTCATTTTCTCTGCCATAGTCTTCCTTTCTACTCAGCTGTTCCTAACAGAGATGAGGCTTGGTCATGGCTCACAACAGACCATTGAGAGTAGATGAGATAATTGTGCTAAGTTTATACCAAATGGGATTCATTGACACAAGAATTTAATGGCAAATAAATTTGACTGGCTTTATCTTCCCCATCACCCAGTAGCATTTAAGGTCTTCTTTCTCCCAACACTAGGTTCCTTTACATATTCTGTGAGTAAATTCTTTCTTTGTAACATTATCTTTTTAAGTCAGTGTCTAATGTGAAGTAGAATTATAGTGCTCAAACGAAACCAATGTTTATGAAAGCCATTACAAATAGTTTAGTTAAAAGAATTTTTAAATTGATGTCTAGTGGGTGGCACACTGTGACAGAAAGTGAAATACATTTGAATATTTCAGTGTGAGAGTAGCAAAACTGACCTTTTTTCCTGTTTTTTTTTGGTTTGTTTTTGCTTTTTGTTTTTTAATTAAAGATACTTTCCCTAGTCAGGCAAACTCCCATTAATCCTTCAGGTTTTAGTTTACGTGTTATTTCCTTCATGAAGCCTTGTTCGGCCAGCTAAATCCAAATTAAATCAATTATGATCCCTCATAACAAACTGGATTTTTCACTGAAAGATTGTAATTATTTATTTTGGGGATTGTGTTCAGATGGGCTCTCTGTGCGGGAAGAGATTGTGTTTTCTCTTCTCTCTAACCCTAGCACATAGGTATATATGGCTAGCCCAAGGAGGGTACTCAGTGTATGTACTTACTGTATAATAAACAAATGAATATCTGAATGAAATGAGAGTAAATAGACATGAATTACATGCAGCTACACACAGAAAAGATTATTGGTGTGTTAAGTGAAATTTGGGAGTAACACATATTTTTTTAATTTAAAAAAATGTTCATGGAAAGTAATTTGGTAAATTTGGAAAACTGAAAAGGAGAATCACCTATTATTCTATCACTCAGAGGTAACCATAAGTAAACTATACATTTATTTATTCCAGTATTTTTTCCTCTTCCTATGTGCCTCTCTTTAACAGAGTAAAGAAAAGTTATATGTGTGTTTTTGTTCACATCTGTGTGCACGTGTATATCTGTAAATATGTATATGTGTGTGTGGGTAATCGTGTGTGTGTATGTATATGTGTCTGCATGTGTTTATGTGTGTGTTTTAAGACTTCTCAGAGTAACTAATGTTACCACCTGTATCAGAATGGAGAGATTAATTTCATTTGGGTAGATAATCAGTTTTGAAGTTACTGTCCTCAAATATATGTGCTTGAAATTTCTCCTGAAAAATTCCTCCAAAATTTGCTTATCTAATTCTCACTGAAGATGATAAAATAGCTATCTTTTTTATTTAGGAGATTAAATGGACTTGGTCACATATATGTTATAACATTTATTAACATAAGTTATAGCATATATTTTTAAAGTATATATTGATATACATTAGTTATACATATATGTATATGTATATATATATTTTTTTAATTAAAAAAATTGTTTTGGCTTTTTCATGCCTGAGAAAGTCATCCTATTAACTTCACACACACTTGGACACAGACTTACTGGGGCACATTTTTTGTCTGGAAATGTGGTTAAATGCTCAAGTATTTGACATTCAAGAGGAGAAATCTGAGGTTAGCACTGAAGAGAAGTTGGAGGCCATCTTAGTATGTGTTCCTTTGTGGGCAGCTTGTTCATTCTTTTCTGGTGCCTCATAGTGTATTTTCTTTATCCTGTTAATCCAAAAAACAAAACCAAAAAAAAAAACAACCCCAAATTTCTTTATGATGAGCATTTGCAGTTACATACTCATGTACATTGACTCTTTCTATTTATGGAAGAATTCTTCAATTATTCCGATTATTCAGTTAAATCTGATTTCTTCCTCGAGAACAGTCTTTTTGTTCAGTTTTCTATTCTCTGACCTCCATACTCTCTGTACACCTCTAAGTTTTTACTTAATGGCACTTATCTGGTTTTCTGAAATGTGAATTCCTTTTTTGTTCTCCAGTGTAGGTTTTAATTTTGCCACTATGTATTTAGTTTTCTTGCCATCCTCATTTACCTTACTCATCTTTCTTTTTACTCATTAATTTAGCTTGATTTCTCCTTTTAGCTGTTGGCTCCTATTTTATAGGATCAGTGTCTTTTGACATTTGAGGATCTCAAAAAGTTTCTAAAATCTAATTTTTGTTCCTATAGTAAATCAAATTCACTGATCTAAGTAGTATGAATGATGTTTCCTTTACAGTTTCTGTAACATATTCTCATAGGCCCAGTTTTTTGTTTTTTTGTTTTTTATTTTCTTCTGCTCACTCAGTCTTTTAAAAAAAAATATTTTTTTGAAGTATAGTTGATTTACAATTTGGTGTTAATTTCTGCTGTAGAGCAAAGTGATTCAGATATATATTTTCCGACTTTCGTTTCATTATAGTTTATTATAAGATATTGAATGTAGTTTTCTGTGCTATACAGTAGGACCTTGTTGTTTATCTATTTTATATATAGTAGTTTGTATCTACTAATCCCAAACTCCTAATTTATCCCTCCCCCCACATTTCCCTTTTGGTAATCATAAGTTTGTTTTCTATGTCTGTGAGTCTCTTTCTGTTTTGTAAATAAGTTCATTTCTATCATTTTTTAGATTCCATATATAAGTGATATCATAAGATATTTGTCTTTGACTTACTTCAGTTAGTATGGTAATCTCTAGGTCCATCCATGTTGCTGAAAATGGCATTTCATTCTTTTTTATGGCTGAGTAATATTCCATTGTGCATATATACACTACATCTTCTTTCTCCATTCATCTGTTGATGGACGTTTAGGTTGCTGCCATGTCTTTGCTGTTGTAAATAGTGCTGCTATGAACATTGGGGTGCATATATCTTTTGGAATTAAAGTTTTATCCAGATATATGCCCAGGAGTGGGATTGCTGGATTGTATGGTAACTCTATTTTTAGTTTTTTGAGGAAGCTCCATACTGTTTGCTATAGGGGCTGCACCAATTTACATTCCCACCAATAGTGTAGGAGAGTTCCCTTTTCTCCACACCCTCTCCAGCATTTATTATTTGTAGATGGCCATTCTGACTGGTGTGAGGTGATAGATACCTCATTGTAGTTTTCATTTGCATTTCTCTAATAATTAGTGATGTTGAGCATCTTTTCATGTGCTTTTTGGCCATCTGGTGTGTCTTCTCTGGAGAATGTCTGTTTAGATCTTCCACTCATTTTTTTGATTTTGTTGTTTGTCTTTTTGATATTGAGCTGCATGAGCTGTTTGCATATTTTGGAGATTAATCCCTTGTTGGTCACTTCATTTACCAATATTTTATCCCATTCTGTGGTTTATCTTTTCGTTCAGTTTATGGTTTCCTTTGCTGTGCTCACTCATTCTTGAAAGCTGGAATGTAGAGTGATCTTTCCAGATATTTGCCAGTAAATACGTAGTGAATTGTGTTTGACTTCACTTTTTCCCAACTTACATACTGGATGAATCTCCTCGGTTATATAGTTGAATGGCAACACTTAATCTAATTCCCAGGTTCTAACAGACTTTCATATAGTGTTAGTTGGAAGCCCTAGGATGGAATTTCTTCCACCCACTTCCTTTTTACCTGCTGATACGATGATTTACATAAACAAACAAATCTAAGCCTTAGAAAAAGCTCCTTACGTACTCAGAGGCACAATTTAGCAAGTTTTAAACAATTATTTTTGGATATTTCATTTGCCTGCTGGACAAATCAAGTTTCATACATAATTAAAATTTGTATTATCTGGAGGGAACTTACCTCAACATAATAAAGGCCATATATGACAAACCCACAGTCAACATCGTTCTCAGTGGTGAAAAACTGAAACTATTTCCTCTAAGATCAGGAACAAGACAAGGTTGTCCACTCCCACCACTGTCATTCAACATAGTTTTGGAAGTTTCAGCCACAGCGATCAGCGAAGAAAAAGAAATAAAAGGAATACAAATTGGAAAAGAAGAAGTAAAGCTGTTGCTGTTTGCAGATGACATGATACTATACATAGAAAATCCTAAATATGCTACCAGAAAACTACTAGAGCTAATCAATGATTAGTAAAGTAGCAGGATACAAAATTAATGCACAGAAATCTCTTTCATTCCTATACACTGATGATGAAAAATCTGAAAGAGAAATTAAGGAAACACTCCCATTTACCATTGCAACAAAAAGAATAAAATACCTAGGAATAAACCTACCTAAGGAGACAAAAGACCTGTATGCAGAAAACTATAAGCCACTGATGAAAGAAATTAAAGATGATACAAACAGATGGAGAGATATACCATGTTCTTGGATTCGAAGAATCAACATTGTGAAAATGACTATACTACCCAAAGCAATCTACAGATTCAATGCAATCCCTGTCAAACTACCAATGGCATTTTTCACAGAAATAGAACAAAAAATTTCACAATCTGTATGGAAACACAAAAGACCCCGAATAGCCAAAGCAATCTTGAGAAGGAAAAACGGAGCTGGAGGAATCAGGCTCCCGGACTTCAGACTATACTACAGAGCTACAGTAATCAAGGCAGTATGGTACTGGCACAAAAACAGAAATATAGATCAATGGAACAGGATAGAAAGCCCAGAGATAAACCCACACACATATGGTCACCTTATCTTTGATAAAGGAGGCAAGAATATACAATGGAGAAAAGACAGCCTCTTCAATAAGTGGTGCTGGGAAAACTGGACAGCTACATGTAAAAGAATGAAATTAGAACACTCCCCAACACCATACACAAAAATAAACTCAAAATGGATTAAAGGCCTAAATGTAAGGCCAGACACTATTAAACTCTTAGAGGAAAATATAGGCAGAATGCTCTATGATGTAAATCACAGCAAGATCCTTTTTGACCCACCTTCTAGAGAAATGGAAATAAAAACAAAAATAAACAAATGGGACCTAATGAAACTTAAAAGCTTTTGCACAGCATAGGAAACCATAAACAAGACGAAAAGACAACCCTCAGAATGGGAGAAAATATTTGCAAACAAAGCAACTGACAAAGGATTAATCTCCAAAGTTTACAAACAGCTCATGCAGCTCGACATCAAAAAAACAAACAACCCAATCCCAAAATGGGCAGAAGACCTAAATAGACGTTTCTCCAAAGAAGATATACAGATCGCCAACAAACACATGAAAGGATACTCAACATCACTGATCATTAGAGAAATGCAAATCAAAACTGCAATGAGGTATCACCTCACACCAGTCAGAATGGCCATCATCAGAAATCTACAAATGATAAATGCTGGAGAGGGCGTGGAGAAAAGGGAACCCTCTTGTGCTGTTGATGGGAATGTAAATTGATATAGCCTCTATGGAGAACAGTATGGAGGTGCCTTAAAAAACTAAAAATAGAACTACCATACGACCCAGCAATCCCACTACTGGGCATATACCCTGAGAAAACCATAATTCAAAAAGAGTCATGTACCACAGTGTTCATTGCAGCTCTATTTACAATAGCCAGGACATGGAAGCAACCTAAGTGTCCATCGACAGATGAATGGATAAAGAAGATGTGGCACATATATGCAATGGAATATTACTCAGCCATAAGAAGAAACGAAATTGAGTTATTTGTAGTGAGGTGGATTGACCTAGAGTCTGTCATACAGAGTGAAGTAAGTCAGAAAGAGAAAAACAAATATCATATGCTAACACATATATATGGAATCAAAAAAAATGTTATGAAGAACCTAGGGGCAGGACAGGAATAAAGACGCAGACGTAGAGAATGGACCTGAGGACACGGGGAAGGGGAAGGGTAAGCTGGGATGAAGTGAGAGAGTGATATGGACATATATACACTACCAAATGTAAAATAGATAGCTAGTGGGAAGCAGCCGCATAGCACAGGGAGATCAGCTCGGTGCTTTGTGACCACCTAGAGGGGTGGGATAGGGAGGATGGGAGGGAGACACAAGAGGGAGGAGATATGGGGATGTATGTATATGTATAGCTGATTCACTTTGTTATAAAGCAGAAACTAACACACCTTTGTAAAGCAATTATACTCCAATAAAGATGTTTAAAAAAATTTTTGTACTATCTGGTACTTTGATTTAAGTGTTCCTGTTAAAAGATATTATAACAAATAATTCAGGTATTAGAATGTAAAGAGTATAGTAGAAATAGAAAAAAACTAGGCAGGATAAACCTTATGGATAGATTAGAATGATGGATTGAAAGTATAACAGCTGCTGTGGGTATGACTTAGAGGTTATTAGAAATGACCCTTACTTCAAAATAGCTCCATGTATCCATTTTAGTAATTCTACCAATTGCAAGCCATTTTTTAAAGATTTTTTTTTTATTTTTAAAAGGTCATCTTTGACCTCCCAGCCCCGTATTTTTGTTTCTTCCTTACCGTACAGAGTCTTAAAAAAACATGTCATAAAAGTATATTCGTAAGTACCTCACCTTTACTGCTAGATCATAAGTTAAATGTAATAAAATGAAGTTGCTGGTACCTGGATCATTGTGAGCGTTCAATGACTGTTTACTGAACGTGCGTCTTTTAGGAAAGATATTATGTTATATATAATTGTGTTGTGCTTGGTTCAGTTCTTTGGCCCTGAAAAGTGTTTAATATGTGTTGTTGAGCAAATCCTTAGGAAGGTGTGAAACCTCAGGCATTAACCAGAAAAGCAATGTGAAGTTGAATGTTAAGAACTTGTGATCAGGATTAGGATTTCTAGGTCTAAAGATTCTAGACTCAACTTTCCTAATAGACCAAGGTGGACTCAGCCTCGCAATCATATAAGATTGGGCATATACCTGAAGATACGAATGGTTTCTATGACTAAATAATGACTTAACTACACACAGTGATTAAGGAACGGGAAAGATGCTGCACTTTGCACTTCCTCATTTAATAAAACTGAAAGCCAGAGAAAGCACAAAGTCCAAGCTTATCTAAAAAAAATATCAAAAAATTTTAAGAGTTTTTTTTGGTAGAAAATAAACTACTAGAGTTTAAAATTCAGGTAAAGCCTTTATGTTAAGACTCCTTTGTGTATTTTCTTAAAACCTAATTTTAACTCTTGTCCCATTGATTGAGAGAGATTGATCCATTGGCTTATGTTGTAAGTGGCAACCAGTGGGGCAGAAAGGGTCAAAGAAAAGTAGAATTCCATATGAATCCCGAAGAGAAGAGCAGGCTTGTTTCTCACCCTATAAGTTTTTGTTACTGGAGAAAAAGGAAAAAAGAGAGAGGAAAAGAATGGAGATGAAGGATGAGGTTAAGTCTCACCTTGCAGTCTACCTGTTAACACCTCTTTGCTAGGCCATTAAGATGAGTAAGTGGAGGTTTGGGGTTCCAGACTTTATTTATTTTCTCTTAAATTCAAATGTCTTTCGAAGAGTTCCTGGACTTTGTATTATAATCTCCAGATACTTGACAGTAAATTTCAGCTACCATAACCTGTTTAATAATTTTTTTTTTTGACAGTGGCTTATGGAGAAAATTTTGTTAAAAGAGGAATGGTTAATGTGGAGGTGAAGTTAGATATGTCAAGAGATGAAATAGTGAAAAAAATAAGCAACTTAATGATTAGAATCTCTACTTTTAAAGAATATGTTTTCAAAATGAGGGAAATACTGTATTTTATGTTTTCATATTAATCATTAATATATCCTTTATGCAGTGCAAAACTGGTTGAAAATATGTTAAACAGTTCCTGTTATGTAGTAGCAACTCATAAATAAATACTTGATATATCTGAACTGTGGAGACATGTCTTATATACCATTGTAGTTTTTTAAAATAAATTTATTTATTTATTTTTGGCTGCATTGGGTTTTTGTTGCTGTGCGTGGGCTTTCTCTAGTTGCAGCGAGTGGGGGCTACTCTTCGTTGCGGTGCGCGGTCTTCTCATTGCGGTGGCTTCTCTTGTTGTGGAGCACGGGCTCTAGGCGTGCGGGCTTCAGTATTTGTGGCACACGGGCTTCAGTAATTGTGGCTCATGGGCTTTAGAGCGCAGGCTCAGTAGTTGTGGCTCACGGGCTTAGTTGCTCCGCAGCATATGGGATCTTCCCGGACCAGGGTTTGAACCCATGTCCCCTGCATTGGCAGGCGGATTCTTAACCACTGAGCAACCAGGGGAGTCCCTATCATTGTATTTTTAATGTCACTTTTTACGCCTGCTTCCTTTTTTTTTTCCTGCCTTGCCTCTTGTCTCCCTTTTGAGTTTATTTAAAAATATTTATTCATCTCTTTTTTATGCAAAATGCCATGTAGAAATATAATGAGTAAAATAAATGCCTGTATTAGAGGCACTTGCCAGTTGGAAAATAAGGCACATAAAATAAAAGGTAGAACATTAAAGAAATAAGGCTATAAAAACTTCAGTAGTCCAATGAGGTCCACCAAGTAGGTTCATCAAGGAGGTCTTTATAATGGAGATATCTGAGTTAGTTCTTGCATCAATCCATTGATTTATGTTTTTCATTCATTTATTAAAAGTACTTTTGAGGATCTACTATATTCCAAGCATGGTTTACAGACACGAAAAGTTCAGAGGTAAACAATACAACTCTAGTCTGTGTTTTCATAGATCTGACCAGATAGTAAAGAAAATATACAATTAACAATATTATATAACAATTACAGAATTGTGCTAAATGTTCCGAGGAAGACCTAGAAGAACTAGTAGAGCATATAGTAGGAGATCTAATTTAGAGATCCCAGGGCATGCTTTATTGAGGAAGTGACATTAAAACAATTTTGAAGAATGAATAGGTATAAGCCAAATGAAGGCTAGAGTTATGGGGGCAGGAAGCAAGAATTTTTGGCATAAATGGGATAGCATGTATGACGATCCTAAGGCTGGTATGATTTTGAGTCTTTTGAGGACTGGAAGGTAAACCTTTGTGGGAGAAATAGAGATCAAGTGAGGGAAGAGTATGAGATGAAGCTGGAGAGGTGGGGAAGGGCCTATCTATGCTGCCTTGAGAAATTTTAACCTCATCTGTGAAGTCACCAAAGGGTTTAAGCAAAGGTAGCTACTGTTAAGTGCCAAATAGAATAGAGTGAAAGTCAGATAGCCAGTTACAAGGCTATCTCAGGAGTTCAGATTAAAGATAATAGTACCTTGGATTTTGTATGGTTTTGGCATTGGAGTTAAGAAGAGAGTGATTCAGTATGTATCTTCCAGGGAAAATAGACAATACATGTTGGTTCATTGGAGAGGGAGTGTCAAGAGGACTGTAAGATTTCTTCTGTGAGCAATGGTGGATTATGATATCCTTTACTGAAATGAGGAACAGTGTGTGAAGTTTAAGATTATGAGCTCAAATCTATGATAGTCTCACTTTATGAAAACAAATGCAGATTTTGGAGGGGCAATTTAGACAAGTGTGCAAGTGTACCGCTCAGAAGGGAGATCAGCACTGAAGATGAAAATTTGAGAGTTAGGGGCACAAGGAGGGATTTTGAAGCCATTGTGTCTTAAGAATCAATGTTATGCATCAAGAGGGTATCATGCTGAGTGAAACACGTCAGACAGAGACAGACAAATACCCTGTAATCTAAAATCTAAAAACAGACTCAAATGTGTAGTTGCCAGAGGGAAGGGGGTTGGAGAGTTGGGCCAAATAGGTGAAGGGGATTAAGAGGTACAAACCTCCAGTTATAAATAAGCCACAGGGGTGTAATACACAGCATAAAGGATATGGTCAAAAATATTGTAATAACTTTGTATGGGGACAGATGGTTACTAGACTTACTGTGGTGATCATTTTGTAATGTATGCAAATGTCAAATCACTATGTAGTACACCTTAAACTAACATAATATTGTATGTCAGCTATATTTCAATTAATAGAAAAGAGTGGATGTTATTTGGGCCAGCAAAATGGTATTTTTTTCCTGGACATAATTTTTGCCACATGGTTCCAAATACACATGTCATTCTGCTGCATGATTTTAATGCAGTCAGGGACAAGTATTTTCCCCTCTTGAGTAACAGGGACAAGTATTTTCCCCTCTTGAGTAACATTCCTCTAACACAATAATATAAGGGAGAATAAAATGCATTAATTGAACCTACTTTATAACACTAATTGCTTGTATAGTATCTGTTCTTGAATAGATACTTAGAAATTTCTTATGATGGATTCTTCTGCCCTCACTCCATGCCCCCAGAGAATGTATTTTGATGGTAATTTATTGGAATATTTGATTGGTTAAATAATTTCTTATGTCAGGCAATTTTGTAAATAACATGTTTCCCCCCCCAAGGAATCGGGTTAAGGGTGGAAACCTTTTTATAGTAATTATTATCTAATTTGTTGCTTTAAAGAGCCCTACTTTATATATCCCTAATAGTTCACTTCATCAAATGTTTATAAAATCTTCCCCATCAAAGGGTCTAACTGAAATATGAAATGTGTTAACTCATGATAATTTAAAAGCAGAGTTTGTTAAGTATCTGTGTGATCTCTACTAAAGGTATTGCAGCTGACCTACTCATTTTTTAAAAGAAACACTTCAGTGTTTCACAATCTATATTACAGATTTTATTTTATTATAAAATAAGAAGAAACTCTTTCTGCATAACTTTGAAGAAATTGATAAGCAGAATAGGCAAGCAGTTGGAAACTCTTCCAGTTTATTACAGATGTAACATGATCTAAAGTAAGGCTAGAATTACTCTTGAAATAAATTCACAATTTAAAGAGTCAGCTCATTTTGTGGCTTCACTGATAAAATTGAAACCTCTACTGAATTGAATTATCTGTCTAAAAATGCTTCATAATAATTTAAGATACTGGTAAAATTACAGTATTTTTTTAAACCTGAAGTTTCTTAAGTATCACCATCTTTATTACTTTACTACTAAGTAAGCTAGGGTCTGAGTACTGATTAATCCATGAGTTGACTTCTTTGCATATATATCCAGATCCATAGAACTAAATAGCTCTGTGTGCTTCCTGGGAATTTGTGGATATGTATTATTTCTCTATTTGTAAATTTATTTGGAAAAGAATGCCTTTTTTGCAGTAATCTTATTGTCATGTAACTTGTATCATTCCTTTGTATCATTACTCATCTTGTGCTGTGTTTTCTTTGTCCTGAAGGAATTGCCTATGATCCTCTGATGCTGAAACACCAGTGCATTTGTGGCAATTCCACCACCCACCCTGAGCATGCTGGACGCATACAGAGCATCTGGTCACGGCTGCAAGAAACTGGGTTGCTAAATAAATGTGAGGTAATCCTGAATTGGCCACACTCTTTTACTTACTTAAATAAATCATGTAAAGAGGCCAGTATTCACTTGGGTAGGTGTAGAAAAATGTTAACTCTGTAGTACAAACACCATGATTGATGAACCATCGTAGACATTAGTAGCATAGAACTTATAACCTGACACTGGGCTGGGCACACAGTGGGTGCTCAGTCTATGTTGATGGACTGAGCAGCTGCCTGATGTATGTGCTATTACTGCAGCGTTTTGCTGTACACACGGTAGTATTCTAGGTATCATTTATTGCGTTAATTTTCTGAGAAACTCTTCGCAAACTGTTAAGTGCTAAGTAGTTGTTATTTCTTGTTATAAGCGATACTCTGAACTGACGTATATGCCGATTTTGCCTCATGGAAATGAATAGTTTTAAAAGATTAACTGTCTTCTTACCAAGAAAAGTCACTTCTTTTTATTGATGTTTAGATTCATTTCTGTAGATTCTTGGTGAGTCTCATTTTTTATTTAGAAAAATTCATTTCTTTAGGCTTTCAAAAGTTAAAAGTAAAAATGTTATCAGGTCAAAAAGACTCCCATTGTCAAATCTGCAGAATATATAACAACCAGCAGTTGTTTGATTTAGTTGCTGTAAATGTCCAAAGTTGCTTAAGATCCAGTAACAGTCTATATTTGAGTCTAAAACGTTTTTAAAAGAAAAATATCCCCCGTGTGTTTTCTTACATTACCTTAACATTTATTGATCAAAAACACTTTTTCTTGGGTCTATATTCTGTTCCAGATGTGTTCTAGGGATTAGAATTATGGAATTTCACAAGACAAACATGGTCCCTATTCTTATAGACTGATAATTTAACATGTTGCGGAACATATTTGGTTCTGTTATCCTTCTTTATAGAGCAATGAAGGGAATCTAACTAGTTCTTACCAGTTTGGGAAAAAAGTAAATGGATAATATTGATATTTTGACCATAGTTAAGTCAGAAGGAAACTAATACATTGAAACCATATTAAATTCACTATACTTTGATAAAATAAAGACAATCTTTTGTGACTACTTTTGAGTTAATTGAGTTAACTGATTTTGACAATCGAAAATGTAGTCAATAAAATTCTATTCAAAGCCAATTTACTTTCAAGTGAACCTGTAAAATATTTCAGTTGAAACAGAGGTGCCAAAGCAGACAGACTGTTTCTTAGAGTCAAGTGCACTTGCCTCTATTCGATAGCAGGAGTTAATTCAGTCTGATCTTTCTTCTCTGCAAAGTACTAAAAATAACTGACTTTTGAAGATGCAAACTCATTCATTCATTCATTGTGTTCATTTCTAAGGATAAATTATTTTCTTTATTGATTTTCTCTTTTGAAGGTGAACTATCTATCTCATCTTACAGGGGAATTAAACGGTTATTTTCTTTACATCAAAATATAGATAATGTCGATGGGTCATTCAGCAGTTGGGGTTGTGAATGAATACGTCAGAGCAGTGTATACAGACTTAGTTTCAGAAGTTTTATTATGTGTTGATAATAGAATTATCAAATGTTTTTCATATGTAGAGTTCTGCTTTTGATTAAATGTATCCTTTACCTAGAAACCCCAAAGTGAAGGAATTTCAGCTAGATTTATTTCTCTGGTTCTTTGCTGAGTGAAAGTCTATTATTCATATTTTGCCAGTAGCATCCATATTATATGGCAGAAGGCTTTCACATTCTTTGGTAAATTTTAGAGTTATCTTCAAGGTTTCCATGTTTTTGATAATGCAGTTTGGAAGCCAAACCACTCTATTGTCTGCACAATCCTATGTGGAGCCGGTAAAGTAAACCATCAAGGAGACTTACTTGTGGTAGACTAGCCTTAATGGATATTTATTCAGGAGAATGTTCCTGTCTCACCTTCGCATCTACTGTAGATGTTTTCTAGCTTGGCTATCTCTCTTTACTTTTGCAAGGTGAGGCATTGCTGTTTACATTTTTTCACTTTCAAGTCTTTGTTATATCCTGAAGCCCTGCCCCAACTGCTCCAAATTAGCAGTGCCTGATCACAGCCTCAAATGCATTGTTAGTTTGTGATATCCCTTAAATCTGTTACCTGAAGGAACACTATTTATGAAAGGAGCAAAGTGCAGAAGTAAATGGAATGTAATATGGTTCACACTGGTCTTAAAATTTTAAAGTCTATTATCCCTTTGTGATCAGTCTTCTTTTTCAGTTCCTGGTACATCACATTATTTTAGTCTTGTATTATTTGAAACCATGAAATTCAGTTTATACAACAGCACTGCTGATGTGACATCAGACCCAGGATGAAATGTTAGAAGAACAGTGGGCACCCCACAGTTGAGTGAGAATGAGTGAGTCTATTCCAGTCCAGTCAGCAAATATGAGTCTCTCTAGCAAACAGTCACACAATTAACAAATAACGCACTTGAAAGCCCAGATTGGCAGATCGGCTCTTAATGAAGACCAATCACAAAAGTCTGATCCAAAACTTTAAAAATGCAAACAGAACACTCTTTTTCCTAACATAGTTTAAGAGCAGTTCAGCAGGTGTTTGCTTTCCTAAGTGATGGAATTGTTGCCCATATTATTTATTTGCTCCTGTGTTATCAAAACATCTATGACTTATGCTGACCTAATCCAAAACATGCCATAGAATTTCACTGGGACAGGAGGTAAGGAGTCTCAATTCTGCTGGCGTACAGAGAAAAAAATACTTTCCTCAGCCAATGGAGTAGTCAATGTTGCAATTAAACAATGATTATGATAGAAAAGATGGCAATTTTAAAACATTAAAAGGGCTTCTTTGTTTTTAAACAATAGTCTGATCCACAAATCAAACTTATGTATCGTTTCAATTCATTTATCAATGTAGAAAATTAATCAAAATGGATTCCTTCAAAGGTTATTGTTCAGTGTTAGAGTTGACCTTAGTCCTGCCATTAATTATCTGTGTACTTTTGTCAAATCATTTAACCTTAGTGATCTTTGGTTTTCCCATATGTAAGCTGAGGGTGTTAAGCAGGATATTTGCTAGGATCTTTCAGCTCTAAGATCATATGAAATTAGATGCCTAAGAAGTTAATTTGGAGCATAACACTTTCTTTGGTTAAGAGTAGACAAAATTTTTAGGATGTTTTCGTAAACATATTGCTTTTAGTTTGTAAGCTATAGTGTAAATTGGCTGTGATTACAGTCCTGATTGGCAGCCAGAGAAAACATTAGTCCTTATTATATTAGATTACAGTGGTTACCTGGGTTAACTTCTTTTGGCATGACGTGGCACTGATTTAAAAAAATTGAAGTAGTTAATAGTCCCTCATGCCAACACCATTTAATTGTTTCCCCTATTGAATCATTCACACTGAGTGTAGTGATTCTGTTGGGAGTAAAAAGCAAAACCAGCAGCTTTCTTGTCACCATAAGAAGTGGGTCTGGAGGGGTCATTTGGTGTCCTCTTTGGGAATAAGCTCTTGGATTAGGTAGCCAGGTTTCTGAAGTGTGTGTGCCCCTGAAGAAAAAGATGTGCTCTTCTGTGCTTAAAAAATTGCAGAGGTTGACCCATCATCTGTTAGAAATGCACTTGCAGTTGTTTCTCCAGAAGTGCTCATGACTCTCGGCCCCACCAAGCCACCCACAGACATTTGCTTGCTCTCACATTTGTTTTGAGAATAATATCATTTTATAATGCTTTTGTTGGATTACACATTATATGGAATTTGCATTGCCTCTTTGTGACTAATATTGAATAACTTTGTTTCCCTTAATTCATAAGTAAAAACCATAAGCAACATACTGGTGCTGAAATGTTTAACTCCTTTATTCAAGTGCCAACACAAAGTAATTACAAAACAATTCTGGGACACAGAACCAAGCTACTGTTGCCCCTTCTGGGCCTTCTCAGCTGTTCCAATGAAAAAAGTGGAGAGCAGGTTTAGTGTAAAATCTTAAGATGCCAGGGAGCTCAGGGATAGGGTCTCCAGCACACTTTCCTGCACACACAAGTGATTTTTAAAATACCTTTTGTAAATCTAAATGAGGAAATATAGTACTCTTTTGAGAAACTCAATTTTGAAGTGTGCAAGTTTTCTGACTTGAAGGTTACAAAGTACTAAATATTGCAAGTTAATGGAAATTCAATTAAACATTTGTTTTATGGACTAATCTAACTAGATGGCAGCACATAACAGCTTACTGTTTTGTTTAGTTTGCAAAAAACTTGTGTGTGTGTGCTTGTGTCTTAGAATCTAACCAGAAAGCAATAAGAAACTCAAACAGGGAATCTTGTGAATTGTCTCTAAAGGATATGGCAGTTATGGAAAGAAGTACAAATGATCTAGATGTGATGAGTAAACCAAGGTGTCATTATTCTGAGAGAAATTTGTATAACCCAGTAGAGTGGACCCTGGCAGATAAATAACATTAAAAATACCCGTACAGCCCATAATCAGAATTAAGATGATTTGGAATTTTTTGTTTTGATTTTGATTTCTGCAAAAAAAAAAAAAAAAAAAAAAAGGAAGAATTAATGTGGAAAACAACCAATAAAAGGAAGTAAGACAGGCTGCCCTTCTGAGTCCGTTTGGAAAGTGATACAGGATTTTTCTTTTTTAAACAGCAGCATTAAAACTTATTAGCAAAAAAATGACTAGTTATATGGATTTGAACTATCTGAAAGTTGTTGTGCTAAAGTAACAAAATATTTATTGTGACAAATTGATTATTATAAAAAAAATGCTTCAACCCAAATCAGTAAAATGTTCATTACAATGTTTAAAAAAATAATTGCAACATAGGAGATTCAGTTGCATAAAAATTGTGAAAATTGAGCCAGTTACACTGAGGCATAACATTTTTTTCTTACTTTCTGATGAGCATAATGGTTTGAAATGAGTGGACATAAAACTGGAAAAAAAATACATAGTACATACGCTTTTTACCACCCAGACATTTGTTACTGAATGGACTTGCTGTTTTCTGAAGTACTTTTGAAATTATTCTATGCCCTGAAATATTTGTAAATAAATTGTAATGACTGAATCAAGCAGTATTACATGCAAGTAGATGGCACTTGTCATTTTGAAGATCAGATAAACTTTTTTTTTTTTTTACTCTCCAACCTTCTCTCTGCCAACCATTTATTTTAACTATTCCATAGTCCCAAATGTTGGTTAGTACAGGGTCAGTATCTTGGATTCACTTATGAGAAGGAAGAATGGACAGCTCCCTCTAACATGTGGTTCTTGACCTAGGTTGCCCATTAAAATCTACTGGGTGGTTGTCAGTTTCTAGATGCCTAGGTTGTAACCAGACAAAGTTAACCAGGAGCTCTGAAGGTATGACCCAGGCATTAATACCTTTTAAACTTCTGCAGCTGATTCCAAGGCTCACCAATGTTAAAAATCAACAGAAACTCAATTTCTTAACATAAGCTTAATGAGGTAGAGACAAAGAGGTGAATGGAGTCAAATATTTGGAGATGGGAGAGTAACAAAAGTAAACATTTACCTGAGAAACAAAGGTGGTATTAACTCAGAAGCTTCATGCACAAATTTAATTTTAAATTGGGAAAAATGTTCTTTATTTTGAAGTTGTCATGGGATAGGAAAATGAGTTCTAAAAAATTCTCTTATTTTTCAAATATAATTAAGCATTTTTAAAAAATGGGCTTCAAGGAAAACCTAGCATCTTTTTGAAAACCTTCATAGTGAGATCTCCTCTCTTGCTTCAACCATGGTAATTTATCATTTCAATTATGATATTTGCTTGCCCAAGGCAAATCTATAAATCAAAATAAGGGATATTTTATTGAGTGTTGTGTATAAGGTAATTTCACATAGCCATTTTAGGGCTTACCATTTTCACTTACCATTCTAGGGCTAAAAGTAATTTGGTTAAATCTCCTTATGTTTATAGATGAAGAAACAAAGCTCCAGAAAGTTACCTCATAGCAGGCTATGGGCACGTTAAGGACATGTGACAGTCAGAACCCACAACTCAGGGCTCCTGACTTGCAATTCACTTTCTTTTCATATGACTGACAGAAAGGACCAAGAGCTTGTTGGACTGCCTGCTGGCTTAGTAGCCACCTTCCTTCTTTCATTCCCCTTTCCTTATAAGAAAGACTCTGAGGAGAACAGGTTATTAGATGATGAGGGGTCTATGGAAGGAGAGAATGCAGTGCGGGGAGGGTATAGAAACTATCTTCTTTGTAACATTTAAAGAAGCAGTTGGTTGTAGCGTTTGAAAACTCCAGTTGGTAAGCTTGGGCATGAGCAATGAGACCAGATTTTTTTGTGTTTGTTTAAGAGAGGAAAGAGTATCGACAATAATGAATAGGTGTGAACTGATTCGTTAAATATTAAGAATGGGATTTGTAACAGAGGGTAACTTTGACAGTCATAAGTCGTTTATGATTCTTTACTTTAAGTCTGTAAGTCTGCAGCCCTGCAGATCTTTGTAGAAAAAATAAAAACGCATCCCTATATTTAGGGACACTGGATGAAATATTTTCAGAAAATGAGATATTTCAGTGGAAATTCTTGCCTAATATGTCACCACTTTGAAAATGATTAAAGAAAATGGGGTCTCCCCCAGCAGAGGCAGGTACTTTGACTTGTCAAATTTAAGTTGGACATTTTCTCTTAGTTTGGAACTGCCACAAAATAAGCCCTTTCATGTCCTCAATAATACCAAACCAATGCAATCCATCTGTTCTGCTAAATTATTTCTAGTTCCCTAACCAAAGGCACTGCTTTTTCATGCATTTTATCATGATTTTATGCCCTTTATTATATTTTACAAAAGGTTCTGATTCCTCCAGGGCCAATGAGAACTGATTAGGACACTGGCCTCAATCCAGGCTTTGAACAGAGGAGGGGAAGGAATAGAACTATTTCCTTTTTTCCCTGCTCCTTGGCAGAAAAAAATATGAATCTATACCGTGTGTGTGCTCTGTGTGTGGGTAGGCTGCATTTTATCCTGTCACAGTATGACTTTGTAGATCATGTTCAGAACATTCCTTCTATAATCAGGTTGCATTAACAGGCTTTAATTCAGAACGACTACTTCTTTCGGAAAAAACCAGGGTGTGTTGTGATACTCAATGATACAGTCATTTTGAACAACTTTAGTCAAACTTCAAACGTAAATGTATACTGTTTGGGGCTCTGATCTAATAAATAAGATCATATTCCTCGGGTGCTTAGCACAGTGTAGGCGCTCAGGGCACATGAGTTCCTTTCCTGTTTCCAAGGAAGAAACTACTTGAGGGCAAGTCACAGAGAATGGAAATAGAATAATGAATACCTCCTACATGGCAGCGTTCCTTTACTGAGAAATTGAAAGAAGAGCTATAAGCTTTCTTTCTTAGACTTATATTGGCAAGTTACTTAAGACCTGTATTTGGATCTCAAGTGAGAAATACCCAGGTGGAGACCCATGCCGTCCTTTATAGGCATTGAGTGTCCAGATATACTCAGAATTCTCAAAAATTCTTTTGGTCAGAATCATAGATGACTTTAGCTAGGCATCCTGCAGGCTAAATATCTCTGAGAACGGAAATCAGTATCTCCCTAAATTACAGTTATCAGAGCACTTTATCCTATTTTGTGACTCACTGTGCTCTTGACCTTTGGCTCAAAAGCGCATCATGAGAGAAAATTGAAGGAATAAAGGGTACACAGGAAATAGAAAAGATGGGAAGGGATTAAACGGAACTATCTATATTTAAGCATAAACACATAACTTAATAAATTACTGATGATGATACCAGAAAATGAAAACGGTTGGAGATCTCAATTTGAGAGGAAAAGTAGAATGTGACAAATTTAAGACATCTGATAATAGTGAGGCAGAACGAACTACTGGAGATCCTCCGTGTTAAGAAAGAAGGAGAGCTGGTGCTGTTTCAGAATTTTTAGCTTAGACATCCACCGAGTTCCCACAGCAGTGCCTCTTGGAGGTATAAATCTCAGAGCATGCTTTCTCCAGGTCCTTTCTCCAGGTAGAAACATTTTTTCATATTGAACTGGTTTTCACTGCCCTCTTTCTGTAGAAACATGTACACCCTTGTTTGTGGGTCTTGTTCTCCAGCGGCCTTAAACGCAGAAAGTGATTGTTAAGAATTAGTGCTTATATTTAGGGTAAATATTTTTGTAAAGAAACATATTCTATAATAATAAAAAGAGCCATTGTAAAATACTTCCTGGGAATCAAAAAGAAGCGGGGTTGGGGGCGAAGAAATCAAAGGAAATACTTGTATACTTTGTTACATTTTAGTAGTGAGGGGGAGGACTTGGGTATACCAAAAAGGAATACTCTTAGAATAAGTGAAAGCTAAATAGGCTGGGCCAGATGCTCTATCCTTACTGTTAGTTAACTGATATTACACAAGGGAATGACCGAGATTCAGCAGGTGTTCTCTTAAGATTTATCAGTTCTTGAGCTACTGTCAATAATTGAATCTTGTTAGCAGATTATTTTTCAAATGTGTGATTGAACATTCAGCCTGAATACTAGTGGGATTGTGGGAGAATGAGAAAGGAGTTAGGACAAGCATGGAATGTATGCTATGTAAATATATATGACTAGTTTGTGAAAACATAAAGATATATTTATTACTAATGGTGTTTAATGTTACACCAGAGGCAAAAATTCAGTGTAGAGCTGAAAAATATCTTTATAGAAAAGGAGAAAGGGAAAAAATGATGGAGCTTTATTTATGATAGTAGTCCAAACATGGGTCTGACAGTTAGCTACAGAGCTGGCATTGCTTAAGATAAAGATGTTTCACTGTATCAGCGTATAAGATGTTAGTGGCTATGGATTTCATCGACTCATAGAAGTGAGAGCTGGAAGCCCTGTTATTTCATGGTGTTCACTATTCTGCCAGACTAGGACCGGCTGACACAGTCTGGTTTCCAGCGTTCTGCTCATTCCAACATTAGATGTCTCAGACCATGGAGTTACTACTAGTTATCTTGGGGGATTTTCCACCAGCTGAAATCTCCCAGTTAAAATGTTTCCCTTTAATAGTGACTTAGAACTTTCTCTTTCTCATTACGTGTCATTCTGTTTCTTTGGTTGTTCTGGTCTTCCATAAATGTCTCCAAATTTAATGTTTACCAGCAAGCCATCTAGGTCAATAACATGTTTGTTTATTGATCAGAGCAGTGGTTGACCAGATGGCCATCATAAATTTGCCCTAGTCTTCAGCATTACCTACCTGGTTTAATTTTAACATTCAACACCTACCTGGGAATAATTTCTCTAAAGCATATTTTTATTGTTCAGGAAATGTAAATGGGGTGTCAAACGCAGGGAACTTCAGTGCCATCACAAAGAAATTCCATAAGCATTTGTTTATTCAGCACATGATGGCACAGTGTCAAGAAGTTTCTGTTTTACATCACTCCTGTTACCTTCTTCTTACCCCTTGGGTCCCTCACCATTCCTTTCTCACTGCGACATGATGATTTATTCTCAGTGACAAGCACCTCTACCCAGTAAAGCTCTAGGAAGTGTCAGCGTATCGAGGTTCTCCCTGCCTGCCCCCTCAGGGAACCACACAGCAGCAGCCATATCACCTTAAACCAGGGAGATTGAGCGTGGAATTGTCTTGGTCCTGAGAGGTGTCATTGTCACCTTATGTTTCCACGTCAACTGGTAATTCATGGTCAGGAACATGAAAGGACAGGATTCCCTGAACAGATTCTCTCTGAATTTTACTGTAGTTCTCTGCTAATATATTACCTTACAAGTGTCTTGTTGTGATAGATATTTTAAGTAAAATATTAATATGGTTTGGGTAGTTTTAGGAAAGCAAAGCAATTTTTAAAATAAGGCTAATTAACTTCATACACCAGCACGTTTATTGGGCTCAAAGATGTGCCTCCTGAGAAATGTGACCAGGAAGAACACTTTGTCCATTGACTGACTGAGATTTAATTTATGTACAGTTTTGTCTATGTTGAAGGACCATTCTTTGTTAGCTGAAGTGAAAGTTTCTGCCTAGCATGGGTGTAAAAATATTGACCGAGTCTGTAGAGTCTCTCAAACTGTCTCTGATTAAACAGCAGTTATTGTTTTTGCTTAATTTCCATTCTGCCACAGACTAATGCTTATATAAAATACATTAAAAATGAGATACTGCAATAGTGAAATAAAAATTGAAGACATACAAGACTATATTTGATTCAACAGACATAAAAATACTCTGTCAGATTACTATAAAAGTTTCTAAATATTTATTCTCAAGCTTTATGCAGACCTCATCACAGACCATTCATAAACACTTCCTGAACTGTTACCGATCCCAATGTTACATATTTTGAGTGACATTGGTCTAGATGAACACTGTTGTGAGGTGCACACACATGATGTGATCAGCATATGGGTAATAATCAAATACATTAAAATGTATTGGTATTTACTTATGTCCTTTAAGAAACAATAAGGAATTTGTTTCAACAAGTTCTTTGGGTGAGTGTAAAGTAAGGGTTGAATTTACTTGTTAGCTAAGCAATAGCTCCTGTTTGTTTTTAAGTTGGTACTTTTACAAAGGAGTTAACTATTAATTATTATTAATTTTTAATTAATTATTATTAACTTTTTTGTTTGATGCTTTACATAATTATTGTATTTCATTTGTTCCTCACAGTAATACTCTAAGGTAGACGTTATCTTCTTTTTTTTTAATAAATTAATTTTTACTGGAGTATAGTTGCTTTACAATGTGTTAGTTTCTACTGTTCAGCAAAATGAATCAGCCATTCATATACATATATCCCCTCCCTTTTGGACTTCCTTCCCATTCAGGTCACCACAGTGCATTAAGTAGAGTTCCCTGTGCTACACAGTATGTTCTCATTAGTTATCTATTTTATACATAGTATCAATAGTGTATATGTGTCAATCCCAGTCTTTTTTATAGATTTTTTTCTTTACGCCAAAGAAGAATATGCTTAATGTCAATTGCCCACTTAGGCATAAGCAATCCATTGCATCTGAAGCTTGCAGACACTTACTTTTCAAATATTATTATGGTACCTTGTTAATGCAAATCCGTGTCACCCTCCTACATGATGAAACTCCGACCATTATTCATCAGCTTAAATGTGACTTGGGGGTCTTGTGTTCTCCTAAATGTTGTCAGTGAAGTACTGTAGGTTTCTGCTGTTTTCTTTCAGCGAATTCAAGGTCGAAAAGCCAGCCTGGAGGAAATACAGCTCGTTCATTCTGAGCATCACTCACTGTTGTATGGCACCAACCCCCTGGATGGGCAGAAGCTGGACCCCAGGACACTACTAGGTCTGTATGGGCCTCCATTCTACTGGGAACAGCACATTCCAGCACTATCATTAGTCAGTGCTGCTGTCAGTTCAGAATACTTGGCAAGCAGTGAGACAAAAAAATCAGCTTTTCCAACAGCACTGCTCTGTGGAATGAGTCGTTTACAGCAGGAGCCAATGTAGATTAAGAAAATCCTACATTAGAGAAAATGACACTGCAAGTTTCATGATGTTTACTTTCATTTGAATAGCATTTGTTCACTGTGTTTTAGCTGACAGGAATAAATGCACTGTGGAGTTTGCTTGCTTACATTTTTAAACTAAAAAAAATAGTTTTCACGTTCTTTTTGCAAATTTATTTTCACCTTTCACATTTATTTTGTGTCTTTCAGTTCTTTTTTTCTATGACCTTAACAGACAAAGGGCATAATACAACTTATTTTAAGTGAAAACTCCTTACTGCTACACCTAGAACACTGTATTTTATAGTAAGATTGCATTTTAAATCTTAATGTAGTCTATGTAATGCATGTTTCAATTATGGAATTCAATAGCAGTTGACAGAAGTAGAAAACTAATAAACATAATCTGTAAGTTATGATTTTTCAAAACTTTATTATCAGAATTTAAAATCAAATTTATGTTTCACAGTTTTATATAGACTTTATATGAGTGATAGAAACAACAGATTTTGAAGAAAGTTCATGACAAAACCTAATTTTAACTGAAACAATCTATTAATTATGTTTATTCATAATCTTTTACAATGGAATAACAATACATGACATGGCAATGTATGACAAAAAGATCATGTTTTAAGTTTTTTAGCTAAAGAGGCATTCGAGGACTTTTTCTTGTCCCTTTCTTTCAAATAAACCTATTGTGTCAGTTCCAAATTTTTGGACTCTTTCACGCAATTCAGTATTATTTCAAAATGATTTTATATTAACTGGTCCTAAACAATTCAGAAGCAAGTGTATGATATGTAGTAGGCAGGCATCTTGGAAAGCAATTATAAGGGGAAATTAACAGTTACCAGTTATAATGCTAAAAATCTGCCCTTTTAAAACAAGTGGCAGGCATCCCTAAATTTATGAAGTAAAGGTATATGGTTGAGTGTGTGTGTGTGTGTGTGTGTGTGTGTGTGTGTGTGTGTACATGCATGCAGGGCAGGGAGAAATTGACAGAAAGGGGAACACAGAAAAATTACTCAATTTTTAGAAAGCATATTATGAAAATTTGATGATGAAAATCAATTTGTATAGTAGAATTAAAGTTATATATGGACTTCCTGGTGGCGCAGTGGTTAAGAATCCGCTTGCCAATGCAGGGGACACGGGTTCAAGCCCTGGTCTGGGAAGATCCCACATGCCACGGAGCAACTAAGCCCGTGCACCACAGTTATTGAGCCTGTGCTCTAGAGCCCGTGCTCTGCAACAAGAGAAGCCACCACACTGAGAAGCCCACACACTGCAATGAAGAGTAGCCCCCGCTCACCGCAACTAGAGAAAGCACGCACGCAGCAACAAAGACCCAATGCAGCCAATAAATAAATAAAATAAATTTATTTTAAAAATAATAAAATAAAATAAATATTTAAATTTCTTTAAAAAAAGAATTAAAGTTATATAGTAACATAAAGGACAGTGAGTCAATCTAAACATGTATAATCTGTGTGTTTTTTTCTTCTTTCTGTTGAAGGAATTCATCTCTGCACATGCAGATCTTTACATAAAGTACTTCTTTTGCTGTGGATACTGTCATAAATGTCCTTATTTTAACATGAATTAATAACCCCACCCAGTTTACCAAAATGATGAAGTAAACCAAACAATAACTTTCATGGTCTTCTGCGGTCGAAATACTGATGCATTTTAAAGATAGGAAGCTATGTCCATTTTGATTATTGTTAATTTAGTTAAGAGAAAACAAGTAGAAAAGCTTCCCTATTTCTTTTCTTTTCTATATTTTTAAACTAGGTCTCAAACTATTATTCAACCTAAGCATAGGACTAGGTACTTTGGATTTAGTTAGGATAAATTTACACATAGGTGTTTAGGTGTTCCAAGACCACCATTATTCCACATTTTAAGAGAAAGGACATATTTGTAAAAGAAATGAAATTTAAACTCTGGCAACTTTGAACTGTTTTACTTATGAAACATGGCAATACCACTTTTTTTTTTTTTTTTAATCTATTTATTTATTTATTTATGGCTGTGTTGGGTCTTCGTCTCTGTGCGAGGGCTTTCTCTAGTTGTGGCAAGCGGGGGCCACTCTTCATCGCGGTGCGCGGGCCTCTCACTATCGCGGCCTCTCTTGTTGCGGAGCACGGACTCCAGACGCGCAGGCTCAGTAATTGTGGCTCACGGGCCCAGTCGCTCCGCGGCATGTGGGATCTTCCCAGACCAGGGCTCGAACCCGTGTGCCCTGCATTGGCAGGCAGATTCTCAACCACTGCGCCACCAGGGAAGCCCACCACTTTTTTTTAAATGAAATTTGACACTTTTGAGAAAAACTGATTTTCTCAAAACACACATATCATTTAAAGATTTGATTATTTAGAAATGAATTCTAATACATAATTTAGAACTTGGACAGAGGTCCTTTTCAAATATGTATGCAATGAAAACACCAAGTACCAATTATTTAATTTTTACAGTTTTAATCCAAATGGCCATTTATCTCATTAGTTTTGAATATTTAATGTGAGATAAAATTCATACAATTGATGATTTTAGAGTTAACTTTAGATACACATGTGGAGTTCCATAGGCACCTCTCAGGGATCAGTGTAACGATGTCCGCCTTGAGTGCAAGCTACAGGAGTAAAGGTAACCAAGGATGTTGCATTGCTAGGTCTTGATATCGAGCACTAAATTCAACTTTGATGATGCTTCTGAACTGTATCAGTTTCTCTCATGAATCCAGAAACTTGGCCGATTTTCCTCAATTCAGGGTCTCAGTTAAAAATCCCATTCTTTTAAAAGTTTAACTTTTCATAATTTTTTGTTCTTTGTGAAATTTGAATTCTTGTGGCTTGTTTTTTGTATCTAAAAGACCAGATTGAAGCTGCCATGTATGAATGTGTAGAAATTCATAGCCATCAAGATATTTTTCTCCCTCTTTATCCCTTTCTTTTTCTCCCACACATCCTCTTCTTCATCTGATCCCTCCCAACACAGATGGTGAGGGAGGGTTTGTCAATTGCACACACACAGTAAATTGAAATTTATTCAATTCTATGAATTCTCTGAATTTAATTGATACTACTACTTTTGATAGTTATGTTCTGGAGTTAGGAGGAAGGATTTAAACAAAAGTTCATTATGACCGGACCCATCAGTCTTCGTATGTTGACAGACATCTATAGCTTATAAAATAATTAGATTTGAAAATGGGCAGCATTTATCTCTTTAAATACTCTAGACCCTGTAAGGTGACACTTTTAAAACATTCTCTTCAGTCATTTCTGGTGAGAGGTTTTCCTTAGCATTAATATTCCTGTCATTCTTACTGCCAGTTTTCGTTATCTTGTGGCTAGCCAGAGCTCAGTCCATGGGTGAGGCAATATAACATTATTAAAAAATAAATTGAGTCAATTCAGTGAAATAAACATTTTTTGCATACTACTAAATTTAAATTATTGATTAATTTGGTTGTTTAATATTATTTAAACGGTACTAAACTAGATTCTCCTCAAGTATTAAATCATTTATTTTCTGTATTTGCTTAGAGTTTAAGAATTTTTTAAATTACTTTAAAAAGTACTTCAGTACACTGTAATATTATCTTTAACCTTTTTCACTGACTATGGAATGAAGAGTTCAGACATTAAAATATACATTATTATATATTTTAATTTCACATATGACATGTGAACACATCCTTGCAAAATATTCAGTGATACAGAAATATCTTTGTTATGAGGAACAACTTAAGAAAACTTTTTACCCCTCCCCAAGCTATCCATAAAATTTTTTATGTATCTTTTACTGATGTCAGTATTCCAGTTTTAATATTTTTTCATGATTTGTTTATTTTTTTTGTTGACTTTTCATCTTTTTTCCATGAGGCTCCTTATATATAACGAGATATCTTATTTTTTCATTTGCACTTACATTTTTCTTTATCATTTTCCATCTGTTAGCAATTGCATTTGAAAACTGAACTTATACAATTTATTGTTTTCAAAATAAACTTTCTTCTGTGACAGTAAAATCTATTTAGACTTTTACTGACATAATGTGAATTCCATCACAAACCTGTTTTCAATTTTCATTATTTATTTCATTGATCATCAGTAGAACAAATGAATTAGGATAAGTGAAATGGAGGTTTGTACCTGGTTCTACCACTAATCTCCTGAGTGACCCATATGAGTCACTTCAGAGCTGTTTAACTATGATATAGAAATGCCCACTGCCTTTCCTTTAATTACTTTGCAAGACAAATTTTAGTCTTGAGGTTTAGGAGTAGTAATTTTTTGTTTTCTCTATACATGTAGTAGATAATGTAGAAAATCAAAGTGCAGGTAAACAAAAATGATTAAAACTTCCATAAAATCTCAATTCCAAAAGATAGTCACAAGTAAGATTTTGGCATTTACTTTAAAGATACATTTATATGTATATTATATAGATCCCCAAAAGGTTATCTTTTTTATAGTGATTTGTGACTTATTTGTTTAAAAAATTGTGAATGTTGGAGAGGTTTATAGTATTCTTGGTCTTAGCTATATCTGAAGTAGAACTTAAAGATAAGTCTGTATACTTGAATAAATGCTTTAATATTTGGAGCATGTAAAAAATGACAGTGTATTTCATAAACTTTGTGGCTCAAAACATTACACTGGAAGGATACACGTAATGAACAGCTGAGTTATTTATGATAAGTTATAAACAAAAAAGATATTGTGATAAACATCCTGTAGGGCAGTTGAAAAAAATCTTGAGACTCAACTTTCATAGGTATGTGTTTGTTCATGTGGGGTAAAAGACTCTGCATGTAATAATATATGCATTAATTTGGTTTGAGTTCTTAACTATCTAAAATTTGATCAGTTTCCTTCTGAGTCAAATGATAAATACCATGTGACATATTATGTGTTAATAGACACCAAAAAATTTTAAAACTGTAATTATATTCCAATTTATATATTTTTTCATGTCTTCTTACTGTGTAGGTGACTCTTCTCAAAAGTTTTTTTCTTCATTACCTTGTGGTGGACTTGGGGTAAGTATGAGTTTGTTTACTGCTTTTTTAAAAAAATTTTTTATTGGAGTATAGTTGATTTATAATGTTGTGTTAGTTTCATGTGTACCGTAAAGTAAATCAGTTATACATATATCCACTCTTTTTTAGATTCTTTTCCCATATAGGTCATTACAGAGTATTGAGTAGAGTTTGCTGTGCTATACAGTAGGTCCTTATTAGTTATCTATTTTATATATTGTAGTGTGTATATGTCAATCCCAGTCACTCAAATTATCCCCCCCCTTCTCCCCTGGTAACCATAACTTTGTTTTCTACACCTGTGACTCTGTTCTGTAAATAAGTTCATTTGTACCATTTTTTTTTAGATTGTACATATAAGTGATATCATATGGTATTTGTCTTTCTCTGTCTGACTTACTTCACTCAGTATGACAATCTCTGGGTCCATCCATGTTGCTGCAAATGACATTATTTCGTTCTTTTTTATGGCTGAGTAATATTCCATTGTATATATGTGCCACATCTTCTTTATCCATTCGTCTGTCGATGGGCATTTAGGGTGCCTCCATGTCCTGGCTATTGTAAATAATGCTGCAGTGAACATTAGGGTGCATGTATCTTTTCGAATTATGGTGTTCTCCAGATATATGCCCAGGGATGGGATTGCTGGATCATATGGTAGTCATATGTTTAGTTTTTTAAGGAACCACTATACTGTTCTCCATAATGGTTGTACCGATTTACATTCCCACCAACAGTGTAGGAGGGTTCCCTTTTCTCCACACCCTCTCCAGCATTTATTGTTTGTAGATTTTTTGATGATGGCCATTCTGACTGGTGTGAGGTGATACCTCATTGTAGTTTTGATTTGCATTTCTCTAATAATTAGTAATGTTGAGCATCTTTTCATGTGCTTTTTGACCATCTGTATGTCTTCTTTGGAGAAATGTCTATTTAGATATTCTGCCAATTTTTCCATTGGGTTGTTTGTTTTTTTGATATTGAGCTGCATGAGCTATTTGTATATTTTGGAGATGAATCCCTTGTTGGTTGCTTCGTTTGCAAATATTTTCTCCCATTCTGTCATTTGTCTTTTCGTTTTGTTTATGGTTTCCTTTGTTGTGCAAAAGCTTTTAAGTTTAATTAGGTCCCATTTGTTTATTTTTGTTTGTATTTTCATTACTCTAGGAGGTGGATCCAAAAAGATCTTGCTGCGATTTATGTGAAAGAGTGTTCTGCCTGTTTTCCTCTAAGAGTTTTATAGTATCTTGTGTTACATTTAGGTCTTTAATCCACTTTGAGTTTACTGCTGTGTATGGTATTAGGGAGTGTTCTAATTTCATTCGTTTACATGTAGCTGTCCAGTTTTCCCAGCATCACTTATTGAAGAGACTGTCTTTTCTCCATTGTATATTCTTGCCTCCTTTGTCATAGATTAGGTGACCACAGGTGCGTGGGTTTATCTCTGGACTTTCTATCCTGTTCCATTGATCTATATTTGTTTTTGTGCCAGTGCCATAGTGTTTTGATGACTGTAGCTTTGTAGTATAATCTGAAGTCAGGCAGCCTGATTCCTCCAGCTCCGTTTTTCTTTCTCAAGATTGCTTTGGCTATTCATGGTCTTTTGTGTTTCCATACAAATTGTAAACTTTTTTGTTCTAATTCTGTGAAAAAATGCCATTGGTAATTTGATAGGGATTACATTTAACCTGTAGATTGCTTTGGGCAGTATAGTCATTTTGACAATATTGATTCTTCCAATCCAAGAACATGGTATATCTCTCCATCAGTTTGTGTCATCTCCAGTTTCTTTCATCAGCATCTTATGGTTTTCTGAGTACAGGTCTTTTGCCTCCTTAGGTAGGTTTATTCCTAGGTATTTTATTCTTTTTGATGTGATGGTAAATGGGATTGTTTCTGTTTACTGCTTTTAAATAACATAAACTTCCAAAAATATATCCTTTGATTTATCTGGTCAGTTGTGTTTAAGGCTGTTTCTCAGTAAAAGTTATGCTGGACTTCAGGTTATTATGGCTACATAATTTGTAGGGCTCAATGCCAAATGAAAATAGAGATCCCTTTGTTCAGAAATTATTAAGAATTTCAAGATGGCAAAAATACCAAAGTTATCCAAATATGGGGCCCTGCTAACTATAGGTTCCTGTGTGAAGCCACTTTGCTAGACTTTTATATTGCTAGAGAAAAGGTAATATGAGAGGGTTTAATGTAGTTTCATAGCAGAATTCAGTTTTTAGTAGAGTCATACTGAGTATGCATATGCATTATATTCCTGGTAAAAATGGCATAAACTTCACAAAGCACTTTGCATTGTGGGACATTTTGTTTGTGAACCTCCTGAGGCCATTTTTGTCTTCAATAATTAACAAAGCCTTTTTGACCCAGGATATTTATACCATATTTCAAGGACAAATTTGTTCAAATCCAACAACGTATGAAAAAAAATGTCTACATTTTTGTGGATGATTAGAACATAGCCTATAACCTGCAGTCTATTTAAAGTTAACCCTTACCAGTAACAAGACATCATCCTGTAGAACTGAGTGCTAACTCATGTTAGGACAAAGTAATTCTAGATCAGGTTTCCAAGGACTAAGGAACTTAAGTCAGTTAAGTTTCTTAGATATTGAAGGAAAGAACACAACTAGCCCTGAGTACGTTTTAGGCGATATTTTGCTATAACTAAATTTTATACAGGGAAATCCCATACATTTTCAGCTAATTCTGTCATTTTAGTGATGCTAGATTTTGCAAGGATAATCTTTCTATTCCTTCACCTGTGACTCTGCCTTCTAGAAATAAAAATGGCAACTACAACCAATATCCATTTGGACTTTACAGTTTACCAACATGCACCTGAGGTTTGTAATAACTTTATAACATAGTCGTAATTATTAACACCATTTTGCCGATGAGAACCTGAAGGCTCAGAGAAGTGAGGTTATTTTGCTGAAGTTACTTAGTAAAGGCTGAAAGGCTGAAGGTATGAGGTTGACGTGCATGTCCATGTGGAGGAGTTCCAAAAGAGCATTTTAGGTCCTTCCAACGCTCTCATCTTCAGCAGACCAGCCGCAGCCCCTGGAGCCTAGCAGTGCATCTGTGTGGCTCATGTAGTGTGGTCCCCTTGATGGCAGCTCACCAGTGAGCTTTGCTTTTTGACTCCTAGGACAGGACAGTCACCATCGCACATTAATCCATGCTCATTTTTTTGCAAACCTCCAGTGAAGCCAGGGGCTTGCAGAGTCATTCTAGAAAGCAGAGAATTGACTGACTTTTTAAATGGGTTTCATTGGTTTTTGCACTTATTTTCTGACATCCCAAGTGGCCATTTTTAGAGAATGGCTGATTACCTACAAATGAGGCAGAGAATGAAGCAAAGCTAATGACTACTTAGTGGGTATGGTGATGGGGAGGAAATCAAAGCTGTGAAAAGAGTGGTGATCATCAAACTCCCACTCACTTACAAGTACATTTAATTCATGATCCAGAGTTGAAATGAGGACAGTTCCCTAGGACCCACTTCCCAAGTCTAACCTCTGCTGTGCCTATGACTCACTATGCCTTGAACGTAAAATACATGTACTCAACTGTGCCGAACCCATACCAAGTAAACTTCTTATTCTTTAGCAAGAACTGCTCTAGTAAACTCTTAGAAGTACCCAAGGAATGAATAGTGACTGCTGCTTCTGGCACAGTGGGTGTCATAGAATAACACCTAATCAGTATGGTGGCAGCAAAGGTGGTGGATAAATCTAGCTTGCACAAGCAGAAGCAGGAAGAGTAAGACTGGATTAGTTTGACTCCATCACTGCTGGAAAGCGCTGGAGAGAGGCACCTCTGTTTTTCAAATTGGCCTATAGGTCTCCTGGTGGTGTTTATGTACGTCTAGGTGAGTGTGTATGTGCTGTGTGGTGTATACCTGTGCTTGTTGATGCTCTAGAGAACTAGCTTGATTCAGTGTTTTGGGGTTTTTTTTTTTTAGGAATCAGATTGTGTTCTTAGACATTCAGGAACCATCTTGACTCCTAAGATCTTTGGTTTTGATATAAGTCCTAAGAGAAACTCTGGGTCCTGTGGATTTGTATCCATCTAAATTTTTACCTCCAGGACAGTCCAAGACATATTATGTATACAAAAGACACCCGGTATGGACATGGAGTGGCCCAGCTTGGCAACATGGGGGCACACCAGCAAGCTTGGAAACCACTAAAATCGCTTTTGTCTTAAGGCATTTCTTCCGGTTCATATTATCTAAGATGAACCCATTGGTTTAAATTCCAAAACAACACTTAATGCTCCCCAGTTGTTGGGATAAACCCCAGTTGCCTAGAATATATACCTTCCTACCAGATGGGTTTAATTTATACCTACTGAATGCTGATGGATTAATTGGCTTTTGAGGGGTCTGCCTGGCACATTATGAAATTTAAAAAATCTCTACCTCTTATTAGATTTTCCTGTGAAATTGCAGGTGATAATTTGGTCAAGTAGCTCAATGGGTGAATGGTAATAAGTTGCTTTAAAGTGTGCTCTCCGGAATTGCATTTTGGACAACAATCTCAAGGTTTCCAAATTCCTTTGTGTTTGGTTCTCATTTTGTTTCGTTACTATGGCATGACTCATTTCTGATTACTGTGTGATTGCACTGCAAGAAAATGCACCAACTGAAAAGAGCATTTTACCAAATCCCGGACCTTGGTAGTCATATAGTGAAACAGATAATTAAGGGACTCTGGAAACAAAAGCCAGTGCCGGACCACTTTAGTTCTCACTCCTCAGGGTATATCACTAAAAATAGTGATCATTTTCCTGGCCATCTGACCTGCTGCTGTGTGAAGAAATCTTGAAGTCATTTCTCAGCCTTATTTTTCCCTCTTCACTTGATAGGCCACAAAAAAACCCACAAAAGCAAGGACGAGCAGGCTTTTATGATAATGTCGTCATCAGCTCCCAGCTTCAAACGCTTCTGCGGCTTTTGAGTTGTCATTTATAACTTGGAACTGAATCGACCCATAATTCCCCTGATACACTTAGAGAAATTGATAACAGACTCTGCACTTCTTTTATGGCTCGGAGGAGGCAACTCCAATCACATCACTATTGGCAGGCAATATTATTTTTTGACATGGTTGTAAAAGTATAAAGGGGCTTATGGCATTTGTTTAGATGAGGAATAGGCTCTCAAGCTGTGCTGGGGTTTACAGGACCAGATTAGTGAGAAGCAAAGGGAATATGATGTTTGCAAACAGGATATGATTTTATATATAAGTTTGGGTTTCATGCTCTGTTCCCTGGGGAAAGCCGTGCAGACAGCAGAGAATTCCACTTTTATCCTACAACAGACAAGCTCCTAGTGCCAAAAGGCAGAAAAATAAACGTGGTCAATGGGCAGTGTCAGACCCTTGATTGGAGGAGGAGGAGCTGTGGAAGAGGCAGAACAATTCCCTAGGAGGAATGAGGAATTGCAGAGCATGGGCAGAATCTGGGCCTGCCTAACTGGTCAAAGAAGTGCCAGAAATGAGGCTCTGCGAGGTTTAACTGAGGCACCTTCTCCAGCAGCAGCTCAGTCAGTCCGTGAACATGACACTGGCTTTTTATTACAAACTTTTACTCTGTCCATATTCTCTTTGATTACACCTAGATCTGGCACCCTATGAGGCTTACGGATGTCATTTTTTGTGATTTTTTTGGGAGGGGGAAATAGGGAGAAGGATTAGGTGATAGTGTGGAGGTAATTTTAGGCTCATTCCAATTGCTCAGAGGTTTTCAGGAGACATTTTAGTTACATACTAACTCTACTCCCTACAGAGGAGGCAGGTTTCGATGAAATGTGTCAAATTTTCTTGAATTTCGTCAAATTAAAAATGTAAGCTCTCCCTTCTGATATATGAAATGTACATATATATAAATACTATATATATATATATATATACACACATATTTTCAGAAGCAAATTCTATTCTTTCACTACATTTATAACTTCATATTATTTTCCCATTTATTATATGCCACATTGGTCCTCCACATTCATTCCCCCAATGACAATTAAAGAAAGTTCCAGTGGCAAGCCTTTCAAAGACAGCTTTCTCTATCGTCAGGAATGCAAAGACTAATGAGACAGGACTACTTTTCCCATTGCTCATAGCCTTTTCACTGGGCTGATCTGGATAAACATGCTGTGGGAGCACAGAGGAGGGAGCTTCCAGAACAGAAAAGAAAGAAGAGGGGTGTGGAGGTTAACTCCAGCAGTCGTAAGCTGAATATTCAAGAACAATTAGGAATGAACGTGTGTGTGTGTGTGTGTGTGTGTGTGTGTGTGTGTGGTGTGTGGTGTGTGGTGTGTGTGTGTGTGTGTGTGTGTGTGTGTGTGTGTGTTCGGGGTGGGTTATGACTGTGGAGTAGCAGGGAGGCATCCAGGCATTAACTGTTTAGGCTCTCATAACACACCGTATTTTTGACAAACGCACTAAGCAGTTGTCGATTAGTAGGGAATTTTTTTCCTCAGATAAAAACAGAACCAAAACCTAACGCTTATGCCAAAATTTGGATATTCCTGAAATTTTGATAATGATTCAGGAACCCCTTCCTCTTATCTTAAGTATATGCATCGTGTGTTATTCCCACCCAGTTATCCCACGCAGGCACAATGCCTCTTGTTACATCTGCAGAAAGAGGAGGGAATGGCATCTGTTTCTCACATGCATAATCAGGATAATGTTGATTTCTCTCATATGAATGGTCAGCTCAAACCTGGCTTGCAATCAGTGTTTCATTTCCTCCACTGCTGCTATCAAAGATGCATCACAATCCTCTTCCCTCCAGCACAATAAGAGGATCCACCCTGATTTGGAATCTCTCTTTTCCTCATCTCCCTTTCTAATTGTATTTGGATTTTCATTAGTTTTAAACTTGAGGCAAATGATACTAGCAGGAACACCCCAGGGCACCTGGAAAAAGTAAAACAGATAAGCGGCCTTAATGAAATTGTTTTGAGAATTTTGTTTCATGCTGTGGATTCCACAAAAAGATCATGTTGCCCCAGACTTGGAAAATATAGTACAAAATATTATGCAAGCCAGGAAATTCTTTCTAAATAACAAAGGAAGTTTCCAGTATTGCATAAATTATGCTAATTGTGTATACTCAGTGATAGTTGCAGGGAAATAGACAACATTCCCCACAGAGATAGACATACATACATTACTCTATGTTTACTGTGAACTGTAAAATTTTATAGAATCTTTAAATGCATGATGTCCATTGCAGGGAAGAGGAAAATTAGAAATGAAAACCTTAACTTCCTCCTTAATTCACTTAACTGTAGCATGCCATCAGTGATTAAATTCTTTCGATTGCTTTGACATTATGGCTAAACACAACAGGATGCATTTTGGGGTTTTTTGGGGTTTTTTAAATTTTTCTTTTTTTTTTTTAAGATTTAATTTAATTTTTATGTTTTTGGCTACGTTGGGTCTTTGTTGCTGCGTGCGGGCTTTCTCTAGTTGTGAAGAGTGGGGGCTACTCCTCGTTGCGAGGAGTGGGGGCTACTCTTCGTTGCGGTGCATGGGCTTCTCATTGCGGTGGCTTCTCTTGTTGCGGAGCACGGGCTCTAGGCACGCGGGCCTCAGTAGTTGCGGCATGCGGGCTCAGTAATCGTGGCATGTGGGCTCTAGAGTGCAGGCTCAGTAGTTGTGGCACACGGGCTTAATTGCTCCGCGGCATGTGGGATCTTCCTGCAGCAGGGATCGAACCTGTGTCCCCTGCATTGGCAGGCGGATTCTTATCCACTGCACCACCAGGGAAGTCCCGACAACAGCATGCATTTTGAAATTTCATTTTCTTATTTAAAGTAAAAATACATATAACAAAACTATTAAAAGTCTTCTGTTGTCAAAATGAGGTAGCTTAGAAATGCTATCATCAAAGCTTTACACATGTGTTTTTTACACTCGGGGCTACAACACCTGTAAAAAATGACATATGCAACTATGTCAACCAAAGTAGTGTCAGTAGTAGGGAAGAAGAAAATATATTCATTTCTGGAATTCCTTTTTCTGTCATTCTTCTCTCTTCATTTTCTTTACTGGCCTATGGTTCTTGATTATAAACATTCAGACAAGAAAAATTGCACCTTGGAGTCTGCAGTTGCTGAAGGTAAATGGATTTGATGAACTTCAGGCTTCTCCCTAACTCAGGAAATCTATGATTCTATGAAACAAAAATTCAGAAATTAAAACATACTAGAATAAATTTGAATATACATCACTGATTGTCAAGAAAACATAAAACCTTAGGTCCAACAAAAATTTAGAGCTGACAAAGGAAATGAGACTACCTAGGAAAAAAGAATCTTTGGGACAGCTTCTGTGTTGTGCAGCCTGAAATGCAGATAAATCCAGACTCACCTCAGACTTTCATTTTGATGTGAAAAAACTGCACTTATATTTTCCCTTTGTCATATTTCTACCCTGTTTCAGGTCCAGATATTCATCCTGTAACTAATATCTAATACATAGTATTGATATATCATTACTGGATTTGTCTTCGCCAGGTATTTTGACAGAAAGTTTAATAAAGTATAACTCTTACGATTCTCAAACAATACACATAGTTTTCCTTACAAAATCCAAAACTAAAATAAATTAGTTTACTGAATGCTTGAGCCATAGTAGGCAGTTCACAGCAGAGTTCCAAGGACTTATTCATTCCAAACCCCCAAGTAGAATGCATAGCTCCAAACTCCTAGGCCAGCAGCATCATTATCACCGGGTCGTGTTTTATTTTTAAATATAAAATAGTAAGTAAAATAAAGGTCTTGAAATACAGAGCGATGACGCACCTTAGCAATGAAGCATATACATTGATTCATTGTTTTTATCGAGGCTAATAAGACTATTGAAGGGTTAATACATTTGAGAATGATATGCATCCAAAACCATTTGGTTTATTTATGCTTTTATCATATTCTAAATGATATGATTTATATGGTCTCTAACTAATATGTACTGTGGATACATTGTTATCCTTTATTACAATCTTTAAAGACTTCTCAAAGTGATTCTATACCATTTTGAACTGTGATCATTCAATGCCAGGAGACTTACTACTGACTGTGTAACTAAGGCCTTGTAGTCTACAGAAAAAGGAAACTGAGGCTCAGAGAGGAGAGTAACTTGCTCAAGTCTCATAGTTAGTAGGTGGTGAAGTATAATAGAAGTCTCCTGATTCCCAAGCTCTTAACCACAGTTCTGTGCACACACAACTCACCATAATTTCAACCTCACATGATTGTCAGCACTCCTTTCCCAAATGAGAATAACCCTAACCGTAAGAAAAGCAAAATTGTTTCTTTTGCCAAGAACATTCTCTTTTTAATTGAAATTCCTATAAAGTATTAAATCCATGAACTCAGACATCATTAATTTGGGGTAAAAAATTATGTAGCTGTATACAGCATTTCAACTCTAACTGGACCACCGAAGACTCTCTGGCCTTGGAGGAAACCACTGTGGAATGGGTTAGAGAGAATCTCATTTCACACACCGACTGAGTCAGAGTTAATTTTATTAAGTTGCTTTTGGTAGGAGTGGGGCACTAACATGCATTGTTTAGTGAATAAAAAGATCAGCTTATTATGAAATACCCTTTACACAGTATGTACATCAGATTAAATAAAGAAGCAGCAGGAAAATACTGATATGATATTACTTGGCTGTAGCTCTAACTCAGTCTTGGTAGGACTGATCAGCAGGTCACTGAAATTGTGAATAGCAACAATGGGAACTCTCATGTTCCTTCACTGACCACATAACCCACAGGAATCCATATATTATTTGTCAAATCCTTTAGTCCACTGGTATCTTAACTAAAGATCCTGAGTCTCAAGATGTAGCACTTTGCCACAACAAACATGTTACTTCACTTATTCTTGTTATTGGCACGCGAATAGCAAAGGGATATTTTTCTGAAGACGAAGAGTGACTAAAAATTGCACATATAAGGTCAGTAGAGCTGCCAGAAAGCAGTCGATCATACTGGGAGGGGGTTTGTAGTAGAGCATTAACGTACATGGCCTGCCCCTTGTCTCCTCCAGCTGCTGCATTAATAGTTCACGCCTTCTTTCCATATGGAATGTTGGTCACAGTGTTCATTCATCATATCCATGGTTTTCCTTGGAATCTGAAGGTCCTCCCTGTAGTTGCTCTGTTTCTTTTTCATCTCACCATGACTAAAGAAGCTAAGGTGTGGGCATTATAACCTACAAGTGATCCCAAGGGAATGGGCTGTCATTCATGTGTTCCTCCCAGTGTTGAACAAAAGAGAGAAAGCATGTGGTTTCACCCACCCATTGTCATCATAAATCCATCCCAGCTCCATTTCAAAGGTCTCAGGGTTTCAGCAGAACATCTAACATGAAATGAATACATACATTCAAAGAGCTGGCATGTTGTATCACATAGGAGAGGGGAGAACACCCATTGTTACAGGCTGCGGAGCCAAATGAAGAAGAACCCAATAAAGAATGCCATAGCTCCTCAGCCCAGAAGTAGGTCTCTCATCATTATACTACAGAGGAAAAAAGTGATGGTAACCCAGAGTTATAGTGGGCCTCTCAAGAGGTTCTGAAGTGTTGCTACCTAGATGACTGCAGAACTATCCCTGAGAGGTTTTATGATTTTAGCGGATATGTCCTTCTGCCCAGCCCTAGAGTCAGAGAAACCAGCGATGCAGTCTCTGTTAATAATTATTTCATTCATGTGAATCTCAGTTTCTTTGTCTGTATAATAGGGATAATGAAGCCTCTCTCATTGTGTTATTGTGAAGATCAAATGTAATGATGTAGGTTATCAGTGACAGCTGTGTCTATAGAATGGCCGCTTCCCCACTTTGACGGGTGGCCCTAATTTTTTCTCCTTTTGCAGAGAATAAATAGGCTGCTGTCTCAAGGGTGTGAGTTAAAAGCTTCTTCAAAGCTCTGAAACCCTGGGGTCTCATAGGATGCACCTACCCAACTGAGGTTCTACCATTAGAATCCTGGTACTGTAAGGAGACTAATAAGGAGGGGGAGGCCACTGTTTTTAGAAGCCCCTGTGATGAAGCACATGGGCAAAGAACCTTGATTTAGGAGTTGGAATATTTGGATTCAAATCTCCACACTGTCACAACTTGCAAAGTGTTTCTCTGACTGTGAAGTGTAGAATCTGATTCAGCAGAACTGGATGGGGCCTGAGGTTCTGCATTTTTAACAAACACCCATGTGATGTTAATGCTGCTCATCCATGGACCACAGTTTGAGTGACAAGATCCTATATGACCGTGAATGGACAAATCATTTCATTTTTCTGTGCTTCAGTTTCTTTACTTCTTTTAAGTAGAGGTGATTAAGGAAATGTACTTTATCTTTCTTCTTGGGGACAAATGTGACATACTTGGGGATCTGGTTGACTAAGACTTAGATAAGCAGTCTGTCTCCTTTGGGCAAATAGTTACAGGGCAAGGAAGTTTCTATGAGGGGCAGGGGTGAACCATGACAGCAGAGGTCCAGGGTGCTAGGGGAAACTCCAGGCGATGCTGGATGCCAAGCCAGGGAAAGGAGGCACCTGATTCTGGCAAATGAAAGCTTCAGGTCTAGGGGTGACACTGACTGAGGAAAGAAGAATGGTTCTTCACTCAATTGTGTATGTAATACAAGACCTAAATGGAAGAGGGATTTTTATGTCACATTTTATGTTTATTTAGCCACAGTAGAACACTGTCAAGAGATACATCACTATGGAATGAATTTGTTTTCATTCATTAATTTATTCCCTTTACAAAAATTTATTAAGCATCTATTATGTGTCAGACCCTGAAGATATAGACACCCGTAGCCCTGCATTCACGGCGCTTGACACTAGCTTTCATGGTATATCATTAAGAAGAGATCTACAGAACAAACAATAAAGAATATCTTTTTTTTTAACATTTTTATTGGAGTATAATTGCTTTACAATGGTGTGTTAGTTTCTGCTTTATAACAAAGTGAATCAGTTATACATATACATATATCCCCATATTTCTTCCCTCTTGCGTCTGCCTCCCTCCCACCCTCCTCCCTATCCCACCCCTCTAGGTGGTCACAAAGCACCGAGCTGATCTCCCTGTGCTATGCGACTGCTTCCCACTAGCTATCTATTTTACGTTTGGTAGTGTATATATGTCCATATATACACTATCACTCTCTCACTTTGTCCCAGCTTACCCTTCCCCCTCCCTGTGTCCTCAGGTCCATTCTCTAGTAGGTCTGCGTCTTTATTCCCGTCTTGCCCCTAGGTTCTTCAAGACCATTTTTTTTTTTTTTTTTTAGATTCCATATATATGTGTTAGCGTACGGTATTTGTTTTTCTCTTTCTGACTTACTTCACTCTGTATGACAGACTCGAGGTCCATCCACCTCACTACAAATAACTCAATTTCATTTCTTTTTATGGCTGAGTAATATTCCATTCTATATATGTGCCACATCTTCTTTATCCATTCATCTGCCGATGGACACTTAGGTTGCTTCCATGTCCTGGCTATTGTAAATAGAGCTGCAGTGAACATTGTAGTACATGACTCTTTTTGAATGATGGTTTTCTAAAGAATATCTTTTAAAGTTCATATCTGTGTCAGTCCACTGGGGCTGCCATAAAAAAATACCACAGACTGGGTGGCTCAAGCAACAGAAATTTATTTTATCACAGTTCTGGAAACTAGAACTCTAAGTTCAAGGTGCTGGAAGGATTGGTTTCTCCTGAGGCCTCTCTCCTCGACTTGTAGGTGGTTGCCTTCTCTCTTGTGTCCTCACAGGGCCTTTTCTCCGTGTGTACACATCCCTGGTATCTCTTCCTCTTCTTATAAGGACACCAGTCCTATTGGATTAGGAACCTACCCTGGTGACCTCATTTAACGTAAATTACCTCTGTAAATGCCCTGTCTACAAATATAGTCACATTGAGCTTCAACATTTGAATTGAGGGTGGGGCGGGGGCAATACAATTAAATCCATAACAATATCCATGTGTAGGGTTGACTTTGATTGAAATCCCAGCTCTGTGCCTTATCAACTATGTAACTTTAGTCAAGTTACTTAACCTCCTAAACTCAGTTTCCTCTTTTGTAAAAGTGACTATAATACATTTTTTAAGCTATCATGGGGAATAAATTGAGTTATGTTTGTAAAATGTTTAACACAGTGTCCAACACTTACTAGGTATTCTTACTGCCCTGTATCTCTTTCTTTAGATGCTGACCAAAGATATTTCCTTTTTTGCTTTCTTTGGGTAATAAATTTGATTTTACTACCTCTTGCACTGAATCTACTAATAAATTAGGTTTTTCTCTCTCGAATCTTTGCTACTCCCACCCCCACTATCAGTATTCCCAGAAAGAAAATATCTACTGGCATCTTCAGTTCTAGCTGTAAGAGTGGAGGCTTGATGATAGAAAAATATTGAACTTTTCAAATATCTCTTAAGTGGATAAAAGGTAATTATTCTATTCCCAAAACGGACAAATAAGAAATTTGGCTTGCAGATTCCATTATATGTAACATAGAGTTTAAAACTGACTAAGCTATGTAGATATATTAAAGCTAAAATGTCTTAGAAATCAAATCACGCTAAAACAATTTCAGTGATTTTAAAATATTTGATAATTTCTAAGTTACTAAGATGCTGTATGCAGAAATGTCTGGTCCACAATAGATGATTCATTTAAAAATTACACTTTACCTGATGCAATGCAAAAGTTGAAAAGATATTGAATTTCTTTTACAGTTAAACTTTTATACAACATGCCTAAAATGGTACAGAATAAGTACGATGATGAAAAACCTCAGTTTCTTTGTTGAGTCTGGTGTCTGTCAGGAGGTTTCTAGGGGCATCTGATCATTATTTAAAGTTTAAACTCAATTATTCAGAAATGCCCTGTGGCCCTAGAAGCAGCATAGCATAGCAGCAAGAGCTTACTAAACTGCTTAGTAGTAGCCAAGGAGTTTTGATTCCCAACTTTCAAGGGGAAATATTCAAGGAATCCAAGGAGCAGTCCTGTACCATATTAACCATGCACAGTGCATATGAAACTTGTTCTGTTAATGGGCACAATAGTATTACATTTAACTCTGGGAATATTTCCGAAAGGAATCAACAAGCTGCATTTAGACTATATAAAGGAGACTGTGCCTAAATTCCTTTTCTTCTAAGTCATTCTCTTTCCCTTTTAAATACTTTCAGTACAGGTAGCTTAATTTCTATCACGTGCAGCTTTTCAGAGCCTGCGCTTTGTTTCGGGTGCCAATGATTGAGCTATGCTGGATGTGCTTGGAAAAGGCCCACATTCATTCAGGAAACTCTAGTTGAACTAGATCCATATGTAGCTAAAAAAAAAATGTAGCTTTGTGATTGGAGGTAGTTTCTGGCTTCCAGCATTATCACATATGATTTTTGTTTTTGGTGTACTGCAGAATAGAAAGTAATTTTGGAACAAAACTCTGGAATTTTTTTTTCTTAGTTAGCATTTACTCAGAGCTTACTGTACTATACTTTCATCATTGTGTTGTACTGTGGTAAGCACTTAACATGCATTGACTAATTTAATGCTAATAAAGGTGGAAGGTGGTATTATCTCCATTTTTCTTAAGGCTTGGAAGGGTTAATGAACTTGTCCAAGTTTGAACAGCTTTTAAGTGGAAATGGTAGTTTTCAAGGTCTCTAACTCATAGGTCAACAAAAATAAATAAGGTGTTATTGTACTAAACATTGATGGTGCCCTAAGCAAAAGCTACCACCCAAAAGAATGGGATAAGGTAGAGGAGACATTGTCTGAAGATTGGTTCCTTGGAAGCTCTATTAAAAAGCTTATTAGAGGACTGTTACCCTCTCAGGCCCTTCTGGCTCCACAGGTTCTGTAGTTTTGTTTCTGTGGCATCTGCCTTAGTTTCTGTTAAGCCAGCATGCTGTGGGCTTGGGCTAATGATTGTGGTGCAGAAAAAAGAACGAAGTATTATCTCTGACCTGCCGGGTTTTAATGCCACAACTAACCACGTCTTCTGAGTGTGGGTCCCTACAGTGCCCCCCAAAGAGGGAGCCCCGAGAAGTCAGTCCCTGGGACAGTCTGGGAACAGACTGGAAACAGACCGTCCATCGTCTCCCATCTCCACTCTCCTTGTGCTCAGCGTGAATTAGAAGGGTCGGTACCGGGGCTTCCCTGGTGGCACGTTGTTTGAGAATCTGCCTGCCAATGCAGGGGACATGGGTTCGAGCCCTGGTCTGGGAAGATCCCACATGCCGCAGAGCAACTGGGCCCGTGAGCCACAACTACTGAGCCTGCGCATCTGGAGCTTGTGCTCCACAACAAGAGAGGCCGTGACAGTGAGAGGCCCGCGCACCGCGATGAAGAGTGGCCCCCACTTGCCACAACTAGAGAAAGCCCTTGCACAGAAACGAAGACCCAACACAGCCAAAAAACAAAACAAAACAAATAAATAATTAATTAAAACAAAACAAAACAAAACAAGGGTCAGTACCACACCCCAGTTTCAGATGCTGTTCTCCAGTTGGTCGGCCATGTGATCTGGTGCAGTTTTCCTTTAAAAATGAGCAATATCGTAATGACATTGAGAGCAGAAGTACACAACAGGTAAGATGGTTCAGTAAGCTATAATTACACGTGCATTGTGGGGGAGACCCTCAAGATGGCGGAGGAGTAAGATGTGGAGATCACCTTCCTCCCCACAAATACATTAAAAATACATCTACATGTGGCACAATTCCTACAGAACACCTACTGAACGCTGGCAGAAGACCTCAGACTTCCCAAAAGATATATATATTTTTTTACTTTTTCTCTTTTTGTTAGTGTGTATGTGTATGCTTATTTCTGTGATTTTGTCTGCATAGCTTTGCTTTTACCATCGGTCCTAGCATTCTGTCTGTCCGTTTTTTGGGGTTTTTTTTTGTTTTTGTTATATACTATAGTTTTAGCACTTGCTATCATTGATGGATTTCTTTTTTGATTTCGCTGCTCTCTTCTTTCTTTCTCTCTTTTATTTTGTCTTTTTTTATTACTTTTTAATTTTTTAAATTTTTAATAATTTTTATTTTTTATTTTGTAACTTTATTTTATTTTATTTTATTTTTATTTTTTTCTTCTTTTTTCCCCCTTTTATTCTGAGCCGTGTAGCTGACAGTGTCTTGGTGCTCCAGCCACATGTCAGCCCTGAGCCTCAGAGGTGGGAGAGCTGAGTTCAGGACATTGGTCCACCAGAGATCTCCCGGCTGAACCTAATATCAAACGGCGAAAGCTCTCCCAGAAGTCTCCATCTCAATGCTAAGACCAAGCTCCACTCAACGACCAGTAAGCTGCAGCGCTGGACACCCTATGCCAAACAACTAGCAAGACAGGAACACAACCCCACCCATTAACAGACACGCTGCCTAAAATCATAATAAAGTCACAGACACCCCAAAACACACCACCGGATGCAGTGCTGCCCACCAGAGACAAGATCCAGCCTCATCCACCAGAACAGAGGCACCAGTCCCCTCCACCAGGAAGCCTACACAGCCCACTGAACCAACCTTAGCCACTGGGGGCAGACACCAAAAACAGTGGTAACTACGAACCTGCAACCTGCGAAAAGGAGACCCCAAACACAGTAAGTTAAGCAAAATGAGAAGACAAAGAAACACACAGCAGATAAAAGAGCAAGGTAAAAACCCACCAGACCAAACAAATGAAGAGGAAATAGGCAGTCTGCCTGAAAAAGAATTCAGAGTAATGATAGTAAAGATGATCCAAAACCTTGGAAACAGAATGGACAAAATACAAGAAACGTTTAACAAGGACCTAGAAGAATTAGAGAGAAAACAAGCAATGATGAACAACACAATAAATGAAATGAAAAATTCTCTAGAAGGAATCAAGAGCAGAATAACTGAGGCAGAAGAACGGATAAGTGACCTGGAAGATAAAATAGTGGAAATAACTACTGCAGAGCAGAATAAAGAAAAAAGAATGGAAAGAATTGAGGACAGTCTCAGAAACCTCTGGGACAACATTAAACACACCAACATTCAAATCATAGGGGTCCCAGAAAAAGAAGAGAAAAAGAAAGGGACTGAGAAAATATTTGAAGAGATTATAGTTGAAACTTCCCCAATATGGGAAAGGAAATAGTCAATCAAATGAGGAAGCGCAGAGAGTCCCATATAGGATAAATCCAAGGAGAAACATGTCAAGACACATATTAATCAAACTATCAAAAGTTAAATACAAAGAAAAAATATTAAAAGCAGCAAGGGAAAAACAACAAATAACACACAAGGGAATCCCCATAATGTTAACACCTGATATTTCAGCAGAAGCTCTGCAAGCCAGAAGGGAGTGACAGGACATATTTAAAGTGATGAAAGGGAAAAAACTACAACCAAGATTACTCTACCTCACAAGGATCTCATTCAGATTTGACGGAGAAATTAAAACCTTTACAGAAAACCAAAAGCTAAGAGAATTCAGCACCACCAAACCAGCTTTACAACAAATGCTAAAAGAACTTCTCTAGGCAGGAAACACAAGAGAAGGAAAAGGCCTACAATAAAACCAAAACAATTAAGAAAATGGTAATAGGAACATACATATCACTAACTACCTTAAATGTAAATGGATTAAATACTCCAACCAAAAGCCATAGACTGGCTGAATGCATACAAAAACAAGACCCATATATATGCTGTCTACAAGAGATCCACTTCAGACCTAGGGACACATAAAGACAGAAAGTGAGGGGATGGAAAAAGATATTCCATGCAAATGGAAATCACAAGAAAGCTGGAGTAGCAATTCTCATATCAGACAAAATAGACTTTAAAATAAAGACTATTACAAGAAACAAAGAAGGACACTACATAATGATCAAGGGATCAATCCAAGAAGAAGATATAGCAATTGTAAATATTTATGCACCCAACATAGGAGCACCTCTGTACATAAGGCAAATGATAACAGCCATAAAAGGAGAAATCAACAGTAACACAATCATAGTAGGGGACTTTAACACCCCACTTTCACCAATGGACAGATCATCCGAAATGAAAATAAATAAGGAAACACAAGCTTTAAATGATACATTAAAGAAGATGGACTTAATTGATATTTATAGGACAGTCCATCCAAAAACATCAGAATACACTTTCTTCTCAAGTGCTCATGGAACATTCTGCAGGATAGATCATATCTTGAGACACACATCAAGCCTTGGTAAATGTAAGAAAGTTGAAATCATATCAAGTATCTTTTCTGACCACAGTGCTATGAGATTAGATATCAGTTACAGGAAAAAATCTGTAAAACATACAAACACATGGAGGCTAAACAGTACACTACTAAATAACCAAGAGATCACAGAAGAAATCAAAAGGGAAATCGAAAAATACCTAGAAACAAATAACAATGAACACACAATGACCCAAAACCTATGGGATGCAGCAAAAGCAGTTCTAAGAGGGAAGTGTATAGCAATACAATCCTACCTCAAGAAACAAGAAACATCTCAAATAAACAACCTAACCTTACAGTTAAAGCAATAAGAGAAAGAAGAACAAAAAAACCCCAAAGTTAGCAGAAGGAAACAAATCATAACGATCACATCAGAAATAAATGAAATAGAAATGAAGGAAACAGTAGCAAAGATCAATAAAACTAAAAGCTGGTTCTTTGAGAAGATAAACAAAATTGATAAACCATTGCCCAGACTCATCAAGGAAAAAAGGGAGAAGACTCAAATCAATAGAATTAGAAATGAAAAAGGAGAAGTAACAAATGACACTGCAGAAATACAAAGGATCATGAGAGATTACTACTAGCAACTCTATGCCAATAAAATGGACAACCTGGAAGAAATGGACAAATTCTCAGAAAAACACAACCTTCCAAGACTGAACCAGGAAGAAATAGAAAATATAAACAGACAAATCACAAGCACTGAAATTGAGACTATGATTAAAAATCTTCCAACAAACAAAAGCCCACGACCAGATGTCTTCACAGGCGAATTCTATCAAACATTTAGAGAAGAGGTAAACTTATCCTTCTCAAACTCTTCCAAAATATAGCAGAGGGAGGAACAATCCCAAACTCATTCTACGAGGCCACCACCACCCTGATACCAAAACCAGACAAAGATGTCACAAAGAAAGAAAACTACAGGCCAATATCACTGATGAACATAGATGCAAAAATCCTCAACAAAATACTAACAAAGAGAATCCAACAGCACATTAAAAGGATCATACAGCATGATCAAGTGGGGTTTCTCCCAGGAATGCAAGGATTCTTTAGTATACGCAAATCAATCAATGTGATAAACCATATTAACAAATTGAAGGAGAAAAACTATATGATTATCTCAATAGATACAGATAAAGCTTTTGACAGAATTCATCACCCATTTATGATAAAAACCCTCCAGAAAATAGGTACAGAGAGAACTTACCTCAACGTAATAAAGGCTGTATATGAGAAACCCACAGCCAACATCATTCTCAATGGTGAACAACTGAAACCATTTCCTCTAAGATCAGGAGCAAGACAAGGATGTCCATTCTCACCACTGTTATTCAACAGAGTTTTGGAAGTGTTAACCACAGTAATCAGAGAAGAAAAAGAAAAAAAAGGAATCCAAATCAGAAAAGAAGAAGTAAAGCTGCCACTGTTTACAGATGACATGATACTATACATAGAGAATCCTAAAGATGCTACCAGAAAACTACTAGAGCTAATCAATGAATTTGGTAAAGTAGAAGGATACAAAATTAATGCACAGAAATCTCTTTCATTCCTATACACTGATGATGAAAAATCTGAAAGAGAAATTAATGAAACACTCCCATTTACCATTGCAACAGAAAGAATGAAATACCTAGGAATAAACCTACCTAAGGAGACAACAGACCTGTATGCAGAAAACTATAAGACACTGATGAAAGAAATTAAGGATGATACAGACAGATGGAGAGATATACCATGTTCTTGGATTGGAAGAATCAACATTGTGAAAATGACTCTACTACCCAAAGCAATCTACAGATTCAGTGCATTCCCTGTCAAACTACCAATGGTCATTTTCACAGAACTAGAACAAAATGTTTCACAATTTGTGTGGAAACACAAAAGACCCCTAATAGCCAAAACAATCTTGTGAAAGGAAAACGGAGCTGGAGGAATCAGGCTTCCGGACTTCAGACTATACTACACAGCTACAGTAATCAAGACAGTATGGTACTGGCACAAAAACAGACGTATAGATCAATGGAACAGGATAGAAATAAACCCAGAGATAAACCCATGCACATATGGTCACCTTATCTTTGATAAAGGAGGCAAGAATATACAGTGGAGAAAAGACAGCCTCTTCAATAAGTGGTGCTGGGAAGACTGGACAGCTACATGTAAAAGAATGAAATTAGAACACTCCCTAACACCATGCACAATAATAAACTCAAAATTGATTAAAGACCTAAATGTAAAACCAGACACAATAAAACTCTTAGAGGAAAACATAGGCTGAACACTCAGCAAGAAGATCCTTTTTGACCACCTCCTAGAAAAATGGAAATAAAAACAAAAATAAACAAATGGGAACTAATGAAACTTCAAAGCTTTTGCACAACAAAGGAAAACATAAAGAAGACGAAAAGACAACCCTCAGAATGGGAGAAAATATTTGCAAATGAAGCAACTGACAAGGGATTAATCTCCAAAATTTACAAGCAGCTCATGCAGCTCAATACCAAAAAAACCAAACAACCCAATCCAAAAATGGGCAGAAGACCTAAATAGACATTTCTCCAAAGAAGATGCACCAATTGCCAACAAACACATGAAAGGATGCTCAACATCATTAATCATTAGAGAAATGGAAATCAAAACTACAATGAGGTATCACCTCCCAGCAGTCGGAATGGCCATCATCAGAAATCTACAAACGATAAATGCTGGAGAGGGTGTGGAGAAAAGGGAACACTCTTGCACTGTTGGTGGGAATGTAAACTGATACAGCCACTATGGAGAACAGTATGGAGGTTCCTTAAAAAACTAAAAATAGAACTACCATACAACCCAGCAATCCCACCACTGGGCATATACCCTGAAAAAACCGTAATTCAAAATACACATGCAACCTAAGTGTCCATCAACAGATGAATGGATAAAGAAGATGTGGCACATATATACAATGGAATATTACTCAGCCATAAAAAGAAACGAAATTGAGTTATTTATGGTGATGTGGATGGACCTAGAGACTGTCATACAGAGTGAAGTAAGTCAGAAAGAGAAAAACAAATATCGTATGGTAACACATATGTAAGGAACTAAAAAAAAAAAAAGGTTATGAAGAACCTAGGGGCAGGACAGAAGTAAAGGCGCAGACGTAGAGAATGAACTTGAGGACACAGGGAGGGGGAAGGGTAAGCTGGGACTAAGTGAGAGAGTGGCATGGACATATATACACTACCAAATGTAAAATAGATAGCTAGTGGGAAGCAGCCACATAGCACAGGGAGATCAGCTCGGTGCTTTGTGACCACCTAGAGGAGTGGGATAGGGAGGGTGGGAGGGAGACTCAAGAGGGAGGAAATATGAGGATATATGTATATGTATAGCTGATTCACTGTGTCATAAAGCAGAAAGTAACACACCATTGTAAAGCAATTATACTCCAGTAAAGATGTTAGGGAAAAAAAAGCTTATTATAAATTCTGACAATTTCTCCAAATCCTGGGGTTATGGAAACCTCTAGGTACAAACTACTGGTGTAATGCTCAGACAGTTATTGGTAATCATTTTCTCTTGGGACAACTTATCTTGATAGGGCTAATTTATTAATAAAACTTCTAATACATTCCTAATTTTACCTCTGGCTTCAGCTTTTCTTTCTTCCTGTCTTTCCCAAATAGAGCTCTTTCTTTGTACAATTTGGCAGGAAATTCCTTTCTCTATGAAATCAATACTTCTCAAATTATATGGTGAAGAAAGATTTTTGTTTGCTTATGCTTTATTTCCTACCTGTCGTAGAGCAATGCTTTTGTAAAATGCATTAGAATAGAATTACTAAAATTGAGATACTAAAATATGCAAAATAAAAAATTCAGTTATTTTTTACTAGATTCAACAGGTATAAAATTATTCTAAATGGATTGCTACAAAAGTTTCTAGACGCTTGCTTGTGTTTATCTTGCAGAATGGGAATAGTCTGTGGACCACTGTGGTTACCCGGGCCATACTTTGAGTAGCAGTATTCTAGACCAGTTGTTCTTGATATGGTTGAATTTAAATCTGCCATCTTGTTAGTTGTTTTATATTTGTTCCATCTTGGTTTTTGTTTTTTGTGTTTTGGGGTTTTTTGTTTTGGTTTTTTTTCCCCTTTTTCTCTCTTTTCCTGCCTTCCTTTGGATTGAATATTTTTTAATTGTTTCATTTTATTTCCACTGTTGGCTTAGTAGTTGTACCTCTTTATTTTTTTAGTAGCATTTACAGTTATTAACACTTATCACAGTGTGCTTTCAAGTAATATCACACTACTTCATGTATTATGTAAGAATCTTACAGCAGTTTATTTGCAACCCTCTCCTCCTGTTCAATGTGCCTTTGTTGTCGTCATACATTTGACTTTTACATGTACCATAAACTCCACAAGAAATTTTTATTATTTTTGCTTGGGATAGTCGATTATCTTTTTCAAGGGAAAGAAAATAAAAGAAAAGTCTCTTATATGTGCCTTCATTATTATCACTTTCAGCACTCCTTATTTCTTTGTAATAATGTGTTATTCTAAGTTTCCATCTGGTGTTATACTGTTTTTCCTTAATGATTTCCTTTACCATTTTTTGTAACTGAGGTCTGATGGCAGTACAGTACCTCAGCTGTTATTTTTATGAAAAAGCTTATTTTATCTTTTAAAGATATTTTTTAAAGATATTTTTGCTAGTATAGAATTCTGGGTTGACATTTTTTTGTTTGAAATCTTTGATGTCATTCCATTGTCTTCTATCTTAAATACTTTCTGCTAAGAAATCTGTTATAATTCCTATCTTTGTTCAAGTTTATATAATGTGTTTATTTTCTCTGGCTGCCTTTAAGATTTTTTTGTTGAGTTTTTAACAGTTTGTGATGTGTCTAAGTATGTTTTTTTTTTGTTTGTGTAATTGATTTTCTGGTGTTTTTTTTTTCTAGTTATGCTTTGAATTTTTTGGATCTGTGGTTTCATTATTGTTGAGAAATTCTCAGTCACTATCCCTTCAGGATTTCTTCTGTCTCGTTTTCTCTCTCTTTCCTCCTTCCAAGAATCCAGTTATACCTGAGTCAGACAATGGAGGTTACTTGATTGTCTTGTGACCTCAACTCTCAAATACCTCCCAAATTAATATTTATCAGCATTTTTCTTTTTATTAATTTTAGGTTGGGTGTATCATTTTTTGTAGCTTTCTTTATTCTAAACAATAGATTAAATTTAAACCATTTGTTCTTAACTTGTGTTCACAAACTGCTGAAGGGCCATGAGTTATTTATTACAAGAAGCCTGTGAATTCATACACACACCCAACATTGTCCTTGGACTGAATAAATATCATGTGTCAAAAATATGGGGCTACATTTACAAATGCATGTAGGTATTGCTGCAATTAATATGCTTGAAATTAATTTAAAATCATTGCTGAATTATAGATAACTTTCACCATGAAACATTGCTCAAATAACAAAATTTAATAGTGCAATAAAACTCTTCCATAGTGCTGTGAATATTTTGAACATTTACTTCAAGTGTTAACCTGAGCATCCATACTCTAGTCTTTTTCTCAGGCAGAGGCGAGAGTCCTTTATAAACACACCAGGTGTAGTATACTCTCCAACTGCCCCACCCTCAGAAATCTCCTTCAGTTAGGCCATGATCTTTGTGCACAAGAAATAACCCAGCTAGTTCCTTGGACATACATTTTTGCCTTTTCTGCCTTAGAAATTTCAAACTGTGTAAAAATAAGTCACCCTGGACAGCAGGAGTTACGTACTGGCAGCCCAGTAGCCAAATTCAGCACACTGATAGGTTTCTTTTGGCCTGGCTGTGAATTTTTTTAAGTGAATTCTTGTCAGTATTTAAGATTGAAAAATTGTACCTGACCCTCCCACCTTTTCCCCATTTACCTTATATTATGTTATGTCTACATTACCAGTCTGGCCCTGGGAGTCATTAGAATATATAGCTACTGCTATAGTCCTACTCTGCATCACTTCTGTATGCAAGTTTCTCCAGCCTCATTTTTTTTAAAATTTTTATTTATTTATATTTATTTTTGGCTGTGTTGGGTCTTCGTTTCTGTGCGAGGGCCTTCTCTAGTTGCGGCGAGCGGGAGCGGGGGCCACTCTTCATCGCGGTGCGCGGGCCTCTCACTGTCACGGCCTCTCGTTGCGGAGCACAGGCTCCAGACGCGCAGGCTCAGTAGTTGTGGCTCACGGGCCCAGTTGCTCCGCGGCATGTGGGATCTTCCCAGACCAGGGCTCGAACCCATGTCCCCTGCATTGGCAGGCAGATTCTCAACCACTGCGCCACCAGGGAAGCCCTCCAGGCTCATTTTTGGTACTTTGTCCCTGTTTATGGACTCGACTTATCTATATATTGGTCATCAATCCCTTTAACACCAAGAAAGTTCTTTATACCCTAGTTAATATTTAAAGTATACATGCTGCAGATCTGAGAAAGTATTTTAGGGAAAAAAAATTGCTGCTGTTATTGCTATTTTTAAAATCATAAATTACATGACAGTGTATATTATCTAGTGACAGATCTATCTATGGATAATTCACTTACTTGGGACTCTGATTATTTGGTGAACCATGTGTCACTTTTATTTTTATGTCCCTTTTTATATGGCCATTCTCAGAGCAAACAATTTAAAAAAAAAGAAAAGGAAAAAACTGAAAGCCATTAGGTGCTTATCCAAAAGGTTTGTAGAAGCACAGAGACTTCTGAATAAGGCAGGGCACTCAGGAAACATCTTCATTTCTTGGAAAATCCTAACCGTGGAGTTTTGGTCATTTTAATTCTTGTTTCTAATTAATAGTGACATAAAGAAACTGTGAAAACAGTGGTTTTTGAAATGTTATACCTAGTTCTCAGATGCTCAGAATCTATTCCAAAGGAAGTGAACATTTGGAAGGGTGGATATACTCGGAAACAGCACTTCCATATGTGTACTCAACAGAATGAATCATGGTCTCTCAAAGGCCTCAGGCTATCTGTGTACTCCCATCCTGCCATATGTGCAGGGACAAACCCAGCATCCTTATGAACAACCATTCATCAAGGATCTGGCTTTTAACAAGTAGAAATTGTCCCTTTCTTTCCCTTCCTTCCTTCTTTCCTCCCTCCTTCCCTCCCTCCCTCCCTCCCTTTCTTATTTTTGGTATAGATGCCAATAATCACATGATATCCCTTGATGTTTTATTTTGCCACTGATATTGTATAATTATTTACTTTTTGAAATCTTTAAAGAAATTGCAGTCGCTTTCTTTGATATATTAAGGAAAGATAAGTTGAAATTGGAGCAAAAGAATGGGAAGAACTGTGAAAAGTTTTTACTGGCTCTGTAACTAACATTTGTGAAACTTAAGAAACTGAAAAGAGCAGAACAGTCCTTAAAAATAAGTTTATATTAGTGTTGATTCTATTCGGTGGACAGAATTATTTGGGTAAACTCAGGAAAAGGATAACATTGATAAAAATTATTCTTGGTTGTAGTCCAAATAAAAAAGCAAGAGACAAAGCACAACTTTAGAAAGTAACAGTGAGAATATAAAGTGTTTACCTCCCTGTTCCCTCTCTCACCTATCCTTCTCTGTTGTCTCTGAGCTTTGTCTCTGCTTTCTCATTTTGCTTGTCCTTTCTTCCTTCCCTTCCTCCCTCCATCCCTCCTTCCTTCCTCCCTTCCTTTCTTTTCCTTTTATTCCTGCCATATTTCATAAAAGATTTGAAGCAGCTTTTAAAACAAACAAACATGAACTCTGTGTGTGTGTGTGTGTGTGTGTGTGTTTTAACGTAGGTGTGGTAATCATTCAAAGGTGAAAATACCATGAACCAGGAATGAGGTTAGCATATAAAGTGTGCACTATGGTATCTACTGCTTTTACTAGAGAAGGACCACAGATTTGGCTTTGAGATTTCTAGAAGCCAATATGAAGAAAACAGCACTGTTGTTTATAAGGTTCTCAATGTTTCTAGGGCAGGATTTCTCAACTTTGGCATTATTGACATTTTGGCCAGATAATTCTTTGTTGTACTGTCCTGTTGCACTGTAAGATGTTTAGCGGAATTCCTGATTTCTACCCAACAGACGCCAGAAGCACACCTGCCCCCTCATTTTTGACAACCAAAAATGTCTCCAGAAACCACCAAATGGCCCATGGGGGGCAAAACCATCCCCATTGGGACACTGCTTCAGAAAAATGGCAAGCAAATCACAACACTCAGGAAAAGCCCAGCTATTCCAAATACAACTTGGGGTATTTAAATTTCTTGAATATTTTAGCAACTTTACGTGATAGAAGTTCAATACCTTTAAAGATAAAACATTCATGTAGGTCTTAGCTGATTTACTTCATTAGGAAAATCTTTAATTCTACAAATATGATATCTGTTTTTTTAAAACTTATTATTTATTTAGTTTTTAGATTTTGATTTGACTAGCATAAAAATCAATATGAGTTAAGAGCTTATCCTCTTTTTTTCTGGCTTCTCATTCCTGCTCCACTAATTACTAGCTGAATAACCTCTCTGAATTTCATATACAAAACTGCTTAATAATAGCATCTATGTCAGTAGTTGTGAGGATTGTATGAGTTAATACAGGCAAAGAGCTTTTCACAGTGGCTAGATCTTAATAAGTACTCTATGAGATGACAACTCTTATTATTATTGTCATTATTATTTATAAATAATAAAGACCAGAACTTTGTAGAGTAAGGGAATAAATAAGAATAATAAAACTGAAAACGTGAAATGTCCATATTAGTTTTCTATTGCTTTCTCTGTATATTTCCTGAATTGCGTTCTGCTTTGACTTCAAGTGAATGAGATCACATTTCTACCATTCCTGTTCTATAAGTCATGTTTGAGTCAGCAGTCCTTCTTATCACCCCTCATCCTTTTTCACTACTACTGAGACAGATTACAACATGATGTTCTTCTTTCAGATGTGTATAGTGTTATCTAGTGGCTACATTTTTATAAAGAGGTGTGTAACTAGTGCTTTTTTTGGCCCTTACTCTCCCTCCTACTACACTTCCTACGTGTCTCCTTAGAGAGAGCACCTTCCTAATTATTTTATGAGCTTCAGAAATGGCTAATATGTATAATCACTGTCTACTTCTGAATTGCTGATTTTCCCCCCATATCATGTTCTTTCCTTTTCTTTCTTTCTTTCTTTTTTTTTTTAATCAGTGAGGTCTGTTGGCCTCTGCTGATTATTCCGAGGTTTTCACATTGCTAGTTGCTCTGGATTTTTTGAGGTCCATAATGAAGTGGAGAATGTGTCTATTACTCTCTTTTAACATTATAATTTTCCAAGTTGATACCAAAGTGTTTTACTTCAATCTCATTTTTTTTTACAGAATTGAAAATGTATTGCCTATTTCAGTTTTTCCTTACAGCTTTCTCTATCACTTTACCCTTTTCTACCCTGCTAAATAGACGTGAGTGGCTGGGAGTAAAGGGTAGGAGGATCTCAGTGCCGGATTCTGTACTGTCTTCAGAATTGTGTCTCTTCCTCTTTTAACTAATCTTCCTTATGGGCCAAGCTTGTATGATTCTCTACCCTAAAGCATATTACCACCTTATCTCCCCACATTTGCTCAGTTTCTCACACAGAAAGATTTTTTTTGTGGGACACCTTCAACTCATGTTTCTGAACCTCGGGTTTTGGACACATGTTGGGTCCAGACCCTCCTACATATTTATAAAGTGATTTGAACTTTTGGGGAACTGTTTCCAGATTGAAAGATTTTAATTCTGGCAGTAAAATAAGACCTCTGTGGACAGTTACTCAGCAGACTACTAAAGCTGCCTTCATGTTTTGTGCACTAGTTACATTGTCAGAAATACTTGAAAGTTGAAAGCATATTGTTTTTTTAGAATAGTACATGAGGAAAAGCCTGGTGCACATTCCAGGTGAATTCTGAGGGGGGCAATAAGTTGCATATTGCTACGTTAATTCTAAAATACTATTATACACCACCAGCCATGTATGCAGCATAGCCTTGGAGAATTCTGCCCAGGATCCTGGCTAGACTCTTTTCCCTGTCATCCAACAGAGTACATTCCTGACCTTGAAAATGGGACACAGAATGATCCGTGCTTACTCATATATGTGATAAATAGGCTCTTTCTTTTTTCTCCTAATTATGCTGATCTTCTCTACAGTTAGTAAGATATCAGTCTCTTTGAGTTTGAATAGCCTCCTTTCAGTTTTAAAATTCTGTCTCTTCACGATCAACTTATTATTAGACGCAGTCTCTTTAGGTAATTGCTCTGTCTCTCAGCTTCCTCTCTCAAGGTGGCATTTGGGTGTCTGAGGGAGAGAGAGAGAGACCTGATGGGGTCCTTGGATACTCACTGTCCTCTGGATATTCAGGTTTCCATGGCAACCTCCTTAATCTACCTGATTGTTGCTGATTTCCCAGCATTTAAAACTGAGGTCAGCAGCTGAATTTCTCCTGGTTTCTGATTTCACTGCGAAATGGAGCTTGGTGGGGTTTGCAGGCTCCAACAGCCTCACCTCGGCTCTCCCTGTGCTGGGATCTTCCTGAGCTTCTGCTGTGGACTTCATTTGACTCCAACCATAGTTACTCTGTTTCAGGGGCTCTCCCATAGCATACACTTGGAAGACTGTGGGAGCTTGAGGCTTCCATTCCTACCACACAGGACCCAAGAGCATCTTAGGAATGCTTCAATCTGAACTTCCATTTACTTTTCACACTACTCCTTAGCCTCTTTAATGTGGTGCCCACACTTTGGTATAGACATGGACTACAAAACTCCTAAGTGTAAATGACACCAAAGATTTGCTTATTATCTTGTCAATTTACCTAACACATTTTCCTCTCTCTGAGATGTGCTCACTTACCATTCTTTACCTCCCCTGCTTCTGTCACAACTCTTCAGTTTGCCTTTCTCCAATATCTCATCACCATAAAGGATGGCTTCCAGCTTTTTCTTCCTGTCATCATATCCTATCTATAGCCTAGGTCAGCAAGCCCTCTGCTTGGGTGTCACAGGTAGAAAGAGTCTCTTCTCTGAACTATCATTCAGAGAAGCAGTGATAGCATTGTCTTGATGCTATCGCTAGCATAGGATTATAATCCGAGAGCACCAAGCTTAGTTTTTAATATGTAAAGGAGTTTGGAAAAAAAATCTTCGTTTACCACAAAATCTGGATTTTTATGTGTATTTATGAAAAATCTTTGTTTTGAATGTCAATTTCTTTATATTTCTTTTATATCAATCCTAATCTCCCTTTGATCTCATGTATCACTGCCCCATAATAATGCACATGTAATATGTATAAAAGAGATACTAAGAACCTGCTGTATAAAAAAAATTTAATTAAAAAAAATAATGCACATGTACGTGTGTGTATGTGTGTATTTGTACACGCACACGCACACATGTCAGGCAGAAGAATGAATTGGTGGGCAGACCAAGGGGAAGTAAATGTGGTGCATGGAAAAAACAAAGATAAAACACATTGATTTTTTTCAGATTATAATAGTTCTGGTTTTAAAAATTTGCCTTGCATCCCTTAAGAACTTTAGCAAGATCTTAGTTAGCAGCTAGTGTGGTCAGCAGGATTGCTTTCTGCTCCACTGCCATTTCTTTCCCCTTTGCTGGCCTAATCTATTATAATTTACATTATTTTACGTGTCCAGAGCCAACTCTATGCCACTTTTCTGATAGCTCTACCTTCAACTTCCAAATGCTAGAGCACCTGTCTTCTTACAGTTCTAAGCCCTTCTGGTCTCTACTTCCACCATTATTGTATTGCCAGCTCAGCTCCTTAATCCTGTTTATGTATATCCACCTGAGGTGAGTTTTTCTTGTTCTTTTCCTTTCCTGTCCAGCCACTCAATATCCCATTCCATGCCAGGAACCACCATCATTTGATGGAGTCAACCATCCTTTCTTACCTAGAGTTTTTACCTACTGTCAGGAAGTCTTGCACAGTTGAAATCAGCTCTCGTATGAAGGAGATCTTCTTGACACTATCACAAATATAGGGAAAGGTTTTTGACAATCTCTCCAACCAATAAGAGGGACATAGGGGGAGAAGAAATAACTTTTTGCCATTGAGAATGGCCGGAAGTGGATTTGGACATCTCTTCTAATGGTCGGGATTATGTAGGGAGAGTTCATGAGTCACGCATCCTTTTTTACCATTGGAACTCTTATTAAACTATAATATGCCTAATACATGTGGATAGGTTTTGGTAGCTAATTTTGGCAGCTGATGTCCCTGAAACACGATTTGGAACACAATGTCTTAGGGAAATATGCTTATAAATTGACTTATAAACAAGCTTTGGGGATGTAACCTTGTTATAGGCTGAATTGTGTTCCCCCAAAATGAATATGTTGAAGCCCTAACCCTTATGTGATTGAATTTGATAGGGTTTTTAGGAGGCAATTAAGGTTAAATGAGGTCATAAGGGTGGGATTCTAATTCAGGAGGGTTGGTGGCATCCTAAGAAGAAGAAGAGAGAGATCAGGCTCTCTCCATGTGCGCTCACTGAGGAAAGGCCATGTCAGGGCATAGTGAGAAGGCAACCATCTGCAAGCTTGGAAGAGAAATAAACCAGACATTAGATTGGCTGACACCTTTGTCTTGGATTTCTAGCCTCCAGAACTGTAAGAAATAAATTTCTGTTGTTTAAGCCACCCAGTGTATGTATTTTGTTGTGGCAGCTCAAGCTAAGAAAACCTTGTTCATACATTCAGAATTAAATACAATTACTCATTTATGAATAGGTTATATCTACAAAACTTACCACTATTACCACTTAGTTATAAGTTAAATGTACATAAAATATAGGTTAAAGTAGTATTTAGAGAAATGTTTTTTATGTTTAAATACAAGCAAATAAATGAATGATAAATCCCATAGATTCCTAAATAGAACCTGTTTAGGGATAAGCCTAAATTTTGGATGTGGTCAAAACTTCAAGCATCCATTGAGCATCTGTGTGCCTGGCACTAATCAATAACCATATCCTTATTTTTTTTTTTTTACATCTTTATTGGATTATAATTGCTTTACAATGTTGTGTTAGTTTCTGCTTTATAACAAAGTGAATCAGCTATATGTATACATATATCCCTTCCCTCTTGAGCCTCCCTCCCACCTTCCCCATCCCACCCCTATAGGTCATCACAAAGCACTGAGCTGATCTCCCTGTGCTATGCGGCTGCTTCCCACTAGCTATCTGTTTTACATTTGGTAGTGTATATATGTCCATGCCACTCTCTCACTTCTTCCCACCTTCCCCTTCCCCCTCCCCCTGTCCTCAAGTCCATTCTCTACGTCTTCGTCTTTATTTCTGTCCTGCCCCTAGGATCTTCAGAACCATTTTCTTTTTTTTTAGATTCCATATATATGTGTTAGCATACGGTATTTGTTTTTCTCTTTCTGACTTACTGCACTCTGTATGACAGACTTGAGGTCCATCCACCTCACCACAAATAACTCAATTTCGTTTCTTTTTATGGCTGAGTAATATTCCATTGTATATATGTGCCACATCTTCTTTATCCATTCCTCTGTTGATGGACACTTAGGTTGCTTCCATGTCCTGGCTATTGTAAACAGTGCTGCAATGAACATTGTGGTACATGACTCTTTTTGAATTATGGTTTTCTCAGGGTATATGCCCAGTGGTGGGATGGCTGGGTCGTTTGGTAGTTCTATTTTTAGTTTTTTTAAGGAACCTCCATACTGTTCTCCATAGTGGCTGTATCAGTTTACATTCCCACCAACAGTGCAAGAGGGTTCCCTTTTCTCCACACCCTCTCCAGCATTTATTGTTTGTAGATTTTTGATGATGGTCATTCTGACTGGTGTGAAGTGATACCTAATTGTGGTTTTGATTTCCATTTCTCTAATGATTAGTGATGTTGAGCATCCTTTCATGTGTGTTTTGGCAATCAGTATATCTTCTTTGGAGAAATGTCTATTTAGGTCTTCTGCCCATTTTTGGATTGGGTTGTTTGGTTTTTTTTGATATTCAGCTGCATGAGCTGCTTGTTAATTTTGGAGATTAATCCCTTGTCAGTTGCTTCATTTGCAAATATTTTCTCCCATTCTGAGGGGTTTCTTTCATCTTCTTTATGTTTTCCTTTGCTGTACAAAAGCTTTTAAGTTTCATTAGGTCCCATTTGTTTATTTTTGTTTTTATTTCAATTTCTCTAGGAGTGGGTCAAAAAGGATCTTCTTGCTAAGTGTTCTGCCTGTGTTTTCCTCTAAGAGTTTTATGGTGTCTGGCCTTACATTTAGGTCTTTAATTCATTTTGAGGTTTTTTTAGTGTATGGTGTTAGGGAGTGTTGTAATTTCATTCTTTTACATGTAGCTGTCCAGTTTTCCCGGCACCACTTATTGAAGAGGCTGTCTTTTCTCCATTGTATATTCTTGCCTCCTTTATCAAAGATAAGGTGACCATATGTGCGTGGGTTTATCTCTGGGTTTATTTCTATCCTGTTCCATTGATCTATATTTCTGTTTTTGTGCCAGTACCATACTGTCTTGATTACTGTAGCTTTGTAGTATCGTCTGAAGTCTGGGAGCCTGATTCCTCTAGCTCCGTTTTTCTTTCTCAAGATTGCTTTGGCTATTTGGGGTCTTTTGTGTTTCCATACAAATTGTGAAATTTTTTGTTCTAGTTCTGTGAAAAATGCCATTGGTAGTTTGATAGGGAATACACTGAATCTGTAGATTGCTTTGGGTAATATAGTCATTTTCACAGTGTTGATTCTTCCGATCCAAAAACATGGTATATCTCTCCATCTGTTTGTATCATTCTTAATTTCTTTCATCAGTGTCTTATAGTTTTCTGCATACAGGTCTTTTGTCTTCTTAGGTAGGTTTATTCCTAGGTATTTTATTCTTTTTGTTGCAGTGGTAAACGGGAGTGTTTCCTTAATTTCTCTTTCAGATTTTTCATCATTAGTGTGTAGGAATGCAAGAGATTTCTGTGCATGAATTTTGTATCCTGCTACTTTACCATATTCATTGATTAGCTCTAGGAGTTTTCTGGTAGCATCTTTAGGATTCTCTATGTATAGTATCATGTCATCTGCAAACAGTGACAGCTTTACTTCTTTTTCTCCAATTTGGATTCCTTTTATTTCTTTTTCTGACCGGTGTGAGGTGATACCTCACTGCAGTTTTGATTTGCATTTCTCTAATAATTAGTGATGTTGAGCATCATTTTATTTGCCTCTTGGCAATCTGTCTGTCTTCTTTGGAGAAATGTCTATTTAGACCTTACACCCATTTTTTGATTGGGTTGTTTGTTGTTTGTTGTTGTTTTTTTTTTTTTGATATTGAGCTGCATGAGCTGTTTGTATATTTTGGAGATTAATCCCTTGTCCGTCACTTCATTTGCAAATATTTTCTTCCATTCTGAGGACTATCTTTTTGTTTTGTTTATGGTTTACTTTGCTGTGCAAAAGTTTTTAAGGTTTTGATCCCATTTGTTTATTTTTATTTTCATTACTTCTGGGGGTGGATCAAAAAAGATCTTGCTGAAATTTATGTGAAACACTGTTCTGCCTATGTTTTCCTCTAGGAGTATTATAGTGTCTGGCATTACATTTAGGTCATTAATCCATTTTGAGTTTATTTTTGTATATGGTGTTAGGGAGTGTTCTGATTTCATTCTTTTACATGTCACTGTCCAGTTTTCCCAGCACCACTTACTGAAGAGATTGTCTTTTCTCTATTGTATAGTCTTGCCTCCTTTGTCGTAGATTAGGTGACCATAGGTGTGTGGGTTTATCTCTGGGCTTTCTATCCTGTTCCACTGATCTATATTTCTGTTTTGTGCCAGTACCAAACAGTTTTGATGACCATAGCTTTGTAGTATAGCCTGAAGTCAGGGAGCCTGATGCCTCCAGCTCCATTTTTATTTCTCAAGATTGCTTTAGCTATTCAGGGTCTTTTGTGTTTCCATACAAATTGTAAAATTTTTTGTTCCAATTCTGGGGAAAATGCCATTGGTAATTTGATAGGGATTACATTGAATGTGTAGATTGCTTTGAGTAGTTTAGTCATTTTGACAATATTGATTCTTCCAATCCAAGAATATGGTATATCTTTCCATCTGTCTGTGTCATCTTTTATTTCTTTCATCAGTGTCTTATAGTTTACTGAGTACAGGTCTTCTTTCTCCTTAGATAGGTTTATTCCTAGGTATTTTATTCTCTTTGATGTAATGGTAACTGGGATTGTTTCCTTGTTTTCTCTTTCTGATCTTTCATTGTTAGTGTGTAGGAATGCAAGAGATTTTTGTGTATTAATTTTGTATCCTGCAACTTTACCAGATTCATTGATGAGCTCTAGTAGTTTTCTGGTAACATCTTTAGGATTTTCTATGTATAGTATCATGTCATCTGCAAACAGTGACAGTTTTACGTCTTCTTTTCCAATTTGGATTCCTTTTATTTCTTCTTCTTCTCTGTGCCATAGCTAGGACTTCCAAATCTATGTTGAATAATAGTGGTGAGAGTGGATATCCTTGTCTTATTCCTGGTCTTAGAGGAAATGCTTTCAGTTTTTCACTATTGAGAATGTTATTTGCTGTGGGTTTGTTGTATATGGCCTTTATTATGTTGAGGTAGGTTCCCCCTAATCCCACTTTCTGGAGAGTTTTTATCATAAATGGGTGTTGAATTTTGTCAAAAGCTTTTTTTGCATCTGTTGAGATGACCATATTGTTTTTATTCTTCAGTTTGTTAATGTGGTGTATCACATTGATTGATTTGCATATATGGAAGAATCCTTGCATCCCTGCGATAAATCCCACTTGATCGTGGTTTATTATCCTTTTAATGTGTTGTTGGATTCTTGTTGTTGTAATTTGTTGAGGATTTTTACATCTATGTTCATCAGTGATATTGGCCTGTAGTTTTTTTTTTATGATATCTTTGTATGGTTTTGGTATCCAGGTGATGGTGGCCTCGTAGAATGAGGTTGGCAGTGTTCTTTCCTCTGCAATTTTTTTGGAAGAGTGTCAGGAGGATAGGTGTTAACTCTTCTCTAAATGTTTGATAGACTTCTCCTGTGAAGTCATCTGGTTCTGGACTTCTGTTTATTGGAAGTTTTAAAATCATAGTTTCAATTTCAGTACTCGTGATTGGTCTTTTCATATTGTCTATTTCTTCCTGGTTCAGTCTTGGAAGGTTGTACCTTGCTAAGAATTTGTGCGTTTCTTCTAGGTTGTCCATTTTATTGGTGTATAGTTGTTTGTAGTAGTGCCTTATGATGCTTTGTATTTCTGTGATGTCAGTTGTAACTTCTCCGTTTGCATTTCTAATTTTATTGATTTGAGTTCTCTCCCTTCTTTTCTTGATGAGTCTGTCTAACGGTTTATCAATTTTGTTTTTCTTCTCAAAGAACCAGCTTCTAGTTTTCTTTTGGGGTTTATTGATTTGTTTTATGTTTGCTTGCACCCCCAATAATTTTAAATCTGAAGAATGAGGACTTTCTATGGCACCTGTAGCTATGTAATGGTTGAAAATTGGTTTAAAAGTATCCAACACAATGTAAATGTTTTTTATTTTTTAGCTTGAACAACCATTTTCCTGAAGGCTGTATCCTCATGAAGCTCAAATAACTACTTACTTACAGTGGTTTAGTAAAAAAATAAAACTCTCAATTTAGAGGGTAAATGATTAGGTTCTAAGGTTCATTTGATGATTCCTTTACTTTTTAGTTGATAGTGTTGACCATGATGGTGTTGACTATGACATGGGCTGAATGTCCTTAGAAAGTAAGTGTTACTTCAGGAGTATGGTAGAAAGGCATGTGTTGTCAGGGTCAGAGCTCTGTGTGAGGGTCCTCAGACCTGCTGGGTAGCCTCTCTAAGCCACAGTATGTTCGTTCAATAACCACTTCTTAGGCCTCAACTATGTGTTAGGCATTACAAAAATGAGTGTAATAGCTGAAATAGTAGTAGCTAACAGTTGCATATCACGTACTCATTTAATCCTCCCCAACCTCATATGCAGATGGCACTTTAAAAAGCTGGTATTTCATTGGTAAGAGAAAGCACAGAGTTGTTAATTAATTGATTGCCCATTGTCATTCACCTTTTAGTGGTGAAGTCATAATTTCACCTGGACAGTTTAATTCCAGAATCTTCTCTCTTTACCACTTTACTGTTGTTGAGAGAATCTTAATATTCTATTTATTTATTTAGTGTTCTCATTTATTATGTATTTACTCATTGTTCTTAACAGAATTTAAGTTGTTAAGGCTGTCATGAGAAAAAGCATGTGAAAATGCTTAGGAAACTGCTTAGTGCATTGTGAATGAGTTATTATTTATTGTGTTTGTTCCCTGTCATTAGGCCTCTTCAATTTAGTTCTTCTTTTTAAAAAAATTCTGTATTTTGTGTCAGAGTTCCCTTCTTTGAGCCATTTGAGAAGTCTTGATATTTGCACAGTCACAAATTTCTTTATTGCATTTCCCAGTGCTCCAACTGTGTCCTAAAATAAGAGACTTCTACAGCTTGATACTGTTATTTTGTTATATTATGACATATTTATACATTAAAAATATGTAACATATATGACAATTATAAACCACTACTATTGCACTTTTCTTGTCCTTGTTGTAAATGTTCTCTTAATGCGTCCCCAAAAAAAGAGTAAACAGCATTTTATAAAGGTAAATCCAAAATATTGGTTCATGCTTTGTTTTGATAATAATGTTCTCTAGTATAGGAGCAGCCATATATTTTAATGGCCTATCTAATTTTAATAATACTAGTTTGCACTGACTAGCTGCCAAACTGTACTAAATGTTAAGCTTCTACTTTGAAAGTCAAATCTCTCCTTGCAGTTGAGTGTTGAGAATATTTTAAGTGTGAGGACCACACACTCCCTCCATTTAGTTGGAGAACCTGAACTGCGGTTGCTCCTTCCTCCTCACTGACTGCTACTGCTACCTGCCTAATAATTGTTTTTGGCTCCCCGTAAACCTGCAGCCAGAAAGGTATTTGAATTTTCCCCCTCTAGCACTTGCAAATCCGATTTTTATGTATAGCTAAGTGCTCTTAGCTTTCACTCTATCTACTACTGGGGCCTGGTTTCTAGCAAGCCTGTAGCTACGCCAGATCTGGCCTATGTAATGCTGTTTGTAATGAGAAATCTAAACAGGGAACGGCAGTGAGGCATGGCAGGAATGTGTTTCCATTGGAGAAGTCAGTGTAGAGAAAAAGTATAAGCAAAGCCGTGTGCAGAAGGCCTTTTCAGCTGGCCAAGACAGAAGACTAATGTTATTGTACATAGGCTGTTACCGTGCCAGCCCTTCCTCACAAATTTGCTTTCTCTCTCTCTCCCCTCTCCTGAACCTTCCTCCCCCCTCCCTCTTTCATCTACTCCTTCTCCTTCTCTCCCTCTCTCTTCTGCGGGCTCTGCTCACTGTTTGCTCAGGTGGACAGTGACACCATTTGGAATGAGCTGCACTCGTCCGGTGCTGCACGCATGGCTGTTGGCTGTGTCATCGAGCTGGCTTCCAAAGTGGCCTCAGGAGAGCTGAAGGTGAGGTCTGGATTGCATTAAGTGTGGGAAATCCAGAGGAGACGCTGAAACAGAGATGTTGTTGTTTGGGAATTGTGGGGAGTGTGGTGTGGTAATAAAAGGAAAGGGGCGGAGGGAAGAGGGCAAAGAGATGGCCACTAAGGTGTGATAATAACTAGTGTGTAGGTAGGTAGTAGCTGATCGTGCTCCCAGGGCCTTCCTCTCCTTGGGGAAACTCTGCGGTTAGGGCACTCTGGTGTATTTTTAAGAGCATAGAAATGGTGAGTAAAGCTATGGTCCAGGTTAAAAATACCCAGTATATACATACCAGTCATGCCCTCCTGGGATTCTCTTTTGAAGCGACATAAAACATATGATTACTGAGTACTGTGTATAAGCTCAGAATACCACCCAGAGAGAAGGGGTTGGGGGTGGGGAGAAAGGTAAATATCAGATGGGAAGGATTGGGAGGAAGAAGGAAATTGTTGACTAGAAGGGTAATGATCCAGAGTATGTTTTTCCATGAAAGAACTTCAGAAATGAACTACGCTTTATTGTTCTTTTCTTTCTACGGTCTCTTCTTTTCTACATCATGTGAAAAGAACAATGTCCAAACCCCAACGTTTCCCAGTCTAAACAATTTATAAAAGCCAGAGACCTGACAGACGTTGACATTTTATTTGGTATTTTAACAGTGCTATTTAAAGGTATACCATGTGCATCTTGAATGCAGTTGCCCCAATAAACTTTGTTGGTGCTAACATAGCTTTTTAATGCACTGGTTCACACACTTCATAATGAAATCTGGGCAGTGATTGATTTGGTATTTTTAGCAGTTGTGGGGCTTAGGGGAAATATATTGTAACCAACAATATAGGCACTGTGAGTTTTGTTCATCTAAAATAAAATCTAATTAGGATTATTTTTCTTTATGCCTAATGAATTTTTATTCAATTACACCTGACTATTTCACTTGTGATTAAAAATGCAGGGTAGGAATGTGCACTTTACAATGCATTATCTGCCCCAGAAGTCTTTGCTCTAACTCTTTAAGTCAAAACCTACAGAAATAGCATTATGATAAGGTGGGCTATATTTAAAAAAAAAAAAACAAACAAAAAAAAAAATATATATATATATATGCGCCTCATGTTAGGTTGACATGATCAGCATTAGGATATTAATTGCTCATCTCAGGAGATTTCTTAGGCCATTAATGTGGTGCTTAATACTCAGTCTTTACCTTTGATAACGAGCTATTGAAAAGAAGAAAGGAATCAGCCTTATGGAGAGGTTTTGGCTCTCTCTCAGTAGCACTTGAGGAATAATTCTTCTTGTTTGAATATGTCACTTGTAGCACTAGAATCAATTGACATTTTTAAAGAAGTATTTGAGAGTCTTATTTTCAAAAGAATTCAAATGACAGACAGCAGCCAGGCCACAATATTATAATTTTTAAAAGATTATGCTGGCACAGACCCACTTAATAAAAAACAAAAATGATTGTTAGCATTTCACAGTTTCTAATTGTTTTGATTTTGTTGAAGTTTAATCAATAATTCTGAAACCTTCTCAAGTAGAATGCCCACATATTACACTCAAAATCATCATTGCTGTTAACCTCACAGTGCAGAATTGCCAAATGTATGTGTGAAGAGTGTTGAACAAAAACCTGATTATATTTTTTAGGAGGTAGTCATTTAAAATAGCCAACTACAAACAGAGTGTCAACAGTACATAGTATGGACATGCTGACCACCAGCTGTACTAACTAGCATTGGCTGTTTATGTTAAGATCAAGGATTCATACAAATGCTTTTCCTCCCCTTGGTTGAGAAATCAGCAAGTATGATTAAAAAAGAGAAGAATAGGGAAAAAGAGCCAGCATAAAAATCAAGAAACATTGATCCAGGCTCTGCCACTTAAATGCTGTGTCACTTGTGGCAAATCACTTAATATCTCTAGGCCTCAGTATCTCGTTCCACAAAATCAGTAGGGTAGAATTGATAATGTTGAAGGTTGTACCTGGTTTTGACATTCTGAGCTATTTGCAAATGAGACGTGGATCTGGTTATCAGTTATATACACCATGACATACCCAATAGTAGATATTCCACAACTGATTTCACCTTCCTTTGCTGAATATTCCAGGCAGTGTAGCTGGTTTATCTTTCTGATTGTTAGCCCAAAGTAAAAGTCCAAGACAGGCAGGACCATAACAAACGGACTAGTGCTGACAGACCCAGAGACTGAATCCTTTTGTTGCCAATAATTTGATGAGGCCTATGGGAATACCACTGTAGATAGCCAAGAATTGCAGTAGGTAGCCATGTTCAGGGACCTCTAGCTAACCAAAAATGTTACTCAGTGTCTACCTGTTCCAGACTCCAGTATGACTGGGCAGGTACACCTGCTGGCCAGGAGCATTAACACTCATGGCTGTGGAATCACTTCATTCAGATCTAGGAAGAAAATAGGGAAGCTTATCTGAGGACACTGGTAAGTTATCCTCTGATAAGAGATGTGAACAAAGAAAACTTTAGTGTTTTGTTGATCATTTTCTGCATCTACATTCAGTTGTCACATGTTCTACCTCTTTCTCCCAGTAAATCTATAACTTGAAACAACATTGACATATTGAAAGACTGCATTTTGCGAGTCTGCACTCATTTTGCTCGGAAATCAGAGAAGAATTAAGAGCTTTATTTCAAATAGGGTGGGCCTGGATGGGGTGCTGAACTGAGAGGTTCGAGATAGCTGGAGGGAGGTCACCAAACTCGTAGGGGATGGGGACCTAGGAGATAAGAAGGGCGCCCAAACAAGGAAAATGCCAAAGGCAAATTTCATTACCTGGAATTTTTCCTTGATATTGAGCTTGATCATGATTGTTCCCCTGACTTTTGACAGGGTCTGTCCTTTCTTCACCTGCAGATACTAATGGGCTAAAGGAATTAGAGGTATAATCCAGGCACAGGGAGTGGGTCTCATGTTGATGCTTAAACTGAGCGTGTGCAGCAAACTACAGCAGTAAGTGGGTGTATTTTTTGCACAGCATGGACATGCTCAGTGGAGTTCAGTGGAAATTATGGGGACTTCCAAGTTTTCCAGGTTTTTAATAAGATACTTTAAAAAACCCATGCAAGTGGAAATTTCTCAAACCTACAAATACCCAAGTTGGCTATTTCTCAGAATCTAGAACTAGGGAACATAAATATTTTGGAAATGCTGACATGTTTGTTGTATTGGAAACTATAATTGGAAGAATAGTTATCTCAAAATGGTTTTATTGTTCTAAAGGTCATTTAAGGAAGTATGTCTAGAAATAGAAATATCTTTAAAAGATGAGCATTTTTCAAGTTATAAATATTCAATACTTCGTTCAAAAAATGGTGCCAAATATCATGTTGTACACCTTAAAGTATATAATTTTTATTTGTCAGTTATGCCTCAATATATCTGGAAAAAAATGATTCAACAGTTATCCAGTTTTACTGTAAGAATGCCCTTTGATGCTATTTTGGCAATGCTGTAATTTCATAAAAAAGTAAAAATTGCTTTAGTTGTCTGGAAATTTTTGTCAAGAAAATTCCCACCTGATTATCTGAAAAATGTATGGATTTCTTTACTGTTTGAATGGATATTGTGATACCATGTTGCTAATAATACCTGCCATTCATTAAGTATCTACTCTAGGTTGGGCAGTTTACATGTAATTTGTCATTATTCTCACAACGTCCACCAAAAGTAAGTACCACCAATAGGATAGCAGCTCAGAGACATCAAGTAACTTTTTACGATCCTGCACCCAGTTTAATAAATGGCAAAGCCTGTCTAAGTGTCACAATCCTCTCTTCTCTTTCAATACTTGATAAGGAATTTCTTGTAGAGGTAGCACAAATATGTAAGAAAAAAGGGGTTAAAGCTATCTTTTTAAAATAGTCTAGATTCTTTCCTTTTTATTACTCTAAAACATTTAATACAGACAAAAAAATAAGGAGTTACATTAATAACTTACAAATCATAATAATATGGTTGGATGTGAGCCCTTCATCCAACTAAAGAAATAGTACTGTGCTAACACTATTAAAGTTCTTTCAGTACTTATCTCATTCCTATCTTTTGACCCAGGAGTAATTATTAATCTGTTGTAATTTTTAAATTATTCCTTTCCCTTTAATAGTGTTAACCATATGTTGTAGATCTTTATAAAAAATGGAATCTTATTGAGTGTGTTATTCCTCAGATTTCTCTCCCCCAACTTAAAATCATGTTATGAGGATTTATCCTATTTACATAGCTGTGATTTATTTGTTTTCCTTGTACATCATAATTTGTTTATTCATTCTTCTGTTGGACAGTATAGTTGTTTCCAGGTTTTTGCTCTTTTGATCAGTGCTGCTGTGAACACTCTTGAACTATGACATAACTAAGGGTAAAATGGTAAGCTCCTAGGATAGAAACATAATAAATTTCAGAGAGTAATGCAAGGTAGAATTCCAAAGTCATTTTGCCACAATGACATCAGCAAAAATAAAAATTTAAACCTCTGAAAATTCTTCACTCCATGAAATCAGTGACAAAACTGGCAAAATTTATCAGAATTAATTTTTAAAAATCTTTTATTGGAGTATAGTTGCTTTACAATGTTGTGTTAGTTTCTGCTCTACAGCAAAGTGAATCGGCCACACATATACGTGTATCCCCTCTTCCTCGGATTTCCTTCCCATTTAGGTCACCACAGCACTGAGTAGAGTTCCCTGTGCTATACAGTCTGTTCTCATTAGTTATCTATTTTATAAATAGTAGTGTATATATGTCAATCCCAATCTCCCAATCCCTCCCACCTCCCTTCCCCCCTTGGTATCCATATGTTTCTTCTCTATGTCCGTGTCTCTATTTCTGCTTTGCAAATAAGTTCATCTATACCATTTTTCTAGATTCCACATATATGCATTAACATATGATACTTGTTTTTCTGACTTAATTCACTCTGTATGACAGTCTCTAGGTCCATCCACGTCTCTACACATGACCCAATTTCGTTCCTTTTTATGGCTGAGTAATATTCCATTGTATATGTACCACATCTTTATCCATTCCTCTGTTGATGGATATTTAGGTTGCTTCCATATCCTGGCTATTGTAAATATTGCTGTAGTGAACATTGGGGTGCATGTATCTTTTGAATTATGGTTTTCTCAGGGTATATGCCCAGTAGTGGGATTGCTGGGTCGTATGGTAGTTCTATTTTTAGTTTTTTAAGAAACCTCCATACTGTTCTCCATAGTGGCTGTACCAATTTACATTTCCACCAACAGTGCAAGAGGGTTCCCTTTCCTCCACACCCTCTCCAGCATTTATTGTTTGTAGATTTTTTGATGATGGCCATTCTGACGGGTGTGAGATGATACCTCATTGTAGTTTTGATTTGCATTTCTCTAATGATTAATGATGTTGAGCATTCTTTCATGTGTCTGTTGGCCATCTGTATATCTTCTTTGGAGAAATGTCTATTTAGGTCTTCTGCCCATTTTTTAATTGGGTTGTTTGTTTTTTTTTATATGGAGCTGCATGAACTGTTTGTATATTTTGGAGATTTCATCCCTTGTCAGTTGCTTCATTTGCAAATATTTTCTCGCATTCTGAGGATTATCTTTTCCTCTTGTTTATGGTTCCCTTTGCTGTGCAAAAGCTTTTAAGTTTAATTAGGTCCCATTTATTTTTGTTTTTATTTTCATTACTCGAGGCGGTGGGTCAAAAAAGATCTTGCTGTGATTTATGTCAAAGGGTGTTCTGCCTATGTTTTCCTCTAGGAGCTTTATAGTGTCTGGCCTTACATTTAGGTCTTAAATCCATTTTGAGTTTATTTTTGTGTATGGTGTTAGGGAGTGTTCTAATTTCATTCTTTTACATTTAGCTCTCCAGTTTTCCCAGCACCACTTATTGAAGAGATTGTCTTTTCTCCATTGTATATCCTTCCCTCCTTTGTCATAGATTAGGTTACCATAGGTGCGTGGATTTATCTCTGGGCTTTCTATCCTGTTCCATTGATTTATATTTCTTCTTTTGTGCCATCAACCATAGTGTCTTGATGACTGTAGCTTTGCAGTATAGCCTGAAGTCAGGGAGCCTGATTCCTCCAGCTCCATTTTTCTTTCTTAAGATTGCTTTGGCTATTCGGAGTCTTTTGTGTTTCCATACAAATTGTAAAATTTTTTTGTTCTAATTTTGTGAAAAATGCCATTGGTAATTTGATAGGAAAAAAAGAAAATTACAGACCAATATCACTGATGAACATAGACACAAAAATCCTCAACAAAATACTAGCAAACAGAATCCAACAACATATTAAAAAGATCATACATCATGATCAAGTGGGATTTATCCCAGGGATGCAAGTATTGTTCAGTATACGCAAGTCAATCAGCGTGACACACCACACTAACAAATTGAAGAATAAAAACCATATGATCATCTCAATAGATGCAGAAAAAGCTTTTGACAAAATTCAACACCGATTTATGACAAAAGCTCTCCAGAAAGTGGGCATAGAGGGAACCTACCTCAACATAATAAAGGTCGTATGTGACAAACCTGTAGCAAGCATCATTCTCAATGGTGAAAAACTGAAAGCATTTCCTGTAAGATCAGGAACAAGACAAGGATGTCCACTCTCGCCACTCTTATTCAGCATAGTTTTGGAAGTCCTAGTCATGGCAGAGAAGAAAAAGAAATAAAAGGGATCCAAATTGTAAAAGAAGAAGTAAAACTGTCACTGTTTGCAGATGACATGATATTGTACATAGAAAATCATAAAGATGCCCCCACAAAACTAGTAGAGCTCATCAGTGAATTTGGTAAAGTTGCAGGATACAAAATTAACGCACAGAAATCTTTTGCATTCCTATACACTTACAATGAAAAATCAGAAAGAGAAATTAAGGAAACAGTTCCATTTACCATTGCAACAAAAAGAATAAAATACCTAGAAATAAACCTACCTAAAGAGGAAAACAACCTGTACTCAGAAAACTAAAGATACTGATGAAAGAATTCAAAGACAACACAAACAGATGGAGAGATTTGCCATGTTCTTGGATAGGATGAATCAATATTGTGAAAATGGCTACACTACTCAAAGCAATCTACAGATTCAGTGCAATCCCTATCAAATTACCAATGGCATTTTTCGCAGAATTAGAATTAATTATTTTTAAAACCCAGGAAATTAGCCAAAAGCTTGTAACATCTCAGGAAGCATGTATTCAAAAGAAAACTGGCTAAATCTTCATGAGAACAGTGAACATTGTGGTGTTTTAATTCACCCTTTCCAGTTCCCCAATAGTCTTATTCCCAATGAAAACCAGTAATTTAGCAGTCTCCAGACAGGGCAGAATGGGGTTGAAGCTTCTTCAAAGCCTCATTCCCAGAAAATTTTCATTATTTGGCCTGTCTGGTCCTTCAGTACAAGTTTTCAGTTACAAAGTTGTCTTTATTTGGCTGGACTTAGAGTGAAAAGCCTTTTCCTCAGAAGCACTTGTTGAAAAAAATTAAAGGTAATTGGTTAACTTACGGCTGCCTGAAGTGGTGGACAACAGTAGAGAAAACAACAAACTAACTGAAAGCTTCCAGAAAAAACTGGGGAATGAGATGTGCATAAGCGCTATGACAAGCCCTATCAGACTCCTCAGAATCTAGAAGGGCATGTGTCTGATAGGGCTGTGTGCATACTCAGGGCTGTGTTCACACCACAGTCAGGAAAGACTGAAAGGCCCTAAAGTCTCATCTCAAGCTGACTTTGAGGCTCTGCTGATACCAGAAGTAAAGGCCAAGGAAGAGCTGCCAAGGAAGAGCTGTGAGATCTCTGACCCAGTATTGAAAGTGTGTCCAACACACATGGGCAGGGCCCCTTATAAAAGGCTGGGGACTGTTGGTTCCAGGCATTTAAGGAAATCTCTGTCTGATTATTAACTGACCAGCCACTGAATTAAGCAAACAAAGACTTCAGTCCCACACTCAACATAGAATACAGTCTTTATAGAATTAGTTCAGAAGAATCAACAAGCAAAGAAAACAACAATGACAAACCCTAGGGAGTGGTAAAAATCTGATTTCCAGAATTGTCATATTATATTGTTTAAAATACCCAGTTTGCTACATAAAACTATGAGAGATGCAAAGAAGCACATGAATTCACATGAAGAAATAATGAGCATCTGTAAAAGTAACTACATAAATAAATATAATTGATACTAGAATTGTATTTTTTGTTTGTAACTCTTATTCTTCTCAGATTTAAAAGACAACTGCATAAAACAATAACCGTAAATCAGTGTATAAGGATGTAGTTTGTATAACAGTAGCAGCATGAAGTAGGGGATTGGGAATGGAGCTATATAATAGCAAAACAAAGTTTTTGGATACTGTTAAAATGTGGCTCATGTCTGAACTAGATTGTTAAAAGTTAAGATGCTAATTATAATCCGCTGGACAACAGGCAAGAAAATAGGTCAAAAATATGTTAAAAGAAATGACCAGGAAATTAAAATGCTACACTAGAGAATATCTATTTAACTTAAAAGAAGACAGTGTAATGGAGGAGTTGAGGAACAAAAAAAGGTGACATATAGAGAACAAATACCTAAGTCATTGTGCCAATTTCAAACCCCACCAGCAGCACATAAGAATTTCCAGGGCTCTCCACTTCTGTCTGTATTTGGCATTTTCAGATTTTTAAATGTTTGCAAATCTTACATGAAAATATGCTCGGGCTTCCCTGGTGGTGCAGTGGTTGAGAATCTGCCTGCCAGTGCAGGGGACACGGGTTCGAGCCCTGGTCTGGGAAGATCCCACATGCCGCGGAGCAACTAAGCCCTTGAGCCACAACTACTGAGCCTGCGCGTCTGGAGCCTGTGCTCCACATCAAGAGAGGCCGTGACAGTGAGAGGACCGCTCACCGCGATGAAGAATGGCCCCCACTCGCCGCAACTAGAGAAAGCCCTCGCACAGAAACGAAGACCCAACACACCCAAAAATAAATAAATTAATTAAAAAAAAAAAAAAAAAGAAAATATGCTCAATATCACAAATCATCGGGAAAATGCAAATTAAAACCACAGTGAGATGTCACCTCAAACCTGTCAGAATGGCAACAAATAATGAATGTTGGTGAGGATGTGGAGAAGAGGGAACCCACATACACTGTTGGTGGGAATGTAAATTGGTACAGCAACTATGGAAAACAGTATGGAGGTTCCTCAAAAAATTAAAAATAGAACTACCATAGGATCCAGCAGTTCTACTCCTGGGTATATATCCAAAAAAGCAAAAACACTGAATCAAAAAGATACATTGAACCCTATGTTCACAGCAGCATTATTTACAATAGCCAAGATATGGAAATAACCTAAGTGTCCATCAACAGATGAATGGATAAAGAAAATGTGGTATATATAAACAATGGGATATTACTCAGCCATAAAAATGAATGAAATTTTGCCATTTGCACCAATGTGGATGGGGCTGGAGGGTATCATGCTTAGTGAAGTAAGTTAGAGAAAGACAAATACTATATGTTTTCACTTGTTTTTGGAATCTAAAAAAAATCAAACAAGTAAATGTAACAAAACAGAAACAGACTCACAGTTACAGAAAATAAACTAGTGTTTACCAGTGTGGACAGGAGCCAAACCAGGGAAGGAGATTAAGAGGTACAAACTCCTAGGTATAAAAGTATAAGGATATAATGTGCAGCATAGGTATTATCGCCAATATTTTATGATAACTTTATTTATTTTTGTAAATTGGAATATGATTGCTTTACAATATTGTGTTAGTTTCTGCAGTACAGTGAAGTGAATCAGCTATATGTATAACCATATCCCCTCCCTCTTGGACCTCCCTCCCCCCCCCATCCCACCCATCTAAGTCATCACAGAGCACCAAGCTGAGCTCCCTGTGCTATACAGCAGGTTCCCACTAGCTATCTAGTTTACACATGGCAGTGTATTTATGTCAAACCTAATCTCCCAATTCGTCTGACCCTCCCTTTCCCCTCCGAGTCCATACGTCCATTCTCTACATCTGTGCCTGTATTCCTGCCCTGCAAATAGGTTCATCTGTACCGTTTTTCTAGATTCCACATATATGCATTAATATATGATATTTGGTTTTCTCTTTCTGGCTTACTTCACTCTGTGTGACAGACTCTAGGTCCATCCACATCTCCACAAATGACCCAATTTCATTCCTTTTTATGGCTGAGTAATATTCCATTGTATATATGTACCACATCTTCATTATCCATTCATTTGTCGCTGGACATTTAGGTTGTTTCCATGTCCTGGCTATTGTAAATAGTGCTGCAGTGAACATTTGGGTACATATGTCCTTTTGAATTATGGTTTTCTCAGGGTGCGTGTCCAGTAGTGGGATTGCTGGGTCATATGGTACTTCTACTTTTAGATTTTTAAGGAACCTCCATACTGTTCTCCATAGTGACTGTATCAATTTACATTGTCACCAACAGTGCAAAAGGGTTCTCTTTTCTCCACACCCTCTCCAGCATTTATTGTTTGTAGCTTTTTTGATGATGGCCATTCTGACTGGTGTGAGGTGAGACCTCATTGTAGTTTTGATTTGCATTTCTTTAATAATTAGTGCTATTGAGCATCTTTTCATCTGCCTCTTGGCCAACTGTATGTCTTCTTTGGTGAAATGTCTGTTTAGGTCTTCCGCCCATTTTTTAATTGGGTTGTTTATTTTTTTGATATTCAGCTCCATGAGCTGTTTGTATATTTTGGAGATTAATTCTTTCTCCATTGCTTCATTTGCAAATATTTTCACTCATTTTGAGGGTTGTCTTTTCGTCTTGTTTATGGTTTCCTTTGCTGTGCAAAAGCTTTTAAGTTTAATTAGGTCCTATTTGTTTATTTCTGTTTTTATTTTCATTACTGTTGGAGGTGGGTCAAAAAAGAACTCGCTGTGGTTTATGTCAAAGAGTGTTTTTCCTGTGTTTTCCTCTTAAGAGTTTTATGGTGTCTGGTCTTACATTTAGGTCTTTTATCCATTGAGTTTATTTTTGTGTATGGTGTTAGGGAGTGTTCTAATTTCATTCTTTTACATGTTGCTGTCCAGTTTTCCCAGCACCACTTATTGAAGAGGCTGTCTTTTCTCCATTGTAAGTTCTTGCCTCCTTTGTTGTAAATTACATGACCATATGTGTGTGGGTTTATCTCTGGGCTTTCTATCCTGTACCATTGATCTGTATTTCTGTTTTTGTGCCAGTACCATACTGTCTTGATTACTGTAGCTTTATAGTATAGTCTGAAGTCCAGGAGCCTGATTCCTCCAGCTCCGTTTTTCTTTCTCAAGACTGCTTTGGCTCTTCGGGGTCTTTTGTGTTTCCATACAAATTGTAAAATTTTGTGTTCTAATTTCGTGAAGAATGCCATTGGTAGTTAGGTAGGGATTGCATTGAATGTGTAGATTGCTTTGGATAGTATAGTTATTTTCACAATATTGATTCTTCCAATCCCATAACATGGTATATTTTTCCATCTGCTTATGTCATCTTTGATTTCTTTCATCAGTTTTATAGTTTTATGAGTACAAGTCTTTTGCCTCCTTAGGCAGGTTTATTCCTAGGTATTTTATTCTTTTTGTTGCGATGATAAATGGGATTGTTTCCTTAATTTCTCCTTCTGATTTTTTGTTGTTAGTGTATAGAAATGCAAGAGATTTCTGTGCATTTTGTATCCTGCAACTTTACCAAATTCATTGATGAACTCTAGTAGTTTTTTGGTGGCATAGTCAGGATTTTTTATGTATAGTATCATGTCATCTGCAAACAGTGACAGTTTTACTTCTTCTTTTCCAATTTGGATTCCTTTTATTTCTTTTTCTTCTCTGACTGTTGTGGCTAGGACTTCCAAACTATGTTGAATAAGAGTGGCAAGAGTGGACATCTTTGTCTTGTTCCTGATCTTTGAGGAAATGCTTTCAGTTTTTCACCATTGAGAATGATATTTGCTGTGGGTTTGTCATATATGGCCTTTATTATGTTGAGCTAGGTTCCCTCTGTGTGCATTTTCTGGAGAGTTTTTATCATAAATGGGTATTGAATTTTGTCAAAAGCTTTCTCTGCATCTATTGAGATGATCATATGGTTTTTATTCTTCAATTTGTTAGGGTTGTTTATCACGTTGATTGATTTGCATATATTGAAGAATCCTTGCATTCGTAGGATAAATCCCACTTGATCATGATGTATGATCCTTTTAATACATTGTTGGATTCTTTTTGCTAGTATTTTGTTCAGGATTTTTGCATCTATGTTCATTAGTGATATTGGTCTATAATTTTCTTTTCTTGTGATATCTTTGTCAGAGTTTGGTATCAGGGTGATGGTGGCCTTGTACAACAAATTTGGGAGTGTTCCTCCCTCTGCAGTTTTTTAGAAGAGTTTGAGAAGGATAGGTGTTAGCTCTTCTCTAAATGTTTGTTAGAATTCGCCTGTGATGCCATCTGGCCCAGGACTTTTTTTTGTTGGAAGATTTTTAATTACAGTGTCAATTTCATGACTTATGATAAGTCTGCTTTGTTTTCTAATTCTTCCTGGTTCAGTCTTGGAAAATTGTACCTTACCAAGAATTTGTTCATTTCTTCATGGTTGTCTATTTTATTGACATATAGTTGTTTGTAGTAGTCTCTTTTAATCCTTTGTTTTTCTGCAGTGTCAGTTGTGATTTCTCCTTTTTCATTTCTAATTTTATTGATTTCCATCCTCTCCCCCCCCCCTTTTTTTTTTTGGATGAGTCTGGCTAAAGGTTTATCAATTTTGTTTGTCTTCTGAAAGAACCAACTTTTAGTTTTATTGATCTTTGCTGTTTTCTTCATTTCTATTTCTTTTATTTCTGCTCTGATCTTTATGATTTCTTTCTTTCTACTGAGTTTAGGTTTTCTTTGTTCTTCTTTCTCTAGTTTCTTTACATGTAAGGTTAGATTGTTTACTTGAGATTTTTCTTGTTTCTTGAGGTGAGATTCAATTGCTATAAACTTCCCTCTTAGAACTGCTTTTGCTGGGTCTTGATGCTAAGATGAGGACCTCTGGGAGACCTCACTCTGATGCATATTCCCTGGGGTCTGAGGTTCTCTGTTAGTCCAGTAGTTGGGACTCGGACCTCCTACCGCAGGAGATCAGGTTGGACCCCCGGCTTGTGAACCAGGATCCCGCAAGCCACGCAGGGTGGCAGAAAAAAAAGAAGGAGCAGAACAATAACAAAGAGTAAAAAATAAAATAAGATTAGAAAACTAAGAGATATGGTAGAAAAAATTAAAATATGGATGAAACAACAACCAGAAGTTAAAACAGAACCACAATAGCATAAAAGAGAAAAGAAAAAAAAAAAAGCTAGAAAAGGCCTTGGCTGTGGGGGGTGGGGTTTAGGCAGGGACTGGGTTTTGTCTGTGGGCAGGGCCTATGTTTAGGACCCACAGGGCTGGAAAAATCCCTGGGGGCGGGGGCCATGGGGCTTAGGCTCAACACAGCAGGAGGGACCCAGGAGTGCCTCTGGCCTTGGAGGGCGGAGGACCAGGTCCGGGACCCCAGCAGGCTCCCTGGGCCAAAGTGGTCAGGGGAAGTGCTAGGCACGTTTCCCCCCCATCCTCTGATCTGGGAGGGTCCCTCCCCATTGGCCTCTCTTCTTCTTCCCTACCCTCCCTCCTACGCCCCTAGGACCCCTGTGGCTGGAGGGGGCCCCAGAAGGCAGGGGACCAGACCCTCAAGCCCAAGAGGCTTCCCAAGGCCGAGTGGGCTGGGGAAATGCCCAAGGCACTTCCCCTGATCCCTCGGTTCTGGAGGGTCCCCCGCCACTGTCCGTCTCTCCTCTTCTCCCCCCACCTCCCTCTTATGCCCGTAGGATCATTGCGGCCCAGAGGGGGCCTTGGAGGGTTGGGGATCCGGCCTGGGAGCCCAGCAAGCTTCCCGGGGCCGAGTGGGTGGGGGAAACGCCCGCCACGCCTCCCCTGATCTTCCGGTCCTGGAGGGTCCCCCCCAACCGTCTGCCTCTCCTCTTTTTCCTCCCTCCTCCCTCCCACGCGCCTAGGACCCATGAAGCCAGAGGGGGTCCTGGAGATCAGAGGACCGGGCCCGGGAGCCCAGCAGGCTTCCCAGGGCGACTGGGCTGCGGAAATCCTAGGCGCACCGCCCCCTGATCCTGCAAACCTCCACAGGGTCCCTCGAGGTGTGGGAACCCCTCCTCTCTCCCAGCCACCCCTCAGGGGCACCAGTCATGTCCATCCTCCATTTCTCTACCCCCTCACTCCCCCCCACATCCTACCCGGTCGCTCTGGGGTTCCTCCCGTCTCCTTGGGCGTCAAGGTCCCCCACCAGTGTCCGGCAGGTGCCCTAGCTGTGGGAAGACACGAACTCCACATCCTCCCATGCCGCCATCTTGACTCCGCCCCTATGATAACTTTAAATGGAGTATAATCTATAAAATCTTGAATCACTATGTTGTAAACTTGAAACTAATATAGTATTGTGAATCAAATATACTTCAAAAAATAAAAATATTTTAAACATATATTTTTATGTATTTATAAATTTAAAATATATATATTTATAAATTTGAAATAAATAATAACAAATATTTTAAAATAAAATAAATGTTTGCCAACCTTGTAGGTATAAAATGTCACCTTATAATGAACCTCTGTTTTAGATATGGACAAAATAAGATCGTTATATCCTTCTTAAACCTTTTATTAATATTTATGCCTTATCTCAAGTAAAGCCTTTTGTCCTCAGTTATATTTGTATGATATTAATATAGCATTCTTAGTCTTTTTTCTTTCCTAGTATTTGCCTAGTTCATTACTTACCATCCCTTTACTTGCAGAGTTTCTCTTTTCTATATACTAGGTCTGTCTCTTATAAATAGCTTAAGGCTGGATTTTGCTTTCTAATCTGACTGTATATTTTAACTGAGGAGTTGAATTTGTTTCCATTTATTATGGTTGATAGTATACATAAATGTATTTCTATCATAGTTTGTTTTTTCTTTGTCCTACCATTGTGTGCACCCTTTCTTTCACTCACCCCTTGCTTTCTTTTCAATTGAAATGTCTCATTCTATGTTACTTCTAATTTTTAAAACATACACAAATTATTTGTATTATTTTAGTAATTATCATTTAAAAATTTAACCTATTTAAGAAATCTTAAACTTAATTACTTTATTCTCTTCACTAACAACACAGGAACTTTAGGATGTTTTAAAGGCAATTATCCTGTTCTAATTTTATGCTATTATGGTATAGTACTTTAGCTTTATCTCTTTTGTAAAAGTAATATCAGCAGTGAGACATTATTAAACTGTTTATATCATCAGTGTTTCATTATACTTTCCCACATATTTACCATTTTCCTTATTCAACATTTATCTTTGTATCTAAAACTTCCATTTCTTGTTTTCTTTCTTCCAGCACATTTTTAGAAGTTTCTTCAGTGACAGTTTTTCAGTTTTTGTTTATCTATGATATCTTTTTGCCCCCATTCTTGAAAGATAGTTCTGTTAAGTACACAGAGTTGACAGTTTCTCTCAGCACTTTGAAGATCCTCCATGCTTTTCTGGCTTCCAGTTTTGATGTGTAAAATAGCAGTTACCATTCTAATTATTATTTCTTATAGATATTGTGTCTTTTCTCTCTGATTGTTTCTAATGTCTTCTTTCGACTTTGATATTTGTATTTTGCTTCTAATGTCTTCTTTCAACTTTGATATTTGTATTTTGCTTTCCATGTGTCTAATAGTGGATTTTACTGATTCAAAATTGTTTAAAATATATATTAATAAAACTAAAGTTTAATGTAACCCTGTAAGGATACACTGTGATAAGTCACCTGCATCAGACTAAAAGTAACCTTGCTGATTTCAGTCATTAATTATTCATTTATAAAACAAATATATGTAGAGCATATTTTCAGGTGAAAATTTGTACTATGGAGAAAGAACAAAGCATGAAAAAGAATCAGAGCGAGACTGAGGGAGAGGGCTACCTCTGTTAGTTTTTGTTGTCAAGAAGGCCTTAAAGATTGTTAAGGAGAGATTTGAGGTAAATGAAGTAAGGGAAGAATCATATAGAGAAGTGGGAAAGAGTAGTCCAGTCAAGGGAAAAAGCAAATACAGAATCTCTCTTGTAGAGTGGAGTAAATAAGTCTTGACATGTTTAAGGAACTACAAGGAGGCCTGTGTGTCTGGAGTTACCTGCAGAGGGGCTACCAAGAGATGATGTTAGAGAGATAGTCAAGAGCCAGATAATGGGTTGCGTGTGTGCGCACGCACGCACACACACAATTATTTAGCATACATATATATGCATATGTAGATACCATTAAAAACTAAGAGTGTATTTCTAGCTTAGAGAATAAGCTAGATAGTGATAAGGATAGTGATTACAGTTTTAAACTTCTGATTATAGATAAAGAAACTAAATTGCTATTTCAAATACATTTTGCCATCAATTTGGCCTTCCTTAAAATTTTATACTATTTTCTAACCTAAAATTGTACATCAAATAAGGTATGAAATGGAGTATTTGTGTTGAGCCCAATATTGACCAAGGTCCCAAGCTGAGGACAGTGGATGTTAATTATGTATGATAGACACCTCTTGAATGAACTCATTAAAAGATAGTCAAATAGGCCTGCAGTTATCTTACCTAATCCAGTTTATATACCTGAAGACTAGATAAAAGAGATGTGATTGATGGAAGATTCTTTAAAAGGGATTTAAGTATTTTGGCTCTTTTGCTCTGTTCCGTTCTTTGCTTTCCCCAACATAAGCCAAATGGTGAAGGAGTCCAAGGAAACTGCTTATGTCTAAAAATGGAAGGAGTGGCTTTTCAGTCCTTAGCTTGATACATGGTGAGTTACAGAAATTTGTAGGATCATTCTAGACTACTACCAGGGTGGGGCATGAAAGAGTTCACTAGGGGGACTGATGTATGTATCAGGAGTTTGGGAGCTGTATAAAGATAGAAGAATGTCCAAGCTTGTCACCTAGAGAGGGCAAAGTAGAGAGCTGGCTGAAACTGCCATGTGGGTAGGTTGAAGAGAGGAGGGTGAGCAGCTGTAGTGAAACTCACACTGTTGGTAGGGCAAGGACTTTAAGGACTTTTTTTCCTTGTGGACCAGTGGACACTTTGGATGGAAGCCAGGTCTGAATCATCTCGGAAGTATCTCACCAAAGAGGTCTACCTTTCAAGACAAAAGCCCCTCAGAAGAATATGACTGGAGATGTTTGAAAAAGCTGATGAGGGCTTGTAAGGTCAACCAACGAGTGCATTGCCCACATTAGTGAACTTTGCAGACTGGAGGTCGCTGACAGTGTCTCTGAAGAACTTGCGAGTGCTCGCGTTGGAAGAGGGACAACGTTGGATCTGCCATGACAGAGGGCATTTGAGGAATCCATACAGATCTCCAAATTGCACTGCTAATCCAAAGTCTTCATCCTTTTTATTCTTCCCACTTTCCACAGCTGGAAGATCCATAAGCACAGCATGAAGGTAGTAGAGCAAGAAAGGAAAAAATATAAACCGTATGGCCTCCTCCCGCAGCACACATAGATTTTCACCCACTGCTGGTCCCTGATTCTGTGGGTCAGCAGGTCAGTGGGGAAACACTCTCAATTCGATGTGACATTAAAGAGTTTTTTTTTTTTTTTTTTTTTTTTAAAAGGATTTTCTTTTTTATTTATTTATTTATTTGTTTATTATTTTTGTCTGTATTGGGTCTTCGGTTCGTGCGAGGGCTTTCTCCAGTTGCGGCAAGCGGGGGCCACTCTTCATCGCGGTGCGGGGACCGCTCTTCATCGCGGTGCGCGGGCCTTTCTCTATCGCGGCCCCTCCCGTTGCGGGGCACAGGCTCCAGACGCGCAGGCTCAGCAATTGTGGCTCACGGGCCCAGTTGCTCCGTGGCATGTGGGATCTTCCCAGACCAGGGCTCGAACCCGTGTCCCCTGCATTAGCAGGCAGATTCTCAACCACTGCGCCACCAGGGAAGCCCCGACATTAAAGAGTTTAACTAGACTGAACTGGACTTTTTAATATCTAAAGATGAGGTGTTCCTATAGCTGAAAGTGATCTGAAAAGCTTTGGAAGATATCAGATAAAAACTGAAGAAAGCTTAGTACTGGGAGAGAAATAATGCTATTTCCTTTCTATACCATTCCTAATGTAACCCTAATATATGGTGTGTTAGTTTTCTATTGCTGCTGTAACACATTACCACAAATTTATTGGCTTAAGACAATACTAATTTATTATTTTCAGTCCTAGAGGTCAGAAGAACTCTACAGGTCTCACTGCAGCCCTGCTAACACCTTGATTTTAGCTCAGTGAGGCCTGTACACTTCTCCAGCTTAATCAGGTTTTGGCTGAATTCATTTCCATTTGGTTGTGGAGACCATGGGGTCCCCATTTGCTGACTAGCTATCAGCTGGGGGCTGCTGTCAGCTTCTACAGGCCTCTCTCCATTCTTTGCACATAGCCCCTATGTGTCAAAGCCAGCAAGAGGGCCTAGAACCCTTCTCAAGCTGTCATTTTTGTGAACTTTTTCTATCATTGCAACTCTCTCTAACCCTTTAAGAATGCATATAATTTGAAGGACCACCTATATAATGCTGAGTACCTTTTCCATCTCAAAGTCTGTCACAGTAATCATATCTGCAATCATATCTTTTGTCATTGAAGGTAATATTCACAGATTCTGGGAATTAGGAGGTGGACATTTTTGGGTGACTTATGTCTTCCACAGTTACTCAAAATTCAAAGTAGATTCCTTCTTTAATGTTCTCACTGTATATGGCTGTAAGCTATTTAATAATCACTTGAGATTTTTCAAAAATAGATAATTTATTTTTTAATCAATGTATAGTGTACATTGAATTGAGTGTACAGATTTTCAAGCGTATGAGGTCGTTTGACAAATGTCTATACCTGACTACCACCACAAATTATCTGATATTTAAATCACCCCAGAAAGTTTGCTCATGCTCTTTGGTAGTCATTTTCCTGCTTAGGCAGACACTGATCTGATTTTTCTGATAGTCACCTAATTTTTCCTGTTATGGAACTTTATATCCGTGGCAGTATATAGTATGTAGAAATTTCTCTGTGGCTTCTTTCACTTAATATAATGTTTTTGAGATACATCCATTCTATTGCATGCATCATTTAGCTTATTAACTTTTATTGCTTAGCAGTATTCTATTCTTATTTAAATTTTCTTTATTTTCTTTAAGATACAAACAATATAATTTCCCCTTAGTTTAAAAATTAAAGTTTCTACACTCTTAAAAAAACTAGTGATAATTTTAAATGGCAGGAGCTATTAACTCCCATTTTGGTAATTGCTGACTTACCTCATTAAAAGTTAATCTGCTGCCAAATTTGTAAATTAATTTTTTTATTGAGTAATTTTTGAGTAATTTTATTGAGTAATTTTTATAATTTTTATATTAATTTTTTATTGAGTTGATGTACAATTTATAAATTTCAGGTGTACAACATAGTGAGTCACAATTTTTAAATGTTATATTCCATTTATAGTTATTATAAAATATTGGCTATATTCCCTGTGTTGTACTATATATCCTTGTAGCTTATTTATTTTGTACATAGTAGTTTGTACCTCTTAATCCTCTACTCCTATCTTGTCCCTCTCTCCTTCCCTCTCCCCACTGGTAACTGCTAATTTGTCCTCTCTTTCTGTGAGTCTGCTTCTTTTTGTTATATTCACTAGTTGTATTTTTTAGATTTCCCATACAAGTGAAATCTAAACATACAGTGAAAACATACAGTATTTGTCTTTCTCTGTACGACTTATTTCACTTAGCATAATACCCTCCAAGTCCATGTATGTTGCTGCAAATGGAATAATTTCATTTTTTATGTCTGAGTAATATTCCAGTGTGTGTGAGTGTGTGTGTGTGTGTGTGTGTGTATTCCACATTTTCTTTATCCATTCATCTGTTGCTGGACACTAAGGTTGCCTCCATATCTTGGCAATTGTAAATAATGCTGCTATGAACATATGAACATTGGGGTGCATATACTTTTGCATATTAGTGTTTTCATTTTTTCAGATGTATACCCAGGAGTGAAGTTGCTGGGTCATATGGTAGTTCTATTTTTAGGTTTTTGAGAAACTTCCATACCGTTTTCCATAGAGGTTGCACCAATTTATGTTCCCATCAATAGTGTACGAGGCGAGGGTTCCCTTTTCTTCACATCCTCGCCAACATTTCTTATTTGTGATCTTTTTGATGATAGCCATTCTGACAGGTGTGAGGTGATATCTCATTGTAGCTTTAATTTGCATTTCTCTGATGATTAATAAGCAGTATTCTGTTTTATGAATATTATGCAATTTGTTAATTCATTCCAGTTTTGGACTATTATGAATAAAACTGCAATGAAGATATTTTTCAAAGTCTCTCTTTAGGCATATGTTTTTATTTCTCATTGTTCAATGCCTAGGATGGAAATAATTGTTATAGGGTAAGTGTACGTGTAGCTTTATAAGAAAATGATAAACTGTTCTCCAAAGTAATTACTATTTTATCTATAGAATCTGTAGTTTTGTCATCACTCTCATTCCTGAGAGTGGAAATTTGTGCCTTCTTTCCTTTTTTCTGATCAGCATGGCTAGAAGTTTATCAATTTTATTGATTTTCTCAAAGAGCCAGCCTTTGGTTTCATTCATATTCTTTATTTTCTATTTCACTGATTTGACCTTTATTATTTCCTTTTTTCTGCTTACATGGGGTTTTATTTGCTTATCTTCTAGTTTTTTAAGGTGGAAGCTGAGTTCACAGACTTGAGACTTTTCTTTTTTTCCCAATATAGGCATTTAGTGCTAGAAATTCCTTTGTTATTACTTTAATAAAAATTGTATATATTTAAGGTATACTACATGATGATTTGATATACATATGCACAGTGAAATGATTACTACAGTCCATACAGTTAGGCTAATTAACATATTGATTTGGGGTTTGTTTTTTTTTTAATGGTGAGAGCACTTGAAATGTACTTTCTAAGCAAGTTTCCAGTATTCAGAACAGTATTATTAACTATTTTAAATTTCTTTTTAAATACTACTTCAGCTGCATACTATACATTTTGGCATGTTGTGTTTTCATTTTCATTATGTTCAAAATATCTTCTAATTTCCCATTTGACTACTTCTTTGCCATATGAATTATTTGGAAGTGTGTTTCTTAGTGAATGACTCTTTGGGGACTTTTCCAGATATCTTTCTCTAATTGATGTGTGATTTAATTCTACTGGAGCCAGAAAATATACTTTGTATGACTTGAATCATTTTACATTTATTGAGACTCATAACAGTGTAGTTCTCTTTATCTTCCCCTTACCTCTGCATTATTTTATCATATATTTTACTTTTACACATGTTAGATATCTCCACAGTAAATTATCATTATTTTTGCTTTAATAGTTGACAGTTTTTAAACAAATTTAAAGTGTTTGTGTGTGTTTATGTGTATGTGTGTGTGTGAGAGAGAGGGAGAGAAAGGAAGAGAAAGAGAATATGTACATATATGATATAAAGATAACTTATAAAATGTCTTTTATATTTGCCCACATATTTAATATTTCTGGTGTTCTGTATTCATTTGGGCAGATCCAGGCTTCCATCTGGTATCATTTCCTTTCAGGCTGAAGAATTTCCTTCAACATTCCTTGTATTGCAGTTCTACTGGCAACTGATTCACTCATCTTTTGTTTATAAGAAAATGTTTTTCTTTTCCTTTAATCTTTGAATGATAATATCATTTGATATAAAATTCTGTGTTGACAGTTATGTCACACTTTAAAGATATCCTTCTGGTATTTTTTCTCTTTCTTGATAATGAAAAATCAGTTGTCATTCTTATCATTGACCTCTATAATTTAATGATATAATGCATCTTTTTTTCTCTCTGTCTTCAAGACTTATATTTACCTTTGTTTTTTAGTAGTTTTGTGATTACATATAGATTTCTCTGTTCTTATCCTGGATGGAGTTCACTGAGCTTCCTGTATTAGCTGTTTTTAATAAAATTTGGAGAACTTTTAGTTAGTATTTCTTAAAATATTGTATTCTACCACATTCTCTATATCCTCTGTTTCTTAGAGTCCTATTATATGTTTACTTGATCAGTTCACACCATCCCACTGGATATTGAGGGTCTGTTCATTTTCTTCAGTCTTTTTTCCTCCTCTGTATGTCTATTTGGCTAATTTCTCTTGACCTATTTTTAAATTCATTGTCCTTGTCTTCTGTTGTGTCTAAGCTGCCACTAATCCCATTCAAATACTTCTTCATTTCCCATTTAGTTCTTTTTCACAGCTTCTAGATCTCTTTTGAAATTCTCTTCTTTACCATTATATTTCTCTTCATCATCTTTTCCCATAGATGCTTTAATATATCTATCATAATTATTTTAAAATCTTTTTCTAGAAATTCTAATTTATGAGTCGCTTGTGAGTATGTTTCTATTACCTTATTTTTTACTTGATTATAAGTCTTGTTATTTTGCTTCTTTGTATGTCTTGTGATATTTGATTATATGCTAGGCATTGTGTTTAAAATCCAGTAGAGGCTACACAGGGCTCGTTTCTCTGGAGTTTAATTCTTTTAAAAATTTATTTGTGTTCAAAGCTCTTCAGTGGTAAAGAAAAGCATATTTTTTTGGTTTATTCACTGATTTATTTTTACTTTTGCAGGACTGAAGTGTTTTCCACATCCTTTTTCCTTCTAATCAGATGTGGATCTCCAAAACAAATATATTTTTGAGAGGATGTTGAAATTCTCTCCTGTTGCAAATTTTCTCTTCCACACTCATAAGGGACAAATGCAGATGATTAGGATGGGATCATATTGACTTATTTCTCCATTTGGTTTTTCAACATTAATGAAGGAAAGGACAAATATGTTACTGATATACTCTCCCTACATCCACTGAAAATAGCTGTCAAAACATCAGAGAAAGGGAGAAACCTTGGCAGTTAAATGTTTACTCTTGTGGAAAACTGCCTTGTTCTTGACCTTCTCACCTCCTGTTACAAGTGCTCCAACTTTTTCTGAAAGGTCTTAAATTAGCCAACTTTGGACTCATTTATACCTCTGAATAATGACAAACATACAAATAGTTAAAAGCTCTTAGATTAAGTAAAAGGTGAGCCTACCTATTACTCATATTCTTTGCTCAGGAACCAAGACTTGTTGCCTAGTTGGCCTGCCTGTTCCCACTGCACAATTTGCTTCTTTCTAGGCTTTTATTCTGCCTATCTGCTTTTCTGATGGATAATATTTCAATTTCTAGTTTGTAGTTTTAATTGCCTGACCCATGGTAATTGAATCTGCCTATTTCCAGTCTTTCCATCTGGTTCTTGGTTTTGGACTGTCCAGATTTCATTACTTGTATGTGGTTTAGCTCATACTGACTAAAAATTGCTACATATTCCTTCAGACTCTATCTACATCTCTCTCCCCTCTAAACCGTGCTGAGCTCTTCTCCATCCCTGACACTAACTTTATAATTTTAGTCAAAGTCCTGATGATATTTTAAAAATAACTTAGATGGGAAAGAAAGCTTCCTGAAGTAAATTCCAGTCTCACATTTAGCACTTGTTTGCAAGGTTTTTTACTGCTGTATATTCACCTCTATATTTAAAGTATAGAACAAATAATATGTAATGGAAAAAAAATCTTCCAACTAATTTATGTTTGTTTTTTATCTTTAATAATATTAAATTTGATACCTGCTGGTTTATGTATAATGCAGATGTTTCCTTTTTTGTTTCAATCTCTGCAAAAGACATTGTTTGGCTTTTTGATACCAGTGTTCAAATCACACGTATCATACATACTTGGTGAACGTAAGTCTTTTACACCTTTGTAATTTTATATGGCAGTAAATTTCATACACACACACATACACACACACACACACACACATACATATGAACTTACAAAATGAAAAGTCTGGCCAATTGAGTTGGTGTTCTTAGTACATAATGCTATATAATTTAATTTCTTTGCTTGAAATTTTGATTCAGTTGCATAGTTTTGACTGAATTGACCAATTTACTTGTTGGTAGCTATTCTTGTTATAGTGTATGGCCATGGAGAATTAGAATTTAATACAAGAAGAAAATTTACAGTTAGAGGAAGGATAATATGGCCAAAGTTAAAAATTGTCTATGTAAAGAACCTAGACATTTAAATAATAGTTATTAAATGTACATTGCTACTGTAAAACTTTTGAAACTTCATATATATAATTGAATAAATGTATGTATACACCGAAAGATACCAGGAACATTAGATCCGCTGTTGATTGAATGTGAATCTGCTGTAGTAAGATGTGAGTATAATGATAAAAGTGGTATTATCATGGGGCATTTGTTGAGACAGTCTTTGTCCTCCAGTGTTGTCTGTGCTCAGGTCTTGGTCATTACTATTATCTTACTATTATTATACTATCATACTGTTTTAATTACTATTATTATAATGTCATAATATTATTTTGTGCTATTATCTTCTTAGAAGGCTGTGATCATCTGTCTTAAAATTTTTTTTCCTGGTTCTTAAAAACAAACATTCTTTTGCCCTAATTCTATTTTTTTCAGAAATTTTTCATACTGAGGTTCTATTTACATGATGAAAAAAATACCTGGTTTTTTTTGGTTTTTTTTTTGGGCACTGTGGTCCAAAAACCAGTCATGTTTCAAAAAGTTCAGGAAATTGAATTGTTGGGTCTTGTATCAACTGAAACCACTGATTGATAAACTAAACAGATTGCTTTTAGTAGGTTATTATTGCCTTACCAAGACCCACATCCTGATGATTCTCACCCCCCAACAGAAACTTCTTCATAGTGGATCCATTGTTATTATTTTCATACGGGGCTCAACTTAAATTATGTGTAATATAAGCACCATCAAATGCCCTGTCTCCTTTCCACCAGGAGACTGGTTTTTCATGAATGTATTTATTCCTGTCTATAGCCACATCTTTGCCAGGCTCAAGGCTGTAGGCATTATGGGCCACAGATGCCAGGCTTCCTCAGAACTGTTTTCCAGTGCTGTCATCAAGCTCCTTCCTTCAGGGAACAGGGCTGGCAGCTGTGCATATGCTTTGGGGTCTACCATTCAGTTAAACTGCCAATGCTAGGCTCCTGTTTTCCTGGCTCCCTTGAGTTCACTCAAAGAAACAAAATGGTATTCCCATATGTCCATTATTGTTTTCTTGGCAAATCTCCCTACCTCCTTTAACCTCCCAGATTCTAGTATGTAAGAGACAAACTTTCTTTGTCAAACTTCCTTCCCTCAGACGCTGTAGACTATAATAGCATTGATTCTAAAGCAAACTGTCTTTTTAGAAAGTCTTTTTCGAGGCTGAAGTTGACTAGTTTTAAGGACTATAATAGTGTATTCCAAAAATATGCATTCTGGTGAACTGCAGTTAAAGGCAACCCAAAATGATTTACTAATTTGAATGTCAAATTTTAGAGTTGGTTCAGTTATTATTAGGAGGTACCCATTAACTGACAGTTCAGGCATTTTGCAATATAGTGTTTTATCCTCATATTCCTGTTAAATTCCTTCTTTTCAAAAAGAATCACAACACTAGATTTCTAATTTTTATATAGAGAATTAATAATAAAGGTATTATACAGTACTTATTAGAGACTTGTGAAATTAAGCAGAAGTGGATAAAGTGTAGCATTTGTTAGTAATACGTCCCTAGGATGATATAATTTGATCCCCTCTCTCTTTCTGATAAAGACAGACAGGGTATGGCAAACCAACTATTTATGACATTTAATAGACATAATTTTTTTTACTTCTAAATAAGATTTTATTCCAAGAACTTAAAGGTGGGAAGTGGAAATATTCTACTTTCACACTATTGTTGCCATACTATAAATCACGTGGAACTATTTCATCACAGATAATTAGTGTAGCTGAAGAAAAAGACCTCAGAATACACCAAAGATTCACAGTTGCTATTCAGTGGCAACTTTGAATGGGACCTGGTATAATGCATGTTAAACAAATGATGAGCTGTATCATATCCCTGTCAGTCAGCTCAAGATTGCAGGTTATTTAACAGCTCATTAACAACACTGCTGTCCCTGAGCTGGTCCTGAAAAGTGGACTCTGAGCCAATTGTTGCATAAGTTCCTACAAGGTAAACGGAAGTGGGGGAAGCAAGGCAGGGGAGTGATTATCTGTTTTTCCTTTCTCTGCTCTTGAGTTGGTTTCTGATCATCTAAATCCCCACATCCATTACCAGAGAGTGAGAGGCAGGGAAGGTAGTATTAATTCAACTTTCATGTATGACCTTCACCTAAAATTTTAACATTCAGTGATATCAATAAAGATACTGTGAACAGTTTCCATTGAACAATTTTCAGTTTCTTTAGCCTAAAGAAATGGACTCATACAACAATGTTGAGTGTAACCAGCACCATTTTGGATGAGGAAGCAGAGTTGAATCAAGTTCAAATGAACCATCATAGATGACCCACAAGGTGCTAGGGAATTCTGATGGATGCTTTTGCCTTATTTGACTCTATCTAACAGGGGGCAGGGGGTGGGGGATGAGGAATCCTTATAAATGAAGTGCTTACTATAGCAAGATGAGCAGCATTATTTATGTTTTAAATCCCTGTTACAACAGATAGCATTAGCCACCTCCCTCTGCCAAAACAAAAGAACAACAAAAACCAAAACAACAACTGAAAACTGCAAACAGATACAACAGACAACACAAATACTTCAAGTAATGATTTTTTAGTAACAAAGTTTTAGTATAATAGGAGAACTTAAGATCTTCTATCCAATTAAATCTTTTAAAAGCATTATGTCTTTACCATGTTTCTGATTTCGTGATCTTTGTGCAACTTAATATAAAGAACCAGAAGTTTATTACTATACATAATTTTATTAAATGTGTGAAACCAGCTAATGCATGCTTATTTTCATTACTCATTTGATCTGTCATCAGGTAAAAGACTTGAACACTTGGCAGACACATTTATTGAGATGTTAGAAAGGGCACTTTCAAGCAAATTGATTTGTTAGGAGATAAATTATGCTATCCTAGTATTGTCATGTAAATTGCAGATTCTAGCTGCTTTCAGCTCTTCATTTTACTAGAGCCAAATAGCTTATGCTCTGATATATTTGATAACTATAGTTAGGTTTGAATATCAAAGTAGATTAAAATATCTCCACCTATTCTTAAAAAAATCAGCCTACATATAGGTAAAGAAATATTTCTTAAAGTCAGTTTCAAAATTGATAATGCATGAGTATAAATCTGGGATAGCTGGGATTTTGGTTTCCAGTGAAATACTTCAAGCACATAAATCATTGCATATGAATTTCCAATTCAGCAAATGTATTGGAAGTAATAATTCAACCATCACAGAGTTTTTCCATGCTCTGGTTGGTTTTGATACATATTATTTCACTGAGGATTGATACTTTAGTACACTTAGAAATACTTTGGTGGTAATACTTAGGCATTGGGAGGTAATTACTGAGCTCCAAATTAGTAATGCACTTAAAGAGAAATTTTAAAAATAGAATCCCAATCAACTGGTCTGACATGCTCAATTAGTCTTTGGATAGTAGGCAGTTATATTATACATGAGACATTTTTCTCAGCAGGACAAGTTTCTTTGATTTTGTTCCCAAAATAGAGTTACATTTGAAATATTAAGTAAAAATACAATATTTGATCAACTACTTCTAACAAAGAAACACAATCATCTCATCTCTTGTCAGTTTATAAATATCACATAGACTTTCTGTACTCTGCTTTGCAGTTATGCTTTTATAAAGAATGTAAGTCAAAACTAGTAAGTGGCTAACGGGACTCCTGGGTATTACAGGTAGTATTAGTTTAAGCTCTGGTTCATAGCTTAATATCTTTGGAAGTGTATAAATAATCTTTGCTTTTCTCCTTTGGATTGGCTAATTCTGCTATACAACAAGTTATTAACTTTCTACTTCATTCTTATCAGTGGTGATTAGGCCCTCATTTTCCATGATTTCTGAAACCTAAATTACTCTATATAGGTTGGAATTAGTAATGGTTCTTACTATCCATTGAATACCTACTAGGCCATGGGGTTGTCAGAGAAATGAAAATATATATTTCTGCTGTCCATGAGGCCATCTTAATAAATGCAACAAGTAAAATGATCAGATTATTTTGTACTTTGCAAATTTTCAGTTCCCATCAGTTCCATGGGAATGAACTGCGCTATGTAGAGGAATTTGAACTTTGGTCACGCTGAGTAGAAAAAAAAAAAGAACGTTTAAAACGGTTCTAGTGATTTGCTAACTGTCTGCCCTTTACCTGCCTGGGGAAGGTTTCACTATGCATATAAGGAATACACAAATAAGTTTGACATTTTAGGAAATTTGAACAGAAAGTACAGATTACATCTGTTACGAAAATAGACTAGTTTTAAATGATTGGATTCCTTTCCATCTCATTCAAATCCATTTTACATATAGACAGTGTCATCAGTTCCCTTTGCTGGATGTCACATGGCTATCTATGGTGAGCAAATAGTCTCCTGCATATCCCCATAGGATAACACCAGAGAACACATTCTTCTTCTCTTTAACGAAAGAGAAGCATCGGTAACACTCATCTAAACAACAACAAAATAGGGATGTGAGCACACTCAGTATTTGAAATGTTAATTGTTAGTGTTAGTGATGTTCAAACACTGCCAAAGCTCTATGATTAGTCGTGTTCATGACTGAAGAGAATGTAAAACTTGAAAAGACATTTTAAAAATTAGATTCTTAGGATAAAAATTACATCACCATTCAATTGTTATAAATCCACAGAAAAGTAGTTTGGCATGCATTTTCTTAGATTAACTGCTTGGTCTGCATAACTTTGAGTAAAATATAGAGCAAAGAGCTTTTTCATGGAGTAAAGTAGAAAAATATTCACAATTGTATGGAATAATACAGCATTTGTAGGTTTTACTACTATACTCTGAGATGCTCACAAGATAAAAGAGATTAAGAACATCATATACACTCCAAATTTTGAGAAAACAGAATATTTCTTCAAAAAATGAAAATGGCTATCTATATTATTAGCATTAGATGAGAAAATAATAAACCGAGCCCCTGAATCCTGTATTATATACAGGTTTTCTCATAGTTTACTTTGTGAGGCTAGTAGATTATTGAGGTCTTGGAAAATACAGTTTATTATTTAAAAGGCTCATTGAAAATACTGAAAAATATTCACTGAAGATATATGTTCTTTTTTTAATTGGAATATAGTTGATTTACAATGTTGCATTAGTTTCAGGTGTACAAGAAAGCGAATCCGTTATACATATACATATATCCACTTTTATTTTTTTACATTCTTTTCCTGTATAGGTCATTACAGAGTACTGAGTAGAGTTCCCTGTGCTATACAGTAGGTCTTTATTAGTTATCTATTTTATATATAGCAGTGTGTATATATCAATCCCAATCTCCCAGTTTATCCCTCCCCCTTTCCACCCTGGTAACCGTTTTGTTTTCTACATTTGTGACTTTGTTTCTATCTTATAAACAAGTTCATTAGTATCATTTTTTAAATTCAATTCCACATATGAGTGATATATAGTATCTGTCTTTGTCTGACTTACGTCACTCAGTATGTAATCTCTAGGTCCATCCATGTTGCTTCAAATGGCATTATTCTGTTCTTTTTTATGGCTGTGTAATATTCCATTATATATATATGTACCACATCTTCTTTATCCTTTCGTCTGTCACTGGACATTTAGGGTGCCTCCATGTCCTGGCTATTGTAAATAATGCTGCATTGAACATTGGGGTACATGTATTTTTTCGAATTATGGTTTTCTCCAGATATATACCCAAGAGTGGGATTGCTGGATCATATTGTAGTCCTATATTTACTTTTTTAAGGAAACTCCATACTGTTCTCCATAATGGTTGTGCCAATTTACATTCCCACCAACAGTGTAGGAGAGTTCCCTTTTCTCCATACCCTCTCCAGCATTTATTGTTTGCAGATTTTTTGATGATGGCCATTCTGACTGGTGTGAGGTGATACCTCATTGTAGTTTTGATTTGCATTTCTCTAATAATTAAATATTGAGCATCTGTTAATGTGCTTTTTGACCATCTGTATGTCTTCTTTGGAGAAATATCTATTTAGATCTTCTACTCATTTTTTGATTGGGTTGTTTGGTTTTTTTGATATTGAGCTGCATGAGCTGTTTGTATGTTTTGGAGATTAATCCCTTGTTGGTCGCTTTATTTGCAAATATTTTCTCCCATTCTGAGGGTTATCTTTTCGTATTGTTTATGGTTTCCTTTGCTGTGCAAAAGCTTTTAAGTTTAATTACGTCCCATTTGTTTATTATTGTTTTTATTTTAATTACTCTAGGGTGTGGGTCAAAAAAGATCTTGCTGTGATTTATGTGAGTGTTCTGCTTATGTTCTCCTCTAAGAGTTTTATAGTATCTGGTCTTACACTTAGGTCTTTAATCCATTTTGAGTTTATTTCTGTGTATAGTGTTAGAGAGTGTTATAATTTCATTCATTTACATGTAGCTGTCCAGTTTTCCCAGCACCACTTATTGAAGAGACTGTCTTTTCTCCATTATATTCTTGCCTCTTTTGTCATAGATTAAGTGACCATAGGTGCGTGGGTTTCTCTCTGGACATTTTATCCTGTTCCATTGATCTATATTTCTGTTTTTGTGCCAGGACCATACTGTTTTGATGACTGTAGCTTTGTAGTATAATCTGCAGTCAGGGAGCCTGATTTCTCCAGCTCCATTTTTCTTTCTCAAGATTGCTTTGGCTATTTGGGGTCTTTTGTGTTCCATACAAATTGTAGAATTTTTTGTTCTAATTCTGTGAAAAATGCCATTGGTAATTTGATTGGGATTGCATTGAGTCTATAGATTGCTTTGGGTAGTATAGTCATTTGACAATACTGATTCTTTCAATCTAAGATTATGGTGTATCTCGGCATCTGTTGGTGTCCTCTTTGATTTCTTTCATCAGCATCTTATACTTTTCTGAATACAGGTATTTTGCCTCCTTAGGTAGGTTTATTCCTAGGCATTTTATTCTTTTTGATGCAATGGTAAATGGGATTGTTTCCTCAATTTCTTTCTGATCTTTCATTGTCAGTGTATAGGAATACAAGAGATTTCTGTGCATTAATTTTGTATCCTGCAACTTTACCAAATTCATTGATGAGCTCTTAGTAGTTTTCCGGTAGCATCTTTAGGATTTTTCTATGTATAATATCATGTCATCTGCAAACAGTGACAGCTTTACTTCTTTTCCAATTTGGATTCCTTTTATTTCTTTTTCTTCTCTGATTGCCATGACGAGAACTTCCAAAACTATGTTGAATAATAGTGGCGAGAATGGACATCCTTGTCTTGTTGCTGATCCCAGAGGAAGTGCTTTCAGTTTTTCACTGTTGAGAATGATGTTAGCTGTGACTTTTTGTCATGTATGACCTTTGTTTTGACCTTTGTTATGTGCTAGATTCCCTCTGTGCCCACTTTCTGGAGAGTTTTTGTCATAAATGGGTGTTGAATTTTGTCCAAAGCTTTTTCTACATCTGTTGAGATGATCATATGGTTTTTATTCTTCAGTTTGTTAATGTGGTGTATCATATTGATTGATATACGTGTATGGAGGAATCATTGCATTCCTGGGATAAATCCCACTTGATCATGGTGTATGATCCTTTTAATGTGTTGTTGGATTCTGTTTGCTAGTATTTTGTTGAGGAATTTTGCATCTGTGTTCATCAGTGATATTGGCCTGTATTTTTTGTTTGTGTGGTATCTTTGTATGGTTTTGGTATGCAGGTGATGGTGGCCTCATAGAATGAGCTTGGGAGTGTTCCTTCCTCTGCAAATTTTCGGAAGAGTTTCAGAAGGATAGGTGTCAGCTCTTCTTTAAATGTTTGATAGAATTCGCCTGTGAAGCCATCTGATCCTGGACTTTTGTTTGTTGGAAGTTTTTTAATCACAATTTCAATTTCAGTACTTGTGATTGGTATATTCATAGTTGCTGTTTCTTCCTGAAGATATATGTTCTTGAGCTACGGAAAAACCTCGGTCAGGTGGTATCATGTACAACAAATATCTGTGCTGGACAATAAGGCAAAACAAATGGAAAAAATATAGAAAAATACAAAACAAACTCCTTGTCAAGAGACTCAGAATCCAGTGTGAAAATCAAATATTTCCATAAGAATAAAAAAGTCATTTTAAAGCACTTTCCACAATAGTTCATCAAATCAAAGACTCCATTAAGTGTAAAGAACAAAATGTTTTATGTGCTGCTAAGAAGATGTTACAAAGTCTAATAGGCAGCCTCCCATAGAAAGGTGGGATGCAAAAGCTGGAACCTTGAGAGAAGGAAGTACTTGTTGCTGAGGTGAGAACAAAGGACCAGAGGGATAAAAATTAGGATAATATGTATTCACAAATTGTTTTATCTTTATTGACCAGTAGTCACTGTGTAAGTCTACAGGCGCTATGTAAGTCTAGAAGATAAAAAGGTGAGCCAAGTCATAAAGTGGTGACCCCACTGTGGGGAGTAGGGGTGTGGATACTAACCGTATAAATCACATTAATCAAAAATAATGAATCAGATAATCATACTAATGAGTGTATTGTTACAAACTAAGATGAGTTCTCAGAAACAAGGGTTGGCCGATCTCTAAGAGCACTTTATAAAGGAAACTGTTGGTGACCTATGGAGGCTCAGAGACGGTTTTCCTGGAGAAGTGATGTTGGAGTTGAGATGTGCAGATCAGGAGGCATTATCCAGATAAAAGAGAGGGTAGGTAAGTGGAAGATATTCCACACAGATCTAGGAGCATGTGCAAGGGCTTATGGCTAGAGGAAACAAGGCATGCTGGAAGAATCTGAAGGTCAGTGTAGCTGGAGTGGAGAAACCAAAGTGGATGGTGGTATAAGATGAAGAGGTGGCAGAGAGGGAGACCTTCAAGATGGTGGAGGAGTAAGACGTGAAGATCACCTTCCTCCCCACAAATACATTAAAAATACATCTACATGTGGAACAACTCCTACAGAGCACCTACTGAATGCTGGCAGAAGATCTCAGATTTTCCAAAAGGCAAGAAAATCCCCACATACATGGGTAAGGCAAAAGAAAAAAGAAAAAACAGAGTCAAAAGAATAGGGATAGGACCTGCACCTCTGGGAGGGAGCTGTGAAGGAAGAAAAATTTCCACACACTAGGAAGCCCCTTCACTGGCAGAGAAGGGGGGGTGGCTGGGGGGGAAGCTTCAGAGCCACGGAGGAGAGCGCAGCAATAGGGGTGCAGAGGGCAAAGTGGAGAGATTCCTACACAGAAGATTGGTGCCAACCAGCACTCACCAGCCTGAGAGCCTGTCTGTTCACTTGCCAGGGTGAGCAGGGGCTGAGAGCTGAGGCTCGGGCTTTGGAGGTTGGATCCCAGGGAGAGGACTGGCGTTGGCTGCATGAAGACAGCCTGAAGGGGGCTAGTGTGCCACTGCTAGCCGGGACGGAGTCCGGGAAAAAGTCTGGACCTGCATAAGAGGCAAGAGACCATTGTTTTGGGGTGTGCGAGGAGAGGGGATTCCTCCCCTGTCTACCCACAGAAGGCAGAGCACCGCCTAAACGAGCTCCAGAGACCGGAGCAAGCTGTGGCTATCAGCTCAGACACTACAGACGGGCATGAAGTGCTAACGCAGCTGGTGCAGGCATCAAGAAGCCTGTGTGCAAGCACAGGTCACTATCCATGCTCCCCCCACCCTGGGAGCCTGTACAGCCTGCCACTGGCAGGGTCCCATGATCCAGGGACAACTTCCCCAGGAGAACACACGGCGTGCCTCAGGCTGTTGCAACGTCAAGCCAGCCTCTGCCACAGCAGGTTCGCCCTGCATTCTAATTATAAGTGCTGTAACCCGGCATGAGGAGCCAGAGCCCGCTAATCAGCCTCTGCTTTAACTCCATCCTCTCTGGGGGGGAACAGAAGCCTGAGGGCAACCTAAATGCAGAGTTGGGGCCAAATCCAAAGCTGAACCCCGGGAGCTGTGCGAACAAAGAAGAGAAAGGGAAATCTCTCCCAGCAGCCTCAGGAGCAGCGGATTAAATCTCCACAATCAACTTGAGGTACCCTGCATCTGTGGAATACCTGAATAGACAACGAATCCTCCCAAAATTGAAGTGGTGGACTTTGGGAGCAACTGTAGACTTGGAGTTTGCTTTCTGCATCTAATTTGTGTTCTGTTTTATGTTTATTTAGTTTAATATTTAGGGCTTATTATCATTGGTAGATTTGTTTATTGATTTGGTGGCTCTCGTGATTTTTTTTAATATATAGATATATATTTTTTTCCTTTATCTGTTTTTGTGAGTGTGTATGTGTATGCTCCTTTGTATGATTTTGTCTGTATAGCTTTGCTTTTACCATTTGTCCTAGGGTTCTGTCTGTCCATTTTTATCTCTTTTTTGTATATTTTTTAGCACCTGTTATCACTGGTGGATTTGTTTTTTGGTTTCATTGCTCTCTTCTTTCTTTCTTTCTTTTTAAAAATTTTTTAATTACTTTTTATTTTTTTAATACTGTATTTTTTATTTTTTATTTTAATAACTTTATTATATTTTTTTCTTCCTTCCTTCCCTCCCTCCCTCCCTCCTTCCTTTCCTTTTCTTTTCTTTTCTTTTGTTTTTTTCTCCCTTTTCTTCTGAGCCACGTGGCTGACAGGGTCTTGGTGCTCCGGCCGAGTGTCAGGCATGAGCCTCTGAGGTAGGAGAGCCAAGTTCAGAACATTGGATCACCAGAGACCTCCCAGCCCCACATAATATCAGTTGGCAAGAGCTCTCCCAGAGATCTCCATCTCAACGCTAAGACCCAGCTCCACCCAACGACCAGCAAGCTCCAGTGCTGGACACCCCATGACAGACAACTAGCAAAACAGGAACACAACCCCACCCATTAGCAGAGAGGCTGCCTGAAATCATAATAAGGTCACAAACACCCCAAAACACACCACTGGATGCAGTCCTGCCCACCAGAAAGACAAGATACAGCTCACCCACCAGAACACAGGCACCAGTCCCCTCCACCAGGAAGTCTACGCAACCCACTGAACCACCCTTACCCGCTGGGGGCAGACACCAAAAACAACAGAAACTATGAACCTGCAGCCTGTGAAAAGGAGACCCCAAATACAATAAGTTAAGCAAAATGGGAAGACAGAGAAATATGCAGCATATGAAGGAACAAGGTAAAAACCCACCATACCAAACAAATGAAGAGGAAATAGGCAGTCCACCTGAAAAAGAATTTAAAGTAATGATAGTAAAGATGATCCAAGGACCTAGAAGAACTAAAGAGCAAACAAACAATGATGAACCATACAATAAATGAAATTAAAAATTTTCTAGAAGGAATCAATAGCAGAATAACTGATGCAGAAGAACGGATAAGTGACCTGGAAAATAAAATAGTGGAAATAATTACCACAGAGGAGAATAAAGAAAAAAGAATGAAAAGAATTGAGGACAGTCTCAGAGACCTTAGGGACAACATTAAATGCACCAACATTCGAAATAGGGATCCCAGAAGAAGAAGAGAAAAAGAAAGAGTCTGAGAAAATATTTGAAGAGATTATAGTTGAAAACTTCCCTAACATGGGAAAGGAAATAGTCAATCAACTCCAGGAAGGACAGAGAGTCCCATACAGGATAAATCCAAGGAGAAATACTCCAAGACACATATTAATCAAACTATCAAAAATTAAATACAAAGAAAAAATATTAAAAGCAGCAAGGGAAAAGCAACAAATAACATACAAGGGAATCCCCATAAGGTTAGCAGCTGATCTTTCAGCAGAAACTCTGCAAGCCAGAAGGGAGTAGCAGGATATATTTAAAGTGATGAAAGGGAAAAACCTACAGCCAAGATTACTCTACCCAGCAAGGATCTCTTTCAGATTCAACTGGGTAATTAAAACCTTTACAGACAAGCAAAAGTTAAGGGAATTCAGCACCACCAAACCAGCTTTACAACAAATGCTAAAGGAGCTTCTATAGGCAGGAAGCACAAAAGAAGGAAAAGACCTACAAAAACAAACCCAAAACAATTAAGAAAATGGTAATAAGAACATGCATATTGATAATTTCCTTACATGTAAATGGATTACATGCGCCAACCAAAAGACATAGACTGGCTGAATGCATACAAAAACAAGACCCATATGTATGCTGTCTACAAGAGACCCACTTCAGACCTAGAGACACATAAACAGACTGAAAGTGAGGGGATGGAAAAAGATATTCCATGCAAATGGAAATCACAAGAAAGCTGGAGTAGCAATTCTCATATCAGACAAAATAGACTTTTAAATAAAGATTATTACAAGAGACAAAGAAGGATACTACATAATGATCAAGGGATCAATCCAAGAGGAAGATATAACAATTGTAAATATTTATGCACCCAACATAGGAGCACCTCAATACATAAGGCAAATGCTAACAGCCATAAAAGGGAAAATCGACACTAACACAATCATAGTAGGGGAAACACCACTTTCACCAATGGACAAATCATCCAGAATGAAAATAAATAAGGAAACACAAGCTTTAAAGGATACATTAAACAAGATGGACTTAATTGATATTTATAGGACATTCCATCCAAAAACAACGGAATACACTTTCTTCTCAAATGCTCATGGAACATTCTCCAGGGTAGATCATATCCTGAGTCACAAATCAAGCCTTGGTAAATTTAAGAAAATTGAAATCATATCAAATATCTTTTCTAACCACAACACTATGAAACTAGATATCAATTAGAGGAAAAAAAAATCTGTAAAAAATACAAACACATGGAGGCTAAACAATACATTACTAATTAACCAATAGATCACTGAAGAAATCAAGGAGGAAATAAAAAAATACCTAGAAACAAATGACAATGAAAACACGATGACCCAAAACCTATGGGACGCAGCAAAAGCAGTTCTAAGAGGGAAGTTTATACCAATACAATCCCACCTCAAGAAACAAGAAACATCTCAAGTAAACAACCTAACCTTACACTTAAAGCAATTAGAGAAAGAAGAAAAAAAAAAACCCCAAAGTTAGCAGAAGGAAGGAAATCATAAAGATCAGATCAGAAATAAATGAAAAAGAAATGAAGGAAACAATAGCAAAGATCAGTAGAACTAAAAGCTGGTTCTTTGGGAAGATAAACAAAATTGATAAACCACTAGCCAGTCTCATCAAGAAAAAAAGGGAGGAGATTCAATTCAGTAGAATTAGAAATGAAAAAAGAGAAATAAAAATTGACCCTGCAGAAATAAAAAGGATCATGAGAGATTACTACAAGCAACTATATGCCAATAAAATGGACAACCCGGAAGAAATGGACCAATTGTTAGAAAAGCACAACCTTCTGAGACTGAATCATGAAGAAATAGAAAATATAAACAGACCAATCACAAGCACTGAAATTGAGAATGTGATTAAAAATCTTCCAGCAAACAAAAGCCCAGGTCCAGATGGCTTCACAGGCGAATTCTGTCAGACATTTAGAGAAGAGCTAACATGTATCCTTCTCAAACTCTTCCAAAATATAGCAGAGGGAGGAACACTCCCAAACTCATTCTACAAGACCACCATCACCCTGATACCAAAACCAGACAAAGATCTCACAAAAAAAGAAAACTATAGACAAATATCACTGATGAACATAGATGCAAAATCCTCAACAAAATACTAGCAAAGAAAGTCCAACAGCACATTAAAAGGATCATACACCATGATCATGTGGGGTTTATCCCAGGAATGCAAGGATTCTTCAGTATACACAAATCAATCAATGTGATACACCATATTAACAAACTGAAGGATAAAACCATATGGTAATCTCAATAGATGCAGAAAAAGCTTATGACAAAATTCAACACCCATTTATGATAAAAACTATTTAGAAAGTAGGCATAGAGGTAACTTACCTCAACATAATAAAGGCCATATACGACATAAAGGCCATAAACCCACAGCCAACATCGTTCTCAATGGACAAACCCACAGCCAACGTCGTTCTCAGTGGTGAAAAAGTTAAACCATTTCCACTAAGATCAGGAACAAGACAAGGTTGCCCATTCTTACTGCTGTCATTCAACATAGTTTTAGAAGTTTTAGCCACAGCCAAAGGAGAAGGAAAAGAGATAAAAGGAATTCAAATCGGAAAAGAAGAAGTAAAGCTGTCACTGTTTGCAGATGACATGATGCTATACATAGAGAATCCTAAAGATGCTACCAGAACACTACTAGAGCTAATGAATGAATTTGGTAGAGTAGCAGGATAGAAAATTAATGCACAGAAATCTCTTGCATTCCTATACACTAATGGTGAAAAATCTGAAAGAGAAATTAAGGAAACAGTCCCATTTACCATTGCAACAAAAAGAATAAAATACCTAGGAATAAACCTATCTAAGGAGACAGAAGACCTGTATGCAGAAAACTGTAAAACACCGATGACAGAAATTAAAGATGATACAAACAGATGGAGAGATATACCATGTTCTTGGATTGGAAGAATCAACATTGTGAAAATGACTGTGCTACCCAAAGCAATCTACAGATTCAATGCAATCCCTATCAAACTACCAATGGCATTTTTCACAGAACTAGAAAAAATTCCACAATTTTTGTATGGGAACACAAAAGACCCCGAATAGCCAAAGCAATCTTGAGAAAGAAAAACAGAGCTGGAGGAATCAGGCTCCCTGATTTCAGACTATACTACAAAGCTACAGTAATCAAGACAGTATGGTACTGGCACAAAAACAGAAATAGAGATCAATGGACTAGGATAGAAAGCCCAGAGGTAAACCCATGCACCTGTGGTCACCTTATCTTTGATAAAGGAGACAGAAATATACAACGGAGAAAAGACAGCCTCTTCAGTAAGTGGTGCTGGGAAAACTGGACAGCTACGTGTAAAAGAATGAAATTAGAACACTCCCTAACACCATACACAAAAATAAACTCAAAATGGATAAAGACCTAAATGTAAGGCCAGACACTCTAAAACTCTTAGAGGATAACATAGGCAGAACACTCTGACATAAACCACAGCAAAATCTTTTTTGACCCACCTCCTAGAGTAATGGAAATAAAAACAAAAATAAACAAATGGGACTTAATTAAACTTAAAAACTTTTGCACAGCAAAGGAAACCATAAACAAGATGAAAAGACAACCTTCAGAATGGGAGAAAAGATTTTCAAATGAAGGAACTGACAAATGATTAATCTGCAAAGTATATATACAGCTCATGCAGCTCAATATCAAAAGAACAACCAAATCAAAAAATGGGCAGAAGATCTAAATTTACCTTTCTCCAAAGAAGATATACAGATTGCCAACAAACACATGAAAGGATGCTCAACATCACTAATCATTAGAGAAATACAAATCAAAAGTACAATGAGGTATCACCTCACACCGGTCAGAATGGCCATCATCAAAAAATCTACAAGCAATAAATGCTGGAGAGGTTGCGGAGAAAAGGGAACCCTCTTGCACTGTTGGTGGGAATGTAAATTGATACAGTCACTATGGAGAACAGTATGGAGTTTCCTTAAAAAACTAAAAATAGAACTACCATGTGACTCAGCAATCCCACTAGAGGATATATACCCTGAGAAAACCATAATTCAAAATAGTCATGTACCACAATGTTCATTGCAGCCCTATTTACAATAGCCAGGACATGGAAGCAACCTAGGTGTCCATGGACACATGAATGGATAAAGAAGATGTGGCACATATATACAATGGAATATTACTCAGCCATAAAAGGAAACGAAATTGAGTTATTTCTAGTGAGGTGGATGGACCTAGAGTGTGTCATACAGAGTGATGTAAGTCAGAAAGAGAAAAACAAATACCGTATGCTAACTCATATATATGGAATCTAAAAAAACAAACAAAAACTGCTTCTGATGAACCTAGGGGTATGACAGGAATAAAGACACAGATGTAGAGAATGGACTTGAGGACATGGGGAGGGGGAAGTGTAAACTGGGAAGAAGTGAGAGAGTAGCACTGACATATATACACTACCAAATGTAAAATAGGTAGCTAGTGGAAAGCAGCTGCATATCACAGGGAGATCAGCTCGGTGCTTTGTGACCACCTATAGTGGTTGGATAGGAAGTGTTGGCAGGAGATGTAAGAGGGAGGCAATATGGGGATATATGTATATATATAGCTGATTCACTTTGTTATACAGCAGAAACTAACACAACATTGTAAAGCAATTATACTCCAATAAAGATGTTAAAAAATAAATAAATTTAAGAAATGCAAAAAAAAAAAAAAAAGAGGTGTCCAGAGGCCAGATCATTTGTGCAATGTGGTTGGTCTTAAATGCTTGTTCTTAGGTGTCAGAGTGTGTGAGATGGAATCCCAGCACTGTCACTTGCTAGACATGAACCTAAAGCAAGTTCTTTAGTCTTTCTGTGCCTTCATTTGCTCATTTGTGATATAGGAATAATAATATTATCTGCCCTCAGATATTTTTGGATTAAATGAATATCAAATATTGGAGTTTATTATTTTTCATATTATTATTTGCATTATATTATTTTTGTGTTATGTATTATAGCATTATAATATAATACTATTATTTGTCATTTTGTTTTTGTTTATTTTGTTTATATTAAGAGGAAAAATAAATACGTTTTTTTCTGTGGTGGCAGTGATCTAACAGATGAAATAATTAATGATATTGTAGAGAGAAGGGGAAACTATAGGTACTATGTCCTTGAATAGGTAAGAGAAGCAGCACAGGGGAATTAATTGCCCTTAGATAGTACTGGGGACTAGTAAATGGATAGAGTTTATTACGGAAGGATGAGGAAATTTTATTCTAATTGCTTCCATTTTATAAGTGAAATAAGAAGCAAAGTCATCACAAAGGGTAAAGGGTGAGTAGGGGTTAGTGGAGATTTGAAGAAAGAGAAGAGGGTAGAAATACCATACAAAAGGCTTGGAGAGTTAATCGACTAAGGAATATAGTATGATTGCTGGGCATCATGAAGAGCCTACTGAGATTTCCAATCATGAATTTAAAGGAAGCCCAGGCGTGTGGGTTTTATATATGCTTAGGTGCAGGAACAGAGCAGATGCAAGTTGTGTTTAATCAGAGTTAGAATTTTACCAGGGGAGTATGTTGAAGGAAGAAAAGGACAAAGTGACTAAAAGTATGTTGTGGACTGAATATTTGTGTCCCCCAAAATTTATATGTTGAAGCCCTAACTCCCCATGTGACCAAATTTAGAGAAAGGGTCTGTGAGGGAATGATAAAGATTGCATGATTTCATGAGGGTGGGGCCTTAATGCAGTGGGGTTGGTGTTCTTATAAGAAGTGGAAGAGACAGCATAGTTCTCTCTGTGCTTGTATACATGCACTCAGAGAATGGCCTTGAGTGAGGACTCCAGGGACAAAGGAGATGGAAGCCAGGAAGAATGCTCTCGACAGAAACCAAACCCTGCCAAACCTTAATCTCAAATTCCAGCCCCCAGAACTAAGAGAAATAAACTTATGTTGTTTAAGGCACCCAGCCTGTGGTATTTTATTTTGGGAGCCTAGCAGACCAACACACCGGGAGAGTATGTTGGAGGGAAAAAGGGACAAGTTGTCTAAAAGTATATGCAAGGAAGTAAATATAATAATGGACTCTGAAGTCTAAGTCAGATAAGGAGGGAAGGGAACATGGTGTTGGGGATTGAATGATGTACATCAAAAGTTAAGTAAGGTCAGGACTTCCCTGGCAGTCCAGTGGTTCACCTGGTCGGGGAGCTAAGATCCCACATGCCTCGTGGCCAGAAAACCAAAACAGAAAACAGAAGCAATCTTGTAACAAATTCAATAAAGACTTTAAAAATGGTCCACATCAAAAAAAATTTTTTTTTAAAGTTAAGTAACGTCAAAAGATTGGAAGTCCCAGTGCTGCTGAAGCCTCAACTGGAAAATAGGAGAGTAGGAGGGTAGGATATTTGACATTGAGATTTTGGCAGAGGTGTCGTTATTTATTGGTAATGGCAAGGTCTAGGAGTATGGCTGTAAACAGAAGACAGATTTATGGAAGGCAAGGAGTCAGAGAACTAAGAAATGATATTGAATAGATTTTCTGTGTGGTTATTGAAATCGCTAAGAAATTAACTGAGTGATGGAGACAAAGGCAGAAATTCCAAAGGCAAAATATTCAAGGAATGGATACAGATATAAGTACACAGATTTGAGTGACATTTAAAATCAAAATCAACAGGAATTGGTCATGAATTAAAATGAGATAGAAGAACAATAGGGAGAGGGAGCCATTAAGGATAACTCACTGGTCCCTGACTTGAGCTACTGGATGAATCATGGTATCATTGGTAAGTTAGGGAAGGCTGCGAGAAGATCAGGAGTTTGATCTTGGATATTCTGAATTTGAAGTGACCTTGGGATATCCCAGCAAAGATATCAAGGAAGTGGGCTGGTATTTTGGTGCTCAGAGCAGGGTTCATCCTGGAAATAAAAATCTGTGAAGTATCTGATGATGGGTGGTAATTGAATTCCGTGAGAGTTGTGCCATTGCCTACGAAGTGAGTATAGAAAGAGGAGAGGAGAAGCCTAAGACTGGGCCTTGAGTAACTTCAGTATTTAATGAGCAGATTGAGGAGTATGAGCCTTAAAGGAGACTGATTAGGAAGTTGAAAGAGAGATAAAGAAACCAGGAGAGTATGAAGTCACAGAAGCCAAGGGAAGAGAATCTTTTAAAAAGGAAGGTGTAGCCAGTAGTGTTGAAAGCTAATGAGACCAAGTAGCCTGAGAGCATAAAAATCTCATTAGATTTAATGACATGGAGGCTATTGGTGACCTTAGTAAAAGCTTCATTAATGGACTAATGGAGGTGGAAGGTAAGTTAGAGATAGGTGACTGAGGCAGAGGTGAGGAAAAGCCAAAAAGAGAAAGCAGGATAGACCATGTTTTCAAGATTTTTAAAGGCGAAGAAAAGACATGTGGCAGTTAGAAGGGTCAATCAAAGTAAGGATGGAGATGTATATATGTATATGTATAGTGTGGGTGTGTGTATTTGTATTGTCTTAGTTAACATATATATAATTTTATTTTCAAGATGGCAGGAACTTGAGCCTATTTAAATCTTGATGAAATGTATATAATTGGGAATTTTAATATAAATTTAATATGTTAGTGAGGAAAACATAAATGATAGTGGAAAAGTAGGAGGGGATGGTATCCTAACTGCAGGTGATAGATTCTAGGAGGACTAACAACTTCTCTAGTGCAAAAGGAGGGAAAGAGAGATGGACTACCCCAGGACTCAGTCATCTTGTGTTCTATCTTCTTCTGGGTGATCTAATCCTTTTTTACAAGAAAGTGTTGTGGAGGGTTGGTGCTGTGGGTTTCATGGTCTCAAAGCAGCCATGAGAAAGGAGAACACAAGCTCCGTCTTCTGCTGCAGGCAGGTTGGTGAGATGTGAGAGAGGAAATAGCTACCACCTGAGCATATTATGGGAGAAGCAGCCTTGCCAGGTTTCAACTAAGGAGAGGCAGGGGCCCCTCAGAAAAGACTTGGAAAATGTAGGGGAGTTTGCCATTCCTGAGAACACAGTGGAAAGTTTGGGTGGATCATGATAACTAAGAAAATATTTGTTATTGGCAAGAAGATAATTTTCGATCTAAAATCAAGTAGTTGAGCAAAATGGTAGCGGTAACGAAGAAAACTGTAAAGTGAAAGGCAGACCTTTTTGTTCAAGGAATTTGGCCGTAAGAGAAAAGAAGAAGATGGAATTAAATTCTATTTGGCTTTTTGTCTTCTATAATCTAGCTAGTTACCTGTGCGATTTCACTTCCATTTTGTTCCTTAACATGAACTCTATTCAGGTTCATTTTCTGTACATAATACTTTCTAAAATCCTTTTTCTCTGAGCCATGTTTATGCTTTTCCCCCTGCCCAGAATACCATTTAAGTCATTTTTCACCTTTATGAACACAACTCTTCTTGTAAGACCCTTTAAAATTTACCTCTCAAACTTTCTCTTTGTTTTATAGTATTTTTTCACTCTGAAATAATTGACGTTTGTTGTAAAACCATTTGGAAAATACTTGAAATTATAAATTAAATATAATCCACATAATACTGTCGCTCAGATATATCATGCTGTATGTATTATTTTTAACACCAGTACTTGTAAATTGCTAAGTCTTTTCCACTAAATATTTATAACAAAATTTTAATGGCTCTCTAATATTCTGTGGTATAGATGTAGCATATTTCATTTAACCATTCTCCTAATATTAACCAACTTAGATAATTCCCATTTTTCCTATTGTAAATAAAACATTATCTTTTACATAAATACTTGTCTACACAATTAAAACACCTTTAGAGCAAAAATCCTTTAAGTAGATTACTAGTTCAAAGGGTAAATGTTTTATAAAGGCTCTAAATGTATAGAGGTAGATTATTTTCCAGAAAGACTATAATAAATTATCCTCCTGCAGACATCATTTATCAGTATATGGGCACCCCTCCATTGTCAGCATGGAGTATTTTTAAAAGTTTTAATTTCCTAAGTGGAAAAATGGCTTCCCATTGGGATTTTCATCTGCTTGTATTTGATTACTAATTAAGGTGAATATTTTTTCTTATATTTATTGATTACTGGATGTTTTCTTCTTTGTATTGTCTAGTCATGCCCTTTAACACACAAAACATAGTATTTTTAATTGAATTATAAAAGATCATTAGTATTGCTAATCTAATTGTAAAATTTTGTTACATGCTAATTATCTTGCCTTGTATTATACTGGTTGTTATTTTCACCCTAACTACTGTTTTCGCAGTAAAATACATCACACATATCTAATCTTTACAGAATTCTCCATTCTCGGAAGTCATGTAGCACTCTAGAGTTTCACTCCACAATCTTAAAATTGCACTCTCTACTGTCTTGTGTTGTTCATTAATAGTTTCTTTTGTATTAATCTTTTATAGCCACAGAGATAGTAACTTGCTTAAGAACAAGAATAGGGAATATGTTTATCATTATTCCTAGATTTGTAATTGGTATTGTGTTATTGACTTCTAATTTGCTTCTGGGATTATCATTATGTATAGACCCATCAAAATATATAGCAAATTAACTCATTGTGTGTTAATTACCATTATGTTCTAGAAAAATTTATGTACATTTACAGCCGTTGGGAATAGGTTATTTTTCTTGAGACTATCTTTATGCTTGTAGTAAGATTTGGGAAAAAATATCCCTGGGGTATATTAAAATTATTTCAAAAGTTTTAGGATTGTATATTAAAGAAACATTCTGTCGTGAGCATGTTACTTGTATCATAGTTAAGTGAAAGGTGGTGTGAGCCATCTGATAAATGATTTCTTTTTTCACGTCAAGCAGCCCAGCTTTTCTGAGCATGCTGGCTTTGCAAGGATTTATAGTTCCCTGCCTTCATGCTGGAGTTACTTCAGCTTTCCGTGATGCATTCCAACTAATCTGGAGGTTAAGGCATTCCTTGATCATGGATAGATCTGATTGCTACTCAGCCCTGGAATTCTTTATAAAATTCCAGAACGTGGGCTAGAAATTGACTTAGGGAATCCAATAAAGTTGCAAGTCTTGGCAGTCATCCAAGCTAAATTTATAGACTGGAAGAAATATGGGCTTTCCATTGTTCTCTTTTTCACCTTTCTGGGGTTTCTTTTGTGTGTATGTGAGTGTGTGAGTGTAAATTTATCATTTTGCTGACGTTGGAGTGGAAATAATCATTGAGGAAATCCAGCTAAAGAATTTTCACTTTGGATCCTCCATGGTCTTTCCGAACTTTGACCCAAACCTGCACCAAGAGTGAATTTGTTCTCCCTCTCTAGGATGCTGGTGTCATAAAATAAGAAGTTGTTCTTGAAAATGAATCATGCTAGTATAACAGCTGATGTACACATTTGCCAGCTAGGTACAACTCCCAAATCCCCGTTCTTCCCCTGGCTCTGTGGGAGCCTTCTTTTTGAGACATGATCTGAGAAAATGTGATCATACGTATTGTTTCTGTTCATTCTGTGAAATGGTAACGGGGGCAAGAAAACAAGCTCTGAAGCTTCTTACAGATTTCAGTCTTTTTGTGTGTGCCTGATGCTCTGTCGTACGTGGAGATCCAAGCAATCCTCTCCTATCTGATCAATGAAAATCTGTCTTGTTCTTACAGAATGGATTTGCTGTTGTGAGGCCCCCAGGCCATCACGCTGAAGAATCCACAGCCATGTAAGTACCAGGGACTGTTGCCCATCTCCAAGCGCCACGGTTCCTGGCGGTCACCTGCCCCGTGCATGTCTCTGAAGCCTCTAATTGTTAGCAGATGGACTGAGAAATCTTGCGAGGTACTCCCAGAAGCAGATTTATGGCTTCAGAGATCATATAGCATTTTAAAAAATGCTCTGAACATTATTTATAATGGTTTTCCTGGCTGATTTGCTTTCTTATTTCTCTGTTCTTCTCTATTCCGCAGGGGGTTCTGCTTTTTTAATTCAGTTGCAATTACCGCCAAATACTTGAGAGACCAACTAAATATAAGCAAGATATTGATTGTAGATCTGGTATGTATTCCTGGCCAGAGCTGCATTTTCAGTGACTCTAGATAAAAGGGAGTGAATTTGTATTTCTCTGTTAGGTTGCCTTGCTTTTCGCACTTGCAAACAACTGAAGGGTGTGTTTCCTTTGAATGTGGAAACTCATTAAATTCAGGATTGCAGTTCTGAAACCATAAACATTCACGTTTCACTTTCATGGTGTTAACTGCAATTTAATGAGAAGAAGGCGCAGATCAGGGCAACTTTTATGATGCTTAAATGAATTGATACTTCCACAGTTAAAATAACCCAACAGAACCTGAATTTACTTTTCCCTGCAGAATATAGACTTTAAATAGTCAGAAGTGCTGGAAAGAATGCTGTTGCTTTGGTAACCAATTGGCCACTTCCCCTGGTTAGCAATCATGTTGCTTGTTGTGCAACAGTGGTATTATTAAAACAAGTCAGCATGTCATTTTTTTCTGAAAAGATCTCAGATCATGTATGCCAGTTTGGGATGACTCCCGGCAGGAACCCTGAGTGATTAAAAGTCAGAGGCATTAGATTAGTCTTGCATTTTAACATGATGCATTCTTACACAATAGAGTTATAATTTGTTTAACAAATGGTTTGTTTAAATGCAGATGACACTTGGCAGGTTGTCTATAGTATATTTGTGAATAATGAGCTGGAGATCTGCCCCATACAAAAGGACCAACCCAGGAAAGGGCGAAAGAGAGCTGACTGGTGATTTATGAGCCCCGTTTTCGGTTTGCCTCCAGTTCACGAGGAGGTGTAATAGGTTGCCTGACAAAGCATAGACAGGAAATGAACCCTGGCATCCAAAGCTAACCTGCTACATCTGCACTTAATTAATTTTTGCAGGTGATAAAAGATTTAAAGGCAAAATATGTTAAAAGTTTTTTTTGAAGTGCAAGGCTTAATAGTCTAAATCTTGTTCATATCTGCACTCATAATTAAATCTTATTGGGAAGTCGTGGCCTCCCTGTCCCGCCCTCCGATTCAGTTAAGCAGGCACACCAAAGGGTTGAGAGAGCACAAACCAAGCCATGTGAAGAAATACTTAGTCAAGTTAAAATGAAGATAAAAGGAATGAAAGACTGATAACCATTTGTACTGTTTGGTAGGAATGGTTATTTTCCACATCCTGCAGTGTAGCCTTTCTGCAAGTTCTTTGGTGCTGAGAGTATTGAAACCCAACTTCCCATGTATTTTCCAAACATGCTTAAATTTCAGTATAGGTCATAGTTCAACATTAAAGAAATGTGTTGAAGGCCTAGATATACTACAGCAACAAGGTCTTAAAATTTTACAAAAATGAGGACATCAGTACCTATTTTCCCATGTATGTACAAAATGACGTTTTAAATAATTAATAATCATTGGCTTGCATGATTTATAAGATGGTAAATTTAAAAAATAATTTAGTATGTTCCTAGAACTCTTAAGTTTTGCTCGAAAGATAAGCGAAAAACCTGAAGAAAGGGTAGCAGATGAAGACCAAGGATTGTGGGAAAATTTTTCTATGCTTTCTAAATTTGTCACAATTATTCAGGAAGGAGATTGTTAAGCTGTCACCCTATCCTTAAGAATTTTTTAGTATTACTTTCTGAGGAATCTCCTCTTCTATGAAGATAAAAACTGTTAAGAGGCTCTTTGAAAGCACATTTGTGACATCCAAACTCTAAAGCAGTGAATTGTACAAGAGACTTGAAGGCTAAAATGCCTGGCTTGTGATAGATGAATATTTTGTACCTCAGAGGATTTGTGTGTAAGGTTTTGTTTTTGTACATGAATGTAAGAATAAAAGATTGTTGGATGTAATTTGATATGATTTATAAATTAAGTTGCTTGGTAGCTATAAGGAGTGTCCTGTAAGCTTACTGGCCTTTATTATGAATTTGCTCCATTATCCCACGTAAAGGATACTGATTTCCCAACAGGCTATAGTAAAAGAGAAGTTTTTGTTTTATATTCTCTAAACATATGAAGTTCTCTCCAAAGGGTTGCCTCTGAGATCACCACCAGCCCGCATATTCTTACTTTCAAGTCTTCCAAATTCTGCAGCTGCAGGGATACTTTGAGGAAATTCCCCTGTTTCTTCCAGCTGCCGAGAAGGAAGTTTTAAAGTGCCACGTGGCGCTGAGACATCCGTTCTCCCTGGCTGACAGGTCTGTTCTGCAAGTTAGCAGAGGAAAAGTGAAGGTTCTTCAGTGGCAAAAGAACTTCATTCCTGCATATACAAAGTCACTAACTTTAGCTAAATGGTATGAACCAGCTCCATCAATTCCTGGGCCAACAGAAGGCAGAGCTACTCCATTGTTTCAGCAGCTAGATTCCACATTTTTTAGATGCCTAGTAACAGAGAGCTCTAATTCAGCCCCTATTTGAGGCCACAGCCAAATATCAGAGGCGTTGAGTATTGTAGGCAGGAATGATTCTAGTTGATCTGTGGAGCTTATTCATTCCAGTTCTCCTTCTGGGGAAGAGTCCAAAGATATGCAGATTGGTGAGGAGAGAGAGCAGGTGCACTTGCTTTTCAGCTTGCAAGAGACTGGCCGTTGTGTTCAGGGCGTGAACCTGTCCTAGAAGTAGGATTTGCCTGAATGACTCAGGTAGCTTTTATGTAATGTGACTTTCAGTTGAAAATAATATGTTTTAGGGTATTTTCATTAAAAAAAAAAAAAAGACACTTCAAATGTCCATAGATTTTAGGCAATTCCATTTTTGGTCAAGCATCAAACTTGACCAGAGGATTGTCGCAAGTGCCAGTACTAAATAATTATAAGTGATAACGTTAGTTGATAGAATATATAATTTATTCAGAGCTATTTTAACATTGTAGTGAAAACATGTTGGCTCTAAATCCTTGTATAGAATAAATTTTCACAGTATATCTTTAACCAGTAAAATAGCGAAATGATTTTTCAGTATTTCCCAGCAAATCTTAGATACAAGATCTATTTTGAGGCTGTTCATGATTTGGTTCATTTCCTTACTATAGTAAGTCCTCATAATCACCAATAATTGTCTTATATTGATCTAGTATATATTTGTTGCTATGGAGAAAAAAATCCTCAGATCATATCTGACCAGTAAGTAGTTTGTATTTATATTTTCAGAGAAACTGGAAAAATACTCTCAAGATTATAAGTTGTTGCCCAAAACAAAAGGCACATTTGGACTTACCTTTGTCTCTAAATGCTTTGTGAATATAAATATGGAATCAAGAATTATCCAAGTATTTTTAGAATGGGTTTGTGAAGTTTAATGAATAATGTCTGTCGAAACCTTATTGTGCTATGGGCAAGAGTATATTTCTTATTCTGAAATTTATGTAACAATAAGCACCCAACACATTTTTGAAGAACATATTATTTTATATCTAAGACAAATTATTTCTTATTTGACCTTCTCAGATAAACCTTTACAACATCAAGGCAATATTTTTCTGGTTTTCAAACTGTGGATGTATCTAGGCCCAGAGCAAAATTTTTCTTACAACGCTGACTAAAAATTCTATCCTGTAGTAGAAATGCAAACATTCTATCATTGTTATTTTTCAAAATATTTTGTTTGTCCATCCTCTAGGTATCCAGTAGCAAATTCAAGACATTGTGGGTTAAGTTGTATCATTTTTGTTCTCATAAAGGAAAAGTTTTGCTATTTCCTCCTTCCTTTCCTTTGAACATTCAGAAATCCAGGAATTAATATATATATTTTTCAGTAAGCTATTTTTTTTCCTGATGTGTGTATGCCTTTAGTCAGGACAAGTTTCTGGAAAGATGCCTTTCTTTCCAAATATGTTATGATTCCTTAATTGATTTTGGAAATGTGTACTATGTAAAAGGGGGGAGGATTAGTGTATGTCTACACTGTGGATAGCAAACTCACTGCAGGCTTTTAGAACCTACCAAAAGGAGGTTTTGGTGGTGTCTACTGAGGGAGTTCTGGGCTGGAGGTTGAAGTGGAGACAAGTTATATAAACCTCAATAAGGAGCAATAATGACCACCAGTCTCACTTCATAGGTTTGCTAAGAAGATCAAAGAGATAATGAATGTAAGTGTAAGTTAACAGCATAATGGTTATGAGTTTGGCCTTTGGAGTGAGAAGTGGATTCAAGACCCTGTCTTGAAAAATAACTGAAGCTCTCCAAGTCTCATTCTACTTACCTTTTAAATCAGCGATAATATCATATACCTCATATAAATGTTAAATAACCTATGCAAGATATTTAATATGGTACCTGACTCAAAAATTGTAGGAATCATTATTGAAAATAGTGTGATTCTTACTGATATAAAATAAAGTATAATGTAAGTAAGTAGTTACAAGTGACCAATACTTTTTTATAACAGAACCTGAAACTATAAATGTTACACATCTAGCAGTAATATTATATTAAATACAAATATATAGGTTTTTCACTTTTATGAGTCATTTATTTTATCTTGTTCAGAAGCTATTAGGAACCATATTAACTGAGACTCTTAACACTTGGGGTCTTTTAGTAAGGACGTTTTTAAAAATGCTATTGGTTTTATTTTTCCTATATCTTTTATCAATTCCGGCATGTTTATATCATAAAACAATTAGAAAAAAAGAACTATTAAGTTTTGAATCATTATCAAATACAAATGTCCTAAGAATTTTTTTTCTTTAATTTTAATGAAACAGGCCCTTTTTTTTTCCTGTGGTAAGGCGGAGTGGTGTGGAGAAAGAAAATATAGGAAGAAGGAGGCTGGGAAGAGAGCCATAATATAATATTAAAATTAGGCAAATTGGACAAGATTGCATAAAGGCTCATGCCATCTTTCTGCTTTCACCCAAATGATTTAATAGCTAATGAGCTCACGCTCCTGTGTCTTTGACTCTTGCCTTCACGATTTTACCAAAATAAAGTATGAAGTCCTTTTTGCATCTGGCATCTCTTTTGAAGTCATTCTAACTGCTGAGGGACTGCTAACTGAATTGAACGCTTCAAGAAAGCCAATTTACTCAGCTGGTTGCAAAGCCTTTGACCTTAATGGTGGGACTTGGCAAATCAATGCGTACACGTATGTTTAGTGTTCTGTCAAGAATTGCGAAAATGCTCTGTAAGCCATAGATCCTTCTGCAAAATACTAGTTTGTAGTTTAAACATTAGTCTTTCTTCAGAGGCCAATGAGGCTAGTTAATTAAGCCTAAGGGGTTATGAACTGTTGGCAGTTAATAAGTCATAAAATTCCTCCATAAAACAGGATGCGAGATTCCATCACTGAAGCAAAGAGTACAAAGGGCCGGTGTATAAATATCTAATTGTACCAAAGGACTGGGCTTTCTCAATGACTGCTCATCTGGAGTCTCCAGGGCATGTTTGCTGTGGTTTCCTGATTTTTAGAAGCCAGTTTAAAAAATGAGTGCATTAAAGGGTAATTTGCCTGAAAGTTCAGGAAGTAAAGGGGGTGGTGTGGAAGCAAGCTGAACAGGAGAAAGAAAGAGGGACATACAAGACAGAAAATGAGAAGGAGGGTGGGGTAGAAAGACAGGGAACTAGAAATTAGAAAAGTTGTCTCCACACAGAGTGAGACGCAACTGTATTTGTCATCTGTTTTTTTTTTTTTTTTTTCCCTGTAGGATGTTCACCATGGAAATGGTACACAGCAGGCCTTTTATGCTGACCCCAGCATCCTGTATATTTCACTCCATCGCTATGATGAAGGGAACTTTTTCCCTGGCAGTGGAGCCCCAAATGAGGTTCGGTTTATTTCTTTAGAGCCCCACTTTTATTTGTATCTTTCAGGTAATTGCATTGCATGATTACCCCTAATTTTCTTGTCCTTTGCTGGTGTTTTAAATTACACGAGATTACTGAATTGTCCCACGGGACCAAGAACCAGTGCAGAACAAGTGCATAACCCAGAGCACTGGTTGTCAAGCAAAGTTGGGCTGATTTGACATGTTGTTTGATGTTTATTTCAAGAGCTCACATGTGTTTGTTTTCCTCTCTTCTTGCTTCTTCCCTGTGCTCTTCTCTACCCACTGTGGTGTGGTTTTTCTCTTCCTAGGTTGGAACAGGCCTTGGAGAAGGATACAATATAAATATTGCCTGGACAGGTGGCCTTGATCCCCCCATGGGAGATACTGAGTACCTTGAAGCGTTCAGGTTGGTACTTCTTTCTCTGAAAGTGGAAAATTAGAAAACAAATGAAACAACACCAAATGTAAAAGAGAAACGTAAATTTCTAACTAAGGTAAAGTAGCTAAAGGAGTCATTCTATTAAAGCTCCAAAAAATGTTTGGTTTGAGGGACCTGAATATTGCTACAAAGCCACTTAAGGAGTATGTGTACCAAAAAAAGGTACATCAAGACCTAGTTGTAGTTATATAGGTATGTTCGCCAATGGCCAGGCATGTTCCCCTCCTTCTGCAAAAAAAAAAAAAGGGGAAAAAAAGGTTTTATTATTAAGTATTCTGGAAAATTCTCCCTATTATGACATATGATGTGATTTATAATGGACATTAGCGTATTAACCGCTCTGGGAATTCCTTCACTACCTATTTAACTTTTTTGAACAGACATTTCGCAAACTTCACTGGACTAAAGAATTTTTTGCACATATTTTTACATTTAGCACCACTTGGCATTCTTAGTTCCAAGGAACATTGGCCTAGGCAATCTCATTTCATGGTTAAGTAAATGGCTTTTCCCTCTTGTAATATGTGTATTTTCCCTCTCACATTAAAACACCAACTGATTAATTGGTTGTTGCCAGTTTCTTTAGAAAATGTAGGCAGTAATTAAAGTGTATATTAATATATACGCATTGCTACTTTTTTTCTCAAGAGCTTTAAAAATTAGTTGAAACAAGAAATACAATAAATTAAAAGTTTTTGTTTTGGATATAGTTTTTTAAGGCATTTATTCTCTGGAATTAAAATTTTGTTCATTGTTTGGAAAGGTCTCTGTTTTAAGGGAAATAGCAGATTATGTCAATATGTGCCTCACTTGCAAAATTTTAGGAGATTTTAACCTATTGGTACTGCGTGAATTTTGGATGTTTTGTTTATTTGAAGCAAAAGCAAACAACTGCATGATAAGAAATTTTTGAAGCATTCTTTTCTTTGGCTAATTTACCAATTGTAAATTCCCAAGGGAAGAATCCTGTCGACAACGCATCTGAAATACATAAGAAAATTTTTTAATCAGTAAAGTTTTGATGGGTTTCTGTTGTCCTTTGTATCATTCATACTTAAATTTCTCCTTTGGGAGTCATTTCTCATTTGAAAACAGGCCCAGGAAAAATGATAGAAAATTGCTATTTTTAAGAATTTACATTAAAATAAATATATTGTCTTGATATTTGAGAAAAATTCTCATATTTCAGATTTGTACTTTGAAAACAATGTACATGTTCTATAAATAGTACATGTATCTTTACTATTTATAGAAAAAAATAGGTGAAATAAGTTTATTTATTTTGACTTGGGTTGTCTATGAAGCTATCTTGCGTTAATTAGCAGTAAAAGTAAACAATTATATTAAGAAACTATAGGGGTTTCAATATTATGAATTATTTTTAACAAAACATTATTAATATTTTTAAGGAACTCTAATGGGATAATAGATTTTTATATTATCTCACATATGAATTTATTTGTCTGTTTACCAAGTTGACCTAGTAACTTACATGGTAACACACATTAAGTTCTCAACTTTACTATAGCATATGATCATAGTCATTGGTCTGCAACATAGAATTACTAGTTTTTTATTATCATAATACTATCTGTGTTACTGTAGCTTTACATAAGAATGCATTATGCATTCACAGCGGGGAAGGATAATTAATATTTTGTATCTATTTGTTTTCTCATGACAAAGTTAATGGTAGATGAGATTTTTTTAAAAGAACCCCTTTGAACACAACAATTTCATTAAATAATGTGAAAACAGATATTAAGTGTACATTATTGATTTTTTACTGAAATGGGAAGTGAATCAAGTGCTCCTTGAACGTCCCCAAGAATGGCAGCTTCTCTTTGCCTGGAATGTGGACCCTTTATTTTAGAAAACTTTTTTAAACTTCCCAGTGCGGTCACCATATCCAGACTTAATTAGAGGAGAAGCAGCATTATTTAGCTAGGCTGCAGAAATGTAAAATTGTGACTTTTAATGTTCACAGTTATTTAAGACCCAGATTTAAACTATAATAATTCTGTCAGTTTTTAACTGTACTATACCATGTCTGCTTGCTGCTCAATGTGTATAACTAGAAGTACTTGTAAACTTTTGAAGGAGGAATCAAGAAAAGTAAGTCCTTCATTCAAAAAATATTCATTGAACACTTAGTATATGCCAGGAACGATGGCGAGCACTTGGAATTTAGAGCCAGTTTGCTCTCAGGGAACATAATAGAAGTGATACTTATTGTTCTAGTGAACAGATGTCCTTAGACATAGGATAAAATGATGAATTCTTCCTGAAGGGTTTCGGGAAAGGCTTCATCAAGTATCGTTCAACCTGTGCCTTCAAAGATGAGTGGGAGTTTTCAAGGGGTAAAAGAATTGGAGTAGGGGGATTCATACTAGGCAGAGGGAATAGACTGTGAAAAGCTTGGAGCCGTAAAATGATCTTGCTCTGTGGGCTCAAGAGCATGAGGGTGGGATTGCATGGCAGGTATACAGATCATACTTCATAAAGTCTTTTGCAGGCAAAGAATGCCCATCTAAATATATAAATTTCTTTCTAATTTTGGGCTCTAGTGCGATAGACTCCCAAATAATTTTTAATGTAGTATTATTTTATAAGCATGTCCTTCTTAATATAATCCTTTTTCTAAGTATTGAAACTAAAGCTCTTTCTGGCATCTGTGCGTGGGTGCGGAATACAGAGGTTGGGAGAAGAGTAAATGGTACCTTCTCTTTTTTCTTAATTTTTAATTGTTTCTGGACTATGATAAGTATCTTTGTAAGGAAAGCCTCTCTGAAACTCCATTTGTAATAGGTTGTAAGATGGCTGCTAATTTAAAATCTGCATGTATATCGCCTTTGTGGTCTCTATTATGTGTTTTTCTCTGTGGCAAAAAAAATTGCAGGCAAACCAAACATTTTCGTGTTTGCTGTAAGTTTTAAAGATAGTTTTAAAAATACAATAGAATATCTAAATTAGTTCAGATAATTCGTTGTTTCTTCCTTGTAGTTATCATTCATCTCTGCAATAACTGAAGGTTATGATTCAGATTTTTCTCAAGAGTTCTAAAACTCTTCAAATAATTTTAAATATCTTCTATGTTCACCTAAAATGTATTTCTTAGGTTATCATTTTATTAAATAATTATGGGTATTTGTATTAAGGTCTTACCTGCCAGGTTCTAGATTATAAATTTCATAGACATCATGGCTATTTCTTAAGTGGTTTGTATAAGCCACAGAACTACTATATGGAAGGGCCATGGTGTGGCTCTAAAAATCTATGCTCTTTCTATACCACCACACTGCTACTCTCTTCTACTGTTCATGACTTAAAAGACTAAGGTGTGATAAAGCATAGTGAACTTATACGGAAACATAAGGCCTTCTACCCCAAACCTAAATCACAAATGGCTAGTCCACAGCATGGCAGAGAAGAGCTATTAAGTAATACTGGCTGAATGAATCAACTAATAAATAAATAAATCAGAGAAGAAAGGGGGAGTAATACACTACAGTAGAAGCATTGGAAACCCCTGAGGGACCTGCATGAATCCTATCTCTCGGTCCCTCAAGGAGCATGCTTCACAAAGAACTCTGGACACCCATTCATTTGCTTATAACAGTTTCAAATGTCTTCTCTTCATTCAACAAATGTGCTAAATGCCTGCTTAGCAGCTTCTGTTCCAGTCACTTCAAAATATTGCTCCAATGGTTCTGTCTTATCCATAATCCCTAGATGAGCGCTGGACACATTTTTTTCTAAAGATTAATTCTTTAAGAGTTCTATAGATGTTAAAGTGGTTATTTATATAAGAGAATTTATTTTTTGTACAATATTATATGTTACAGGTGTACAGTATAGTGATTCACAATTTTTAAAGGTTATACTCTATTTATAGTTATTATAAAATGTTGGCTATATTCCCTATGTTATACAATACATCATTGTAGCTTATTTTGTACATAATAGTCTGTACCTCTTAATCCCCTACCTCTAAATTGCCCCCCTTCCCTCTCTCCACTGGTAAGTACTAGTTTGTTCTCTATATCTGTGAGTCTGCTTCTTTTTTGTTCTATTCACTAGTTTGTTGTATTTTTTTAGCTTTTTCATGTAAGTGATATCATACAATATTTGTCTTTCTCTGTCTGTCTTATTTCACCTAGCATAATGCCCTCCAAGTCCATCCATGTTGCTGCAAATGACAAAACTTTATTCTTTTCTATGGCTCAGTAGTATTCCATTGTGTGCATACACACACATACACACACCCTACATCTTCTTTATCCATTCATCTGTTGATGGACCCTTAGGTTGCTTCCGTATCTTGGCAGCTGTAAATAATGCTGCTGTGAACATTGGGGTGCCTGTATCTTTTCGAATTAGTGTTTTTGGTTTTTTTTGGATGTGTACCCAAGAGTGAAATTGCTGTGTCATATGGTAGTTCTATTTTTAATTTTTTGAGAAACCTTCATGCTGTTTTCCACATTGGGTGCACTAATTTACATTCCCACCAACAGTGTGTGCGGGTCCCCTTTTCTCCACATCCTTGCCGACATTTGTTATTTGTGTTCTTTCTGATGATAGCCATTCTGACCGGCGTGAGGTGATATCTCATTGTGGTTTTCATTTGTATTTCTCTGATGATTAGCGATGTTGAGCATCTTTGCATGTGTTTGTTGGCCATCTGCATGTCCTCTTTGGAAAAACGTCTATTCAGTTCTGTCCATTTTTTAATCAGGTTATTTGGTTTTCTGATGTTGAGTTGTATGAACTATTTATATATGTTGGATATTAACTCCTTATTGGTCATATCATTTGCAAATATTTTCTCCCATTCAGTTAGTTGTCTTTTCATTTTGTCAATGGTTTCCTTTGCTTTGCAAAAGTTTTTATGTTTAATTAGGTCCCTTTTGTTTATTTTTGCTTTTATTTCCTTTGCTTTAGGAGACAGATCCAAAAAACTATATTGCTATGATTTCTGTCAAAGCGTATTCTGCCTATGTTTTCCTCTAAGAGTTTGATGGTGTCTGGCCTCACATTTAGGTCTTTAATCCATTTTGAGTTTATTTTTGTGTATGGTGTTAGGGAGTATTCTAATTTCATTCTTTTACATGTAGCTGTCCAGTTTTCCCAGCACCACTTATTGAAGAGACTGTCTTTTCTCCATTGTATATTCTTGCTTCCTTTGCCATAGGTTAATTGACCGTAAGTGTTTGGGTTTATTTCTGAGCTCTCTATTCTGTTCCATTTATCTATGTATCTGTTTTTGTGCCAGTGCCATAATGTTTTGATTACTGTAGCTTTTATAATAGTCTGAAGTCAAGGAGAGTGATTCCTCAAGCTCTGTTCTTCTTTCTCAAGATTTTTTAGGCTGTTCAGCCTCTTTTGGGTTTCCATACAAATTTTGAGATTATTTTTTCTAGTTCTGTGAAACATGCCATTGGTATTTTGATAGGCATTGCACTGAATCTATAGATTACGTTGGGTAGTATGGTAATTTTAACAGTATTAGTAGTTTGTTCATAGTGGGCAAGATAATATGTATCTCATGCTTCTAATTGAATCTAATGAGGAAAACATCTCCACGTGTTTAAAAAAAAGAGTAGCAATTTCCAATGTAGAAATAAAATATTAGTAGTCCCTCATATTATGCATATTTTATTGGATAGAAAAATAAATGAATGAATGAGTGAATGAATGACGATCTCTGTGGATTTTTAATTTCAAAAAATAGGTATGAGCCCTTTACATTTGGAAGGTATTGATGAAATAATAAATGACTCATTTGACACACACTGAAAACAAGCTAAGAGAGTGGCTTAGAGCTGTTGATCTCGGTTCCTTAGATGCAAACAAGTTGTGATTTTTAAAAAATTACTGCTCTCCAGGCCAACGTGTTTATAGTCTGTAGCTACCATAATTAATATTTGTTCATGGTAAGGATTTCCAAATACAAAGGGTCTGTAAATATCAGGTCTTCGGGCATGTTCACCTCTGGGGGAAAACTCCTAAACAGAATGCTTCTGTTTCACCAAGGTTGTCAGTATGACAACTGAAAAAGAGGGATTGAGCGAGTTATCTAATCTAGAAGATAAATATCTAGTCAAAATATATGTTGTTATTTCTATTGTAAACTAGTTGTTTTTTCTTTTCATTGACTTATGAAGTATCTCTTTAATCAAAATGTTTTTGTACTTGCAAATGTAGCCTTTGCTAAAATACTTTGACCATATAACCAATAGAATGTTTAAAAATTAGCATATTTGTTATGAAGTCAAAGCAGCTGAATCAGTTGGACATATACAAAGAGCCCAAACAGCCTATATCTCTTTCCGTTGTCTTTGGTTTATACCTGTTTGCTTTAATGATATAAGCAAATTTAAAATCCATTGATACAAAACTGTGACTGAAAACTTGACTAGATAACATCTATTCTCAGTTCATCTGTCACACTGTCAATTGTATTGTAGATACAGCATCTTTAAAATAGAGCTTCCTATGATTTCTCCTGTTTGCGGCAAAAATAGAAACATATACATTTAACTTGAGAGCAGAGAATAGAGCCCTTAATTGTCATATTCATAGAGCAGCTAGCTATTCCTCAGACAACTAGTCAGTAATGGTTAGCTTGGAGTTTTCTTAGAGTGGTTGAATTTACCATGGAATGATAGTAGATAATTTTGGGCAGTGAACATAAATAAGTACAATATTTTATTTTCTCTTGTTTTATCAAACATATCATTGTTGTTATAACTAATTTTAGAGCACTGACTTCTAAATAGTCTTGTCATATGCAGAGACTGAAATTTAGAGGTTGCTTAATTCTGTCTGAGAAATGAGATGGGATCATAGTAAATATTTATGTTCTCTCGTTGGTAATGACAACTAAGTACATATTTTTATGGTTATTCTTATTTTTATCATATTTTAGTGAAATTTCATGGTAAGAGAATGGAAAGTAAAACTATTATAAAAATAATAACATAATATAATGATAATAATATCATAGTAATATAGAAATTCATTGAGGACTTTTGCCAGTTGCTCATTTCTTTTCATCTTTACAAGTTGTTGAATTAAGTGCTCCCAGTTTCCAGATGAGGATACCAAGCCCCCCTTGAGTTCAGTAGGTTGGTTAACCTGATGTCACATAGCTGGTTAACGGTGATCAGGGACTGGGTGGCAGTAAGTGTGAGTGTAGAGACAGTACTCCTTTGGCCCTAAGCTATAAACTATAGTTCCTCTGTCAAGAGTAGGGGTAACAAAACAATAATAAAGTGAGAAATTCTTTGCCATTGCATTTTAGTATATCCAGCATTTATCTTCGACATCTAAATTGGTAATACTATTTTAAAATTGAAAATTACTCCCTGATTCTCACTACCCTTGTATCATATAATAATTCCAAGCCACTTCTCTTTGTGCCTTTCCTCATGTGCCACACTAAGCCTATGAAATAACACCCCTATAATTTTTCTTCCTTTTGATAACGAGACTGTTTACAGTGGAAAATATATTTTTTCCTTTTTTGTTAAAAGAAATTTTTTTTTTATTATGCACACATTTAGATATTTTTGGAATGGGTATGTGATTGAACTTGAGAAAACCCAAATTAAATTTTAATAGAACATAGACTGATAAATGAATGCTTAGATCCAATTTTGAAATAAAGAATGATTTGTTGTCATCTAGAAATCATACTCAATACTGCAAAATGATTTGGGGTCTTATTGTGTCTATAAGAACTGTGGTTGATGCTTCCCAGTCTTGAAATGGATTTTCAATTGTTAATGACAACCAAATATATTATGCTCATGATAGTATGTATTTTCCCAAGGATGTTGAAGACATTTTGGGAAAGAGGGTGGAATTTCTTGAAGCAATTTGCCAATATGAAATACTGTACATATCAAATTGGCCCTACTACCATCTTTCCCAGACCATTTATCATAGCTCACAAATCAAGCCCACATTTTCTCTTTCTGCAAGACTTGGCTAATAAAGAAGATGTGGGCTTCAAATCCAAACTTGTCAATCAATCTTGGGAACAAAGCAGTAATGATTTTCACTATTGATATTTTATTTCAATGAAGAGCAATACATATGAAATTACTGCTGGAGTGATCTACAATTTTATTCATTGTGCAGATTCTGTTCTTTATATTCAGCATGTAGAGATGTTTCAAGAAGTTTTATCAGAATAGGTCAGAAGAAAAAGATCCATAGGAATAAATTTTAGAAAGCTGTCAGCTCTATCTGCTCTTTAGTTTCAGCAGTAAGTATAGTTTAAGAATAATTTTTTCTCTTTCATCTGTGCAACATATTGTACCAATTTTCATCAAAAAATTACAATTTCTATAGGTGTGTGTCTCTAGATACCCTTAGAATTTTGCTCTTTGACCCTGGGAGTAAATTGATCTTATGCACACCTGTCTTCCTTGGGAAACTTGCAAACTTCATTTTTGAGCTGAGCATCAAAGAGATATGATATTATTAGACAGTATAGAACTCAGGTAAAAAGTCCAGGAAGTATCTTGAAGTGCTTGAAGTTTTGAAATGTGAATTATATTATCTTCTGTGAAGAACTATTTAAAATAGTTCAAATGCAAGGCATAGTTTTTATTATTATTTTAAAAGGTCAGATCAACTGTAAAAATTTTAAGACAACATTTTTCCCTTCTGACTTAGAACAGTTTTAAAGCCAGAAATTTCCAGGAATTTGTGTAGCAATTATACAGTTTTCCAAATAATAAGGACTAATTAAAAGAGTACCTATGTTCTATTAACTTTTCCCTAGCACTTCTCTCTAAGAAAGAAAGCAGTTTGCGTGACTAGAAATGATTTGTTTTTATTTTCAAGATGGAACAGTGGATTACAAAACCCTTGCCTTGCACAAAATCCTCCCAACATATGTGTAATACTCAGAGATATCAGGAAATGAAAGTTTTCTACGAAATATTATTGTGAAGCTTTTTAGGCCAGAAATAGCAGATCTTTTGGACTGTCAAGCAGCTCAGATCAGTTCATCAACTTAAATCATCTCATCTAGTAGTAATGGAATTGGTGTGCAGTTAATTATGATATGACATAGCCAGAATGGAAGATAAATATAATTAATAAACTATGGAGTCTCACTTTTTTCACAGTTTTAGTGAATATTTTAAGATTATGCTTCATTTACTGGTAAGATAAAACCAAATAAAAGTCACTTATCCTGTATTTCATTAAGCAACTATTTATTAACCAAATTTCAATGCCTTTTGTTCTTCATGTGTTTTCTTGAAACTGAATAATTCCCCTCCATTTCCATGATTTCACACCTGAAGTTTACTGTAACTAAGTTTGAGATGACAAATAATGTGAAAAAAGAGACAGAAGTTTGTTTTAATATACCATAAATGTAAATTTGTAATCTTTTTTTCTGAGCTAGATAAATATAATGTTTACTAATAGAAATTTACCTATTAACTTTTCCAAGTAAAAGGGTCCACTTTGGGAAACTCGTGTTCAATAGGAAGTCTGTTCAGGTATTACTTCTGAGGTTCAGGGCTGAAGCTTACACCATTTTCTGGTAGGCAGGACTTTCAGATAGTAGTCCAGGTCTTTGCATGACATCAGGTATCTGAATGATAGATTCAGTTTTCCATATTTCATCCCAATGATTTGATGTCATGTAGATGAAACTTGTCAACATTTGTTCCCATTTATATAGACATTTAAACTCCTCTGGCAATTTTATAGAAGGGTGAGGGCTTGTCCTTGTAACTCTTATAAATCTGTCCATCTTTCTTATGGGCGCCCCAGTTCTGGGTATTTGTTGTCTAAACGTTTTCTACTCCAAAGAGCAGCCCTGTTGTTGTGAAGCCATACGGAGGTCAGCAGGCTTATAGACTGCATAACTCCTAATAGGAAAGGCTCAGCAAAGTAACATTTTTGCCATTATAATTCATATTTTGCAATTTAAAAAGTGGGTGGGAGGGGAATTCCCTGGCGGTCCAGTGGTTAGGACTCCATGCTTCCACTGCAGGGGGCTTGGGTTTGATTCCTAGTTGGGGAACTAAGATCCCACAAGCCATGCAGGGCAGCCAAAAAAAAAAGTTTTGAGAATACACAGTCTGAGCCTCAGGAGAAAAAATTAGACATTTTATCCAAAAGAAAAAAAAAGTGGGTGGGAGAAGGGGGGAGATGGATGAGTGAGTCACCTTTCAATCTCAGCAGAATTTTAAATCCATCTGCATCTCAACTTGGGCATATTTTGCATCCCCAAATAATTGCAGAAATGGCCGTCAAAAAATAGCCTCTACATATTATCTCATGTATTAAAGATATATATTGTTGTAGTTGAAAACAAAATATTGGTTCACCTAGGATGTATATTTTTTGTTGTTTCATAACTTCTTGAAATTCAAGCAATATTGGAGTTACTGAAATGGACTGAATTTCAGAAACAAATGAGCATTTTTACTCAGATAATAGTGAAAGCTAAGATGTGAAGGGGAGTTTATTTACAATCCAGATTAAGAATGGAGCTGGCACAGATTTATAATTTAAAAGTTTTATAGCCCAAAGAAAGCTTGATCTTCTGTGCTTTCAGTTTCAGAAAAAGTCTCTTAAATGTTAAAGTTGCCACATTGGGCCTCTGACTTTGCTTTGTATACCCAAGTCCTCTCCCTTGTATAAGTTTCTGATACTGTCACTTCCCTTTCATATTCCAGGGCTTCTAAATTGAAAATACATTTGCAGAAATTATTCAGTGATGCCTTTTTCTGCAATAAACATAATTTTTCCAAGTGACTCAGCAGGTGAAAAAGGCAGGGACAGAAATAATAAAATCTGGGGTGTGTCATATTTTATTGATTCAGTTTAGTTATCTGATGAAATTCTAAATTACTCAGAAGACTGAAGTCTGTCAGAAGCTTAATATTATTGCCCTTAGTTTAGTTATTTGAGGATATGACAATTGATACAAATCAAATACAGGATCCAAATGAAAAATAATAATTATGAAAGAAGGATCACTCACTTGTTAGTTTACTAGTGTCAATTTTTTGAAAGTAAACAAATTACTATTTTGTGTCTTCTAAAAAAGCAATGATATATGTCTATATAGATATATAGACATAATGTTTGACACAGTTCTCTAAACATGCTTTTGAAGAAATTAGAATGTAAAAAGATCATCCCATTGTCAGAGCTGAGCATGAAATCCTGTACCAAGTTTGAAGGCCCACTTTAAAATTTTGTTGTTTTATAATACCTTTGGAAAAGCGTATTGTTCCTTGTAAAATACCCACATATTCTCCTTTGGTATGGCTCCAGACTGTAACTGAACCACGAGGTTGCCCCCTGGTGCTGTACATATTGTTTAATTGTTTGCCTTTGGTGGATGTTTTTAATTAAAAGCCTATTCTTTAGGATAAGACCAAAGTGTCATTTTAAGAACAGCAGAAGCAGAGCTGCTCCGTCCCATAGCTCTTTTTCATAAGTGTGTTAGTGAACACTGGATGCAGCTAATGAGCCTGCCAACATTTTTTCTTGTAATACTTCAAAAAGAGCAAGAAGAACAACAAACAAAACCCCGGATTTTTATTTTCCTCCCATAAAACATGACTGCACTGGCCAGCAGAGCTGTGAGTTTGAATGGCTGTGCCCAGGGCAGTAGGGAAGAGAGGTGTTTGTCTGCTGTGTATGCTCACCCGCTGCTCTGTCTGTGTCTTGGTCCAGGAGGAGGTCTAGTCTGGCGTTACATGCACCTTGGTGCGCATGGCCAGGTCACGCCCAAGGAGCTTGGGGGGCAGGGAAGTCCATGTGTTAGGAGGGCCGTGGTGGGCTTCCTGGGGTGTTCAGCAAACCCATGTATGCTGTAGTGTACGTCGCAGCTACAAAGAAAGTTCTTAATGTCCTCCCCCTCCCCACAATCCGGTTGTAAGATAAGTATCATTCTGAAGTTCTCAGATCACTCTGAATATAAATTAGGTCTGGAAAAAGTTATTAGTCTAATGATTTTAATTCTAAATGTTCTCCCTGAATATTTTCTTCTCTGAAGTGGCATCATCATATCACTCACTGATTTCTCAGAAGTTGGCTCTGGAAAGAATTCAGTGTTCTCTAGCAGGTCCTTGCCACAAAGAGCGAGCAAGAATTCGATTAGTCTTCTTCCCAAGCTAGTCTTCCTGACTGTGACCCACCCTCAGGCAAGAAGCTTGAAGGCAATGTACCTTGATACGATTTCTAGGACTTAAATGATCTCATTAAATTCCAATGCTAGATATCATGTTGACATTTGAGGAAATATGATTATTGACAAAATGTAAGCCTGTTATACACTGTATCACTTCAAAAGGAGAAAGGCCATTAGGCCATAATTACATCAGAACGGTATACACATTTGGCTGGTTTATAAACTGTCACTTTCAGAAGTACCAAGACATATAAAAGTCTCCAAAGGTTCCATTATGACCCTATTTCCAACAGTCTTCTCTGACAAACTAAATAAATTACTGCATGTATTGGACCTTTGAGGCTTGGGGCAAAGAATGGAAAAATTATTTACAAAAGCTTGAAAATATTTAATCACTAGAGGCAGGGGGCAACGGTGTTTTAATTAGCAGGTCCTCGGGCCATTGGCTGACTGGAGGCTTTCTCAAACAACCACACAAATGCACTGAATAGCTGTTTGCCAGCCTTAGGGTCAGGTCTGAGATGAAACAGATAAGATAATTGGCTCTAATGAAATCCAGAAGGCCTTGGCTTTCTTGTTTGAGCTTGGATTTGAAAAGTGCGTGTGGAAGTGAGGCTTAATTCAAACCAGAACGGAGCTAGGCCCGCTTCTTAGTGACTTTGATATTGTTTGAAGTTCTAAAAGTGTTCGCCACACCACTAGCCTGCTGGGCTGGGCCTCCCTGGTACCCTTAATTACTAAGCTTTATTGCTGACTTTACTACACAGGAAAGGGGCCATTATATGTTCCATCAACATCAGCTCTTCTCAGATTGGAGGAAAGGGCAGGGTTAAAGGCCACTGTAGGAAGGCAAAAACTTCACTTTGAGGTAGTCAGATCATTTACCAGTGTTGGATTTCACCGTTATGCCCATACATTCCTTACAACACAGAAGCCCAATTTCCATTTTTTAAACAAGTGATTACTTTTCAAAACATTTTTGTTTGTTCCTGTTTTTTTGCAGAGAGAACATTTATTTTTAGGGGCTGAAATGATTGCACCTGATATATTGGACGGAAAAAAAAAAAAAAAAAAAGTAACACCTCCCAATTAATCATCACACCAGAAAGGTCTGGTTGGATTCTGTAATAAGGAGGATGATTATTAATGCTCCTTTGAAGTGGAAATAAGTGAGGAACCCTCCTGTGGTGTGAGAGTTGTCCTGACACCCTGAGGAATAAAGACCCCTCAGGAGACTCTACAAAATTAAATCCCAGCTTCTAGAGTCTCTCACAAAGGGGTTATACAAAAGCGCTCTCAATCCAGTTCAAAGCCAAGAAGCAGAAATGAGGAAGTCTCCGTCTTAGGGGTTGGCTACAGTGTCACCAAGCATTCTGTCCTCTGCAAGCTTGCTGCTGCTCTGTTGCCTTTGGTCCATTTGGTAAAGATGGATTATGCATCTTAGCGAATTAATAATTATTCAAGCCTTAGCCCTCTCCGGCAAGGAGATCTGGTCATGCTATGAAAGCCAAGGGACGTGGAGTTCAGGCCTATTTCCTGCCCTACTTATCACGTCTTGGGTAGGAAAGTCATGAGTGATACCATCTGACTTAGCTCTTTTTGAAATAAAAACTTAACTATTTTTGCCTTATTTCTGTTAATTTGACATTAGTGTGTTCTGATCTCCCACACGATCCTGGGGACCATGCATCCAGTACTCCTATCTGAGTATTCTTACGCGTAGGCTGGACTGGGCATTAGCTCTCCACAAGGATGATGTGTCTGGGCCTAAGTAACCATATGGAGAACCCAGGGAAAGCAGTATTGAGAAAACGAGACTGAGCGTCCACTTCCTAACCTCCTAAGAGAAATTAAGGAGGCCCTTGACAGATTTTTTTGTCAGTGATGAACATGTCAGCTCAGATCAAAAGAAAAAAAAAGTCTTAGAGTACTCAGCTAATTCAAAATATATTTTTTTATTAGGCACTGTTATTGACTGAATGCTTTTGTCCCCCCCCAAATTCATATGTTGATGCTCTAACCCCCAATGTGATGGTATTTAGAGATTGGCCCTTTGGGAAGTAATTAGGGTTAAATGAGGTCATGAGGGCAGGGCCCTGGTCTGACGAGATTAGTGTCTTTATAAGAGACACCAGAGAGCTTTCTCTCTCTCTCCCTGAATGCATGTACCAAGGAAAGGCCCTGTGAGCACATGGCGAGATGGTGGCCATCTGCAAGCCAGAAGGAGAGCCCTCTACAGGATGCAACCAGGACGGCACCCTCACCTCAGACTTTCAGGCTCCAGAATCGTGAGAAAATAAGTTTCTGTTGTTTCAACCACTCAGTCTATGGTATTTTGTTATGGTGGCCTAAGTAGAGTAAGACAGGCATCACAAAGATCTGGGAGAGCAAGACAGTCCAATCATAGCTCTAAATTTGAGATACCAGTAGAAGTATTTTCCACACTACGTTCTGCTAAGCACGAGATACAGGGGATAATAATATGCATTTCTCACCAATAAGAAATATCCTTTGGTGAAAAATCTCCTCTTGATAATTTGCAAAAGCATATTAAAGAGTTTTAGAATTCCAGTAGTAAGGAAATCTTAGATTATTTAACACATTATTTCCTCAAATTACTTGAACATGGAACTCTCCATTTCCCCAGTTTCTTTCCCCCAAAAGAACTGCAGATACCACAGAAACTAGCATTCCATAGAACATAGTTTGGGAAATCCTGATATACAGGGAGCAAAGTTAGTTGGCACTTTAGACAGTTCATTATTAATTAAATAAACATGATAATATAAAAGTAAGTAAAATATATCTACCCTTTAGATTCCAGCAATCAATCTAATATAAATAAGTGCAATATATAATATAATATTTCATTATCAGATAAACTGAGCACTTGGGTGAGCCATATTCTACAGACTGTCTTCTCCATTTCTCACTGGTTGCATCTAGATGGTTCTTAGATAACACATGGTCATAAAGACAAAGAAAGAAGGAATGAGAAACAGAGAATCAACAAGAGAGGGAAAAGGGAAAAGAGGGTCAGTTTCCTTTGATATCACTATTAAATCATCCAGTGAATTTTCTTAGGGTAATGTTACTGCCATTCAGAATTATAGCAAATTGGTGATATTTTACAGTCACTGTGTATATTTTGTTTCAGTTTAAATATGTGCACATATCTCCCAAACTTATTAGATCAGATATGACACATTAAAAACATGGATTTGTTTTTTTTTTTAACTCTTAAAATTAGCAACTAATTGCAGTGTGAACACATAATTGGTTTTATGGGTAAATCCATTTATGGACTTAAGAAATATTAAAGCCTCATTTGTTATTTATGACTACATTTTGCTGAGGGAGAAGAGGGTAAATTAGTTTATCTTTATGTCAATAAGAGAAGAGTTTCAATTAAGTAAATACCTTTCATGATAAGAAAGCACACCCTGAAATAAGACAATAAGAGTTAAACTATATTACTTTTCCTGGTTAAAAAAGAAAGTGGCTTTGGGAGTGGATCCTGGGGTATCATGGTGTGGTAATGTCATTTTGTTTCCAAAGATAATATTTCTAGATGTACATATGTCCTGAACTTTATCAAAGCACAGCTATGGTTATCACATATTTATTCAAAAGATAATTATGGCTATCAGAGCAGTAAATCAGCAAAGTCCTTAGTTGTTTGCTTAAAATGCTCTTTTGTTTTACTGGATGTTTAAGTACTCAACCAATGTCTTTAGGATATCCATGTAGGTTGAATTATATAAGTGAAAGAAAAACGCCTGCATAAGAACACAAGAATAAACCAAAAAATTATTTATATCAAAGCATTCAGAAGTCATTAATAACAGTATGACACACAAACCTTTGTGACATTTAATAGATTCAAAAAAAGGAGAAAATGATTTTCTTGAATAACAAAAGAATGCAGCTTTCCTTGGCTGAATTGACCCTGATTCCAACATGCCAGGTATGGGATGTGTTTGGGAAACTATGGTGTGGCTGGCTGGAAGGCGCCGTGTTCCATGTAATGCGGACTCTTGTACTTCTTGTTCTGGGAGAGGCAGAAGTGTGACACTTCTCTTCCCAAAATGACAGTTGAGGGAAGAATTTTTCCCTAGAATAAACCTACAGAATGCTTTCCTCCATGAATCGTCAATAGATATTTCCTGGGCCCAATGTTAAAGAAGTATCTTTCTTCCCAAAGCTCAAAAGCCCTGCATCTACTGTAATGGTTTATTTGTCCTCAGACATCCTTATGAATTGGACAAGGTACTTATGAAGATGACACAGGAAGTTAGTGTCAGGGCTAGAACAAAAGCTTGGATGTTCGCTCACCATTCATTCAAAATGGGAATCTAAGTGTATTCCCAAGACAAACATGAATGGATTTAGAAATATACTTATTTTAGAAATATATATATTTTTAGAAATATACCAGCCACTCAGCAATGCCGTCTTCCCTTCTGGCAGGCAGATATATGCCTGTGGGGGGATACCATAGAAACTGAGGTTTATTGGAAACTTATTCCCAGATACAACTCTCCTGACACGGCTGCTGAGGGGTGCAAAAACGGCACAATTGTGTTCTGACGGACTGATCAGTTTCGTAATTCAGCCTTTGGGGCTTGAGGTATCTGTCATAGGTATGGATGTGCATAAAGCTGCCTTACAAGTAACTGACCTACTGTGGGCTCAACTCTGGGCTAGTTGCTGTGGAGGAAAATGCAGAAGTATCCAGCATTTTCCTTGGAGAAGTATACAATCCTAGTTGGGAGTGAAAGTTACTATGAGACAGAGAATCAACAAAGGATAAAATATTGACCATGCAGTAGGAGAACACAGATAAGGGAAAGAGATGCTACTCCAAGCCTTCTAAGTAGCCCCCGCTTCTGCAGGTGTCCAGGGAAGGATGATTTCACACAACACAGGCATGCTATCATTTCTACTCAGAGTCAGACCTCAGTTTATGGGTCTCATTCAATCTTCTATGATTATGAGTACTCTCTTTCAGAGAAAGAATACCAAGGAAAAAAATTTAAAATAGGTACAAGGCCTTGGAAAAGGTTCATGTGAATGAGGGACTCTGAAAATTAATCTTCTTAGTTTGATGGTAAATATGCCTTGGTATATTTAACCCTAATGCCTTGTATTGCCATTATTTAGAATGAAACAATGTACAACATATCATGTAATGAGCCTCAGATAAACTTAGTGGCTAATCTAGCTAGGGATGGGAAGCAGAGAAACTCTAAAAAGGTTGAGAATTTCATAGAGAAACTGCACTGACAGAGGATGGTCTTGACGTAAAAATTCAACTGCGATACGTTTTTCATCCTAGGGCACATGCCAAGGAGATCAAAGTAAAGGATTTTTTTCTCTCTTTCCAGTGTATGTTAAGGCAGACTTTTTTTCTAAATAAACAGGATTCATCAAGGGAAAATAAAGTCAATTCAAACAAAACAAAGTGCGGGTGGGACGAGCAATCAGTGTTTACATGGGGAGCACACACTTTTCTATTGGTTTTGGTGTGAAGGGTCTGCACCTGTTTGTGAACGTGTTCAAAACCGGGACTGAGGCAAGTCCCTGAGCTGGCCTGACTCCGACTTTCCTCCGAAGGGGTAGAGTTGCTTTAATGCAGTTCATGTGTAGGGAGTTTCATCTTAACCAGAGTGATTTATGTTAATGAAATGAAACAGAGAAAATACCCTTGACATCCTAGTCTCCTTTTAAAAATATTAAATAAATATGTCCAGGACTTTTGTATAATTATATTTATTAAAACAAATGGAAGACTTCAATAAACTCCAGAATAAATTTGTAGGTGACCCTGGGTAGGGTTAAATCCATTAGGAAAAAAAATGAGTTTGGGGGTTCCTTACTGATTCTGAAAATTCTAAACAGCCATTAAGATCAGACAATGAGCATCAGTTTTAAGGTAATTTATTCTGTAATTTTGAATATTCTTTTGTCTGGATTTTGCAAATTTAGTCCCCAAATCATGATTCACAAAATATATTCAGAGCATCTTTATAAATCTGATATTAAGCCTCCTTAACTACCTCTTTGGAAATTAAGTAGTGTCATATTTACCTTTAAAGGATCTCTTTGGAAATGTTACAATTTAAGAGTTTCGTTTCTAGTGTTTGTTATTACTAATATAGAACTAGTCATTTTTAAGACTTTTTAAATATTTATTTTATTTAATATCATTTATTTTTGGCTGCATTGGGTCTTTGTTGCTGCGCACGGGCTTTCTCTAGTTGTGGCAAGCGGGGGCCACCCTTCGTTGGGGGTGTGCGGGCTTCTCACTGCCGTGGCTTCTTTTGTTGCGGAGCGTGGGCTCTAGGCACACGGGCTTCAGTAGTTGTGGCACGCGGGCTCAGTAGTTGTGGCTCGTGGGCTCTAGAGCACAGGCTCAGTAGTTGTGGCGCACGGGCTTAGTTGCTCCGGGACATGTGAGATCTTCTCGGAACCAGGGCTCAAACCTGTGTCCCCTGCATTGGCAGGCGGATTCTTAACCACTGCGCAAGCAGAGAAGCCCAGAACTAGTCATTTTAATAGAACTTATAAAGCAGCAGAAAGACTCTTTTCAACTCTTAGATTTCAATAGAGTATATTTACCTATTCCTATGTAACACTATTAAGTAATTAATTCCATGGAAATCAAATTAGTCAAATGAATAGATTTTTTTAAAAAATCAGTTGATTGGGATTTTTCTCAGAAGTTACCGAACTGAAAAAACATTAAAGAATAATTCACATGTCTGGTTATCTTAACTGCTGATTGAATTGTAATTTATCCAGCTGATTGTGACATTTAGAAAAAACAGAATTAGCCCAGGAAAAAGTTTACTCACTAGGAACATATTGACATAGTTTTAATCCACTAGTATGAGTAAACAGTAGTCTATTTTTGGAAGACTTTTTGAAGTAAAGATTAAGGGAGTAAAACTGAATAATATTTTTATTTTTAAATATCTTTTTGTCCATTGATGTGGGCAGATTTCACCAGATATGTACCAGAAATGTGCCTAATGTGATTTATCTCGGCTATTTGGTAAGCATGTAAGGTAGCAGCTACCTACCAATATGCAGGACAAGAAAATAAAATGAAAAGGAACTTTTACAACACATTTCTGAGAAATGCCTAGTTCTATCTGCTGTCGATACGTCATTACACTGCTATCCATTAGTAACTGAAATATTATATATTCATTTTTGATGTCTTGGATATAGATATTAAGTGAATGATATTCTTGTGGGACTTGTGGTATTGATGGTGATTGTGATGATGTTGGCGATGGTCATTTAATGTGTCCTGAGACTGTTATTGTATCTTATAGCATAGAAAATAAGTCTATGACACTTCAAGAACATTATCAATTAGACAGAAAAGGACATCAGTAGGTGAGTAAAGAAAGGATAGAAATGGCTAAGTGAAGACCAATAAAAGGAAAGAGACAAAAGGAAGTGAGGACAGAGTACAAACACTTAAGAATGAAATGCTAAAATAAAAGCAAATTAATGGCAGAAGATGTGAAAAGCCTAATAGGGGAGTAAATAATCAAATCAGGGGTAATTTTTAAAAATGAGTGAGAGTAAGGACCCACTACAGCAAGGAAAAAGCAAAAATATTAAATACCATTTTTTTCAGTTGCTACTGCTACATTTTATAAAAATTGGTCATTGACATTTATCATGGTCATTGACATTATAGCTTTTATGGTCTGTATGTTTTGTCAGTGCATTTAAACCCTCCAAAGAAGGCAATGTGGTCAGTGTCTGTACAAATTAGTCAAGTCTTATGTTGTGATTGTTAAATATTTTGAATATCATCAACGTTTAAAATAATGCTTTTATAACATAATGGGAAAACAGATGCAATGGTTTGCTAAAGTGATTGATGTCAGATTTCAGAGATGGATGGAATTAGCTAGAAGGGATCCTTTAATCCCACCACACTCTTCTCTCCAAAGGCAGAGTCTGAAACTAGAGAAGTAAAAGTACATGCCTCCATCACACAACCAGTGAATGGCAGAGCCTGGTTTCAAACACAGCTGTCTGACTTCAAGCCCAGGGCTCTTTAAACTAGATTACATACAGCCCATTTTTCTAAATGTGCATCCCCAAAAGATCTGTCGTGCCCCAGCCTTGTTTTTGTAAAGAAGGGAGTTTGAAAGCTTGACTAATTGATTAGTGGCTATCTTCTGTGAATCTGACATAATCGTACATGTTCTCTATGTAGAGAAAAAAGTTGCAATACATATGTTTTTTCATCCGGCCATTGTCAGTAGCCCTAGTCTCCTTATTCCTATCATTTGAAGAGACCATTGTGCTTGAAGACTTCGCCGTGAACACTCCTTTCTTGCTTGCCCTCTGCAGATACTGTTTATAGTTCACTGCACCCACTGTGTTTAGAAATGGTGGCTGTGCTGAACTTGGGCACTCCTTTTCAGCTGCCTGTGGTTTCACCACTTCTTAATACGTTAAATTTAATTAGGCTGTGGTTGCTAGCCCCTTGCTTTTTTGCTTGCCATTCTGTCGGTTAATGTTTCCCTCGTATAGGTCAGAAGGCATAGGGGGAGGGGAGAAAATGGGGAGGGGTGGTTCCTTAGCCAGATTCAGGTCAAGCTGTCTAACCAAACGGTAGCTGATTCTACTACTGACTCAGTCTCTGTTTCCCAGCCTCTGTAGTACCAAGAGACCTTTGCAGTAATGGAAACATTTCTTCTTTCACTCCTGTGCACTGCCATCCCTGACTTCATGCAGAGAAACATGAGGGGCAAAATAATTGTAAGCATTACAGCCTTTCACTCTAATGACCTTGACTCTGCACTGGGATAAATGTCTAATTACCAAGAATTCAGCACAGACCACATTAGCAAGGCTGATGTTTGCTTTGCACACAGACCAACATCTGTTGTATCTTTGTAGTAAGGGCTGTTGGTTAGGGGAGCTGAATCCTGCTGTTCTCTTAAAATGCATGTTTTAAACAGAAGGTGCTCTTACAACATTTTGGTCTTGAGAGTTATTGCATCATAGGTTCAGGCAAAAGACTTGTAGCCCCCAAGAAACTGAGTAACTGGTTAGATTTTGAATCTAACCCGTAAACTAACCCTAAAAATCAGAATCCATTCCCTAAATAAACCTTAACAATCAGAATGCATTTTGCTATTTTGCACATTATGATGAGCAGTCAGAGTTGACCACGTGGCAGTCTTCTCACCACTCATGGCCACTACATAGAAACAGCTTCCAAAGGGTGTCAATGTGATTGATTTTAGAAACTATGTAGATACAACCTCTAGTTTTCTTTTTTCTCCTGAACTCTGAGTGGGTAAGAAGAAGTCTGTTTTCTACAAAGCATTAGCATCTTCCCTTAATTTCAGTTTGTTAGTTTGTAATATAAACGATAGGAAACAAAGAATTTCATGTGCCTTTTCCTTTGGAAATACCACAGCAATTTAATCAATTGTTTTCCATTAACATTTTTCTGGTTAATGTGAACAGTATAATCAAGTGTAACGTCAATTTGGGTTCAAACTATTTCTGTTTGGGGAACCATTTTCTAGTTTGCCACAGTATTGTAGAACAGGTTACCTAATTACCTAAATTATTGAGATCCTGAGCTTAGGAACCAGACCGCCTGGTTTCAACCCTCAGCTCCTCTACTTACTGCCTGTGCGACCTTGGGCAAGTTAGTTAAGCCATCTGTGCCTCAACTTTTCACATCTGCAAAATGAAAAAATTAATAGAAATACTTTCCAGGATTCTGTGTGGAATAGATGAATTTATATAAGTAAGGCACTCAGAATAGGGCCTGACACAAACTAAGTGCCATTTGCTATTCTTATTACTATTTTGAAATAGGCTTTCTAAAGTGTTAAGGCCACACTCTGTAGTTACAATAAATACCTAGAGAAGAATTTAGATTAAGTCTTGTACTCTGCTTTTATATTGCTTCTAATCTTTAATAGTAAATATCAACATACATTTAAGGATCTAATCAACTAAGTGCTTTGCCTCTGTGTAAGAATTATGGTTTATTTTTATCAGGACACTAGCAAAATACAGATTTTCTGTTCTTTTCCTATCTTTCAGGATGTTTTGTTCTTGGAAAAGATTCTAAAGAGTTTTTTTTTTTTTTCCTTCAAGAAAGAATATGCTAATTGATTAAAGACTTGATCTCCAACTTCTAATGGAAGTCACCACAAATACATTTTTAAAAGCTATACCTGGATATTATATTATGCAGTATAATATATTCTAAGAATTACACATCACATTAGGGTGTCACAATTCTCAGTCACATAAAGTGTAAATCTTCCTGGAAACTAGGTGAAAAATACACTGTGAGGGTCAGAAGCCTCAGAAAAGACTGCCTGAAAGGGGCTGTAACCAGAGATTTCTCTTCTCCAGGACATTTTCTCCCTGCTCCAGCCATACCTTACAATGGGCTTCTAGGGCTTCTTTAGAATCCATGAGGATGCACACCAATATATGCATAATATACATGTATCATGGGCTATAGGTGAATGTTGTTGTAGAATTGTTTTAGGCCAAAGTGTTTGTTTTGAAAATAGCTCCCTATGTCTAGTTATTTAGATATCATCATCATTCATTCAAATTGCTTCCATTCTATATGAAAACTATTCTTTAGGATAGTACCTGTTTATCAAATCCAAAGTACCAATGACTTTTTTTGGCCTATTATCATCTTTCTCAAGCTCATGGTAACTTGATAATATCTGTCTTGAAATTTGTATCCCTCTTGCTTTTTATAACGCTGTGGTCTCCAGGATCTCTTCCTATAATTTTAAAGGCTTATTCTCTTTTGTTTTTTCTTATCTGACTTCTTCCTTCTACTCCCCAAAAGGTAGAGTGCCCAACGTTTTGTTTCAAGTTCCCTGTATGTCTAGGAATTTGACCCCAATAATAGAAGGGCTTATATTCATAACTTGTGCTGGTACCGAGAATATAATTATGTTAGAGAAAAGTTGGAAAACGGAGCTACAAAAGGATCATCACCCATAATCCTTTTCACAAAAGATAGTGTAATGATTTTAGGATGAATATGACAATATAAAAATTCTGGCATTTAATTAACAATATAATTATATTTTGAGTAAATATTAAACCTTCATTTAAATTATGTTCCTTTTGAGGAAATTAAATTGGAATCCTTGTAAGATTTCTAGAATTTTGACTTTGATTCTGGTTGCAAATGCCCATTGGAGGAATTCTTTGTTGTTCAGAAGCCATCTTAGTCATACTAATCTAATGTCTCAGCTAAAAGATGTAATAGTAGAAAAATATGTATATAATGTTTTTATAGAAATGTATAGGACTTTTAAAATAGCATTTTCTCTTATATGATCACATTTAATCTCCCAAACTCTGGGAGGTAGTATTTTTTCATCCCCATTTAATGAAAGAGAAAATATAATAAAAAATCTCTGCTTATTAGTAAATGTGTAAAGTGATTGTAATTTTTAATTACTAGTAATACTGACAAATCTTTTATACTATCTCATTACAAAAGTAATACTTGTTCATTATAGAAAATGTGGAAAATAAAGGAAAGTGTAAAGAATAAAATAAAAATATTTCTTAGAATCCCAGAGTATAGGTGTAATCTCTAATAATTTTGTGTATTTTCATTATCTTTCACATGTATTTTGACGCCTGCATTTTAACATCAGCACTACAAGCATTTTCCACATGTCATTAATTATTCTTTAAAACATAATTAAATTCAAATTATGAATATAAACCCTTCTATTATTTAGGTCAAATTACAATGTAATTTCTAAGAGCTACATAATATTATTTACTCACTTCCCTAATGATGGACATTTAGCCCATTTTCAATTTCTCATTATTTTTAATATAGATCAGACTTAAGTTTGTCTTCATTAAATCTGACTCTTTCCTTAAAGAAAAAATTGTAGAAGTTGAATTATGAGTTAACAGATATGATGATTTTTTTAAGTTTCTTGGTACAGACTGCCCAATTGATTTCCAGAAAAGATCTTAAAAATTTATAACCCCATCAGTAACACATGCAACTCCCAATTTCAACTCACCTTTACCAATATAAAATATTCGTGTTTTTAAAAACTACTTTACCAACTGATAAGCAGGAAATGGCATATTTTTTGTTAATTTACATTTCTCTGATTACTAATAAGGTAGATATTTTTTCAAATATTTAATGGCCATTCATATTAGTTCATTCCATGTCAATTCTGAATAGTAGTTTTAAAGAACCGTTTGCATTTTTAAGAATATTTAGTTGAATACATAAATTCTTATGAATGGTTGCTTTAAATTTTTCAAAAGAGAACAGTTTTATTTTGTATTTCATCTTAACTATCCTGTATATTTTGTTCCAGTTTTACTAGGACTGTGTGCTGTAATGCCAGTTATTTTTCTGTTGTTTTTTTTTTTTTTTTTTTTTAACTCAAATCCCTTCTTAGGTATAACTCTTAAAATTGCTCCTTGCTATCCATCCCCACTGCCACTACCTTGGCTGAGGCGTTTATTATTTTCCCTGCCACCTGTCTCATTGCAGTCTGGTCTTTTCTCGCCATTACTATCTTTCCCTAAAGCAAGGGTAGCATGCTGTTTCCCACTTTAATGATCTCGGCGGGATCATGGTTGTCACACCATAAAGCCTATATTCCTTAAAAATAAATAACAGTCTGATTATTCACCGTCTGGTCCTACATTCTTCTCCTACCTCTCACTCTTATCTTTTCCTTTCTCTCTTTGATTCTTCCGATCCAGTTTTCAACTCTTCACCCCCATGCCAGTCATGATTCAACTCCACTGAAATTTTTACCATTTTCTCTACGTCATGGCTTCTGTAATTCCATGAATTATACATGCTGTTCCCTTTGGATATATTTTCTTCAAATGGATAACTGCTTTTCTTCCTTTGAACTTGTATTTTTTATACTGTGAGTTGCAGCTCATTAAAAGGTTATAAAGTCAATTTAGTGGGTCAAGACTGGCATTCTGGGAATGGAATGGAATATAGTAGAAAACGTTAAGAGTGTAAGTATTATTTTATGAAACTTATGTTTTAGCTGTGTGTGTGTATTGGTTTAAAAGTGAAATGTGTTTTTTGCTGTTGGTTGTTTTTTGAGGATTTTGGAATCTACTGAGCCACTGTTTAAGCACCCAGCTCATATTATTTTATCTATAAAGCCTTTCCTCTATTCCCAAGGGACAATTAATAACTTCCTTTTCTTTATCTACATACATAGCTATGTTTTTTAGAGTACTTATCATTTTGAATGGGAGAAAAAAATCTGTATATGTATAAAAGAACTTATCACTTTGAACTGAGGGAAATTTGTTTACAGATCTGTTTCACACGTGCCATGTGAGCTTCTTAAGTATAAGAACCTGTCTTTGTAGTATGGAATACAGCCCTTTGCAAAGAGATTCAGTGTAGATCCTCAATGCATACTTGGCCAGATAAAGAAATGAATGAAAAAATGAACAAATTGATGAATAGACGACATTGTCAGAGTTAGTTTAGCTTCAGCTTTGTTTTCAAATGGGAATGTGACATGTAAAACCAATTTGAAATATTTTTAGATATCTGCTACTTGGGAAGGTTTTTAAAAGTAAATTAAATCTTTTTTGATATGAGGGTGCGGAATTGCTGTACAGATGACTGTAGAGGATTATTTGGTTGTAAGACAAATATGCATGCACAAAAGAAGATTAGTCTTCAAGCTTTTTATCCGTTGGAATCTGGGGTTCTGCCAGGTATTCAGCAGCTCCTTTAGTATGTCACTTTATCACTATAGTAGCATCCGTGAGCCACCATAACAACCAGTTTTTTTAAAAAAGTTAGAATAATCAGTCAGATAGCTAGCTCTTTGTGTATACGGAGCCAGACGTCTGGTTATTTGGAAAAGTGGATGATCAGATATTTTTTCACTTCTTATATGGAATTTTTGAGTGTACTTACAGATTGTTTTCTACTAACTCAAATGACAGTCCATAGTTTAACTCATCAGTGGTATGTTATACTTTTGTCATAACTAATAAAACAGTAAATGTCAATTAATCTCTCAGACCACCATGGAAAGTCCATACTTATTGATGGAATGAACATTGTGGTTGCATGTGCCTGGAAATAAGTTGCTGCTGATTAAATGTTCACAGCCAGCCTTGGTTCTACCGTCTCCTGTAAGATGGGGCGTGGCATACCTGTTTTACTTCTAATTCACAGAAACATTGAAGTGATTAGTTTGATACACATGATACGCCTTTATCTCCTCATAGAATCATAGCATTTAGAAACATTAATTTTTCATCCAGTAATGAAGTTAAAAGAAGTGAAATTGTCAAGTTCCTGAGAATACGGTCTTTGGAATCAGACAGATCTTGGTTTGAACCCCAATTCATGCTGTTACCTGCTCAGTCACCTTGGATAAAACTTTTTTAACTTCATTGAGCTTCCACTATCTATAAAATGAGGAATCAAAATACATAATTTCTGATATGTTGTAGGCATTATAGCATTAGAGATAATGTATAAACTAACTCCATGCCTGGCATATGGTACATTGTCAAAATGGCTGATAATTTTGTTGTTGTTGCTAGAAGGAAAGAGTTAGCTTGCCTCCAACATAAATGAACTATTTCTTTATCTTTGGGGTAAATCCTACCTTCCTGTCATTTTAGATATGAATAAAATTAGAACTCCTTAATCTTGGACTGGTCTCCTAACTGAGGAGATAATGACTTGCACTTCAGAGCTCCATTCAGCTCCCAAGTCCTTCCTTCCTTCTCAGTCTCTTTCTGGCTGTGCCTCAGGGATTTAAATTACTAAATTAACTTGCCTTTAGTCTTGTTCATCTCGGATTGTTACGCAATTAAAAGAAAAAATCTTGATGATGCTGCTTCCCTCAGAAAGGCCACATCAAAAGGTAGAGTTCACCAAAAATAATACACACTTCTTCCGAAGACACAAACAGTTCCTTGAAAAGGATGTCATTCTGTAATTTGTTTTGTGAATTCTATAAACCACAGAACATTTACTTACAGTAAAGTTTGACCTTTCTTTTTCTTTCTTATTATGCCTACAAAGCTCTATCTTCTCTTCTTTTGAGAAGAAATGTAAAGGCTAAAATTCTCTTCAAAGTGCTTGTGTGTGTGTGTATGTGTATTCTCAATTGGATTTTATTAGAATACTGAGTTTAATGTCTAGCCAGGGTGCTTTGGCTTTATGTAATAATATTTTATGGAATACAATCACTTGTGCAAAGACCAAAGAGAGGCTCATTTAAAACTTTACAAAAAAAGAATATTCTGTGCTCATAGGGTGATGGGAAATGCAATATGTATACTAAGCTCCACATTGTACCCCACTGAAAGCAGAGACATCCCTATGACTGATTTGATGGTAGTAAAATCTCTTTAGGGATTTTTTTGGATAAAGAAAGTAATAACAAGAAGTGGGCACATAATTAAGTTTCCAAAGTGCACGTGTCACGAGCATCTCATTGTCCCTCTGGAGGGGAAATTTACTATGGACTTAGGTAGACATTTGTCCTGCTATGAGCCCATTTTTTTAAAAAAATCAGCATTTCCGAATTCTCTAAACAATTCTCTGCTATTTGAGTTATAAGAACATTTTACTGTCATTTGTGTTCTATTTTCATTATGGCAATATTTTACAACCACCAGGTTGCTATAGAAATGAAAATAAACAAAGGTTTGGAAAGATACATGTTGCAGGGGCCTGTTCTGCCTCTCTTGCCTGCGTATGTGGACGGTGTTCTCTCTGAATGGACTTCCTTCCTCAGTTATTCAGTTGGTCTTCACCTAAGGAGCAAAGGTGAAAAATTTGTGTTCCGATATGTTTTTCCAAATTCTTCTCAAATTATTTTCATGTCTTTTAAGAATAAATTGGTCTAAAAAAGACAGACAAATTAGAAAAAGGAAAGAAAAGAAAGGAAAGAAAAGAAAGAAGGAAGAGAGGAAAGAAGGGAGGAGGGGAGGAAGAAAGGAGGGGAGAGAGTAAAGGAGTAATAAGGTAGGCGGATGTGAGAGAGAGCGTAAAGTCTGCTGTGGAATTAGCATCTTTGTAGGTGCCCACTTAACCATAAGGAAAAACCTCATTCTACTTGGATAGCCACAGACGGTTTTGAAGGGGTTCATGAAGGAATCAGTTATTGCAGTGCATTACCCTAGGGAAGATCCTAGTCCTTTCTATTTGGGCTCAGCGTTGGTTACCTGCGACTGGGTACTTTGTTAATTGGATAGTGGCACAGCAACTGTATCTTTCCAACCCTAGCTTTTACAAATTAGGAAGAACTGATTTAGCAATACTTATAGAACTAAGGACATAAGACCATCTGTAAGTTACTGGACCCACATTTGGCATCATAATAAAATATTTCTTGAAAATCACTGTTGCAAAATTATAGTCACATTTTGGCATATTAAAATACATGGTATTTATATACTTTCATAAAATAATGACTAGAAAGGGACACATATAAACATATATACATTTCTTTCTATATTTCAAAGCAAAAGAACGTTCATTTTAATAAAATTTAAATATTAACTCTTAAATGACGTCTAAAAACTCCAAACTAATTATGTCTCCTAATTCTGGTTTGTTAATTTTTCTAAACCAAATTTCAATATAGAGTTCAACCAAAGCAAATCTCTTAATTCTATTATCACTGTGTTTTTATATGGTAATTAGATAAGAATCACTTTATCCATTTTGATAGACTAGCAATCTTATAATTTTTCCCAGCTTGCTATACTTGAGTATAGGATTTTGCCTGGGAAGCTAGCATCACTCCACATTCAGAGAAATACCAAATATAATGGTATAAATATAATAACATGACACTCACTGGCAATGTCCCAAACCAGGAAGAGCTACCATTGAGAAGGATTTTTCTCTGAACTCTCAGCTCAGAGAAACATTGAGTAATATCTCGGAATTAGTCAGAACTATTACTGGTTCTATGACACATCTTAAGCAAGGAAAGTCCCTTAGTCCCTTAAAATACTCTTTTTTTTAACAGAATTCTAAAATTAACATTGACATTTTAATGTACTAAAGCAATGTAAACTTACTAAATGTCACATTTAAAACTGTAATTAAAAGAATTAACTTTATGGACTAGGAATATATATATAATTAGATATTATATACATATATGTGTATATATACACACACATATATATTTAGTTAGAATATATATACTTATATTTTCCTAGTTAGAATATATTGTGTGGTATTATGATATACACACACACATTTAAATGAAGAAATATAATAAGATTTAGACCTATTACGCTAACTTTTGAAATGCGCTGTTTTTAAATAGTTTCCTTATTCTCATCAAGGATTCAGCCTTTTAAAAACACAGCATACTGAAATTAACATCAATGTAGCAAAATAATAATATAAACTCATTAGATGTCATATTTAGAACTCTAGTCTCTTTAAAAGTACTACTTTTACAAAATTTAAAAAATTCCACTCTAGGAATTTAGCTCATAAATACTTTGTTCTTGCTGTGAAGTAGTTTGCTCTCGACTGTAGAGTCCAGAGTCATCAAAGGAAAGACACACCTCAGAGGTGACCTGAAAAGATAAGGGCAGATTGGTTGATATGTAGCAAAGATTTTGATCAGAAAGGATGTTGAGCTTGAGAAAATGGTTTTTCTTTTCTTTTTTTTTTTTTCAGTTTTATTGGGATACAATTGACATGTAGCATTGTATAAATTTAAGGTGTATAGCATAATGTTTTGATATATGTATAAATTGCAAAATGATAACCACAATAAGATTAGTTCACATCCATCACCTCACATAGTTACAATTTTCCCCCCTTGTGATGTGAACCTTTGAGATCTAGTCTCTTAGCAGCTATCAAATATTCAATACAGTATAGTCACCATGCTGTACATTATATACTCAGAACTTATTTATCTTATAAGTAAGTGGTTTTTCTTATCAAATGCAAGAGAAAGAGAATAAGAAGGGGAAAAAGCATCACTTTGATGTAGTACCTCTGAGACATAACAAATCATGTGAGAGATGCATTTGACTTTAGAGACCATTTAAGTGAATCTCCTCTCCCTGCCCACCCCTCCCCCCACCCCTGCCATTTTACAGTTGAGGAAAATAATAGTCGAAGAAAGTTTACTAAGGTCATACAATTAAGAGCAGTGCCAAGAATAGAAACTGGATGTCTTGAGTTGGAGTCTTTCTATGCACTACAGTTGAAGCCAAATAATTCAATTTCAAGATGGCAGGCAGTAGAAAACATTGCAGAGTTTGGTCCCCTTCTTTGAAGGCTTTTGGAGAAACCTCATTTCAATATCTATTTGTGAAATGTACAGAAACTTCAGGAAGAATGAGAGACCAAGAAAACCTGAGCTGAAAGCACAAAAAAAAATCACAGGAACTATCATTTGACATTTCATTCAACACCTATTTATTGAATATCTAACACATGCTAGGCACTCTTCTATGTCCCTGGGGTACATCTGTGAACAAAGAGGCAAACAGTTTCTTCCCTTGGGGAGCTTGTGTCTAGTAGAGAGAATTAGACAATAAAATAAACAATAAACACAGTAAGTAACTCATGTATCACTTTAGAAGATAATAAGTGTTATGGGGGAAAAAAATCAGAATAAAAGAGTTAGGAGTGACAGAGCTGGGGAATGTCTTAATGAGAAAATTATATATGAGCAGAGATTTGATTGAGGTGGGGGGGGAGTTAGTCATCTGAGGAAAGAGCACTGCAGGCAGAGGGAAGAGCTGTTGTTAACCCCGATGGCTGGAATGCGTCTAGCATATTTGTGAATAGAGTTCTGGCAGAGAGTGGTAAAAGATGGGCTCAGAGAGATGCTAGTCAGCCTCCTTGTGCAGAGACGTAGGTCATTTAAAAATACTTTTACCCTGAGAAATATGAGGACCTAATTAAGTATGTCAACCTGGCTGCTGTGTTGAAAGAATAGAGAGTGGGTTGGGGGTGGGGTGGATGGTAAAAAGAGGTAATAGGGTACCTCTTAGGAGGCTGTAGCTGTAATCCAGGTAAGAAATGTAGACCTAGGCCAGGGTAATGATAATGGAGGTGTTCAGATGTGGTAAGTTTCTGAATAGTTTGAAAGTGTAGACAACAGGATGTCCTGATGGGTTGGACATGGGTCTGAAAGAGAGAAAGGGAGCTGCCAAAGATGGAAAACCGAATCAATAAAGAAAAAGGAAGATGGTGCAAGAGAGAAAGGAACAAAGTGTGTGTCTGTGTGTGTGTGTGTTGACTGTGTGAGGAGATGGAGGGTGAAGGTTAAGGAAGAAGAGCAGGGCTTACTCTGGTTGGTGCTGGTGGAGAACACCAGTTATACTTGGTGTGTTTAGAGCTCCCAGCACTGGCCCTCTTCCACAAATGCCCGTGATAATCCCTTCCTTTGGTGCCTTCCCAGAAGGGTACTGGTCCAGTGGTGAGTGAGGTGCTGGGGGCCATCCTGAAGCCCAGCAACCACAACTGCTGCCCGGGATCTTTTTAGCAGCTTCTCTTTGATGTGCTGCCGTCACCACTTCTCCAAGCATGAACTGTCATGAGGCGTTTTCCTTGGGAGCATTCTTCTCCTGCACTTTGTACACAAACATGTACAGATGGATGAAAAAGCATGCGTGCTATAATGTGCATTTTAATTTTGTAAGAAAAATCTAAAAAGAAGTCCTTGTAGCATTTGAAAATGTTTAATTTTATAATCTGATGCTTTTAAGCAATGACCTACAATTAAACTATAAAGAAAAACGTAGGCTTGGATTTTCACCTATAATTCATATTTGCATGATTATAATGTGCCATTATAAATTATACAGGGGATCAGAATCTGCCGTCTCAGAGGTCAAAAAGACCTCATCATTCTAAAGGACACTTTTAAATACTTTGCTTAATTGATGAGGACAGAAATAATGTAAATCGGATCATGTCACTGTCCTGCTCAAAACTTTCCAGTTTCCCTTCTCATTCAAAACGAAATCCAAAGTCCTTAAAATGGCCTATAAGACCCTACACAAACTAGCTTTATGTCACTTTTCTGGCCTCACTTCCAACCATCTTTCCTTTTATTCACTTTGTGTCAGTCACAGTGACCTCCTTATGCCGACTTGAAGACACTGAAGACCCTCCCACTTCAGGTCCTGTGCGCTCACTATTCCCACAGGGCAGTACTCTTCCCCCAGGATTCGCTTGCCCTTCTTCCCCACTTCATACCGTGCAGTTCTCTTCACTGTCCCCACCTGAGAGCATCCTTCTCTGTATACCCACATCTAAATGTGCACCACCTCCCATGACTTTGTGTATGTTATTTTCCCTCTTAGTCCTTACTACACACTTGCTTATCTATTATCTGTACCCTTTCTTTTCCATTAGTATGCAAACTCCTTGAAGGCAAGAGAGCAGACTTTGTTTGCTCTTAACCCTAGCCTTGCAACAGTGCCTGGCACATTGCAGGTGGTTGGTTAAGATTTGGTGAGTGAGGAAAGTGAATGGGATGACCTTTGTCATGCTTTTATACTGTGGTCTACTCCAGTTCTGGAAACACTGGACACCACCCTTCCTCAGCCCCTGGTTTCCTCAACATCAGGCTCTTCTGGTTCCGTTTCAGACATGTAGGGCCTGGGATCTGGGATACAGACTGCTATCTGTATCTATCCTCTGCTATCTCTACCTTATATACACCACATGCTCCAGAAATATCAGACTGTTTTCACAAGCCGCAATGTCCTTTCAGATGTCCGTGCCTTTGTCCTTGCTAATCCATCTGCCTGAACTGTCCTCCCTAATTTTTCTTCTTACACTGGTGTCCGAATTCACTTTTCATGTCCCTTCTTTGGGTGAACTTTCTTCATACTGCGTTCCTCCCTATTGGCTACCCACTCCCTTATGTCTCTTGGTACATTGTTTGTGCCCGAATTCGTAGCATGCTATACTGCAAAGACATGTTTCCCCTCTGCATTTCCTCCTAAGTTATGAACTCCTTGAGAGCAGAGCTTCAACTTATTCATTTATTTGAATCTGGGCACAAACCCAGGGCCTCTCACATAATAGGAGCTCAATAAATGACTTCTGAATGAATATAAAAATATTGTTGAGTAACTCTATAAGGTAAAATGCTTTGAAATGCTTTTAATTTCGAGTTGAAGGCTGTGGAGCCAAGCTTTTTGTTTTCCTTAAAGCCAGAGCAAAGCAGGCTCCCCTGCACAGAGCATGCCGAAGGAGTGGGTAGCATAGCATACTGCTGACTCAGCACACGCCAAGGTGAGTCATGGGAAATCACTAGTGGAGTTCTGCTTAGGCACAGCACATGACTCAGCGTCAGTGCCACCAGTTCTTTGGCCATTGACTAGAGATGAAATAAATCCAGAGATCTGATTCTAGCTGAGGAGGTTTTGAATTAGAATCACATTTCATGGAAGGAAATCCAGAATGGGATTCTTTTCTCCTTACTGTGTTTAGTGTCTAATCACATGATCTGTGTCTCCCTTTATTATTATTACTAGTAGTAGTAGTAGTAGTAGTAGTATTCTTGTCTCCATTTATTTTTACACGCTCAATGTACTCTCTCTAGCATGAGTCTTACCTGGGGAGAGGACATGCAGTAACAGAGAAGGAAGGTTGCTCTCCAAGGAGAGCATGACAATCTCCAGTGGTCAGGTGAAGATGAAACAGCACAGATGCCATTATTATTGCTTCAGTCATTTGTTTTCTTTTCTTTTTTTTTTTTAAACACCTTTATAAGAGTATAATTGCTTTACCATGGTGTGTTAGTTTCTGCTTTATTACAAAGTGAATCAGCTATACATATACATATATCCCCATATCTCCTCCCTCTTTTTTTTTTTTCACACACACACACACTGTATTTTATTTTTACAAGAGATAAATAAACTGACACCAAGCATTGTAAATGGATGACCACAACAATAGCAACGATTGCAATTACCAAACACGAAACACACTCATACTATGTCATAATATTGACATTCAGTCCAGTAATCCTCCACTGTAACAGCTCCTTTACTTTGCAGTGAAAATTGATTTGTATATTTTTTGCCTTTGAGTCCTTGTGGGTTTTTTTTTTTATTATTCAAACAGAAAGTCACAAAAGTTATAATCATCCTCATCAGTTCACTCAGTCCCATGTAATTAATTTTTTTTCATCTTGATCTTTTGTTAGCACTTTTATGAGTTTATCAGTTTTCCATTAGAGTTCTGAAAATGCTTATTCATTCAGTTCAGCAGTATAGTCAGTTACCAGAAACCTGTACTTGTCAGAGTCTTTTCCATGAATTCCTTGAAGATGAAACCCTTTTATAGGAGCATATTTGCAAAAGCATCAGAGTACACCCAGAACTGTCTGTAAATGACAAAAGACTTAAAAATGACCATGGTTAAAGATTTGATGAAAGTTCATAATAATGCAATTGACAAGGAAATTTAGTTATTTCTGAGATATACATTTTAAAGTAATAACTAGAATTATGACTTATAACATTGTACCAGAACATATAAGATTTTTAGAAATTTCATGTAATGTCTGAAACATTTATATTAACATATTTCCATACAAATAACCCAAAGAAAGTTTAGTATTAGTTGGTTTTTTTGTTTGTTTCTTTTTTATACTGCAGGTTCTTATTAGTCATCAATTTTATACACATCAGTGTATACATGTCAGTCCCAATAGCCCAATTTAGCACACCACCATCCCCACCCCACCGCGGTTTTCCCCCCTTGGTGTCCATATGTTTGTTCTCTACATCTGTGTCTCAACTTCTGACCTGCAGACTGGTTCATCTGTACCGTTTTTCTAGGTTCCACATACATGCGTTAATATACGATATTTGTTTTACTCTTTCTGACGTACTTCACTCTGTATGACAGTCTCTAGATTCATCCACATCTCAACAAATGACTCAATTTCGTTCCTTTTTATGGCTGAGTAATATTCCATTGTATATATGTACCACATCTTCTTTATCCATTTGTCTGTCGATGGGCACTTAGGTTGCTTCCATGACCTGGCTATTGTAAATAGTGCTGCAATGAACATTGGGGTGCATGTGTCTTTTTGAATTATGGTTTTCCCTGGGTATATGCCCAGTAGTGGGATTGCTGGATCATATGGTAATTCTATTTTTAGTTTTTTAAGGACCCTCCATACTGTTCTCCATAGTGGCTGTATCAATTTACACCCCACCAACAGTGCAAGAGGGTTCCCTTTTCTCCACACCCTCTCCAGCATTTGTTGTTTGTAGATTTTCTGATGATGCCCATTCTAACTGGTGTGAGGTGATACCTCATTGTAGTTTTGATTTGCATTTCTCTAATAATTAGTGATGTTGAGCAGCTTTTCATGTGCTTCTTGGCCATCTGTATGTCTCCTTTGGAGAAATGTCTATTTAGGTCTTCTGCCCATTTTTGGATTGGGTTGTTTGTTTCTTTAATATTGAGCTGCATGAGCTGTTTATATATTTTGGAGATTAATACTTTCAACGTTGATTCATTTGCAAATATTTTCTCCCATTCTGAGGGTTGTCTTTTCGTCCTGTTTATGGTTTCCTTTGCTGTGCAAAAGCTTTGAAGTTTCATTAGGTCCTATTTGTTTATTTTTGTTTTTATTTCCATTACTCTAGGAGGTGGATCACAAAAGATCTTGCTGTGATTTATGTCAAAGAGTGTTCTTCCTATGTTTTCCTCTAAGAGTTTTATAGTGTCCAGTCTTACATTTAGGTCTCGAATCCATTTTGAGTTTATTTTTGTGTATGGTGTTAGGGAGTGTTCTAATTTCATTCTTTTACATGTAGCTGTCCAGTTTTCCCAGCACCACTTATTGAAGACACTGTCTTTTCTCCATTGTATATCTTTGCCTCCTTTGTCATAGATTAGTTGACCATAGGTGTGTGGGTTTATCTCTGGGCTTTCTATCTTGTTCCATTGATCTATGTTTCTGTTTTTGTGCCAGTACCATATTGTCTTGATTACTGTAGCTTTGTAGTATAGTCTGAAGTCAGGGAGTCTGATTCCTCCAGCTCCGTTTTTTTTCCCTCAAGACTGCTTTGGCTATTTGGGGTCTTTTCTGTCTCCATATAAATTTAAAGATGATTTGTTCTAGTTCTGTAAAAAATGCCATTGGTAATTTGATAGGGATTGCAATGAATCTGTAGATTGCTTTGGGTAGTATACTCATTTTCACAATATTGATTCTTCTAATCCAAGAACATGGTATATCTTTCCATCTGTTGGTATCATCTTTAATTTCTTTCATCAGTGTCTTATAGTTTTCTGCATACAGGTCTTTTGTCTCCCTAGGTAGGTTTATTCCTAGGTATTTTATGCTTTTTGTTGCAATGGTAAATGGGAGTGTTTCCATAATTTCTCTTTCAGATTGTTCATCATTAGTGTATAGGAATGCAAGAGATTTCTGTGCATTAATTTTGTATCCTGCAACTTTACCAAATTCATTGATTAGCTCTAGTAGTTTTCTGGTGGCATTTTTAGGATTCTCTATGTATAGTATCATGTCATCTGCAAACAGTGACAGTTTTACTTCTTCTTTTGCAATTTGCATTCCTTTTATTTCTTTTTCTTCTCTGATTGCCGTGGCTAGGACTTCCAAAACTATGTTGAATAATAGTGGTGAGAGTGGACATCCTTGTCTCATTCCTGATCTTAGAGGAAATGCTTTCAGTTGTTCACCATTGAGAATGATTTTTGCTGTGGGTTTGTCATATATGGCCTTTATTATGTTGAGGTAGGGTCCCTCTCTGCCCACTTTCTGGAGAGTTTTTATCATAAATGGGTGTTGAATTTTGTCAAAAGCTTTTTCTGCATCTATTGAGATGATCATATGGTTTTTCTCCTTCAATTTGTTAATATGGTGTAGCACATTGATTGATTTGCGTATATTGAAGAATCCTTGCACCCTGGGATAAATCCCACTTGATCGTGGTGTATGATCCTTTTAATGTGTTGTTGGATTCCATTTGCTAGTATTTTGTTGAGGATGTTTGCATCTATATTCATCAGTGATATTGATCTATAATTTTCTTCTTTTGTAGTGTCTTTGTCTGGTTTTGGAATCAGGGTGATGGTGGCCTCATAGAATGAGGTTGGGAGTGTTCCTTCCTCTGCAGGTTTTTGGAAGAGTTTGAGAAGGATGGGTGTTAGCTCTTCTCTAAATGTTTGATAGAATTCACCTGTGAAGCCATCTGGTCCTGGACTTTTGTTTGTTGGAAGATTTTTAATCACAGTTTCAATTTCATTACTTGTGATTGGTCAGTTCATATTTTCTGTTTCTTCCTGGTTCAGTCTTGGAAGGTTATACCTTTCTAAGAATTTGTCCATTTCTTCCAGGTTGTCCATTTTATTGGCATAGAGTTGCTTGTAGTAGTCTCTTAGGATGCTTTATATTTCTGCAGTGTCTGTTGTAACTTCTCCTTTTTCATTTCTAATTTTATTGATTTGAGTCCTCTCTTTTTCTTGATGAGTCTGGCTAATGGTTTATCAATTTTGTTTATCTTCTCAAAGAACAAGCTTTTAGTTTTATTGATCTTTGCTATTGTTCCCTTTGTTTCTATTTCATTTATTTCTGCTCTGATCTTTATAATTTCTTTCCTTCTGCTAACTTTGGGTTTTGTTTGTTCTTCTTTCTCTAGTTCCTTTAGGTGTAAGGTTAGATTGTTTACTTGAGATTTTTCTTGTTTCTTTAGGTAGGCTTGGATAGCTATAAACTTCCCTCTTAGAACTGCTTTTGCTGCATCCCATAGGTTTTGGATCGTCGTGTTTTCATTGCCATTTGTCTCTAGGTATTTTTTGATTTCTTCCTTGATTTCTTCAGTGACCTCTTGGTTATTTAGTAACGTATTGTTTAGCCTCCATGTGTTTGTGTTTCTTATGTTTTTTTGCCTGTAAATCATTTCTAATCTCATAGCGTTGTGGTCAGAAAAGATGCTTGATATGATTTCAATTTTCTTAAATTTACTGAGGCTTGATTTGTGACCCAAGATGTGATCTATCCTGGAGAATGTTCCATGCGCACTTGAGAAGAAAGTGTAATCTGCTGTTTTTGGATGGAATGTCCTATAAATATCAATTAAATCTATCTGGTCTATTGTGTCATTTAAAGCTTGTGTTTCCTTATTTATTTTCATTTTGGATGATATGTCCATTGGTGTAAGTGAGGTGTTAAAGTCCCCCACTATTATTGTGTTACTGTCGATTTCCTCTTTTAGAGATGTTAGCAGTTGCCTTATGTATTGAGGTGCTTCTATGTTGGGTGCATATATATTTTTAATTGTTATATCTTCTTCTTGGATTGATCCCTTGATCATTATGTAGTGTCCTTCCTTGTCTCTTGTAACATTCTTTATTTTAAAGTCTATTTTATCTGATATGAGTATTGCTACTCCAGCTTTCTTTTGATTTCCATTTGCATGGCATACCTTTTTCCATCCCCTCACTTTCAGTCTGGATGTGCCCTAGGTCTGAAGTGGGTCTCTTGTAGACAACATATATATGGCTCTTGTTTTTGTATTCATTCAGCAAGCCTGTGTCTTTTGAGTGGAGCATTTAATCCATTCACGTTTAAGGTAATTATCGATATGTATGTTCCTATGACCATCTTCTTAATTGTTTTGGGTTTGTTTTTGTAGGTCCTTTTCTTCTCTTGTGTTTCCCACTTAGAAACGTTCCTTTAGCATTTGTTGTAGGGCTGGTTTGGTGGTGCTGAATTCTCTTAGCTTTTGCTTGTCTGTAAAGCTTTTGATTTCTCTATCGAATCTGAATGAGATCCTTGCTGGGTAGAGTAATCTTGGTTGTAGGTTCTTCCCTTTCATCACTTTAAGTCTATCGTGCCACTCCCTTCTAGCTTGTAGAGTTTCTGCTGAGAAATCAGTTGTTAACCTTATGGGAGTTCCCTTGTATGTTATTTGTCGTTTTTCCCTTGCTGCTTTCTATAATTTTTCTTTGCCTGTAGTTTTTGTCAATTTGATTACTATGTGTGTTGGCGTGTTTCTCCTTGGGTTTATCCTGTATGGAACTCGCTGCGCTTCCTGGACTTGGGTGGCTATTTCCTTTCCCATGTTAGGGAAGTTTTCAACTATAATCTCTTCAGATATTTTCTTGGGTCCTTTCTCTCTCTCTTCTCCTTCTGGGACGCCTATAATGCGAATGTTGTTGCATTTAATGTTGTCCCAGAGGTCTTTTAGGCTGTCTTCATTTCTTTTCATTCTTTTTTCTTTAGTCTTTTCCGCAGCAGTGAATTCCACCATTCTGTCTTCCAGGTCACTTATCCGTTCTTCTGCCTCAGTAATTCTGCTATTGATTCCTTCTAGTGTAGTTTTTATTTCAGTTAGTGTATTGTTCATCTGTTTGTTTGTTCTTTAATTCTTCTAGGTCTTTGTTAAACATTTCTTGAATCTTCTCGATCTTTGCCTCCATTCTTTTTCCAAGGTCCTGGATCATCTTCACTATCATTATTCTGAATTCTTTTTCTGGAAGGTTGCCTATCTCCACTTCATTTAGTTGTTTTTCTGCGGTTTTATCTTGTTCCTTCATCTGGTATATAGCCCTCTGCCTTTTCATCTTGTCTATCTTTCTGTGAATGTGGTTTTTGTTCCACAGGCTACAGGATTGTAGTTCTTCTTGCTTCTGCTCTCTGCCTTCTGGTGGATGAGGCTATCTAAGAGGCTTGATGGGAGGGACTGGTGGTGGGTAGAGGTGACTGTTGCTCTGGTGGACAGAGGTCAGTAAAACTTTAATCCACTTGACTGTTGATGGGTGGGGCTGGGTTCCCTCCCTGTTGGTTTTTGGCCTGAGGCAACCCAACACTGGAGCCTACCTGGGCTCTTTGGTGGGCCTAATGACAGACTCTGGGAGTGCTCACACCAAGGAGTACTTCCCAGAACTTCTGCTGCCAGTGTCCTTGTCCCCATGGTGAGACAGAGCCACTCCCTGCCTCTGCATGAGACCCTCCAACACTAGCAGGTAGGCCTGGTTCAATCTCTCCTGGGGTCACTGCTCCTTCCCCTGGGTCCCGATGCACACACTACTTTGTGTGTGCCCTCCAAGAGTGGAGTCTCTGTTTTCCCCAGTCCTGTCTAAGGCCTGCAATCAATTCCCACTAGGCTTCAAAGTCTGATTCTCTAGGAAATCCTCCTCCTGTTGCCAGACCCCTAGGTTGGGAAGCCTGATGGGGGGCCCAGAACCTTCACTCCAGTGGGTGGACTTCTGTGGTATAAGTGTTCGCCAGTCTGTGAGTCACCCACCCACCATTTATGGGATTTGATTTTACTGTGATTGCGCCTCTCCTACTGTCTCATTGTGGCTTCTCCTTTGTCTTTGGATGTGGGGTATCTTTTTTGGTGAGTTCCAGTGTCTTTCTGTCGATGATTGTCCAGCACCTAGTTGTGATTCTCCAGTCATTTGCTTTCTAGCAAAGAAATACGTGTACAGATCCTCAGTGGGCCCTCTTTATCATTCTCCTATGATATATATACTACTTTGGTCCTATGCCTCTCTATTTCTTGGATTTACTTCCTTGCTTTGTAGAAGTACATTCTTAAGTGAATTATTCAGAAAGAGTACGGTGGAATTAAACTTCTGAGTCCTTACATGTCTTGAAGTATGTTTAAGTAACATACTTTAATCCTAGTATGTAATGGCTGGAAGTAGAATTAAAGATTAAAAATAATTTTCCCTCAAAATGTAAGGACATTCAGTGTTGCTGATTAGGAGTTTAATGCCAATCTCATTCTTCATCTCTTTTTGAGGATGACTTTTTTTTTTAAGGATCTCTGGGGATTTGAAGTTTCATGAGAATATGTCTAAGTGTGTATATGTTGTTATACGTAGAGCTTGGCACTGGTTAGACTTATCACATCAGGAGACTTGAGTCATTCTTCAGTTCCTAAAATTATCTCCTGCTACTAGTTGAAAATTTTCCCCTCTCTCTTTCTCAGGATTCTCACGGACCCTATTATTCAAATACAAGACTCTATATTGATCGTTTATGTCTGTTTTCCCACTTATCATTTTATATTTTATCTGCTTCCTTTTATAAGGGACTACTTCAATTTTTACTTTTTCAGATACCTTACTAATTTATGCAGTTGCAGTTTTATCTTTAAGTGCTTCCCTTGTTCTTTAATTGTTCTTTTTCATAACAGCATATCTGCGTTTTAGCTAAAATGATTTCTTGAATCTCTTTGAGAAGATTCTTTCTGTTCCTGAACTATCTCTGTTTTGTCCAGAGTTGTTTATGTTTATTTTAAACTTGTTTTTCTTCATAATACTGTGTCTCCTTATATATGCTGGGATATTCCTAACTTGCCATTGATATTTATGAAAGTAGTAACTGGTATCAGTTTTCCCTGTGGTTGTGTAAATGGGTCAACTGGGAGCTCTGTGTCAGCCACTGTGGGTTAGAGTGTATGGACCGCCAAATCCCACTTAGGGTTAGCATTCCAGAAGATGGCTCATGGTCTCTGTATCTCCCTAAATGACTGTACATGGGGGACAGTATCCACATTAGAGGGCTTGGCTTTCTCCAGACACATCCTTTTCTTAAGAAAGAATCATCTAAATGTTTTGTCTGGGTTGCTGGCATAGAGGAAAGGTAATTAAGGTGTTGAGCTATAGTCCTGGTCTTCTTAACCAGCTAACATTTTTAAATTTCTTGTTTTCAGTCCTGCCTCTTTTTCCTTCACCATACCTGTTTCTTCAGTGGGGTTCCATTGGGTAGAGTGCCTCCCATCTCTTCTGTGGTAGCCTTCTTTTTGTTTCATTGTTTTAATATGCACCCAATTTCCCTTTTCTGGAAATTTACTTAAAATATCTGTTTGTTGACAACCCTCACATCCTCACTTTTTGTTATACATCTATTCACTTTTTTGGATTCTGATACTTGGTAGCATTTTATTTTAAAATACTATTGGACTTACAGAAAAGTTGTAAGAATAGCACAGAGTTCCTGTATGCCCTACACCCAGCTTCCCCTCATGTTAAAACTTACATAACCACAGCACAATTATCAAAATTAAGAAATGAATATTTGTATAATACTGTTAGCTAAGCTACAGATTTTATATGGAACCGAAGTTTTCCCATGAATGTCCTTTTTCTGTTCCAGTATCCAATCCAGAGCCTCACATTGTACTCAGATGTCATGTCTCCTTAGTCTCCTCCAACCGGTAGCAAGTCCTTAGTCTTTCCTGACCAGGACTTTTAAAGTGTCCTGGTCAGTTTATTTTGTAAATATCCCTCAACTTGGGTTTGTCTGATATTTTCTCATTATTAGATTTGAGATTGTATGTTTTTACCAAGTATACTATAGAACTGATCTGCCTATCTCAGGGAGTAGTGATGTTAATGTCTTATCACTAGAGATGTAAACTTTGATCACTTTATTACAACAATATCTTGTTCAAGTGGTTATTTTCTGTTTCCCTCATTTCTTCTATACTTAATAGTTGAAAGTTTTCCTTAAGCAGAGCTATTTCTTCTTTTCTGTATTTATTCTATTATTTTTTAATCTCTGTAAGGATTCTTGGATACTTACTTGACTCTATGGCTTATAATCCAGTACTATCATTGTTTATTTTGTTCCTCAGATTGTCACAGCTTTGGCCATTGGGAGCTCTTTCACCTTACCTTATATACCCTACTGACATGCCCCTATCTCTTTGAGCCTTTCATTGTTTTCTATCACCAGAAGATGTTCCAGAAATACCTTGTATTTTCCCTGACACAGTCCTGGGATCAACCACTTCTCCAGGAATCCCTGGATCCTTTTTTTGTTGTTGTTTATAACATTTTTATTGGAGTATAATTGCTTTACAATGGTGTGTTAGTTTCTGCTTTATAACAAAGTGATTCAGTTATACCTATACATATATCCCCATATCTCTTCCCTCTTGTGTCTCCCTCCCTCCCACCCTCCATATCCCACCCTTCTAGCTGGTCACAAAGCACCGAGCTGATCTCCCTGTGCTATGCAGCTGCTTCCCACTAGCTATCTATGTTACATTTGGTAGTGTATGTATGTTCATATATACACTACCACTCTCTCACTTTGTCCCAGCTTACCCTTCCCCCTCCCTGTGTCCTCAAGTCCATTCTCTAGTAGGTCTGCATCTTTATTCCCATCTTGCCCCTAGGTTCTTCATGACCTTTTTTTTTCTTTTTAGATTCCATATATATGTGTTAGCATACGGTATTTGTTTTTCTCTTTCTGACATACTTCACTCTGTATGACAGACTCTAGGTCCATCCACCTCACTACAAATAACTCCATTTTGTTTCTTTTTATGGCTGAGTAATATTCCATTGTGTATATGTGCCACATCTTCTTTATCCATTCATCCATCGATGGACACTTAGGTTGCTTCCATGTCCTGGCTATTGTAAATAGAGCTACAATGAACATTGTGGTACATGACTCTTTTTGAATTATGGTTTTCTCAGGGTATGTGCCCAGTAATGGGATTGCTGGGTCGTATGGTAGTTCTATTTTTAATTTGTTAAGGAAACTCCATACTGTTATCCATAGTGGCTGTATCAGTTTACATTCCCACCAACAGTGTATGAGGCTTCCCTTTTCTCCACACCCTCTCCAGCATTTATTGTTTGTAGATTTTTTGATGATGGCCACTCTGACCGATGTGAGATGATATCTCATTGTAGTTTTGATATCCATTTCTCTAATGATTAATGATGTTGAGCATTTTTTCATGTGTTTGTTGGCAATCTGTATACCTTCTTTGGAGAAACGTCTATTTATGTCTTCTGCCCATTTTTGGATTGGGTTGTTTGTTTTTTTGGTATTGAGCTGCATGAGCTGCTTGTAAAGTTTGGAGATTAATCCTTTGTCAGTTGGTTCATTTGCAAATATTTTCTCCCATTATCAGGGTTGTCTTTTCATCTTGTTTATGGTTTCCTTTGCTGTGCAAAAGCTTTGAAGTCTCATTAGGTCTCATTTGTTTATTTTTGTTTTAATTTCCATTTCTCTAGGAGGTGGGTCAAAAAGGATCTTGCTGTGATTTATGTCATAGAGTGTTCTTCCTATGTTTTCCTCTAAGAGTTTGACAGTGTCCAGTCTTACATTTAGGTCTTTAATCCATTTTGAGTTTATTTTTGTGTATGTTGTTAGGGAGTGTTCTAATTTCATTCTTTTACATGTAGCTGTCCAGTTTTCCCAGCACCACTTATTGAAGAGACTGTCTTTTCTCCATTGTATATTCTTGCCTCCTTTATCAAAGATAAGGTGACCATATGTGTGTGGGTTTATCTCTGGGCTTTCTATTGATCTGTATGTCTGTTTGATCTATATTTCTTTTTTTGTGCCAGTACCATACTGTCGTGATTACTGTAGCTTTGTAGTATCATCTGAAGTCCAGGAGCCTGATTCCTCTAGCTCCGTTTTTCTTTCTCAAGATTGCTTTGGCTATTCGGGATCTTTTGTGTTTCCATACAAATTGTGAATATTTTTGTTCTAGTTCTGTGAAGAATGCCCGTGGTAGTTTGATAGGGATTGCATTGAATGTGTAGATTGCTTTGGGTAGTAGAGTCATTTTCATAATGTTGATTCTTCCAGTCCAAGAACATGGTATCTCTCTCCATCTGTTTGTATCATCTTTAATTTCTTTCATCAGTGTCTTATAGTTTTCTGTATACAGGTCTTTTGTCTCCTTAGGTAGGCTGAGTCCTAGGTATTTTATTCTTTTTGTTGCAATGGTAAATGGGAGTGTTTTCTTAATTTCACTTTCAGATTTTTCATCATTAGTGTATAGGAATGCAAGAGATTTCTGTGCATTAATTTTGTATCATGCTACTTTACCAGATTCATTGATTAGCTCTAGTAGTTTTCTGGTAGCATCTTTAGGATTCTCTATGTATAGTATCATATCATCTGCAAACAGTGACAGCTTTACTTCTTCTTTTCCGATTTGGAATCCATTTATTTCTTTTTCTTCTCTGATTGCTGTGGCTAAACCTTCCAAAACTATGTTGAATAATGCTGGTCAGAGTGGGCAACCTTGTCTTGTTCCTGATGTTGATGGAAATGGTTTCAGTTTTTCAACATTGAGGACCATGTTGGCTGTGAGTTTCTCATATATGACCTTTATTATGTTGAGGGAAGTTCCCTCTATGCCTACTGTCTGGAGGGTTTTTATCATAAATCGGTGTTGAATTTTGTCAAAAGCTTTCTCTGCATCTATTGAGATGATCATATGGTTTTTCTCCTTCAATTTGTTAATATGGTGTATCACATTGATTTGCATATATTGAAGAATCCTTGCATACCTTGGATAAACCCCACTTGATCATGGTGTATGATCCTTTTAATGTGCTGTTGGATTCTGTTTGCTAGTATTTTGTTGAGGATTTTTGCATCTAAGTTCATCAGTGATACTGGCCTGTTGTTTTCTTTCTCTGTGACATCTTTGTCTGGTTTTGGTATCAGGGTGATGGTGGCCTTGTAGAATGAGTTTGGGAGTGTTCCCCCCTCTGCTATATTTTGGAATCTCCTTTTTCATTTCTAATCCTATTGATTTGAGTCTTTTCCCTTTTTTTCTTGTTGAGTCTGGCTAATGGTCTATCAATTTTGTTTATCTTCTCAAAGAACCAACTTTTAGTTTTATTGATCTTTGCTATCGTTTCCTTCATTTCTTTTTCATTTATTTCTGATCTGATCTTTATGATTTCTTTCCTTCTCCTAACTTTGGGGTTTTGTTGTTCTTCTTTCTCTAATTGCTTTAGGTGTAAGGTTAGGTTGTTTATTTGAGGTGTTACTTGTTTCTTAAGGTAGGATTTTATTGCTCTACACTTCCCTCTTAGAACTGCTTTTGCTGCACCCCATAGGTTTTGGGTCATCGTGTTTTCATTGTCATTTGTTTCTAGGTATTTTTTGATTTCCTCTTTGATTTCTTCAGTGATCTCTTGGTTATTACATAGTGTATTGTTTAGCCTCCATGTGTTTGTATTTTTTACACGTTTTTTCCTGTAATTGATATCTAGTCTCATAGCGTTGTGGTCAGAAAAGATACTTGATACAATTTCAATTTTCTTAAATTGACCAAGGCTTGATTTATGACTCAAGATATGATCTATCCTGCAGAATGTTCCATGAGCTCTTGAAAAGAATGTGTATTCTGTTGTTTTTTGATGGAATGTCCTATAAATATCAATTAAATCCATCTTGTTTAATATATCATTTAAAGCTTGTGTTTCCTTATTTATTTTCATTTTGGATGATCTGTCCATTGGTGAAAGTGGGGTGTTAAAGTCCCCTACTATGATTGTGTTACTGTCGATATCCCCTTTTATGGCTGTTAGTATTTGCCTTATGTATTGAGGTGCTCCTATGTTGGGTGCATAAATATTTACAATTGTTATATCTTCTTCTTGGATTGATCCCTTGATCATTATGTAGTGTCCTTCTTTGTCTCTTGTAATAGTCTTTGTTTTACAGTCTATTTTTTCTGATATGAGAATTGCTACTCCAGCTTTCTTTTGATTTCCATTTGCATGAAATATCTTTTTCCATCCCTTCACTTTCAGTCTGTATGTGTACCTAGGTCTGAAGTGGGTCTCTTGTAGACAGCATATATACAGGTCTTGTTTTTGTATCCATTCATCCTGTCTATGTCTTTTGGTTGGAGCATTTAATCCATTTACATTTAAGGTAATTATCAATATGTATGTTCGTATGACCATTTTCTTAATTGTTTTGGGTTTGTTATTGTAGATCTTTTCCTTCTCTTGTGTTGCCTGCCTAGAGAAGTTCCTTTAGCATTTGTTGTAAAGCTGGTTTGGTGGTGTTGAACTCTCTCAGCTTTTGCTTGTCTGTAAAGGTTTTAATTTCTCCATCAAATCTGAATGAGATCCTTGCTGGGTAGAGTAATCTTGGTTGTAGGTTTTTCCCTTTCATTACTTTAAATATGCCCTGCCACTCCCTTCTTGTTTGCAGAGTTTCTGCTGAAATATCAGGTGTTAACCTTATGGGGATTCCCTTGTATGTTATTTGTTGTTTTTCCCTTGCTGCTTTTAATATTTTTTCTTTGTATTTACTTTTTGATAGTTTGATTAATATGTGTCTTGGCGTGTTTCTCCTTGGATTTATCCTGTATGGGACTCTCTGTGCTTCCTGGACTTGATTAACTATTTCCTTTCCCATATTAGGGAAGTTTTCAACTATAATCTCTTCAAATATTTTCTCAGTCCCTTTCTTTTTCTTTTCTTCTTCTGGGACCCCTATACTTCGAATGTTGTTGCGTTTAATGTTGTCCCAGAGGCCTCTGAGACTGTCCTCAGTTCTTTTCATTCTTTTTTCTTTATTCTGCTCTGCAGTAGTTATTTCCACTTTTATTTTCCAGGTCACTTATCCAGTCTTCTGCCTCAGTTATTCTGCTATTGATCCCTTCTAGAGAATTTTTAATTCCATTTATTGTGTTGTTCATCATTGTTTGTTTGCTCTTTAGTTCTTCTAGGTCCTTGTTAAATGTTTCTTGTACTTTCTCCATTCTATTTCCAAGATTTTGGATCATCTTTACTATCATTACTCTGAATTCTTTTTTAGGTAGACTGCCTATTTCCTGTTCATTTGTTAGGTCTGGTGTGTTTTTACCTTGCTCCTTCATCTGCTGTGTGTTTCTTTGTCTTATTATTTTGCTTAACTTACTGTGTTTGGGGTCTCCTTTTCGCAGGCTACAGGTTCGTAGTTCCCGGTTTTTCGTATTTGCCCCCAGTGGCTAAGGTTGGTTCAGTGGGCTGTGTAGGCTTCCTGGTGGAGGGGTCTAGTGTCTGTGTTCTGATGGATGAGGCTGGATCTTGTCTTTCTTGTGGGCAGGCCCATGTCTGGTGGTGTGTTTTGGGGTGTCTGTGACCTTATTATGATTTTAGGCAGCCTCTCTGCTAATGGATGGGGTTGTGTTCCTGTCTTGCTAGTTGTTTGGCATATGGTGTTCCTCACTGTAGCTTGCTGGTCATTGTGTGGAGCTGGGTGGTGGCGTTGAGATGGAGATCTCTGGGAGATTTTTGCCGTTTGATATTACATGGAGCTGGGAGGTCTCTGGTGGACCAATGTCCTGAACTTGGCTCTCGCACCTCAGAGGCACAGCCCTGACGCCTGGCTGGAGCACCAAGAGCCTGTCATCCACACGGCTCAGACTTTTGGGAGGTCTGAGGTCTTCTGCCAGCGTTCAGTAGGTTTTCTATAGGAGTTGTTCCACATGTAGATGTATTTCTGATGTATTTGTTTGGAGGAAGGTGATCTCCCTGTCTTATTCTTCTGCCATCTTGAAGCTTCTCCCCTGGATCCTTTTGTTGAAGATTGATGCTAACTGTGCTGTTTGCTACTGTGCTGTCATTGCTTTTAGGAAATACAAAATAACCCATACATACACACATATCTAAAGGTTTTACTGAGTCTGTTTACCTGATATATATTTAAAACCATGAGTTCATATGTATATTTTTATAATTTTCTTTCAGTGGGATATTGGGAAAAGATGAGGGACTAACACATATGCTTTGTTTGCTGTCTTTTACCAGAAAATCCAATAATTCAGATAAAATTTTAAATGAATGCCTTTGAGGATTTGTTCTATTTAAGAAAAGTTATATTATTTTCCCCACTCAGTACTCCCAATATGTTTTCAGTCTTTCAAACATGATAGATCTTTTGAATAAAAATCAGTCTAGACTAACATAAAAAGAAGAGTGCAAACACTTGCATGTACATTGCTAAAATATTTGCCACAGTAAGGAGATCTGTGGAGTCTTAGTCTCATCAGTTTATCAGAGAACTGAGCATTAAAGAGTTTAATACTAACAATGGGAAAATAAATAAGATTCAGTTCAAAATTTAGCACATCTTTAAGCCAAACAGTATTTGCAACATGGTAGACACTCAGTCCATACTTGTTAAAATGCCTGAATGGACCTTATCAATATCACCACCAATAAGCACCTGTTGTCATGGAGTTCCTCAGTACCCAGAATATCTTGTAGCATAGCATTACACAATTCTTATAACCGTTCATCACTAACTCATTCAACAAACAGCTACTACTCGGACACAATTCTAAGCATGTATATTTTTAAATGGAAGGAGTTTATCAAGTGATGTATTTTTTTCAAATTTTCCATTTTTCCTTACTTTTTGGAGTGAATTCGAGTGTATAGGATTAGTCTTGTGAAATAGAGCATTTTGAAAGCCTGTGTGAAATTGTAAAATCCATGTTTGTATATTCAGGAATAACATACATAACACATGTGATACTTGCTTCGGACAGAAACTAGTGGATTCTGAATATTTGGAGATACGTGGCATATCTCCAAATAAACATATTTCCTCTGTAAGTGGGTAAGGTCTTTGTTAACAAAATAGTTGCATTGGAATAAAAACCTACTCCAGTCCATACCAACTTTCCAATTGCAGACCAAATTTCTATTTTGTTCTAAGGTTAGATCTTTTTTTTTTTTAATTTTGGCAAAAATGGACATTTATAAAAATGTTTTGTTGGAGGGAATGGTTTGTGTCTCATCCTCTTTTTTATTTTATGCCTTCATTTTGATGGAGGCATCCAATACCTTCCTTTGATGTTTGTGGGAGATAATATCTTTTTGTTTGATATTTTAAATATCTGAAACTCTATCATCTATTCAGTTTTGCAGCTTAGATGTATATGAGATTATAATTTTTTTAATATTTTCCTTAGACTTTCCTTCATAAGATAATTTCCTAAATGGGTCCTTCAAGTTTCTTGCCTATTTTTCACATCTCCGTTTTGTGTTGTACTTTCTGAGAGAATTTGTCAACTTTATCTTCTAAACAGTCTATTACACATTTTTTTTGCTGTTTCTTCTTTTTCTTAATAGCACCCTCTTTTCATTTCTTAGATGTACTATCTTATGTCTTTGAGGATAATCCAAATTTCTGTAATTATAGTCTCTTCCCTGCACTTTCTCTTGTTTGCAGAGTTCCCTTTCGTTTATTCATTTGTTTGCGTGTTACTTTTCTTGTCTTTCATGCTAGAAACTTTCTTCACACAGTCCATCATATTGGAGAAAGGGGCATTGAAAAGTTAAGTGAGAGCTCTGTATAATTGAGGGGGCCTTTTTGACTGGTGAATTCACCATAGGAAAATAGAAGAAAAAACCTGACTGTTGGTCTGAGTGACTCAGAAATGTCAGTCTCTGTAGGTATTTTCTCTTTGGCCAGTTTGTTCTTCCAGGAAGACAGGGAAAAGTCAGCTTGCTTTTTGTGGCTCCCTCTCTGTAGATTTACACGTATGCTTCCGCTTTCCCCTCCGTAGAGCATCTGTAAGTTTCCCATATTCTAAAATTATGTTGGCAGACCTTGTCTCCTGTTCTATCTTTGTCTTTCAAAAATATATACATAAATATTTTATATCCATATGTAGAGAGAAGCCTTTATGGAGAAGGTAGTAAGTGAGCTGTGCGTTGAAGGATGTTTATCCTTCAATTAATCTTAAAAGTATAGATTGACTGGGGAGGAAGAAGAGTAGGGGAAGAAATCTTCCAAAGAGATGGAAAGGAGATGGAAAAGTATAATGCATGGTTAGTGTAATGCATATGACTGAAGGGACAGCATTGCTTAATCATCTACCTCCATATTTTCCTAAGAGGAGTGTTTGTTCTCTAAGATTGTACATAGGATTAATCAAGCTAAATAGATGGAGTACCTTGGTAAAACACTCTTGATTCTTTGAGACAATTTATTCCAACATCTAATATTCCAACAATATACATAACATGGCTATTTCACACATATGAAAAGTAGTGACTTCATAACATGTGACACTTTTGTAAAAATTATTGGTATTATTAGGAAGGAAATGTATTGAATATCTCTCCTGATAATGTAGCTGTATTAGAGATTCTTAATTTTACTGAAGAGTAAAATAATGAAGTTGTACATGCTAAACAAAATTAAAATTTTCACTTAGTTTCACAGATGGGCCAATTCAGGTATAAGTAGCTTTCCAAATGTTGGCAAGGCTACCGTGGAAGTCACTTACATGTACCTTTCTGATTTTGAAGGATTGAACTTTTATACTTTTATGACAGTAGTACAGCTATGAAAGATATTTAATTCATTTTAATCTCTACGTAGTTAAGTTTCAAATAAGTATTTTTTTTATTTTATAACGTGAACAACTTCTTGTTTACATGCAAAAAGGTTTAAGTATAAAACCAATATGTGGTCATTGTAAAATATCTGGGAAATTTGCAAATATAAAAAAGTTAAAAGAACTTAATTATGTCATCATTCAAGGATAGCTATTTTAATATTTGGTCTAGTTGTTTCTCCCAAACACACAAAAGAGAACTTACTACTTTTTAAATTCCCTGTAGTGTGAACTATTCCCATATCATTAAATAGTCTTTGAAATTTTGAATTTAGATCATGGCACACTGGTCTTGAAACCTGCACCAAAAAACCATTTGGTTTTATACAGCCCAGTAGCATCCACTAGTCATTCTCTCTCAAATCCAGCTCTGAGGAGGAAGGGGTTAGGGAAGGCTGAGAAGGCTGAGGAGGTAAGTGCTGAAGTGTCTGAGTGGGACCAGCAGGGGCTGCTGTCAGGGATGAGACTGCCACATTCCTGGTGTCTCTGACCTTGGACTCACTTAACATTATAATCTGGATTCTATTAAAGGAATTTCGTGTTTTTCCTTTGCAAGAGTCACCCCCTACCACGACAAACATTTTAAAATGTTTCTTTAAAAAAGTTGGAAAAGCAACTTTTTCCCGAAAGAAATTTATAGTTCAAATTTACACCAAGTTCTCACTAACTGGAGCAAGCCGGGTTTTCACTAAAGCTTCGACTTTCCTCTGTAAAACATTAGTCACTCCCTTGGAAGAAGCAGTTTTTTTATAGGCAGTGGGATAAAACAGCCACAGATGTTCATGTAATATGACGGGCTTTAGAATGTACCTGCAAAGCATTTTTTTTTTTAATTCGGAGAAAAAAAGATGAAAGAAAAAAGACTGAATTGGGATGCTAAAATAACAGTGATTCAGTATTAAGAAAATGATAAGTTTTTGGTCCATTCAAATAGTGTTTTCTTTTCCCCTTTTCTTTATTCTTGGGATGTTCTTGAGGTTGTACCAAGACATTTTCACTGCACAATTTTTAAAGGTATTTGCCATTCCCATGGGTAACTGGTTGCCTTTTTACCATGCAGGACTATAGTGAAGCCTGTGGCCAAAGAGTTTGATCCAGACATGGTCCTGGTTTCTGCTGGATTTGATGCATTAGAAGGCCACGCCCCTCCTCTGGGGGGCTACAAAGTGACAGCAAAATGTAAGTAATAGACATCATTTTTTACATGTGAATGGTAACTTAGGTGAGACTTTCAGAAATGATTTTAGATGGTGTTTACTGCTTTGTCAGATTCATTCCTCTGTAGAAATTGGCCTTTAAGAAAAACAAAGTTAAATCATTGCCTTTGGTGGGCTTGAAGGGACATTTCAGAACCTTTGGTTTTTCAGGGGTTGTGTTTTGCTATTTAAAGGCAGAAGTGATAGGGCTTCTGTTTAAAATATGTTAAATGACTTGAGAGGTCTAGAAAAGCTAACCGGCTTTTGCAAGTAGAATGGAAGTCACTGCATTTATTTCATTGTATATGGGGTAGAAATAGCTGTTTCCCAATAATGCTATGCTCTTCTAGGTTTTAATACAAAAGTGTAGTTCCCCTTGCTCAGAGGTTCTGTACATGCCTATGGGCAACGATCGGCATCTCTACTGGTATTCTGTTGTTCTGCAAAGGTTAACTTTTTGGCTGTATCCCTTAGCAGCTAGACACCAAATGAACAAATGAATTTTGTGTCATATTGTATTTGAATAACATGACCTAATGGAATCTGGCTATAAAGAGTCTTTCTTTAAGAAGAATTTCCGTGCTCTCCAAGTATGAAAACAAGGCCTATGTATAGTCCACACATGCAGATGTATGCTGGCACTCTGGATATATATTTTTAAAAAAAGATGAGGGAAAAAAGCAAAATTACACCAAGAATAGTATCCACTATTGTGTATTTTAGTGGGGGTTGAAAAGAAACAAACTGAAAACAACCCAAATAGTTTTAAGTGAGAGAGATGTGTTTGGAGCAAATGTGTTTTATTAATTTGAAAAGAACCAAAGAACCAGTATTATGCCAGCCTTTGTTTTAAATTGGCTTTACATGTGACAGAGTTTTCTGCACCTTAATTCTTCCAGTAACATTGTTAGGTAGTAGCGATTTTTAACATCTGTTATTTACTCAGCGTTCTTGGTGCCTTGTTGTCTATTGAAAATATATTGAAAGAGGCAGCTCTACAAACACAAACAAAGCATAATTCACAATTTTGGTAAAATTGAATAGAGAGGTATTTGTTCATATCACATATCTTTATTATCCTTTTTCTTTGTGGAATCCCCCTCACATGGAAGTCAGTCTTTTCACTGCAGATAAACCTCATTTGGGTCAAGACTGGTGAATAGTTTAGTCTAAATAAAGGGTAAAAAAATGCTTGTACCCTAAATTGAGAAAAACCCAAACAATAGAAAACACATGGAGCAAAGATGGAAATCTAGAAAAGGTGTCCCTTGCCATTAAATCCAAGAATCTCCCTCAAAGGGAGGAATGTCTATATTTGGGTCTTTCTCCCTGCCAAGGGGAAAAGTTGTAACAAGTCTGAACTAGCTGGAAGGAACTAATCTTTTTGTTTGCTTGTTTATTTGTTCATTTTTTGCCAAGTCAAATCCAAACTCAGATCTCAAATGTCATCTTGGAAGTTTCTACCTCTTGTTAGCTTTAATACAATGCACCAAGACCTTCTTTATGTTGTGTTTCCTTTATCATTTGGGGGGATGCTCTTCATTGTTTTCTATCCCAGGATAAGTTTATCTATAATTTCTCCAGTCCCCCCCGCCACCCCTCATCTATTTCTTCTCTTCTTTGCCTTTTCTATTCAACAGAACATTGCTTCCTTACTAGCTGACTTGTTTCCTAAGAAAAACACAGATACAAATTTTAAAAATTGACCCTTTTTTGAGTATATGCAGTTTAATAAGGAAAAGATATACAATGAGGAGAGGCAATCTTAGAACCCAAAGAGGCTGTGGTAAAGGCTATCTAAAACAGTTCACGTATTTCATAGATGAGAACATGAATTTATTTCACCACCTGAAATACTTGGGATTAAAACCCAAGTGCTTATCCTGAATTTGTAGTTAGATGAAATTGCATAAGCTTTTACTGGATGTTTTCCACAAAGAAAAACGTTTCATAAAATGCATGAGAATAGAGAACTTGTGTGCACACTACAGAGGCCATTTTGGTGCCCAAGACCCTTAACCACAAGCAGTCTGTGACAGACACCGACTAGTCCCATGCTACTTAAATGAAAAACAGCAGGACATCATATATGAGCAACTTTTTGTATAGCTCATCTCTTGCAGGTCTCAGTTTGCCAGCTATGTTTTCTAGAGATGCTGCCATACTAACTGGGTAGAGGTTAGGATTACTGGACCATTGTATAGTTATTCCCCAAATAGCACACGCCTGGGTCTCTTTTATTCCTTTCTAACCACCTGTCAAATGCATTTTTATTGCTTTGGTCTGAACAGACAATTAATATTGGTCCTTCACTGTCCCATGCCAGAAGTCATTCTCCATTTGAGGAGAGCCCCAAAATGAGGCTAGAAATGGGCTAAAACCTAAAGTAAAAAGTAGGTAGAAATGAAAGAAACACACTTCTTTCCCATTCCTGCAAAACCCACCCTTGCCCGAAGTAGAATGTTTAAGGATTTTAGAGAGTAGTTTGGAGGATACTGTTTTGTCAGAGATGCCAAAATTTTGTCTTAGCACATTGAATAAATCCTCTAAAAAACTTTTGTTTTATAATTCTGAAAGGAAAAGATAAGTCAAAATAACAAATGTTTTTGTTTTTAAACATCTAATTAATTCCCTGATTTTTTTTTTTTTAAGTATTGGTTGATACTTTGACAAAAGTCTCAGCTCACATACAGAGGTAATTTAAAATTAAAGTTGATTCTTGGCTAGTAGTATTTTTCTTCCTCTTTTCTCCTCTCATCTCTTCACATATTGAACGTTCTTTGCTGTGAGAGGAGAATACAAATATTCAGATTTGTTTGTGCTGAAGTTTTAAATAAATTATCTGAATTAGTTATTTGAAATCTATGCTGTTCTTTCAATTAACCACCAGGATTAAGGCCCAAGCTGAATGGAATGAGTATCTTTAGTGTCCTGCCCTAAACCTTACATCAAACTTTACCTTAAAGTTATCAGTTTATCTTTTTAAATACTCTTGTTTGGATCTTATTGTCTTCAGGTTACAGTTTAAGAAGTTTGGCATAACAAGTAAGTGCCATGTTCAAACAGTAAAATTGAGTAAAATTGATTCACCATATTGGAGCACCCCCTGGCTTAACCGTGTTGTCACCATTAAAAAAAAAGTTTCTTTAGTTCAAATTCATTTTACAACAAAACATATTTTTTCTTCCTTTTCAATACACCTGTATATTTTCCGTTTTCCATGGCTTCAGGTAGTGAACTCATATGTGCAAATTGCTTTTATCGTGTGAGTAAGAACTTTCCTTTCTTTGGAATAATGCAAAAATCATTGTGAGATGATAGCCATGTGTGATTAAAAAAAACAAACACATGCTCTTTTTATAAACAGAGCGTAGTTTTATAGTCCTTGAGATAGAAACCACCTCCCTCAGCCAATACACAAGTGTTATTTTGACAAACGAAGAATAGATAATAGTTGGGGAAAAAATCAAATAACATGTCTCAGAGTTTTGAATTACCATCTTCTCCTTGATAGAATGTTTTATCCTTTTTAGTGATCCTCTCATTGCTTTTTCCCTTGTGGAATGTCTGTCAGGGAGATACACTATTGTGGGGCAGATACCTGTCTAAATGAATTGGTACTTAGCTGTGAGTTAATCTTAGGGAAGGACAAAAACTCCTTCATTGGTTAATTCTCCAGAAATAAGTCTCTAAGAAGTTGAGTGCTAAGCCAGTCAACAAATAAGTGCCAGGAAACAAGTTCGTTAAACATATGAGGCTATGCTGATCTACTTCATCTGCTAATGATGGATGTTTGTGCTTCTCTCGTGCATATTCAGGAGTGTCTGGTTCACGATGTCCTCTGCCTACACATTTTATTTGTCCATAGAGTTGAAGGCGGACTGAGCCAGAACTATAAGTAGATTTTCATTTTTACTTGTTCTTCCCTCAGTAATGATTCTGCTTTTACCTTAAAATGTCCATGGCTGTCCGAGGTCTCTGATTTTCTCCCCATTATCAAAACCTGTAAAGGACTTGATCATATTCTCTGTGTGTTTTATTACCTGGTTATACTTTTTTTAAATGAGTACATTCCAGCTAGTGTGTTAGTTCTGTTTGGCAGTTGAATCTTTTATTATTTTTCTGCAATTGTGGCAACAATGCTTTGTCTTCTCATAATAGAATTTCTGGCCACAGCAAACAGGTGTGGAGAAAAGAAGTGTCTGGAAGACACCTACCAAATGCCACTTCATGAAAGATCAACCTTAAACTTAAACTGCTTCGGTTCTTTTATATTAGGGTGGAAACTGGGGGAATATCATGCTGGTTGATTATTCAAAGTATCCTCCCATCCGTCTACCATCAGATTAACCTCTCTTATATACTTCCGTGCTGTGTCCTCAGAAGCTGGACCAGCACCTGGCACATGGTCTAAGTAACTTTATTACTTTTTTTAATGAGTAAAGGTAAAATGAACCCATGATTTCTTAGCTAAGTCAGACCCTTTCTTCCAGTATATTTGATGCTTCTTGAATTGGGAGTTCATGATTATTTTTGGTTTTGGTATTGCTGTCCCTCTATCACTGCTACTTATTTTCAGGTCTTAGACCACATATTCATAACTCCCATAATATTTTAATGAACACAAACCTGTGTTTCTGACAATGGTCACTTATTCAATATCCCCTTTAATAGAAATATTATTGAAAATAATGTAAATATTAAATGGGGAAGTAATGATTTCCTTAATAATGGGCCTTGGGCAGAAGCACTGAGTATTAACAACTGCTAGAATCTAGATGGTGAGAAAACTCATTTCATCTCTCCTCAGAAAAACAGGACAGGGGGAGAGTGACTCCTTTAAATAGTATACCTGAAATAAGTGTGAAAAAATATGGGAGAGTGCAGAAGAGCTCGTTTGGGGGGGCGGGGTGGTCAGAAGATCTGTGTTTAAATCTCAACTTTGTTCCTCATTAATTTTGTAATCAAGTTAGTTTCTTAATCAGCCAAAAAAAACAGTAGGAGAGTAGGGAAATAATAATTATACCTACAACATAAGGAATAAATGATTAAGCATTATGAGGTAATAGTTTTGAATTTTATTGTGGATATCATTTCAACAATTCTAAACATTCAACAGAAGTCTGAGATTTTAGATGATGTATTTGAACACAAAATGCACAACACAAATGTAAGAATTTTATACTCTTATTTGAAAAAAATGTTCAGAATGGTCCTAGGAAGCTATTCAGGATTCTAGGTGAATAAAAAGCGTATGTCCATTCAGTTAAAAGTCAGGTTAGGAAGAGAAGTACCTTTGTCTCACATTTTCATATCCACATGCATTCTCACATTGTAATTAGTCTGGGGGCAATTGGAGTAAATTACAATGCTTTTTAAAAACATGAGACATCATTATATTGTAGTGAGGATAACTCAGGCACTGCCTGCCTAAAAACTCTGCAGTTTGTCTTGGTATATTGAGGTGCGCTTGGATCTTGACATTATTAATATGCTGATGCAGAAGAAATTATCCAGTGGTGCATTTTTAGCAACTGAACTATCTGAAACACAGTTAAGAATCAGAAAACAAACAGAAGAACTTCTGAAATGCAAAAATTGATGCAGAAGGTCCACTTATAAATGTATAGACATGCATTCTTGCCCTTACTGAGATTCTGCTTACTTCTTTACATATGTAACTAGCATACTTGATTATCTGATTTTCCAACTGCCGCAAATTTAAGCAATTGTTTGGAAGTAGATGTAGATGAATGGATGGTGGGCATATTTCTGTCTCACACGTTCTTAAATTTGAGTCTGCAGGCCTCCTGGGAATCCATGGATAGAATTCATGGGGCTCATGAACTTGGATGGGAAAAAATTACATTATTTTTACGAATCCTGCCCCTTATTAGCTGTATGAATTTAGGAATGTATTTTCTCCCATTATAAATATAGGCAACAAACCATAGCAATATCAGTAAAATAGGTAGCCTTGTCACCAATAGAAATGGCAGCTATTTTCATATCACTTTACTGTTGTGTAAATATTTCCAATGATCAGTTATTCTCACCATTACTTTGAAGTGATGATGTATGTCAGACCAGCTGCTCATTTAGTTCTTTGATGCAGTAATATAGAATTAGACGTATTACACCATGGCTTTCCTCCATATTTTGGTTGCTCCTTTCTATAGTAGTTTATTTTGTTTTCTGTGTACTTTATTGTGTACATTTTAAAACATTCTGAGAAGGGGTCCATAGGCTTCACTTCAAATACACACACACACTCAACGCACACACACACCCACGATCTTTACCTTGAAGCAGAGAATAGTTTGTCTTTCTACTTGCTGATTGGCTTCTCCCATTATGCCTGGCATAATTGTTTTGTTATATATTACTGAACTTTGCAGCAAACAATAAAAAAAATGAGTGTTCAGTTTTTCCAAAGATTTCTTATCTGTAAAACAGACTTCAGATATGTGTTGCAGGGCAAGCTAATCTTCATGTCTCATAACTGGAAGTCACACCGACATTATAAACATCATATCAAGGATTTGCACATTGATATGTCATCATTTTAGAGAGAATAAACTAGTGTAATTTGGGAAATCAGAAATTTTGTCTAAAATCATGCATCCATTCTAAATTTTTTTTATTTTGGGTGATTTAAAAGATGTATAATACAGAGAATTATATAACAACTTTATTACTTCCACTATTCAGAATTGGCAGCAGCTGAATATTTTTATTATGTTTACTCCAAATCTTTTGTTTATAAAAGAAATAAAAATTGCAGATGAGTGAGGACTTCCCTTTAATCACTGAATCACTATCTCGAAGTCTTATTCCCATTCCCCTCATAACCACTGTCATAATTTGTGTACTTTCCGGTACTTACACACACACACACACACGCGCGCGCACGCATGCAAACACACGCTATACAATATTCTTTTAGTGAGTATGGTTTTTAATTTACCATATATAGCAGAAGGTATTTACGTTATTCTGTACATATAGTTTAAGGAAGTTGCTTTTTTTCATTTTTAATGTCTTTGTTTTGACATATGCTCATGAATGTTTATATGTCCTTTTAATTTCTCTATACTGGGCCATTATGGACAGACACCATAGTGTACGTTATCTATCCTCCTATCAATGGACCTTTACGTTGTTTCGGTTCTCACTATCGTGAATAGTGTGGAAGTGAACATCCCTTCCCAAGTCTCCTGTTGCCTGGGTGTTACCTTACCTGACTTTTTTAGTCAGTTTGGGCTTCTGTCTCTTTTTCAGTATGAAGCACTTAAAAACATGGAGGGAGGCAGCTGAAGAAGGAAAGAATGCCTTCTACCTTCCATAACTATTACTCAAACTGCAGTCCATGTCCCTTGTCTCACAACCACATACACCCACAAATCTACTCTTTTCCTCTTCTCTTTACCGTTTTACACTTTGTATATACACCCCTTCCTTTCAAGTTAAAATTGGCAGAGAGGCTATTGGGTACTAAAATTCTTCAAGTCTCATCCAAACTTTAAGGAAAAAAGAATGGGCTAGAAATCATGTGATAGATAGATAAAATATTATAATTTTAAGGTGTTTTCAAGCAGTACTTTGGAAATTAAATTGAAATTGAAAAGATGGGCTACTCAAAGCCCATCTGACTGGCTGTGCTGTGAATGACTGTGGAGGGCACCATGGCTCTGAGGTTGAAAGCACAGGCTGGTCATCCAGTACACAAGTCATAATCCTGGTCTGGGCCCTTAGGAAGACCACAGGAATGTCATTTCAACGTCTTGAAGATTGTTTTCTTACCTGGGAAGGGAACATTAATTTCTTTCTGGCAGTGTTGTTTTTATTGATGGTACAGTAATAATACCTACTGGAAATCGTTGAGTGTTTACTCTGTGCTAGGCACTGTACACAATACTTCCCTGCATTTTCTCATTTCATTTTTATGATTAAATGAGATAATACATATGAAGCACTCTTTTTTTTTGTACCCTGCAATCATGGGTTTAGCAGTCACGTAACTTCCAAATTTAAAAAAAAGTGACAGAAAAATTAAGTGACTTGCTCACAGAGCTGAGGAATAACAAAAACCACAACTTGATCTCATGGCTTTTAACTTCCAGCTCAACATATTTTCCACTTGGCTCAATGGGTTATTAAAAATATCCCAGATAAATAAGTAGAGTTTTTAATTACTGTAGAAGCTTATCCCAAATTGAGAAAATACAGAAAAAATAAAAGCAAATTTTCACAACAAAAATGTTCTTATTTAAATAAAATTCTCCAAGTCAAAAAAGTAACCAGAGCTCTTTTAACATATGGGAACTTACCATTTTGCAGACCACGTGCACTGTTTTTCATGAAGCTTTCTGTGCAAGAACTAGTTAGGGACTCATTTTGTCTTTGGCTCAAAATTTCTGCATACCAGTACATCTCTTTGTTGTGCTCTTAAGCAAGTACATTGCCCCCTGCAAAGACAGGGGGAAGTGGATTTACAGGACATTTATATTCAGAAATGTCTTATGCAACATGGCTTCCTTATATGTAACTAACAGTCAGTATAAAGAAGCAGCATAGTTAATTAAGAAGGGAAAATGTCAGCATATAAAAAATTTCAAATCTTAGATTTGGGAATGATTTTATTTTTAAATGACAAGCAAAAGATTTATTCAGTGAGTGCTCCATGTTTTACTGTTACCCTGCCTTCATTTTCTCACTCAATTGCCTGTTTCCTTATACCACATGACAGCTCAGATACCAAATTGTAGAAGAATATTTTCCATCTGCAGTGCTTAGTTACTGATGTCATGAAACAATCCTTAGGCTACGATGACTACTGCTTAACTTTGAAGAGCAAAATTACTGTAACTGTACCATAACTGGGGCCAGGTCAACATTGCTTTTGAAAATAAAATACGTACATCCTGAAGGAGGATGCCAGCTGCAACTGTACAGTAAAATACATGCTATATTTCATTGATACTTTTTCATACTTTAACATGTCTGAATTGGAATACCTCTTACATTTGATGACATTTAATTGTTGGGTGGGCAGTGTTTTTTTTTTTTAATTTACATAGTGGTTTGTAAAAACATGGTCACAATTATTTTGTGCTGTAATTGATGACACCTTAGATTAAATGAAATATGTAGTATTTTACTTTTTGACATGTTGTTTTAAAAATCCCAGCCAAAAGCCATACTAAAATTATAGCTTAGATTTCCATTTTATATTTCCTTTACAGACTTCCAATGATTGAATAGAGTCTTGAGAAAGTAAAAATTAAAATAATAATATAATATAAAACAACCAAAAGTATTATCAAGGAGAAATTTCAGGTAGTGGATTCTCTTAATGGGTTTGCTTTTAATTCAGACAAAAAATTGTTTTTCCTTGGCCTGAAATCTATATGACCGTAGGCTCTGACCCTTTATCGTGATGATCACGCTAAGTAAAATTGGTTTCCAACTCATTTTACAAATCAAATCAATACAATGAAGAGTCAGGTAGTCAAACGATTTATTAAGTAATGTCATAGGTTGGAGCCAGTAGTGTAAGGGTATGGGCCACAGCTACATGACTGATAATTATCTACTAGCACATGTGAGGCTGATGAAGTTATCATGGAAATTACGGGGAATGAATGTGTACTTTCCTCTTACAGGAAGTTTTCCTCACACTGCTCTCATGGGCTAGAGAATCACTACCATCTAGTACCATGGTTTCCGAACTAGCAGGCATCAGCGTCACCTGGGGGATTTGTTAGGTGTGCTGGGCCCCACTGTTAGAATTTCTGATTCATTATGTCTGGAGTAGGACCTGCAATTTGCATTTCCTACAAGTTCCCAGGTGAGTGCTGATACTCCTGGTCTAGGGATCACACTTTGAGAACCACGGGGCTAGTTATATAAAGAAAGGACATAGGGCTTGGAATTAGTTGATCTGTATTTTGGGTCTAATTGGCAACCAACTCACTTTTCTGTGACTTAATATTCTTGTCTCTCAAACAGAAATAGTACAAATTATATTTGTTTTGGCTAAGCATGGGGCTATTATGAGAATCAGATGAGGTAATGAACTTGAAAAGATGCTTTGTAATATATGATACTGTAAATATGACAAGATATCAGTGATATTGTACCCATTAAATTTGGGGATATTGTTGTTTTCATACAAGTAAGCCGGGTTCAGAATTCTAAGGTCAGAACAACTTTGCATTCTTAGATGAAAATATATTCTAAATATTTAGTTATTTTAAAATGTTTAACATATTTAAATATTTAAAGATATTTAAAAACATCTGAAATAGGTAGCTATTGTTGCTTTTTATAGGGAGATGGCTAGAGTCCCACATATCTCTTTTCTCCCTGAATCTTTTTCAACAGAACCTCCAGACTTGTCCCAGGTGACACTGGGGCTCATGGCCACAGATAAGTCACCAGGAATTGTGGCAACTGTCTTAACACAAATTCTTATGATTCCGGAGCATTACAGTTAATGAGCCTCCTCTGCCCAGTATTTCCCTCAGTCACTTCCATGGACTTCCCCTTATCTCTTCACCTAAATAACATAATTGTTACTCAGTAGAGTACAATGAACTCTACCAGGTCCCTTGGTAGAAAGAGTACTTTAGAAATCAGCTTTCTCCTAAACAAATAACAAGTGTTGGTGAGGATGTGGAGAAAAGGGAACTTTCAAACATTGTTGGGATTGTCAACTGGTGCAGCCACTATGGAAAACAGTGTGGAGGTTCCTCAAAAAATTAACAATACAACTGCCATGTGACCTAGCGATTTCACTTCTATGTACTGTATTTACCTGAAAAAAACAAAAACATTAATTCAAAAAGATACATGCACTCAGTGTTCATTGTAATGCACTCAATGTTCATTGCAGCATTATTTACAATAGCAAAGATATGGAAGCAACCCAAGCGTTCGATGATAGACGAGTGGATAAAGAAGATGTGGGGTATATGTATAATGAAATATTTTAGTCATAAAAAAAGTATCAATAATTTTTCCATTTGCGACAATATAGACGGACCTAGAGGGTGTTATGCTAAGTGAAAGAAGTCAGATAGAGAAAGAGAAATACTATATGATCTCACTTATATATGAAATCTAAAAAACAAAACAAACAAAAAAAACAAAATGAAAACAGAGTCTTGGATACAGAGAACAAAGAGGTGGTTGCCAGAAGGGAGGGGATGGGAATGTGGGTGAAATAGTGAAGGGGATTAAGAGGTACAAGCCTCCAGTTCTATAATAAATAAGTCATGGGGATGTAATACACAGAATATAAGAATCTTATGATTCTTATGTAATCATAAGAAATATGATTAATTATATTGTAATAACTTTGGGGATGGATGGTTACTAGATTTATCATGGTGGTCATTTTGTAATGTATGCAAATGTCAAATCATTATGTAGTACACCTGAAATTAACATAACGTTGTATGTCAACTATATTTCAATAAAAAAGAATTGGTTGAAAAAAAAGAAAGAAAGAAGCTTTCTCCTGATCTCAGAATTTGATATATTTTCTTTTCTTTTTTTTTTTAAATAAATTTATTTATTTTATTTATTTATTTTTGGCTGCATTCGGGCTTTGTTGCTGTGCGCAGGCTTTCTCCACTTGTGGCAAGTGGGGGCTGCTCTTCCTTGCAGTGCATAGGCTTCTCATTGCGGTGTCTTCTCTCGTTGCGGAGCACGGGCTTCAGTAGTTGTGGCGTGCAGGCTTCAGTAGTTGTGGCACGCGGGCTCCATAGTTGTGGCTCGTGGGCTCTAGAGCACAGGCTCAGTAGTTGTGGCGCATGGGCTTAGTTGCTCCACGGCATGTGGGATCTTCCCAGACCAGGGCTCAAACCCATGTGTCCTGCATTGGCAGGTGGATTCTTAACCACTTTGCCACCAGGGAAGCCCCCAGAATTTGATGTATTTTCAATCAAACAATATGAAATGTGATGAGATAGAGATGTATACTTTTCTTCCATGTTGTTTTTAAAATGCCATACTTATTTTAAAGAAGTTTCTTCATTCCCTCCCCAACCTACCTCTAAATCTTAGTACCAGCTTGTTCCATAAGAAATTGTCTGGATCTAACCAGATTGTAAGCTCTTATTTATCTCTTCCTATCATTTCTTCAGATTTTTAATGTGTAGAATTTTTCAATCTAAATGAGTCACCTGCATAAAATAATTTGATGTTTATTTTCACATTGGAAGCGAAAGACAAATGCCTAGGGTTAGGAACATCAGTTTGTAAATCTCTGCTTCAACTACTGCATATTTCTCTAATGTTGAGCCTTTATTCAGGAATGACTTAGGTGGAGTCATATATAACGATATAAATGTATAGGTAAGGTCTTCATTCCCTACTGTTTTCCTCTTTTCTCTGCCTTGATAGAATGTGTCTGTAACTGGAGGAGCTGTCTGCTTCAGAAATTATTTTACCAAATCATTGACCATCTATTGCAGGTCATCCCTATGCTTAATATTCTTTTCCTGCAACTACAATATAATTTGCACTTCCTACCATACATGACCTCTTTCCTCTCTCTACGTGACCCTATTCTCCTTGGTCCTCCCCTTTGTTCATTATGCTCCAGACTTGCAAATCTTTCCATCTCTCAAACTGGCCAGACTCCTGTCAGGTCTGTGCATAGGATATTCCTTTTGTCTGCTACCCTCTCTCCTTCAGTGTTCCCTGGCTGTTTTCTCAGCTCAGATATTATCCTCTCAGAGAGTTCTTCCCTAACCACGTGTCCACCCCCACCTCCCCACATCATCCTCTATTGCTTGCCCTAATTGCTATTTGCCAAAACTATGCAATTTGAGGCTATTTTGTATTGTTAACTATTTATCCCCAGGCCGAAAACATCTCCTCACTCACTGTCCAGACTCAAAAGATATTTATTGACTTTCATTTATTGGATGATTTTTCTCTTAAAAAAATCAAATGACCTCATTTAAAAATGATTTAAATTCTGCAAAGTCAATCTATTTTTTTTCTTTTACTTGAAAAGTTTGGTAAATGGGTGTATATTCAAGATATTTTCATAAGCATCCAAGTTGAACTATGTTTGTTGCTATTAAGAAAAAGAAAGAAAAGAAACAATAACCAGACTAGCAGGCAGTATGAGATAGTGGTTCAAAAAAGCAGGCTCTGAAGTGTACCTCTCTAGGATCGACACTTGGTTCTGACACTTTTCTAATTGTGTGACGTTGGGTAACTTATTTTACCTTAGTGACACTCAATTTTCTCTTCTGCAAATGGGACTATTTCATAGGTTTGTGAAGATTAAATAAAACAGCCCATTTTCACCCTAAAAACTAACATTTAGTAGGCCCTCAACAAATCTTAGCCAGAATTATATACTCTTAAAATTTTCATGTGCCTTGAAGGTGCTCTGGATTACAAGTTTAATACATGCATAGAACACTACACTTGTTGGAATTGAACAATTCTGGATCTGTGTCTTGATAACAAAATATAACTATATGGCTTTTAAATACTTCAAACTAATTTACAGATGAAAACAGCAATAATTAGCAATTGTTAACAAAATGCATGAGTCTGTAGATTTTGGGGGATCACATCTGTTGGTGGAACAAATCTCCCAGACACCTACATAACAAGGAGTCAGTCTAGCTAGACAAGCTCATATAGGTAGTACAGGCTAATGATATCTGGGACAAAGAGCAAACTTCTTCATTTAGTAAGAATTTCCATAAACACCTAAAAGATTTTTATGTGCAAAAAAAAAAAAGACTCTTCATGTTGCTTAAGATAAAAACAAGGAATAAAACTGAGGGAAGGGACTTCCCTGGTGGCACGGGGGTTAAGAATCTGCCTGCCAGTGCAGGGGACACGGGTTCGAGCCCTGGTCCAGGAAGATACCACATGCCGCGGAGTAACTAAGCCAGTGCACCACAATTACTGAGCCTGCACTCTAAAGCCTGCATGCCGCAACTACTGAAGCCTGCGTGCCTACAGCCCGTGCTCCGCAACAAGAGAAGCCACCACAATGAGAAGCCTGCACACAGCAAGGAAGAGTAGCCCCCACTGGCCCCAACTAGAGAAAGCCCACACACAGCAATGAAGACCCAGTGCAGCCAAAAATAAAAAACTGGAGATTGGTTCAAGGTGGTGGAGTAGAAGGACGTGCTCTCACTCCCTCTTGCAAGAGCACCGAAATCACAGCTAAATGCTGAACAATCGTCGACAGGAAGACGCTGGAACTCAACAAAAAAGATACTCCACCTTGAAAGACAAAGGAGAAGCCGCAATGAGATGGTAGGAGGGGCACAATCACAATAAAATCAAATCCCATAACTGCTGGGTGGGTGACTCACAAAATGGAGAACACTTATACCACAGAAGTCCACCCACTGGAGTGAAGGTTCTGAGCCCCACGTCAGGCTTCCAAACCTGGGGGTCTGGCAATGGGAGGAGGAATTCCTAGAGAATCAGACTTTGAAGGCTAGTGGGATTTGAATGCAGGACTTCTACAGGACTGGAGGAAACAGAGACTCCACTCTTGGAGGGCACACAAAGTAGTGTGTGCATTGGGACCCAGGGGAAGGAGCAGTGACCCCGTAGGAGACTGAACCAGACCTACCTGCTAGTGTTGGAGGATCTGCAGAGGTGGGGGGTGGCTGTGGCTCACCGTGGGGACAAAGACACAGGCGGCAGAAGTTCTGGGAAGTACTCCTTGGCATGAGCCCTCCCAGAGTCTGCCATTAGCCCCACTAAAGAGCCTGGGTAGGCTCCAGTGTTGGGTTGCCTCAGGCCAAAAACCAACAAGGAGGGAACACACAGCCCCACCCATCAGCAGACAAGCAGATTAAAGTTTTACTGAGCTCTGCCCACCAGAGTAACAGCCAGCTCTACCCACCACCATTCCCTCCCATCAGGAAACTTGCACAAGCCTCTTAGATAGCCTCATCCACCAGAGGGCAGACAGCAGAAGCAAGAAGAACTCCAGTCCTGCAGCCTGTGGAACAAACACCACATTCACAGAAAGACAGACAAGATGAAAAGGCAGAGGGCTATGTACCAGATGAAGGAACAAGATAAAACCCCAGAAAAACAATTAAATGAAGTGGAGATAGGCAACCTTCCAGAAAAAGAATTCAGAGTAATGATAGTGAAGATGATCCAGGACCTCGGAAAAAGAATCGAGGCAAAGATCGAGAAGATGCAAGAACTGTTTAACAAAGAACTAGAAGAATTAAAGAACAAGCAAACAGAGATGAACAATACAATAATTGAAATAAAAAATGCACTAGAATGCAGAAAATTATAGGACACTGATGAAAGAAATTAAAGATGATACAAATAGATGGAGAGATATACCATGTTCTTGGATTGGAAGAATCAACATTGTGAAAATGACTCTACTACCCAAAGCAATCTACAGATTCAATGCAATCCCTATCAAACTACCACTGGCATTTTTCACAGAACTAGAACAAAAAATTTCACAATTTGTATGGAGACACAAAAGACGCCGAATAACCAAAGCAATCTTGAGAACGAAAAATGGAGCTGGAGGAATCAGGCTCCCTGACTTCAGACTATATTACAAAGCTACAGTAATCAAGACAGTTTGGTACTGGCACAAAAACAGAAATATAGATCAATGGAACAGGATAGAAAGCCCAGAGATAAACCCACACAGCTATAGTCAACTAATCTATGGCAAAGGCGGCAAGGATATACAGTGGAGAAAAGACAGCCTCTTCAATAAGTGGTGCTGGGAAAATTGGACAGGTACATGTAAAAGTATGAAATTAGAACACTCCCTAACACCATACACAAAAATAAACTCAAAATGGATTAAAGACCTAAGTGTAAGGCCAGACACTATCAAACTCTTAGAGGAAAACATAGGCAGAACACTCTATGACATACATCACAGCAAGATCCTTTTTGACCCAGCCCCTAGAGAAATGGAAATAAAAACACAAATAAACAAATGGGACCTAATGAAACTTAAAAGCTTTTGCACAGCAAAGGAAACCATAAACAAGACGAAAAGACAACCCTCAGAATGGGAGAAAATATTTGCAAATGAAGCAACTGACAAAGGATTAATCTCCAAGATTTACAAGCAGCTCATGCAGCTCAATAACAAAAAAACAAACAAGCCAATCCAAAAATGGGCAGAAGACCTAAATAGACATTTCTCCAAAGAAGATATACGGATGGCCAACAGACACATGAAAGAATGCTCAACATCCTTAATCATGAGAGAAATGCAAATCAAAACTACAATGAGATATCATCTCACACCGGTCAGAATGGTCATCATCAAAAAATCTAGAAACAATAAATGCTGGAGAGGGTGTGGAGAAAAGGGAACCCTCTTGCACTGTTGGTGGGAATGTAAATTGATACAGCCACTATGGAGAACAGTATGGAGGTTCCTTAAAAAACTACAAATAGAACTACCGTACGACCCAGCAATCCCAGTACTGGGCATATACCCTGAGAAAACCATAATTCAAAAAGAGTCATGTACCAAAATGTTCATTGCAGCTCTATTTACAATAGCCAGGACATGGAAGCAACCTAAGTGTCCATCATCGGATGAATGGATAAAGAAGATGTGGCACATATATACAATGGAATATTACTCAGCCATAAAAAGAAATGAAATGGAGGTATTTGTAGTGAGGTGGAGTTAGAGTCTGTCATACAGAGTGAAGTAAGTCAGAAAGAGAAAAACAAATACAGTATACTAACACATATATATGGAATCTAAGGGGAAAAAAAAAAAAGGTCATGAAGAACCTAGTGGCAAGACGGGAATAAAGACACAGACCTACTAGAGAATGGACTTGAGGATATGGGGAGGGGTGAGATGTGACAGGGTGAGAGCGTGGCATGGACATATATACACTACCAAATGTAAAATAGATAGCTAGTGGGAAGCAGCCGCATAGCACAGGGAGATCAGCTCAGTGCTTTGTGACCACCTAGAGGGGTGGGATGGGGAGGGTGGGAGGGAGGGAGATGCAGGAGGGAAGAGATATGGGAATGTATGTGTATGTATGGCTGATTCACTTTGTTATGAAGCAGAAACTAACACACCATTGTAAAGCAATTATATTCCAATAAAAAAAAAATGCACTAGAAGGAATCAGTAGCAAAATAACTGAGGCAGAAGAATGGATAAGTGACCTGGAAGACAGAATGGTGGAATTCACTGCTGTGGAACAGAATAAAGAAAAAAGAATGAAAAGAAATGAAGACAGCCTAAGAGACCTCTGGGACAACATTAAACAGAACAACATTTGCATTATAGGGGTCCCAGAAAGAGAAGAGAGGGAGAAAGGACCTGAGAAAATATCTGAAGAGATTATAGTCAAAAACTTCCCTAACATGGGAAAGGAAATAGCCACCCAAGTCCAGGAAGCGCAGCAAGTCCCATACAGGATAAACCCAAGGAGAAACACGCCGAGACACATAGTAATCAAATTGGCAAAAATTAAAGACAAAGAAAAATTATTGAAAGCAGCAAGGGAAAAACGACAAATAACATACAAGGGAACTCCCATAAGATTAACAGCTGATTTCTCAGCAGAAACTCCACAAGCCAGAAGGGAGTGGCATGACAGACTTAAAGTGATGAAAGGGAAGAACCTACAACCACGATTACTCTACCTGGCAAGGATCTCATTCAGATTCGATGGAGAAATCAAAAGCTTTACAGACAAGCAAAAGCTAAAAGAATTCAGCACCACCAAACCAGCTCTACAACAAATGCTAAAGGAACGTTTCTAAGTGGGAAACACAAGAGAAGAAAAGGACCTACAAAAACAAACCCAAAACAATTAAGAAGATGGTCATAGGAACATACATATTGATAATTACCTTACGTGAATAGATTAAATGCTCCAACCAAAAGACACAGGCTCGCTGAATGCATACAAAAGCAAGACCCATATATATGCTGTCTACAAGAGACCCACTTCAGACCTAGGGACACATCCAGACTGAAAGTGAGGGGATGGAAAAAGGTATGCCATGCAAATGGAAATCAAAAGAAAGCTGGAGTAGCAATACTCATATCAGATAAAATAAACTTTAAAATAAAGAATCTTACAAGAGACAAGGAAGGACACTACATAATGATCAAGGGATCAATCCAAGAAGAAGATATAATAAGAAGAAGATATATGCACCCAACATAGGAGCACCTCAATACATAAGGCAACTGCTAACACCTATAAAAGAGGAAATTGACAGTAACACAATAATAGTGGAGGACTTTAACACCTCACTTACACCAATGGACAGACCTTCCAAAATGAAAATAAATAAGGAAACAGAAGCTTTAAATGACACAATAGACCAGATAGATTTAATTGATATTTATAGAACATTTCATCCAAAAACAGCAGATTACACTTTCTTCTCAAGTGCACACGGAACATTCTCCAGGATAGACCACATCTTGGGTCACAAATCAAGCTGCAGTAAATTTAAGAAAATTGAAACCATATTAAGCATCTTTTCTGACTATAACGCTATGAGATTAGAAATCATTTACAGGGAAAAAAATGTAAAAAACACAAACACATGAAGGCTAAACAATACATTACTAAATAACCAAGAGATCACTGAAGAAATGAAACAGGAAATCAAAAAATACCTAGAGACAAATGACAATGAAAACAGTACGATCCAAAACCTATGGGATGCAGCAAAAGTAGTTCTAAGAGGGAAGTTTATAGCAATACAAGCCTACCTCAAGAAACAAGAAGAATCGTAAATAAACAATCTAACCTTACAGCTAAAGGAACTAGAGAAAGAAGAACAAACAAAACCCAACGTTAGTAGAAGGAAAGAAATCGTAAAGATCAAAGCCAAAATAAATCAAATAGAAACAAAGAAAGCAGTAGCAAAGATCAATAAAACCAAAAGCTGGTTCTTTGAGAAGATAAACAAAATTGATAAACCATTAGCCAGACTCATTAAGAAAAAGAGGGAGAGGACTCAAATCAATAAAATTAGAAATGAAAAAGGAGAAGTTACAACAGACACCACAGAAATACAAAGCATCCTAAGAGACTACTACAAGCAACTCTATGCCAATAAAATGGACAACCTGGAAGAAATGGACAAATTCTTAGAAAGGTATAACCTTCCAAGACTGAACCAGGAAGAAACAGAAAATATGAACAGACCAATCACAAGTAATGAAATTGAAACTGTGATTAAAAATCTTCCAGCAAACAAAAGTCCAGGACAAGATGGCTTCACAGGTGAATTCTATCAAACATTTAGAGAAGAGCTAACACCCATCCTTCTCAAACTCTTCCAAAAAATTGCAGAGGAAGGAACACTCCCAAACTTATTCTATGAGGCCACCATCACCCTGATACCAAAACCAGACAAAGATACTACAAAAGAAGAAAATTACAGACCAATATCACTGATGAATATAGATGCAAAAATCCTCAACAAAATACTAGCAAACAGAATCCAACAACACATTAAAAGGATCATACGCCACGATCAAGTGGGATTTATCCCAGGGATGCAAGGATTCTTCAATATAAGGATTCTTCAATATACGCAAATCAATCAGTGTGATGCAAGGATTCTTCAATATAAGGATTCTTTGATATACGCAAATCAATCAGTGTGATACACCATATTAACAAATTGAAGAACAAAAACCATATGATCATCTCAATAGATGCAGAAAAGGCTTTTGACAAAATTCAACACCCATTTATGTTAAAAACTCTCCAGAAAGTGGGCATGGAGGGAACCTATCTCAACATAATAAAGGCCATATATGACAAACCCACAGCAAACATCATTCTCAATGGTGAAAAACTGAAAGCATTTCCTCTAAGATCAGGAACAAGACAAGGATGTCCACTCTCACCACTCTTATTCATCATAGTTTTGGAAGTCCTAGCCATGGCACTCAGAGAAGAAAAAGAAATAAAAGGAATACAAATAGGAGAAGAAGTAAAACTGTCACTGTTTGCAGATGACATGATACTATACGTAGAAAATCCTAAAGATGCCACCAGAAAACTACTAGAGCTAATCAATGAATTTGGTAAAGTTGCAGGCTACAAAATTAATGCACAGAAATCTCTAGCATTCCTATAAACTAATAACAGAAGTTCAGAAAGAGAAATTATGGAAAAAACCCCATTCACCATTGCAGGAAAAAGAATAAAATATCTAGGAATAAACCTACCAAAGGAGGTAAAAGACCTGTACTCAGAAAACTGTAAGACACTGTTGAAAGAAATCAGAGATGACACAGATGGAGAGATATACCATGTTCTTGGATTGGAAGAATCAATATTGTGAAAATGACTATACTACCCAAAGCAAACTACAGTTTCAGTGCAATCCCCATCAAATTACTAATGGCATTTTTTACAGAACTAGAACAAAAAGTCTTAAAATTTGTATGTAGACACAAAAGACCCCGAATAGCCAAAGCAATCTTGAGGGGAAAAAAATGTAGCTGGAGGAATCAGACTCCCTGACTTCAGACTATACTACAGAGCTACAGTAATCAAGACAATATGGTACTGGCACAAAAACAGAAATATAGATCAATGGAACAGGATAGAAAGCCCAGAGATAAACCCACACACCTATAGTCAACTAATCTATGGCAAAGGAGGCAAGGATATACAATGGAGAAAAGACAGTGTCTTCAATAAGTGGTGCTGGGAAAACTGGACAGCTACATGTAAAAGAATGAAATTAGAACACTCCCTAACACCATACACAAAAATAAACTCAAAATGGATTAGAGACCTAAATGTAAGACCGGACACTATAAAACTCTTAGAGGAAAGCATAGGAAGAACACTCTTTGACATAAATCACAGCAAGATCTTTTGTGATCCACCTCCTCTAGTAATGGAATAAAAACAAAAATAAACAAATGGGACCTAATAAAACTTCAAAGCTTTTGCACAGCAAAGGAAACCATAAACAAGACGAAAAGACAACCCTCAGAATGGGAGAAAATACTTGTAAACGAATCAATGGAAAAGGATTAATCTCCAAAATATATAAACAGCTCATGCAGCTCAATATTAAAGAAACAAACAACCCAATCCAAAAATGGGCAGAAGACCTAAATAGACATTTCTCCAAAGGAGACATACAGATGGCCAAGAAGCACATGAAAAGCTGCTCAACATCACTAATTATTAGAGAAATGCAAATCAAAACTACAATGAGGTATCACCTCACACCAGTTAGAATGGGCTTCATCAGAAAATCTACAAACAACAAATGCTGGAGAGGGTGTGGAGAAAAGGGAACCCTCTTGCACTGTTGGTGGGAATGTAAATTGATACAGCCACTATGGAGAACAGTATGGAGGTTCCTTAAAAAACTAAAATTAGAATTACCATATGATCCAGCAATCCCACTGCTGGGCATATACCCAGAGAAACCATAATTCAAAAAGACACATGCAGTCCGATTTTCATTGCAGCACTATTTACAATAGCCAGGTCATGGAAGCAGCCTAAATGCCCATCGACAGATGAATGGATAAAGAAGATGTGGTACATATATACAGTGGAATATTACTAAGCCATAAAAAGAAACGAAATTGGGTCATTTGTAGAGAAGTGGATGAATCTAGAGACTGTCATACAGAGTGAAGTAAGTCAGAAAGAGAAAAACAAATATCGTATATTAACGCATATATGTGGAACGTAGAAAAATGGTACAGATGAACCAGTTTGCAGGGCAGAAATTGAGGCACAGATGTAGAGAACAAACGTATGGTCACCAAGGGGGTAAAGCGGCGGGGGAGTGGGGCTGGTGGTGTGATGAATTGGGAGATTGGGATTGACATGTGTACACTGATGTGTATAAAATAGATGACTAAGAAGAACCTGCTGTATAAAAAATAATTAAAATTAAATTTAAAAAATTAAAAAAAAAATTTTTTAATTAAAAAAAAAACTGAGGGAACATTTCTAGTGATGATTGCAATTATACCCCATCCATTGTGACTGATTATCTTTTCAGAAGCAGATTTTCTTTATAAAGTAAGGAAATTTACCACAGTATAAGAGAAAATATTTATTTTTGAACAATACTATGGAAATTTATCTTTGATAGTACTATGATATATATTTTAAAGTAAGACAGAAAATTGAAAGATAAAAGCATAGATAGAGGTCGAGATGAAAAGACAAAGGTAAGCCTAGAGAGACCGGACTTAATTCAGCAGTGCCCTCAAGATTTAATTTATTTGGCCAACCATTACTTAACTGTAACAGTGTAGGTATTTCGGCAAGTCTGTCTGATCTGGGTTTCATAGCACATATTTGAGCACTGTATAAAATCCAGTCATCTCATTTAGAATCACTTATCTCAAATTCAAAATGTGTTGCCAGCTCTGTTCATTTATTTGCAGTTTTCTGGATATAAACAGTTTCCTCAGATGTTTTTATTTCTTTCAAAGACTTCTCCCCACAGCACTGTCCTTATGCACAATATTTCCTTCCTGTTTTAGGGTAATCATCTAAATAAGGCACACATGAGTTCCTAAAATCACTTTATTTTCCAAGTAGCCAGCAGAGGGAAACGTTTATTAAATGTAGCTAATTTCAGTAACTGAGAGGCTCCTGAAGGGCCCAAAGAACACAGAGGAGTGTCAGGCTACTTGGGTCGGTTCCTGGAAGGTCATCTACTTTAAGAGCTGCATTTTATTAAGCACTGTGCTGGTTATTGGGACTGTTCCTGTTGTTTTACTCAGTAGTCTCAGGGGGACTGTTTGGCACTAGGGTGCAAAATGGGATCTCAGCAATTAGGAAAAGACACCACTGCAGGTTCTGTAAATCGTTGAGTACCAGCCTTAATAACTGATAAGTGCCTGGCCAAAGAAATAGCCCAAGGTTGTTCAGGAGTGCATCTTCTCACTCTTTCCAGTGGGCCTGCCTCATCTATCCATCTAGAGGCAGCTCTAGAGCCACCTCGCACCTCCGTAGAACAGAGGCATTGGTGCTATAGCAGCCTGGCAGATCTCTGTGTGAATGGATCTGTTCCCCCTGGGGTTAGGAGGCAGAGAACTTCCCACTGGTCTGCTTTGATTTTGATGACTCCCACGTCAGAGAAGGAAAAATGTGAAGAGCACAATGTTAAGTAACTTTTTGCTTTCAACCAAAGCCACCATTTCCACCTCGTTTTCCTAGGTCTGATGACTCCTTTTACTTCCATGTAGCAATCAAGAAAAAGAGGGAAAGGAATAAGGGGACACAGTGAATATTAGAGTGGTATATTGGAAAGTACACTAACTAGGAAGTTAGGCGACCTGTGTTCTCATCCTTATTCAGACACTAAATATCTGTTTAAAGAATTGATGTTTCCAGTTGTCAACTGTAAAATGAAGTATTTGGACCAACCAATAGAATGCTTTAAAGTTCTCTATCTAGCATAACAAGAGCTGCAAGCATTTAATAAGCACTTTCAGTCTATAGTAAGCACATTACGTTTACTTTTTTAATCTTTATAGCAACACTGCAAGATAAGCAATATTGCTATGATCCCCATTTTATAGATGAGGACCCTAAAGCATAAAAAAGATAAGAAATGCCAGATTTGTAAAACAGCTACAGTCGGGATTCCCAGGTGGTCTAGCTTCAGAGCTGGTCAAATGTATTTTTCTGTATGTGTTTATATCAGAAATTGACCTTGAAAACAAGGAGAGGCAGGGCCAGGACATGCTTAGGACTTGCATCACCGTAGGGATCCAAGTTTATTAAGTTCACCCCTTTGCTTACATCTGTCCCCTCCCCCTCTCCCCTCTCCCCTCTCCCTCTCTCCCTCCCCCCACTCACCCTCTCGTTTTCCTATTCTTTTCCTTTCTCTCCTGGAAAGTGATTTTGGGTGTTGAAAGCATAAAACTCTCCAACATGAAGGACTTGGGCCCTTCCCTGCTAGGACAGAAAGAGGTAAACCTGGGTCCCTGTGTATCTATTCTCTCATGATGCTTTAGTAAAAGGTAAGTAAAGGAGCAATACAAAGTGGGAAAAGGAGATTTATTGCACAGAAACAAATTCAGAGGGCTAGGGAAAGTGTATTTGATTTTGTCCCAGACATATAATGATGTTAAATTTTCCACACGTAAGATTGATGGAGCTTCCTTCTTGGTAGAGAGATGAAATTTACATTCTAAGGATAATTACTGTTGAGTTGAAGAAGATTAAATTTATGTCTGATCTTTTATTTTTTTTCTCCCAGCCTATTACTTAATTCTGCTCATAGTTGGCCATTTTCCAACTCAGAGTTGAGACTCTCTCTCACCTGAGTGTTTAGAACCTACACAGGGTTTCAAGTAGGTAAAAACATTGAAGGAAAAAAAAGGAACCCTAAGTATCTTTTTCATCAAGGCAGTGACAGTAGACAGAGACAGGCATATTTAGGGCTCTCTCACTGTGTCCTTGCCCTGGTGATAGCTGTGTCAGAAAGGAGAGGGAAAGCTACAGACTCTAAACAAGTGGTGTTTATCTGCAAAACCAAGTCATTCAGGATGACCACCTGTTGTTGCACAGTTTAGGATTTGCACAAAGGGCTGCGGGGTGGGTGGGAGCTAAACCATGTAACCCGTGCTCCCTTCATCAACCAAATACCATGGCCTGCATCATTGTTTAGTCAGGAAAATGAAACCAGAATGGAAAAAATTGCTTAGTTCATTCAACAGATATATGTTGGGCATTGACTATGTCCTGGGGTTACATCAGTCTAAAAAAATCAGAACTCTCTGAGCTCATGCAGCTTATATATCCAAGCTGTGCTGTCTAAAAGGGTACCCAGTGGCCACATGTGATCATTTTAATTTAAATTAATTAAACTATGTATTTTGGGCTTCCCTGGTGGCGCAGTGGTTGAGAATCCGCCTGCCAATGCAGGGGACACGGGTTCGAGCCCTGGTCTGGGAAGATCCCACATGCCGCGGAGCGGCTGGGCCCGTGAGCCACAATTGCTGAGCCTGCGCGTCTGGAGCCTGTGCTCCGCAACAAGAGAGGCCGCGATAGCGAGAGGCCCGCGCACCGCGATGAAGAGTGGCCCCCGCTTGCCACAACTGGAGAGAGCCCTCGCACAGAAACGAAGACCCAACACAGCCATAAATAAAATAAATTTAAAAAAAAAAAAAAAATTAAAAAAAAAACAAAAAAACAAAAAAAAACTGTATTTTAAGTGCTCAGTAGCCACACGTAGCTGGCTGCTGCCACACTGGACAGCACTGATATAGATCATTTGCATCATCGTGGAAAGTTCTTTCGTAGAGCATTTACTAAAGACTAAACCAAATAAATAAGTAAACATATAGTACATTAGGAGTTGATATGCTATTAATAGAATTAAAGTAGGGGAAGGATCAGGTTATGCTGGGAGAAGTGAGACTTGCAATTTTAAAAAGGATGGTCAGAGATGGCCTCGCTCATAAATGACGTTTGCATGAAAACCCAAAGGTAATGAGGAAGCAAGCTGTGAGAGCATTCGAGTCCTGCGAATAGACAGGGCAAAGGCCCTGAGGCAGAGGTTCATTGGAGTGCTCAAAGAGCAAAGAAGCAAGGGGGACTGAGGTAGAGTGATGTAGGGAGAGGAAGGTAGAAGTGATGAGGAGTGGTTATGCTCTGATTTATTTTAAAGGTAAGTGAACTGGACTTGCTGACAGACTGGCTCTGGACTAACGGAGGGGGTGAGGGTAGGGGAGAAGCATAGCTCCAAGGTCTTGGGTGTGGACACCAGATAGAATGGAATTGATGGTAACTGAAATGGGAAAGGTCATGGAAGCAGGTTTGAGCTGATGATCAGGTGTTCAGCTCTGCACACAGATTTGTAAAGGTTTCCTAGACATCTGAGTGGAGCTGTCTACAAGGCAGTTGGATGTATGTGCTTTGAGTTCAGGGTAGAAGTCAGAGCTAAAGATATAAATGTAGTTGTTATCAGCATGTAGATGGTATTTAAAGCCATGAGCCCAGATGAGATCACCTAGGGGGCAAGTACAGGTAGGTAGAGAAGATACCTAAAGACTGAGACCTAGAATGCTCCAGCATTACAACATCAGAGTCGTTAGGAGGAACCAGGTGAGGATTGGTTGATTTTCACTAGCTAGTGTCCTGGAACCCAACTGAACCCAAGAGGAAAGCATTATCAGCCCTGTGAAATGTTGTTGATGGGGCAAGTAAGATGAGAACTGGTCACTAAACTCAGTAACAGGGAGGACACTGCTGACCTTGTCACTAAGGGCTTTGATGAGTTAAATCCTGATTAGAGGAAAGAATTGGAGGAGAGGGATTGAAGACTGCATGTATAGATTCCTCATCTTTTGAGGAATTTTGCTCTAAAGGGGATCAGAATAATGGAGCAGTAGGTGGAGAGAGGAAATAAATGAGCATTTAAAAACATAATATTAGTAAAATAACAGTATATTTATGTGGTGCTGGGGATGATCTAGTACAAGGTGAAAAATTGATACTGTTATAGAGAGAGGAAAGAATTAATTTCTGGGGAAATTTCCTTGAATTTAAGAAGGGAATGAGATCTTAGATACATGGACAGCTTGTTCATGGTAACAGTAGGAAAAGCAGAGCACACGGGTCCAGATGTTGGCAGGTGCTGGAATGTAGTGGTAGGAGATTGATGAAGTGTGCTTCTGATTGACTTCTTCCTCAGTGAAATAGGAACCAAGGCCATCAGTGAGAATGAGAGCAGGGAGGAAATTTTGGAGGTTTGAAAACTGAAGAGAAGATAATGACATAAGTAGCTAGGAGAGTAAAAAGGCATCTACAGTAGCAGAAGGTGACATGGAGCAACTTTGAGGGCCCACATAATTTTCATGGTCATTGCTTCAAAGTGAGACAGTTCAGCATAGTTGTGTCATTTTCACCAGCCCTGTTGAGCAATAGAGTTTAACCAAGGCTGAATTAGAGTGAAAGAGGCAAGGCAGTGACTATCTTATGTACTATGAATTCTAAACCAGTTAAAGGAGGGAAATGAGTATAAGAGGAATGAAAAACGGATAAGATCAATGAATTGCCGATCTCAAAATTATTGCAGTTGCTGTAGTAGTAGGAGTAAACTGAAAAGATAGGCAGTGATGATAAGAGATGAGAGTGCTTAGAACTGATATTATGGAAGGGTTCTAATTATTGCTGAATAAGAGGATCCAGGCATGATCATGAGTGATTTCACTAAATCCTGTTCTAAAAGATCAGTTCACGTAGGGAGTTACTTTAAATTTTTATTAGTTCAATGCACACTTTGTCTAAATTAGAGTGTTAATCTCTTTATGAAAGAAGAAAATTTTGATAAGATATAGTCAGTTGGTGCTTACATTTAAAAATCAAAAATAATAGGGTGGCATGTTCCCCTCAGGTAGCATCAGATGGATCTCTGGCCTGTTCTGTTTTGAAGCAAGACAGTGCAATGTTGGGGTTTGCATTTGATCAGAATAAGCTTCTTGTTCCACTCAATTTCCAAGAGTTTTCAGAACAGAAACTTCAAATACAAGCCGAGTAATAATAAGCATAATTTAATTATTCTTAGCTACTTTCTTCATTAGTAAATTTCTAAAAGAGAGGAATGGCAGTGTCCTAGTGTGGATTCTGTACACCTTGACTGTACAACTATAAAGAAACTATGGATCTATTTGTCAGGGAAACCTCAAAAAAGAACAGGTACCTGTTTCATTAATGCAAAAGGGAAAAATCAAGAAGACACTTTTCCGAATAGGTAGGAAGTTCTAAGTGTTATTTATAAAAGAAGGAAAATATAATGAGATACAATCATTTGATGCTTACATTTAAATTTTATTTTCCATTAGAGTCTTATTTATTTTAAAATAAATGAACAGGGACTTCCCTGGTGGTCCAGTGGTTAAAGACTTCACCTTCCAATGCAGCGGGTGTGGGTTCAATCCTTGTTTGGGGAGCTAAGATCACACATGCCTCGTGGCCAAAAAACCAAAACATAAAACAGAAGAAATATTGTAACAAATTCAATAAAGACTTAAAAAAAAATGGTCCACATTAAAAAAAAAACTTTAAATAAATAAAATAAAATAAATGAACAAACACATTTATTCTTGAGACGTAAATGTGGACACATTTCTGCCTATTGATTTGAAGATTTGTTGGCAGTCAGTGAAAAAAAATAGAAAGTGGACAATTGCTTTAAGACCTAAGAAAAATGTGTACATTCTCTCCAACTTCACAAAGACTTTGATAAAACACTCAGTTTGGTCAGGCAGGATTCATCCACCATTACCTTGAAAAGTACGAGGTAGAAACTTATCTTCATTAAGTGCCACTGAATGTCTGGCATCACATAACTAACCAGAGAATTCAGTAGCTTAGGGTCCATGGGATGCCTCAAGTTCAAAGGGAATAGAGACATCCTGTTTGGTGTTGTATTTCACTCATGCTGTTAAAACTGCCCAGACCTCCTTAAGTGTTTTCTTTTTCAATCTGGAGCATGATCTTCTTTGTTCCTCACGAATAACACAAAGCATAATAAAACCCAATGTCAGACCAAATAATTTTCACAATGCGTCACAAGATTTTATTTTTAGTTATAAAGGTTTTTCCTTTTGTGTAAAATGACTTTTTGTTAGTGATGGTGAAAACGGGTCACATACCACTCCTGAGGACCTGTGGCTTGTTAGAGAAGAAAGAACAGTGCTTCAGTGACCAATTCTGACCCAGTACATTCAAAGTGCAAATTCTATTACTGAAATTTTCAGTACACAGGATGTCTATTGAGAAACAATGAAGGTAGGTAAATTAAGCTCTAACGTGTCCAATGAAGAAATTCATTCTCAGTTCCTGAGACCATAAACATGAACAAAGAAAAAATGATTTAAACTACCTCTACATTCAGTGACATTCTAAAAGATTTAGCAACATATGTTCATTCAATGCACAAAATTCAGATGCTAGTTTTTTTCTAGTATAAAATCATGACCTGTGACTTCGTTGAGTGTCTCAAAGCTTGTTTTCATTAACCTTTCCTATTTTTAAAATTTATATCATGGAAAAAAATGCTGGCTGAACAAAATCTGGTCTGACTGAATTTTTCAGAAATGGCTTTAGTGATATTTTTCTACATATTTATAACAGAGGGTGATAAATAAATATGAAAATATAAGTCCTGTTATATGTTAGACGTCTATGGAAACTTGGCTGCCATTTGGAGAGAAATTAATAATATTTCTTATTAACTGATCACTTATTGAGTAATTTCTGAAACCTAAACAGTGTTCAGACTTGGGAGAATTCATGGTTTATCAAAACTCTGGGACTTTACACATTTTCTCTTTGTTTTCTTAGGGTATATCTATAAGAGAATAGATAATATCACATGACTCCTAAAATCCAGTGTTACAGTTTACCACAAATTGTTTAAAGGATGCTGTGTGAGGGCTTCTGCTACCTTCTGCTACCTTCACCTGCAGAATATCAAATGATCAAAGTTGTAGGTCACATACAATTTGACGATGTTCTACTGGAGAAGGTCTGGTTAAACTGCTTGATTGAGCAACCAAAAAGGATGAATAATGGGCTGTAATTCTCCGTATAATATTTTCTGAATTATTTTCCATTTAAAATTGTATTTGCAACTTGTTACATATGTTAAATGGATATAATTAAATTTTAGAAACGATAAGACAAATGTTATTTTTCCCCACTCAAATATCCTTTAAAAAAAAATTTTTTTTAACAAAACATTGTCCCACCCCGCCCCATTCCAGCTAAGTCTTTGCCACCAGTGAACAGTGGCATGGATCTAAAGCTAAATATTAAAAGACCATGTCCATGTATGGTCTTCCTAGATTGCTGCTTTTTACTGTCATTCTTAAAATGTCTCCTCTGAATTAATCTCTTTAGGAATAAAGAAGGATGATAATACCATGTAAATTTTTGTATGTGTAGAAATTAGCAAAGCATATTTTATGCATTTAGAGAAATCACCTCTTCTGGAGCATGAACTTAGACGTGACTACTGTCCTTACAAAGCACTATTTCAGACATTTCTTGGTGGAGCTACTACCTTTTTTTAAAAAATATTTTATTTATTTATTTATTTATTTATTTGGTTGCACCGGGTCTTAGTTGTGGCTCCCCGGCTCCTTAGTTGCGGCAGGTGGGCTTCTTAGTTGCGGCAGGCGGGCTCCTTAGTTGCGGCTCACCAGCTCCTTAGTTGCGGCGTGTGAACTCTTACTTGTGGCATGCATGTGGGATCTAGTTCCCTGACCAGGGATCAAACCTGGGCCCCCTGCATTGGGAGCACAGAGTCTTATCCACGGTGCCACCAGGGAACTATTTCTTAATTATTGAATCATTTGTTGATTCTTTTGTTTCATTTAAAACCATTTAGTAAGTCTTTAAATACAATAAGTAACCATATTAAGAGAGATATGTATACAACTATGGTAATATAGATGTGAAATAAATACTTACAATAACCTATGGGAAAACAGATGAAGTAGATCAATTTACCTGTTTGAGGAAAGAAAGATCTTGCTGACAAGGTAACTTAAGTATGGCATGAAATGTTGAGTGGTATTTGGCCAGATGGCAGACAGCTAAGGAAATTTTACATAAATGAAAAAAAATTCTAATATTTTCATGAAAATAATGAGTGGCCTCATGTAGATAATGTTCGGAGTATGTGAACAAGAATGATTAAGAAAATGCATTATCTCTGAGGGATTTTTTTTTTTGTGATCACAAAACAAAGTGAGTTTTGGTAAGCAATATTGAGGGAAACAGTATCTTATTTTATTTAGGTTACAAACTCACAAAAAGACTCTGTGCCTCTATGTACATGTGTATGTATGTACATATGTATGTATGTACCTACTTATCTTATCTATTTATCCATCTGTCCATCCATCTGTCATCATTCTACCTGTGTTGGAATTCACTTATACAATATTTGAATTGAAAAAGGGAATAATACTTTTTCCTCGAAAAAAAAAGTGACTCTGATTTAGCTCATTGGTGTGACAAATAGGACTGGTATTGCCAATTCTATTGTATGGTGGACATTTTCCATAAATTGAATAAGCTGGGTCAAGAGGTCTAATATTTTGAAGAAATATTTTTAAACTACTTATACAATATGTTGAAAATACATCCTTTAAAAATTACTAGCTCTTAAAAATATTAGACATGCTCTTAAAATACACAAGAGAGTATAGAGTTTTTAAAATTATGTTAAGATTATGCTACCAAAAAGTATAAAGATTGCTGAGTTAGAAAGTTATTGCATGGGGAAAGTTTCCAAAGTATGGACTTAGGTTTTGGAATCTCCACCAAGCAAACTGTTATTAACGAGAAATCATGTTTTAATCTTAGGATGTATTTGCTATGGTTTCGCTGATTGAAAACATAACTTTTGGATGAGCTATCTAGACTGTTCTTTCTCAGAATCAAAATGCGAATTCATTGTCCTATCAATAGAGGGCACTTTCTTTGTTGTGTTTAGATTTGAACTGAACTCTGGTAAACAGCAATCAGTATGATTGAGTTCACTCGATGTCCTGGTGTTACCACTGGCATCACTTATCCTGAAAGTAACTCACTCTTCTATACCTGAATATGAACTTGATTTCTTCTTTTTCGTTATCTTTCCTGAGATTCATGAAGAATCTGACAGCATAGGCTAGTTGTGTTAAAGATATTAATAAAGGGAGACTGTCATCCACTAGTAGCAAATTTCAACTGACCTTGTATTGATTAACTAAATCATAGTTTTAAATTTTTATAGGCCCTGGAAGATACAAATTTTAATTGTTTTGGTCCAAAATTAAAATTGGTAGCATTTTAATATATCCTTTAGAAAATGCGGTGGCTAACTTACAAAATAATGAATATGAATACAATGGGTTAAAAATATTTAAAATCATTGTATAAGCCTTGAATTATTCAGTGTAATTTGTCACCTGCCAAGTTGTGTGGATAAAGACAGATATCGACATTAATCACATTTAATATTTAATAAGCTACACACTCAAGTAATAAACAATTTTATATTGAGTTTGAAATATTAACAAAAAATTCAGGTTTCTGTTTCTTATTTCCAGATCTCTAAAATTGAGACTGTTTCGTGTGTTTTCTGAAATGAAGCATTCTTTGAAATGTTCATAGCATACATAACTACTTGAAAGATGACAGAGGAGGGATTTCTTTGCATATAGATCTCAAACAGGGAGTTTCTCTAATTAAAAAAAAAAAAAAAAAAAAGTCACACAATACACTCAAAAGAAAGCAAAGAATTCCAGCAGCACAGCGTTCCAGGGTGTTTCCCTTGCCAAAAGGCTGTATGAGTTTTATGAATACATACTTGAATTTTGTTTTAATTGTGATAGTCTTACTTTTAAATCTACAAAGAACAACTCAAATCCCCCAGTACACACACACACACACACAGACACACACACACACACTCACTCTCTTACGTCTATACATACTATCATTATTTAGAGCATTAAGGTAAATAAACTATGTAAAATATGTATCATTAGGATTGGGAAAGCTCTTATTGGTGACAGCTGTAGCATGAAATGTACTTGATCCTGGGATGGTGTGAAAACGATGAGTTAGCTGATTCAAGAACAGATGGCCCCTATTCACCCCATGTGGCTAAACACACAAATGCCAACCTCAGAGACGCCTTACCTTTGCCCTGTCTGTCCCTTCTAGGCTGGTTCTGTTATATTAGGGGTTATTGCCTTCTTGGCCCTCCCTGCAATCAGCTTTTGAAGTCCATGGCCAAGAAGGCAGCGTGAGACACCATTATGAGAGAGGTGTTTGCTTAAAGATATAGTCTGAACAAGATCCCGTGGACCCCTTGATAATCTAGCAGGGAACCACAAACTCCAGCCAATATCTTCTAATCCCCTGAGGATTCAGAACTGCCCACCATAAAAACATAATGGGCTGTTTATCTGAGCAGCCAGGAGATAACATCTTAAAGTTACAGTCTGGGTTACACTGGTGACATAAAGCAATAAGAAATTCACATACCTCCCTTGCCCTGGGAAAAACAAAATGCGAACAGCCCAGTATAGATACCAGTGGATGCTCCTTTCTCATGCTAATGAGAGTCACAGTTTTCCCAACATTTTTCTGTTAAATAAATTAAATATACTTGGGAAGGAATGGATGGACCCCGCCCCTTTCTCCATTTGCATGCCTTATACTATTTTTGAAGTTTGGGACTATGTTAGGAAATATTCCCACTGGCACAATCAAGTGAATTTTTGTGGCACATTTTGACTTCAAAGATTGCTTAAATTCTGTGACATTAATCATGATTGTCTAATAAAATACTACAGTGATTCTCAACAAGATGTTTTATTCCCAGGGCTCCCATACTGCAACAGATCAGACGCTCATTATTACATATGTGTATGTGTGTGTGCGTGTGTGTGCATGTGAATAATATATTTTTTTCTGTGGTCCTTTGTTTCTCTGCTGGGGCAGAATTAAAATATCTCAAAGTTTAAAAATTCTTCTCTAAAGGCCTGGTATTTGTCTGCATTGCTGACATTAGGAAAAAGAAAAGCTAGACTTGATATTTAAACTATGTCGATTGAACACATAATACAGTGGAGATTTTAGAACCATTTGTTTCTAGTGAGCCCGTTTGTTATTATCAGTCAGCTGGGAGAATCCTATGCCTATACAGGATTTTCCTTTCCCCTTAAATAAATGAATCTCTGTGATTATGGAAAGGGACCAAATTAACCACTTAGTTGCTAGACTTCTCCCCACTGGATAATATAGGTATTTTAGCCTATATAAATATGACCATTACCTATGTTTCAACCAACTTGGTTCATTTTAACCATTTCCTGAACATTCAATAGGATTGTTTTCATAACTAAGCTTATTTAATTATAAAAATAGGCTCCATGTATCAGTCTAATATGCTTAATCTAATCTTTTTCATCCTCAGACCTGCATGTATACATTTCTGATCTATTGTATTTAACAAGTAGCTTTCTTTTCCATTTCTCCCAGGGGTAAGTCACATGATTTTACGTCAGACTCAGCTTAATCAGAAGCTTTGCCTGCTCTTACCTATTTATTTTCTTCTACCTTTTCAACAAAAACATAAAATTGCTCTGAAAAGTATAGAAATAGCTTAAGTCACAAGTGTGTTGCGCTGTTCAGTAAAGCTACCTTCATGAGAGACCGCCCCTTGAGGCTGAAGCCTCTGGAACTGATCTCAAAGAGAATATGCTCCATCCCAAACCATATTCCTTAAGGATGACTGAAAAGTGAGAGATCTGCTCTCCTTGGGCATGTGCACTATGCTGCTTTCTCTTACAACTTGAAAACGTTTTATTAGCTTTAAGAATTTGTTTAATCAAATCCCCGTGGAGGTCCTTCTCACTCCTGGGGCTATTTAGTAAAATATGGATTAGGGCAAAGCGCTCTAATGTGTCTTGCGGAGAGTCATCATGGGGAGAGCCACCAAGGGATGGGGGAGAGGAACAGTCTCCAGAAAACAGCTTTTAGCCAAAAAGAAGGAGAAAAATGAGGCTTTGGCAGGAAAAGCTCCTCATGTTTGAAACAAAACTATGAAAGAAAGTATGTCAGTAAAAAAGATTTCCCCAAAGATTCGTTTGGAATAGAATTTTCAATATAATGAAGATAAAGCACTTTTTGAGAACCCCCTCTAATAATATTTCATTCCTAATAGAATTGCCTGTGAGCAGCTGAAACAAGGGCAGGGGAAGATATTTATTGAATAAATTACATCGCTGAAATAAATAAAAATATACTTACCTCAGTTAGACATCTTGTTGGATTTCCTAGAATGTACTAATTTTGCTGAGTAATCAAATTAGCACATAACAAAAGAAGAACACTTGATTTTAGTACCTGAGGAATAGGAAAGGTTGGGAGAAAGAAATTTCACACTGCAAGTGAAACACTTCTCTACCCTAAATGTGTTAGCATTTTAAATTCAGGAGTCTCACTGATCTCGTTCCTCGGAGTGTTTTCTAGCGAGAATAATCATCTACAGGGAGGGCACTTATTTACCTACGGTATTGTGTGAGGGATGAGCAAAACAAGTTGTGCACAGATAACCCCTGCTTGTAGGAAAGGTCACTCTGATATAATAAAGCATGATACAGAGTTATTCAGGGAGAAAGGAACAAATATATTCGGCAGTTTGCTTGCATGAGCTATTTGCAAACAATTTACATGTTTAGGCCAGAGAATAAGTTTATTGATCACAGTAGGAGAAAGGGAACACTTTGAGAATTGATGGACTTTCAGCCTGGGGGTTAATTACAGCAAGGGCTGTGAAACTAGGCAAACCTGGATTTGTGTCCTGACTCAGCCTTGTGTAAGCTACATGACTTTAGGCTAGTTGTTAACCTCTCTAAACTTCAGTTTCCTCATTTATTAAACAGAAATAACACTATACTCATAGTTCATGTAAAACACTTGCATAGGGCCTAAGCAGTGGTAAGTTAGACCAGAATTACTAAATCGATCATGCTCCTCTCGAGCTTTAATCCATTTTCATCTTTCTTAACTTCTTTACTCCATGGTCTTCCTCTTGCCAGTCTTACAAACAGACCTCCAGTAGAATTTCCTCTCTTCCACTTTCTGAAGATAGGCATAGAGTTTCTGTTTTTAACTTTCTTAATTTCCTTTTTTATCCTTATCTCACTGAGTGCCAGTATTTGACCATGAAAAGGGTGAGTTTTCATATCCTTGCAGGAAACGTTGTTTCCTTGTCCTTCTTGCCAGCCGTTCACTCTCATGTCTTCAGTCATCTTTCTACGAAATACTCTCGTACGTCTTACCTACATCTTAAACTAAAATGCAGCTTTTATTCATTCCTAAGGTCTCTTCTCCCTTTCATTGTCAGTCACCATTAGTCAAGAATGTACCAGTTGACTCACTCTGGTTTGCGATCTTTGTAGTCCAGCACGCTGTTCCTCTCTCTATTTTATCAATCTGGAGTCACTTTAATGTTTCAAGTGGAATTGGAGCCAGATACCTCATATTCTGCTCACCTCCACATGACCTTTACACAACTGGCAAAGGATCTAGAATCAGTATAATGCTGGCTACGACTGGGAACAGAGATTCTGCTGAATGTCCGAGACTGAAATACTCATAATTACAATAAGCATGATTCCTGTCTTTCCAAAAACACCCAACAATTGGAACACGTACAAGCTTTAAAATACCTTGAATAATTTGTAAATCAACTATACTTCAGTAAAAAGGAAAATGAAGAAAAGAATCCTACCAATTAAAACAAAAAAAAATTCCTTGAATAAAAAATATTATTTTCCCTATTTTTTTTAAATAGATAAAAGTTATTTTCTAATTTAGTAAGAAGTAGAACTTGACTGAAATGGTCAGGTTTGTTTTCTACTTCATATGTGCCTACCATGTAAGTAGAAGATAATTATGAAAGACACACTGTTCTTCACACTCCCAGTATATTACAAAAGGAGAACGAGCCTCTCTCCTTGGCTTGCAGATGTTTCTCTTTCTTATAAGGACACCATTCATATTAGATTAAGGCCCCCCTAATGGCATCATTTCAACTTAATCACCTTTTAAGGATATTATCTCCAAAAATGGTTACATTTTGAGGTACTGGGATTGGGACTTCAACATACGAATTTGATGGGGGACACAGTTCAGCCCATAATATCCTCATGGAGATTAATGTCTATTTGGAAGAATAAGCAGTATATAGCAGGGATGAATTTGCTGTACACCCTTGGATTCATAAAATATTGCACTGATTTATTGTTCTAAATCAAATTTGATCTGGCTTTGAGTTTCCCACTTGCTCGATCCTCAACAAAGGTCAATGGGGATCCCTCTAACCGTCCCCAAAGTCATGCTGAGACCTGAGTGACAGGGTAAAGGGGGCTTCCGTAGTTAAAGAGTTTCATGGGGGGCTGTAGCCTTCAGTCCATCACGGTTGCTGTTGTCCACTGTCCAGGCTCATGTGATCCATTTGAAGGCATGTATTTTCACTCACGCTGTGCCAAGCTAGGGCACAGGGATGTTTTTTGTTTTCCTTCGGCTCCTAATTTCACAAGCTCTTGGAGTGTTCTGTGGCTGTCAATATGCGTATGCTGCCCCATCAGCACTCCTGCCACTTCCAGAAAAACTGTCAAGGGAAGGTAAAGTTCCCTATCATTTCAAGAACCTAGTCTTTCATTTAGGGAATTTTATTTTATTTTATTTTTTTAATTAATTAATTTGTTTATTTTTGGCTGTGTTGGGTCTTTGTTGCTGCACGCGGGCTTTCTCTAGTTGTGGCGAGCAGGGGCTATTCTTTGTTGTGGTGCGCGGGCTTCTCATTGCGTTGGCTTCTCTTGTTGTGGAGCACGGCCTCTAGGCCCACGGGCTTCAGTAGTTGTGACGCGCGGGCTCAGTAGTTGTGGCTCACAGGCTCTAAAGCACAGGCTCAGTTGTTGTGGCGCACGGGCTTAGTTACTCCGCAGCATGTGGGATCTTCCCGGACCAGGGATCGAACCCGTGTCCCCTGCATTGGCAGGCGGATTCTTAACCACTGCACCACCAGGGAAGTCCCTCATTTAGGGAATTTTAAATGCGTGCATTATTCTCTGTTTGCTCCCTACTTCACCTCTCCAACCTTCTCTGTGCCCACGGAGATCAACCTTTACAGTCTGCAGCATCAGGGTCCCTTGATTCCAGATGCATGGAGCCCATGACGGTATTGGCAGGAGCTCAGACGGCAAGAGGAGAGAGAGACTGGAGTGTTTATTCCCTGACAGCTCCTCCTACTCCCACCCGGCCTTGGGCAAGGGCAACGTTCTTCTGCCTCAGATCACAGCTTCTCTCAGGTGGCCTTTTCCCCACAGCTCCAGATTGTCTCACTCCGTCTCCTTGCCCCCCAGGCCTAAACGTTGCAATGGCTTCCCACTCGTGCAAGTATCACTCTAGCCTCAGTAAAACGTCCCTTTGTTAAACTCTGTTCTCACACCCTTTGAGGTGCCATCTGCTTCCTGAGGATGCAGTGGTGAGAATGAGAAAGATAAATTCACTGTCCTCATGGAACTTACCTCCTGCGAGTGGTGAGGGTGTGGGAGTCAATGAGCAAACAAAAAGTTAAACAAACGTGGGTAGTATTAGTAGCATCAAGTGCTAAATGAAAAATAAAATCAGGCGACATGACAGAGTGACACGATGGCTACCTTAGGTTTAGGATTCTCCCTTTCATCTCTAAGAAACCACACCTGGAATTGGGCCAGTTTCTCTCCTTTCAACTCAGGCTCCAATCCCGAATTCCCTCCCTCTCATGATGATCTATATTAAATCATCTTGTAAGGCTGGACTTCTAAACAAAAATCTGGCCGAGATTGTCTTCTGGTATCTGGCAGCTTCTCATTTCCTCTGAACCATGAAAGCCATCAATAGCCTCTGAAAACCAAAGAACCTAGCACTCAGAACCCAAAGGCCTGGGATTTCTCTGTGAAAAGAAGTGGGCAGCGTGTATGTGTGTGTGTATGGGGCAGGGGTGGGAGATGGGGGGGAGGTCCTGGAAAGAAAATACTGTCATTTTCCCAAAAGGAAGAAAAGGCACTAATTAACATCTTAATAGATTGTTTTTCCATATACATCTGCAAGAAAATTTAAACTAATAGTAGACAGGATAACTAAACCTTACTAACTCTGGTTTTATCATATATATTTGGATTTATTCCAGTGCTAAAATTCTATGAATTTATGTTTTTTGTGTGATAAGTGAGTGACAAAAATAAGTGCTCTAGGCTTTCAGAAGATCACTTCAAGTCAAGATGGTCAGGAATAGGACAGGTTTTATGAAGAAATGACATTCCAGAGATTCCATGGGCTGTCATAGACTCCCCTTACTGTGATGTTTGCCCTCTTCTACATAAAGTTCTCCTTTCTGTTTAGCAGAAAGACCTCAAATCCTCAGCCTTTCCTTTCTCTGTAACGTGCTCAGTGGATTCTCTGCCCTTCCTCCCACTTTGGCTAAATCGTCTGATCCTTGAGCTTCAGCAGATATGTCCTCACCTCCTTGAAGAGCCTCCTTATTTCCCAGCTGGAAGAACTTGCTCTTGTTAACTGCTCATTATACTGTTGGCATCTCTTCTCTTGCTCATCCCCTTATCTCTGTCTTGTTGTAGTCTATGACCTTGCCTTATGTCTCTTATTGGCCTGCAAGCACTTGAGAATCTAATACAGCATCTTAGAGTAGGTAAATGTACACCAAGAATACCTTAGCTCTTATAAGATAGATAAGATGTATTCAAAGCTCCTTTCCATAGAATTTGGAAAGCCCATTTCTCTCCCCAAGATTATGAAGTATCTAGGTTTGTGCTGGTGAGGATAGTGAGATATTTATAGTTTCACGGATGTCTTAAAGGTTTTAAGCTCTGGAAAGCTCTCATTTGGATCAGTGAATACCAGAACTCTTGCCCTAGAGATGGGAGAGTTTAGGTATAAACCTGGGGAATGAGAGAATGTGGGATGAAAGAAAGATCTCTCTTTCATCTTCACATCAGGATCATCCTCACATGAAAGAAGAAACCAACTCCATGTGCATCCAAAGGCTTAGAAACTGCAGGCAGATGCTATGAAAACAAGCTCCAATAAAAAAAACCAAATGATCCCAAGGGTGTAGAATCCATCCTGCAGGATGTAGTTCTATTCAGCAGATGGAAAAGGTAGAGAAGGAAGGAGGTTCTCACACAAATCACTAAACACTCTGATTTGTTAAATGTTTCCCAGGTAAAATAGACAATGCACAGATTAACTGTCTATTAAAAACGTTTGTCACTAGGTGAGGAATAATAGGAATTTTAAATTAGTTAATTTGCAAGTGATGAAGTTTTGTCTAAAAAGATTTTTAAAGAGGGACACATCATAAGATTCTATGATGCATATCAAGAGTACATCACTCATGTTATTCCCAGTTAAGTCATGCTGCTAGTGTAAGAATTCCCCACAGATGTTGTGGTGTCATATTATTTGACAGCCAAATTTGATTACAGGTGGGTCATACCGCGACCTCGAAGAGCAAAGTAGAATCCAGCAATGATGTCATTGTGGTCCATCCGTATGAGAAAGGCCATAGATCTTTGGAGCCATAGCTAGTTTATTCCTTGGAGAAGAGTAGACCAGTGATCCTCTGTCATGCAATCCAGTGATGTGAAACCTGATAATCCTGGAAAGAAAACAAAATGCACCAAAGCGCAACATGCATGGTATATGAGGCGTTTAGAGTTTACTTTACTCTTGGTAGTGTAGTGACTATTGGTAGAATAGTGATATCCTGAGAATAGGTATAAGTATTTAAGGTCATTTTCTGCATCATCCAGATACAGAATAACGTTGAAAATGAAGGTTAAAGGTGATTTCCATAGAATTGGTTCTGATCAAATTTGTACCTATAATGTATGCCATAGTCATAGTATATTTTACTTTTTATATGTAGTATACATATCTAATATATTTTAGATACTTTTACAATATTTTCCGTGATAGTTTATTTTATTCTAAAGGAAAAAGACATACTTTCTTACACTGCCTCTTAACATATGGAAGAAAAATATCCTCATATGGAGCCCATTTTTAAATGTTGCATGGAATTGTTGGTACTTCACAAATGTATGTATATTTTTTAAAAAGATTAATATTCTAGAAGTAAGCATAATATAAAAGCTAAGAGCCACACCAGTTACACTGTTTTTATATAGTCAGTGCTTGGTAATTTTTCATTGACTATATAGATATGAACTTTAGAATATATTTCGATCTAGCACAATAGCTGAGTGATCTTTGGGAAGGTATTTCTTTTTCTGTTTTCAGTTTTCTCATCTATGAAAACCGTCGTAAAAACCCACATGTTTAGGTTATGATAATTAAATGAGATAATGTTTTAAAGCTTTTTAAAAGCTACGAAAGTATATTAAAAGTGGGAGAAAGTATTATTATTACGTGGTTTTCTTCTTCATCAGTAGGTAAGAAACCTCTAAAAGTGTGTTATGTGTCAAGTTAACATTTTCACTGGAAATCAGCCTAATTCAATGAGTCTCAACCAGAGGTGATTTTGTACTCCAGAGGGTGTTTGGCAATGTCTGGAAACATTGCAGCTGATACAACTAGATGGTGCTACTAGCATCTAGTGGGTAGAGCCCAGGGATGTTGCTAAACGTCCTGTAAGGCACAGGACAGTTCCCTATAACAAAGCGTTATCTGATCCAAAATATCAGTAGTGTGGAGGCTGAGAAATATTGGTCTAATTTTTAATTTTAAAAAACTTGTATGTGTCATTAATTGTAATGATTCTAATAAAAATTAGAATAATCTCCTTGCTAGAATTTGGGATAAGACAGATTTGTGCTGAACCGAGGTAGGCCTGAGATTTAGGTATTTCAGTTTCACTAAGGACGTGCTCATGCTCTCTAAAAATGATGTTACACAAGAGCTTAGGTGGTATGTTTATACTGATGTTCTCATCCCTGTACTACAGATAATACTAGTCTTAAATATTAGGAAACTACCTAAAGAGGAATTTTCAGTGAAAAAGTTCTATTTAGTTGTAGCACATACAAATGAAATTTTCTCTGCTTAGAAATTTTCTATTTCTCTTTTGGGCATTGAGGGGAATATAGCATTCTTGAGAACTAGACCAAAGGCTATGTAAGTGTATATAAATAATGCAGTCTTTTCAACACATGGCTAATTTCCATGGTCAGACTTTCTCCAGTTCTTATCCAAATCTCTTCCACATCCCTTCTGGAGAAAGAGATCTTAATTTTCTGTCTAAAATCTGTTTGTATTCAAGACAGTCATTCATATCAGAATAATAGAATTTAAACTACTTGACAGAGAAATGTTTTTCATTTGTAGATGGAGGCTGCTGTCAAAGTAGAATGAGAGGAAGTTTGGCAGCCCATCTGATGATTATTTAATACTTAAGGGATTAGGCTACTTGACATACTTGGTACCCCCCTTCCAGACACTTAACAGTCCAGGATTCTAAGGTAATGACATAGCAATAGACACTTTACTCCCTTCTCCTTTAAAAAAAAAAATTATGTACAATTTTCTTTGTTTCATTTGGACCACGTGTGCCTGATCCAGTGCCAGAAAATAAGAGGAATCTTATACCAACCTTCCTAATTACTATTGACATCACGGAGTATGTAAATTTTCATTAAAGCCTTGAGAGGTGGTTCAGTAGATGTGAAAATGCAGTTTTATTCTAGGCAGAAGAGAAGTTAAAACCCTGGAAGCTGGGAACGTAAAAAGAAAGTCAATATGTTGAATAACAGTGAAGGGATTGAAAAATAGCATGCAGTTAAGGAGGTTTGAGGCGTTTCAGGCTGTAGGCACGTGGAAATAGTAGAAATAATTACACGTATTCTCATTCTCCCCTTCAGTGCTACCCGCAAAAGGAAGACTGACAAAAATAAATTTCAGCTTCCAATTCTTACTTGAATTTACCCACGATAAAATATAAAGTGATCATTGTAAGTTGTAAATTAGGTATTTTGAATAATTTAGGTACAGAGGTCAATTAGTGGTGCAGGTAAATGTTGGAAAGGTAGCTCTCCAAAACAAACAAACAAACAGGCCTGTGGTGTAATACTCCCACGTGGCCAATTTCAGCTACCAAAGTGAAGTCACTAACACAAGTTGAGAAGAGATATGCAGTAGCAAACTGTTACATAGTATTTCCACCAGAGGAATACAATAGATATAAATAACCCCAGGAGCATATACAGTAGCAACTGTGCTGAAATAATTAGGAAATGATGAGTTTTGAGTATTTAATACCTTTGTTTTTAATATAAGTTTTAAATTGTAAGTTTATATAATATTTAATAATGGCTGTGCTTGCAGAGTCTCTGAAAGTTTAGCTACCAGTTCTCAGAAGTGAGTATGAGCTGACCAGTGATGGGGATAGTTCTTTCAACTTCCCACATTACTTTGCTCTATGGAGTTGGAACTTGACATAAAAGATGATGAGTAGTCACTGAAGGTCAGTACTTTGGATGAAATCATCATTTTTGAAATTTTGACCATTAAGAATATAGCAGAGAAGAAACCCTGCAGGAGAAATTTCACTCTAACAATGGAAAGAGGTAGAATAAAGTATAGCAGTATTAAGAAAGAGTATAAATATTAGAATACTTTATATGATAAAACCAATACAAGATTTACAGAAAAAATATAGAAGGAGGAAAATGATTGGGAGGACTAAGAATCTTTTAGCCTATTCATATTTGCATGTAGATTTTAAAGGGGCTGTTGGATTACACAATTCATGTGCACCTTGTTCAGGTAAATATGTATGACCTCTGAATGACAACATTAAATCAGTTTGTGTGTGGTGTGTGTGTATGTGTATGTGAGTGTGTGTGTGTGTGTGTGTTTTCAAATTTGGCATCTACCAGACAAAATTTGAAATGCAGTTTTTATTAAGAATCCTTGAAACCTTTAGTAATGATCTTTTGCAATTAGAGCATGAAAACGAAGTAGACATTTTCTCTAGACTGCCTGAAAATTTAAGGTACATTTTTGTCTTTCTGCCAAGAGAATTGGGTACTTTAAGAGCTAAACCCTATATTGCTATGGCTTTTATCAAAAAGTTTCCGTTTAATGTATTACTCTGGATTTCCCAGTTCCTTTCTTGTCTTCAGAAAACCACAATAAACTATTTTTAGTTGATTAAAATAAAAGTAGAATGCTTCATCTTGGAGGAGAAAAGAATAACTGAAGATCGAGCTTAAAGGGAAAAAAAATTACAAAAAACTATGTGCCACAAGGAAGCTTTGAAAACAAAGCCCTAAAAAAATGAAAGAATGACAATTTGTAAATCAGGGGTCCCAAAGTTCTGTTTCGTGATTATGTTGCAGTTTAATTTCTTTATATCTTTATGCCATTGTTAAAAAAAAAAAAAAAAAAAGCAGCCAGAACTTCAAAGGGACTCTGCATGTGTTCCGAATCAGGGCTTCAGAGCTGATGTCTGACAGCCCAGAAATTAAAAGGAAATAAATGTGCTGTTTAAACTCCCATTTTTTCCAACAACAACAACAACAAAATCACCTTTTCTGTATTAAGAGTTTTTTTTTTTTTCTTCTTTGCTAAGTTTAAAATTCTGTCCCCTCAGATATTTCCTCATTTGCCAATTACGGGCCTGGGTCCATGGAGTGCAGCATTCTCATGGACTTCAGAGGGAATTTTCAGACAACCAGAGGGGATGTCAAGACATTGGGATCAGCCTTTGTGACTTTTTCTATACGTTAAAACAGATTCCCTCCTCAAAAAAAAAAAAAGAAAACAGAAGACAAAGAACCGTAGTTGTTAGGCCATGCCCAAACACCTGTGTTTGACTGTTCTTACATTTTCTTGGGATGACGGAAACAGACATCCCAAAGAACAAAGACAGGCTCAGGATGGTTTGTGTTTGAAAGTGCACTAGCGTGGATACGAAACGTCAGTCAGCAGCCAGAAATTTGGCAGCCATTTCTTGGAGTTCCGAAGAGAGTAATTAGAGTTTGACCTGGAGAGTTCTGCTGCATGGGGGTAAAGATGAATCTTTCACTCGGGAAGCATCATGGATGTAAAGGCACTAGGTTTTAGTTCCTTTACAAATGAGAAAGTGAGGACGCTGCATCTCAGAGTGGCAACATGATTTGCTCAAGATAACACAGTAAACTGGTGTCGAATTTTGGTGAATTCTATCCTATGGCTAATGAGGGCTTTAGAGAGAAAGGGGCACATAAACATTTTGGGTTTAGGTGGTGCTTTCTACCTCCCCATCAGAACCATTATTCTCAAACCTACCTCTGCCTTCCTCTTTTAATAGATATTAGCAAACAGCCAGGAAATGTGGGCAAACAGCAGCAGCCAGGAGCAAAGGGTTTCCCCGCCACATCTTTGCAAAGAAAAGCAAGCCACCCTGGGAATATGCTAGATTTAATGCGCTTGGGTTCTTTCTCTCATCTCTCACATGCCATCTCATAGTCTGCACATCTGGCCTGCAGAGTATCCCAGAATGTTTATTTCCGGACCTGAGAGGCTTTCCTGAGCACTGCTCGGGTAGAGTCCACATTTTGTTCAAGTTAAGTTACATCTCCAGAGGAAGGAGACGATCCACTTCAGTATTCACATTACATTTCAAGTTCTGCAAGCACACGTGGTGGAGAGAAAAGAGTCAGTAAAGGTGAGCTGAAATGCTTTCAAAGTTCACAAATATGAAATCTTCCTACATTCCTTGGGAAAAAGCACAGAGAATGCCAAAGCACCGATCTCCCTGGCTCGACTGTCACAATGTTTGCAGTCAGTCAGGACTAAGAACTCAGATCCAAGCATAGGCACTGCTCAATCTAAATGTCCCTTTGGACATGAGAATGAGGAACACTGGCTTTTTATTTATTCAGTAAATACTACTGTTTTGGTTTGGATGACATGTCAAAAATTGGGATGTTGAACAACTCTTTCAGAAATTCACAATTAAATTGAAAATAAAAAAGACATGCAAGAAAAGACAGTACCTGGTTAAGTGAATTCGGCAGGGAAAATGTATAGTGATCAGGGAAATTTCTCTAAGAGTAGTGACGGGGGCAGCAGAGCTGGCTCTTGGATGATGAATTAAACATAAATAAGAGGAGAAGGGAAAGCAGATGGAAAGAAAGACATAAGTAAACACATCACATTTGCTCTCTCCAGCAACCATTTGTTGCACTTTACTGTGTCCTCACATTGTGCTTAAGCAGAAATGTGCAGTCTTCCATGTATTCACCCTAATCTCAAGTGTTATTTACTCCCAATTCACCGAAGAAGAAATGGAGACCCAGGAAAACTAAAGAACATGCCTGAGATGTCACTGGTGGCTCTTACCCAAAGCAATCTCCAGAAAGAAAGCATCTTTAGGATCGTCAGTTTGACAATATGGCATATTGGGGCCTGGATTACCAAACCAGGTAGTTTGAGCATTGTCATTGGCAGATGTTAAGGGGGTTTTAGGAGGAGAAGCTGTGGAAGATGGATCATGGAAAATATTTAGACATGTTCAGTTAGAGTCAAGTGTGGATGTGTAAAGAAATGCCCTACTGGGCAATTTGTGAATGAGAATTAAATCTAGAAAAGGAGGGTAAGGAGAGATGGAGATTTCAGTCTTTGACTTAGTGATTATGGATGTAAATGATGTAGCAGTGAAAGGATTCACTGATAGACAGTGTTTGCAGAGGAGGAGTGGAGTACTGAGGGCAGAACTCTGGGAGTACCCACACTTCTCAGGTGGAAGGAGGCAGAGGAGCCCGCAGCTAGACTCGGAACAGGAAAGGAAGGAGGGAAACCTGAGAGTATGGTGGCGTAAGGCCAGTTGAAAAGAGTGTTTCATAAAGCAGGGGAGAAAAAATGTTGATACAGAAAGTCAGTATCGTTCAAGAGACAATCTGTAGACTAATGTAATTAAATGAGATATTTATATAAATGATTTACACTTTTCCCCACTTATTTATGCTAAGAGTAGATATAAGAATTCCAGGCCTTCTTCAGGTGATCATTAAAAATTGCCCCTAAATTAAGCCACCAAAATAACCATGCTTTTATTACCTTTCCTTGTTTATTGTCTGTCTCTCCTCACTAAAAACTTAGTATATCCTTGGGTGATATATTCACACACAGCCAGTTTGACCATATAGTCCTACAACTGCTGCAACCTCAGTTGTTTCACCCAGAAACAAAACTTCAGTAGATCCAATTATTTGACTGAATCAACCAATTGAAATGATGAAGTATCCTAGGAACCTGCTTTTCCTTTTATGCTCAATGATGGCAGTTGGGATTCGCCAGAGTTCTCCTGTTAATAAACTTAGTTTTAATTTAATTTAATTTATGGGCCCGAAAAGTTGTTTTCCATTAAGAATCATGGCTCCTCAAATGTAGTTGTCTGGTTGGTTGAACGTAGGCCAAGTCTTTTTGTTTCATAGTATTGCATGTCTCAGATCCTCTATTCAAATCAAGCCTTGCACTTAGAAGTAGTAGGTAATAAAGAGACAAGTACAACATAGAAAACTTTCCTCAATAAATACTTGAGGTAATAAATAGTCATGATGAACTTAAAGGCCTAATCAACAGAAAATTCAGTGTGCTTAAGGAAAATTTTATTATCTTTAGAAACATGAAATCAAAAGGGCACTAATGTGTTGTTTTGCAACTTATTGTTTCCCAAGAGCTGCCTATTATCATTATAACCTAAACTATTTATTTATCATTAGTGGAATGGCTTCTTCATGTTGGCATTTCACTCTTTATAATTTATCATAAGAGTAACCAAAATGATGGTAATAAGGTTCGGTCTTAAATGTGAGTTAATAATTTCCTTTAAGACTATATTTTGGGGGAGAGCCAGGACACAGTTTCACTTGAGAAGGCTTCCTAATAGAGGAAAAAGGCTTTTATCATTCCAGAATTAACAAGTTATATAACTCTTATTATAATGGGTCACTTTTTAATGAATTTTGTAAAAGTTAACATTTAATTATTGAGATGAGGCCCCCATGCCTAAAACTTTCCTGATAAAGACAACCCACTGACATAAATTCACCATGTAAGAACCCTTCTTAAAAGTATATTTCATGGAGACCAGAAGGAAGAGGAGAATTGCACTTAAAAGGGAGAAATGGATATAACACAGGGCAGGGAAAGGGTGAAATACCAGGTTGAAATTCTACTTTGTATACAATTTCATGAGAGCCCAAACCTGGAGTAACAATGAAGTCTATTATCTTTATTTCGATATCTGTTTGTCTTGCTGATAAGCAAAATAAAACTGGATCTATTTTGCTTGTTTCTTGGTATGCTTAAATTGTTGATTACTACAAATATCAAAGGATCAACCCAAATGGCAGAGCTGGAAGGACCCTTCACGATCTTGTAGTCACATGGCTCTGAAACGTAATTCGAGGGCCTTATTTTAAATGCAGAGTCTGGGGGACTTCCCTGGTGGTGCAGTGGTTAAGAATCCGCCTGCCAGTGCAGGGGACGTGGGTTCAATCCCTGATCTGGGAGGATCCCACATGCCGCGGAGCAACTAAGCCCATGTGCTACTACTACTGAGCCTGCGCTCTAGAGCCCGTGAGCCACAACTACTGAGCCCGAGTGCCACAACTACTGAAGCCCACGTGCCTAGAGCCACTGCTCCACAAGAGAAGACACTGCAATGAAAAGCCAGCTCACCGCAATGAAGAATAGCCCCCATTCGCTGCAACTAGAGAAAGCCCGCACGCAGCAACGAAGACCCAACGCAGTCAAAAATAAATAAATAAATACATTTAAATGCAGAGTCTGGGTCTCACCCCAGAGATTTGGATTTTAACTTGTTCGGGAATGAGTCTCAGGAATCTGCATTTTAATAAACACCTACATGATTCAGATTAGCCAGAGGTTAACCTCACTTTAAGAAATACTTAATCCAACCCCTTTAATTGACCTATAGAGAAATTAAAACCTAGAGATGGGAATTAGCTTTATCCAGCAGAACTCGAATTTAGTTGGTAACATTCTTTTTTTTTTTTTTGGCTGTGCTGGGTCTTTGTTGCTGCATGCAGGCTTTTCTCTAGTTGCGGCAAGCGGGGGCTACTCTTCGTTGCAGTGTGTGGGCTTCTTATTGCTGTGGCTTCTCTTGTTGCAGAGCACGGGCTCTAGGCACGCGGGCTTCAGTAGTTGTGGCTCGCGGGCTCTAGAGCGCAGGCTCAGTAATTGTGGCACACGGGCTTAGTTGCTCTGCGGCATGTGGGATCTTCCCGGACCAGGGATCGAATCTGTATCCCCTGCGTTGGCAGGCAGATTTTTATCCACTGCACCACCACGGAAGCCCCGATAACATTCATTTTTATTGTTGATTAATGTTACCCAAACTCAGAATCAGTAGTGCCACACTGGCTCTGTCACTGATGTTTCACAAGATAGACTAGATAATCTTTTCTAGAAACTAACATTCCTTAGGCAGTAAGACTCAACAGATGTCTTGGGTGGATTTAAGGAGCTGGCAGAGAACATCTGGCTATCTCTCAAGAGAAGTCATTTTTCCTTAATGAATTTGAGGTTGAAAGTTTTTATGATGAGTTACACAACTCTTTTGAGACATAATAGTTATGATAAAAGGCACATTCCTTTAACAGTCATTTTAAATTTCTTTTGTCATCTGTTATTAGTTAGGTAATTTTGGTCACTCAGTTCTTTTTTTTTCTTGAAGCTATGACGCTTTTGATTGGGATAAGAAGAATGCCAGTGGTCATACCTTAATAAAATTCCCACATTTTTCAGTTATGGATCAGTCTGTTAATATCCAGATTCTGCAATTTTAACTATTTTTGGTAAATCTGTACTGACGCTTTAAGGGAGGAGCGATAGACTAGACAGGTGCATATCTGAAGTGTATTCCAGCTTGACTCCCAGCCTAGTGTATCTGTAATGGTCTTTAGTTTGAAAATTGGTTGCCTAATTTCATTACAGACTCTTTTTTTTTAATTTGTTATTTATTTATTTTATTTACTTTTGGCCGCATCGGGTCTTGGTTGCAGCATGTGGGGTCTTTGTTGAGGTGCACAGGCTCTTCATTGTGACGCACTCGGGTTTCTCTCTAGTTGTGGCTTGTGGGTTTTCTCTCTCTAGTTGTGGCGTGCAAGCTCCAGGACCTGTGGGCTCTGTAGTTAGCGGCACACAGGCTCTCTAGTTGAGGCGGATGAGCTCAGTAGTTACGACATGCGGGCTTAGTCGCCCCGCGGCACGTGGGATCTTAGTTCCCCAACCAGAGATCGAACCCGCATCCCCTGCATTGTGAGACAGATTCTTTACCACTGGACTACCAGAGAAGTCCCTCATTACAGACTCTTATTGAAAGACATCCACGTTCTCCCAGTTCTGATGATTATGGAATTACCAGCAGATTATGCTCCTTCATTTATTCTGATACGTAGTCCAGACTCCCAGCTAGTCCCCGAAGTCCTGAAAACTCCTCTTTATCTTTGATTTACCCATTCTGACACTAGCCTCTGCTTAGTTCACTGTGTCCACATTCAATGCTACAGTCTTGTCATCTTTCAGATCTCTTAAGTGCCTTGAAGTATTTGACCTAAAAAGCCACCACACTCCCTGAAATACTCTGTTTTTGCCACGTTTTAGAGTATCTTATGTAAGTTGGATATTGGGCCTCATTGTGCCTTAAGATGCAAGACCTCTAGCATGATCTAGGGAAGACTCCTTTTTCATGTTCCACACCTCCAGCTCGGGAAAGCAGGAAAAAAGTACAGGATAAAAATCACGATGCAGTGTACTCTGGAATATTTCATTCCTCCCCACCCCCTGCCCCAAAATGGTAGTTATACTCATACACTGATGGATATGTGAGGAAGTTCCTATTTTCATCTACCTATAATTCAGTCAACGATTTTTTTTTTTTAATGGCAGGTGGGAAGAGCCTATAACAGACCAAAGCTACTTTGATAACAAATATTTAAAATAAACACTTTTTGGTTTCATGTTGGCACGTTGGCAAGTTGAATCATGGCATTTGTAAAGATTGTATAGGATTCTGGCCACAATTGCACTATAGATTTTCTACCACAATGTTGGAGAATAGGCTACTTTTTTTTTAAAGAGCTACCTTACTGGTCTTACTAGATTCTCATGGGTTTTGCTAAATACTATACTTTCCTTTGTAAATGTTCTTTAAATATTTCAATTAAATAGTGATTTATTTTAAAAATCAGCGATAACAAATGTGTAATAGAAGCCAAGTATTACAGAATGCTTAATCTTTGACAAATACATTCAGAGCCATTTCATATTTATTTAATATACAATTGCTGTCTAATTTAATCTAAATTAAATGGTTGCTTGAAACCTATAATTCAGAGGCTTCCTGAACCTCCTTTTATGGCAAGAAAAATACGAAATCATCAGTTTTGCCCCGAGGGTAGAAACTTATCTTTTAAAATCAGGTATTTTTGTCTTGAAATTAAAAACCTGGGTCATTTGGGAAATGGGATTCCAAGGAAATGTTTTTGGCAATGAGACTTATGTCCATTGAGACATGGGTTCGAGCCCTGGTCCGGGAAGATCCCCCATGCCATGGAGCAACTAAGCCCGTGCACCACAACTACTGAGGCTGCGTACTGCAACTACTGAAGCCTGTGTGCGTAGAGTCCGTGCTCTGCAACAAAAGAAGCCACCTCAATGAGAAGCCCACGCACTGCAATGAAGCGTAGCCCCCGCTCGCCACAAGTAGAGAAAAGCCCGCACGCAGCAAGGAAGACCCAACACAGCCAATAAACCAAGTTATTTTTTTAAAAAAAGAAAAAAAGCAATTAGTCATGAAGTAACCACAAGGACAAGTATAGTAGATAAACCTTTTGGCAGTGGTCACTACAAGAGTTGCCATGACCATCATTATCTGAGCTGGATTTGGGGAGTGCCATCATGAATTAATGCTATAGCAACGTTGAAAAGCAAGCTTAGTTCCAAGGGTTAATTCGAAAAGGAATTAGGGGTTTTAGCAGGGGGGCAAGTAATATATTTCTTTTCGAAGTGATAATACCAGAAAATCAAAGTAGATTTTTTTTTTTTCCTGAAAATCAGTTTTTATGAATGTACGTTAAAGCTTGATTAAGAAGAATGGGTAACAGTTATTAACATTTGAGGAGTGTTATTCAGGCACAGTTGGTGCCGTGACTGTAGCATTAATACATTGAACTAGCACTTCAGTATGTGGATTCAAACACAGCTGAGAGGTTTGAAGGACACGTGCTGGAATCAACAAACCACTTCCTTATTACAGCTTTGCCGTTGTCTGTGTTGCTTGGGCAAGTTAATTTCTTTTTAACTCATTCCCCCACTTGGGCAGTTGTGATGATTAAATGAGATAATGTGTTTCAAACACATAGCATGGTACCTGGTAATGGTAGCTCTCACTAACATTAGTTTCTAAGTGATGTAAGGAAAGGGACTATCTTTGTTATGCTCAAAACTATATCCTCATTGGCCAGCACAGTTCCTGTATTCTACTTTCACTCTGTAAAACTAAATTAATGAAATTCCTTGCAAGTTTCATAGAACTGTGTAAGAAACAGTCTGTGACAGGGACTTGAGTTTTCTTTGTGGCCTGTTACATTTCTTTGGACCTAAACTTTTTCCCTGGTTGCTCCCCCAGCCAATCTTTGAGAAAGATTTTTTATGTGTACTGGCCACAGTATTTTTTTTTAAAACATTAGGAAAGGAAAATAGTTATTCTGTAGTAGGTATATTATAAGAGCATGACATTTTTCAGGGCTTTGCTTTTCTTTACTTTTCTTCAAAAATTGCTCTCCAGTATCACCATGGGCCCTGAATCCAGAAAGTTGGGTATTGTAATTTAAGAGTGTGGACTCCAGAGCCAGAAGGTTTAAATCCTACCTTTGCTGTTTTACCTTGGACAATGTGCTTTAACCTCTCTGTGTTTACTTCCCATCTCTAAATTGAGAATAATGGTAATACCTCTTTCATATCTGTGTGTGTGTGTGTGTGTGTGTTGGCTGCGTTGAACATTAAATAAGTTGTAAAGAGCCTACCCTGCAATAAGTTCCACATACACTTTAGCTGTTAACACACATTCATCCAGGTCTATAAAGTCAGCTTCAGGTCTCTCTACTATTTATACGTCAGTCATTTAATTAACATACTGAGAATGCCAAGCACTGTACTAGGCATTGGATATACAAAGCCAGGTAAGATGTGGTCCCTGTTGTCTAGCAGTTTATAACCTCGTAGGGTGAACTCACAAATTAAGGACTATTGAGAGAAATCAGTGTGAAGAGGGTACATAGAAACAATTCTGCATTGCCCAGGGGGCTCAGGATGTTGCTTACACTAAATTTAAAAGGTGAGTAGGAGTTAGCTGGATGTGGACAGGACATTTCATCAGTGGAAGCTCAGAACTGTGGGCATTGTTTGGTTGCCGTGTTCATCAAATTGTATAAATTGTTACGTTTAAGTCAAGGGAAGAGTAAATGTGGGGACATGACAGAAGATGAAGCTGGAGAGAGAGACCATGTCTTGAAGGCTTTGAATTTAATCCTGAAAAATGTGAGAAGCCAACGACAAGTGGTTGGGTGGCTGGTGTATGGAGGTCACTGCCCTCTGAAAGTGAGCCTAGAATTTTCTGCTGGGATGCTTGCCCATCTCCAGGCCCAGGGTCTTCTCCTAAGTTGTACGCTCTTTCAGCTGTATAAGCCTTGAGCACAAGATGCGTTAGTTAGAAAAGCCTTGCAATGTCCAATTTGACGTGGCCAGGGATCATACAGAGCCCTTGGTTCTTTAGAAGAGTTCACAGTTCTAGAAATCTCTCTGCCTGGAAAAGGTCACCTAATTTACATAAACCCGGGTTCATCCAGGACTGGGATTCTCCTGTTCTTTTCAACAAAGTGACCCACAGATTTTGGCTTTGGTTCAGGGTAACAGAGAAGCTAGCAGCACTGACTCTATTTGAAGTATCTCATCATGACTGAAAATTCATCATAACCTTATTTGCTTCTAACAACGCACTTTTTCCAGATCCAGCAGACACTTTGTTCAGGCATTGTCAAGGTATATGTCTTATTCCTCAGCATACTGGCAATTGGCACTTAGTGGGGGAAATGGGTGGAGAATAGCGAGGACAGATGAACCCTTTGGGCACATGGTGACATGCATTGGTTACTTCATCTTATTCTAAGTGAAAAGTAAACATGCTTTATGTGTGTGGGTTTTTCAAAAATCATTTGGGGCTCTTCTCACTTATTTTAAACAGGCAGTAGGGTCAGTGGTTAAGGCCTCAGAGTCTGAAGCCTGAGTCCTGACATTACTATATTCTAGTTGTGTGACCTTGGGAAAGTTACTCAACTTCTCTTTGTTTGCCCCTCTAGAAAGTTGGATACTGTCTGTAGCTACCTCATAATGTTGCTGTGAGGACTGAATGAAACATCTGTATGAACCCCAGGACCTGGCACAGGATAAATATTTTAGAATTGTTCATTGTTGTAGTTACCATTACTATTCCAACTTTCCTTACACTTTCAATTTTACCTCATAAGCTGTTATTCTGTTATTGATTTATCTTATGCCTATAGTATATTCAGGGATATGTAAACATTTATTAACTCAAAACACCATCCTTTTTAAAAAAATTAATTTATTTATTAATTTATTAATTAATTTATTTATTTATTTTTGGCTGTGTTGGGTCTTCGTTGCTGCCCGCGGGCTTTCTCTAGTTGCAGTGAGAGGGGGCTACTCTTTGTTGTGGTGCACGAGCTTCTCATTGCGGTAGCTTGTCTTGTTGCGGAGCATGGGCTCTGGGTACTCAGGCTTCAGTAGTTGTGGCTCGCGGGCTCTAGAGCTCAGGCTCAGTAGTTGTGGCTCATGGACTTAGTTGCTCCACGGCATGTGGGATCTTCCTGGACCAGGGCTCGAACCCGTGTCCCCTGCATTGGCAGGCGGATTCTTAACCACTGCGCCACCAGGGAAGCCCCACCATCCATTTATTACCTCACGGTTCTGTTAGGTCACAAGTCTGTGTAGACTCAACTGGGTTCTCTGCTTCTGGTCTTACAAGGTTGACATCAAAATATCAGCCAGGCGGGCTCCTTATGCTGGAGGTTGTAAGGAACAATCCTCTTCTGAGTTTATTTAGTCCCTTGCAGTTGTAGAACTGAGGTCCCCATTTCCTTGTTGGCTAGAAGCTACCAACATTCCTCCTCACATGGTCCCTTACATTTTCAAACCATCAGTGGTGCATCAAGTCCTTCTCATGCTTCAGATCTCCCTAACTTCTTATAATACCAACTAGAGAAAACTCTGCTTTTAAAGGGCTCATGCGGGACTTCCCTGGCAGTCCAGTGGTTGAGACTCTGCGCTTCCACTGGAGGGGACGTGGGTTTGATCCCTGATCTGGGAACTAGGATCCCGCATGCTGCGTGGCATGGTCAAAAAACATTTTTTTTAATTAAAAAAAAAATTGAAGGGCTCATGCGATTAGATTATCTTAGCCAACCCCCTCCAGTTCCCCCTGACAGTGCCTGAAATCTTCCCTTTGATTTACTCAAAGTCAACTGAAACATCTTTTTGCCATACCACAGGAGTATATATTATATGCACAGATTTCATCCACACTCAGAGGAGACTGTATTATACAAAAGCAAAAGTTATTGGGGGTCATTCTGAGATTTCTGCCTACCATACTATCTAATTGAAATGGAATAAAGTAAACTTAAATAGAATACATTCATTCCATATTCATTCATTCTTTCAATAGCATGTACTGAGCATCTACTATGTACCAAGCTAGGTGCTAGATTTGAAAGTATTAATTCTGGCAATTTATTTTTTCGAAAAAATTTTAAAGAGTAGGATTATCTGGAAATATGGGTTCCTGTTCTCCAAACTTACTTTTCCATTCCCCATTTTGCTGTCTGGAACTGTAATATATATGGTCCTATGTGAGCATAATTGAGTAATTCTACAACTAAGTTTACTAGTAGAAAAACCAAATGAATGAAAAGAATGATACCATTTAGAATACTTTGCCTGCTTACCTAAGAGAGCTTTTGAATCATGAAGAGGGCTGATGGGCTGGTGAGGAATTAATAGTTATTGATATTGCCTATGTTTCAAGTGCTGGGCGGGTGCATTTTACACATATTATTTCACTGAAACTAACCAACATGACTGTTCCTGTATCAGAAGTGGGAAGCTGAGGCAAAGATATACAAATGTATAACACTGCAAATGTTTGAATATGTCCTCTATTATCTTCTGAGTTTCTTCTAAACAGATGTATGTCTTCCATCTATTAAGCTTTATAAAAATGTGTTTATTTTATAACAATTATCTTTCTCTATGTCAAATTTTATTTATCTGTGTATGTGCCCCTTATATGTAATTTCTCTGGAAGCAGCAACTATATCTTATTCATCCACGTATTTCCCTAGTTATTGTTAGAGTGTGTGCCCAGTAAATACTGGTTGAATTTGAGTAGTGCAGAGTACTGTAATGGGATCATCATTGCTTAGCATGAGTCTGTCCTGCTCTTGTTCCATCCCACTTGGCCAATTTTGCGTGAGCATCGATGAGAGAATAGATCCCATGTGTTTAATGCATTATTGAAAACAGCAGTAAAAGCTAGTGATTGGTAAATCAAATCGCAGTTGGGGTTTGGCAAAAACAATTTTGTTGAGGGGTGGGAAGGAATGGTCCTATGATATCCAAAAGCATTTTCTAGGGATTTTTATCTCCTCACTGGTTTTATATTTGTGTATTTTAAGGGAAATTTAATTCACATGTTTCTGGATCATTTACACTTAACACACCAAAGCAATGATTTGTAAAAGCCATTTGGTGTCTGGGAACTCTTTTTAAAGTTCCTTTTGAACTGGAAATCATGTCTGAAAAAATGGGCAGTCTTAATATCTATTGGGTTGGCTGAATAGTGGGAAATGCTTTGGGGTCTCACCCCAACTCTGTAGTTAACTATTTGCCTTGATAATTGACCTTTCTGAGTCTTAGTTTCCTCAACCTTAAAACGAAAGGATTGGAGTATTTAATCTTAAAATTCATTTCTAAATCTTAAGTTCTATGATTAAACTCTTGTATTCAAAAATATAAAAACTGAATACCTGCTATGTGCCAGGTTCTGTTCAATGTACTGTGTTTATATTTTATTGAGGTGGCTTTTTATGATTAGGTACTTATTTCAAACCTGTGAGGTAGAATAAATAATCTGTAGTTATATTTACAGGTGAGAAAACTGAGGTTCATGTATTTGAAGTATAAGATTTATATATAAAACTGTGGCACATAGTAGGCATTTAGTAAATAAACTGTTGATTTGTAGATAGATGGATCATGGATGGACAGATGGATGGGTGGAGGAATGGTCAAAATGCCAGTCAACCTTTCTTGCCATTTTATTCTCAGGAATTCCTGAAGATAAATATTTTTTAATTTCATTTTTCCAAAATACTGGCACTGAAGTATTCTCTTGTCTCAGATTTTGTTTAGGATACAAACCAACTATTCATTTGTTTTCAAAAGGTGCTGAGAATATAAAGTTACTTCCTGGAGCATCACTGAGTGGGAACAGTAAAAGGATTTTTACTGTACTTGAAAGTGCCTTCTTTAAAACATATGCAGTATTTATAGGGCTGCTTGGCATAAGCCAACTGAAAGATTTAATGATAATAATCTCCTTAGTTCTTCTAAAATTGATTTCCAGTTTCAATGAACTTGAAAAGAGTCCTAGGACATCAAATAAATAAAGATCTTAACGTGAAATGAATCTTCAAAATATGTTCATAAATTTACATTTTAAACATGACCAGAAAATATATACCTTCCCCATTATTAAGGTGATGCTTTAATGAAAAATTTTCATTTGCATGAAATAAACCTTTTTTGGCTACAGATGAAAGGATTTTATGGTAGCGACAATGGTTTTGTGAGTTAAATGATCCCAACATCATCAGGAACGAATCACAAGTGCCTACCATATGAATTACAGCATCATAATTCTTAAAAAGGTATTTCTGTGGAGACCATTCTTCCCATCTGCAACAATCAGCTTCTGCTTTGAAGTCCTGCTAGGGAGCCTCACAATACATGAGCCAGCCACATGCCACCCAACCTTCTCTCTCAACTTGAGTTTGACTGCATTTTCCTAAAGAACAACATGGTAACTTAATGACTAAGGGGTTTAGAGAGGAAAATGACTACAATTTTTGTAATTACACTTTACCGTATGTTCATTCTTCCGTTGATCTTTCCTGGACATAACTACGGAAATTTTGCCAGTGGATGTGCAAAACTAAATGGCAAATTAAAACGGGACAAAAGTGTCTGACTCCATTGATCCCTACTATATTGAATTTGCAATGAAGCCTTCACAGATATTTTAGGACCAAATGAAACTAACCTGTTAAAAAGTGAGTAAAACTGTTATTGAGGCTTTTTAACCATATCAGAGTTACAAAAATTGCATAAATCAGTAACGTATTAGGTGTCAGTATTTCTCAAGAGACTGTCACTGCTGCTGACTCACTCCACTACCTCTGCTAAATGGCACTGTGGGGTGGGGGATTGCCTCTATCATTCTTGCTTTGTTTACTTGAAGCTTTCCTAGGCAGACATAGGAAATAATAGTGAAGAAGCACTTGTAGTGAATGGGAGACTGATATCAGAAACGTTAGGAGATTTACCAGTAGAAGTGAAATGATTTCTAATCAGTCATTTTGTGTCACTATTTCTTTATTAATCAAGTGAATCATGACCCAGGTACCTACCTTTCTTGGGAGTTGGCTGCTGATTCTGGAGTGTGATTTTTATAGGAGGGCAAAATAGCAGTGGTTAACTACACTCTAAGTTGGAGAGGAGTCCCTCTTCAACCTACAGCAGAAGTCCCTCAGTGTTGGCCTCCCTAGAGAGTTCTGATACACTACATGTTTCCAATTTCATAATAAAAACAGACTTTCTAAGAGTATCTCATTTCTCTGAGCTTCTATAAGAATGTTTCAGTTATCCACAACAGGCATTGCTGAACGCACATGAATGAAGTTTATAAAGTTTAGGAACTTCATTCCCATCTTGCCATCATGTGCTTTAACTATTTATGTTCTATCTCATACTCTGGTAAAAAAGAAAAGTTAGCAGTAAAAAAAAGCAAGCCTCTTTTCATCCTATAATAATACGTAATAACACTAGAATCAGATAAGTGCTTCAACCATACAGGAGGATATTATTTGCAACCTTATATATAAAGCTGAAAACTAGTAATAATTTAATATCTAAAAACAGAGAATTAGTTGGTATATTAATACATTTAAAATGATATTGCAGAGTATATGAAACATGTTTTCCACTATATTTGTATTTGTAAATGTAAATTTAAAAATTACAATATGATCCTGTTTTATTTTAAAAATACACAAAAACTACAAGCATGAAATACCACAAAAGTGGGATTTCTGGTTCGTAGGACTGGATTTATAATTATATAAATTATAATTATTTTATTAATATTATTTATTTAAAATATATATAATGTATAACAACATATATCATATTTGTTATATATTACATAATTTTATTTGCCTTTTTTTTTCTATTTTCTATTTCCACATTTTCCACAATGAACATGTATTAATTTTTGTTTTGAAAATAGTTGTTTTCAAATGGAAATTAAAATAAAGTTAGGGTTGTTTCCTTGCACTACCAATATTCTGGGAACTTTGTGGGAAACATTAGGGAGAAGCATTATGAGACATGCCATTCTGAAGGGTGAATCCTTTTGTGTTTTATGGCTTAGTTATTAAATATATATCTAAAGGTTAATCTTTGAGGCTTCCTAGAGCAACTTTTCATTTCAAACAATTTCTCCAAACTTAATAAAAATGCTGACACTATATGACTTCTTTAGCAGAAATAAACCCTCATAGAATTTCGGGAAATCACAGTGAAATTGGTCATTTGAAGCACTACCATATTTACTGCTTATTTAATATTCTTTTCAGAAGCAACAAAATTAAGTTTGCTTCCAGTGAATCAGAGGATTTCTAGCTGAAGATGCCCTTGCAGTTCTCTTCCTCAGTGGTGTCTCAGTCTTGGTAGTTTACCAGTTCAGTGTGTTTGGTCATCAAAAAAAAAAAAAAGATTTGTTACAGTGTACCTTCCTTCTTATGCTTATAATAATGCTGATTTAATTAAATTAACTTAATGCTTTTTGAAACAACCAGGTTATATATAGTATTCTTTAGTGTAGTGGCAGTAGCAGTAGTACAGTAAGTAGTAGTGATAGTATTTTGTTAATGCCTAATTCTAGAAGATTTTCTCAGAAGAGCTTAAGGTGCCAACTTTCACTTTGAAAAATATTTCTTCAGAGTATTCTGTCATAGTCAATGCACATGGTAGGGACAACTTCTGAGGCTGATTTTCACTGAATATGTATCATTTCCAGTCACTAACCTGATCCTGCCCATCTTGCTGCCCCAGGCAACCAGGCTCCTCCCTAAGTACCCCACCCTCTAAAAAAAATTCAGCAACAAAAGGTATACGTGGACCTTAAGAACCCAGTTCCACCCCATTTCATATCTGTAATTGCTTGAGCTCAACATGCACCGTGTTATGCAGACTTGATCGCTTCTTTCCCATCAACCCTCCCACTGCAGACTCTCGAACCTCCTTGAGGAAAACCTTGCTGGCGCTATGCTCTCTGCTATAATTTTTCAGCTGTACAGATTCAGTTTGTTGTGACAAGTAGGATGAGCTTTTGTGCTTTTGTGAAGCTGGAAGTAAAAACTATTAAATGAAACTTGTAATTATGCCCATTAAAATTATGTTACAAAACCTCTCAAATAAACACACATACACGCACGCACGCACGCACACACCACTGAATCTTCTTTTGCTCGTGTCCAGAAAAATAATACCTTGACACTGGTAGCCACACTTAGCTTTTCTAATCCCTCTTATATATGTACAGCAGTAATGGACACAGTAGAACTCAGGTTAATAGAAGTAAAACGTTGTTCTTAAATTCCTTACTTTGATGGGAAGAGAGAGCTTAGGCCTCGTAGAAATTTTATGTCTTTACTTCACTTGAATGTTTTGTGCAAGGATAACTCAGAGTTCAGCTGCCTCAATCTGTGGCTTCCAGAGATCACATGGGTAACATGTGAATGGAAATAAACCCTGTAGGTAAAAGAAAGAGGAATTTGGATAGAGATCAAAGATTAGCTTCATTCCATTCTTTCCTTCCACTTTTTACTATCCCATCTAAATTTGGTATTTTACGGGACTTTTTTTTTTTTTTTATTCCCAAAGGAAAGAGTGAACTTAAATCAGATTTGAGACTTTATCCCTCCCCCCCACCTCCTTTTTTTAACCCATGTGATTTGATCCGCTCAGTAGTAACTTTAGATAATTGAATTCTCAATTGCTAGGAACCTTCAGTATGAAAGGTGTGGCATACAGGCTTGATTTATTATTATCTCTTTTTAAGTTATCACTGTAGCCATGGTTTAGGTTACAGGAAAAGCTGTTCAGAATATTTAACAATATGATTAGCAGAAATATCTGTCTATGAGTATTATGAGTATTTCTTGCTCATTTATCTTCTAGAATGGAATTACTTACTATGTGCTATTAACCCTGACTTAGGCCAAGAACGTTTCTAACTCTGCATTACACATTTTCTGTAAGCTTACCGTTCTTTTTACAGCAGTCGGGTAAGAAGGTGGAGCTTAATGTGTTCAGCCTCATTCCTAAATGGCCTGTGGAAAAGATTCTTATTGGTAACATCATGAGGTCCATAGAAGTGAAAAACACAATAATGCTTAAAAACAGTTTTCACCTAATTTTTAAATCTCTTTTAGAATAGTTTTTGCCAAGTATTTAGAAACATAGGGTAATTAAAGTGAATATTTTGACTTCCATCAAAATAGTAGCTAAGTGGATAGAATCAACATTGAAGTGCTGCAAGGTAATGGGGAAATGAACTCACCTTGTTCATAGTTAACCTCAAGTGCTAGACCAGAGCTGAAATTCTAGACAGCTCTGGTTTATTGAGTAGATATATCTCAAAGCATTCCAAGGATTAAGATGATACTATTTCATTGTTCTAAAATGGAAGCAACTTAGTTTGGTTTTAGGGTCTCATTGCTTGACAATTTTATAGACTTGCATTACTTCTACCAACCTTGTCCTGAAAATTTACTTTCTTTTCAAACAGAAACCCACAATACCTAAGAGAAGAACAAGGTCAGGCTTGAAAGCAGCCTAGATAGGCTTGCAGACCATGCATTTCCACATTCACGATAATTCTTTCAAGTTTTCATGGATATAGAAATATTGTAAATATTTTAAGTATTATATAAATGAGGGAGAATGAAATAGTCTTGTACTTTAGAATGGTTAATACAAGAAGCTAAAAATTTGAATTAATGTAAACACTGAAAAAAGAGTAACAAAACTATAGAGACAAAGAGGATCATTGGTTTGCAGGGATGGGGGGGGCGGAGAGGAGGGATGAATAGGTGCAGCACAGGGAATTTTAGGACCTTGAAACTAATCTGTATGATGCTATAATGGTGGATACATGACTTTATGTGTTTGGCAAAGCCCATAGAACTATACAACACAAAAAGTAAATCCTGGTCCTAGACTTTTGTTAACAATAATGTATCAATACTGGTTCATCAACTGTAACAAATGTACCACACTAATGCAAGATATTATTAATAGGGGAAACCACAGCAAGGGGGTAGGGTAGCATATTGGAACTCTCTGTGCTTTCTGCTTAAATTTTCAATAAACCCAAAACTGCTCTTAAAAAGTCTGTTAATTTTGTTAATGTTTTGGTTTTTTTCCTTCCAGTTTTTTTGAGATATAATTGATATACAAGTATTGTATAAGTTTAAGTATATAGCATAATAAATTGACTTATATAAATCATGAAATGATTATCACAGGAAGTTTAGTGAACATCCATCATCCCATATATGTAGATATAAAATTAAAGAGATAGAAAAAAATATTTTCCTTGCAATGAGAACTTTTAGGATTTACTCTCTTAGCAATTTTCATATATGACACACAGCAGTGTTAATTAGATTTATCATGCTGTACATTACATCCGTAGTACTTATTTATCTTATAACTGGAAGTATGTACCTTTTGACTGCCTTCATGCAATTCCCCCTCCCCCCAAACCCCACCTGTGATAACCACAAGCCTGATATCTTTTTCTTTATATATCTGTTGAGTACATTGGGTCTCATGTGTCTATTAAAGCCAAAAGACTATCTTTAGAATTATGTTTGAATTCCTTTCTCTTTTTTGTGTGCGTATCTATTGTAGATTTTTGGTTTGTGGTTACCATGAGGTTTATATATAGCAATCTAAATATAAATATGATTATTTTAAGTTGCTGACCTCTTAAGTTCAAACACATTTTAACAACCCTGAATTTTAACTCCCCTTCCCACGTTTACTGTTTTTGACATAATATTTTACATCTTTTTGTTTTGTGCATCCCTTAAGTACTTATTGTGGATATAGATGATTTTACTTCTTTGGTCTTTAAACTTTCCTACTAGCGTTATACGTGGCTAATTTACTACCTTTTCTATATATTTGCCTTTACCAATGAAACTTTTCTTTTCATAATTTTCATATTTCTAGTTATGGCCCTTTCTTTTTCACATAGAGAAGTCCTTTTAACATTTCTCGTAAAGCTGGTTTGGTGGTGCTGAACTCTTTTAGCTTCTCCTTGTCTCTAAAACTTTTGATCTCTCCATCAAATCTGAATGAAAGCCTTGCTGGGTAAAGTATTCTTGTTTGTAGGTTTCTCCCTTTTATTACTCCAGGATCAGCAGGTGTGTCTGACTCAGGCTCCTTTCAAATTACTGTTTCTGCCCTGGGTCCTGGAGAGTGTAAGATTTTGTGTGTGCCTTTAAGAGTGGAGTCTAGGGACTTCCCTGGTGGCGCAGTGGATAAGAATCCGCCTGCCAATGCAGGGGACATGGGTTCGAGCCCTGGTCCGGGAAGATCCCACGTGCCGAGGAGCAACTAAGCCCGTGAGCCACAATTACTGAGCACGCAAGCCACAACTACTGAAGCCTGTGCGCCTAGAGCCCATGCTCCGCAACAAGAGAAGCCACCACAATGAGAAGCCCATGCACCGCAACAAAGAGTAGCCCCCGCTCACCACAACTAGAGAAAGCCCACGCACAGCAACGAAGACCCAATGCAGCCTAAAATTAATTAATTAATTAATTAATTAATTAATAAAAAAGAGTGGAGTCTATTTCCCACAGCCCTCTGGCTCTCCCCAAAGTAAGCCCCTCAGAGCCAAACTTTCTGGGATCTTGGCTTCCCAGTGCAGGACCCCCAGGCTGGAGAGCTCGATGTGGGGCTTGGACCCCTCGCTCCTTGGGGAGAACCTCTGTAATTGTAATTATCCTCCTGTCTGTGGGTGCCCACCTAGGAATATGGGTCTTGACTATACTGCATCTTTGCCCTTCCTACCCATCTCATTGTGGTTCCTTCTTTATATCTTTAGTTGTAGATCTTTTCTGATATCCTTCTAGTCTTTCTCCTCAATAGGTGCTCTGTAAATAGTTGTAATTCTGTGTGCCCATGGGAGAAGGTGAGCTCAGGGTCTTCCTACTCTGCAATCTTGGCCACTTGTTTTCAACAAGTCAATTCAGGAACTTGTGGGCCGCTGAGCATCTGAGGATCTGGGAGCCCAGTCCAGATGTGTTATGCTGTAGCAACACATCTGTTAACTGCTTTAAAAATATAATTGTTTTAAAAATTAAATGTTTATGTCCTGCATGTTCTTAAAGCCTATTTAAAAAATGAAATGCCATATTGAACACATGGTTATTTTTTTTTAATTAATTAATTTATTTATTTATTTATTTTTGGCTGTGTTGGGTCTTCGTTTCTGTGCGAGGGCTTTCTCTAGTTGCGGCGAGCGGGGGCCACTCTTCATCGTGGTGCGTGGGCCTCTCACTGTCGCGGCCTCTCTTGTTGCAGAGCACAAGCTCCAGATGCGCAGGCTCAGTAGTTGTGGCTCATGGGCCTAGTTGCTCCGCGGCATGTGGGATCTTCCCAGACCAGGGCTCGAACCCGTGTCCCCTGCATTGGCAGGCAGATTCTCAACCACTGCGCCACCAGGGAAGCCTGAACACACGGTTTTATATATTTTCATTTATCCTTCTTTTTTCAGTAGTGCCTGAAATTGAGCAGGTTGATGAAATGTTAAAATTTTTTAAATATTAATTGAGAGACATTTACATTTGGCAATATGAGTGACTGCATATCCTGAAATACTCCTACATGAAAATATCAAGACTACTCTTTTAAATTTATGGATGACTTCCAAAAAGATGAAGAAAAGTGAGCAAATACTATAGCTGTTGGCCACCCTGGGCTATCCCAAAGTGTTCAGTTGGAGAAAGCTTGAACATTAATAGACTACTGCATACTAGAAAGGGGAGTCAAAGCTTTGGGTCTATGAAGGGAAGGGTTTTGACTGGAGACCAGAATAAAAAAGGGAATGTCAAAGGGCCAACTCTAAAGAAAAGGATAAATAGGAGAAAAGGAAATACTGCTGAATAAAACAACAAATTGATCTTAGCTATGGCTATCAGTAGAGAGAATTTCACAGGGAATGGAAAGGGGAAAAAAAAAACTATATTTTTTTTCTATGTCAATTTGTAATCAAGTTTTGGGGTCCATATTTATATTATCTATGCATTAAAAAAAAAAAAAACAGCCCTTGAGTCTAAGAATTTAAAATTGATCTTGGTTGGTAATGTTTCAGCCATCCAGCAGAAGCAAACAAAATCACACTCAACTTAAGTTTCAAAGATAAGTATCACATTCAACTCAGGCTTCCAAGCTTTCTCACATATAAAGTTCTGATTAATATGAGCTCAAAAAAATTCAAAAAACAAAGGAGAATTAAGACATCATGAGGCTGAATCATCAGAAACAAAAAATAGTAAAACTAAGCCATAAAGACTTCAAATAGCAGATACAGAAAATAAAATAATGTCTAAAGAAATAAAAGAAAGAAATAAAAACATGAACCAAAAGTAAGAAAATATAAAAATGACTAGGAAGTTACGAAGTATAACCAAATAGAACATCTAGAATTGAACAATGTAATCACTGAAATGAAAATATCTGTAGAAGTATAAATAGCGGAATAGATACATCTGGAGAGAGAAAGTCTGGAAGATAGATCTGAAACAAAAGTACACATAATGCAGGACAGAAAGAAAATATGAAAGAAAACTTCAGAGATGTTGAGGATACAGTAACAATGACTACATCTAATTGGAGTTCCAACATATGATAATAAAGGTAATAAATAACTTTACTGAATAAATTTGAACACAAAAGATAGAAATTTCTAGAAAAATATAACTTAGGAAGATATTGAAAACACAAATAGTCCTCTAATCTCTAAAGAAATTCTCAATAGATAAAAATCTTCCTCAAAGAAAACACAAGAGTCAAATGGTTTTACAGATGATTTCTACCCAACATTCTAGGGTCAAATAATAGAAAAAAGAGGGTCTGACCATAATAAAATTCAACATGGTCAATAAAAGAATGGAAATTTATAGATTAACCCCTTTCATAAACATAGGTGAAAAAAACTTCTAAACAAAGCATTAGTCAAACAAATCCAGCTTTGTATCAAAAAGATAATATATCACAACCAAACTTATTTTATTTCATAAATTCAATGATGGCTAAATATTTGAAATATTAATGTAACTCACAACAGTATGAAATTATAGGAGAAAACCCATCTCATCTGGTATAGTAAAATAATTAAATTCAACATCTGTTTATAATAAAAACTCTAATTTGGAGTAGAAATAGAAAGGTTCCTCCTTATACTGAATGAAACCACAGTAAGATGCTATCATTCATCCACCCAGTTGGCAAATCATACCAAATAGTGGCAAGGATGTGACTAAACTGGAATTCCAATATATACTGCTTCTCAGAGTGGGGATTGATAATAGTCCTTTGGAAATGATCTGGTATTATTTAGCAGGTTTTAAGTCATGACAATTTCACTCTGCTCTTGCACATGTACACCAGAAGACTGGTATAAGAATGTTCATGGGGCATTTTTTTTTTTTGGCCGCACTACACGGCTTGTGGAATCTTAGTTCCCCTGACCAGGGATGGAACCCCCGGGCTCACGGCAGTGAAAGCGCAGAGTCCTAACCACTGGACCTCAAGGGAAGTCCCATAGGGGCATTTTTTGTAATAACACAAAACCTAAATATTTGTCAACAGGAGAATGGGTAAATAAATTCTTCTATACTCGTTAAATGGCCTACTAGACAGCATAGAACTGTAGCTACATGTATCAACAGAGATGAGCTAACAAAATGTGTGAAAAGAGCAAAGTGCAGAAGTATAAAACCATTTTTGTAAAGTTCCAAAATAAGCAAATTAACAATGGAAAGCAAAGGAGTTATAAACATAAACTCAGGATCCTGATTTCCCATAGTGAAGAGGAATTATGTTATTAGAGAGAAGCATACAGGGGGCTTCAAAAGTATTTTCCTTAAATTGGAAGGTGAGTGACCATGTGTTTGTCGTATTATACTTTATAACATAAATAGATATTATTTTTTGCATTTATCAACTATGTCATAGTAAAAGAATGTCTGTAAAATCTAATGTGATAGTTAAGTACTTTGAGGTGATATATAGAAAACTTCCTTTTATAATGAAGGCAGATGATGGAAACAGGAAAGAAATATTAAGCAAACGGAATTGTTTACCTTATTAACAGCCAAACACTATTCAAGTTTTTCATCCAGGTACACACAGAATGTGTTGTGAAAGGCAGTAATGTGCACTGGTGAAGAACCAAAACGACTGTTGCAAATCTTAGTTGTGATACTTCTTAGCTGTGGGATCTTGGGTTTTGGTGCCCTCATTTGTTAAATAGAGATACTAATAGGACCTAATTTATCAAGTTATTGTGAGTTAAACAAGTTAGCACATGGGAAGTGCTGAGAAAGGACATATGCAGAATAAATGCTCAATCAATATTAGATTCTAGTGGTCAGTTAACTTTTAATTTATACTTTGAAATGTTCTGTTTGCATTATGTTAGGCTTTGGTCATTTGACGAAGCAACTGATGACACTGGCTGATGGACATGTGGTGTTGGCTCTAGAAGGAGGACATGATCTTACAGCCATCTGCGATGCATCAGAAGCCTGTGTAAATGCCCTTCTAGGAAATGAGGTAAAAAAATAAAAGTACAAAAGAGTAGGGGTAAAGGACCAGGAATGTATGCATGCATATTTTTTGTCTTTTTTAAAATCACATGAACTCAGAAAACACAATGTAGCTCTTACAATTTTAAGGAAGAAGGCAAGCCTTAGGTAAGAAAAGTTTACATGTTCTCATGTTATACGCTATAACTTTTGCCCAGTTATGGAATCCATATAGTACTCCCCTCAATCAGGTTATTGGCAGACCTCAATAAAGAAGTAAAGATAACCCTTGGGAGGAAATGGTTTGTATATTGATCTGGCTTATGAGCATTGAAACACTGAAAAAGAAATAACTCAAAGAGAAGTTCTCTTAATATTTTCTGTAGGATTATGTCAGTTCAGGGGGGAAAAAAGCTTTTGAAAAATATTTTTTCAGCTTCATTAAGGTATAATTGGCAAATAAAATTATAATGCATATATCTAACATATACAGTTATGATTTGATATGCATATACATTGTGAAATGATTCCCTCCATTGAGTTCATTTAACACATTCATCACCTCACATAGTTACTTTGTTTTTTGATGAAAATACTTAAGTTCCACTCTCTTAGAAAATTTAATTATACAAGACAGTATTATCAGTTATATTCACCGTGTTATACATTACATCCTCAAGCCTTATTCATCGTATAAGTGAAAGTTTAAAAACTTTTACCAACCTTTCCTTATTCCCACCCCCCACCCAGCTCCTGGCAACCCCCATTCTACCCTCTGTTTCTATGAGTTCAACTATTTTGTTTGTTTGTTTTTGGTTCTACATAAGTGATACCATGTAGTTTTGTTTTTTTTTTCTCTGTCTGGCTTATTTCACTTGGCATAATACCTTCCATGTTCATCCATGTTGTCACAAAAGACAGAATTTCATTCTTTTTTTTAAGATTGCAAAATATTCCATTGTGTCTGTGTATGTGGGTGTGTGTGTATTACATTTTCTTTATCCATTCATCTGTGGATGGACACCTACATTGTTTCCAAACCTTGACTGTTGTGAATAGTGCTGCAATAAATTTGGCAGTTCAGATATCTCTTTGAGATAATGAAATAGTGATTTCATTTCCTTTGGATATTTACCCAGAAGTGAGATTCCTGGGTCATATGGTAGTTCTATTTTTAATTTCTTGAGGGACCTCCTACTGTTTTCCACAGTGACTATACTACCAAGAATGCACAAGGGTTCCCTTTTCCCAACATCCTTACCAGCATTTATCTCTTCCCTTTTTGATAATACACGTCCTAACAATATGTGAGGAAGTATCTCATTATGGTTTGATTTGCATTTTCCTGATCATTAATGATGTTGAATACCTTTTCGTATACATGTTGGCCATTTGTATGTCTTCTTTGGAAAAACACATATTCAGGTCCTTTGCCCATTTTGAATTGTGGTATTTGGTTTTGCCTGTTTGTTTGTTTTGCTATTGAGTTGTATGAATTCCTTGTATATTTTGGATACTAACCGCTTATTGGATATGTGGTAAATATTTTTTCCCATTCAATGGGTTGCCTTTTCATTTTATTGATGATTACCATTGCTGTGCAGAAGCTTTTTACTTTGAGGTAGTCCCACTTGTTTATTTTTGCTTTTGTTGTCTTTTCTTTTGTTCTCAAATCCAAATAACCATTGCCAACAGCGATGTCAAGGAACTTACCCCCTATGTTTTCTTCTAAGAGTTTTATGATTTCAAGTCTTACATTTACGTCTTTAATCAATTTTGAATTGATTTTTGTGTATAAGATAGGGATCCAGTTTCATTTTTTGCATATGGCTATGCAGTTTTACCAACACCATGTATTGAAGAGACTATTCTTTCCCCATTGTATATTCCTGGTTCCTTTCCTGAAGGTTAATTAATGGGTTTATTTCTGGGATCTCTCTTCTGCTCTATTAATCTATATGTCTGTTTTTAATGACAATATCATACTGTGTTGATTACTTATAATATAGTTTGAAATCAGGAAATGTGATAACTCCAGCCTTATTCTTCCTTCTCAAGATTGCATTGGCTATTTGGGGTTCTTTTGTGGTTTCATATGAGTTTTAGGATTTTTTTTCTATTGCTGTGAAAAATGCCTTTTGGTAAGTATTGCATTGAATTTATAGCTCACCTTGGGTATTATGGACATTTTAATTATATTAACCTTCCTGTTCCATGAACCTAGGATATCTTTCCATTTATTTGTGTCTTCAATTTCCTTTATCAGTGTCTTAAAGATTTTTGTGTGTAGATCTCTCACTTCCTTGGATAAATTTATTCCTAAGTAGTTTGTTTTTGATGCCATTGTAAATGAGATTTTGTTTTCTTTATTTCTTTTTCAGATAGTTCATTGTTAGTGTACAGAATCACGACTGATTTTTCTGTGTTGATTTTTTTATCCTGCAACTTTGCTGAATTCATTTAGTTTTAACAGCTTTTTGGTGGCATCTTTAGGGTTTTCTATATGTATCATGTCATCTGTAATAGTAACAGTTTTACTTCTTGTTTTCTGATTTGGATGCCTTTTATTTCTTTTTCTTGCCTGATTGCTTTAGATAGTATTTACTTACAGTATTATATTGAGTAACAGTGACAGGAGTGGGTATCCTTATCTTGTTTCTAATCTTAGAGGAAAAGTTTTCAGCTTTTCAACATTGAGTATGATGTTAGCTGTGAGTTTCTCATATACGGGACTTATTATGTTGAGGTACCTTCCTTCTATACCAAATTTATTGAGAGTTTTTTTCATGAAAGGATGTTGAATTTTGTCAAATGCTTTGTCTGCGTCTATTAAGATGATTATATAATCTTTATCCTTCATTTTGTTGATGTAGCTTATTGCATTTATTTATTTACAGATGATGAACCACCCTTGCATCCCAGGAATAAACCCCACTTAATCATGGCATATGATCCTTTTAATGTACTGTTGAATTCAGTTTGCTAGTATTTTGTTGAGGATATTTGATCTCTGTTCATCAGGGATATTGGCCTGTAATTTCTCTCCTTGTAGTGTTCTTTAGTGGCTTTGTTATCAAGGAAATGCTGACCTCCAAAAATGAGTTTGGACATCTTACCTCCTCTTCAATTTTTTGGATGAGTTTGAGAAAGATTGGTATTACTTCTTCTTTAATATTTCATGGAATTCACCAGTGAAGCCATCTGATTCTGGACTTTTCTTGGTTGGGAGGTTTTTGATTACTAATTCAATCTCCTTACTAGTAATTTGTTTGTTCAGATTTTCTATTTCTTCGTTATTCAATCTTGATGTGTTTTTTGTTTCTAGAAGTTTATCCATTTCTTCTAAGTTATTTAATTTGTTGGCATATAATTGTTCATAGTAGTTTCTTATGTTCCCTTGTATTTCTGTTATGAATTGTAATGTCTCCTCATTCATTATTAATTGAGGCTTTTCTCATTTTTTCTTAGTCTAGGTAAAAGTTTATCAATTTTGTTTATCTTTTCATAAAACAAGCTTAGTTTTATTGATTTTTTTCTATTGTCTTTTTAATCTCTATTTTATTTATTTCCACTCCGATCTTTGTTGTTTCCTTCTTTCTACTAATTTGGCCTTAGTTTATTCTTCACTTTTTAGTCTCTTGAGGTGTAAAGTTAGGTTGTTTAGTTGAGATCTTTCTTTTTTCTTAATGTAAGCATTTATCACTATAAACTGCTCTCTTAGAATGGCTTTTACTGCATGCCATACATTTTGGTATTTTGTGTTTCCATTCTCATGTGTCTCAAGATTTATTTCTTTTGATTTCTTCTTTGACATATTGATTGTTCAGTAGCATGTTGTTAAATTACTATCTATTTGTGAATTTTCCAGTGTTTTCTTGTAATTGATTTCTAGTTTCATGCTATTGTGGTCAGAAAAAATAATTGGGATGATTTCAGTCTTTTAAAATTTGCTAAGACTGGTTTTGTGGCCTAATGTATTATCTCTCCAGGAGAATGTTCCATGTGTGCTTAAGAAGAATGTATATTCTGCTGCTGTTGGATGGAATGATCTGTATATATGTCTGTTAGGTCTATGCCATCTAATGTAGTTTAAGTCCAGTGTTTCCTTATTGATTTTCTATCTAAGCTATCCGTTGTGTTATATCCTCTTGGTGAATTGATCCCTTTATCATTTTATAATGATCTTCTTTGTCATGTATTACAGTTTGGGGGTTAAAGTTTATTTTTTCTGATATAAGTATACCTGCCCTGCTTTTTGTTTCCATTGGCATGGCATATATTTTCCATCCCTTCACTTTTCAGCTTGTGTGTCCTTAAACCTGAAGTGATTCTGTTGTAGACAGCATGTAGTTCTGCCTTGTTTTTTTAATCATTCAGCAACTCTATATCTTTTGACTGGAGAATTTAGTCCATCAAATTTAAAGAAGTTATTGATATGTATGGGCTTACTGTTGCCATCTTGTTGTTTCCTGGCTGTTTCATAGTTCTGTTTTTCCTCTCTTGCTGTCTTCCATTTGTGAATTGATGATTTTGTGTAGTGGTATGTTTTGATTCCCTTCTCTTTATCTTTTGCGTATCTACTATAGGTTTTTGCTTTGTGGTTACCATTAGGCTTACATAAAACTTCTTATAGTTTTAATAGTGTATAATATTTTAAGCCAATAACATCTTAATTTTTAATGCTTAGAAAAGCTCTACATTTTTATACTTTCCTCCCACAATTTATGTTTTTGATGTCAAAATACACATTTTTTATATTGTGTAATCATTAAAAATTATTGTAGTTATGGATTATTTTTAATACTTCAGTCTTTTAACCTTTACACTAGAGTTATAAGTGATTTACCCACCACCATTACAATATGAGTATTCTGAATTTAATTATAAAAATATATATACATGTATGTATATATATACATGTATGTATATACATACATGTATGTGTGTGTGTGTGTATATATGTATATATAATATATATATACTTTACCAGTGAGTTTTATATACTTTCCTGTTTTCATGTTACTAGTTAGCATCCTTTAGTTCAGCTTGAAGAACTCCCTTTAACATTTTGTAAAGCAAATCTGCTGGTGATGAACCCTTTAGCTTTTGTTTGTCTTCAAAACTTTATCTCTCCTTGAATTCTTAAGGACAGCTTTGCTGGGTGAAGTATTCTTGGTTGGCAGTTTTTTCTAACTACACTTTGAATATATTATCCCATTCGCTTATGGTCTGCAAGTTTTCTGTTGAAAAATCCACTCATAATCTTAATGAGACTCCCCTATATGTAACAAGTTGCTTTTCTCTTGCTGCTTTTGAGATTCTCTCTTTGTCTTTAACTTTGACAATTTAATTATAATATACCTTGGTGTGTGTCTCTTTAGATCCATCTTGTTTGGTATTCTTTGGGCTTCCTGGATCTGGATGTCTGTTTCTTTCCCCAGGTTAGGATAGTTTTTAGCCACTATTAATTCAAATACACTTTCTGCCCCTGTCTCTCTCTTTTCCTTCTGGGACACCTAAAATGTGTATGGTGGTCTGCTTAATGGTGTTCATTAAGTCCTTTAAGCTATCTTCATTGTTTTTCATTCTTTTTTCTTTTGCTGCTTTGATTTGATGAGTTTCACTGCCTTGTCTGAGTCCCCTGATCTTTTCTTTTATTTGATCTAGTCTGCTGTTAAACTCCTTTATTGAATTTTTCAGTTCACTTATTGTATTCTAAAGTTCTGTGATTTCTGCTTGGTATTTTTTAATATTTTCTTTCTCTTTGTTGAAATTCTCACTTTGTTCATGCATTGCTCCCTGACCTTGGTGACCATATTTAGGACTGTTATTTTGAATACTCTGTGGGGTAAATCACTTACCTCCATTTCACTAAGGTTAGTTTCTGGAGATTTATCTTCTTTTGTTTGGAATATATTCCCCTGTTTCTTCACTTTCCTTGACTTTCTTTGTTGGTTTCTGCACATTATAAAAACACCCACCTCTCCCAGTCTTGATAGACTGGTCTCATTAGGAGATGGACTTTGTCTATCAGCCCAGCCCAAGCTCCTGGTTACCTCTCAAACCTTTGTGATTGTCCAAGCCACAGTCTTTGTTGTTAGTGGCTCCCAGTAGTTGAGGGTGTGCCCAGACCTATTAGTGTCCATAAGGCAAGAATCACAGTCAGCACCTAGAAGTAGGCTTATTAGAAGCTGGGTGGAAAGTATGCAGTCAAACCCCTTCCAACGAGAAACTGTGAGATGGGAATTTTTGCCTTTCCTTCTACACTGAGCTCGGGTGTGTTGACATGAGGGGTACTCCTGTGCCCATTTAAAACTTACTGCTTTGTTTGCTACAGTCCTGTGGGACTAATAAACACATGCTCTATTAGCTCTCAGAGCTAGGTGTTTTGGGGTCCCATCCTTCAGGTCGCAACCATAAAACTTGTGGTGCTAGATATGTGGACAAGCTCCTTCCATGGAGACACTTGGTGACTTGGTTTTATTGTTGGAGGGAACCAGAAGAAGAAGGCAGGAGAAGTGCCCACCAGCTATTGAACGCTCTGGGGAGAATCACAGTCAGCATCTTGATGTGAACTAATTAGAAGCCAGACCCCTCAGGCAGCAGCTTATAAAGTATGTAGTCAAATCCCTTGCAGAGAAAGACTGGGAGATGAGCATTTTTGCCTGCTCCCTCTGCACTGATCCTTGGGAGGATAGCTATAGTATTGGTAGTAAGTGCTCACATACTTAAGAACTTCTTCTTTGTTTGCTATGGTCCTATGGGACTCAAGAAACCAAGCCCTGTTGGCTTTCAGAGCTAAGTGTTTTGGGAGCCCATTCTTCTGGTGGGAGCCTTAAAAGTTGGGGTGCTAGATGTATAGTCCAAACCCTTCACTCCTCAGGGAGAAGCTGGGAAATGAGTGTTCATGGCAAACGTGTATCTAAGAATTTCCCACCCATTTTGATATGGGTATTTTCTCATTTGCTCAATGTGTAGTAGTCACTCAGCTAGTTTCTTTCAAGGGAATTGCACTGTTTGTAGCTATACATTCAGTGCATCCATGGGAGGAAGAAAATTCAAGAGCCTCCTGTGTCACCATCTTGGTCTGGAGTCTTAAAAATATTTATAAACTCTTCTTTTCAGTCACCATTTGTAAATTCTTTAGGCTGAGAGATACATACTATTTCCATCTTACAGATGGTGATAGTGAGTCTCAAAGAGGTTTGAGAAATCCATTCAAAGTCATGCAGCCAGAATGCAATAGATCTAAGACCTGAACTTGAATTTACATTGCCAAAGGTCATTGTTTTTTCTTTCACATCACATAACTAAATTGCAACATATTTTTCTGACTACTCTGGAGAAGACTTCAGGTCAAATTACCATTAGGTTCACTTCCAGACCATGGAAAGCTTTTGGACAAATTAATTGCAATTCAACAAATATTTCAAAGTTTATATGCATTCATTAATATTATCATATCAGTTCATTTATTTTTATAGTGAATGTACAGAATGTTACAGCTACTTTATATATTTTGCCTTTTTTCACAAACTCAAAATATTACTTTGCTTATAAAATAAACATATACAAAATCATTTAAAAAATCTATAATTCATACTGTTCTTTTAAAGTAACTCATGTTTTCACCTGTAGTATTTATGAAGGGGAAAAAGTATATTTTCTTCTGCACACTGAACACATAAGTTTTATTGTCATCATTGTCTTACAAACCTATGATGCTTCAATATGATTATTGTGCTATATTTATTTAAGTAAATATGTACATTTTTAATTTGAAGGAAAATATGAGACAGAAAACTTGAGCACTGCTCAAGTCTTTAACTCTGTTGTGTAATACTAGACAGCACAGTAACTCAAAGGATGTAACTATCTGGTGATTAATGTTGTTATTAGTGGACTGCTAATTCATATCACACATAGGTCATGGTGTCTAAGATTTTCTAAATATTAGAATATTTCTGAGATTCCTATGAATAAATAACATCAAACAGAATGTTGAGGTTTTATTTTTTGTTTTTTTTGTTTTTCATTGAAATAAGGGAGTGCAAAAAATGAATACTACTTCTACCTTATCAGTTAATGTTGGGCTGTTCTGTTTGCCTACCAGATAACATATTTTGCATATTCACCTATATTCTCAAATTACTTATTTCATTTTAAATATAGAAACATTTTAAGGAAGTAGACTGGTTTTAATATTTGCATGCAGAGGCTTACACCAGATGTGCAGAAAATCACAGTATGTTGTGGATTGTGGCTCTATGGATGATTGACCTGCCCAGAAAGAAATGTTACCCAGTTGCAAAAGCCAACTACTTTTCCAACTATGTGAAAAGAGATTATGGATTTCACTGGCTCTATTTGAACACATTCATTCAAATGAGATTCTATCTCTGTGCTCTTGTAATCTCTGCACTTGGCCCACTCCCTTCTTCCAAGGGAGGATTTCCAATGAAGATGGAATAATTTTTCCTGTGGCCTCTTTCTTTAAAAGATGATTGTATTTCAGGACAGATGTAAGTCAGTTGTATGGAGTTACATGTTTTTCTTAATTTATCTGAATTTACTAAAAAAGCAAAATGGATGTGTTTTGTACCTTCCTTCCCTTGTATGCTCATTTGACTAGGATGTCTTTGATCATTTTATTATATGAGCTATACCTAGAGATCAAAGACACTGTTTTCATAGAACAGTTGCTGACATTAGAGGGATGTCACCTAATTTAAAGTTTGAGACCTATGCCTTTTCTCTATGTTTTTAGAAAGACCAGGCTTGAAATAGAGGAAGGGATAAAAGTACCATTGGCCAATCTTAAACATGCCCACATGTGTGTATAAATGCTAAAAATTCCAGTAAGTGATAAACTAAATGATTTTTTTTGGCTACAATGACTATTGAATCAACTTCAATTATCTGGATGTCTTATAGTAAATTTGATTTAGTTATTATAATACCCTAAATACTACCTGTTCCTTTTCATTGGCTGTCTTCAATTACATAAGCATGATCTAAAATTTGTTCATTAGGAACTAAACAAGAGAGATTTAAGTAATCTATGTCTTTCTTTTTTAATTGAGATATCTTAGGGATATAAGCAAAAATATAGATTTTTCACAAAATACTTTAAGGGTAACAGATGGATTTGGTATATTGAACTTTGAAAGGTAAATTTTGGTGTGTCAGGACTATCAATACACAGAGAAACAAAGCTAAGAGAAAGAATGATTTTCTTAAATGAAAAATGGAAGAAAAATACATATGTGTTGTACATTATAATTCATTTGAAAAAAGGAAATGAAAATGTAATACTTGAAACAACTTATGAAACAAAAAGTTCTTCTCTCTTTCATTGACAATATAATTTATAATCCATGGCCTGGTTTTCTGTATTTTTTTCCAGTTCAAAGGTCATCATGACTGACAGCATCACTACACTGAAGTTTTAAGTTTCATTCCCTTAGAAAAACTAATATATAAGGCATAGTGCTTGTACCTCATCATTGAAAAAAAGTGCATACATGTCGTTTTCATAGTAGTTAGTACGTGGTAGGCTCTAGGTAAGAAAATAAAAAAGGATGTCTTTCAGGACACCAATTATTGCAATTTCAAATCCCATTTTCCCTCCAAACTCCCTTTTCAAGTGATTAATAGGGCAATTATAACTTATTATCTGGGATTTCACTTTTACAAATAACAAAATGTAGTAAAGCTTGAGCTTAAAACATTGGCAGAACATACACTGGCTTCTCAACACTGAACATGCAATTGAACTCAAATTAGGAAGGTCAAGAAGGGCTTTTTTGAGAGACTCTGCACTTTGTCAGATGTATTTATTCATGTGCAGAGGATTTAGAGTTCATAAACATTTTGCCAGTTTTTTGAATGCTATTTCTTTTCCTTGTTGTTCTTGGCCAGGCCATGTCAATACAGCAAAATGCTGCTTCATATGGCTTATTATCAGCAGAATAATATGTATTACATAACCCAAAGGGATTGTAAAATCAGCAGGAACTCTTGGCTCTGCATCTCAATGTAGATACATAGATGGGTACCACAAACTTGATTTTTTTAAAAAAAATTAAGTTATCTGAGTGTTACACCCAAAATAGGCATTTCTTCTTTTTAAATATTTTTTTTTTATCATGAAAGTGATCTAGTTAGCAAAACATCTCTTAACTATTCTTTTAAGAAATATGCACAAGGTCAGTCAAAATAATATACTATTGGATTAAAACTAATTTGAGCATGATACAGGAAATGCCTTGAGGCAACTGATTTTGAAGACATACCAGAAGTCCATTTTTTTCCTTTTTGTTGGCAAAGTTCAGGACTTAGATTTATCAGTCCAATCACTGTATGATGAATATTTTTGAACTTCTTTAATGAAGCACTTAGAAACTCCAGCTTGAGGATTGTAAGAAATTAAAGTGACTATCTAAATGTGAAGAATCAGGTTGCTTGGACTAGCATCAGAGATACCTATGTGAATAGTCACATCGTTTGTTAGTTATAGTAATAGAAACATCTGTGAGGTTCTCAGAGACACTGATTTTGGTAATCTGCATTTGTGCTGGCTGGCAAACAATGTCACAGTTGCTTTAAGGCCACATTTGCCTACTGTTATGCAAAGCCAATTAGCAGCACCCTGGGTTGCTTCCTCTGAAAGAAATTTTCTTAGGAGGTGAGAAAAGCTTAAGCAGTTGGCATTCCTATGGAATTTAAAATAAAAACATTGAAAAACCTAAGATAGGTAAAAGAAAGGAGAGTACATACAGCACAAAGAGCCTTGAGTAGTGAGTTGAGAACATGGCCATTAAAAGACCACCTGTCAAAACAGAATAAATGATTGTTTTAAGCTTGTTAGAGAAAAAAAAAATTGCCATAGACATGGAAGCTGTTGAGATGATACTACAGCCTCTGGTACTGAAGGTTCTGCACTTAACATTTGAGTCTATAGCATGTCTTTTCTTGATCTCCCTCACTCTTACTAAGGTTTGGCTTCTAGGCCTTTCTTCCTTCCCTCCTTTCTCTCTCTCTCTCTCTTTCTTTCACTACTTGCCTTCCTCTCTCTCATTTCTCCTCTTTTTGTAATAACTGCTATCTCCTGTTGACTAGGCTCAGCTGCTTTTATTTGACTTGATTTCAGCAACAGTGGCTACACTTAGTGATTGTGTATGTTTATAATCTTTCCAAGATGACTTTTGCTCTAAAGGTGCTGAAAAATCTCTTGAATTGACTTAAGTGTTGACAACCACCACTGAGGTGAACTGTTGAGATGTTGTTGTATGAGTTGCTCATCAGGGGTTTGTTTGTATTAGATTTTGAATGGATGAGCCATTTTACCATCTTTTTCATCCTTTAGATGATGTATGCCTGACTCCATCGGGGAATTGGTGTGAATCTGGGAAAGCTTACAAGCTCCTAAATAGTTGCAAGTCATAAGTCGAGAAAGGGAGAAGTGACTACAGGGAAAATGTGTGATAATCCAGAATAATGTTTTTCATGGTCTTTTCTTAGACTTTGAAACCTATCCGCACTCTGAAAAAGTGTATGGATGATCTAAAGAGTTAAAATGTTTTGGAAAATATTATTTGAAGATATTCTCTGTTGTATTGATAGATATAGCCTATGAATTTGCATTTCTTAAAAGCTTATGAGAAGTAGAGCCAAAGTGATTGTGGAGTTTTCTGTTTATCTGTTTTAGCAAATGCCAAATAACCTAGAAGTTATCTGGATAACTCAAAACTCCATCATGCAGATCTTCTGTACTGATTGTCTTTAGGCTTTTTAGAAGGTGTTAAAAGGAATTTGGGCTGGGAACCTGGACACTTCATAGGGTTCTGGTTACCAATAAAAGAGAGAAAGCATTTCTTTTCAGTGGTGAAGTAAACATGTTATGATATTCATTTGTCTATTCATTCAGTAGTCTTTTATTGGACATCAATTTTATACCCGTAAGTTCTGATACAAGTGAAAGTAAAAGAAATATAAACAAAGTACTTTGGGAGTGTAATGTAGGACCCATTATTTTTAACTGTAAGGATGGAGGAATATTTTAATAGAGGAAGTAACTTTTAACTTTGATCTTGAATAAAAATGATAATTTGACAAGCTGAAATCAAAGCAAAGAATTTCTCTCTTGTAGTGGAGATACATAGATAAAGACATTAAGACTTCTTGGAATTGTGGATGACTCTTTTTTGGGCTTGTTTGTTTGTGGCAGAGGAGAGGATACTTTGAGTGGAATAAAAGTGAATAATGAGGTTGGATCAGTGGAATGGAATACTGTAAGGAATTAGAATTCCTGTGGACAATACAGAAGACTTGAACAAATGAGTCCCATCCTTTGTGGTAAAATAACAACAAAACAGTGTATGCGTTTTGAATAAGGCAATCTCATGCAAAAAAACAAAAGTTTATTAAGGAAATAATTGTTAGGAACAATTTCCCCCAGATTATCAACAAACAAAATAATAGCCTATTAGTGATATGTTAGAGCTGTCTCTTAATGGCTTGTGAGTGCTAAGTGTGTGTATCTCTGCTCAAATCTGAGTTCAGTGATATCACATTGTTAGCTTGAAGTAGGCTATGGTGGGAGTATTTACACCATGGAAATCAGCAAATGCTACAAATTACAGCTATTTTTTTTGACAGTCAGCTGTTAAACATTTACCACTGTACCACTGCTGCATGATATGAAACAGGTCTTCTTAGCAGAAAAGTCAATATTTCAAACACAGTATAGTAAAAATCTCTTTATATAACAAAAAAATTAAGGAAAAACAGTTTAAAACATGCATATCGGCAGACTGAAATAGAGAAAATAAAAAAGCAAATGAGGGTAAGACAAACAAGAATAAAAGACAGTGAAACATGAGGAGTTACAAAGTATAATTATCAGATTTAAACTTATTTGCAAAACAGGGACAAGGAAACAAGATTTTTTGCATATAGGATGAATTAAGCCTTTTTAATAACAATTGATGTCTAGACTATGGACATTACATTAGGAAACTACACATAAAGCACTGACCGCACATCTCTTAAATGTTATTGAAACTTCAGTTTAACATGCACCTTTTAATATATATAGTATTTTCCTAACTCAACTGTGTGATTTGGAATATTTTCTCATTATATTGCATATTTACACTCTTACCTCAATGTTTAAACAAAATATTGATAGTGTGAATTATCCAACTAATTGTATTCATTATTCTCTTTCTAATAGACCACTGTGCCTCCTTCTTTTTACCTTTAAGTTCATTTTTAATTATTTAGCTAGTTATTGCCATAGATGCTTAAATATGCCATTATGTCCAAACTTCCCATAGTTAAGTATCATGGAAACTGTGGTATACTATTTGGATATGATAGTGGATAGAGGCACTTCCTCATAGTCTTCTTCCTTCCATTCATTGGCCAATATATTGTATAACCTACATTTATCTAAGCTGGGGTAGTTTTGGATACAACTCAACTAATAGAATAATAAGCATGTAATAATCTCAGAGTCTAGCCCCGCTGTCCCTCATATTTTATTAAAGGAATTCCTTCAGTATCTCCTGTGAGCTGAATGGCCATGACTGTACCCTTTGCCTCTTGGTCCTCCTGATAGTCTCATAAGACTTGTTAGGTTTATATCACTTCTCTTGGCCAGAGATGTATCTTTATTGCTGTGTGATATCACCATTGTCTATATGAAGGTAGGTTGCAGGCAGACTCAGTCTGAACAATCGCAATAGTCTGTCAGTATAGTAACTTAATTATCAGTAGAATCTATTCTGCTTTACTTTTTTTTCCCATCTATTTGGTCAAGAATTTTAATGACTCCAAGTGAGTAAAAGGGGTTATTTTGAGAATGACTCATGAATCACAATATGGATAAAATTATATCCAGGTTTACTTAAGCAATCAAATTAAACATATACAACTAATTGCAGGCATCTCTAAGATAATTATTTCAATGAGAGCTGAGTTTTAACCACCAATCCCTCCTCACTAGGGAATCCAGAATAGTTCATCAGCATGGAGAGTCAGGTCTTCACGGCACTCTGCTTCTCTTATCCTCTTGGTCTTGATCATCATATTCTTCCAACGTTCCACAAGATCTTTGATCCTGACAACTGAACCTTTTCTGCATTTTTTTTCTGAGTTGCTTTGCATGTTATAGGGGACTTTCAGTTCCCTTTATAAGTGAATTTGAGGCCTGTATCTAAGAATGTAACTTGTTCTTGCTGCAAAACCTATAATCTCACTTTTTTTCTTAGATGCACCATAATATAGTAGAAAAAGCATGGACTCAAGAACCAGACTTAGTTTCCCTATTCCCTTATGTCATAAAACATATTCTCTTTTTAAACTGCTTTTAATGATAAGATATAATATTCATACAGAAAACTGCATTAGACATGAATGTACAATGCAACGAAATATCACAAATAGAACACATATATAACTATCAACCAGGTCAATAAACAGAATAATGTCAGCACCTCAGTAGATAACATACACACTTTTCCAATCAGTACTTCCTTTCTCTTTTCTGAAAGTAACCAAATTTCTGGTTTCTAACATAAGATTTTAATTTACCTGTTTTTGAGCTTTGTATACATGAAATCATATATATATATACACACATATATATATGATTATATATATATAACTTCTTTTGCTCAACATTGTGAGATTCATCCATACTTGTGCAATAAGCTATAGTTTATTCATTTTCATCATTATATAGTATTAGATTCCATAAAAAGACTTTCCAGGACAATGTCATGGTTTATTTATCTATTCTACTTTTAATGAGTAGAGGGAATTTTTCTAGTTTGGGGGCTGTTGTGAACAGTACTGTGATAGACATTTTATAAATGTTTTCTGGTACATTTGTACACACATTTCTGTTGAGTATATATCTAAAAGTAGTATTGCTGGGTCATGGGGTATGCATGCATTTAATCTTTGTAGATAATACCAAACTGCTTTCCATAGGGGTTGTCACAATCCATACTCTATCAGCAGCATATGACTATTTCCATTGTTCTGTGTCCTTCCAAAACTTGGTGTTAGCAGTCTTTTAAAATTTTAGACATTTTTGTTGTGTGTGTAGTAGTATATCATCATGCCTTTGCTCTTCCAGAATACTAATTAACCAAAACAGCTCTTCATCTATTCATTATTTGTACATACCATTTTTGAAGCACCTATTCAAGTTTTTGTTTACTTTCAGATGGACATTTTCTTACTTATTTGAGCAGTTCTTCTTTTTTTTTTTAATAAATTTATTTATTTTATTTATTTATTTTTGGCTGTGCTGGGTCTTCGTAGCTGCCCAGTCTTTCTTTAGTTGTGGCGTGCAGGGGCTACTCTTCATTGTGGTGCACGGTCTTCTTATTGCAGTGGCTTCTCTTGTTGCAGAGCATATGCTCTAGGCACGTGAGCTTCAGTAGTTGTGGCACGTGGACTCAGTAGTTGTGGCTCATGGGCTCCAGAGTGCAGGCTCAGTAGTTGTGGCGCACAGGCTTAGTTGCTCTGCGGCATGTGGGATCTTCCCAGACCAGGGCTTGAACCCTTGTCCCCTGCATTGGCAAACGGATTCTTAACCACTGTGCCACCAAGGAAGCCCTGAGCAGTTCTTTATAGATTCTGTTGTTGGTTTCATATGTTGAAATACCTTGTCTGTCTTTTTACTGTCTTAATCATGTCCTTTGATAAATAAAAATAATTTTCAGTGTAGTACAATTTATCAATCATTTCCTTTGGGATTAGTTCTTTTTGTGTTCTGTTTACATATTCTTTCTGTATACCCAAAATCATGAAAGTATTCTCTCTATTCTCTTCTTAAAGATTTTTGACTTGAACATTCAGATGTGCAGTTCTTCAGGAATTGCATATGTATATGGCATAATGTAGAAGTCAAGTTTTTTTTAATGTGGATATATAGTTGATCAAGTACCATTTATTGAAAAGGCCATTCATTCCTTATGGCTCAGCAGTTGTATCTTTATCCATATATACATGGAGACTCTAGTCTTTTCTGCAGGTCTCATTATCTATCCTTGAGACATTATCAGACTGTCTTCACTTACATAGTGTTATAAGCAATCTTGATATCTAGTAAAACAAATCTCCCAGTTTGTTTTTCTTCAAGACAGTCTTGGTTACATTTGTCCCCTTTGTGTTTTCATATACAATTTTAGAATCACCTTGTGCAATTTCACAAGACACATATAAATGGATTTAGTTCACCAATAAAAGCAAAGATTATCACATAGTAATAAAAAGTGCTGTTTAAAGGGACACTTTCTGTGATATAGTGATAAAGTTTGAATATAAATAATGAAGAAAAGGGACTTCCCTGGTGGCACAGTGCTTAAGAATCCGCCTGCCAATGCAGGGGACACAAGTTCGATCCCTGGTCCAGGAGGATCCCACATGCCCTGGGAGGATACCACATGCCGTGGAGCAGCTAAGCCCGTGCGCCACAACTACTGAAGCCCACGTGCCTAGAGCCAATGCTCCCCAACAAGAGAAGCCCCTGCAGTGAGAAGCCTGCGCACCACAATGAAGAGTAGCCCCCACTTGCCGCAACTAGAGAAAGCCCATGCACAGCAACGACGACCCAATGCAGCCAAAGGTTAAATAAATAAATAAATAAATAATTTTAAAAAAATTTTAATGAAGAAAAAATTAAACTACATTAACTTACTGAATGAAAGCTTACATGGCTGTATAAGTATCACTTAAGTGGATGTTAAGACAAAAAAAGAACTAGAGTTAAAGATGCTTCATAGTGGTAAAATATTCTATTAACTGGATAAAACAACTTAAAATTGTGTTTTAATAACACAGCTTCAAAACATATCAAGCAAAAGTTGAATGAAACAAATGGAAAAAATAGTTAATACCACAATCATAGTGACAGACTTTAAGACACCTCTTTCAGCAGCTGATAGAGAAAGAAGACAGTAAAAAAGGGGGGTTTGTATAAGACTTAAACACCTTAATAAACCTGCCCTAATTGAAATAAATAATAGGCTTTACCCAGTAACTGCAGAATATCATTCTTTTCAAGGACACATGTAAAGTTTTCAAAAATAGACCATATTTGGGGGTATAAAGCAAGTTTCAGTAAATTTCAACTAATGGATTTCAAACAGAGTATAATCTCTCATCATAGTGAAACTAAACTAGAATCTATATTATATAACAAATGGAAAGATATCCCACGTTCATGGATTGGAAGACTTAATATTGTAAAAATGCCCTTACTACCCAAAGTAATCAAGAGATTCAATTACAATTCCTATCAAAATCCCAATACTGTAGCATTTTTTACAGAAATAGAAAAAAAATTCTAAAATTCATATGGAATCACAAAGGACCACAAATAAAAAAGCAATATTGAGAAAGAAGAACAAAGTTGGAAGCATCATATGTCTTGATTTCAAAATATATTACAAAGCTACAGTAATCAAAACAGTAGGGTACTGCCATAAAAACAGACATACAGACCAAGGGAACAGAATAGAAAGTACAGAAATAAATCCACACATATATGGTCAACTGATCTTCAAAAGAGTGCTAAGAATACAAAATAGAGAAGGGATAATCTCTTGAACAAATAGTATCAGGAAAACTAGATATCCACTTGTAAAAGAATGAAACTGGACCCTTATCTTATACCATGCACAAAAATAAATGGGTAAGGAGTTAAATACTTTAACATAAGACCTCAAACTATAAAAATCCTTTAAAAAAAAATAAGGGTAAACTTTTATGACTTTGGTCTCAGCATTGATTTCATGGATATGACACCAAAAGCATTGGCAACAAAACAGAATAAACTAGTGGGACGCCATCAAACTGAAAAGCTTCTGAACAACAAAGAAGACGTTCAACAGAGTAAAAAGGCAATCTATGGAATGGGAGATAATATGTCCAAACCATATATCTGATAAGGTGTTCATCTCCAAAATATATAAGGAACTCTTAACAGCTCAGTAGTAAAATATACTAAACCTGATTTTAAAATGGGCTAAGGACTTAAATAGACATTTCTCCAAAGAAGACATACAAATGGCCAACAGGTATATGAGAAATGCTTAGCATCACTAATCATCAGGGAAATGTAAATCAAAACCACAATGAGATATCACTTCACATCTGTCAGAATATCAGGATGACGATTATTTAAAAAAAAACAAAACCCAAAGACAACAAGTGTTGGCAAGGACGTGGAGAAATTAGAATGCTTGCATTCTGTTGGTGGGGATACAAAATGGTGCAACTGCTATGGAAAACAGTATAGAGGGCTCTCAAAAAATTAAATATAGAACTACCATGTGATCCAGCAAGTCCCACTTTTGGGTATTTATCCAAAAGAATCAAAATCAGGATCTCAGAGAGATATTAGCACTATGAATACTGCAGCCGTATTCACCATAGCCAAGATGTGGACACCAGCTAAATGTTCATTGACAGATGAATGGATAAGAAAATGGTATATACATACAATGGAATAGTATTCAGTCTTTAAAAGGAAGGAAATTCTGCAATATGCAACAACTTGGATAAACCTTGAAGACATTATGCTAAGTGAAATAATCCAGTTGCAGAAAGACAAATACTGTATGATTCCACTTATATAAGGTATATAAAATAATCAAAGAGTGGAATGGTGGTTCTCAGCAGATGAGGAGAGGGAGAATTGGGGAGTTACTAATCAATGGACATAGTGTTTCAGTCAAGCAAGATGAATAAGCTCTAGAGAACTGCTCTATAACATTGTACCTATAGTCTTTAATAGTGTACTATACACTTAAAAAATCTGTTTAAGTAGTTAGATCTCATGTTCAGTGTTCTTACTACAATAAAATTAAATTAAAAAATAAAACAAATTACCAATGATGTAAAATAAAAAGATGAAGTATAAAACAAAACTTTAAAAAAGTGGTTGTATAATTTGAAATAAAAAGATAATTGGAAAATCTCATATATTTGTAGATTTCAAAATACAATCTCTTATGTGTCAAAGAAATCACAGTAAATTTAGCATTTTGAGCTGAATAATTATGAAAATATGAAATATCAAAAGTGTAATATGTATAAGCTGAATTTAGAAACACATGTAAAGCTTTAAATGTATATACTAGAATAGAAGAAAGTTTAAAATTACAGATAGAAACACGCAACTCAAGAAATTAGGAAATCAAAGCAACAAATTAAACATGAAGTGAGTGACTTAAATATAAAGAAACAATGAAATAAAAATAAGCGTACAATATATACGAATTAAAATGTCAAATTTTAGTTCTTTGAAACAATTAACAAAATTGATAGCACTCTAGAAAGACTGATTGAAAGAAAAGTCATACATTAACAGCACTCTGAATGAAAAAAAGGACTTTACCACAGATTTTAATGTATTAAAATGATTACAAGAGAATATTTAAAAAAAAAACTTTGTGTAAAAGAAAATTGAAATTTTATTTGAAATGGAAAAATTCTTGTAAAAATAAACTGAATCAAAAAGACAGAAAATTTGAATGCTACCATAATTAACAAAATTGTATCTTCAATACCAGATATACCAACAGAAAACACCAGGCCCATATAGCTTCACCAGTGAATTCTGCTCATAATTTATACTGTTTTAGAGTAAAGGGGAAGATGGGAAGAGAACACTTCATAACTGATTTTTGAGGCTAGTATACTATTGACACCCAAGCTCAAAAGAACATTATAAGAAAAGAATATTACAGGAAAATCCTGCTCATAAGCATAGCAGTTAAAACCTGAAACAAAATATTAGCAGTTCATCATTATCTTAAAAACCCATAATATAATTGTGTTTAGGCCAAGAATGTAGGATATTAACATTCCAAAATAAGTTGTTATAATTCACCACATTAAGAGAATGAAGAAGAAATATAACCATTTCAATAGATGTTTAAAAATTTGTTGATAAATTAGACACTCAATTATGAACTACTTTCGATAAACTGGGAATAACTTATTAGCTTGATAAAGGATATCTACAAACATCCTATAGTATGCATCAGATTTAAAGGTGAAACATGAGAATTTTTCTTTGAAATAAAAAACATAACAAAGATATTCACTCTTAGTGCTTCATTTTAACATTACACTGGTGGTCCTAGACAGTGCAATAGGGTAAGAAAAAGAAATTTAAAAATATAAAGATTGGAGTGGAATAAATAAATCTCTTGTTATTCCCAGAAGATATGATTGTATAAAGTCTATACAAAATTATTTGTTTATACATCATTGGAATTAATAAATTAGTTTAACAAAATGGATGGTTAATTTAAAAATCAATTAAAACATCAATTAAAAATCAATTATTTTGATTTAAAAATGAATTATCTCTTGTTTTCCCTATTCTTTTCATCTAAAAACATGCCCTGATTATGGCAGACAACCAAGTGGAAGAACGTATTCCATGTAGGTCTGTTAGCTATGGAGAGCCAAATAAAGCCTATCTCCCCATGTTTTCTTTTAATTAATCATTCCTCCATTCATTCAACATTTTTTTAAAATGCCTATTATATACCAGGCTCTATCTTTGCCTTTAAATTGCTCACAACAAAATAGAGAATGACACACATGGCTGACTACAATATAATGTGTAGAGTAAACAAGAGAATTTGTGTGGAAAGGAGACAAAGAGTGGAAGCAATTTGCTCTATCAGAGGATTTTAGAAAAGATTTCAGAGCAGGCAGTGTTTGTGTTAGTCCTTGAATGATTGAGTAAGGTTTCACCAATTCAAAGAAGGATAGGGAAAATAAAATTCAGAGGGAACAGAATAAATAAAGGTATAAGAGTATGAAAATACTTGGCATATTTGGGAAACATAATATAAAAGCTAAGAGTACTTAGTAGATCCTTTGCTTGGTTGATGTGTGCATCTGTCCTCTTGTATCTGTTATATTTTGCAAAATCTGTTTAGCTTTTTTTTCCTGTTCTTTTCTGAATCATGAAAATAATAGAGATGATTTTCATGTCTCATAAGTACAAAGTGAGTTTTAAACTTCTACTGGAGCTTCTCCAAGGATGATACCCTTGCCTATTTCCATAAATGCATGTTAGCCAACTAAAGTGATTTTTGATGATTTAAATGATCTGATTCTACAGAATCTGAAAATTATTTATTCACAACATGATAATGGCCCCAATTTTTATGGTGTTTTAAAATAGCTGTAGTACTTAGAAATTACATGGTATGTGCAATTTAACAAACATCTGAATCGTTTCAATAGGGTATTGCAACTTTCTGTAAAAGATGTAGAAAAATAAATATGCCTATACTGAGTCTGAAAATTTATATAAAGAATTGCTGTAAGTAATGATTGAATTTAAGCTTTAGATATAGGAAACCTAGATGAGAGCTTCAAATGCCAAGAAGTTGTGTTAAAATCATCTAGTGTATCTTATAACTCTATTATTACTTGATGGAATTGTGCAACAAAGACAGCGTGATGGGTGTGTGATATTTCCTACATCTGCATCTGTTTGATCTTAGTATAACTTGTGCATGCAGAAGTTCTCTGGTTTGCATAAATTACTTCCTTGTTTATCTTTTAATAACTCTTACTAACATTGATTAGCCTCATTGCCAGTGTTTTTGCTACATCTTATCGGCCAAACTAGATATTGAACACAGCTTTACTGTATATTCTTATTTTTTGCTCCAAAGTTATAAAATATGACTATTTGTTTAATATTATTTTATTACAGTTAGTTATTAGATTTTATTAATAATGACCAATACTCATAAATATTTATTAAATAGATGCTTCAGTCAGATGTTTTTAGTGCTTATAACTGTGAATTATTAAATCAACAAACTCGTTTAGAAAAGACAACTCAATTCTGTGGTCCCTCTATACAAGGTTTTAATATTATGAAAACAGACTCTAAATGCTGCTTGCCTTCTTGCCAACTGAGAGTATTACCCATTACCTTCTCAGCAGAGCTACTAGAGAAAAAATAAAGAACCTACATTGAGAACTTTCTGAATTCAGCTCTGTGTGTATACACTCAAAATGAAACAAATTGGGGCAATTTACTGAAGGTTAAATCCTCTAAATGACATTCACCTAAAATATGCAGGGAAATGGTTTGGGAGGCTTAAATTATCAATGTAATTGCCTTAATTCTCTAGGTTGCTTTCATAAGTAGACACAACTTTATCGTATCTAACTGACAATTCCAAATTGGAGGTTTAGGGTCGTTTGTATTTTTACTCTCAACACCCTGCATCAAGTTTACTTTCTACATAACCCAGGTCCTAAAAATAGCCCACAGACCTAATGTGAGAGCGTTCCAGAAGTGAGGTTTTTACATTAACGATCTGCCTGTAGCTTTCTTTCCAGTAGCCAGCACCTTTCCGTTTGTCAGCATTTTACCCTGAAGTCGCAGGAAAGCTTGTTTAAGAACTAAATATGCTCATACTACGTTGTGCTTTTATTCTTAAGTATTCGAACATAAAGTGATATTTCAGAACATTTTATTAATAAAGTCTACCTGATTTCTATTAAAATTTTTCTCTAAGCCCTGGGAGAGAAGTGAAAGGAAAGATTATTTATGATCAAGGTAGCTCAACCCTGTCTAATTCTTGAGTAAGAGTTTTCCAAGTAACCTTCCGTTTATGATTCAGCAATTCCTCTGAGTTAAGAGGGTGTTACTAGGATAACATATTTTTGAAGATACTATCTGAAATACCAGATTTTTAAAAAATGATTTTTAACAAATTTTAAGAGTTTAAGATTGCAGAACCTTTCACTGACACTGTGGGGGTTTTTTTTTCCCTCTCGCCAAACTGTACTGCAAGTAAACCTTTTGATGTTTTAAATGTTTTTCTTTGGCAGCTAAGAAAAACACTCTGGAAAGTTATATTTAGTGAATTTACCCATGTATAAATATCCCTGAGCTAGTCTGTTATCCTATGGCATCTGGAAGAAAGGTGCTATTGTTTTAGATTCCATGATTAAAGTATAGAATAATCAATTCAGAGAGACCCTGGGGGGAAGATTCACTCACACATGCTGTGGAAACTTGGAATCCCTGAGTTTTTCAGTTTTTTTCTACAGATGAAGAGACATAGATGGGTTCATGTTTTAGCACAGTGTCTAGTGACATCGTTTCCCATTCTTGCCATGTAATAGTTTGGCCTATTTGAGACTACTAACTTTATTTATTTATTTTTTATTTATTTATTTTTGGCTGTGTTGGGTCTTCGTTTCTGTGCGAGGGCTTTCTCTAGTTGCGGCGAGCGGGGGCCACTCTTCATCGCGGTGCGCGGGCCTCTCACTGTCGCGGCCTCTCTTGTTGCGGAGCACAGGCTCCAGACGCGCAGGTTCAGTAGTTGTAGCTCATGGGCCCAGTTGCTCTGCAGCACGTGGGATCTTCCCAGACCAGGGCTCGAACCCGTGTCCCCTGCATTGGCAGGCAGATTCTCAACCACTGCGCCACCAGGGAAGCCCGAGACTACTAACTTTAAATTTTCTAAGAACACTTTTTTGTTGTTGTTAATCCCTTTTTACTATTACTTTCCTCGCTTTCTGGGTCACAGTAGCTGGACAGCTATTTTGTTTGCAAGTGCTCTGCTATGCAGCTTGTCCTGCTCCACACCAAGCCACGTCACCAAGGTATTCCCAGGGAGGCATCATCAGATTTAGTTCTGCCAGAACACTCCATAAATTATTTAAAGCTCTTCTTCAGTTCTTGCAAAACAATGTTTGCTGAGCTTCCCCATGAAAAATCAGTGTAATGCCAGAAGATCAGGATAGATTTGCAAGACAGGAATTTGTCCTGGTGCTTCCACATGGCTATCTGCATAGATGCGAATACAGTGGAAGTTAAATGAAAATGTACAGTTATTTTACTTCTGGTTTTATTTGAGCATTTCCTCTACTACTTATTCAATAGCAGTTGAATAAGAGCAGCTATGTCTCGTGGCGTTCTGCTATGAAGTGTCCAAAAGCGTAAGGTAGTTAGGTGTAAAAACACCACAAAAGTATGGATAATAGACTGCCCACCTTCTGTCTACTTCAACTTCCCTGAGGTTTCGTTTGCAGGGCCCAGCTGCATATACAGACATGATGGAATTTGGTTTGTCAGGAACCTACAAAAATGACACAAATAACTCGGATTTTTAATGAATAATACACAGACATGCACCTGCTTCAGGGACTTCATAGATTAGTTTTGTGACCAGTAGAAAATCCCCTTGGAATTCAATTACATTGCTGCAAAACAGAAAATAAAACTGGCTACACTTTTGGAACTGGTATCAGCAAAATGTTAAGTAGTTCTTGGAGCAGGCTTTTTTTTTTTGGGTTGTTTCAATTTGGTTTGCTTCTGTCAAACTTACTATAAAGTCATAATGTTCTGCTCATATCATTATTTACCATTCTTGCAGCTGGAACCACTTGCAGAAGATATTCTCCAACAAACTCCGAATATGAATGCCGTTATTTCTTTACAGAAGATCATTGAAATTCAAAGTATGTCTTTAAATTTTTTTAATATTTCTCATAAGGTGTACTAATTAAGCTTATATTGAGAATTAGAGCACATGAAAAATATATTTGAGCTTCTCAAATATAAGGAATATATTTAAAGTAATTATAATTTCCACATATTTTGTATTCATACCTAAATGTGTTGTTGCCTTGCTGTTAATGTGGCAATCTTATCTCACACTGATAACGAAATTCAGAGACTCTGGATTTAGAACCTTGTTTTTCTCATATTTTCCAAAAGTGTTTGGATATTTTTCCATTACTGCCACTAAGTATCTACTCAGAGCTATGAAATTAACATAGAAATTGTGATTATATTGTCCAATCTTAACTGAGGTAAGTTATCTCCTAGTGATGTTGGAATTCACCAGTCATTTACTGGTTTTAAGTTTGTCAACAGAGGAAAAAGTTCACGAGAAAGCCTACTAGAAAATCCAACTGAACAAAAAGGAAAAGTCAGAGACTTTTTTACCATCCCAGTTCCTTTCACATCACTGTTACTTTCTCAGGAATTATTCTTTTTTAGATGATAACATGCATGGGTGTGCGCGTGCACGCATGCACACACACACACACACACACACACACTGAAAGCAAGCACAAATTGACATGAAAGTCAGCATGAATGGGAAAACCGAATGGCAAAATTAAGTGTGAAGGAGGATCAGAAAACCCTTAGCTTTGCTACTCTTTTGTAGAAGCATTTTTTAACACCGCTGGCGAAGCCACCTTCCATCTATCTCTGAGTCCTTGTCTTTGCTTGCTCAGTAGTAATTTGGAGATATGGTTGTGACTGGGGTTCTATGTTATCGGTTCATCTGGTGCTGGGGTTCTATGTTATCGGTTCATCTGGTGCTTATGCAATCTAATCTAATACTTCATTAAGGTCACCAGCAGCATGTAAAATATCTACTTTTTACACATACAATTCTTTTTTTTTCTGAGTATTGTTTTTCCATTATACACACAGACTATTAAAAATTATTGTTCCTATGTATATTATGATCACATCACTTTCAATAAGCATTCTTAAATACTTATTACATGTTGATACATGATAACTTGAGCACTTATCAAGGCAAGGCGCAGAAGAGGAATAAGGCAGTTTCTAGCATTAGGGAGTTTACAGTACAGTGAGTGAGAGGCACTAAAATAGATCATTTCAATAGAAGTCACAACATGCACTGAGATCATGGACAAGAAACAGTCATTTTCTTAAGTCCCTTGCAGCCAGGAGAAGTACTGCAAAGTGAGGAAGGTTCAAGGAAGGTTTGAGGAAGGCTCCTTGGTGGTGATAGGGCCTGACCTTGGTCTTAAGGTCTTGTTACCCACCAGGGTTCTTGGCCTCCTTAATCAATAGAAATTGATCAGAGGCCAGACAAGAAATTCAGGCTAGGCTTTATTGGGGCCCCTGCTGCAGCAGCTGGGAGCGAGAACAAACAACAGATTCCTTTGTTTGCTCAGTCGCGGAGGAGGGTGGGTAAGCTTGCTCTTTATATGAGGTTGAGGGTAGGGGTGTGTCCAGGGGTCGCCTGACCTTCCACTGCATGATGGTTTTCCTTTCACCACTGACATTTTTGAGTGACTTGTACAGTCTACTTTAGCCAAACAAACCTGTTTGACTCTTGAAAAGGATTCACTGAACTATCAAAATTTGCTGTATATAAGAATTCTGCCCCAGTGGGTTGTGAATCTTTGTCTTTTGCTCCAAAATGCATTTCAAACACCCAACACTGACCATTTCCCCCATTTAAAAATCTATTTCTGGGGCTTCCCTTGTGGTGCAGTGGTTAAGAATCCGCTTGCCAAGGCAGGGAACATGGGTTCAAGCCCTGGTCTGGGAAGATCCCACAGGCCACGGAACAACTAAGCCCGTGTGCCACAACTACTGAGCCTGCACTCTAGAGCCTGCGCACCACAACTGTTGAAGCCTGTGTGCCACAACTACTGAAGCCCTCGCACCTAGAGCTCGTGCTCGCAACAAGAGAAGCCACAGCAATGAGAAGCCTGTGCACCACAACGAAGAGTAGCCCCTGCTCGCCGCAACTAAAGAAAGCCTGCGTGCAGCAGCGAAGACCCAGTGCAGCCAAAGATAAAATAAATAAATTTTTTTTTAAATCTATTTCCTCCTAAACTCATATTGACGATTCCACCCAGAGCTTGTTAATCCAGTACTTCTGTGAAGTCTCCGCACTAACGTGTAGATTTTAAGTGGTATTTTTATTTAAAATTTTTCTATTATTTGAGTTTTTGTGTGTTTTATGGTCTTTCGGTCATGGTTCCTTAATTATATGATAATCATCAAGAGGATGGAACCGTGTCTTCTCACCCCCACTTGTACCTGCAGGCAGGGTTGGCACCAGGGACGAGGTTTGAAGTGCGTGGAAACCTGGGAATTGAGAGTTGGAAGATTCGAGCAGGATTTATTCGAATAACTCTTCAAGTCCCTAGGGAACCAAAACTTGCATCACAGAGAGCTTCTGAAGAAGAATTCCTCCTTCTGAGTCATGGATACAGTATATGGTATAGTGGGTACTGTTGTTGGCTACTCAGTAACTATGTGTTACTCATGTCTACTCAAAAGAAGCCTGGTTTCACACATGAATCCTTGCCACCAGATACACTACAACTCAGGGGAAGATGAACTTATGCCCAGCTCCAAAGGAGCTGTTCTTAGTCCAAGGCTAAACTTGTCAACCCACTTACCAGTGATTAGTTAAGGAGTGGGTACTTGACCCAATTCTGGCCGGGGAGAATCCGGGCTGGCTTCATGGGCTTTCAACCAGTGTAGTCACCCAGGCCCCACACTTAGAAGGGCCCTACGCATGGTTTAATGCTGTTACTCTTGCTGCCTTAAAATTCTCACTAATTTGTATTTTGTGACAGGGAGCCCACGTTTCATTTTGCACTGAGCCTTGCTAATTATGTAGCCAGTCCTGATGAAAATCAAGGCGCTGGTGATGCAAAAAAATTATTTACCAAAAAAGACTGAGAGTAGCATCACCACAGGGAGAACTCAAGCTGTGGTTGAGAAGGAACTGAATGGTGGGTTGAGGTTGTAAAAGGGAAGATAAACACAAGATAACAGTGATCTCTCACCAGTTGGGACATAGGGTGAAAATTTGTACAGAGAAAGTGCTTCAGTACTGTGGCTTTGACCACTGTGTGGTACATTTTTATGTGTTTGTCTGAATTGTGTGTCTTTGGGGCTACTCTTTTTTTTTTTTTTAAACGTCTTTATTGGAGTATAATTGCTCTACAATGATGTGTTAGTTTCTGCTTTATAACAAAGTGAATCAGCCATACACATACACATATCCCTATATCTCCTCCCTCCCACCCTCCTTATCCCACCCCTCTAGGTGGTCACAAAACACCGAGCTGATCTCCCTGTTTGCTAAGTGGCTTCTTCCCACTCGCTATCGATTTTACATTTGGTAGTGTATATATGTCCATGCCACTCTCTCACTTCGTCCCAGCTTACCCTTCCCCCTCCCCGTGTACTCAAGTCCATTCTCTACGTCTGCGTCTTTATTCCTGTCCTGCCCCTAGCGTCTTCAGAACCATTTTTTTTTTTGGTATATATATATGTGTTAGCATACGGTATTTGTTTTTCTCTTTCTGACTGACTTCACTCTGTAGGACAGACTCTAACTCCATCCACCTCACTACAAATAACTCAATTTCGTTCCTTTTTATGGCTGAGTAATATTCCATTGTATATATGTGCCACATCTTCTTTATCCATTCATCTGTCGATGGACACTTAGGTTGCTTCCATGTCCTGGCTATTGTAAATAGAGCTGTAATGAACATTGTGGTACATGACTCTTTTTGAATTATGGTTTTCTCAGGGTATACGCCCAGTAGTGGGATTGCTGGGTTATATGGTGGTTCTGTTTTTAGTTGGGGCTACTCTTTCAGGTTAAAGAAACAGAAAGGGGTTGTATAAAGTCTATAAAGCAATAAAATAAAGTGGTATTTCAGAGTAACAAACTTCATAATGGCTTGGAAAATCAAAATTGTGGGTACCTGACTTAACAAACAATGCTATATTTCCTTAAAAACTATAAAATTGTACTCTCAATTTTATTTTTCTCTGTTTTATAACACACTTCCATTTCACATGCTCGTGTAGAACTCCAGGCCCTTGATTAGGCTCCCCATTTTGCCTTTGGCAGGGAAGGTAGTCAGGACTCACTAAAACGTTGTGGATCCCAGTGCAGAATGAAAATGTGTAAATGCTTCCTTGTTAAAAATGTTTAATAATTTCAAGAAGATGCCAGCCGAGCATTGAAACAAGCCTGAGAGCCCTTCTGAACATGGGGTCCTTTGCAACTGCACAGGCTGCCTGTTTATGAAGCCTGCCTTGAAGGTAGCCTTTGTTTAACAGAGGAACCTTCTCTTCACATGTCTCTGAGTGTCAACCAGGTGCCTCCTTTCAACTTAAGGAGGTGTTTGAATTTCAGCTCACCCCCTAGCCCAGGTTCGGAAGGATTCTTTTGTGCCAGGGTTTGGGACTACTGTATCAGAAAAGTATGTAAATGTTGAAAAACAGGCCTTGTAGCATGTGGGAAACATTCAGGCAGGTTGCTAGATATCCTTGTCCCAAGGCAGACGGCAAGGTGCTGACAGGCCTTATGTGAATTTCTTTGAGAACTGAGCCCCACAGCTGAGGGTATGCAGGTGCTGGAGGCTGTGATTAGCATTGGCCCTTTGCCTGGCCACATGCACGTGAGTATTTTGCAGCAGGACCATCCCTGTTGTCCTGTTCTTGTTCATATTACTTATTTAGCTGAGAAGAAAAGGCCTTACAGGGCAACAGCAGGGCACCTATTTCTCCTGACAGGTAAAGACCCCCCCGCCGCCCCGACAGGTCAGGGTCTGGTTTTATCTTCAGATGGTGGGTGTATACAAAGATCAGCCATCTCTAAAATAACAAAAGGGAGGTATGGACAAGAAGCTTCATGTTTGCACATGCTGTTCACTCTGCTAACAAAGTCTTCTGCCTCATCCCTGTTAAGTTTTCAAGACTTAGCTCAGATGTTATCTCTTTTGGGAAGCCATCTATGAATCCCCATTCATCCCTATTCTAGATTAGGTACATTTCCTGGGTGCTTTCATGGCAGAGATTGTTTCTGCTGATGTTCTTTGTTTTTAATCGCTGTGTCCTCTGCACAGTTCTGGAACGTTGTAGGTGCTCTGCAAATGTTTGTTGAATGAATGAATCAGCCAGTATGTCAGTATTTGCCACACTCTTTTTTCCTTAGCCCAGATTGACTTTTTAACTAAGGTTATACTCCTTGGTTAGCTCATACAGAACAAGAGATTAAGAAGTGCAGGCAAAATCTATATGAGAGCCCATTTCTTCACTCTCTTTCACAACCCACAATGATGAATCATTTCTAAGTTAGAAAGAACATGAACTTGCTTGTGAGCTACCATTTCCATCGCTAAGCTTGGAAATAGCAGTTCTAAGAGTTGACTGGCCAGCTGTAATCACCAACAAGCAATGCCAGGTAAAAGTCAGCCCAGAGTAGGATAAAGGACCCTCATATGTATATATGCTTTCCTGAAACCCATCCTAACAACTCACAGTCCGTTGAACTCTTACCTTTTTCTACATAGTATGGTGAGAAGCGAGATTCCCAAATGTCATGTTTTATACTAGTCCTGGCCCGTGATAACACTTTCACTGATTTTGAAGGGAAGAACCATGAAGTGAGTTTTCCACAAAACTAAATTTATTTAGTTTGAAAGACTGTAATTTTAAGTTCGAAAAACATATAATGAATGATGTTGATATTGATCTATGAAACCTCAAAATACGAAAACCACAAGTATATAGTCATGGTTTCCTTTTATTTATTTAAATTTTTTAGTAAGAAGAGTACTCCTTTTAAGTGTCAACCAATTTTGTAGACCTCCTGCATGATAATAACGATAATCATAGTATCTTTTGATTTGTGGATCAAGAAAATATATATGTACACAAGGATTTGAGGATTCTTTTAAAATTTTGCTGCAACCCTCCAGTGGTTTGCAGCTGATAAGTTGAAAAACACTAGTGTGGAGGGTTTTAAAATGATACGAATTTCAGTATAATCCTCACCAGCCATGTGACGATGAGCTAGCCACTTAACTTTCCGAAGGAATTTCCAGAGGAATGACATAACATATCAGCACACTGCTTTTCTAAAGTGGTGCCACTGTGGCAACAAGATGGCAGATCAGAAGCGGAGTCGTAAAAGAACAGTAGGCAGTTTTTCCCTTTACCCCCACTTTCATCTTTTTCCCACTCTAGGAATTCTTCCCTTGTTTAGTAGATTGAGGTCTTCTTAGAATTCCTTATTATGCCAACCACAGGAAACTGGTGACCTAGGCCAGAATGAGGAAGAGACAGTAATTGCAATGTCACCATATGTTTTTGTCAAACTTGTTGTATATCAGTGGAGGAACAACATCCATGCCTCCTGCGTATAAAATTTGTCACTATGGCTAAACTTATCTGTATTTTTAAAAACTCGCCCACACACAGGACACACATTATTATTTAGGACAATGAGATTTGCATTTATGGTCTTCCGAATGTATCCAACTTTTGAGACCAATATGAAAAGGGATATGATTATCTCATTGCAGGAGAATACACCATGTAACTATGTAATTGACTACGAGGTAGTCAGTTATCCACACGGTTCAGGCAGCTACAAGGGGCAGAGCACACATTTTACCCATTCTAGAGAAAAAAAAAAATGAAATCAAATTTTCTCTGGGAGATCCAAGGCAAGTATAGCTGACACCAACTCCTTGTCAGAATTCTGCTTAATTTATGTTTTTATATGTGTTATTGAGTGAATGACTTCTTCTTCCTCTTCCTTTTTGTTGTTATTCTTTTCCTTCTCCCCCTCTTCCTTAATCTGCTTCTCTTATTACTACTATATATCCTCAGTTCCAGAAACTACCCTTAGAAGTAACAACTGATGTTGGAAACAAACAAAGGAATGTTAATTTTGTTGATTTCATTTCCACTCTATTTCCAATGGAGATAACTGCTGGTAAAAATAAAATACAGACACTGTTGATGTTGTATTAGAGTGGATAATCAGAGAAGGTGCTATCCAGTTCTCTTGGTGATTAAGAGATCTGGATAGTAATTAATGAAAAAAAGCTATTAAAGTAAGATAAAACTTGCTCTAAAAATGGCAGTCATTTTCTTCTTTTATGTGAAATATTCTCAGCCATCGCCTTCCACTACTTTAATACCCTCTACATACCCCCTTCCCAAGGAGAAAGGGCATTTACATCAGACGATGCAGGAGAAAATCAGATTGTTTCTAATCTGAAAGGAATTTGTGTACATCTCTTGTTGTGAGGAAACTGTCCAAGATTTTGATCTCATGGGGCTGTGCACACAGATTAAAGGATTGTTTCCCCAGATGGCAACAAGCACTGCATAAATCATTTCACTAACTCTCTAGCTTCTTGACTCCACACCCAAATGCTAACCCGCACTCAGTTTTTCTTCTTTTTGTCCCTTCTTGTTTTGATTTTCTACCTTTTTTCCTTATCTCTCTGTCTTTCCCTCACTCCTCCATCTCCATCCTCTTGAGACCCAGGGGAGAAGAACAAGAGGTATGCACGATGTTGAAAATGGGCTTTTAACTCATAAGGATTTAATGATTTATTTCAAGCAGGGAAGGAACACGATCAAACCTGCATTTCAGAAGATCACTATGCCTGCAGTAAGGACAGGAGATTTAGCAGAACTTACTGTCAAATGTGAGCAGTTTAATTCAGAAGTAGAGTTGGCTTGGTATGTAATTAATAGGCATGGAGAGGATTAATGATTTCTAAGTTTCAGGCTTGGACAACAGAGTAGATAGTGATGTCACCTCCTGTGATGGGGAACAGTAGAGGAAGAAAAGGTTTGCAAGGAAAGATGAATATTAGACTTAAGAAAAAGAAACTGCTGATTGAAAGGCTTAAAATTTGGAGAACCCATCTTAAATATCAGTTTTCTCCACAGTAAAGTTATGGAGGCATATTGGATGAAATTATTTACACAATGCAAACCGTGTAAGCTGTTAGCAAATAATAAAATAACAATTACTGAGTGTTTTCAGTGTGTCAGGCACTGTTCTAAGCACTCATTAATATAAGTTAAATCATTTAATCTACTTAACAACCCTATGAGGTAGGTACTATTTGCATTCCCCTTTTACAATCACGTAAACTGAGGCACATCTAGGTTAAATACTTTGCAAGGACACATAGTTACTAAATGGACAAAAGCAAGATCATAAACCAGCCATTTTAGCTCCGGAGTCTGTGGTGTTTGCCATTATGTTATTCTAGCTCACAAAGAAATTCATTCCTTTTGCAATTTTTTGTATGCACTTTTTTCTATTTCATCCAAAAGTGACAGGTTTAGGGGGGAAATCAGTTAAATTGAAGATTTAGAGTTTTGGACATTCTGGTTAATTGAGGTTTAGCCTCAGTCAGTTCTGGAAGGGCAGTGCCAAATTGCAGGGAGCCATGGAGCTATGAATCCACTCTGGAGTCCCTTGTAAACTTGCAAAATACATCTAATCACAAAAAAATGCAAGGATTGGCAGAATTTCAAATCCCTGCCCTGCTGAGTTTAAAACCCTGACTGTTGTCAGGTGTGAGCTGCTATTTGTCATAGATTTTTTGGCTTTAGACAGAGGCCTTGACGTTGCAGCCCTGGGCCAGGCCGACCTTCATTGAAGAAAAGCAGCGTTAGACATTTTCCCACTATTAACCCCGCCAACCCTTGCTTGTATCAGAGCCAGGTCAACCTTGTACACATGGCTTTTTGAAAGTTGATTTTGAACTTCTAATTAACCATTCTCTTGAAATGTTGAGACTCTGATTATTGTTTGCTGGAGCACTAATACTAGAATATACCAGAATTAAAAGGAAAACCTGCCATCTGCTTAGAGACTTAACTTGTCTGGATTTTTGTTTTTAATTCCAACTACATCTGTAATTATGAGTTTTCCTTCACTCATGTTTCTACTAAGGCAAAACTAATCAAACCAAGAGTCTAAATAAAACTGTGCATCTTTCTAGGACTGAAAACTCTTTAAGGACAGAAATGCTTTCTGATTATACTCAGCTGTTAGCACCCAGATGCACTTCACACACATGCAACGCCATTACGGTGTGCTCGAAGGTCAAGTTTGGGGAAGATCATTCGTTAGGTATTTATATATACATTAAACACACACACGCACAAACATAGATTATATATATGTATATGTATATATAAAGTATATATGTATATATAATCTCTAGTCCTCACACAATTCTGCAATGCATAATTAGTTTCCTCATCTTGTTCATGAATAAATTGAGGCTTAACAAGTTTAGATCACTTGTTGGAAGTCTGTCAACTAATAGCACTAAAACCAACATTTGAACCCTGGTCTGGCTATGCTTTCAAAGCCCACTTTCCTTCTGTTAAAGCATATGACCTTCCTGTTCCCACTTCATTTTACAGATAAGAACAGAGTTCCACCAGACTTCCTGTTCCCAAGTATCCCAGGATAGACACTAGAAGAGACCTCTCCTAAATAGCTTCTGCATACGTTAAAACAGACTATTTTAATCCATTAGTGGGCTTCCTAGAACATAAGGGAATATGAGCGAAGAAGAAAACATAAGCTGAAATTTAATAGGGAGCGAGCAGTAATCAATAAGTAACAAAAAATGGGAGAGTATCCCTGGGGCAAATGATGACATCAGTGCTATAACTGCACAAAAAAGCCTAAGGTCTGCATCAAAGTTAGGGATATGAATTTGATAGATACTAAAGAGGTTTTGTCTTCCTCCTCAATTCTGGAGGAAGCAAATACAATTCCTTTCTGGAGGAAGTATCCCTAATTCAGACCCTCTGTATATGCAGAGATCAAATTCAACAAAATACGAGCTCACGTAAATAAATACATACATAGTTAAATAAATGAATAAAATAAAATGCACGAGGACACAAGCCACTAGGGAAAGTCAGCAGAAAAGAGAAACAGAGAATAATAAACCTTGTTTGTGGGGTTAAAATGGTGGAGGGTCATAATTTCAAGTAATGATAATAGATTTTAAATATTCATTTACTTTCACTCCTCCATAAAACTACACTAAAAATTAAGAGGATCTTTTTCTGTTGTTTTGTTTTGCTTTGTTTTGTTTTGTTTTTAAGACATACACTCATAGGGATGAAGAATGCAAAAGGAAATAATAGGAACCTGGAGAGCAGATGACCATCTGTTACTGTCTTAGCAGACCCGAAAAAAACGAATTATAAACCAGTACTAGCAGGCATATCTCTGCCAGAGAAAGATACATCAGACGCGTATAGAATTGTTGACCCACACACCTAAGACTTTGTATTTTATTTCATTTATTTTAATTTGTCATTTTTTTCTAATTCATTATCCCTTTCCTTTCTTCACTTCTATGTCCAGCTTAAAAACAATAACACTTAAATCCGTTTGCCCTTCTACCTTTAATCTGCCTTGAAAATCTTGCCCTTTTACTTTACCAGTCTAATGAAATCTCAACCCTGAATACAGTCTACAGGGAACTTCCTCTAACACTGGACGTAAATAAACAGGTCCGCTTGAGATTGTCATGAATCATAGCAATTTGATTTCCTGTAAATTTATGAATACCAAACTCAAGTGGGCCCGTTATAATCCTGCTGTGTTTCTCTGGTCAATTTTCACTGCCTCTCTCAAACTACTTTTTCAAATTTCACTCTCCTCAAACCTCCATCTGTCTCACCTTTGCTGGCAATCTCAGCAATAAACTTTTCTTAGAGTAAATTGCAGCTACCAAACTGCTTTCTTTGAATTGTTCATTCTCATCAACAATTAAACAACCTAAAATCTCTCATCTTAAAAAACAAACTCCAACAACCTCACTCCTTCCCCAGTTTACCATCCTATTTTTCTCAAACCGTCCAGGAACAAATTCTTGAAAAAGGTTTCTATCTAGTTATCTCCATTTTCACAGCTAGAAATCCCTATTGGAACCACTCTATTCTGGTTGCAATTTCACTGTGGTCACCAGTGGCATTTCTACTGCCAGATTTAAAATGTGATTTTATTGAACTTTATTTTGAAATAATTTTAAGTTTACAGAAAACTTGCAAATATAATACACTATAGAATTCTCATATAACCTTCCCCTGGCTTCCCTTAAGTTGACATCTTGCAAAACCATAGCACAATTAGAGAAACTAAGAAATTAATAGTCATACAGTACTGTTAACTATAGACTTTCATTGGATTCTACCAGTTTTTTCACTAATTTCCTTATTCTGTTCCAGAATTCAGTCTATAATCAACACATTGCATTTAGTTGTCATGTCTCAGTCTCCTCTCAACTACAACAGTTCTTCAGTCTTTCTGTGCCTTTTATGACCTTGACACTTTTGAAGAGTACTGGTCAGTTATTTTGAAAAATGTCTCTCAGCTTGGGTTTCTCTAATGTTTCCTCATAATTAGATTGAGGATATGCATTTTTGGCAGGATTACCACAGCAGTGATTCAGTATCGTTCTTAGTGCATCAGATCTGCAGCACATAACGTCAATATGTTTTATTATTGGTAAGGTTAACCTGGATCACTTGATTAAGGCGATCTTCAGTATAAAGTTAGAATATTTCCGTTGGAATTAATAAATATGTTGGGAAGATACTTTGAGATTATGCAAATATACTGTTTCTCCTCAAACTTTTGCCCATTAATTTTAGCAGCCATCAGTAGATCTTGCCTGCAAAAATTATTACTCTGGTGTTCCAATGCCGATTTTCTATTTTCTTTACTCTGTCTACATCTCTTACTTGGAAGTTATCTGTAATGAGGAACTGTCCTTTCTCTTCCATTTACTAACTTATTCATTATAATATTTATGTCAGTATGGACTCATGTATATTTATTCTATGGGTTATAATCCAATACTATCATTATTTATTTTGTTGTTGAAATTGTTCAAGCTCTGATTATTCAGAGCTCTTTCAGGCTGGCTCCTATGTCCTTTTGACTTGGCTTCAGACAAATACAGTCTAACATTCCAATCTCCCAAAGTCTTTGAATCCCTTCCTCTTCATTAAACCAAGGTAGGTCTGACGTTTCTAAATCACTTCCTGTGGGCCACCTTTTGGTCCATGTTTTACCCAACCAAACAAATGAAGTTAGAACCCTTCTTAACTCTTCTAGCTGCAGCATTAAATGCAGAATCTCTGCTTATTGGGCCCATCATCCTCTACCTAAATGCTTTTCACCCTACGTATTCTTTCTTAAGTATATAATACGGATAAGTGATTTCAACCCTCTTTACTTCAGTTTTCTCAACTGTAAAATAAGGAAAATGAGATTATCTTACAAGGTGGTTTTGAAATTATATGAAATTACATTTAGAGCACATTTTCATAGGCATATCATAGGCAATTAATATTTCTTATCATTTTACTTATCGTTGTTTTCGTCCCAGACCATAGCTTCATAGTCACCTCTACGTGAATAACTCCAAAATTTCTATCTTCAGGTCAGACCGCAGACCTGAGTTCCAGATGTTTCCTAAACTTCTAGCTCAGCATCTTCCCCTAGATGTCGCAAAGGCACATCTAGTCAACATGCCCAAAGCCAGTCATTATTTTTGCCCCAAACCTCAACCTCTTCCAGGTTTCTTGGTCCAAGTAAGTGGCACCACTGTCCTTCCAGTTTTGCTAGAGAGGAATCTAGGAGTTACCCTTCTTGTTGTTCTTTCCAGTTCTGTCTACATCCAATCCATTACCCCATCCTGTTTGTTGTACTCCTTAAACATTTCATTTATCCAACCAATTATTTCTGTTCCCATGGCCACTGTCCCAAATCAGGCTTCCATCATCTTTCTACTGTACCATTTCTATATGCTACAAAGTGGTCTCCCACATCCAATTTTGGTTTCTCTATTTTTGTTTCTCTAACGTGCTGCCAGAGTGATCTTTTACAAAATAAGGCATATTCGTCTCTCTACCTCCTTGCTTTGAACCAGAGGTGAGCAAATTTTTTTCCGTACAATGCTAGACAGTAATTATATGAGGCTTTGTGTTTCAACTGCCTCACTCTTCCATTGTAGCAAGGAAGCGGCCATAGCCAGTGTGTAATGAACATGGCTGTTTTCAATGAAACTTTATTTACCAAAAAAAAGGGTGTGGGACCAATTTGGTTTCTGAAAAAGGAAAAATCTGAAACAAGTGGTTTCTGGATGGGATATTAAAATACCGTACATCAACCAAAACACCAATTGTAAAGGACACCTAAATTTCTGGCCTGGGAGATGGAGGGAGAGATATTCAACGTTTCTGCCACCTGATGCACCAAATAGGTACGCTGTAGTCACAGCTTGTGACATGCATGAAGCCACCAAGCTGTCAGAAGGTGGGGTTGGGAGGAACGTGGGGAATCAGAGGTTAGGAATGGATAAAATGCGTTCCAGAAATAGAGAGGGAGCAGAATTTAGTGCTCAATTGTTGTTTCCCAAGAAAGCTGACAATGAACATGTAACTTTGCACAAAATGTTTATCAGTATTGATCTTTCGTCATGGGGATATAGTGATATCATGAGTGACATGAACACTGAAGACACAATGATGTTGAATCAGTAGTAGTATCCACTTTAAAATGTAGTCATTATTAAAAACAAAACAAAAATAAAAACTAAGGCCACAGGGGACAATGTAACAAGTGCAGTTGCAGAAGGTGCATTTAGGTATTACTTATGAAGCATGGATTTTTATTTAGATAAAATGACAATGCATTTAGTTTTTATTTTAATTTTTTAATGAGTTTTCAATTTCAAGCATTTTTTTTTCTTCCGGCTCCAAAGTGAGTTAATAGTTGTTATTTGTTGACTCCGCTAGAAGAATATCTTGGTTGAAGATGCAGTGTCCTTAGGATGCTACAAACAGAAAAGTCAGTTAATTCAAATAATGGTTTGATATTTTTCATTCAATTCATGGAATTAAAGTTTTTGGAAATAAATCTGCCAAAAATAAAACTTAGGGCATTACTATGAATGCTGTTATAAATTACAGTGAAAATCTAACACTGACGATACAATCTTGATTTCATATTAATATGAAAATTTAAATTTTGCTGGAGCATAGCTTAATCTTAAAGAACACAAATGCATTTGGCATTGATTACATAGTACCAAATTCCTTAACTTTTTATAAATAATAAAATATAATTATAAATTTAATAAAAATGTATTTTGAAATCCCTAAAAACAAAACCCAATAAGCTTGATATTCTATCAATGAAAGTTTATGGTGTTCTCAAAATTTAAAATAATTTTTTATAAACACAGGGTAAAATACAATTAAATACAAAGTTCTTAAAATACAACCAATATTGATGACAAAGAAACACGTTTGGCATGGCAGTACAAAATTTCTCTCTTTGCTGCCCATTATCAACCATACTTTAGAAATGTTTGAAATGACTATTCTGCAATAATATTGAACTATTTTGTAAGTGAGTTTTCTGAACTTTGATTACATTTTTCTAATCAGTTAGAATTCGCTAATCAAAATATTCAATAAATGGACCTCTGAACCCACATATGAAGGAATAACTACTATAGGAATTGCCTGATGATCAGAAATAAAAGTAAACTAGGAAAAACACACATATGAAACTTTTTAAAATTTATTGTATTGATGTATAGTTGATTTACAATGTTGTGTTAATTTCTGCTCTACAGCAAAGTGATTCAGTTATACACATATAGACATTATTTTTCATATTCCTTTCTATTGTGGTTTATCACAGGCTATTGAATATAGTTCCCTCTGCTATACAGTAGGACCTTGTAGTTTATCCATTCTATATATAATAGTTTGCATCTGCTAATCCCAAACTCCCAATCCATTCCTCCCCCCACCACCCTTGGCAACCATAAGTCTCTTCTCTATATCTGTGAGTCTGTTTCCGTTTCATAGATAAGTTCATTTGTGTCATATTTTAGATTCCACATATAAGTGATATCATATGGGATTTGTCTTTCTCTTTCTGACTTAACTTCAGTTAGTATAATAATCTCTTGGTCCATCCATGTTGCTGGAAATGGCATTATTTCATTCTTTTTTATGGTTGATTAGTATTCTATTATATATATGTATCACATCTGCTTTATCCACTCATCTGTTGATGGACATTTAGGTTGTTTTCATGTCTTGGCTATTGTGAATAGTGCTGCTATGAACATAGGGGTGCATGTTTCTTTTTTAATTGTAGCTTTGTTGGAATGTATGCCCAGGAGTGGGATTGCTGGATCACATGGCAACTCTAGTATTTTGAGGAACCTTCATACTGTTTTCCATAGTGGCTGCACCAGTTTACATTCCCACCAACAATGTAGGAGTGTGGAACTCTGTTTCTGGACACCGGACAGCAGGCATTGAAGGCCTGTGATCCTAGCAGGAAACAAACAAGGAAAGAGAAACAAAATCATTCCTACAATTGCTGGAGCTTACTGATAAGAGGCAAGTTCCAGGCTGCAGCATAGGGAGAGAGAATTCAAAGAGTGTAGTGGTTTTTCTGAGTAGAAAATGAAGTGATCAGAGTTTGGGGGGATTGAAGTGACTAGAATTTGTGAGGCAGAATACTTGCGATAAAGTTGCTGCACAAAGAAAGAGCTCTGGGTATCTGTACAAGAGTTTCCTTAAACCACTGTCTTACTTACATTTCCATACATGAGGTGAAACTCCACTAGGCTGGGGAACTAACCAGTGGAAAACAGCAGGTTAAACAATTCAAGGAGTTCAAACAGAACTGGGAATAGTTTGCATTCCCACTAGCCAGAGTGGAAAGACCTTGTAATATACAAGGCATCATGTAGAGATATCAAAATGGTTTCATCTTAGTTATAGAGCTAAATTAACTTTATACTAAAGCCTGCTCTGGAGTTAGTTTAACAAAGAATACAAGCAACCTCAAAAAGTTCATACTGATTGCAAGCAATTTAACTGCATGCCCAAAGTCCAATGCTTTAAAAGAACACAGCAAAATTCAACAACCAAAAATGTTCAAATTAACAATGTCAAGCATCCAAATGAAAATTACCAGGCATACAATGAAGTAGGAAACTATGACCTAGAACCAGAAGACAAGTCAGTTAACAGAAACTGACTCAGTAATGCAAGGTATGATGAAATTAACAGATGAGAATGTTACTTCCAATGTAAACAGGAAAGTGCAAACATAATGCAGAGAAAAATGAAAAACAGAACATGTAAATGGAAGTTTGAGATAGAAATAAAATATTTGATATTAAAAAATTCTGCAACCTAAAAGGATTAATGGCAGATTATAAACTACAGAAGACAAAAGAAAAAAAACAAAAACAGTGAAGTTGAAGAACAGAAACTATCCAAAGTGAAGAATAGAGAGGAAAATACTTTTAAAAAGTATATCAGTTATATATTGGACAACATCAGTCAGTTCAATATACCTATAAGTGGAGTCTCACAAAAGGGGGGAATATTTGAAGAAATAATGGGAAAATGTTTCATAAATTTGCTGAAAACTACAGATCCACAGATCCAAGAAATTCAGTCAATCACCAGCAGAATAAATATGAATAAAATCACACTGAGGAACATCAAAGAAACCAGACAAAAGGAAAAGCATATTACATTCAAAGAAACAAAGATAGAGATGATAAGATAAAAAAATGATAAGAAATTTTTTGTTTTGGCCACACAGTGCAGGATCTCAGTTCCGTGACCAGGGATCGAACCTGTGCCCCCTGCAGTGGAAGTGTGGAGTCCTAACCACGGGACCACCAGGGAATTCCAATAAAGAAATCTTTTGAATCTCAAAAGTATTATGTTAAGTGAAAGATATTAAAGACTACATAGTATATGGTTCCATTTCTATGAAATTCTAGAAAAGGCAAAAGTTGTGCTGTGGCAGAATTTTAGTGGTTGTCAGGGGCTAAGAAGGAGGGTAAGAAATTAACTCCAAAGGGCCAAAAGTAACTTTTTGGGTTGAAGAAAGTATTACATATTTTGATTGTTGTAGTGGTTATCATAACCTGCCCTTAAAGTTGGTAAATTTTATTGGCTGTATACACTATAAATGAAGCTGATTAAAAAATAGTCATGAAATGAAGCAAAAATATAACCTTTGGAACTTTTAAAGGATTGCAATTACAGGAAATAGTATTTGCAAAAAGGAAAACATTTAAATTGATCCCTATAAAAGCAAAGGAATAAATGAACAAACTGAAGGATAAGAACTCAAACCATGTACAAGATTTGATTTTGAAAATCTGTAACTAGGCTTTCAAAGATATATATTTGTTGATAGAATCATTGATAAAACTATTCTCAGCTGGATAAATTTATATTCTGTTCTGGAATATAATGAAATTTAAGAAGTCATATGATTTTGCAGCATCTAAATTTGGTAAATAAAATTTGAAGTTATAAACGGAGAAAACTTTTTTGATAAGTTCAGCTTACATAAAATATTTGCCAAAGGTACTCTGAAAGGAGGAACAAGACAGTAGTCATGAAAATATTTGGTATGAAATACTCATTTCAATATTTTGAAAATTGGAAGTGAAAATATTTCACATTTAGTGGATATTGCTCTGAGCTTACCAGATAGCACTGCACTTGTAGAGACAGTATTTGTCAACGAAAAATATTATAGTCTCTCAAGAAGAGTAAATTAAAGACGCCACAATTTAAAATTTATTAACTCTAAAATTCTGCTTTGAAGAAGATTTCAGGCAATTTTATGAAAGAGTCTAAAATATTCAGACCACGCTGAAACAAAAAATACCGGTGATACTCTGTCAGTGAGATATATGACCACAAAACTGATTAACACGTGAACGTTTACCAAAACTCATAACAGTTTGTCATTTTCTAATGTCTAGATAATATTTTGAAAGTTGGTTACTATGCTTTGGCATACATGAATTGTGCTACTTCTGTATTTTAGAATGAATAATAATTAGTTGTGACATTTTTTGAATAGTACTATTTTATAGGCCCACTGATATAATTTGTCGACTAATAAGTAAATAGTTGTATAACATATAATTTTTAGCCCCATTTTAGCCTCAAAATTGCCCCAACATGAATGAAAAATTACCTAATCACTCTATTCATACACCAGTTTCCAATATATCTTTATTTTTGCATATATACAGTGCTTAGGATCCCAAGAAAGTTCTCCATCTAGCTAAGAAATACATCCTTTTTTAAAATTTATTTATTTATTTGTTTGTTTATTTATTTATTTATTTTTGGTTGTGTTGGGTCTTCGTTGCTGCACGCGGGCTTTCTCTAGTTGCAGTGAGCGGGGGCTACTCTTTGTTGCGGTGTGTGGGCTTCTCATTGCGGTGGCTTCTCTTGTTGCAGAGCACGGGCTCTAGGCGTGCAGGCTTCAGTAGTTGTGGCTCGCGGGCTCAGTAGTTGTGGCGCACGGGCTTAGTTGCTCTGCGGCATGTGGGATCTTCCGGGACCAGGGCTCGAACCCGTGTCCCCTGCATTGGCAGGCGGATTCTTAATCACTGCGCCACCAGGGAAGCTCCAGAAATATATCTTAATGAACCTGAAAGACAGAGACCACATTGTGGAACTCCTGGGCTGCCAGTGGGAGCATTTACTGTTCTCTGAGGATTTAGTATTCTGAAATGGGAGCAAAATTAACAGACTTTTGTTTTAGAAGGACTCTCATAGCAATGTGGGTGATAGATTGCATGAGAATAGACAGGAAGAATGCAGAAAAGAATTTCTCTTTAAAAAGAGCTAACAGGCTCTGAGCTCTGGAGAATCCATGAATCTAGGCCCCTTGTAAGTCCCACAGGTGTTAATAATCTCTAAGGTTGAAGGGATAGGAAGAGGTTTCGGTCAGCGCCAGCTTCTTTTCCTATGGGAACATGGTACATAATGACAAAAGAGGACATCATTCAAGTGGCAAGAACAAATTTGAGAAGTGACTCCAAGGCTCCCAATGATGATGGAAGGGGGAGGTTGTGGCATCGGGAGCTTTTCAGAGTCTCCAAGGGCTTTGGTTGGGAAAACGTTTGGTGGATAGGTTATTTCTGACACAGACCTTCATGTGTCAACAAGTACCTCTTTTTCCAAATTGATCATTATCAAGAAAAACCTGGTTTATGCTGAAGTCTGATTACACAGTACCTGCAAGACGTCCTCTCATGGCTCCTATCTGACCCAGTGACACTCCATCTGAGTCCCCCACCTCTAACTCTTGACTGTCTGCATTCCGTTATCTAGTTTTTACCTTTATTTTAGATTCATTCTTTGCTTTACCTCTACAAGGCAAAACACAAACGCAGAACAATGAAAGCCAAATAATTCCCCCCCAGAAGTGCTGAGAAGTGGGAAGATTTACGCAATGGGAAAAATGAAGAACGATAGAGAGGATATGATCAAAGAGGGAGTGTGTGTGTCCAGTTTTAATGGAAAACCCCTCTCTTCTGCCAGTTTTGTTGCCTTAGGAGAGCAACACAGTGGTGGCTGGTTACTAGTATTCTGCTTTATGAACAGCAGCTCCTGAAAACTCTGGCAGTAAACCTTGCTTCATTCGTCTAACTTGCTGATGGGGCTATTACTCTCATGCCAACAGATAGGATTTTTCTTGCATATATGTTTCTGTAGGGAAAAAAAAAATACCCATCACATGAAAATATAACCCATAAATCGTAGGGTTTGAATTGGCCGCATACTGCACAGGCTTGCTATACCTACTTGCATTTTAATTATTCTTCTTTAAAAAATAGAGATAGTGGCCTATAAATGCATTATTAATGTAGAATATTTCCCTTGTTTTTATAGGCTTTGCTAAAAGCCATGTTGAATTTAAAGTTTTGGGTTATTTCTGAGTGAAGCACCTCATACATTTGGATAAAAGCCAACTTCTAACATTTAATCTTAACTTAGCAGGATATTTTATACACATTAAATTTTATTGAAATGGTCTCAGCTATTTAAAATCTGTCTCACTACTCACATGCATAAAGTCTAAACTTTGAAGAATCATTGTCAGTCATTCTGCTGAATGATTCTTATTCATGATTGTCCTTCTGTCCTGATTGTGTTTGAGGAGTAAAGATGTTTCTTGAGGAAGAAGTACAATTCTTGAAAATTGAAGCTCTTGGCTATTCTAGATGTGCTATATTATCTAAAAGTAAGTTGTCCACTCACCTCTTCAAGGGTTCATAGGCTCACAGAAAACTAAAATTTTCTGCCATAACAAATTTATTCTAATATCCAAGAGTGATACATGAGATCAGAAGAATCACAATCATTGAGAATTAGAGCAGGAAGAGACCTTTCCTTATCATCAATCCCACCACTGTCATTTTATAAATGTGGACACTGTGCTCCAGAGTGATCCAAATGATTTCTCTGGGACTAGTATGGGGTCCCAATTTATAAATCTCGACTCTCAGGGCTCCCTTTAGAGCCCGAAATACTCAGAGAAAAATTTTGCACGGGTAGCTTGGTCAAAAGATATAATGGTGACTCTGGGCAACTCTTGGCTGTAATTGCGTGAAACGGGCCTCTGATTCTCTTCTCAGTTAGGTACCTGGTTTAAAGAAAACAATCCATGTGGACTGTAGGACCTCTAGCTATACAAGTCTGTGATGGACAACCCTACAGGCTTCAGAAACTTGGGGTAGGCTCCACAGGTTCAAAGAGCACTGTGCCTAATGGTGCCTTCAGCTAGGTGGTGAGAAACACATCACTTTAAAAAGGGATACTCTACAGTGAGCACTTGTCTCCAGTTTCATGATAGCTTCATCAGTGAAGCAACGAGGTACTTGCAATAGACTATGAGAAATGAAAGTAATGAGAAGTGAAGAGTAGAAAGAACTAGTCTCAACATGGTTGTCTCACTAGGTGCAATAAACCCATGCCATAAAGTCAGTAAAAGGTAGATCAACTGAGTCACATATCTAAGGAGCAAGGGTAATTTGTTGTTACCAAACACGATTTCTCTGGTAAAGGGAAGAATATATATATAATTGTTTTGCCATGTGCCTAATTCTTTTAAGTTGAGATTTTCCTATATTGAGTCTGTTTTTGTATTTTTAGGGGTAGTGGGAGGGTGGTAGAGAAGGACTAAATAAAGGAGGACAGCTGATTACAGAGGAAGAAACATTTTGGGAGTCAAGCAGTCCTGGGTGAGGATTTCAGCTCCTCTGCTTTTTAGCCATGTGACCTTAGAGAAAAATTACCTAACAATGCCTACATAGTTGTCATGAGGAGTAAATAAAATTATAAATGTGAAAATACCTAGCACAGTCCTTGGCACATATTGGGAACTCAGTAACACGAGTTTCTCTTTCCTGTAATTTGTAACATAATTTAACCTAAAAAACCACCTGTTGTTTATTTGTCAGAGGCCTGATATTAGTCACTCTAGAGAAAAATGATGACTTCCAGAATCACCTGCTTTGTGAATATCACATGCTAAAATAACGATTAATAATAATACTTTGTGAAACTCATTACATCTGAATGCACTTATAGATAGAATATGACATTTCCAACTTGGGTAAGATGATAATGACATTGTGATATAGAGAAATTAGGGTCTTGGAATGGAACTGTCAATTCAGAGTTATCTTTCAAAGTTGAGAGAGGTAGGAGGCTATTAAAGAATAAGACAAGACGCATTTCCATTGCTCACCTCCTAAACCTCTCTTTAGTCCATCTCTTCATTTCTATTCTGTCACTTTTAGTTTAGACGTCATCATTTCCTGCCTGAATTTTTGCCAGGAGGTGAAATTGGTTTTCTTGCCACCACTCTCACCACCTGCTAAACCATCATCCATAATCTCTCCAGAAGGATCTTTGAAAAATTTAAACCTGATTCTCTGCCTCTTCTGTTTAAAATGGCCCCTCATCACCCACAAGTTGAAGGCCAAGATCACTGGCATGTTATTCAAGATTGTGTGTTAGTTAGCCCATGCCTACACCATAGCAGTCTCTTGCATTACATTCCATATTGCCTGCATTCCACTTGTGCCTAGCAGTGGACTTTGTACCCCAGTGAACAACAGAGACTTGAGTATCTGCACATTTGTGTGCATTATTTCCTCTTCTGGGGATACCTCATCACCACCATCTTCCTCTGTTTCAGCTTGACTAACTTCTGATGGTCTTTCAAATACTTGGTCAGGTGTTATTTTTTCTGGCAAGTGTTCTCTTGCCTTCTTGGCATCAAAAGTATATGTTCTTCTTATTTCCTCTTAGGATCACATGGGCCTTTTCCATACAGAATTGTCATTGTTTGTTAACTAAAAGGGCTTTCTCAACTAGACCTTGAATTTCTTGGTGTCGGGGAAGCATCTTTGTGTCCTCAACATCTGGCACAGCCTTAGCTTTCAAAAAATGTTACTTTGTGGGTTCATTCAGTTAGAACTGGTATCATTTGGTCCAAATTAAAAGCTTTATGATTATGAGTTTGGTCAGACTAGGTGATCACAGCAAGTAAAGTAGTAGTAGTAGACAACTATGCCAGAAGGTTCTGTCGACATGGGGAGTGGATGGGAGACTGGGTCTCCTCCCCTAACATGACATGACATCCATTCCTTTGTGAAGCAGTAGGATAAGGAGAGGCCAATCACAAAATGTTAGTTATAGCTGGAAGGAATTTGAGGCCATCCCACTGTTTTTGAGAAGCAGAAATAAAGTGCCAAAGAGCCCTGCCAGCATAGGATGGTTAGTGGCAGAGCTGGGTCTAGAACTGAGTTATCTTACTCCCCAGTACAGTATTCACCCATTTGTCTTTTCTACTCTAGCATAACTTTATTTTATTTTAATTTGGGGGGGGGGGGTGGTGGAAGTAAGCTACTTTGCATGCCAGCTTCCCTCTTAACTGGTCAGGCTGCCGAGATACTGCTTACCTGGTGAGTCATGTCAGCACCTAGGGAGACTCTCCTGCTTTGATATGGGGCTATTCAACGCTTCACAAAAAAAAATAGCTTAGGGGCTGCAAAAAGGCTGTTGACTCTGCTCTACTTATTTATCCCACTGGCATGTTCTCATGAAATTACCTCCTATTTTCCTCTCATTCTCCTTCCCTGCCTCAAAAAAAGAAACATCCGTATAACTTATGGAAGGGCTCCAACATCAGCCAATGCATATATTAAAGTTTTAAATCAATTATTGTTCTAGTACACACCCTGGGGTTGAGAAAGAAAGAACATCCAGGACTAACAAACCTGATTGTTCTGGCAAAGTTGCCATTCGATTCATGCTGGCATTTCTGGGCTTTTCTTTTCCTTTAATATTCCAACCTCATTTAAAAAAAAAAAAAAGTTAATGGCTCAAGTAGCAATTTTTAACATTACTGTTTCATTCAGTTTCTTCATAAGACTTCTACCTCCCAGTCTCTTGAGGATTACCCAGAGGGCATGATGCCCAGAGTTTGCTTACTTAGTTGCAGAGACAGCTGTCAGTCTGATAGTGAGTTCATTAGACTGTGGATTATTCCTCACTTTATTAACTTCTGAGCAAGGGAGAGACTCAGGCTTGGGAATATGAGCACTTCACAACTTGGCATTCCAGATTGAGAAAAACACTTAATCATAACAGTTAAGAAATTAAATTACAACTGTGTATAACATTGTGAATTTTAACCTAACAACTACTCTGAGTTGGACCTATACAAGTTTCTGATTAACACCGTTGAACTAAAATTCCTATAACATATGATGCATGGGTCTTTGTGTTTTTTAGGCAAGTACTGGAAGTCGGTAAGGACGGTGAGTGTGCCGAGGGGCTGCGCTCTGGCTGGGGCGCAGTTGCAAGAGGAGACAGAGACCGTTTCTGCCCTGGCCTCCCTGACGGTGGATGTGGAACAGCCCTTTGCTCGAGAAGACAACAGGTATGAATCCTACATGGGGGGAATCATCAGGGTCAGGAACATCCAGGCTCATCATTAGCGACTGTGAGCCTCTCTCTAGGCTCTCCTTCTCCTGTCTCCTCCACTTCCACTTCTCCGAAGCCACAGATGCCACAGCACATGCTGTCGGCTGTCAAGAATTCATGTGTTTCATTCTTGATGAGAAACACAGAGGTGGAGCATGTGTTTACAGTTCACAGAGAAATAGAGTGATGAGATAGCTGGTCCTCGTTGGATAATTTAGTGCAGATCATTATGGAAAAAGCTTCTTGTGGGCTTAACTTCTTTCCTTAGTTATCGCTATTTTTCAAGATGTTCTTTCTCTTTCTCTCATCATTTCGAAGTTACTGATATAACAAAGGGGAAAAAGGAGAGCAAAACCTGGAGGTATGGCTTGTCAGTTGGGTAGCCTTATATGACTGTCTGTGAGGTACAACTACTGGATAAAGATGAAAGTTACCTTCCAAGGAGATAGGAGTGTGTATAAAGGAATGTGTGGACCGGGGTCTGATTTTATTTTACTTTAGGATAAGAAGGAGTTGATTTTAATTAGTCTTCATATGAATAGCTTTCAGGAAAAAAAAAAACATAAAGATAACCTAAGATTGAGCTTGCTGCTTCTCCTTTTAAGAAATGTTTGTCAGTTTGTACATTTTGGTGTTCAACAGACAGTGCTACATTCAGGATTTCTTTTAAGTTTACTATGACCGAAACCACCCCAAATGTACAGACAGTAACATTGGTGCTCTCTGTGGATGACTTCAAAGTCAGTCACATTTCTTCAATTTAAAAATGAATAGGTGAGCTTTCACTAAAGCTCTGCCAGCTTGCACTTTTAAATTGCTTCTGAGAATGAAATCGAATTCCCTCCGTTAATAACATCACCATTAATTATACAGATCCTGCTACTAGTACATAGGTTGGCAATTTTCCCAAGAATGCACAGATTTGAACAGTTTTAGCTTTTCTTGCTTTTACTGGGTATTCAGAGTTTAATGGATTTAACATCTTGCTTTGGTCAAAAGCAGGAGATACCTTGAATACCTTGAATAAGAGATTTCATTTTTATGCAATTGTTTTTTCTTACTATAACCACTTAAAAAGAAGATTACCAGTAGGGAAAAAAAAAGTTGTACAATATTGTATTAAAAGACATCTTCATATGGGCATCTGGAGCATAAGGGTAAACTTATTTTACATCTTCGATAATATGAACTAACCCCCTGCTGTTCCCAGCTAAGAACCAAACCAAGTTCATAATCCAAAGGTGTTGCAGTTATTCCCAAGGCCAAATACAGTTAGTTGTCTGTCATTTGAGGGCTGTAAAACTAAGGAAACTAACATCTGTTAGTGCTGGATATATAAAGGAGCGTAGCTATTCTTTAGAATTCATTTAGTATAGAGAAACGAAGCTAAATTCCAGCCCGAGTGAAATGAATTGTAAGTAATTTTTCCCATTAAATTGCAGGGCTTAGAATAATAAAGAATAATAAGTCCTGTTGTGAGCCCCACATAACATAAAAATCTCAGCACTTTGGCAGGAACTGGCTCTATAAGCATGCTTGTTTATCCTCAGGTACACAGTGTGCTTGACTCCTGATAATCTATAGGGACTTGACCCTGGCTTCAGTTCACAGTGATTTTTAAGCTTCATCTGATGACAGAGAAAGAATGGGAATGTTTTGATGTACAGGGAAACAGAGTTGAAGCTTGTGGCCTGGATTCATGTTTCTTTATCAGTTTTAGACAGATTGTATCTATTTTGATTGATTTTTCTTATGGGAAGGAAAATGGTTTTGCTTGAAATATTTTCTGTGGCTTTGAACTCACTTTTTCAGCAGAGGAAAAGAAAAATTCTTCTAGAACTGGCTTTTGCATTTCTATTGAACCATGCATGAATTTCATCACAGAGAGTCAGACAGGGAGAACCCTTAAAAGCCACAGAGCATTTATTCTTTTCAGGGGAATGCTATCAGAATTGTCCCCCTACTCAGTATAGGAAAGATGGCTTTCACAATGAGGTAAAGAGGTAGAAATGTTCTTAGGCCTTTGTTATGAATGCAATGTTATAAGTACACAGGAAATTGAAAAATTAGAAAAATCAGAGAACTAAATGGATGGAAAAGGGTGAAGGCAAGATTCTTTTTATAGGAAAGTCTTGCCAGTTATTTTGGAGAATATATTGGTGTTTGGAGTGAGATGACTCATTTTGTACTAAGATTTTGGGTAAAGCAGCTCTTTTCCTGGCCAACTCATATCTGACTCATTTACCACTAGTGAATAAGGGATAAAATGCTCCTGGCTAAGAACCATTGTAAGTATTTTTTGTTCATTTTGGGGGGGCGGGGTGTGAGGGAGATGACAACACAGTGCAAATAGTCATTTCATTTTTATAACTCATTGATGGACCATGAAGAATAAATTATTAGAAAAAGGCTAGGGATTCATTTTGGGGATGATTGACTGAAATACAGTTTTCAAAACATAATTTTCAGGTGGCAGAGGACTTAAGCAGGAACAAAATGACTGGTGGGTCAGTAAAAAAAACAACAAAACAAAAATAAAGGACAAAAAACTAAGTGGGGTCAAGTTATATGTTCAAAAAAAATTAAATAGATAGGACTAGTCACATATAGCATATTGTTTAGAAGACAGAACTGTGATCTTAGTTTCTTTCTTGATTGTCAGGAGACTGTACCTTTAAAAGATTATAGTTTGCATTGTTCAGATATCTATTTCAAATGCTTCTACTTTGAAAAGGTCAGTTCAATATTGAGGTTTATTCTTGGATACCAGTTCGCGCTCTGCTGAAAATCAAGAAAAAGTTTTCTCTGGCAATCAAGACTTTAGAATGATCAACTCTTAAGTTACTGGGAGCATATTTACACTCTAGAATTTCTGACTCTCTCATTTTTTAATCAAAACAAAAACTGAAAGTTAGGTTTTCAAGTGTCACTTTATTGATTATAGTGTGAGTCACATTAGATTTTCTTTAATACAAGAGGATCTGGTCGTTTCTGAATCATTTCATCTTCAACTTTTGCCAACTTTTCTCATGAATTAGATGGTTTCAGTCATTATATGACACAGAAGCATGAGAAAAATATATGATTCTGAATCTGGCTATTTTTTAAATTAATTTTTATTGGAGTATGGTTGCTTTACAATGTTGTGTTAGCCTCCACTGCACAACAAAATGAATCAGCCATACACACATAGATATCCCCTCCCTTTTGAACTGCCCTCCCATTTAGGTTACCACAGTGCATTAGGTAGAGTTCCCTGTGCTGTACAGTATATTCCCATTGGCTATTTTGTTTTTTGAATAACTGTCTTATTCATGAATATTTTTTAAAAGTATAATAAGCTAGAAAATCCCAAGTATCATCTGCCTTAGCTTTGAATGGTCTATCAGTAGTGCCAAGGACATTGATAACCCCATTTTCCTGTGTCTGGAGATTTATATAGAAATATAGACCACTCTTAAATACACATTCGCATCTAATAGAAATACAGCTTTGTTTTCCATGCTTTAGGATTGTCTCTCCAAGGCTTCTGGAAGCTAAATGTTGCACTGATTATTCAGGTCTCTGATTTTTCTCTCTGGTACCGTTATTGTGAGCACCTGTTTATCTAAACAGGCAAACATTCCAATATAAATTTTATTCTTAATTTTCATCCAGTGTCAACAATACCTTAGTTGAAAAGTGGGTTGAGATTTGGAAGCTCCTGGTAAAAGAAAGGAGCTCCTTTATCTTCTTTTCCTCTTCCTCCTGGGACCATGATTTTACCCCTGTGTTCAGTGCCTAACATGTGGTCTTGGGGCATGTGTGAATTCTTAGTATGTTTGTTAGGGATTAAATCCAGTGCCCGATGTATTTCAGGGTTCCCTTCTGAATTGTTTACAAATAAGTGTTTAATTGGAAAAAAAGAAACACAATGCACTAGAAGCATAAGTAAAATGAGATGCACGGTAACTTTAGCTTCCCATCATCCTCATCTTCATCTCAACTCCTTCAGTCCTGTCTTCTTACCACTACAGAGGAAGAGGAGGTTGTGACTCTGGAATCAGCTTCCCTAGGTTCAGATTCCATCTCCATCTTAATAAGTGTTGATCAGTGGCAAGTTACTTATCTCTCTGGGCTTTACTTTCTTTGTCTTTAAAATGAAGGGAAAATTTCAGAGGGTTTTGAGGCTGAAATAATACATGTTAAGAACTTAACACTTGACACAGGGTAAGTACTCAATATTAAGGTTGACTTTTGTTATTTTTTTCTTTTTCCTGCTTCCTCAGTTTGCTCTATTCTTTCCCTCCCTTAATACATTGTTCATCATCCAGGGATCTATAATATTAGAAATAGAGAGGCTGTACCTGGGCATCTATATGTTTAACTGTTCATAGGTTAAATCAATAGTATAGTCATTAAAAATAAGAGATTGATAAATAATCGCTAAGCAATAAATTGATTCAGTTAACTAAGCTGTGGTTAGCTGACTTAAGAACTTTCACAATGCCCAATACATTGTAGGTAATAAACAAATACTTATTGAATGAATGAGTCCAAGACAGACAACAAGACATTGTTAAAATAGTAACAGAACAATTTGTAATGATATCTGAGGTTTCTTTGTCTCCTTGTCTCTATGTACTATGTTTTCTGAGGGAATCAGTGTTTTTCTCTTTTACAAGAGTTTTCAAAATGTGTATTTTACATTTTTCTTCCATAGTACTAATTGACAGTGTCCATTTTCAGATATGTTGGCTAACCAGAATCCATAGTACTCATATCATAAAGATCGATTGACTGAGGAGACATGATAACGGTGGGAAGGGAAAGCGAAGTGTCTGAATGGAGAAAGGAATTGTCTTTCGTGAGGTGGAGGGGCTATGGGAGTCATGCTGACAGATTACAGGATTATTCTGCAACTTGCAGAATGAGGAGGGAGAAAATCCGGTTCATTTATTCTTTAAACATTTTCTGATTACTTTTTATGTGCCAGACAAAGTGTTGGGAGTCAAGGTCACAAAGCTTCCGTGGAGTCTTCAAAATATCCACATACTTCAAGGTTGTATTAGTTTTCTATTGCTATCTTAACCAAAAAATTACTACAAACTTCGTGGCTCAAAATGACAAAAAGGTCAGAAGGGTGACAAGTCTCTGGGCTAAAATATAGTGGTTGGCAAGATCTTTTCCTTTCTGGAGGCTCTAGGGAAGAAACTGTTTCCTTGCCTTTCCCACTTTCTAGAGGCTGCCTGCATTCCTTGGTTCATGACCCCCTTCCTCTGTCTTCAAAGCCAGCAACTTTACATCTGTCTGACCTTTCTTCAGTCATCACATCTCTCTCTGACTGAAAGAAAAAAGCTGGGAAAACTGGCTTAAAACCAGGAAAGTTTCTCTGCTTGTAAGGACTCATATGATTAGATTGGACTCACCAGGATCATTTCTCTATCTCAAGGTCCTTAACCTTAATCATATCTACAAAGTCAGTTTGGCTACACAAGGTAACATATTCACAACTTCCAGGGATTAGTACATGGACATCTTTGGGGGCTATCATTCTTCCTACCACAGGATCAGACATGAACGACCAACTATTGTAAATGATAGGTCATTTGATAGACCGAGCTCCAGAATCAAAGAAGACCTAACATAGGCCAAGAACTGGGGAACAAATCACTGAGCCAGGGTAGAAAAACAGAGGATTTCAACTAGTGAATAAGAACAAAGGCATCCAAGATACAAAAAATAGCTTGAGCAAACCATCTATTTTTAATTTTTATTTTATATTGGAGTATAGTTGATTAACAATATTGTGTTAGTTTCAGATGCACAGCAAAGTGATTCAGTTATACATGTATCTATTGCTTTTCAAGCTCTTTTCCCATTTAGGTGATTACCGAATATTGAGTAGAGTTCCCTGTGCTATACAGTAGGTCCTTGTTGGTTATTTATTTAAAATATAGCAGTGTGTACATGTCAATCCCAAACTCCCAGTCTATCCCTCCCTCCGCCCCTGCTTCCCCCCAGTAACCATAAGTTTGTTCCTGAAGTATGTGAGTCTGTTTCTGTATTGTAAATTAGTTCATTTGTGTCATTTTTTAGATTCCGCATATAAGTGATATCATATGTTATTTGTCCTTCTGTCTGACTTACTTCACTTACTATGATAATCTCCAGGTCCATCCATGTTGCTGCAAATGGCATTATTTCATTCTTTTTTATGGCTGAGTAACATTCCATTGTATATATGTACCACATCTGCTTTATACATTCTTCTGTTGATGGACATTAGGTTGCTTCCATGTCTTGGCTATTGTAAATAGTGCTGCAGTGAACATTGGGGTGCATGTATCTTTTCGAAGTATGGTTTTCTCCAGATATATCCCCAGGAGTGGGATTGCTGGATCACATGGTAGCTCTGTTTTTAGTTTTTTAAGGAACCTCCATACTGTTCTCCATAGTGGCTGCACCAATTTACATTTCCACCAACAGTGTAGGAAGGTTCCCTTTTCTCCACACCCTTTCCAGCATTTATTCCTTGTAGACTTTTTGATAATGGCCATTCTGACTGGTGTGAGGTGATATCTTATTGTAGTTTTGATTTGTATTTCTCTAATAATTAGTGATGTTGAGCATCTATTCATGGGCCTCTTGGCCATCTGTAAGTATTCTTTGGAGAAATGTCTATTTAGGTCTTCTGCCCATTTTTTGATTGGGTTGTTTGGGCTTATTTTTTTATATTGAGCCTCATGAGCTGTTTGTAAATTTTGGAGACTAATCCCTTGTCAGTCACATTGTTTGCAAATATTGTCTCCCATTCTTTGGGTTGTCTTTTCATTTTGTTTATGGTTTCCTTTGCTGTGCAAAAGCTTTTCAGTTTAATTAGGTCCCATTTGTTTATTTTTGTTTGCATTTCCATTACTCTAGTAGGTGGATCAAAAAAGATCTTGCTGCGATTTATGTCAGAGTGTTCTGCGTGTGTTTTCCTTAAGAGTTTTATAGTGTCCAGTCTTACATTTAGGTCTTTAATCCATTTTGAGTTTATTTTTGTGTATGGTGTTAAAGAATGTTCTAATTTCATTTTTTTTTTACACTTTTCCTAGCACCATTTATTGAAGAGACTGTCTTTCCTCAATTAATTATATAGTCTTGCCTCCTTTGTTGTAGATTAATTGACCATAGGTACATAGTTCTGACTTGCATTTCCCTGATGATTAGTGATGTTGAACATCTTTTCATGTACCTGTTGATTAGTGATGTTGAGCATCTTGTTGTACCTTGTACCTGTTGGTCATCTATATGTCTTCTTTGGAAAAATGTCTATTCAGATCTTCTGCCATTAAGGGCTATTGCGAATAAAGCTGCTATGAAGATTTGTTATTGTGGAAAAAACACATAACATTTACCATCTGAACCATTTTTAAGTGTACTGTACAGTAGTGTTAATAACTACATGCCCATTGTCGTGCAACATATCTCTAGGACTTCTTTTTTGTCTTGCAAAACTGAAACTCTATTAAACAACTTCCATTTTCCCCTCCCCCCAGCTCCTGGCAACCACCATTCTACTTTCTATTTCTAAGAATTTGACTACTTTAGATACATCAAATAAGTGGAATCATGCAGTATTTGCCTTTTTGTGACTGGCTTACTTCACTTAGCATAACTTTTTTTGTCAAGGTTTATCCCTGTTGTAGCATATGACAAAATTTCTACCTTTTTTATGGCTGAGTAATATTTCATTGTATGTGTATACCACATTTTCTTTATCCATTCATCTGACAATGGACATTTAGGTTGCCTCCACCTCTTGGCTACTGATGCTTCAATGACTATAAATGTGCAATTATCTCTTCAAGATCCTATTTTGAATTATTTTGCATATATACCCATAAGTGGGATTTCTGGATCATATGGTAATTCTATTTTTAATTTTTTGAGGAACTTTTTTTTTTTTTTAAATATTTATTTATTTATTTATTTTTGGCTGTGTTGGGTCTTCGTTTCTGTGCGAGGGCTTTCTCTAGTTGTGGCGAGCGGGGGCCACTCTTCATCGCGGTGCGCGGGCCTCTCACTGTCGCGGCCTCTCGTTGCGGAGCACAGGCTCCAGCCGCACAGGCTCAGTAGTTGTGGCTCACGGGCCTAGTTGCTCTGCGGCATGTGGGATCTTCCCAGACCAGGGCTCAAACCCGTGTCCCCTGCATTGGCAGGCGGATTCTCAACCACTGCGCCACCAGGGAAGCCCCCTTGAGGAACGTTTTATACAAGACTTTACTTTGTGAACACAAGCACTCAGTTTTCTTTAATGTACACTGAGGAGTGGAGTTGCCAAGTTATAGGAAAGTCATATGTCTTACTTTATAAACAAAACTTCCAAACTGCTTTCCAAAATGGCTGTACCATTTTTCATTCCCGCCATCAATGAATGCCAGTTCCAGTTGTTTTATATCCTCACCTGCACTTTGTATAATTGTTCCTTATAGTTTTAGCCTTTCTAGTGGGTATGTGGTGATAGTCCATAGTGCTTTCAAAATTCCTCCGAAGAGCCATATTTATGTCCATATCAGGTCTTCTTGGAACATACCCTCCCCTCCTTCTGTTTGGAATACTTAGCTTGTCTTCCTTCTCTTCTCACTGACCCTTCACTGGCCTTCCCATTGTCTTCCAACTTACCTTTTAGATCTCATATCAAATATCACTTCCTCTTCTTGGACAATTTTCACTGACCCTCAATCCCAAAATTAGATCAGGTTCATCTGTTATACTGTATTATGTCTCCCTATAATTCCAGTACCTAGAACACAACCAGGGTGCATCACAGACACTCAGTAATTATTTCTTCAGTCAATGAAAACTTCAGTAATCTGGGGAATGCCAGCATTGGTGGAGATGTGGGGCTCTGGAGCTCTCATAGCTGTGGGAAGGTAAACTATGGCAGCATTCTGAGAAGCAGTTTACTACCATTTTTAGTATACACAAAACATATAACCTGGTAATCTTGCTCCTGGGAATGTATATTGAAGACATTCTCATCTCGGGTAATTAGAAGACATGTACTAAGGAGTTCACTACAGCTTCTTTGTGGGGGGTAGAGAGGAGGAGTCAAACCCAGTGTCCATTATTGGAAGAACAAATGGTTAAAATGTGGTGAAGGTAGACCACAGAGGAGATGCCATGTAGCACTTGGCCGCTACAGACTAGATAAACATAATTGCTTACAGTGATGTTTATGTAATAACTACACTACTGGGTGAGAAAAGTAAGCAACAGAAATCATACATGTGTGTATAAAGATAAAACAAAAATATACACTCATAAAACAATAATATATAGCTTTAAAGAACACCCTATGAACAGATAACGTACATAACAGGAATTAGCTCTCTGTCGCCTGCCTCTTGCGAGAGCACCGGAATCACAACTAACTGTGGAACAGTCATCGACAGGAAGACACTGGCACCCCCCAAAAAAGATACCCCACATCCAAAGACAAAGGAGAAGCCACAATGAGACAGTAGGAGGGGCACAATCACAATAAAATCTAATCCTATAACTGCTGGGTGGGTGACTCACAAACTGGAGAACACTTATACCACAGAAGTCCACCCACTGGAGTGAAGGTTCTGAGCCCCACGTTAGGCTTTCGAACCTAGGGGTCTGGCAATAGGAGGAGGAATTCCTAGAGAATCAGACCTTGAAGGCTAGCGGGATTTGACTGCAAGAGACTTCGACAGGACTGGGGGAAACAGAGACTCCACTCCTGGAGGGCACACACAAAGTAGTGTGTGCACCAGGACCCAGGGAAAGGAGCAGTGACCCCATAGGAGACTGAACCAGACCTACCTGCTAGTGTTGGAGGGTCTCCTGCAGAGGCCGGGGGTGGCTGTCTCTCACTGTGAGGACAAGGACACCGGCAGCAGAAGTTCTGGAAAGTACTCCTTGGCATGAGCCCTCCCAGAGTCCGCCATTAGCCCCACCAAAGGGCCCGGGTACACTCCAGTGTTGGGTCGCCTCAGGCCAAAAACCAACAGGGAGGGAACACACAGCCCCACCCATCAGCAGACAAGCAGATTAAAGTTTTACTGAGCTCTGCCCACCAGAGTAACTGCCAGCTCTACCCACCACCATTCCCTCCAATCAGGAAACTTGCACCAGCCTCTTAGATAGCCTCATCCACCAGAGGGCAGACAGGAGAAGCAAGAAGAACTCCAGTCCTGCAGCCTGTGGAACAAAAACCACATTCACAGAAAGATAGACAAGATGAAAAGGCAGACGGCTATGTACCAGATGAAGTAACAAGATAAAACCCCAGAAAGACAACTAAAGGAAATGGAGATAGGTAACCTTCCAAAGATTTCAGAATAATGATAGTGAAGATGATCCAGGACCTCGGAAAAAGAATGGAGGCAAAGATCTAGAAGATACAAGAAATGTTTAACAAAGACATAGAAGAATTAAAGCGCAAACAAACAGAAATGAACAATAACTGAAATGAAAAATACACTAGATGGAATCAATAGCAGAATAACTGAGGCAGAAGAATGGGTAAGTGACCTGGAAGACAGAATGGTGGAATTCACTGCTGCAGAACAGACTAAAGAAAAAAGAATGAAAAGAAATGAAGAAAGCCTAAGAGACCTCTGGGACAACATTAAATGCAACAACATTCACATTATAGGAATCACAGAAGAAGAGAGAGAGAAAGGACCGGAGAAAATATTTGAAGAGATTATACTGGAAAACTTCCCTAACATGGGAAAGGAAATAGCCACCCAAGTCCAGGAAGTGCAGAGAGTCCCATACAGGATAAACCCAAGGAGAAACACACTGAGACACATAGTAATCAAATTGACAAAAATTAAAGACAAAGAAAAATTACTGAAAGCAGCAAGGGAAAAACAACAAATAACATACAAGGGAACTCCCATAAGGTTAACAGCTGATTTCTCAAAAGAAACTCTACAAGCCAGAAGGGAGTGGCATAACATATTTAAAGTGATGAAAGGGAAGAACCTACAACCACGATTACTCTACCTGGCAAGGATCGCATTCAGATTCGATGGAGAAACCAAAAGCTTTACAGACAAGCAGAAGCTAAGAGAACTCAGCACCACCAAACCAGCTCTACAACAAATGCTAAAGGAACTTCTCTAAGTGGGAAACACAAGAGAAGAAAAGGACCTACACAAACAAACCCAAAACAATTAAGAAAATGGTAATAGGAACATACATATTGATAATTAGCTTAAATGTGAATGGATTAAATGCTCCAACCAAAAGACACAGGCTCACTGAATGGATACAAAAGCAAGACCCATATATATGCTGTCCACAAGAGACCCACTTCAGACCTAGGGACACATTCAGACTGAAAGTGAGGGGATGGAAAAAGATATTCCATGCAAATGGAAATCAAAAGAAAGCTGGAGTAGCAATACTCATATCAGATAAAATAGACTTTAAAGTAAAGAATGTTACAAGAGACAAGGAAGGACACTACATAATGATCAAGGGATCAATCCAAGAAGAAAATATAACAATTATAAATATATATGCACCCAACATAGGAGCACCTAAATACATAAGGCAACTGCTAACAGCTATAAAAGAGGAAATTGACAGTAACACAATAACAGTGGGGGACTTTAACACCTCACTTACACCAATGGACAGATCATCCAAACAGAAAATTTATAAGGAAACACAAGCTTTAAATGACACAATAGGCCAGATAGGTTTAATTGATATTTATAGGACATTCCATCCAAAAACAGCAGATTACACTTTCTTCTCAAGTGCACAAAGAACATTCTCCAGGAAAGATCACATCTTGGGTCACAAATGAAGCCTCAGTAAATTTAAGAAAACTGAAATCATATCAAGCGTCTTTTCTGACCACAACGCTATGAGATTAGAAATCAGTTACACGAAAAAAACCGTAAAAAACACCAACATATGGAGGCTAAACAATACGTTACTAAAAAACCAAGAGATCACTGAAGAATTCAAAGACAACATCAAAAAATACCTAGAGACAAATAACAATGAAAACACGACGATCCAAAACCTATGGGATGCAACAAAAGCAGTTCTAAGAGGGAAGTTTATAGCAATACAAGCCTACCTCAAGAAACAAGAAAAATCTCAATAAACAATGTAACCTTAAACCTAAAGGAACTAAAGAAAGAACAAACAAAACCCAAAGTTACCAGAAGGAAAGAAATCATAAAGATCAGAGCAGAAATACATGAAATTGAAACAAAGAAAACAATGGCAAACATCAATAAAACTAAAAGCTGGTTCTTTGAGAAGATAAACAAAATTGATAAACCATTAGCCAGACTCATCAAGAAAAAGAGGGTGAGGACTCAAATCAATAAAATTAGAAATGAAAACGGAGAAGTTACAACAGACACTGCAGAAATACAAAGCATCCTAAGAGACTACTACAAGCAACTCTATGCCAATAAAATGGACAACCTGGAAGAAATGGACACATTCTTAGAAAGGTATAACCTTCCAAGACTGAACCAGGAAGAAACAGAAAATATGAACAGACCAATCAGAAGTAATGAAATTGAAACTGTGATTAAAAATCTTCCAACAAACAAAAGTCCAGGACCAGATGGCCTCACAGGTGAATTCTATCAAACATTTACAGAAGAGCTAACACCCATCCTTCTCAAACTCTTCCAAAAAATTGCAGAGGAAGGAACACTCCCAAACTCATTCTATGAGGCCACCATCACCCTGATACCAAAACCAGACAAAGATACTACAAAAAACGAAAAATACAGACCAGTATCACTGATGAATATAGATGCAAAAACCCTCAACAAAATACTAGCAAACAGAATCCAACAACACATTAAAAGGATCATACACCATGATCAAGTGGGATTTATCCCATGGATGCAAGGATTCTTCAATATACACAAATCAATCAGTGTGATACACTATACTAACAAACTGAAGAATAAAAACCATATGATCATCTCAATAGATGCAGAAAAAGCTGTTGACAAAATTCAACACCCACTTACGGTAAAAACTCTCCAGAAAGTGGGCATAGAGGGAAACTACCTCAACATAATAAAGGCCATATACAACAAACCCACAGCAAATATCATTCCCAATGGTGAAAAACTGAAAGCATTTCCTCTAAGATCAGGAACAAGACAAGGATGTCCACTCTCACCACTATTATTCAACATAGTTTTGGAAGTCCTAGCCACGGCAGTCAGAGAAGAAAAAGAAATAAAAGGAATACAAACTGGAAAAGAAAAAGTAAAACTGTCACTGTTTGCAGATGACATACTATACATAGAGAATCCTAAAGATGCCACCAGAAAACTACTAGAGCTAATCAATGAATTTGGTAAAGTTGCAGGCTACAAAATTAATGCACAGAAATCTCTTGCATTCCTATACACTAATGATGAAAAATCTGAAAGAGAAATTAAGGAAACACTCCCATTTGCCTTTGCAACAAAAAGCATAAAATACCTAGGAATAAACCTACCTAGGGAGACAAAAGACCTGTATGCAGAAAACTATAAGACACTGATGAAAGAAATTAAAGATGATACAAACAGATGGAGAGAGATACCACGTTCTTGGATTGGAAGAATCAATATTGTGAAAATGACTATATTACCCAAAGCAATCTACAGATTCAATGCAATCCCTATCAAATTACCAATGGCATTTTTTACAGAACTAGAACAAAAAATCTTAAAATTTGTATGGAGACACAAAAGACCCAGAATAGCCAAAGCAGTCTTGAGGGAAAAAAACGGAGCTGGAGGAGTCAGACTCCCTGACTTCAGACTATACTACAAAGCTACAGTAATCAAGACAATATGGTACTGGCACAAAAACAGAAATATAGATCAATGGAACAGGATAGAAAGCCCAGAGATAAACCCATGCACCTATGGTCAAGTAATCTATGACAAAGGAGGCAAGGATATACAGTGGAGAAAAGACAGCCTCTTCAATAAGTGGTGCTGGGAAAACTGGAAAGCTACATGTAAAAGAATGCAATTAGAACACTCCCTAACACCATACACAAAAATAAGCTCAAAGTAGATTAGAGACCTAAATGTAAGACTGGACACTATAAAACTCTTAGAGGAAAACATAGGAAGAACACTCTTTGACATAAATCCCAGCAAGATGTTTTTTGATCCACCTCCTAGAGAAATGGAAATAAAAACAAAAATAAACAAATGGGACCTAATGAAACTTCAAAGCTTTTGCAAAGCAAACTACAAACAAGACAAAAAGACAACCCTCACAATGGTAGAAGATATTTGCAAATGAAGCAATGGACAAAGGATTAATCTCCAAAATATATAAACAGCTCATGCAGCTCAATATTAAAAAAACAAACAACCCAATCCAAAAATGGGCAGAAGACCTAAATAGACATTTCTCCAAAGAAGACATACAGATGGCCAAGAAGCACATGAAAAGCTGCTCAACATCACTAATTATTAGAGAAATGCAAATCAAAACTACAATGAGGTATCACCTCACACCAATTAGAATGGGCACCATCAGAAAATCTACAAAAAAATGCTGGAGAGGGTGTGGAGAAAAGGGAACCCTCTTGCACTGTTGGTGGGAATGTAAATTGATACAGCCACTATGGAGAACAGTATGGAAGTTCCTTAAAAAACTAAAAATAGAATTACCATACGACCCAGCAATCCCACTACTGAGCATATACCCAGAGAAAACCATAATTCAAAAAGACACATGCACCCCAATATTCATTGCAGCACTATTTACAATAGCCAGGTCATGGAAGCAACCTAAATGCCCACTGACAGATGAATGGATAAATATGGATAAAGAAGATGTGGTACATATATACAATGGAATATTACTCAAGGAACGAAATTGGGTCATTTGTAGAGGCGTGGATGAATCTAGAGACTGTCATACAAAGTGAAGTAAGTAAGAAAGTGAAAAACAAAAATCGTATATTAATGCATATATGTGTAACCTAGAAAAATGGTACAGATGAACCGGTTTGCAGGGCAGAAATTGAGACACAGATGTAGAGAACGTATGGACACCAAGGGGAGAAAGCGGCAGCGGGGTGGGGTGGTGGTGGGATGAATTGGGAGATTGGGATTGACATATGTACACTAATATGTATAAAATGGATAACTAATAAGAACCTGTTGTATAAAAAAAAAATTTTTTCAAAAAAAAATTCCCCTCTATCTGTGAACCTATGAAACTAGAAAATAAATTATGAATACTAAATAAAATGTTTTAGCTGAAAAAAAAAAACCAGGAATTAGATTGCTTGCCTTGGAGAAGGAAGAGGAAGGTATAGGGATTAAATTAAATCAATAAACCAAGAGGAAATGTGTCTTTAAAAATAACATTATTAATATAAATTAACAAATACTGCTTTAAAAATCATAGGAAATACCCCTTTAAGGGAAAATACAAGAATTTAATTTTATGCTGTATTTTGTCTCAAATTCTTTCTTTCTGCTTTTTATTTTTGCAAATTATCTAAACTACTATGACTGCTGGACCTAACTGATCCTTCCCTTAATGTATGAAATCTTTGCCCTTCATCAGTAAAGGACCATCTATGTTCACTTCTACTTGCTATAGTAGAAGTTTGTGTCTTTCAATCAGCTGAACTATTGTACTAAAATTTATCTTTGAATGTTTTATTTTACACTTATTCCTGACCTTCTTATGTCTCTACCTCACCTAATTGCAAAAGGAATTAAATCCAAATATTGAAGATTATCTCTCCCCTTCACCCAGCCCTTTCCACTTTTTTGTTAATCAAGATAACCTTGGTATCTGTCTATAAATGATTGAAGTGGGGAGCCCCCCACATTTTCAGAGTACTGCTTCTCACTCTTTCACCAAAATCAGCCATTAAAGGGTCATCCCTGAACAGTTCACTTTCTAAATGTTTCATGAAGATGACTATTTAAATTAACTTAAAAAAATATGTAGACATATAACAGTTACCTAGGGACAGGGATTAAGTAAAGATAATACTACATCCACTGAGAGCTATGGATATGAGAACACCCAGAGAGCAGGTTGGGGATTATTATTTCAGTTTTAAAGAGAAAACTGAGAATCTAGGGACGATGACTTGCTCAAAGTTAAATTTTAGAAAATGGCAGAGCTGGGACCTAAATACCTCTACCTTGTGAAATCTACCTTGAAATCCAGGATATTTTCCAACTTGCTATACTAGTAATAAAACTTCTGTGTTGCAAGACACTGAGAGATTTGGCTGGTTATGTGAATTTGTTTCATTAGAATGTGGCAGCAGTTAATTAACTATCTTCCAAAAAAGTGGTTAATATGAAATGACTTTGAGGGGAGGAAAGCGAAGAGAAGCATCTGATGGAAAGCTTTATATTGTACCTGAAAGTCCCCATGTTTCAACAGAAGAAGGTCCATTTTTGCAGTGAATGGTTTGTGCTGAAGACACTTTGCTTACCTCCTCAAAGCCTAGGCTGGATGTCTGGAGAATGCACAGACACTTACCACTGTCTGTGAAATTCCAGCCACAATTGAGTCCTGGATGTGGGGGAAAGATCATCTTGCTGTGGCTTTAGGTTAGAAGTAGGAAAATTCAGATGGAGGGAGTATCATAACCAAGATGGTAGAACAGGAGAACTGAGCCTCTGTCCCCACACAAAGATCAATAATTACACAGCTATCCATGAACAGAAACAGCCTTGGGAGAGCTCAGATGTCCACTTAGAAACACCAGCAACACAGTGGAACAAAAAACCTGAGACTAACTGGACAAAAAAAGGAAGAACAGCTTCATTTTGCCTGTGTCATCCCATCCTCCAAGTTGGCATTGCTCAGCACCAAGAGGGAACTCCCCAGGTAGAAGGAGTTCCCCTCACTGGCAAAGGGAAAACAGGGGTAAACAACCAGCTTCCCCAGCCTTTTGGGACACTGCAGGAAAAGACCCACTTCAGATTCACCTCACCCAGAGAGCAGCAAAGCTGAGGTGTATAGAGACGGCTAGGAACAGGGAAGAAGGGCATGGGGGCTACCAGTATCAGTCATGCATGGGAGCAACCATAGTTCCTAGTGACCTGCTCTTCAAGGACCCCAGCAGCTTTCACCACTGAAGAAACCAATGGCCAGTACAGTCACCTTTGACCCCCCTGCAGATTTCACCCTTGAGGTTTGTACCTCACTGGTTTTCACGTTCATGGTCACCAACTGTCTGAGTCCCTCCTCATCCCCTCCCTGCCACACACACACAGCTTTGGACCCATACTGGTGATCAGCCCCAGCCTCTGTGGCTGCACAAGTGCAAGACGCCCACCGAAACCCTGCTCTGCACCTCCACGCTGCCAGCCTGACTCCCATCACCAGCCTCCACTGCTCTGTGCCCGCCTGTGGCAAGAGCTGCAATCACGGAAGTCCATGCTGACAGCCAAGGCCCCCACAAATGCCTGTGGGCCAGGATTCAGTCCTGTCTCCCGTTACCGGCCTGAACCACAACTTCAGCTAGCTCCTCCAGCTGTGTATCTGCACCCCCCCCCACCTTGGCCCAACTCACATCACAAACCTCTACTACCAGGCTCACACCTGTGGTGAGACCCTTCCTCCATGGCAGTGCACCCCTACAGCCAAGGCCTCCAAAACTGCTATGGGCCCACATCTGGCCCTGACTCCTGTCACTGGCCTGCGCTGCTGGGCTCAGTGTCAGTTAGCTCCCCCAGCTATGTGCTTGCACCCTGCCAGCCTGAGTTCCAACACCAGACTCCATTATCATGGCCCCATGGAAAGACCCTGCAATCACAGGAGTGCATGCCCAGAGCCAGTGCCCCCACAGCTGATACTGTACCTGCGGTTGGCCCTGGCCCTTGCCACTACATGTGTGTCTGAAACTGGCCCTTGGCACTACACAGACACCTGAAGCTGGCCCTGCAGTCAAGTGTGTGAACCACTGGTTCCAGCCACTACAGCACCTGCCCTGGTCCCTAGCTGCTGTATCTGAAGAAGATGCTGAAGACCCCCAAAACCGTCAGTCCAGGACCCCCACACACACCATAGTACTCACCAAGGGCCACATAACTGTCATTGTTGTGGACCTGAAAGGCCTGAGCCAACAAGATATCATGCCTCCCTGCCCCAGAGCCACAGGGATCACGAAGAGGCAGGGAAACATAACACCACCAAAGGATCACAGTAAACTTCTACTAACTGACCCCAAAGAAATGGAGATACATGAATTGCCTGAAAAAGGATTAGAAATAATTTTTCTAAAGATGCTCAGAGAGTTGAATTACAAGAGAACACCGATAAACAATTTAACAAAAATCAGGAAAATAATACTAGAACAAAATGAGAAGTTCAAGAAAGATATAGAAAACGTAAACAAGTACCAAAACAGAAAGTTTGTATCTGTAGAATACAATAACTAAATTAAAGAATTCAAGAGAGTTAAACATCAGACTGAACCAAGCAGAAGAGTCAATGAACTTGAAAAGAGATGATTTGAAATTATCCAGTCAGAGGAGCAAAATGAAAAAAAATAAAAAACAAGAAAGGGGATATAGAAAGCCTGTGGGACTTATGAGACACCATTAAGACAAACAACCTATGAATCATTAGAGTCCCAGGAGGGGAAGAGAGGAAAAAAGGAAAAGAAAGCTTATTTAAAGTAATAATGGCTGAGAACTTCCCAAACCTGAGGAGAGATTTGAACATACAAGTTCATAAAGCTAATAGGTCAGCCCCAAATTTCAATCCAAAACGATCTTCTCCAAGACTCATAATAAAACTCAAAAGTCAGAGACAAAGAGAATTTTAAAAGCAACAAGAGAAAATTTTTCTCTCTTACAAGTGAACCTTCATAAGCCTATTAGTGGATTTCTCAGCAGAAACCTTGCAGGCCAGGAGAGAGTAGGATGATATATTCAAAGTGCTGAAAGAAAAAAACTGCCAACCGGACTACTTTACCTGACAAAGTTTTCCTTTAGAAATTAAGGTGAGATAAAAAGACTTTACCAAACAAAAAAAAAAGTTGAAGTAGTTCATCACCACAAGACTTTCCTTACAAGAAGTGCTGAAAGGAGTCCTTCAAGCTACAAAGAAAGTACGATAACTACTAACATGAAAACATATGAAAATGTACAACACACTGGTAAAGGTAAGTATATAGTCAGATTCAGAATACTCTAATACTATAATATGGTGATGTGTTAAACACCTAACTCTAGGATAAAGGTCAAAGGACAAAAGTATTTTAAATAGCTATAGCTACAGTAATTTGTTCATGGATACACAATATAAAAAAAAAATCATGACATCAAAAACAAACTATAACACACCATTGTAAAGCAATTATACTCCAATAAAGATGTTAAAAAAGAAAAAAACTATAGACAGGAGGAGTAAAAGGGTAGAGTTTTGTATGCAATTAAAGTTAAGTTGTTGTCAGCTTAAAATTAGACTGTTATGTCTATAAGATGTTTCAAGTAAGCCTTGGGGTAACCACAAAGCAAAAACCTACGGTAGGGCTTCCCTGGTGGTGCAGTGCTTAAGAATCCACCTGCCAGTGCAAGGGACATGGGTTCAAGCCCTGGTCCGGGAAGATCCCACATGCTGCAGAGCAACTAAGCCCGTGCACCACAACTACTGAGCCTGCACTCTAGAGCCCACGAGCCACAACTACTGAGCCCGTGTGCTACAACTACTGAAGCCTGTGAGCCTAGAGCCTGTGCTCTGCAACAAGAGAAGCCACTGCGATGAGAAGCCCATGCACCGCAACAAAGAGTAGCCCCCACTTGCTGCAACTGGAGAAAGCCCACGTGCAGCAACGAAGACCCAATGCAGCCAAAAATAAATAAATAAATTTATTTTAAAAAAAAAAAAGAACCTATAGTAGATAGCTAAAGATAAAGAGAAGGGAAATAAAGCATACCACTATGGAAAGTCATCAATTTAAAAGGAAGACATTAAGAGAGGAAGAAGTGAACAAAGTACAAAACAGCAAGAAAACAATTAACAAAATGGCAATAGTAAGTTGTTAACTATTAATAATTATTTTAAATGTAAATGGCCCAAAGTGAAGGTATGGAAAAGGATATTCCACGCAAATAGAAACCAAAATAGAGCAGGAGTAGCTATACTTATATTTGGAAAAAAAATAGACTTTAAGTCTAAACTGTAACAAGAAACAAAGAAGGTCATTATATGGTGATAAAGAGATCAATTCATTAAGAGGATACAATAATTTTAAATACATATACACCCAACATCTGAGTATCTAAACACATTAAGCAAATACTAACAGATCTGAAGGGAATAATATAGACAACAGTACAATAATAGTAGGGAACTTCAATACCACACTTTCTACAATGGATAGATTACCCAGGCAGAAAATCAATAAGGAAACATTGGACTGGATCTATACTTTATATCAAATGGACCTAACAGACATATCCAGAGCATTCCATGCAACAGCAGGAAAATACCTGTTCCTCTCAAGTGCACATAGAACATTCTCTAGGATAGGTCATATGTTAGGTCACAGAACAAGTCTTAGCAAATTTTAAAAGACTGAAATCATACTAAGTGTCTTTTATGACCACAGTGGTGTGAAACTAGAAATCAGTAACAGAAGGAAAACTGGAAAATTCACAAATGTGTGGAAATTAAACAACACATTCCTGTTTAACTAATGGATCAAAGATGAAATCAAAGAAAATCAAAACTTACCTTGAAACAAACAAAAATGGACACACAGCATAACAAAACTTATGGGATGCAGCAAAAGCAGTGCTGAGGCAAATTTATAGCAATAAATGCATACATTAAAAAAAAAAAAAACCTCAAATAAACAACCTAACTTTACAGCTTAAGGAACTAGAAAATGAACAACAAAGTAACCGCAAAGTTAGGATCACAGAAATCAGAGCAGAAATAAATGAAATAGATAATAGAAAAGCAATAGAAAAGATCAACAAAACTAACAGTTGGTTTTTTAAAAAGATTTTAAAAATTGACAAACCTTTAAATAGACTTACCAAGAAAAAAAGAGAGAGGACTCAAATAAATAAAATTGTAAATGAAAGAGGAGACATTATAGCTGATACCACACAAATACAAACCATCACAAGAGACTACTATGAACAATTATATGCCAACAAATTGGACAACCTATAAGAAATGAGTAAGTTCCTAGAAGCATACAATCTACCAAGACTAAATGATGAAAAAAATAGAAAATTTGAACATACCAATATTGAGTAAGGAGATTGGATCAGTAAACCAAAACCTCTCCAAAAAGAAAAGCCCAGTCCCAGATGGTTTCACTGGTGAATTCTTCCAAACATTTAAAGAGGAATTAACACCAGTTCTCAAACTCATCCAAAAAATTGAAAGCCTGCTCTCCCTCCCCACCCAAAACCTGGGAAGGGAGCAGGGCCAGCCCAGAAACTGGTGTCTAACAGACATTACCTGTCACAGCTGCCTTTCACAAGGTCCCACCTCCCAGACTCACCATGGGACCCAGAACTCTAGTTACCTGCCTGTGGCCTTGGGGTAGGTGACAATCCCCCTTTCTGGTCATCTGTATCTGGTTGTTTTTTTTTTTTTTTTTGGCTGCATCAGGTCTTAGTTGTGGCGTGCAGGCTCTTCGTTGAGATGCACGGGCTTTTCTCTAGTTGTAGCACATGGGCTTCTCTCTAGTTGTGGCGCATGGGTTCCAGAGCACTTGGGCTCTGCAGTTTGCGGCACGCAGGCTCTCTAGTTGCGGCGCGTGGGCTTAGTTGTCCCGCGGTATGTGGGATCTTAAGTTCCCTGACCAGGGATTCGTCATTTGTACCTGAATATCTGATTTACTGATTTAGGGAATCTATCACTCCTAAACTCATTTTATGCAGCCACTACCCTGATACCAAAGCTAGATAAGGATACTGCAAGAAAAGAAAACTATAGGCCAATATCCCTGATAAACATAGATACAATAATCCTCAGCAAAATACTAGTAAACCAATTTCAACAGCATATTAAAAGGATGATACACCATGAGCAAATGGGATTTATCCCTGGGAGCAAGGATGGTTCAACATATGCAAATCAATGAATGTGATACACCACGTTAATGAAATAAAAGATAAAAATCATTGTCTTTTCAATAGATGCATAAAAAGCAGCAACAAAATTCAACATTCTTTCATAATAAAAACTCTCAACCAAATTGGGTATAGAAGGAACATACTTCAACATAATAGAAGCCATATATGACAAACCCACAGCTAACATCATTCATACTCAACAGTAAAAAACTGAAAGATTTCCCTCTAAGATCAGAAACAAGACAAGGGTTTCTTAACATGATCCTGTACTTCTATGTAAAAAATCCTAAAGACTCCACCAAAAAAAAAAAAACTGTTAGTAATAATAAATGAATTCAGTAAACTTTCAGGATAAAAACTAAGATCTGTATACCAAAAACAGTAAGATCTGATGAAAGAAATTGAAGAAGACACAAATAAATGGAAAGATATTCCACGTTCATGTATCAGAAGAGTTAATATTATTAAAACATCCACACTAGTCAAAGTCACTGATAGATTCAATGCAATCCCTCTCAGAATTCCAATGGCATTTTTCACAGAAATAGAAAAAATATCCTAAAATTCAGTGGGATTACCAAAGACCCTGAATAGCCATAGCAATCTTGAGCAAGAACAAAGCTGGAGGCTTCACACATCCTAAGTTCAAATATTACAAAGCTGTAGTAATCAAGAGTATGGCATTGGCATAAAAACAGACACATAGACCAATGGAACAGAATTGAGAGCCCAGAAATAAACCCTCACCTATACTGTCAACTAATATTTGACAAGGGAGTCAAGAATACTCAATGGGCTAACAATAATCTCTTTGATAAATGGTGTTGGGAGAACTGGACATTTATTCATACACAAAAGAAAGCAACTGGACCCCTACCTCATACCACTCACAAAAATTAACTGGAAGTGTATTAAGAACTTAAATGTAAGACTTGAAACTATAAAACTCTTAGAAGAAAACAAAGAAAAAAAGCTCCTTGACTTTGGTCTTTACAATTAATTTTTTGGATATGACAACAAAAGAAAAAGCAACAAAAGAAAAAAGTAGCCCCTGCTTACCGCAACTGGAGAAGGCCCACGTGCAGCAACAAAGACCCAACGCGGCCAAAAATTAAAAATAATAATAATAAATAAATAAATTTATAAAAAAATATGAGCAAGTGCAATGACATCAAACTAAAAACTTTTGCACAGCCAAAGAATCAACAAAGTGAAAGGGCAACCTATGAAATACAAGAAAATATTTGCAAACCATATATCTGATAAGGGGTTAATATCCAAAATATATATGGAGCTCATACAATTCGATAGCAATAAATAAGTAAATAAATTAACTCAATTTTAAAATACGAAAAGGACCAGAATAGATATTTTTCTAAAGAAGACATACAAATAGCCAATAGGTACATGGGAAGGTTCTCAACATCACTAATTATCAGGGAAATGCAAAGCAAAACCACACCGAGATATCACTTTACATGTGCTAAAACAGCTTGCATCAAAAAGACAAGAGATAACAAATTAGTGAGGATATGGAGAAAGTGATCTATTTGCACTGTTGATGGGAATGTAAATTGATGCAGCTGCTATGGAAAACAGTATGGAGGTTCCTCAAGAAAGTAAAAGTAGAACTACCATGTGATCCAGTAATCCCACTTCTGGGTATATATCCAAAGGAAACAAAATCACTATCTTGAAGAGGTATCTGCACTCTCATGTTCATTGCAGCACTATTTACAATAGCCAAGACAAGGAAACAACCTAAGTGTCCAGTGATAGATGAATCGACAAAGAAAATGTGGTACATACATACAACAGAATATTATTCAGCCATAAAAAAGAAGGTTCAACGTGGGTGAAACTTGAGAGCATTATGCTAAGATAGAGAAAGATACATACTATATGATCTCACTTATATGTGAAATCTAAAAACATTGAACTCTCTCTATGAGATGATGGATGTTAACTAGACCTATTGTGGTCATCATTTCACAATATGTGTAAGTCAGACTATCATGCTGTACACCTTAAACTGATACAGTGAGGTTTGTCAATTATTTATCAATAAAACTGGAAAAAAAATGTTGAACTCATAGAAACAGTAGATTGATGGTTAACAGGGGCTGCGAGATAGAGGAGATGGAACGATGTTGGTCAAAAGGTACAAGCTTCCAGTTATAGGATGAATAAGTTCTGGGGATCTGATATACAGCATGATTACTACAGCTAACAATACTGTATTGTATACTCAAAATTTGCTATGAGAGTAAATCTTAAATGTTCTCATCATAACAACAAAAATGGTAATTATGGGAGGTGAAGGATATATTATTGTGGTAAACATTTCACAATATATACGTGTATCAAATCGTCACATTGCCTTAAACTTATACAATGTTATATGCCGATTGTATCTCAATAAAGTTTGGAAAAAGTAAATAGGAGAACTCAGTCTCCATTGGAGTATCTAGTTTGAGGATTCTATACCTGTATAATCCACGTATTCTCAAATGTAAATAAGTTTGCATGTTTACCTATAAATCAGTTTAGTTACTTAAATGTTTTCCTTAATTTAAAAATTTTCTTGTGGGAATGCTGATAATTTTAGTTTGGAAAGATTTCAATAGAGTATGACTCATTTAAATAGCTTTTATCTTATATAGCAGCTCTAAACACTTTCTCACAACCTCCTTATCCAGTATACTGTTGGACAGGCTATAACTTCCTAAGAATTTTTTTTTTTTAAGTATTCCACATGGACTCATTTGGAACTCTCTCCTTTTAGTAATGTTAAATAATGAATACCTAATATTTCTCATTCTTTAAAGGATGCATTAAAATCTTTTTTATTACTATTCCATGGATAAAATCTTTCAGTGTTTTAAATTTATTATAAAAATGCTAAATTAAAATGGCAGCTACCTTATTTGTAGATACATAGAAATCTTGGTTTTTTCTTTATATATCTATAAAATAACATGGCTAAATTGTTCACTTGTCTTCATTAACAACAGTGTTCTAAATATAGCAATTTGTTCTAATAGAAAAGTAATTCATTATAGAATACTGGCAAGTAGAAAAACAGTATGAAAAAGAAAATTTAAACCACCTACCTATATTATTCCACCACCCAGAGAGAACTATCTTCCCAATATTGCGTTTCCTTACGGTAGCATAGACATAACTCTGTATCTGTGTACCATTCAACACAGTTTTATACATATGTTAGATGATGAGGGGACAAATCCAGAGTTAAATAACTACTGCCTCATAGTGTGTATGGTTTGGAAGTCCGTTTTATCTCCTTTATTTTTTTTTTTTTTAACCTTCACTAATTCTGTAAGGAACATCTTTTTACCTCACGGGTTTTAAACAGGAAACCACAGCTTCACAGAAGTATAGTTACAACATGCGCAGTTGCAACATGAGCAAATCGCAGAGCCCAGACTCATACTCAGTTCTCCCGGTATCTCAAACCCCAGCGTTCTTCCCTCAGCAATCCAGCTACCTCATGCATTTGGATCCCTGCTACAATTTGTCCTTTTGACTAAATTAAAGATCATTCTAAAAGTTTGCCTTAAAACACCCTCAGAGTGTTACTAAATTAAGGCTAAATCTCAAGTATAAATTTTCAAGCAATTAGTTTTGGTTTTGCCAGAGCATTACACCCCTCAGATGACGCCGAATAAAAACTATTTACACACTGCCATAGTGCGTTTCTTGTAAAAAAAACGTTGGGTCTGTAGCAGTGATTTGCTAATCAGATTCAGAATTTGATTTGAAATGCCTCCGGCAGGCAGCCAATCCAGTTATGAAAGAACAGAAGCAAAAAAACCAGAGCCCTGGTGAGTCTCCTCCAGAAGCTAGCTGGGTCCCTTGCTCTCGTTAGCAAGCTGGTTCCATAGGAAATCACTGTAATTGCTCCTAAAATAAAGTATCATAGTTAATTTTTTCAATAAATTATTGGACCGTACTAGACACAAAACATGTACATTTTGGAATCTAGAGTTATAAAATATTCTGACATGTTTTAATATAAACAGGAACATTTCCAATGATTGCTTGGATCGAAAATGTTTTTCCACTTGACATTTGTTTATACTTCCTAGGAAAGAAACTCTATTTATGGATAACTGAATAACACAAATAAACATCAGAGAGAGCTGAAAAATCAGCTTTGATTATGCATGAAAATCTACAATGTCATTGTGTACTCGTATGCTGTATTCTGATTGCCTGTTTATTTTTACAGAACTGCTGGTGAGCCTATGGAAGAGGAGCCAGCCTTGTGAAGCGCCAAGTCCTCCCCAGCCTTCCCCACCCCCGATATTTCCTGTGTGTGACATCATTGCCTATCCCCCCGCCACCCCAGCACCCTCAGACATGTCTTGTCTGCTGCCTGGGTGGCACAGATTCCATGGAACATAAACACTGGGCACAAAATTCTGAACAGCAGCTTCACTTGTTCTTTGGATGGACTTGAAAGGGCATTAAAGATTCCTTAAAAGTAACCGCTATGATTCTAAAGTTACAGTAAACCACCATTGGAAGAAACTGCTTCCAGAGTGCTTTTAATATGCTGGGTGACCCACTCCCAGGCCCAGAGTATGAACTAGAAACATCCAGTACAGCGTTAGGTACTGTTAATTACAGATGGTATGACAGCCAGCGAAATTTTGGGCAAAACCTGAGAAATCTCATTCCTGACATTCTGATCAGTTTTTTATTGGGAACTTTTTCGTCAAACAGTCTTAAATTGTTTACAGGATTTGCTTTCAGCTATGAAGGGATAGCAATTCCCGACAGATCACGGGGTTTTTTTTGTTTTGTTTTGTTTGTTTTTGGCCTTTGTTTTAACATATGGTTCAACTCTTGCTAGGAAGAGTCCAAGATGGAGGAACCAGGATGAGGCTTTTTTCAGTGGAATAAACCACACTGTATCTCAAAGTCCAATGCCAAAGCAACCTCACACATTTTATGTAATGGTGCAATATTTTATATCACATTTTTTGAGAAAAATTACCCTGTTTCCCTAACATCCCTCTCTGTGTTCTCACACACAGGAGATTCGCAGTTGATTTAGGATGAAGTCTCCTTCCTCCCTCATACACCCCTTGCTCTGGTGACAGTAGCTCTGAGCATATGTTCCACGGAGGATTTTCAGTGTCTTTGAAAAGTGCGTAACTTTTCAAAGGCCATCTTAATTTGTTCCAAATCTATCAAGAATTTATTCTCTCACTTTTATTTTTCTGCTTCCCATCACTTTCTTTCTTCTTGCCTTTCATCCTTCCTTCCTATAAAAGAAGACGAGGATTACCCATAATCTCCCCAATTACTCAGGAGCTTTGAGGACTCAGTTTATTTTCTTCCTTCCCAGGTTAACACAGCTGCTTGGTCTGATGCGTTCTTTTAGCTGTAAAACCATTGAGGGCTTAAGCAGTGTTACCGAATTTTCTAGATCTTTGAAATGTGTTAAGGAAGGCATTGCTTATTTGAAGTCACCTTGAATTGAGTTAACCTTGAAGTTGTGCCTTCATGTGAAAAAAACAACACGAACTTAACCTTTACACATGTTGCCTTAGTGTCAAAGGCTAAAAATATAGGACATTTATTTCTGAGATTAAAAGCAACTTACTAAATATAAGTAGGTTATCCCCCTACCTCCCAAAATTCTATTTCAATGTATAACTCAGACACCTAAAGACATTGATGTAGAATACCTCGCAGTATTTAATATCTGACAATGCTTTCAAAAGAGTTGATGTTTCTTTTTATATATTTTCCTAACTCAAAGGATATATTAAAGCCATAAGTGAAGATTGTCATGCTTTTATTCAAAAATCTGAAAGAAACCTTAATTAAAACAAGGTTTTAGGGAAGGCCATGATATGAAAGATATGGGACAATATGGTTTTAGTTAAAGAGGACTCCAACCTGTAAATCAAAGATGAAAGATTTCACTCAAGTAGAATTATATAACTCCCTTTTGTTATACAGTCAGACCATATTTTTCATGCATTTGGTTTTTTTAGGATTACCATTTTAATTTTAAAGACTTTTATTACATATACAAAAATGGCTCAATACTTGGTTTAACATCTTAGAAATTTGAGACACCCTTTGAAATAGGAAATCTGAAATGCAATGTAACTCAGTATTAGTTAAAAATTACTTTCATTGCATAAGGGTAAGGTCAATCTAGATTCACAATAGTAATGAATTTTTTCCATGACATTTTTAGAGAAATTCATGCCAATCATATTTGCTAGCTCTTGCTGTTTTTGCTGTAATTACTTGAGGAGATTTTACTTAAAGAAACCAAAGGCTTAAAAAAAGAAGACAACCCCCACCCTTTAAAAAGGAAAGCTATAACATACGGTAAGTGGAAACATAATTGTGACTTTTTAAAATCAACTTCATGATTACAAATCTCTATTATTCCTCTCAGTCCTCGCAGATAGTTTTTAGATTTTGAATAAGAAAATGAAACAGTATAATGCAAACATACTAATTTACTGACGTTTCCTGCAGTCATTTTACCACATATTTAGGCATAGCCATCAATCTGATAAAGCCAAATCAGTAGGCCATCTCCAAGGTTATTTAGATTTAAAATATGACACATTAATGAGTTAATCACACATCCTTCCAAGTGATATGGTACCCAATTGGTTGCAGTTAGAGTCTTTAGGATACATAGAGAGGCAGATAAACTATGGAGAGGATTAATCACAGCTGAATGTAGTTGTAAGAACAGAATGCCAGCGCTTTTTGATTATATCGTTACAAGATGTAATGTAGCCCTCAGGGACAGAATGGAGGCTTTTGGAGAATATCAACACTTCTTTTGAAATAGAACAGTACTTTTTAAAAGGGTAGTTTCACTTGGTATAGTTTTCTTCACTTATACATTTAATTTTTATTGCTCACAATAGTTCCCAGTAAGAGTCTGTTAGAAAAACTCCTCTCTAAGCATTACCAATAATATATCTCTTTCTGATCCATGCTTTGAAGGATAATCACATAGGCTTTCTCACAACCTCACAATAACTCATATATGAGGAATAAAAATAAAGGTTTTTGAGAAATCTATTACTAAACAATGCCAGGACTTTAATAAGATTTGATAATAAGTCCAAAAAGAAAACGTAAGAAAATATTCTCAATTATATAGTACAATCTGGGGTTGTATATTAAATTGAAAACCGGACAGTTTTATTAAATAATAAGTAAAATGGACCTCAAATGGTAATAGAGGCTATTTAATCATTGCTTAGTAAATGAGAACATTTTGAGATGAAATATTTTTAAATATTTTAGCAAATTTACAACATCAATAGTGGAGATAGAAGGCAGCTTTTGGAGAAAAGAGATACTTACGAAAAACTACTGTAAGTCGCATTTCCATTATCAACTGTAGGAACTGAAATCTTGCCTTCAGTTTTGACTATAACCCTTTGCAAAACTGTCCCACACCTCTCACTGGCAACATGGTAGATTTGAAAGCAGGACATCACCTCACAGGAACATTTCAGAAACTACGGGGCTGGTCTTGCCCAACAATTCAGTACTGTCCTATTTCCAAAGGTCATTCTCAAAGCTTTGTGGATTTACTAGGTTTCTTTACAGATTCCATATGGAAGTAAAATAAAATGATCAGTGGAAGTTCTCCTGGGAGAAAATTTCTCTCCAATCAGCACTTTTATACTTATTTTTTATCCTAGCATTTATGTTTAAGAATTTATTTAAATATTTTTTTACTGTTTATCTTTGGAAAGTTTACTCTCAGTTTGTCTCAGTGGAAGTATTAAATGCCTAATAACCACAAAAACAAACAAGCCAAAGGTTTCTGTCTTAAAAGTGATTCATTCTGAGCTTGAAATAATCACTCTGTCAAGAGTTTGACATTGTCACTTCTAGCAGCATCTATCTTAACATTCTTTTCCTGCTTCAGGAATGAAATCACTTGACTTACTGAGAAAAGAGAAGGAAAAAAACGAAAAGATGTAGGAAACAACACACCTGTTCAACCATTCCATAAAGAGGGCATTTTCACCTCCAAAAGAAATGAAAACCAGATGATGTATGCTAAGAAATGAAGGCATTTTATTGTTGTCTTCAAAACTGATCATCAGTATGGTCATGATCATCATCAAATATGTCTTGTGTTCACAAAGGACACAAGTATATTTTGGTCTCCAGCAGTATTTTGTACTATTCACTGCCTTTTGAATGAAGTATCGTAAGTATTACATCATCTTCATCAACACCCTCACTAAAATATGTAAGTGCCTATGTGTGGCTTCTTTCCTGGTCATATTTACATTGAAAATCATAGCCCTTGCCTCCTACCAACTTGCTTTTACTCCATCAGTGCTTCATGAAGCACGGCATGATTGTCATGTGACCAGAGTATAAATTTTTTAGATGAACATGGTATACTCACACAGGGCTGTAGAACTTGATTTCTCCAAATCAACTGCAGTCTGTTGTTTTTTCTATGATACACCTGGCAGGTTTTATGTAATAGTTTATGCAACACCTGAGTCAGTTATTAATATCCTGCAAATAGTTGGGTCAGACAGTTGAACCTTAGACTCTTGATCTGGGGCTGCTTCGACTTGACCTCAATGATAGGGTAATAGGGTTGTAACAGGGTTGAAACAATTTCTCAAAGCATCTTAATTCTCAAACTGGAACACTTAGTAAATATGTGGTGAATTCACCGTACAGTGCCAATCTTTCTAACCAATAATTTCCTTTCCACCCCTCTCTCCTTCCCTTATCCAACTGCCAATGCAAAATTGCCATATCTAAACTATCAGAATACTTTCTTAAATCTCTACTTTATGTTTCCTAAGTTGAAGCAACCTTGGCAACTTATTTTGAGACATCACTAGGTATGCTTTCTTTGTGCCATTTCATATAAACACTGTAGTAGATACCTTTTATCTTCTTTTTTATCTCTTTCTTTCAAGAACCACTTGACTTTTTGCTATTCTTATCTTAAAAGATAAATCAGGTTAATGTGTTTTGGTCTACAGTCTTGGACCTGGCATTTGTTTCATTAATACAGAATTTTTTTTTTTTTTTGTCTCAAATATAGTTTTCCACCGTTCTTGGTACTACCTAATTGTCTTGTGCTAGTTATCACATAGAAGATTGTATACAGACTTTTCTTGCCCTCTGGATGATGTTTTATGAGTCTAACCCACAAGCATAAATTCCAACCATAAGAAAAAAATGACAAAAGAGAAATTTTTAAATCAATATAATTTGGAAGCAAGATATTTCCAGACTATTCAAAGAAAATTGAAGTGCTTTTATTTTTCTGTTTGGGCCTTAGGTACATTAGAGCCAAATGTTGCAACATCAAATAAAACAAGGAGGGTCAAATGTGTTGTGGGACATTGTGGCCATGCCCTTTAGGCTTCATTGTGGTGCCTTTTCTTGGAGTTGGCATTTTATGACATTTGATAGAGATCTTGCAACAATATCTGGCTATTGCTTTTACTAACTTAAAACTGAGTAGAAATGGAACAATTTTTTAAAACATAAGAATTAAGAATTCTAAAATCTGAGGAGGAATGGCACCTCCTTACGTATGCAAAGATTGCTTTTAGATAAAAAATCTGCATATGCTCTTTCTAAATTGTAAGATTCTTAAACTCTTTCTGGGTAAGCAGAGCTGGGTTCTATGAAACTGTCCTTTCAGTGGTGATTGGGTATAACAGGCATGTTGTTAAAAGTGAGTGATCATTTTGTAGATTATAGCCTTGGCAGTTTGTGTCATTTGAAAGCAAATATACTGATATTTTTAAGTAAGGTGGGCAGAGCAGGCAGAAAACCAATATTTATCACTCTTGTGATTAAACACTCTAGACCAGGCTTGTTGATGTGTATGCCAATAATCTGGAGTTTCTGGCTTAGTATAAAATTAAAATGTTTTTTATATTGTGGTCTGATATCTGTTTCTGTAATAAGATCAGTTTGTTGTCCTCTGTGCACCAGTGGTTTTGCCCTTAATTTTTTTGGCTAGCATTTACCAAAATCTTTCATCCAGAGCTGCTGAGAAAAATACGTGTTGCCAAACTTCTTTTCTTAAAATTGTGCTGCCAGTGATGTTTTCCCAGATGTGAAAGATAATTATCTAATAAAGGATTAATACCTAATAACAATACCATTGTTGAACATGCTCACGGACTGTTCACCTTCTATCTGATTCCTTTTTATGTATTTGAAAATATTGAATGGAAAATTCAATGGCGTGTTCCAAATTATTGTTGATGTTGTTAATGTCATGATTCTCCTTAAGAGTGTGAAAGATCTCCTTTTGTCTCGTGTTTTCTACTGAATTAGACTTTCCTCTAGTCCTAGTGTGAATAAAAGCTATTTGAAATAAAAGTGTTCTTATTTTTCTGCCTCTTTGGTGCCTACCATTAGACTCTGAATACTAGTTATTTGACAAAATTTGTTGAATAAATATTACTAATTATAAATTACTGTGACACTGTTCCACTTTCAAAAAATTAAAAGGTTACTTGCAAGTAAACTCCCTTTATGGTGATGTGAGAATTCACAAAAGAAGAAAAAGTAAATTAAAACAGAGTTGCTTTTTGGACTTCCTGGTGGTCCAGTGGTTAAGACTCTGCACTTACACTGCAGGGGGTGCAGGTTCGATCCCTGGTCACGAAAGTTCTGCGTGCCGCATGTTGTGGCCAAAAAAAAGCAAGTTGCTTTTTGAATGTAAGCTTCTGGTCAGGATAAATAATAAGACCTAACACTGATTAAGCACCAACTATGTGCCTGTTACTCTACTGAGCACTGTACCAAAATTATATCATCCATCACATGACTTCTACATCATGTATTATTATTCCCATTTACAGATGACAGCATGGAGCAAGGAAGAGGCTAACTCCTTTACTTGCCCATTGTTACAGATAGTAAGAGGATTAAATCCCTATCTGTGTCTATTTAGCTCTACAGTCTGTCCTCTCTGCAAATGGCAAACATGGCATGTCAAAGATGGCATACTAAAAGCATTCTTTTTAAAACTATGACTAACCTTCAGAATAGACTGTGTGCTCATTCTCTGCTAACCTTATGATTTTATTAAATTATCATTTTAAATGGATCTGGTAATTGCAGCTAGGTTTGTACACTAAGTACAAGTTACAAAACAGTTTTTTTTTCCTCCCTATTTCAACATCTTTCTTTAATCTAGCCAAGAACTCTAAGATGTCTTTGGAATACATATTCCAAACACTTTTGAAATCTATTCCAACGACCAATACTTATTTTTGTATTTTATAACCCCCTGCAATGTTTAACAGTCTAAAACATAACTGTTTCCAATGGACAATGGTTTGGGTTCCTTCTGGGAAAAGACAGTAATATTTTGTCTAACAGAAAGTAAACTTGAGATGGAGTGGGTGGGCAGAGTCGGTTTCAATGGTAAACACCTTTGGTTTAATCAGATATGTCAAATGGCAAATGTTACTTCATGGTTCTTTGTTTCTTTTAAGTTTTAGTGGTGAAATGATAGCAATTGCAAAAGTGGAGTATAAGCAAAAATAAGAATGAATGTTGTAGGTTTTTTTTAAGTGATTTGTAAATAAAAATAGAAGCCTAAAGAATTTCTTCCTCTACCTGACACTTTTAGAGTTAGGTCAAAATACTTCCAAATATTATAATTACTTCTCAGCTTTGTAATATTAACATCAATATCAATTGCTGTGATTCTCCCAGGTGACCACAAATGGATAATTCCCCACATATCCTAATAAGTACTTTGGAAAAAGCTGATTGCTCTTCTTTCAAATGTCATAAGAATAGAAAACAAGATTCAGGGAAAGAGATGAATGAATTCCCTTTTTAAAATCTTTTAAAACCTGGAGATAAATAGAAGAAAGATTGCATTTACCTTAGATCAAGTAAAATTTAAAGTTCTTAGTGTATCTAGAAAAGCCACTATTTGGGACTTCCCTGGTGGTGTAGTGGTTAAGAATCCGCTTGCCAATGCAGGGGACACAGGTTCAATCCCTGGGGGTTCAATCCCTGGTCCGGGAAGATCCCACATGCCGCGGAGCAACTAAGCCCATGCGCCACAACTACTGAGCCTGCGCTCTAGAGCCCACATGCCACAACTACTGAAGCCCACGCACCCTAGAGCCCATGCACTGCAATTACTGAAGCCTGCGTGCTCTAGGGCCCGCATGCCCCAACTACTGAGCCCGCATGCTGCAATTACTGAAGCCTGCGTGCCTACAGCCCGTGCTCCACAACAAGAGATGCCACTGCAATGAGAAGCCCACACACCGCAACGAAGAGTAGCACCCGCTGGCCGCAACTAGAGAAAGCCTGTGCGCAGCAATGAAGACCCAACACAGCCAAAAATAAAAATAAAATTAGAAAAAAGGAAAAGCCACTATTAATTCTGTATTGAAAGCTTATCCAGTACATTTAAAGTTTTACATAGTCCCACATATATATTTTGCTTTTTCCTCAAAAGAATTTTTCCCAAAAATGATTTTAAGACTTAAAATGTGATAAAGTAAATCAATTTAATGATGTAGTAAAAATAATTTTTTTATAAATTTATTTATTTAGTTATTTATTTTTGGCTGCATTGGGTCGTTGTTGCACATGGGCTTTCTCTAGTTGTGGCGAGTGGGGGCTACTCTTTGTTGCGGTGCACGGGCTTCTCATTGCGGTGGCTTCTCTTGTTGCAGAGCACAGGTTCTAGGCGCATGGGCTTCAGTAGTTGTGGCACGTGGGCTCGGTAGTTGTGGCTCACGGGCTCTAGAGCGCAGGCTCAGTAGTTGTGACGCTCAGGCTTAGTTGCTCCACAGCATGTGGGATCTTCCTGGACCAGGGCTCGAACCCACGTTCCCTGCATTGGCAGGCGGATTTTTAACCACTGCGCCACAAGGGAAGTCCGTAAAAATAATTTTAATAATAAATTATATATTTATGATTATTTATTCTTAATTGGATGTGAAGACTAATGTCCATGTTAAATGTGGTTGTTTCTTTTAAAAATGTACATTTTTAGTACATTATTTTTAATTTTTCTCTTTGCTTAACGTTAGTTTTAGCTGTTTTATTTATTCTAAAAAAATTAATATTTATTAAACACCCTGTGTTCCCATTTAAATCTCAAAATACTCTTGTGAGGTGAGTAAATTAATAGATGAGGAAATTGAGGCTTAAATACCAGAAAAAAAAAAAGCCCATCTACTTTACTGCTACCCAAAATATTTTATCCAATGTAGTCAACATTCACTGAATGCCTACTATGGCACATATATTCAGTATTATTCTTGTAATAGCATGGAGAATAGCAAGAAAATAGGTAATATAACTATATAAAAGAAATGAAAAATTCATTAAAGCTCCCCCTTCTATAACTGCAAAAGAAATTGAATCAGAGATTTGAGTTTAGAATAGTACAATACTAAGGCTTTAAAAAAAGTTGTGACCTGTTTTTTTTCTCCATAGAATTATAACATAGAGGCAGACATAGAATACATTCAAGAAATATTTGTTGTCTAAATTACGTATCATTATATTCACAGGAAGATTTGGGCAAAGATCTGTTAAGAGAGTAGATACGATTTAGGGTGTTTGTTAATGTCCCTTTCATCCCTAATGTCTACCATCCTTAATGTCAACATTCAATTAAAAGTATCTAATGTTGAGAATTAGAAAGATAGAAGATTAGATTTGTAGACATCCTAAAAATCCCCTTAGAAATTGCTTTCTAAATTGCAGTCATTTGCATTTCTCTCAGTATTTCTTTTTCTTAAAAAATCAGTTAATTATAATTTTTGGTACATCAAGCCCCAGATAATCAAGTTCTTCAATAACCACTTCTGGTTTATTTCATTTGCCCTTTAATGAAACGTAATTTTCAACCTCTTTTACTTTTCAAAGCACTAATCTTAATAAGCAGTACTTTCAGTTCTTTCATCAGAACCCAAACCCTGATAGACTATAAGACCCTCATCAGACAGAATGTATTTATAAGGGGTCTCTGTGCCATTAAAACTATTCTGCCATTTTGAAGTTATAATTTCCCCAGTTTAAAATTTGGCCCATACTTAACTAAATGCATTCTAACTTCTTTCTATGGTTACATATATGTCCATCTCTTGCAAGAGACTATTAGGTTCAACCCAGCAATCCCACACAGCCATAAACACAGATTTGCCGTTGGTGGATATTTATGAAAGGATTGTTAGATGCTATGAAATAGTTCCTTCTTGTCACTACTCCGTTTAAGCTCAGTGGAAAGTGAATGGAAAAGTATATGGAGCCCTATACTATAATCTGTGTTACAAAATCATTGTCCTCTCTGTTGAGAGCAAGTTGAGTCAAGTGTTTAGAGCTTTAGGAAACAAACCTTTAAAAGCAGGCAAATACATAAATCTTATTTACTCTACAAAAATTCAAATTTGGTTGATGTATTTCCAGAGGATTCCCAGAGAAGATAATGCAGAACTGGAAATACACACTTTTGGTTTCCAGACCCATTTCTACAAAGAACTAGCTTGTGACAATGGGTAAATTTCTCATGGTCTTAATTCCCATTTTTTCATCCTTTAATGCTTTCAAAGTTAAACATTCTACTTCTGTTCTTTTAGGAAAGTTATACATGATGTTCCTATTATTTTAGTGATTACTCATATTATTGACTTGACTTAAAGTCAATTATCTTAGTCATACATCTCTACTTTCCTTTTTCAGAATACAAGAGCCTTAAATTACATTGATTCCTATATACCCTGTTTTATCTTATGTCTCATTATTGTCTAGTATTTACTTTCACCTTGTTTGAAACCTTAAATTTATTTAAAACAATTGTTATATATCAGTGATTAATATTTTTCCATTTACAACAACAATAGTAGTAAGTCAATAATTATTGTTTCGTCATGTTTGCCAACTTCTTTGCACAACAATTTTGCTTGCACCCATTTTCTTTCTTCTTTCAGGCTTGGAGTGATTAGCTTCCATTTTCCCTGTCTAAAATGTATTTTTTTGGGCCTCACTCTTAAATGATATGTTGGCTGGGTATAGAATTCTAGGTTGCACTGTGATAGCATCATCTTATTGTATTCCTAACTCTACTTTCACTATCAAGATGTCTGCAATTGCCTAGTTATCATTCCTTTGAAAGTAATCTATTTTTTCTCTCTAGATCTTTTAAGATCTTCTCTATGAGTAGGTATGATCTTTGTGTTTATCCTGCAAGGGACTTAATGAGTTTTCTAAATCTGAAAATCAAATTCTTTCCTCTATTCTGGGTATTCTAGGTTATTTATGATTGGTAATAGCTCCCCCTATCTTCTATTCCCTTCTTCTCTAGTATTTAATACAACTCTTGTTAGACATATATTGATAGGCCTCACTCCGTACTTTTTCTCCATAAACTTGCCTTTTACATTTTCCATTGCATTGTCTTTTTATACTTCCCTCTGCATAATTTCCTCAAATCTTTTCAGGCCTAATTTTATGCATTTCTATACTATGAATTTTAACTTTCAAAGACTACATTATTCATTTTAAAAAGATGTATGCACTTCTTTTTCAATATTCCACTATTCTGGTGTCTTATTTTCTTATTACTTATACTTCCTGTTTTACATTTCAATCATCTTCTACACATTTAGTTTATAGTATCTATCAGAGTTCTCTATGGCCTCAAGTACTTAGGCATTGCTCATATTAGTTTATTTACTCTTCTGAAAAAATTTTGTTGTGAATTCATCTTCAGTAGGCTTTTACCTGTGGGAATTCCATGTTATCTGAATTGAGGACATATCCCTCTTTAGCATTATTATATTTTCTTCTGGCAGAGATCCCAGGGGTTTTACCACTGACAATTTTTCTGCTTATTTTGCTACTTATGGGTTCTTTGACCATATGACTAACAAGAATATAAATAATAAATCTATGTGCAGGCTTACCACTTCTCAGGAGAAACTTTCTTTCCTCCCGAGTAGCCACAAAAAACTACCAGCTTCCTTCTTGTCATTCTGTTGTCAGTGGGCTTTTTTTTTTTTTTTTTTTAGTCTACCCTACCACTTAGGGGGCAGCCTTTCAAGGATCCTAGGTTAATTGTGAACATGTGTGTACAGGATAGGTTTCACAGTTCCAATTCTCTACCTCAGGAAGTTCCAAATACTCAACTCCTATCTCTGTATAGGTATTAAAACATAAGCCTTTGAGTTACTTGTACTGGCAACTCCCCAGAACCCCATCCCAAGCCAATGGCAGAATTAGCTCTCCCACCTGCCACTCTTATTTTCTGTGCCTTCTTCATTCCTGGTACTTGGAGGTTTTCTTAGTTTTGGTGAACTTATCCATACATTTAAAAGAAAATTTCATTGAGCATTTCTTGATCTTTATGACAGAAGTGTTGCAGCTTAACTGGTCCTTCACACTGACAGCATTAGAAGTGGTTTCAGGCTCTTTCTATGAAATGAGAGCATCGGATATCTAATCTGTGTGCTTCCCATTAGCTCTGATACTGTGTGAATTATTTATATGCATGAAATTTATACTTTAGTTTCCGAAACTTCTGGTCATTCCATTGCTTAAGGGAACTCCTCACTCTGGGAAATGAGTAGCTACTACCATAAGAGTTTTTCACAAACTAAAATGATGAAAGGGTTTGCCAGCTGCTTCAAGAGAGAAAAGAAAGTTAGAAGCACATAGGCCATCAGCAGAGGTGTGACTACTCTTAATTATTAAACTGCCTCTGACAATGCAGTGCTGGTAGTCCTTTCTTTGGTGTGTATGCTTAATCTCACTGTTGGCTGCAAGTGAAAAGAGGAAGAAATAGTAGTGAGTACCACTTGCCTGAACCTTAGAAATGAGGATAGGGTTACATGGGCAATATTTTCTTTTCTCTCAAAACATGACAAGGAAACAGACACCCATCACATGTCAGAGAGTGAAAGATTTGGGCTAATGCTTGGCAGGAGCATACATAGCTGAGGTTTCATTTCTTTGCTCTCTAGTACATACTGTGGCCATGTTAAAGTTCAGGCTTCACATTCCTTTCTGGTGAAAAAGGGATTTAATGAATATGCTACATGTTCTTCTAGATGCTAAATGACATGCATCTTCCTCTCATTTTGGCTACCATTCTTTGAATACCTTGGATATACTGTCCGTGGGTATCTGTCCAACTAAAAAGTACTTACTGAGAAGGAAGAGGAATCATTGCTGTGGGACAAAAACATTTTCCCTCAAAAAAGAATGTACAAGCACACAAAAAAGATGTGGGATTTTTATGAATCATATCCTGTAATTTTTCACTTTTTTCCAGCTACCTCCTTCTTAGAACAGAATCCAAGAAAACCAAAGAAAACTATTTGTGCTGTGAGCAAAAATTTTGCCAAATTGAATTACATAATTCATCTAGCAGATTTGATGAGTTCCTGGATACAATTTGCAAATTTGCATTTCGCGCACAAGGAAATAAGGCATTTGTTATATATGAAAAAACACTGTGCTTGTTACAAAACCATATTTTGTAACTGCTCAGGATTGTCTCTGTATATATGTATAGTATATATACTTAGGCATGAAACTTGGCTGTTTATCATGTACACTTCAGGATATTTGACAGTGAACACAGTGAACTATGGAATCAAATACGTGAATTACTAGAAATTCAGCATTTTTATAAAATTATGATACTAAAATATTCATTAAATATATTCATTAAATATGACTGATCAACTTTCAAAACACCCAGGTAAACCAATATACTCACTTCAATGTATCATACTTGGATTCACTATATGTTATCCCTTACTTTCCAAAATAAACATTCTAAATTATGAGAAGGACGGTTGATGTCAGCAAGATGGTAAACTAGGAAGCTCCAGGCACTCATTTCCCTACAGAATTATCAAATAAACAACCATACACTGATTAAGATAACTTCATAGGAGATTTGGAAACTAGCTAAAAATCTACAGCAGCCAAGAAAATGCCCAATCAAGAAAAAGCCACATTCAAGCAAGATGATAGGAAATTTCCCAGGGCTTTTTACTCACCTTTGCCCCATCCCCTCCACGTCCTTGCAGCAAGGACAGAAGGAAGTGGACTGTCTTAGTTTGCTCAAGCATCCATAAAAAAAATACCATGGGGACTTCCCTGGTGGCGCAGTGGTTAAGAATCCGCCTGCCAATGCAGGGGACATGGGTTCGATCCCTACTCCGGGAAGATCCCACATGCCACGGAGCAACTAAGCCCTTGCACCACAACTACTGAGCCTGCAGTCTAGAACCCACGAGCCACAACTACTGAGCCCTCGTGCCACAACTATTGAAGCCTGCATGCCTAGAGCCCATGCTCCACAACAAGAGAAGCCACCGCAGTAAGAAGCACGCACACCACAACAAAGAGTAGCCCCCACTTGCCACAAACTAGAGAAAGCCCGTGTGTAGCAATGAAGACCCAACACAGCCAAAAATAAATAAATAAAATAAATAATAATTTTTAAAAAAATACCATGGACTGGTTGACTCAAAAAACAGACATTTATTTCTCATAGTTTTGGAGGCTGGGAACTCTGATATCAGATTGTCAGCATGGTTGGGCTTTGGTGAGGGCCCTCTTCCTGACTTGAAGATGGCTGCTGTATCCTCATATGGTGGATAGAGGAAGCTCTCGTGTCTCTTCCTCTTCTTATAAGGGCACTTTTCCTGTTGTGGGCACTCACCATGTGACATCATCTAAACCTAATTACCTTCCAAGGGCCCTACCTCCTAATACCATCACAGTAGGGGGTTAGGGTGCCAACATTTGAACTGGGTGGGAGGGAACAAACATTCAGCCCATGGCATGGCCCAATTCCCAGTTCCCTCTCTCGGGCTGGAAAGAACAGAGTGAAATTTGCTTGCAAAGTTCAGGCCTGTCTGTGGGATTCCCAAGGAACTGGAATCTATCTTGCCTGACTTGAACCTTAGTCAGGAAATGGTGGCATAGCTTGGACATCAGACTGGAAGCCACAGAAGTCAGCGGTGGGCACTATGGTGTGTAAAAACTGCAGATGGACTGCAGACCTGTCTGTGGATACCTACAGACAAGAGATTGATCATGGGTAGAGAAATACAATAGAATATCTAAGGACCCAAGAAGAAATTGATGTGTGACGGGGAAACTAAGCCATTTAAAAACAACCAGGGGTGACTGGCCGTCAAGATGGAGTAGAAGGACGTGAGCTCACACTTTCCTACAAAAACACAACTAACTGCTGGAAAGGAGTAAAGAAAAAAGAAGGAAAAGAAATGAAGACAGTCTAAGAAACCTCTAGGACAACCATTGACAAAATAACTCTGGAATCTATCAAAAAAGATACCCTACATCCAAAGACAGAGAAGAAGCCACAACAAGATGGTAAAAGGGGCGCAATCATGATAAAATCTAATCCCATACCCTTCGGGTGGGCGACCCACAAACTTGAAAATAATTATACCACAGAAGTTCACCCACAGGAGTGAAAGTCATGAGCCCCACGTTAGGCTTCCCAGACTGGGGGTCTGGCACTGGGAGGAGGAGCCTGCAGAGCATATGGCTTTGAAGGCCAGTGGGGTTTGATTGCAAGAATTCCACAGGACAGGGGGAAACAGAAACTCAACTCTTGGAAGGTGCACACAAGGTCCTGTGCACACCAGGATCCAGGGGGAAAAAGCAGTGATCTCATAAGAGACTGGGCCAGACCTACCTGCTAGAATTGGAGGGTCTCCTGTGGAGGCAGGGGGCGGCTGTGGCTCACTGCGGGGACAAAGACACTGGCAGCGGCAGTTCTGGTGAGTACTCATTGGCATGAGCCCTCCTGGAGGCTGTGATTTCCTCCCCAAGACCTAGCCCCACCCAACAGCCTGTAGGCTCCAGTGATGGGTGCCTCAGGCTAAATAACCAACAGGGTGGAACCACAGCCCCACCTATCAACACACAGGCTGCTTAATGTCTTCCTGAGCACAGCCCTGCCCACCAGAGGGACAAACGCAGCTCCACCCACCAGGCGGCAGGAACCAGACCATCCCACCAGAAAGCCTGCACAGCCTCTTAGACAGCCTCATCCACCAGGGAGCAGACAGCAGAAGCAAGAAAAATTAAAATCCTGCAGCCTACAGAACAGAAACTGCAATCACAGAAAGTTAGACAAAATGAGACAGCAGGGGGATACATCCCAGATGAAGGAACAAGATAAAACCCCAGAAGAACAACTAAGTGAAGGGGAGATAGGCAATCTACCAGAAAAAGAATTCAGAGTAATGATAGTAAAGATGATCAAAGATCTCAGAAAAAGAATGGAGGCACAGATTGAGAAGATACAAAAGCTGTTTAACAAAGACCGAGAAGAACTAAAGAACAAACAGAGATGAACAATACAATAACTGAAATGAAAAACACACTAGAAGGAATCAATAGCAGAGTAACTGAGGCAGAAGAATGGATAAGTGAGTTAAAAGACAGAATGGTGGAAATTATTGCCCTGGAACAAAATAAAGAAAGAAAGAATGAAAGGAAATGAAGACAGTCTAAGAGACCTCTCAGACAACATTAAACACACCAATATTCACATTACAGAGGTCCTAGAGGGCGAAAAGAGAGAGAAAGGGCCTGAGAAAATATTTGAAGAGATAATAGCTGAAAACTTCCCTAACATGGGAAAGGAAACAGTCACCCAAGTCCAGGAAGCACAGAGACTCCCAGGCAGGATAAACCCAAGGAGGAACACACCGAAACACACAGTAATCAAATTGACAATAAGAGAAAAGTAACAAATAACATACAAGGGAACTCCCATAAGGTTATCAGCTGATTTCTCAGCAGAAACTCTGTAGGCCAGAAGGGAGTGGCATGACATATTTAAAATGATGAAAGGGAAAAAACTACAACCAAGAAAACTCTACCCATCAAAGCTCCCATTCAGATTTTACAGAGAAATCAAAATCTTTATAGACAAGCAGATGCTAAAAGAATTAAGTTCCACCAGACCAGCTTTGCAACAAATGCTAAAGGAACATGTCTAAGCAGAAAAGAAAAGGCCACTACTAGAAATAAGAAAATTATGAATGGAAAAGCTCTCCAGTAAAGGCAAACATAAAATAAAGGTGGGAAATCATCTGCACACAAATATGATATCAAAACCAGCAATTGTGAGAAGAGGACAGCACAAATGCAGGATATTGGAAGTGCATTTGAAATTAAAAGACCAGCAACTTAAATAATCTTGTTTATATATAGACTGTTATACCAAAACCTCATGGTAACCACAAACTGAAAATCTACAATAGATACACGTACAAAAAAGAAAAAGGAATCCAAACACAACACTAAACAAAATTTTCTTTCATACATGTTCCTTTAGTCATCAAATCACAAGAGAACAAAAGAGGAAGGGAAGAAAAAGAGACCTACAAAAACAAATCCAAAACAATTAAGAAAATGACAATAGGGGGACTTCCCTGGTGGTCCAGTGGTTAAGACTTTGCCTTCCAATGCAGGGGGTACACGTTTGATCCCTGGTCGGGGAGCTGGGATCCCACATGTCTCGCAGCCAAAAAACCAAAACATAAACAGAAGCAATATTGTAACAAATTCAATAAAGATGTTAAAAATTATCCACATCAAAAAAAATCTTAAAAAAAATAAAATGGCAATAAGAACATACATATTGATAATTACCTTAAATGTAAACAGATCAAATGTTCTAACCAAAAGATACAGACTACCTGAATGGATACGAAAAAAAATAACCCATGTATATGCTGTCTAAAAGAGACTCACTTCAGACCAAGGAACACATACAGACTGAAAGTGAGGAGATGGAAAAAGGTATTCCATGCAAATGAAAATCAAAAGTAAGCTGGAGTAGCAATATTCATATCAGATGAAATAGACTTTAAAATAAAGACTGTTACAAGAGACAAAGAAAGACACTACATAATGATCAAGGGATCAATCCAAGAAGAACATATAAGAATTATAAATATATATGCACCCAACATAGAAGCATCCCAATATATAAGGCAAATACTAATAGCCATAAAAGGAGAAATAGACAGTACCACAATCGTAGCTGGGGACTTTAACACATTATTGACCAGAGACGTATTAATACGTCTTTTGTTACCCGAATGTTATTGGCCAGAGATGTATCAATACATTTTTAGAGTGCGATACAATTAACATCACCGTGAAGTTATTAGAGCTTAAAATTGACGACGGGTTCATTTTACAACTTATGATAGTCATTATCATTCACATTTTGCTCCATTACGTTTTTGTTCCAAGCTTGTGTATATTATAAATGTAAATTTTCAAAAACGACGCATTGCAAAATTTTGAGTGAAGAAGAATTTTTCGGTGAATTTTATGCAGATACGTGCTCTGATTGTCCAAGCAACGTATATACTAGTGTCTCAGAAGATAACAGTCTTCAGAATATAGTTCTGAATCAGATGATGTGAATATTAGACCAATAAAAAGACAAAAAACTTTAGTGATTGATTCTGATATGGAAAGTGAAAACGAAACTCACAGTGCTGGAGAATGCTCCTTTGCTTCTACAGAAGAGTGGATTGAAGACAACATTTCACAAAAATTAGACTTTACAGGTGTGTCAGGTGTGAATATTGAATGTAATAACCCACAGAGTGTTAGTGAAATAACAGAATTAATTTTTTGGCCAGCCAAAATAAAAATCGCAGGCCACAGGCATTAGTTTCTGCAAAAATCCCCTGGTCAATAATGAGTTGACACCCCAATTTCATCAGTGGACAGATCATCCAGACAGAAGATCAATAAGGAAATATAGGCCTTAAATGACACATTAGACCAGATAGACTTAATTGATATTTATAGAGCATTCCATCTAAAAGGAACAGAATACACATTCTTCTCAAGCGCACAGGTAACATTCTCCAGGATCGATCACATGCTGGGCCACAAAGCAAGCCTCAGTAAATTTAAGAAAATTGAAATCATATCAAGCAACTTTCCCGATCACAATGCTATAACATTAGAAATAAATTACAAGAAAAAAAAATGTAAAAAACACAAATACATGCAGGCTAAACAATATCCTACTAAACAACCAATGGATCACTAAAGAAATTAAAGAGCAAATCAAAAAATACCTAAAGACAAATGAAAACAAAAGCACAACGATCCGAAACCTATGGGATGCAGCAAAAGCAGTGCTAAGAGGGAAGTTTATAGCAATACAATCTTACCTCAGGAAACAAGAAAAATCTCAAACAACCCAATCTACTACCTAAAGCAACTAGAGAAAGAACAAACAAAACCCAAAGTTAGCAGAAGAAAATAAATCGTAAAGATCAGGGCAGAAATAAATGAAATAGAAACAAAGACAACAATAAAAAAGATCAATGAAACTAAAAACTGGTTCTTTGAAAAAGTAAACAAAATTGATAAAATTTTAGCCAGACTCATCAAGAAAAAAGGGGAGAAGGCTCAAATCAATAAAATTAGAAATGAAAAAGGAGAAGTTACAACGTGCACCACAGAATTACAAAGGATCATAACAGACTACTACAAGAAACTATATGCCAATAAAATGGAAAACCTAGAAGAAATGGACAAATTCTTGGAAAGGTACAATCTTCCAAGACTGACCCAAAAAGAAATAGAAAACATGAACAGACCAATCACAAGTACTGAAATTGAAACTGTGATTTTAAAACTCCCAACAGGGATATTCCTGGCAGTCCAGTGGTTAAGACTCTGCACTTTCACTACAGGGGGGAACAGGTTCAATCCCTGGTTGGGGAACCAAGATCCTGCATGCTGTGCCACATGGCCAAAAACAAAAACAACAACGAGAAAACACCCAACAAACAAAAGTCCAGGACCTGATGGCTTCACAAGTTAATTCTATCAAACATTTACAGAAGAGTTAACACCTATTCTTCTGAAACTATTCCAAAAAATTGCAGAGGAAGGAATACTTCCAAAGGCATTTTACGAGGCCACCATTACCCTAATACCAAATTCAGACAATATCACTGATGAACATAGACACAAAAAATCCTCAACATAATACTATCAATACGAATCCAACAGTACATTAAAAAGATCATACACCGTGATCAAGTGGGATTTATCCCAAGGATGCAAGGATTCTTCAATATTTGCAAATCAATCAGTGTGATAGACCACATTAATGAAATAAAAGACAAAAATCATATTATCCTCTTAATCGATGCAGAAAAGGTTTTTGACAAAATTCAACATCCATTTATGATAAAAACTCTCCAGAAAGTGGGCATGGAGGGAACCTACCTCAACATAATAAAGGTCATATATGACAAACCCACAGCAAACATCATTCTCAATGGTGAAAAACTGAAAGCATTTCCTCTAAGATCAGGAACAACACAAGGATGTCCACTCTTACCACTATTATTCAACATAGTTTTGGAAGTCCTAGCCCCAGCAATCAGAGAAGAAAAAAGAAATAAAAGGAATCCAAATTGAAAAAGAAGTAAAACTGTCACTGTTTGTAGATGACATGATACTATACATAGAAAATCCTGAAGATGCTACTAGAAAACTACTAGAGCTCATCAATGAATTTGGTAAAAACTACTAGAGCTCATCAATGAATTTGGTAAACTTTTTGCAGAATGCAAAATTAATGTACAGAAATCTCTTGCATTCCTATACACTAAGAAGAAAAGATCAGAAAGAGAAATCAAGGAAACAATCCCATTTACCATCGCATCAAAAAAAATAATACCTAGGAATAAACCTACTTAAGGAGGCAAAAGACCTGTACTCAGGAAACTATAAGATACTGATGAAAGAAAAGAAAGATGACATAAATAGATAGAAAGATATACCATGTTCTTGGATTGGAAGAATCAATATTGTGAAAATGACTATACTACCCAAAGCAATCTACAGATTCAGTGCAATCCCTATCAAATTACCAATGGCATTTTTCACAGAATTAGTGCAAAAAATTTTACAATTTGTATGGAAACACAAAAGACCCTGAATAGCCAAAGCAATCTTGAGAAAGAAAAGTGGAGCTGGAGGAATCAGGTTCCTTGACTTCAAACTCTAATATAAAGCTACAGACATCAAAACAGTGTGGTACTGGCACAAAAACAGAAATATAGATCAATGGTACAGGATAGAAAGCCCAGAAATAAATCCATGCACCTATGGTCACCTAATCCATGACAAAGGAGGCAAGAATATATAATGGAGAAAAGACAGTCTCTTCAATAAGTGGTGCTGGGAAAACTGGAGAGCTACATGTAAAAGAATGAAATTACAACACTCCCTAACACCATACACAAAAATAAACTCAAAATGGATTAAAGATCTAAATGTAAGACAGGATACTATAAAACTCTTAGAGGAAAACATAGGCAGAACACTCTTTGATATAAATTCCAGCAAGATCTTTTTAAACCCACCTCCTAGAGTAATGAAAATAAAAACAAAAATAAACCAGTGGGACATAATTAAACTTAAAGGCTTTTCACAGCAAATGAAACCATAAACAAGATGAAAAGACAACCCTCAGAATGGGAGAAAATATTTGCAAACGAAGCAAATGACAAGGGATTAGTCTCCAAAATATAAAAACAGCTCATGCAGCTCAATATCAAAAAAAAAAAAAACAACCGAATCAAAAATGGGTGGAAGATCTAAATAGACATTTCTCCAAAGGAGACATACATATGGCTAAAAAGCACATGAAAAGATACTGAACATCACTAATTATTAGAGAAATGCAAATCAAAACTACAATGAGGTATCACCTCACAGTCAGAATGGCCATCATCCAAAAAATCTACAAACCAAATGCTGGAGATGGTGTGGAGAAAGGAAACCCTCCTACACTGTTGGTAGGAATGTAAGTTGGTACAGTCACTCTGGAGAACAGTATGGAGGTTCCTTAAAAAACTAAAAATAGAGCTACCATGTGATCCAGCAATCCCACTCCTGGGCATACATCTGAAGAAAACCATAATTCGAAAAGATACATGCACCCCAGTGTTTATTGCGGCACTATTTACAATAGCCAGGACATGGAAGCAAACTAAATGTCCATCAACAGAGAAATGGATAAAGCAGATGTGGTACCTATATACAGTGGAATATTACTCAGCCATAAAAAAGAATGAAATAATGCCATTTGCAGCAACATGGATGGACCTAGAGATTGTCATACTGAGTGAAGTAAGTCAGAGAAAGACAAATATCATATGATATCGCTTATATGTGGAATCTAAATAAGGCAAAGAATGAATTTGTCTACAAAACAGAAATAGAGTTACAAATGTAGAAAACAAACTTATGGTTACCAGGGTTTAAGGGGGGCGGGGGGTGGGGCAGGAAGCGATAAACTGGGACATTGGGATTGACATATACACACTACTATATATAAAATAGATAACTAATAAGGATATATTGTATAGCACAGGGAACTCTATACTCTAATGGCCTATATGGGAAAAGAATCTAAAAACGAGTGGATATATGTATATGTATAACTGATTCACTTTGCTGTACATCTGAAACTAACACAACATTGTAAATCAACTATACTCCAAGAAAAATTTTTTTAAAAAATGAAGGGAAAATAAACACTCATTTAGACATGGAATAAAAACAAAAAAACATAAACAAATAAAAACACTGGCACAAAAACAGAAATATAGATGAATGGAACAGGACAGAAAGCTCAGAAATAAACCCACACACCTATGGTCAGTTAATCTACAACAAAGGAGGCAAGAATATACAATGGAGGAAAGACAGTCTCTTCAATAAGCGGTGCTGGGAAAACTGGACAGCTACATGTAAAAAAATGAAATTAGAACATTCTTTAACACCATACACAAAAATAAACTCAAAATGGATTAAAGATCTCAATGTAAGACAGGATACTATAAAACTCTTAGAGGAAAACATAGGCAGAACACTCTTTGACATAAATGGCATCAATTATCTTTTCTGAGCTGTCTCCTAGATGAATGGAAATAAAAAGAAAAAAATCAACAAATGGGACCTAATTAATCTTAACAGGTTTTGCACAGCAAAGGTAACCATAAACAAAACGAAAAGATACCTCTCAGAATGGGAGAAAATATTTGCAAACAATGTGACCAACAAGGGATTAGTCTCCAAAATTTACAAACAGCCCATGCACTCAATATCAAAAATAAAAACAAAAACCCAATCAGAAAATGGGTAGAAGACCTAAACAGACATTTCTCCAAAGAACACATACAGATGGCCAAGAGGCCCATGAAAAAATGCTCAGTCACTGATTATTATAAAAATGCAAATCAAAACTACAATGAGATATCACCTCACACAGGTCAGAATGGCCATCATCAAAAAAATGTACAAACAATACATTTGTACAGTGGATTTCTCCAGCAATCCCACTCTTTGTCATATATCCACAGAAAAACATGGTTCAAAAGGATACATCATCCCAATGTTGACTGCAGTGCTGTTTACAGTAGCCAAGACATGGAAGGAACCTAAATGTCCATTGGCAGATGAATGGATAAAGAAGATGTGGTACATATATTCAATGGAATATTATTCAGCCATTAAAAAGAATGAAATAATGCCATTTGCAGCAACAGGGATGGACCTGGAGATTATCATATTAAGTGAAGTAAGGCAGACAGAGAAAGACAAATATCATATGATATCACTTATATGCACAATCTGAAAAAAAATGAACACATGAACTTATTTACAAAACAGACTCACAGACTTAGACTACAAACTTATGGTCACCAGCGGGAAAGGTGGGGGTGGGGGGGAATAGATTGGGAGTTTGAGATTGACATGTACACCCTGCTATATTTAGAATAGATAAAATAGATAACAAACAAGGACCTACTGTATACCACAGCAAACTCTGCTTAATATTCTGTAATAACCTAAATGGGAAAAGAATTTGAAAAAGAACAAATATATGTATATGTATAACAATCACTTTGCTATACACCTGAAACTAACAAGATTGTTAATCAACTATGCTCCAATATAAAATTAAAAATTTTTAAATAAATAAGTAAAATTCAATAAAAACTAGATTGTAACTTGTAAAAAATAAAATAAAATAAATAAATCAACCAGGAAATAAAGGGTAGGGGGGAGAAAAGTATATACCCAGGCCCAGACAGAACACATGTCCAGAAAAGATTTGAGAATACCTTAAGCCTTCACCACAGGCTAATCTCAAGAGTCAGGAGTTCACTAATTAGTAAAGGTCTTCCACATCAGTCTACAAAGACTGAGAGAGATGGCAATTTTTTCAAATGCCCGTTTTTAAATGGTCACAAGGCACATAGAGGAAAACATGGCTAATGTAAAGGAACAAAATAAATCTCCAGAAACAGTCTCTGAAGAAACACATGCATCAGGGTTACTAGACAAAGACTTTAAAACAATGTCTTAAATATGCCCAAAGAGCTAAACGAAAACATGAACAAAGAACTAAAAGAAATTAGGAAAATGATATTTGAACAAAATGAGAATATCAATAAAGAGACAGAAATTATAAAAGATTCAAAAAGAAATTCTGGAGCTGAAAAATACAAAAAAATGAATTGAAAAATTCACTAGAGGGATTCAACAGCAGACTCAGAGAGGGAGAAAGGGAAACAGCAAACTTGAAAACAGGTCATTTGAAATGATCAGTTCTGAGGAACAAAAAGAAAAAAGAATGAAAAAAAGTGAAAAGCGCCTAAAGGACTTACAGAACATTATCAAGTGGACCCATATATGCATTATGGGAGTACTAGAAGGAAAAGAGAGAGAAAAAAGGACAGAGAGATTATTTGAAGAAATAATGACTATCATATGACATCACTTTATGTGGAATCTAAAATCTGACACAAATGAACTTATTTACAAAAGAGTAACAGACTTACATTGAAAACAAATGTATGGTTACCAAAGGGGAAAGGGGGTGGGCGAGGGATAAATAAGGAGTTTGGGATTAGCAGATACAAACTTCTATATATAAAATAAACAACAAGGTCCTACCGTATAGCATAGAGAACTATATTCACTATCCTGTAATAAACCATAATGGAAAAAAATATAAAAAAGAATATGTATATATATGTATAACTGAATCACTTTGCTGTACACCAGAAACTAACACAGCATTGTAAATTATACTTCAATTTTGAAAGAAAGAAGGAAAGAAAGGCTGAAAACATCCCAAAATTGAGGAAAGACATAAATACACTAATCCAAGAAGCAGAATGAACTCCAAGCAGAATAAACTCAAATAGACCCAGAGGGCAGTTGAATGATATGTGTTAATTGCTAAAAGAAAGGAAAAAAAAAACCTTTCAACCAAGAGTCTGGCAAAACTATCCTTCAAAAATGAGTGAGAAACGAAGACATTCCCAGATGAAGGAAATTTGAAGGAGCTCACTACCACTAAACCTACAAGAAATGCTAAGGAGTTGTTCAAGTCAAAATGAAAAGAAATTAGTAACTTGAAGTCATATGAAAATAAAAAGCTCTCCAGTAAAAGTAAATAAATGTACAAATATTAAAAAACAGTATTTGTAATTTGATTTGTAACTCTTTTTGTTTCCTACAGGATTTAAAAGACAAATGCATTAAAAAATGATAAATCTATATTAATGGGTACACAAAATATATAGATGTAATCTGTGACATCAATAACATAACTGGGGGTTGCTATAAACAAGTAGAGTTTTGTATGCATTTGAAGTTAAGTTGCCAACAATTTATGATAGATGGTCATTATTTCAGGATATTATATGAAAACCCCATTGTAATCACAAGGAAAATATCTATAGAATATACATAAAAGGAGGTAAGCAAGGAATCAAAAGGTGTCACTAAAAAAAAATTAACCATATAAAGGCAATAATAGATTAAGTGACAAAAAGCTTTAAGACATACAGAAAACAAATGAAATGGCAAAAGAAAGTGCTGCCCTATTAGTAATTACTTTAAATGTAAATGGATTAAACTCCCCAACCAAAACATGTAGATTGATAAAATGGGTTAAAAACAAAAAACAGGATCCAACTACGAGCTATCTATATGAGACACATTTTAGATCCGAAGACATTCGTAGGTTGAAAGTGCGATGACAGAAAAAGATATCTCATGCAAACAGCAACCTAAAGAGAGCAGAGATGGCTATACCTACATCACACAAAATACATTTTAAGTCAAAAGCTGTCACAAGACAAAGAAGGACACTATATAATGATAAAATGATCAATTCACCTGGAAGTTATAGCAGTTATAAATATACATGCATGGAACGTCAGAGCACCTAAATATATAAAGCAACACAACATATGAAAACTACAGGATACAGTGAAAGCAGTGCCAAGAGGGAAATGTATAGCTTAAATACTTTCATTAAAATCAATAATCTAACTACATCTTGAGAAACAAAAAATAAAAGAACATATTAAATCCAAAGCTACCAGAAGGAAGGAAATAATGAAAATAAGAGGAGAGATAAATAAAACAGGGAGTAGAAAAGAAAGAAAATCAACATAACCAAGAGTTGGTTCTCTGAAAAGGTCAACGAAATTAATGAACCTTTAGAGAGATTGACTAAGGAAAAAAGAGAGAAGACCAAAATAACTAAAATCAGAAATGAAAGAGGGGTTATTACTACAAATTTTATAGAAATAAAAAGGATTTTAATAGAGTACTGTGAACAACTGTACTCCAACAAATTGGATAACCTGGATGTAATGGATGAACTTTTAAAAACACATAACGGTACCAAGACTGAATCATGAAGAAACAGAAAATCTGAATAGGCCTATAATTAGTAAGGAGAGTAAATAATCAAAGACCTTTTAACAAAAAGGTTTTCTACCCAAGAACAAATGGCTACACTGATGAATTCAACCAAATATTTAAAGAACCCTTATCCTTCTCCATGTCTTCTGAAAAACTGAAGGGGAGGGAGCACTTCCAACTCATTCTATGAGGCCAGCATTAACCTACTATCAAAACCAAAGACACTAAAAGGAAAGAAAATTACAGACAAAAATCCTCTCTGAACAGTGGTGTAAAAAATTTCAACAAAATATTAGCAAACAAAATTGAACAGAACATTAAAAGGGTTATACACCATGACCAAACAGGATTTATTCCTAGAAAATAAGGATGGATCAACATACAAAAATGAATCAATGTAATATATGACATTAACACAATAACAGAAAAAACCTACATGATCATCTCCATTAATACAGAAAAAGCAGTTTACAATATCCAACACCCTTATGACAAAAATTTAACAAACTAGGAATAGAAGGAAAATACTTCAACATAATAAGGCCATATATAAAAATCCACAGCCAACATCATACTTGCATTATTCAGGGTTCTCCAGAGAAAACAGACCCAATTGGAGATATATGTATGTACGTTTGTGTATTATTATTATTGCTATTATTATTATTATCGATTGACATGATTATGGAAGGTGACAAGCCTCAAGATCTGTAGTTGGTAAGCTGGAGTTCTAGGAGAGATGATGGTGTAGTTCCAGCCTGAAGGGTGGTAGGCTCAAGACCCAGAAAAGGCCAATGTTTCAGCTCAAGTCTGATGGCAGGAAAAAAACTTATATCCACACTTGAAGGCACTCAGGCAGAAGAAATGCCCCTTGCTCATGGGTGGGTCAGCCTTTTTGTTCTCTTCACACCTTCAGCTGATTTGATGATATCCACCAACATTAGATAGGGCAATCTGCTTTCCTCAGTCTACTGACTTGTGTGTAACCTCATCCAGAAACACACCCAGATGACTGACCAAATGTTTGGGCACCCCATGGCCCAGTCAAGTTGACACATAAAAGTAATAATCACAATACTCAATGGTTAAAGTCGGAAAGCTTTTACTCTAAAATCAGGAAAAAAGTTGTCCGCTTTCATCACTTCTATTCAACATAGTACTGAAAGTCCTAGCCAGAGTGATTAGGCAAAAGAAAGAAACAAAAGAGATCCAAATTGGAAAGGAAGACATAAAATTATCTCTGGTCACTAATGACATGATCTTATATGTAGAAAACTAGATTCCACAAAATCTGTTAGACCTAATTGAATGAATTCAGCACAGTTGCAGGATACAAATTAATACACAAAAATTAGTTGTGTTCTGTATAGTAACAATGAATAATGCAAGAGGAAATTAAAACAATTTCACTTACAGGAGCATCAAAAAGAATAAAATAAATAGAAATAAACTTAACCAAGGAAATGAAAGCCTTGTACACTGAAAACTGCACTTTCTGAAAGAAAACAATGAACACACACAGAAAAGGAAAAACACCCAGTGGATTGGAAAACTTAATATTGTTAAGAAGTCAATAATACCCAAAGCAATTTACAGATTCAATGCAATTTCTATCTAAATCCCAGTGATTTTTTTTTTTTTTGCAGAAAAGAAAAAGCCATTCTAAAATTTTTATGCAATTTCAAGGGATCCTGACTAGCCAAAAACAACCTTAAAAAGGAAAAAAGTTAGCGGTCTCACACTTCCTGATTTCAAAACTTACCGCAAAGCTAAGGTAACCAAAACAGTGTGGTACAGACATAGTACAGACATAGAGACCAATGGAAAAGAATAGACAGCCCAGAAATAAATCCTCACATATTTGGATGAGTGATTTTCTACAAGGGTATGAAACCATTCAATGGGGAAAGGACAATCTTTCCAACAAATGGTGTTAGGAAAATTGGATATCCACATGCAGAAAATAAAAATTAAAAAATTGAAGTTGTACCCTTAATTTACACCATATGTGAAAATGAACTCAAAATGGATAAAGACCTAAACTTAAGAGCTAAAACTATCAAAGCCTTACAAGAAAACACATGGGAAAAAACTACATGACACTGAATTTGTCAATGATGTCTTGGACATGGTACTTAAAGCACAGTCAGCAAAAGAAAAAATAGGTAAGTTAGGTTTCATCAAAGTTAAAAACTTTTGTGCATTGAAGGGCACTATCAACAGAGTGAAAACGCAAATAATGGAATGAGAGAAAATATTTGCAAATCATATATCTGATATGGAACTGATACTCAGAATATATAAAGAATCCTACAACTCAACAACAAAAGAACCTCTTTTTGTTTCTTTTTTTTTGGCCATGCTGCGCAGCATGTAGGATCTAAGTTCCCCAACCAGGGATCAAACCCGTGCCCCCTGCATTGGAAGTATGGAGTTTTAACCACTGGACTGCCAGGGAAGTCCCCAAAAGAAACTGATTTAGTAATGGGCAAAAGACCTGAATAGATATTTCTCCAAAGCTATACAAATGGCCAATAAGCGCATGGAAAGATGTTCAACATCATTAGTCATCAGAGAAATGCAAATCAAAACTACAATGAGATACCACTTCATACCCATTAGTATGGCTATTATTAAAAACAAAACCCAAAAAACAGAAACTAACAAGTGCTGACAAGGATGAGGAAAAACTGGAACTCTTGTGCATTGCTGGCGGGAATATAAAACAGTGCAGCCACTGTGGAAAAGAGTATGATGATTCCTCAAAGAATTAAAAATAGAATTACCATATGATCCAATAACTCCACTTCTGGATATATACCCAAAAGGACTGAAAGCAGGGTCTTTTTCTTTTTTTTTTAAACATCTTTATTGGAGTATAATTGCTTTACAATAGTGTGTTTCTGCTTTATAACAAAGTGAATCAGTTATACATATACATATATCCTCATATCTCTTCCCTCTTGCGTCTCCCTCTCTCCCACCCTCCCTATCCCACCTCTTTAGGTGGTCACAAAGCCCCGAGCTGATCTCCCTGTGCTATGCGGCTGCTTCCCACTAGCTGTATATTTTACATTTGGTAGTGTATATATGTCCATGCCACTCTCTCACTTTTTCCCAGCTTACCCTTCCCCCTCCCCGTGTCCTCAAGTCCATTCTCTAGTAGGTCGGCGTCTTTATTCCCGTCTTGCCCCTAGGTCCTTCATGATGAAAGCAGGTTCTTGAAGAGATATTGGTACAACCATGTTCATAGCAGCATTATTCATAATAGCCAAAAGGTGGAAGAAACCCACTGACAGATGAATGGATAAGCAAAATGTTGTGTAGACATACAATAGACTATAATTCAGCCTTTAAAATAAATGAAATTTGGGGACTTCCCTGGTGGCACAGTCGTTAAGAATCCACCTGCCAATGCAGGGGACACGGGTTTAAGCCCTAGTCGCTAGCCCTGAGCCCCAGCCCTTAGTTGCTGTGAAGCAACTAAGCCTGTGTGCCACAACTACTGAGCCTGCGCTCTAGAGCCCACGAGCCACAACTACTGAGCCCACGTGCCATAACTACTGAGCCCACATGCCACAACTACTGAAGCTCACACACCTAGAGCCCATGCTCCACAACAAGAGAAGCTGCCACAATGAGAAGCCTGCGTACTGCAACAAAAAGTAGCCCCTGCCCACTGCAACCAGAGAAAGCCCGCGCACAGCAACAAAGACCCAACGCAGCCAAAAATATAAATAAATAAATTTATTAAAAGAATAAATGAAATTTTGACACATGCTACAATATGGATGAAATTTGTAGACATTATGCTAAGTGAAATAAGCCAGTCACAAAAAGACAAATGCATGATCCCATGTATATGAGGTTCCTAGAGTAGTCAAATTCTTAGAGACAGAAAGTAGAATGGTAATTGCCAGGGGCTGGAGGGAGGGGGAAGTTATCGTTTAATGCGTACAGTTTCACTTGGAGATGGACAGTAGTGATGGTTGCATAACAATCTGAATATACTTAACGCCACAGAACTGTACACTTAATTGTTAAAGTGGTAAATTTTATATTGTATATATTTTACCACAATTTTTAAAAATTCTCAGTTTTTCCTAAAACTTTTGGAAAATGTTCAGAGTTAGAGTACTCAGGTGAATGAGAAACTGTAGGTGGGCAGATTGGAAAGAATGTTGGCAGCAGCTCATTGATATAATACTTATTTAACTTTTGACTTCACTCTCCCAAGTGAATTTAATGTCCAAATAAATTTAAGATGCTGGACTAAGAGCTCAGAAGGTGATAGTGCAAATATTTTATTTCCAATATTCACAAGATACTTTTAATATTATTGTTTATTGCACTGTTATTTTGCAAACAATATATATAAACATTACAAAGGCCTTTATAAATAATGCATGAGAATTAATACAACAAATATCCTTGTAGCGTAAATACCTGACATTAAACCTTTTGGTTGTAAAAAGTGCCTGACATTGAGCTTTTGATTGCTGAGGCATCCATTTCAAAAGATATCCGTCTTGAATAAACTTATTGCCAGCTGTATGACACAGCTACAAACAAAACAACCAGATAAAGAATTAGGCCACCCCACCCATAAAGTACCGTCTTTCAGAAAACCCTGCGTCACCTAGACTACTTGAGTGACCCCGCTTCTCCCTTCCTGCACTCTAATTCCTGCTCTTATGCTTTAAATTAGCCAATAAAGAATGAACTTGTAAAACCCTAGACACCCCAACCTCAGACCCTAATAAAGGCAGAGCCCCAGGTCTGTGTACTCTACTCACAACTTTGCTGTGTGCCCTCTGGCATGCTGTGTACCCTCCAGGACCTGTGAGTAATAAATCTTGTTCCTCAAACCTCCCTGATGGTTTCTGCTGAAGTACATCCCACAATCATACTAAGAACGACAAGGGCCACTTCAGCCACACATTAGGAGAAATGTCTGTGGGGGCCTGCTACAAGTAACAGTGGCCAGAGGTAGTGCCCCAGGCATTCCTAGCTGAAAGCATCTCTATCCATAGTTAGGACCCACACAAAAATCCTTATCAAAGTCATTTGCATATCTGGTAGGAAGGAGTAAAAGATTTGTTTTCTATTCTCAAATATATCACCAGATTTAAAATTTTTTTGCTTTGCTTCAGTATTTCTCTGGACCCAATTTCTACATTAGAGGCTATTGTGAGAATCTACTCAGCAAGTCTGATAGACTATTACGTAGGACTCTGTGCCAAAGCAATTCCTAAACTATATCAGAGCCATTCAGCCCTTTGCCCCAAATTATCACCTTCCCAATCATATAGCAGACATGTATTTAACCTGAAGAAAGTTATTAACTTCATAAGGAACAGTACAAATACCCATACAGAAAGCCATGTATTAAATTTAAACTCATTTATCTATAGGGTAGTGTGTGCAAGGAGAACTTAGAAGGTAGAAATATCTAAAAATGTTTGAAGAAAAAGCAACAGGAGAGCAGCAGTTTTAGAAAACTGAAAGAACTAAGAATAAACTTCTGCTTTATACCATCACTGTAGAAAAATCTTTGAAATGAGGAGCTACATAGTACCCTTTGCTATGATTAATAATTTTTCTTCTAGTAAAAAATGGAATCTCTTTCCTTCCTGTTCATCTGCACTGAATCAAGAATTTTTAGTAGAAAAAAATTTCCTTATATCCATCTAATCACAGAGAAAAAAAAAAAGAAAAAAAGTCTATGGTCTATTGAATGATTTCATTTGAAGCCAACTACACTGAAAACAAGCAGTCTTACTTTCCAAGGCTCTAAGAAGTTGTGAAGCCTGTGCAGATTAATATATGATAGATACAACACCACTGCATATTAGCTGGGGATTTCTCTACAAAGACCTTCTCTCCTTGGCAGTTGATACAGTGGGGTTTTCCTGCATTTAGAAGGAAGCACTGTCCGGAATGTTAATTCAATAACTATGATTGTTGTGAGCCAAATCATATCAAGGGGTAGTCTGACTGGGCAGCTGCCTTGAAAGCCAACTATAAAATGTACTAAAATATCACTGGAAAAAAGTAGTAATATGATGCCAGCTAATGCAGATTTCCACATGGGACTTCTTACATAACTGGCAAGAGGTCAATTGGCCCCGATTTCCCTGAAACAGATAGCATCCCAGAGTGGAAATAACATACACTCATCACCCTCACTAGCCTGTCTCTATTGAGCATTTTTGCCACAGATATGTGTAGGTTATGCGGTGATACTATAGGGCTTAATTCCCAGGACCAACAAAGCCACAATTTCCAGCAGTTGGCAGCCTCAGGGCAGCTTACCAGGGACAGGTGATTTATATTTTCATTTAAAAATGGAAACCATTTAATTTGTCTCCAAAGAATAGATTTAGCTCAGAAAATCATAAAAGAAAAGCAAAGAAGAAAAAAATCAGAAATACCTTGCCTGTGTGGAAGCTGGAAGTAGAGCAGATAGTGGGAAAGAAAATTTAAACATTCTCTCTGTCTTTAGTGACTATGATGAGTGACTGATGCTATATGATAATGAGTAATGGAAAATTCGTGGAACAAAAATAATCCCAAATAATTTGAAATGACATGTCATATTCTGTCCAAGTAATAAATTCCTAATTATGATGATAAAATGTATTAATAGAAAATTTGTTTACCTCTAACTCTAATAAAGAAATGTTTTTAAATATTTAAATTAAAATATTAAATATAAGATACAAAATTAAGCAAATCATAAAATATTAACTTGAATAAAATATTGAAATATTTTAAATCATTTTGAAGTAGCCCTCAACAATTAGTCTAGGGCTTCCCTGGTGGCGCAGTGGTTAAGAATCCGCCTGCCAATGCAGGGGACACGGGTTCGAGTCCTGGTCGGGGAAGTTCCCACATGCCGTGGAGCAACTAAGCCTGTGCACCACAACTACTGAGCCTGTGCTCTAGAGCCCGTGAGCCACAACTACTGAGCCCATGCACCACAACTACTGAAGCCCACGTGCCTAGGGCCCATACTCCGCAAAAAGAGAAGCCACCACAATGAGAAGCTTGCGCACCACATCGAAGAGTAGCCCCCGCTTGCCACAACTAGAGAAAGCCTGTGTGCAGCAACGAAGACCCAACACAGCCAAAATTAAATAAATAAATTTAAAAAAAAATTAGTCTAGGACACCCACAATGTCAGTCTAGCCCTAGTTGTGAGAATCGATGTTATAAAACACCTTTATTAAATGCATGTCAATGCAAAAACAGTATCTGAAAATAATTAGAATATGAGTAGGAAACAGCTAAATAATTCACATCCTTCTTGAATGTTGACTTTGCTGTTCTTTTAGAGGTTTTTGAGGTGGGATTATAACTTTTGGCCACAGGGTATCACTTATCCTACTGCCATTGCAAAACTGAATGTCTTCCTAAGCATCCAGAACATAGATAATTCATGTTTAAGCTATGGCCAATCAATAAAAGGAAAATGAAAACAAATTATATAAAACCACATATATGGAAAACAAAAAATAAGCTATAGTTTATGAGTATGTCAATAAGAACTCATCAAATTATGTACTACTTAATAGGATTTAAGTACTTCCTAATATGGAATTATTCCCCAGGTTAGATGACAAAGGCAGAGACAAGGTCTCTATACAACCACTGTAAATATCCTTTGTGTTACCTCAGAGAAAAAAGCCTATACTGCTATGGGAAGCCTTCTCCAATATGTCCCCATTAGACCTTCAGGTTCTCAGAGCTCTTGGGTGTTAGCATAAAAGACAGATTTTTTTTTTGAGGTCTTGGTGTTAATACTGATCAGGAAAAAAAAATGATATTGTGGTACGATGGTAGAATGAGGAGGTAAGAAAGCAGGATGGTAGACAGGCATGGGTGGCCAGAATTAGTTGGTTACTCAGGGTGCTGTGTGGGGAAGGCAATAACCGTTGGATATGGAAGGGTTTATAAGACCAACTTGTGACTAGAATAAGCCCAAATTGTTGGCACTCTTTACCCCAAAAAGATTCGCAAGCTGTGGGTTTAGAGAGGCCAAGTTGGAAGAAGGACAATATCACAGAAAGTAAAGTGGTAATAAATTTTCTTGACATAATAAACACTAGTAAAACTATACAAAGAACTGGATTCTGAACTGGAGAACTCTCATCCAGAATGATGGAGACAAGTTGAAAGATTTTCAGACTGGGGACACAGAAGTTATATGAACATTAGGGAAAACAATGAAATGAACAAATTTTATATGAAATTTTGTCTAAGTAATGGACATAGGGAGGCCTTGTCATATTCCTACATATCTTTACCCAATGTAGTAATCAGATTTTTCAAGTTCTAGAGAAAATCCCAGCAAGCTGTCTTCCGCCCTTTGGAATGTTCTGTGGCTTCAAATGTTTTCCTGTTTTAATCCCTTGGAAAATTTGTATAAAACAATAACAGATTTTACATTTTAGCATCAAAAATAGAAGGTAATTACTTAGAAGTTTACAGCACTAACTTTAAAAAGACCAAAAATAAAAGTTACCCTCCACAACATTTGCATAGTGTCTTATATATAATAGATGTTGAAAAAAGTTTATTGGATGAATGGTCTCTTGGTTGTCCTAGGCTCTCCACTTAATGACCTTTCGGTGGTATGGAGTGAAATCCCTGTGGCATGGCATGTTTAGTCGGGAGGGTTATTTTAACATAAAATCAGGCTAAGAGAAACTGACAGAGCCATGAGTATGCTTGTACCACCCCAGGTCACTCACTTTAAATCACTACAAGTCTCTCTGAATCTCTGTGCTTCATATGTCTTTTTGCTCTTTGAAGAATTTTATTTTTCTTTTTATCTTATACCTATCAGTTTATGTGATTTGATTTTATGAAGGATGAATAGTCCTAATTTCTGCAGTGCTAAACTTAGAAATGAAGCTATCAGGTGACTTATTTTAATGGGCCAAGGGTGGGGTCTGCTCTATGTTTAATAGGACTGCCTTTAAAATATCATTAAAAATGGAATCTGTCTTGGTGCAGCCACTATGGAAAATAGTATGGAGGTTCCTTAAAAAACTAAAAATAGAGTTACCATATGGTCCAGCAATCCTACTCCTGGGCATATATCCAGAAAAGATTAAAACTCTAATTTGAAAAGATACATGCACCCCAATTTTCACAGAAGCATTATTTATAATAGCCAAGACATGAAGGTGACCTAAGTGTCCATCGACAGATTAATAAATAAAGAAGATGTGGTATATATATACACAATGGAATACTACTTGGTCATAAAAAAGAATGAAATATTGCCATTTGTAGCAACATGGATGGACCTAGAGATTATCATATTGAATCAAGTAAGCCAGACAGAGAAAGACAAATATCATATGATATCACTTACATGTGGAATCTAAAAAATAATACAAATGAAGTTATTTACAAAACAGAAACAGACTCACAGACATAGAAAACAAACTTATGGTTACCAAAGAAGAAAGAGATGGGGTAGGGATAAATTAGGAGTATGGGATTAACAGTTATACACCACTATATATAAAATAGATAAGTAACAAGGATTTACTGTATAGCACAGGGAACTATATTCAATATCTTATAATAACCTATAATGGAAAAGAATCAGAAAACAATATATATATGTATAACTGAACCGCTCTGCTGTATACCTAAAACTGACACAATATTGCAAATCAACTATACTTCAATTAAAAAAAGATCTGTCTTTATAGACAATAGCTCAGAATTTGTTATTTATTTATTTATAGAAGTTTGGTTTTACATTAAATTTTATTAGTTTATTTTTGGCTGCATTGGGTCTTTGTTGCTGTGCGCCGGCTTTCTCTAGTTGTGGTTAACTGGGGGCTACTCTTCGTTGCAGTGCGTGGGCTTCTCATTGCGGTGGCTTCTCTTGTTGCGGAGCATGGGCTCTAGGCACGTGGGCTTCAGTAGTTGCAGCACGTGTGCTCAGTAATTGTGGCTCAAAGGCTCGAGAGCGCAGGCTCAGCTGTTGTGGCACATGGGCCTAGATGCTCCACGGCATGTGGGATCTTCCCAAACCAGGGCTCGAACACATGTCCCCTGCATTGGCAGGCGGATTCTTAACCACTGCACCACCAGGGAAGCCCCTACATTAAATTTTAAAATGCAGTTACTTTGCAATTGCCTTTATGGAGTATCCAAGAAAATCCCAGTTCTCTCTAGTCTTCCAAAAACTCCTCGAACAGTCCTGATTCCTATGAGGTCCCCAATTTGTTGGGAAGAAGTGTTTATTTAATCCTAAATTTTGTAGTTACATGATAGGTAAGCATAAATAAGTTTAGTTACTAACTAAAATGAGGTTAGAATTTCTGAACTGGACATATTATTGCTTCTTCCCCCTCCTCCCACCTTTTATACTACTCTGTGAATAGTAAGTTGAGGTCACTTTAATCATTCAATAAATCGTGGACATAGGAATAGTAATAACTGAGCAATCTCAATTGCAAACATCTATAGTGAGCTTACAAAATGCCATGCTCTGTGCTAAGCAAGTAAAGAATTTAACCCTTACAACCACACTATGGCATAGGTCCCCAAGACAAATGATAATTTTCCTGTTTTACAAATGAGAACACTGAGGTTTAGTTAACATACCTCGAAGAGTCCCATAGCTAGTAAATACCAGAATCTAGAATCTAAACCAAAGTCTTCAGTATTATACTTCATTTATACTATGGAACTGAAGTATACTTACAAATCAAGTTATTAATAAGTCTGAATGTCATTTAGAACACTTCATACCTAAAACCTAGGTTGCAAATGAAGGTGGAGGCCAAAACATGCTCTCAACCAACTACTGCTCTACTTTATACTTTGGCTTTATGTGCTATTTACTAATACTAATGATTTAATTTGAAGAGGAATGAGGCACACTGTAGATATGAAAGCATCGGTCCATTGTCTACACAAGAGTCAATAACCTTTCCCTACTGACAGAGCTCTTAGATTGTTCAGATGGTGCCTGCGGTGCCTTGACCTCAGAGACTTTGATTCTTACCATAGCTCAGGGAGTAAATCTCCATTGCTCGAAACCATTGTAGTTATCTGATTTTCTTTGGTCAGTTATTAGTCTGGAAGTAGTCATGTGACTTACTTCTAGCCAATAAGATATAAGAGGAAGTCTACCGCACTCAGCTTCTAGAAAGGCTTTTTCTTTCTCAGTAAAAAAGGAACAGACATGGCTGGCAGAGATCTTTGCTCCTTTTCCTTTCTTCTTGCCTGGACTGTGGACATGCTTGTTGGTATACAGGTTGTGTTGTGACCAAGAAATGACAAACACGAGAATGAAGACAACATGCTAAGCACAGCAATGCACAAAGGATGCAGAAAGACCTAGATTCCTGACACTTATCGTTGAGTGTCTGCATCAGCCTTAAGCAGCTTACCATTGACATTCATGTTTTAAGAGGGGAAAAAAAAACACCCTTATTTTTTTAAGCTGTCATAGGTAGATTTTCACTTATCTGGAGCAGAATATATTGCGAACTGATAAAAGGTCTCAAAACATGACCGTTACAACATGTAACTGGCAGGCAATCTTTGTTGATATATTTATCAAACTAAAAATCACAAGCCCTCAAACTTTTGCTGATCCTACCCCTGGGTACCAGCAAGCTCTTTCTCATCCTGAGCTAGACTCTGTGCCTTTGGATTCAGAGGAAAGAGGGGCTGCAGAAATGACTTGTAGCAACCCTGGGTTATTCGTTTAAGTCCTGAGATATCATAGACTTTAGGCTAGCAGGTTGCTTTAAGATTTTATGATACAGTTTAGAACAATACATACCTAGAATTTTGTAAAGAGTCCATATTAATGTTGTCAGAAATGACTGTGGGTGGGCTTCCCTGGTAGTGCAGTGGTTGAGAATCCGCCTGCCAATGCAGGGGACACGGGTTCGAGCCCTGGTCTGGGAAGATCCCACATGCCGCAGAGCAACTGGGCCCGTGAGCCACAACTACTGAGCCTGCGCGTCTGGAGCCTGTGCTCCACAACAAGAGAGGCCGCGACAGTGAGAGGCCCGCGCACCGCGATGAAGAGTGGCCCCCGCTTGCCGCAACTAGAGAAAGCCCTCACACAGAAATGAAGACCCAACACAGCCAAAAATAAAATAAATTAATTAATTAATTAAAAAAAAAAAAAAAAGAAATGACTGTGGGTAATCTGAAAAATAACTTAGAATGGTAGAATTCTGTAAGCATGAGACTTACTGAAGACAGGTCCCTTACTGATTATAAATTTTTTAAAGTTAGACTTATGGGAGGGTTCACCACTTTAGTATCTTCATGACAAAACATTTTCAGTTTTATTTCTGATACGCAATCTGATTTGCATGAATCCCTTCCCACGCCAGGGTTTACTTTATTAATCTGTAATATTTCCCCACAGACATTGTAATAAGCCAAATAAAGAAGAATTTGGGGAGCTTCTCTATATTTAGAAAAGTTAAGAAAGTAAAACAATTTCTGAGAAACATATTCAAAATTCTTGAAAGGCATGTTAGGTATTTAATTGAATTTCAAAGTGCCTGGAAACAAGGGTAAGGTACATTTACAGAGATTTGTCTTTTTAAAAGAATTTCTTCCCATTTGGTTTGACATATTTTTGTGTAAAACTTCTAGTTTATATAAACTATAATTTCCCAAAATAAAATATATAAATATAATGCTTAATATTGCCAAAATGTCATTTGTTTTTCTGACCTTGAAGAATACACCATAGTGTCAACACAAAGAGCATGAACTTGATATGTTTATCGTTTTACCATTTGTAGCTAGATAAATGTAATTATTTCAGTGGGTGTACATACACATATGTGTGTGTGTGTGTGTATATATATATATATATATATATATTAAACAGTAAGATCTTATGTGGCATGTACTATGGGGAAAAGAAAAAGTAGATTAGGACAAGGGGAATCAGGAGTTAACAAAGAAGAGTATGAAAACTGCAATTTTAAATAGGGTGATCGAGGTAGGCCTTATTTCCATGGTGTAAATACTCCCACTATGGTCAATTTCAAGCTACCAAAGGTTTGAAACTGGCTTGTAAAATTCCTGAATATTTAATAATTGACACTTATGAACTGGTAAAAGCTGGCTCTAGAAGAAAATTTGAGCAAAGACTTGAAGAAATTGAAGGTGCTCGCTTACATCTGGGGAAGGAGCCAAGCTTACATCAGGGAGAGCAGCTAGAGCAAAGCAGAATCTAGAGGACTTGAGGAACATCAGGTAGGTCTGTATGATGGAGCACAGGAAAGAAGTAACAAGGGGGAGAGATCAGATTCTGTAGGGCCTTGTAAGCTTTCCAAGGACTTTGATTTTCACCCTGTGCGAAAAGACAATCCATTGCAGAGTGCTGAGTAGAAGAGTGGCATGATCACATTCTCAAAGGATCAGTTTGGCTGCTTTATTGAGAATAGATTTTAGGAGAACAACTTGGAAGGAGGGAGACCAGTTTGGCAGCTAAGCCATTAATCCAGATGGTGATGTTATCTTTTGAAAGTAGAACTAATGGACTTTACTAATGGATTGCATGTATGGTGCTGGAGAAAGAGAAGAGTCAAGGATGACTCCAAAGTTTGGGAGCTGAGAACTAGAAAGATGGAGTTGCCCCTGAATTAGATGGAGAAGGCCGAGGGTGGAGGAAACTCCAGGGGAAAGATCAGAAGTTCTGTTTTTACTGCTTGCCTTTGAGTTCTCTCAGGTTGGAGAGAACAGAAGGGATCATAAAGGGAAAATGAAAAGGAGGAACAAAGTGGACAAAAATTAAGGGAGGGTAGTGTCCTAGAATCTATGTGAAGAAAATGCATCAAATACGGATTCAATATCTTTTCTTATTGAGGTGCATTTTTTTCAGAATGACTTTTTTGCTCACCCTAAGTACATGGCATCTAGGATTTAAACGTATAGGATATTCTAATTAAATTATGTTTAGTTGGAGATAATACCCACTTACTATAACAATGATCAAGAAATAGCATCTATTTTAGCAATTTTAATTTGATTTGCATTTAGTTCCAAAAGGAATCTGAAATCTTTTATTAGGAATTCCACTATTAAATCAGAATTTTATTTTCATTTCTTTTATGTTTGGGGACACACAAAATTGAACTAATCATAATCCTTAGTTCATAACAAACTTTTAGCACTGCATGGTCTGCTTTTATTTATATAGCTATTTATATATTTGTATTTATCACCCATAAGCCCCCACCTAAAATTCAGCACCCAAAACAAAAGTTAGGACCTCAAAAATTACTTGATCTAACAATATTGTTTGCCTACCATTCCATTCTTTTGGCTTCTTCTCCCCAAAATAAACATCCTCTTGAATTTTAGGTTTATCATCCTTCCCATGCATTACTTTTTTATAGATTTAGTGCATATATAAGGATTCCTTTGAAAGTATATCTTATTTTATTTTAGTTCTTTTTAATTTATAAAAAAGATAAAATGTTTACTATTTTGAGGCTTTTTCATATATCATATTGCTGAGTTTCATATACATTGTTTTATGTTTGAGTAGTTTATTTATTTTGACTGCTGTATCCATTCATCCATTACTGAATTGATGGACCCTTGCATTGTTGCCAGATTTTGCTAGTGTGAAAAATACTGTTATGAACATTTTTGTACATTTCTCCTGTTGGCTATGTATCTGCTCCATTGGTCTCTTTCTAGCCCTGCACAAATATCACACTATCTTAATTACTATAACTTTATGATAACTTTCAGTATCTTATGAAGCAAGTTGTACCAATTTGTCCTTCAGCTTTATCTTAGCATTTCTTGGCCATTTGTTTTTTCATGTAAATTTTAGTATCTACTTGTCAAGTTCTACAAAAATTTTGTTGAAATTTGGATTATAATTGAGTGGAAACTAAATTAGTTGGGAATAAGAATTGGCTCACTCACTAATGGGGGCTGGCAAGTCTAAAATCTGCAGTCAATGCCCCACTTCAAGTCTGAGTCTGAAGGTTTACAGACTGCTGTAGAACCAGGAAAAGTCTATGTCTCAGTTTGAAGGTGATCAGGCAGAGAATTCTCTCTTATTCAGGGTAAGGCCAGCCTTTTGTTTTATTCAGGCCTTCAACAGATTAGATGAAGCCCACTGAAATTATGAACGGTAATCTGCTTTATTCAGTCTACCAATTTAAATGTTAATTTCATCCAAAAATACCCATACAACAATACCCAGAATAATGTTTGACCAAATATCTGAACACCCCATGGCCCAGTTAACATGTAAAATTAACCATCACATTCATCTACTGAAATGATCCCATGACTTTCTCTTGTCATGTGTTAGTATGATGACCTGCAATTGATTTTCTAATGATAAGTTATGAATTATTTTTATACACATGACTCAACGGTTTTTTGACTAGTATTTTATCACATTTTTGCATTTATCTAAGTGAGATTTACCTATTATTTCCTTTCTTGTACCCTTATCTACATTTGAAAATACAGTTATTTAAGCCACTTAAGATGAATAGGGAGTGTTTTCTATTTCTCTCTTCTCTGGAGTAATTTGTATAATCTCAGCTTTTTTGTTTCTTGAGTGTTGTAAGAACTTGCCTGTGAAAACCATTTAGACCTAATGTTTCCTATTTGGGAAAATGTTTAACTACTAATTTAGTTTCCTTTATGTGGTTATCAAGACCATTCATATATCTTATATTTTAGTATTACTTTTAGTTAGTTACACCTTCCTAGGAATTTGACCACTGCTGTTAAGTTTTCAAATTTAATGATATACATTTCTTCATAATTTTCTCTTACTATATGATATTTACATCCCTTTCATTATTTTAATAATGATTATTTATGCCTTCTTTCATTTTCTTAGTCTCTTCAAAAGTCTATCCATTTATGAGTCTTTTCTGAGATTAAACTTTTATGTTTTTTATTTCCCTGAATCAGAGTTGTTTTCTATTTCTGTAACGGCCATATAGTAAATATTTTCAACTGTGTGTTATGGAGACCATATGGCCTCTCTAACAGCTACTCAACCCTGACATTGTGGCGTGAAAGCAGCATGGTCAATACTAAATGAACTGATGTGACTGTGTTCCAATAAAACTTTATTTACAAAGACAGTGAACTGGCCTACAGGTTACAGTTTGCCGACCTCTGTAACCTCTTAATTATTTCATTAATTTCTGCTCTTATTTAATTATTTATACTTTCTTTGGGAGTTTTCTGTGATTTCCTTGGGTTATCTAGCCGAACGCTTAACTCATTAATTTTTGGCTCTTTTTGGTACATAAAAATTTACCCCTTAAAGTCCAGTTGAGTCCCTCTCTTTAAAAAGTGAGTTAAGTAACTTTGTGGATAACTTTTTTATCAGTGCAAATACATACAGATCCTACTGCATGCAGTTTTGATAATAACTCTGTAGAACCAAAGAATGTCTGGCCTTAGAACACAGGATTTGCTACATGATTCAAAGGGAAGGGCAGATATCTTCAGGCAAAACAGTCCCTGAGAATTAAGGTATTATCTAACAGAAGCTATTAGACACAAAACAAACAAACAAAGGAGCAAATAGAGATATGGAAACCCAGAAATGCAACAAATTTGTATTGTGCTTACTGCAGGTTAAGTTCTCTGAGAGCACAGGCTGACATGAAGATTTTGGGAATTAATACCAGTGGAAGGGAGAGGAAGGAAGCAGCAAGGGCCAGAGGGGAAGTCAGACTGGGCATGCAGGTCCTACAAAGCCTCAGCCAACCCCATAAGGAGGTCTGGAATTAGAAGAGCCCCTCAGAGTTATCCAGCACTGAGCTGAAATGGTGAAGCTTTTATGTCACACTGTGACCAGTCACTAGATGTGGGTTGCCTCTGGAAAAGTGCGACTAGGGCCCAGACAATCCTCTGTAGCTGAGGAAAACCCCGAAGGGGCTGACAGTGGAAGTGTGCCTGCTGACAGACAGGTTATATGTCCTCCCACGAAATGATGTCTGGGCCCACATGTCCTTGTCCACCACAGCACTCCATCTTTATTCCTGACATCATGTTAGGCTCTATGAAAGGTGCCCTTGGGCATGCTTTTTAGAATGTCAGTCTAAGAAGATGGGCACATAAGTTTTGGTTCAATTTTTAATATCCCTGAAGCTTCCACTACAATGATTCACCTTGATTGCCAAGATTCACCCTGATCTAGAGACTGAAGTCCCCAATTCCCTGGAAATTGGTCCTACCTTACTGACAAATTTTGCAGTGTTATTCATGATTTAGGTTCTCCTTATCAAGTGTACACATGTGTATATTCTGCCAAAGAAAGTAAATGCCAATAAAGGATCACCATCACACAGTCAATTAGAAAAGGTTAAATTGCCAAATGAGGAAACAAAGATTTTCTCACATTCCTTAACTCTGAAAAATGACATCTGCTTTTTGAGAGAAGAAAATTACATAAAATACATGAAGTTTTATCACAAGCATTTTAAAGATGCATGTAAACAAGGCCAAGGAGTAGACTGAGCTTGTGAGAGGTAAGTAAGGAGGATTGTTAAGAATGCCACTGTCACATGTAATTTGAGTACGTTCCTTTTAATAATGTAAAACCTAGTTTTATGAGTATCTAATAAATGAATGACTATTTTTTAAAATTTCTGCACTATTTTCCACTCCTTGCTGGGTGCTGATATTTCAAAGATGCAAATATCATATGATTTCTAGACTATGACAAGATTACATTAATAAACGTTCCTGGGAAATGTTCTCCCCTTATATTTTCTTGTTGTGTGTGTGTGCCCTGAAAAGCAAGACATGTTTGCCTTCTGTGACTTCTTCCCCGACTATAAATAGCTTGAGGTAGGATAAGTGAAATGAAATACCAAGTCTTAGATTCATCGAAAATGTTTAGCTTAGACATTTGTAATCTATAAATTTTGTAAACCAAATCCCAGGATTCCGGTGACTTAAGAGTCACCAGTATGTGCAGAAGTTAGTGGTGCAGTAGCAGTCAAGGAGTGTTCAGTATCTTCTATGCCATGGCCTAATTATATTTTCCAGTGTCTAGATGCCACAGGGCAGAATACTTTCTGCTGCACATAGTGTGATTTTTTGTGAGCTCACCATTCTTCTGTAAAGTGTTCTTTCTTGTCTCTAGAATTCATAGCCTCAGCATTTGTTCTCTGTGCTCTATCTTGTCTAATTTTTTAAAACCACAAATTATCTTTTAAATTGTACCAAACCTGAAAAATAATAATAATAATAATATGGTGAATATTCTAACAACTGACAGATTTTGGCTCTTTTAAAGAGTATTGTTGATCTTTCTCTATGCATTATTTTACCTCAAAGTGTATATCATACTGTAACTCAGAATGTAGTTGTCTTGATTGATTTGCAGCCAGACTGACAAAAACCACGACAGTCATGGCAAATTCTCCCAGTTCCACTTTATGGAGTGTTAACTAAGAAACGTAATTTTGACATTTTAAAGACTGGGCCTTAGGTATTTTTCCCAAACCACCCTATCCGAGGGAGAGGAAGTAATTCCTATTAACCTATAGGACACTTAATTGGGAGGACTGTCTAATTGAGACATCTTCCAGAGACTCCATTTAAACATAATGATGTATAATGGCAGTAACTGCCACTTAATTAGGAGAGTGATTCTGCTACATCTGAAAGTAACCAAACCGTTGAAGGGTTTTGCTTTCCTATTAAAAAGATAAATTTCCTATCAGCTCAGGAATTTTATTTTTACTTTTCTAAACTCTCAATTCCTGTGATATTGAGGTACTAGTATTTTAGCCCCACTGCTATTCTGAAATTCCAGTGAATAGGGGACGATCAATTTAATTAAGACATTTTTTACTTGGAATATTATCTTGGAAAATATGAGAAAAAGATGAAAATGACCAAATATCTATGCTGTGCCAGGGGCCATGTTACGTATTTAAACATATAATATCTCCTTTGATATTCACAAGATATTATTACTCATGTTTTAAAAATGGAGAATCTGAAGCTCAAAGAACTTAACTGGCTTGAGATTACATAGCACACACACACTAAAAAAAGAAAAGTCCTAGTGAACTGCAAGCCTCAATCTATTTGATTCTTCCTTGTAGATATGGGTTCTTAGGGTTTTAACAAGTGTTAATATGGTATTAGCTAGGATCCACAATTTTTGAACACCCATGATGAATAAAGAAGAATAACAAGTTGTATGCTATTCCTACACTCTTTCACTTGTCAGTTCAAAGTCTATTTAATGATTCATTTATTTGTAGACACAGTTCATATTTTCTCACATTCAACTCAATTCTGGTCGGTGAAAGCGAAAATGGAAGAATATGACAATTAGGTTGAGAATTATACTGCTGCCGCCACTAAAAGTGCATTTTCTAAGAAAGATGGGGTAGAGTAAAAAATATTATTTACCTAAGATCTGAAGGCACAGTCCTAACCTAGAATGTATTTTTAGGTTTTACTGAGGCCAGCAATCTTTCTCCCAGCCTAGCTTTCTGAACACAAGCAATAATACACTAGGTTGTACCTACAAATCTTCCATGCTAATGGAGGTCTTTATGTTGGCTTCCAGAGAAATTACACATACACACACACACACACACACACACACACACACCCCACTCTACACTCCGTTATCCCAAAGAAATAGCTGTTATTAGACATTCATGATTTGTCCATTTATCAGAATTAAGTAAAAAGAGTGGAGGCAATTTTCCAAATTGGACCTCCAAATCTTCTGTTTAGGAAAACAAAAATCAGTTTGCCTGTCTGCATTGATAAAATTCCCTTGTTAAGTGCTTAGTTCTACATTTTGCTTTACCTGTACAGACATACCTAGAATAAAGCCAATAATAGTAATTATATGTCTACAAATTTTTTGAAACTCAGTGTAGTTTTCTGTAAATTAAATCAAAGAAAGGACAAAAATTGGCTCCAATTATTATATTTATCCATTATCCCAACTCATAAGTAATGGACTACTTTAGTTTCTCATTATCCAAGTGATCATTTCTTCTGATTTTTCTTTTCTGATTAAAAAAATATGAAATAAACCCTAAGATTTTGCTGGAGTTATGGGACTTAAATATTAGGAAGCAAAATTCTGTAACGCTGAACATGAATATTTATGTCAGGGTCATGCTTGAGGCTTATTTATTTATTTTTATAATTGATAGTTTTTAATATAGTATAAATTATCATTCAAGTCATATTACAATGTTAAATCTCTTTATCCAAAGTTAGAAAACATTTAAATAGAAGGCACTAGAATTTTTAATTAGCTTCCTCTTGGTCTTTCCTGGATTTATTCTTTTATTGACTATATTTGGCATATAACATTGTGTAAATTTAAGGTGGACAATATGTTAATTTGATATATTTGTATATTGTAATATGATAGCTGTTGTCATGATATTTCACAGCTATATTGTATCACGTAATTACCTTTCTTTTTAGTGGTTGGGATAATTAAGCTTTCATCTCTTAGCAAACTTGAGATATATTTAGAACTTGAGCAAATACAGGGTCTTACAGGAAATACATTTTTCTGAGCAATTGAACTCCCTTAAATAAATGTTGCCTAAAAACAATAATACGTATACAAAACAGAAGCACCTATATCCATTTAGGTACATTAAAATAGAGGGTAGGTTACTTTCTGAATTGGATACTTTAGCATTAGGCAAAAGGACAACTGATTAACTTGATCTGGTATATCAATGCTATCACAACATTATGCAGTATTCATTAAAAACCATATAGTCAACATTTTTGGGGGCCAACCTCTGTGTGAGATAATGGGTGTAAGAACACTCTTTCTTACTGATGAGTGTCCTGGGCAAAAGAGGAAATAGGAAGGGCGAGTTGGGGCCATTTTTTTACTTGAAAGAACGACTGCCAGACAAACTGGCTCTTCGGCCATGGATATTTAGCAGACATTTTCCCCAAAATTTACCAAAATGGGCTTGTCACTCCAAAACAATTGAAAATGTTTTTTGCCAATGGTAAAATTCAATCTTTCAAATAAAAATTCTGAATTCTAGAAAACTTGCATTAACCACTCTGAGTTTGACAGCTTTCCAATACTTAAGACTTTCTGGATGAGACTGGTGATATTAATGAATGTGAGTTTTTTATTTTGTATAATGGAATGTGTCAACATTTGGAAGTTCTGCATAAATTGAACCAATATTTTTCAAATGATCAATGCATAATGTTAAAAAATCATACATTGGTAAAAGATCTATTCAAAGTACAAGATAGACTAATAGATTTTAATGTATAGTAACAGAGAAGGAAAAGTACACTGATGTGGTTTCAAATTCCACACTGAAACTAATCTTTAAGATACGACTATTGTTGGGGCTTCCCTGGTAGCGCAGTGGTTGAGAATCTGCCTGTCAATGCAGGGGACACGGGTTCGAGCCCTGGTCTGGGAAGATCCCACATGCTGCGGAGCAACTGGGCCCTTGAGCCACAATTACTGAGCCTGCGCGTCTGGAGCCTGTGCTCCGCGACGAGAGGCCGCGATAGTGAGAGGCCCGCGCACTGCGATGAAGAGTGGCCCCCGCTTGCCGCAACTGGAGAAAGCCCTCGCACAGAAACGAAGACCCAACACAGCCATAAATAAATAAACAAATAAATTTAAAAAAAAAAAGACCCGTAGGGCATAATCGCTAAAAAAATAAATAAAATAAAAATATGACTATTGTTCAGTTTTGGTATATTACCAAAGAAGAATGTTGCCAATTATCTAAAAAGGCTAGTAAAATACTCCCAACTACATTTCTTTGTAAAGCCAGATTTTTACCACATATGCCAATCAAAACAACACATTGCAACAGACTGAATGTAGAAGCAGACTTTAGCTGTCTTTTCTTAAATCAGATATCAAGAGATTTGCAAAACTTGTCATACCATGTCACTTTTTTCACTACGTTTCTTACTCTTAGAAAATACAGTTATTCTCTAGGAAACTATGTTCTAAGTTTTCCTATTTAATAAAGTAAACATTAATACATATAACCCAGATAAGTAAAAACTCTTTGGGGAGCTCAATAATTTCTAAGATTGTAAAGGGTTCCTGAGACTAAGAGTTTGAGAACTCTAGTTTTCAAGAGAGATTCTGACTATCCAAGAAAGACCATAAAAAAGAAGAAAGGATAGAAGTCAACGTGGACCATTCATGAGATAGTTGTCTCTCTGGTTGTTAAAACTCTGTCAGAGTTATTTTTGATCCCAATGTTCCAGAGGCAGAGGGGGCTGAAGATGAACTTTCTACTTTCGTGTTGTTTCAGGGAGAAAAGCCAAGCAATTATATTATGCATTGCTGAGATAGAGTAAGAGTAAGCACTAATAGTGGGAGGTAGAAAACAGGAGGGAGGCCTGAAGGAAAGGAAATAAGAGGTCTTCTATTGTTCCAGGTGAAGCCTCAATAAACCCTGATAATAAAACTGAAGCTAGGAGTGGCGTGAACTCAAAGGAGGAAATAAATTCCATTTGAAGGAATATAAAGGATGGCTCTGAGATTTCTGGCTTAATATCTGAGTGTATTGTATAAGAATTATTGATACCCAAAAACCCCTATAATATTACCATTAAGCTCTAGCTTTCTGCCTTCATGTGATTCTCAAGATTTCTACCTATAAATCACAAACCAAGAAGTCCCTGGTGTTCTGTGATTAAAACATAGGATAGCATGAATATCAAAAAGCATCTGCTTAACTTTTTTTTTTTTTTAAACGGTGAAGAAACCAAAATCTTGAGCAGTGAAATAACTTTCCTACATCATAGCAGAGTTAGACTAAAATCCAGGTTTTCTCACTCTTGAATCTGCAGTTTGTGTGAATATAAAGAAAAACTACACCTTAAAATTTTATCCCAAAGAGACCAAGAGATTCACTTCATCCTAAATCATCCAAATAGCTTTGAGCAATGTAAATGTTCTGCAATCTAGATCTGAATTCACTGGGTATGTCAAAGCTATATTAACCAGAAGAGACCGGGTTTTCCATATGAGATATTTTAGAGAGGAATGTCAAACATCATCTACATGTGCAGCCTAAATCTTATTTCATTAATTCCATCTGCAGCCACTTTTGCTTTTTCCTATATAGTGTAAGTCACTTTTTTTCCCCCTTAAATGTATTGCATACACCCATGTTTATGATGTGGCAGTACTCTCTCAAGTATTATAATGCTAGTTCATTTCCATGCCCCAATTAATAAGTCACAATAATGGTACAACATGCAATCCAGAAAACACTTGATTCTCCATATTAAAAGAAAGAAACAGGGTGTGGATAATTCAAAATGGTGACTAATCCAAAAGACATTTAAATTTGTAATGTGCCCTGTGCTAACATTAAATATGGACATAATTATTTTTTGAAAGTTCTCTTCAAACAAATGAAGTCACTCTCTCAATGTTTTCCTTTTCCTTGTTTTTGGTGTTTAATTATCCATACCCTATCCCATATCCTCCCTTTGGTATACTTTATGATAGTTATGTCTAAAATCTTCAAAAGGATCCTTATTTTAGAAATATGAAGAATCTGATAAATTACATAGCTGAGATAACAGCAAATATTTACTTCAAATATAGCTATTTTCTTATCCTTCACCCTTAGTACTTATCCAATGATCACAGTAGTCTTATTGATCACAGTACTCTTAACCAATGGGCCTAAATTCTGCTTCAGAATTCTTCTCAACACACAACTCCCAGACAGCTGTGTTGGACTAACACAAGAATTCAAATCGATTTTACACTCCTGATCTACTCAATGATGCTTTTCCCAATGATGCTCACTCCTTATCTGATAACACACAGTTGGTTAGCTATACAACTAAGTCTAGAATGCAAAACTCCTCATTCCAAATCTGTAATGCTTTTTGTAGCATCTTTTTGCATCAAAAGTCGTGCTTCTTTACATTTGAATTAGCTGAGTTATCTCAGTTAACAAAAGTTATATGAATGTGTGTAACATAACTGCTACATGTTAAAATTACAGTAAGATTTGTTTCTGAAAATTTACAGTAAGGACAAGTACAGTTAACTTATTGTTTATCTTAAATCATTCTTAATTTGCCCATGCTTTCATATTTTCAAAGAACATTATAAAAACTAATCTTTTGCAAATAATTTTTCATTTAAGTAATATATTTTAATATTAAAAGACCTTAAAGATACTTAAAACCCAGACTCAGTTATCACTCCCACATGTGTATCTATCTGAACTATACTGTTGGATGTAGCAAAGACTGGCTAATTGGTCATCAAATCTGTTTCCTCTTTCTCCTGAGCACACAGCTAAGCCAGTGTTACTCAAAGTGCTGGTCCACTACTAAAAGCTTGTACCAGAATGTAAATCAACAAACTTCACCAAGAAAGTTGTAACTGTACTCAGCAGTGTCTTTAGTGACATAAATAGTTAATTCACATCCAGAACAAGTTTCTGATCTTATCAAAGATCAGTAAGAAATAGTTTATAGATGGGCAGTCAGTACATGGACCACAAATTGAACACCACTGACCTAGACTATAGTCTCCCTCGCAGTAAGTTCTAACCACTGCAATGTGGCTGGAGAAAAAAGGTCCATCATTTCCAGGGCTGCAGACATAAATCTCCCATGTTCCCTCCATTATCCAGTGACTTTGGAAGCCATGTGGTTGAAGATGATGTAGTTAGGCAAAGAGCCTATATCCCTTAAATAACCCACATAAACACTTATACTGAACTTTATGTGTGCAAAATAAAAATTACTACTATGTTAAATCACTGAAATTGAGCAGATTATCTATTATAACAACTAGAAGAGCATCAACTACTGGAGTGCATAATACAGCAATGTTTAGATGTTAAGATTTTCAATCAGAAATAATCTACTTTACAAATCAATTGTCTATTTTTTAATGATTATTTCATTTTCAAAAAGTCAGGGTTTAGTAAATTAAGATTAAATTTTAAACATTTTCTTATTCATGAATATCACATTTTACTTTACTGTTTTTAAGACCTAAAGTAAGGTTTTCAATTTTCTCCAGCAGGACTCACCTGCCACTTTGCAATGGGAACAAGCCAACTACAAATGGCCTGATTGGGGTATATGCCCACATTACTTTTCTTCAGACACTCTGACGTGTACGTCCTATGTGTAAAGAGACTGAATGTATCTCTACCACCTAGAATAGACTAGGCTCTGGATGACTATTTGTTGAATGAGTGATGAAATCAATGCTGTCATTTTTCACATACACATTATCAGCACACCCTTCCATACTGAGAAAATTGTCTTTTAATTGCATGATACATAGCTTCACATTTTATGCTTAGATTTGCATTTGCGCATCTTTGCCTCATATAATGCATAACATCTTTTCTTAATGTTAGAACTCCGCACAGAACAAAGGCCCTCTTCATTCTGTAAATTATACCTATTACTCATAGTATACACAATAATACTAGCCAAAATTTATTGTGTCAGATGAGTGCTTTCAAACTAGTGTCACTATTCCTCATAATAAGTCTTCCAACAGGCATTATGAGGCCATGTTATCGATACAATGAAAAACTAAGGATTGTTGAGAGTACCTTGTCAAACAATGTGAGTTTTAAAGAACAACTGTGATTTGTACTCCACAGGCCATTATCTTTCTACCATCTCATTCCACCAACCACATTGACTGATACAACCTGTACACGTCCACATGTCCTTAATATGATTTTGCTGCACATGTTATTTGTGATAGATACCACTTAATTACACTATTCAACAGCCAGTGAGACAGGCTAATTTCAGGAGTTTTCTACATGATGAATACTTCCTCTTCTGCATGGGAACTGGGTGTGTTTTAAGACCTCACTATAGGTATCCTGTTTACCAGTTGGGATGTGATACTAGTATACTTATCAAATGAACAAGTGATTCTGTCTGTGATAAGTCCAACCTCTGACAAAAAGAAGATCAAAGCACTGGGTAGTTTCTAGGCTTTTAGCTTACTTCCCAATCTCTTAACATAAATCACATTTAGTTTAGTGATTAAGAGTTTGGGCTCTGAGGCCAAGCAGAGTCAGATTCCAGGCTCAGATATTCCATTTACTGGCCACATGACCTTGTACCAATTTCATAACCTCTGTGGGTCATCAGTTTCTTCAACTTTCTATTTCACGGAATTGAGATTAAATAAATGAATGCATATAAATCAGTTAACAGTGACAAGCAAAGGATAAATGCTAAATAAATACATTATTACTGGTCTAGATTTCTTGTTTACTAATTTCTAGTTTTGCATCTTTGACTCTTTCACTGGAAACTGCCCTGTTCCGTAGGAAGAGGATTATGGTAGTATTTTTCCTGTTTGGGTAGATACATGGAACATGGAACTAAAATCCAATTAAGCATAAAATGGGGGAAGAAACCTAGGTAGAGGAAAATATTGAGGAATGTAATAGGAATCCCACAGAGTGATTTAAGTACCCACCCTAGTGAATATGAAAAGGTATGCAAATTGATAATTAGCTTTTTAAATGTTTTATATATGGATGATAATATTTATGGGCCTTTGGCATGGGAGTGGCTCAAAGGAAAGAGGACCCACCATTATTTTTAATTTTAATTTGTGTTTCTTTTATAATAATACCTAAAGATGATGTTATGAGACTGATGTTTTAAGTCCTTCTTATCAGTTGTTCTAAATGTTTTCAGCAACTAGAAAATTTAATATTATTTAAAATCACTCATGCTAAGGGCATTTTAGGAAATGCTCCCAATATGCTGCAAATCCATGTTATGACAGAAAAACTAAACAGAAAGTGCTATCCAAACTGACTGTACAATGATAAAACAAACAAATAAAAAAAGACAAGAAACAGTGTCAAAAACTGACAGTTGGCAAGGTGTTAGCATTTAAACAGTATCCACCCAATGAAATGTTTTATTAAAAAAAAAATTGTTTTTAAAACAAATTCTGTCATCTTGAGAAGATAATTCCAGAGTTTCCTGTCTCCTCCACTTTGTAGGACTTTGTTTTCTTCAGTGTAGGAGAAAAAAGACAAACAGGAATTTGTTTTTTTAATGTTAAGTACATCTAAATACAAACCAAAATTTTTTAAAGTAGCATGAAAAATTATTGGAATTCTTCAACTAACCAGGTATTTAATATATTCATGAAATTCATCCTTTTATAAGCCTCAAACAGAAAAATTTATACAAATCATCTAAAATATTTTTATAAAATACTAACTCAAAATTTGATGGTCATAGAAAATAATTTTATATAGAGCATATTTTGCATTGCTATAAAAATAACTTTTGCTGCAATGCAAAGTAATATAGTTGGAAAAAACAAATTATGAAAAAAATACCCATAATCATACCCATATTTTTTAGCCTTTTTTGTATGAATATTGTAAAAATTCATAGTTAAGATTACATATAATAAAAATTTTGCATCCTGCTTTTTTTCACTTATTATAACCACTTTCAATATCATTAAAAATTCTTTCAAAAAATAATTTAATTGTTACATAACATTTCAACATATGACTGGGTGTTAACATTTTCTACTATAGAATATTAAAGACAATTCTATTCTTGATATTATAATTAATTATATACCAAATACTGTTATGTGTAAATTCTTATTCACATTTTCTGAAAAAAAGTCTCGTAACTATCATTACTGACCCAAAAGGGAAACAGTGAACATCGCTGACATGCCCTTCAGTACTGTTTAACAATCAGGATAGCTTTGCTAATCTAAGACATGAGAGTTGGAACTTTTTAAAATTTACATTCCCTTGATTACAAGTGGGGTTGAATTTTTTTCACTATCAGTTATATTTATTTTATCAACAATTCATTGCTTATGACCTTGATTCCCTTTTCCTTTCAACTGATCTCAATTTAAAAATACTTATATACACAGAGTAAGACACTTAGAACAATCTCTATGTGTGATTCTCTACTTAGAAGTTCTGCTATTCAAGTCAAGAATATGTTTAGATTTTCTTCACCTCTCCCAAATCACCTTGTTTCTAAGGCTAAATCTTGTTATTAATTGTTCATTAATTTATTTGTTCCCATAAAGTTACAAAATCTACAAATGTTTGGGACTTCCCTGGTGGTGCAGTGGTTAAGACCGCCTGCCAATGCAGGGGACACGTGATAGATCCCTGGTCTGGGAAGATCCCACGTGCTGCGGAGCAACTAAGCCCGCGCGCCACCACTACTGAGCCTGCGCTCTAGAGCCTGCGAGCCACAACTACTGAAGCCTACATGCCTAGAGCCCGTGCTCCGCAACTAGAGAAAGCCTGCACACAGCAACGAAGACCCAACGCAGCCAAAAATAAATAAATAAAATAAACAAACAATTTTATTTTTTAAAAATCTACAAATGTTTAAGAAAGCATAGTGTTATAAAGACAGCTTGAAGAGTTATAAAAGAATCATTTTTAAGGCAACAATTTACACACAGTAAGACCCTCAAGCTTCTCATATTTGCTAAAGATATTTCCCAAATTTTGTTTCCTAATTTTACTTTTGATTTCTGTATATCAGACAAACACATATACTTTGTGTTTGTTGATATTTTCTTTTGTAATTACTTCCATTCATTTGAGTTAAGAAAGTCTGTAGAGATCAGATAGATATTCATACTCCTTTTCTTTTTATCATTTAATTGTTTCCTTAATCCTTGAAAAAAAATTTCAGCTATGGTATGAGGTAAAGAACTATTTTTTTTCAAATATCTATTCATTTTTTCTGAAATTATATGATTAGTAATAAATCCATCATTGGTTTTTAATTTTACCTTTTTATATTAAACTCTTATGTCCATATATATATATCAAGACCAATATGAGTAGATAAACATATGTTTGTTATAATTTTCCATTCTACTTATCTATTTTTTCCCTGAAATCACACTGCTTTAATAATTGTAGCTTTATATTTTAATGCCATCCTTTTGCCCACCTCCTTTTTCTCAGAATTCTGTTTAAAGTGTGCTTTGTTGCATGTTGTTACATGTTGTCATGGAAATTTAAGGAAATAATATATGATTGTCCCATAATTTAATCCCTTATACTTGGAAATTTGGGTATTTGTGTTATTCCATTTTTTTCTTTCTGTATAAACAATGATGTGATTATATATTCTTGGAGAGAATTCATTGCACATACACCTAATTAATTTTGCATATGCATTCCCAGAGATGGAATTGTTGGCCAAATTTACACATACTTTAAAGGCATTTTATATGTAGTGGTCTTGGGCTTCCCTGGTGGCGCAGTGGTTGAGAATCTGCCTGCTAATGCAGGGGACACGGGTTCGAGCCCTGGTCTGGGAAGATCCCACATGCCACGGAGCAGCTGGGCCCGTGAGCCACAACTACTGAGCCTGCGCGTCTGGAGCCTGTGCCCCGCAACGGGAGGGGCCGCGATAGTAAAAAAAGGCCCACGCACCACGATGAAGAGCGGTCCCCGCACCGCGATGAAGAGTGGCCCCCACTTGCCGTAACCAGAGAAAGCCCTCGCACGAACCGAAGACCCAACACAGCCAAAAATAAATAAATAAATAAATAAAGTAGCTATATATGTAGTGGTCTCAAAAAGAATGTAATAATTCATATTTCTAGAAACTGTGCAGGAAAGTAACTCCTTACATTCTTGTAAAAAAAAGAAAAAAATAAAGCTAATATTTAACAATGGCTTATTTCTTCCCAGGAACTGTTCTAAGTATTGTAGTATATTCACACACTTAGTTCTCACAATAACTCTTGAGGTACTGATTGTTATTTGACCCATTTGCTGAAATAGAAAAAGAGGTACAGAGAGATAAAGTAATTTGCCCAAATTAATCTAACTAGAAAGTGATTATCAGTATTTAAATCCAAGCACTTTGAGCCATACTCTTTTTCTAAGTTTTATCTCTCTCTATATATTATAGATATATCAAATGCTATTATAATTTGCAAGGCTAAACATTTTTCCTGTGTTTACATATCATTTTCAGGAAGCATCTGCCTCATGTGCCCCAAAAAGCCTCATTATGTGAATAATAAACCTTTTCTAACTTCTTTGTGTGTGTGGCATCAGCAGTCTCAACGCCTGAACCCAATTTTGTATGAGAGATCCACCTTGTTGATGGGAATGCCCAAAATAAGTTGTTTCTTTTTTGGGGGGTAGTATTTTGAATAAAGCTGCTATAAAAATTTACATTTAAAACTTTGGGTTTATATATGCTTTTACATTCTCTCAGGGGAATAAAAAAAGTAGGAATAAAACTGATGAGTCATATAGTAGGAGAACAATGAACTCTGAAAGAAACTACCAAACTATTTCCTAAAGTAATTATATCAGTTGTATTCTCAATTACAGTATCTGAGACTTCCAGTTGCTCCACATTTTTACCAGCACTTTGTACTGTCAGTCTTTTTAAATTTAGCCATTTTAGTGAGTAAATAGGGCATCTTATTGGGGTTTTAATTTGCATTTCCCTGATAACTTGTGAAGTTCAGCATCTTTTCATGTACTTGTTTATCACTGGTAACTCTTTCTTGAAGTATTTAATATCTTTTGTCTATTTTTTCAGGTTGATTTTTCTTTTTATTATTGATTTGTGTAAGTTTTTAACATATGCTAAATTTAAGTGCTTTGTAAGATATACATGAAGTGAATGCTCTCTCTCAGTCTGTGACTTGCTTTTTAATTTTCTTGGTGGTGTTTCTTTATTCTAATTGGTATGTCTTTTATTTCTTTTTCTTGCTTTGTGTAAATATTTAAGACATCCAGTATAATACTGAACAGACTTGGTGAGAACAGAAATCCTTCTCTAGTTCCTGATCTTAAGGGGGATAGTATTCAGTCACTGAACAGCAACTATGATATTAGCTATAACTTTGTAATAGATGCCCCTTATTAGAATGAAGAAGCTCCTGACCACTTCTAGTTTGCTGAAGTTTTTTTTTACCTTCAATGGTGTTGAATTTTTTCAAATGGATTTTTTTTTTGCATATTTTGAGATGATCTTTTTTTCTTTTGTAGTTATATATGTAATATAGTGAGTTACATTGATTAATTTTTCAAATGGTAAACCAACTGTGCATCCCTCAGTCATGGTATATATTGTACTTTCTATATATTGCTGGAATCAATTTCCTAAATTGATTAGGATTTTTTTTTAAAGCTTTTCCCATCTATGTTCAGAAGGAATATTTCCTAAAATATCTTTTCCTAAAATATCTTTTCCTAAAATACCTTTGGGGGCTTCCTTTGGTGGCGCAGTGGTTGAGAATCTGCCTGCCAATGCAGGGGACACGGGTTCGAGCCCTGGTCTGGGAGGATCCCACATGCCGCGGAGCAACTGGGCCCGTGAGCCACAATTGCTGAGCCTGCGCGTCTGGAGCCTGTGCTCCGCAACAAGAGAGGCCGCGATAGTGAGAGGCCCGCGCACCACGATGAAGAGTGGTCCCCACTTGCCGCAACTGGAGAAAGCCCTCGCACAGAAACGAAGACCCAACGCAGCCAAAAATAAATTTAAAAAATTTAAAAAAAAAGAGTCAATTTGTATTTGTAACCTAAAATATTTAAAAAAAAAAATACCTTTGTGTGTTCCTGGTATTAAGATATTACTGGCCTCATAAAAAACTTAACGACATTTGTTTTCAGGAATATGTAATAAATGCACTTTTCCTCACACCAAGTACAATTTAAAACTCTGGGTGTTATATATAAAACAAACATAAGAAGGTGGAGAGAAGGCACACCAACTAGTGACATCAGGACCCAGGGAATGGCCAGAGGGGTGTAAGTGGAGGCCTACTGGGCACGCACCTACCCCTATCATTGGGGTCAGTGGAAGCCAAGTGAAGAATCTGGACTCCCACTGCCATCTGGCCGTAATGATGTGGCACCCTTCATCACTCAATGGAATGGTATCAGAGAAACCTTGCTAAAACGCCAGATTTAAACAAAATGGAACAGTGTCTTGTAACACAGTACCCACACTGTCCAGATTTCAATCAAAACTCGTGTCATGCAAAGAATCAGGAATATCTCAAACTGAACGAGCAAAGACAATTCAACAGATGCCGACACCAGATGACACAAATGTTGGAATTATCTGACAAGAATTTTCAAGCAGCCATCATTAAAATATTTCATGAGCAATTACAAATACACTTGAAATAAATGAAATACACACAAAGTCTCAAAAGCAGCAGAATATATAAAGAAGCAAATGGAAATTTTAGAAATAAAAATGACAATAACCAAAGTAAAAAACAAAAACTCAATGGATGGATTTCATCTCCAAAATGTAATGAGTTTGGAAGTCATCACTCCCATCATTAAACCAGGAAAAAATAAACTAATCAAATCAAAAATCAATGGGTTTTCTTGGACCCATTAGAGAAACGAGTTCTAAGAGCAAATCACCATCCTGAATCCGATGAGAATCAGGTGAATCCAGAACATTACAGCTAAGATCTACTTACCTGAAGCAGAAGCAGGTGGAGTCATAAACTGGTGGTAACACTGACTGACAATTTTAATGAATTGTTGGAGGCTGAATGAGGACTAGTGTGAGAGTGAGAAACCCTTGGGGGCTATAGTCTTGGCGGGGAGGGTCTCTCACACTTTTATGGGCTTACCTCCAGGAACCCCACTAAGTCCTTATGGTGAAGAGCAGAGAAAGATCCCTTTGTGACTCTGGCAGGGAAGGTGAAGGATAATCATTGTAAAATATCCTCTCAGTGTTCTCCATAAGAAGGTTTGCTGTCCATACTCTCCAGGGGAAAAGACTTTACCAGAGCCAGATCTCACCTGAGGAAAGGGCATTTCTCCCACTCCAGCCCCCTCTAGACTTTTTATCAAACCTAAGGGAGAGGGGAACAGCTAAGAAACACTTGTGAAGATCAAAGCTTATGGTCACAGGCCCACTAACAGATGGATTTAATCAAACAATTATAGAACACTTTCCCCCCATCCACACCTTGCCACCATAAAACAGGGCTCCAGTATAATAGTAGATTACAGCTGAACAAGCTGCAAGACAGACTCTCTAAGGAGGAGTACTTCAGGACGCCCAAAGTCAACAGGGAAGAAAAGAAAACAAGGCCAACCCCTAGTTGGGGTGTGTTTAATGTTAACATAAAACCTCACACTAAAGGCCTATTTACCTTAGTTCCTATTACTGGATATGTCATACCCAGGTTTCAACAACAATAAAAAAGTCACAGGGCATGCTAAAAGGCTAAAAATCCATAATCTGAAGTGACAAAGCAAGCATCAGAACCCAACTCAGATATGACATGGATTTTGAATTATCAAACAGAACAGAGAATTTAAGAAAGAATAAAAGAAAATACTAGAAATCAAAAACATCATGCTTTTTGGTTCACTGACCTTCTCCATATTGTTGACACTTGTTCTTCCCTAGCTTCTTCTGCTTAATTTGGAGTTAATTTGCTCTCCTTTTTCTTGTCTTGTTTAGGCGAATGCTTGGATCATGGATTTTAGACCGTTTTTCTTTAGCCCCTCTTTTTTTCTTTTAGCCCCTCTTTTTTCCTTTTAGCCCCTCTTTATCCCTGATAATATTACTTGCCATTAAATCTACTTTGTTAGATACATATAATCACTACAGTTCTTAGTGTTTACATTGTCTTTTTCCATCCTTTTACTTTTAATATCCAATGTGGAGTACCTACAATAATACATGTATTTTATTTTCACATATTATAAGACATCTCTTATAGACTGCATTATAGTCGGGTTTATGTATCTAATTCATTCTTATAATCTCTGCCTTGTAATTGGAACGGTTAGGAGATTGCCCAAGATGGTGGAGTAAAAAGAACCTGAGCTCACTTCCTCTCATGAGCTCACCAAAATCACAACTTTCAGCAGAACAACCATCTATGAAAAAGACCGAAACCTACCAGAAAAGAGCTTCCACCACTAAAAACATAAAGGAGAAGCCACAACGAGACGGCCAGGAGAGGCAAACTCGTGATATATTTAACTCCCACACCCTCAGGTGGGCAAATCACAATCTGGAGAATAATTACAGTGCACTGGTTCTCCCACAGGAGTGAGAATTCTGAGCCCCACGTCAGGCTCCCCAGCCGGCCGTCCTGCACCGGGAAGACGAGCCCTCAGAGCATTTGGCTTTGAAGGCTGGCGGGGCTTAATTTCAGGAGCCCCACAGGTCTGTGGGCAAGAGAGACTTCCTCACACAAAATCTCACGCGCACCGGGACCCAAGGCAAAAAGCAGTAATTTGATAGGAACCTAGGACAGACCTACCTGCTGGTGTTGGAGAGTCTCCCAGAGAGGCTGGGGTGGGCGGCTGGGGACGCAGACGCTGGGAGCAGCCATATTTGGGAGCTTGTTCTACTCGCGCGTTTAAGTGGGAAGCCTTGCTGGCTGCACCAGGGGACCCTCCCTCTCGCTCATTGGACCGAGACCTGGCCCCGCCCAACAGCCTGCAGGCGCAGGTGTTGGGACACCTCAAGCCAAACAACTAATGGGGTGGGAACAGAGCCCCACCCATCAGAAGGCAGGCTGCCTAAGGTCTTCCTGAGCTCATAGCTGCCTCTACACAGGGCCCTGCCCACCACAGGGCCAACTAGCCCCATCCACCAGTGGGCCGACAACAGCCCTGCCCTCCAGGAAGGCTGCACTAGCCTCTAGACCAGCCTCCATCCACCAGAGGGCAGACACCAGACCCAAGAAAATCACAATCCTGCCCCCTGAGAACCCAGCCTGCACACCAGCCGGCCAGACCCTACCGTGAGACCAGCTGGGCCCCAGCCCTGCCCACTAGCAGGCCAACACAAGCTTCAGGATACCCCGGACCCCATACCCAACTGTGTTAGGAACTGCCCCCCCATCCCCTCCAACTAGCAATCTGACACCAGCTCTGGGATTCCTGGGCCTGGCAGCCAAGACCCAGCTCTGCCTTCCAGTAGTCTAGCTCTAACCCCAAAACCTGGCTTCACCCACCAGTGCGGGGGCAAAAGCCCCAGAGTCTTCTGGACCCTGACTCTGCCCACCAGTGAGCCAGCACTAGCCCTGGGGCCCCCTGGGGTTCTGCTTCAGCCACCTCATGACCAGGGCCTGCTAACCAGCACCAGCAGCATCTGTACAAGGCAAGGCCTGACAACCAACTGGGCTCGGGGCCAACCAAGCCTACCAGACCACCCACATACTCAGCCTGCCACAACAGAAGGACCCATGCAGCCCTCTTAGGGGGAACCCCTAAAGCATATTGCTTGTATTACAGGTACTCATAGGACACCTCCTACAGAGGCCACGTCTCCAAGGTCGAGAAATGTAACTAACCTACCACATTCGTAAAAATATACACAGCAACTTAGACAGAATGAGGAGGCAAAGGAACATGTTTCAGATGAAGGAACAAGATAAAACCCCAGAAGAACTAAGTGAAGTGGAGATAGGCAATCTACCCGAGAAGGAGTTCAGAGTAATGATCATAAAGATGATGAAAGAACTCAGGAGAAGAATGCACAGAGCAAAAAGTTCGAAGTTTTTAACAGAGTTAGAAAAGACAAAGAACAACCAGAGATGCAGAATGCAATAACTGAAATGAAAAATATACTAGAAGGAATCAACAGTTCACTAAATGATACAGAGGAACGGATGAGTGAGCTGGAAGATAGAGTAGTGGAAATCACTGCTGCTGAATAGAAAAAAGATTGAAAAGAAATGAGGACTGTTTTAAGAGACTTCTGGGACAACATCAAGCACAGTAATATTCCCATTATAGGAGTCCCAGAAGGGACTGGGAGAGAAAAAGGGGCTGAGAACATATTTGAAAACATAATAGCTGAAAAATTCCCTAACCTGAGAAAGGAAACAGTCACCCAAGTCCAGGAAGCACAGAGTCCCATACAGGATGAACCCAAAGAGGAATGCACCAAGACACACTGTTATTAAAATGACAAAAATTAAAGATAAAGAGAGAAATTAAAAGCAGCAAAGAAAAAGCCACAAGTAACATACAAGGTAACTCCCATAAGGCTATCAGCTGATTTCTCAGCAGAAACTCTGCAGGCCAGAAAGGAGTGGCAAGATATTTAAAGTGATGAAAGGGAAAAGCCTACAACCAAGAATCCTCTACCCAGCAAGGCTCTTGTTCAGATTTGATGGAGAGATCAAAAGCTTTACAGACAAGCAAAAGCTAATTGGAATGGTTAGACTGTTTCCAATTAATGTGCTTTCCAATATGATTTTGTTTGTCTACCATCTTTTCTATTTTTCCTATCTTTCATTTATTCATTTTTTTCTCTTTCCTTACCTAGTTTTAAATTAAGTGATATCTTATAGTTTTCAAAATAATCTGTACATTTGGCTCAATAGCTATACTTCTTTTATTTTTATTTTTTGTTTGGGGTTCTGTTTTGTTTTGTTTTTTTGCTTAAATTTGGTGCCAAGGTTTTTGTTTTGTTTTGATTTTTTTAATGGTCGCTCAAGAGTTTACAACATGCATCTTTAACATGTTTCAATCTACCATCAAGTAATATTATACCACATCATGTAAAAAGTAAAAGCTTTACAGCCTTATGCTTCTACTATCCCCTCCTATTGTAAATATTATGTTGTTGATTGAATTTTGTTGTCTTCCTTTAAAGAGTATTGAACTTCGTTTCGTTTGGGAGTTAAATTATTTGCAGATCAGCTTGATTATCTCAAAGCTCAGTTTTAAGTTATATTAGGGCAGGTCTAGAGTATCCTTTACTCTGCATCTAGCTTAGCTTTACTATTAAGTCAGTGTATTTTAATACCTAGTAATGTCCCAGGTGTTCAACAAGGTCTTTGGCTAGTTGGAACTCAAATATCCCCCATTCCCATGTGAGTTCTAGGAATTGCTCAGCTTAGAGCTCCGAGTAGTTTTGAGTCTGACCTCATGAAGTTTCATCATATACATGCATGGTTTAGTAATCAGTCACAGACTCCAGACACCCCAATGCAGACTCTTATGCTCCTTTTCTATTTAGCCACCTCCTCTCTGGTATTTTGTACTTTCAGTTGCCTCAGTGTCCTAGAACTCTGAACTTTTTCCTCTACCCAGCAAGACTTTCCCTGGGTTCCTCCTCCCTTCCAGAAAATTTCTTCAGGTAGAAACATGGTACAGTCTAAGGTTCATTTTGTTTCCCTACTCTTAAAGATCACAGTCCTGTACTGTCTGCTCTCCAACATCTGAAAATTACGGTTTCATATATTTTGTCCAGTTTTGTAGTTGTTTATATTATAGAAGTAAAGCACAACTGGGTCTGATTACTTTTTCATGGTAAAAGCTAAAGTCCCTGAATTTCCTATTTTCTGTCATCTACAGTGTAACAGAGTGGTGTAAATCCCAATTTTACTACTGCCTAGCTAGGTGACTTTGACCACTTGATTTAAGTTTGTTGAACTTCCTTTTCCTCACCTGTAAAATGGACATAAAAATACCTAAACTACTAGTCCCTTCTGCTTGTTGAGTTAAATATGTTAATAAACATATCTAGAAGAAGCATTTAAATGTCGATTTTCATTCTCCTTCCAACAAAACTGACTATGGAACAAGACCATTTCATTAAACATCAGAAATATAAAAAGCAAAATTTTGTGATATCTGTAATGTAAAATGTTCCTTTATGCTCCTGTGTCTTCAAAACACATGCTACGTACTGATTACAACAAGTATCCTAAACTCATACCTGAGCAGACAGTTCCATATGCTTATGTAGACACCAAATATAAACAGAATCAATTTTGTGGAGGCACACTTGGCTTCTTTATGATTATAATCATCATATGAGTGAGATTCCTAGAAGCTGTGAAATAAAAGCATTGTATTTGCACTTTCTCAAATAAGACCATCCTTGGCATTAAATTAGGGAGTGCACAAAACTTGTTAAGGGGAAACAGATCCGCATCTTTAAGAATCAATATCTAAAATATTTATAATATTCAACACACAATTTCTGATCATCTACTATGTGCTAGTGATTATTAGGTTCTGGAGGAACCAAGATAAACAAGATATAACCCCTCAAGATTAGGAAAGATCAAAACAATAATATTTGGAAAGTGTCATAAATTGTATAGGTAATTAAGAGGGAAAAATGTAAAATCAGAAAACAGAACATGCAGTTACCTTCTTACACTACTTCATAAAGGCACAAGGTGGATTTCATACTTTGCATATTCCCTTCCATCCAAACTAAAAAATAAATAAAAATCCAAGGCTCCCTCTAACATTTCAATTTCTATTATATATATATATATATATATATATATATTTTTTAAAGTAGACAGTGTGGTTCACTTTTTTTTTTTTTAATAAGTTATTTATTTTTAGCTGTGTTGGGTCTTCATTTCTGTGCGAGGGCTTTCTCTAGTTGTGGCGAGCGGGGGCCACTCTTCATCGCGGTGTGCGGGCCTCTCACTATTGCGGCCTCTCTTGTTGCGGAGCACAGGCTCCAGACGCGCAGGCTCAGTAGTTGTGGTTCACGGGCCCAGTTGCTCCGCGGCATGTGGGATCTTCCCAGACCAGGGCTCGAACCCGTGTCCCCTGCATTGGCAGGCAGATTCTCAACCACTGCGCCACCAGGGAAGCCCATATTATATTTTTTTATCCACAAAAAGTAACTGGTTGAGTGACTGAGTTAATCTTGATGATTAGGTTCACTAGGGATCTGAACCCATCATTATGAGGATGCTTTTAAATAGCTTAAGTCCTTCTTGGCATCTAAGTCTTTGCTATTGGAAGCCACACAATATGAGATATGAAGCAATTAAATGGTAACAACATTGAGGCAACCATAGTAGTGCTACTCAAAGGATAAAATGGCACCCTGAAAATCAGTTCATCATCAAAGTAAGACAGAGTCATCTCTAAAGAGGCTTTAAAACCCTTATTATCACAGCATCAAACTCTTAGCCTTCTCGCATCTTCTTTAGAGTCATAAAATTATATGAAGTAGTACTTATAACAATATATTGTTGTTTGTAACATTTATACATGTAATATCTATAATGATAATATCACAAAAAGGGGAAAGAGAATAGAGCTCTATAGGAGTAATGTTTCAATATCTCACCAAAATTAAGTTAGTATAAGTCTAATTTTGAGGAGTTAAGATGTATAAAGTAAGCCTTAAGCAACCACTCAGAAAATAATTATTAAAAATATAATGGAAAGAAATTTAAAGTAATTAAAATATTACATTAGAAAATATTCAACATAAAAGAAAGCAGTGAAGGAAGAATAGTACAACAAAAGAGAAAAGAGATATAATAGAAACAAAAAATAAATCAGCAGATGTAAATCCAACTATAATAATAACATTACACGTGAATGGATTAAGCAACTCAACCAAAAGGCAGAAATTGTCAGACTAGATTGTTAAAAATTCCCAACCCAAATACAGTGTCTACAGGATACACACATTAGTTTCAAAGACACAAATAAATTGAAAGTAAAAGAATGGAAAAGGATATATCATCCAACAGCAACCACAAGAGAACTGGAGTGGCTAGAATATCAAGCAAAATAAACTTTAAGACAAAAAATGTTACTAGAGATAACGAGAGAAAAATTTTAATCACAAGAGGGCAAAATCACCAGGAAAGTGAAATAATTATAAACATATATGTACCTAGTAGGATTGTAGCAAAATACATAAGACTTGACAGAAATGAAGGGAGAAATAGAAAACTCAACAATAATAGAGACTTCAATACCCCATTTTCAATAACGGATAGAACAACTAGGCAGAACAAGGAAATAAAAGACTTGAGCAAAACTATAACCCAATCATCATTGGACCTACATATCCTTGGGTTTTGCATCATGGATTAGACCAACTGTGGATCGAAAATATGTTTTTTTAATTCCTTAAAGTTCCAAAATGTAAAACTTGGATTTGTCATGCACTGGCAACTAATTACATAGTATTTACATTGTAATTACAACTATGTACATAATATTCACTTTGTATTAGGTATTATAAGTAATCTAGAGATGATTTAAAGTATACGGGAGGATATGCATAGGTTATATGAAAATATGATGCCATTTTATATAAGGGACTTGAGCATCCTCGGATTTCAATATCCTCAGGGGGTTCTGGAACCAGTCCCCTGAGGATACAGAGGGACCACTGTAGACCTAACAGAAATCTATAAAACCTTCCACCCAACAACAGCAGAATATTCCTTCTTTTCAAGTTCATATGAAACATTCTTCAGGATAGACTATATGTTATATGTTAGGCCATACAACAAACCTCAATAAATTTGACAAGATAGAAATAATATGTATGTGTGTTCTGACCACAGTGGAATGAAAACAGAGGTCAATTATAGATAGAAATTTAGAAAACTCAAAAATATGTGAAAATTAAATAGCACACTCTTAATTAACCAATGGGTCAAAGAAAAAATCAAAAGGGAAATTAAAAAATACTTTGAGATGAATGCAAATGAAGACACACATATCAAAACTTATGGGCTGCATCTAAAGCAGTACCTATAGGGAAATTTATACCTGTAAATTCTTGTATTAAAAAAGAAGGAAGATAAGAAATTAACAATCTAAACTCCCACTTTAAGACGCTGGATAAAGAAGAGTGAACTAAACTTAAAATAAGTAGAAGAAAGGAAATAATAAAGATTACAGTGGAAATTAATGAGCTAGAGAAGAAAATATCAATGAAATCAAAAGCAGGTTCTTTGAAAAGATCAACAGGATTGACAAACCTTTAGCTATATTGACCAAGAAAAATTTTGAGGGCTCAAATGTATAGAATCAGAAATGACAGAAGGGACATCACTACTAAATTTACAGAAAGAAAAAATAATTATACAGGAATACTATGAACTGGTGTATGCAAATATATTAGATAACATAGATGAAATGGACAAATTCCTAAAAGAAACACAGACTACCAAAATTGACTCAAGAATACACAACCTGAATACAACTAAAAGAAGAGATTTAATTAGTAATCAAAAACTTCCCAACAATGAAGAGTCCAGGCTCAGATGTCTTCACTGCTGAATTCTACCAAACATTTAAAGAAGAATTAGTATTAATTTTCACAAACTCTTCCAAAAAATAGAGAAAACACTTCCCAACTCAGTCTGTGAGACTATTTTTATCCTGATACCAAAACCAGACAATCAGGAGAAAACTGTACACCAATATCTCTTATGAATATGGACATAAACTCATCAACAAAATACTAGCCATCTAGCAACTTATAAAAGAATTATACACCATGGCAATATGGGATATATCCCAGAAATACAAGGTTGGTTTAGTATCTGAAAATCAATTAATGTAATATACCATGTCAACAGAATAAAAAACAAAAACCACATTATCATCTCAATAGGCTCAGAAAAAGCATCTGACAAAATCCAACACCTTTTCATGATAAAAACACTCAACAAAGTAGGAATAGAAGGGAATATTGTGAACCTGATAAAGGGCATCTACAAAAAAATCCACGGCTAACAGAATGTTTAATGGTAAAAGACAGGATGCTTTCCCCCCTAAGATCAGGGACAAGACAAAGATGTCAACTCTCACCACTTCTATTCAAAACTATAGCAGAGGCTCCAGGAAAACTACGTACTATAAGGAAATAAAAGGCATCCAGATCTTGTCTGTAGAAAATTCTAAGGAATTTAAAACAATAAACATACAGACAAAAAAACTAATACAACTAATACATGAATTCAGCAAAACTGCAGGATCAATACACAAAAATCAGTAGTGTTTCCATACACTTGCAATGAACAATCTGAAAGTGGAATGAAGGAAAATTCAAGTTACAGTAGCATCAAAAATAATAAAACGGTTAGGAATAAATTTAACAAAAGAAGTCCAAAACTTATTCTGAAAACTACAAAACACTGTTGAAAGAAATTTAAAATATCTACATAAATGGGGAGGGGGGAGGTCCACATTCAGGTATTGGAAGACTTAATAGTTAACGTGGCAATACTCCCCAAATTGATAATAGATTCTATGCCCTCCCTATCAGAATCCCAGGGACTTCCCTGGTGGCGCAGTGGCTAAGAATCCACCTGCCAGTGCAGGGGACACGGGTTTGATCCCTGGTCCAGGAAGATCCCGCAGAACAGCTAAGCCCGTGTGCCACAACTACTGAGCCTGCACTCTAGAGCCCGTGCTCTGCTAGAGAGAAGCCACCTCAATGAGAAGCCCACGCACCGCAACGAAGAGTAGCCCCCTCTCGCCACAACTAGAGAAAGCCCGCAGAGCAACGAAGACCCAACACAGACAAATAAATAAATAAATAAATAGAATCCCAGCTAACTTCTTTGCAGAAATTGACAAGCTGATTCTAAAATTTATATGGAAATTCAAGGGATTCTGAATAGATAAAACAATCCTGAAAAAAGATCAAAGTAGGAGGATTCACATTTCTCAATTCCAAAACTTAGTACAAAGTAACATTAATCAAGGCAGTGTGGTGCTGTCATAGGATAGACATACAGATCAAATGAATAGAACTGAGAGTCCAGGAATAAACCTATGTGTCTACGGTCAACTGATTTTCAGCAAGGGTTCTAAGACCATTCAGAGGGGAAATAATAGTTGTTTTGACAGACGGTACTAGGACAATTTGATAGCCACAGGTAAAAGAATGAAGTTGGGCCCTTAACTCACAACATATATAAAAATTAACTGAAAATAGATCAAAGACCTACATGTAAAAGCTAAAAATATAAAACTCTTAGAAGAAAACACAGGAATAAATCTTCATGACCTGGGATTTGGCAATGACTTCTTATATATGACACTAAAAACTTGAGCAACAAAAGAAAAAAAAGAGATACATTGGACTTCATCAAAATTCAAAATTCTTGTGCCTCGAGGACACTATCAAGAAAGGAAAAGATATTCCACAGAATGGAAGAAAATATCTGCAAATCATATACGTGGTAAGGGACCTGTATCTACAACATACAAAGAACTCATACAACTCAATAACAGAAAGACAAATCACCTAATTTTAAAATGGTCAAAGGATCTGAATACACAGCTCTCCAAAGAAGATATATTACAATGGCCAGTAAGCACATAAAAAGATGCTTATCATTAGCCGTCAGGGAAATGCAAATCAAGACCACATGAGACAGAAGTCTGGAAGATGGCGGAAGAGTAAGACACGGAGATCACCTTCCTCCCCACAGATACATCAGAAATACATCTACAGGTGGAACTGCTCCTGTAGAACACCTACCGAACGCTGGCAGAAGACCTCAGACCTCCCAAAAGGCAAGAAACTCCCCACGTACCTGGGTAGGGCAAAAGAAAAAAGAAAAAACAGACACAAAAGAATAGGGATGGGACCTGCAACTCTGGGAGGGAGCTGTGAAGGAGGAAAGGTTTCCACACACTAGGAAGCCCCTTCACTGGTGGAGACTATGGGTGGCGGAGGGGGGAAGCTTCGGAGCCATGGAGGAGAGCGCAGCTACAGGGGTGCGGAGGGCAAAGCAGAGAGATTCCCGCACAGAGGATGGTGCCGACCAGCACTCACCAGCCTGAGAGGCTTGTCTGCTCACCTGCCGGGGCGGGCGGGGGCTGGGAGCTGAGGCTCGGGCTTCAGTCAGATCGCAGGGAGAGGACTGGGGTTGGCGGCATGAACACAGCCTGAAGAGGGCTAGTGCACCACAGCTAGCCGGGAGGGAGTCCGGGAAAAAGTTTGCAGCTGCCGAAGAAACAAGAGATTTTTCTTGCCTCTTTGTTTCGTGGCGCGCAAGGAGAGGGGATTAAGAGCGCTGCCTAAACGAGCTCCAGAGACGGGCGTGAGCCGCGGCTATCAGGGCGGACCCCAGAGACGGGCATGAGATGCTAAGGCTGCTGCTGCCGCCACCAAGAAGCCTGTGTGCGAGCACAGGTCACTATCCACACCTCCCCTCCCAGGAGCCTGTGCAGCCCGCCACTGCCAGGGTCCCGTGATCCAGGGACAACTTCCCCGGGAGAATACACGGCGCGCCTCAGGCTAGTGCAACATCACGCCGGCCTCTGCCGCCTCAGGCTCGCCCCGCATTCCATACCCCTCCCTCCCCCCAGCCTCTGTGAGCCAGAGCCCCCGAATCAGCTGCTCCTTTAAACCCGTCCTATCTGAGCAAAGAACAGATGCCCTCAGGCGACCTACATGCAGAGGCGGGGCCAAATCCTAAGCTGAACCCTGGGAGCTGTGGGAACAAAGAGAAAGGGAAATCTCTCCCAGCAGCCTCAGGAGCAGAGGATTAAATCTCCGCAATCAACTTGATGTACCCTGCATATGTGGAATACCTGAATAGACAACGAATCATCCCAAATTGAGACAGTGGACTTTGGGAGCAAGGATATATTTTTTTTTTCCTTTTTCTCTTTTTGTGAGTGTGTATGTGTATGCTTCTGTGTGTGATTTTGGCTATATAGCTCTGCTTTTACCATTTGTCCTAGGGTTCTGTCTGTCTGTTTTTTGGGGGGTTTTTTTAGTACAGTTTTTAGTGCTCGGTATCATTGGTGGATTTGTTTTTTGGCTTGGTTCCTCTCTTATTTTATTCTTTTTTTTAATTACTTTTTAAATTTTTTCTAATTTTTAATAACAATTTTTTATTTTTTAATTTAATACCTTTATTTTATTCTATTTATTTATTTTTTCTTTCTTTCTTTCTTTTTTTCTCCCTTTTATTCTGAGCCATGTGGATGACAGGGTCCTGGTGCTCTGGCCGGGCATCAGGCCTATGCTTCTGAGGTGGGAGAGCCGAGTTAAGGACATTGGACCACCAGAGATGTCCCAGCTCCACGAAATATCAAATGGCAAAAATCTCCCAGAGATCTCCATCTCTAAGCAAAGACCCAGCTCCACTCAACGACCAGCAAGCTACAATGCTGGACACCCTATGCCAAACAACTAGCAAGCCAGGAACACAACCCCACCCACTAGCAAAAAGGCTGCCTAAAATCATAATAAGGTCACAGACACCCCAAAACACACCACTGGACGTGGACTTGCCCACCAGAAACACAAGATCCAGCCTCATCCACCAGAACACAGGCACCAGTCCCCTCCACCAGGAAGCCTACACAACCCACTGAACCAACCTTACCCACTGGGGGCAGACACCAAAAACAACAGGAACTACGAACCTGCAGCCTGCGAAAAGGAGACCCCAAACACAGTAAGTTAAGCAAAATGAGAAGACAGAGATACACACAACACATGAAGGAGCAAGGCAAAAACCCACCAGACCAAACAAATGAAGAGGAAATAGGCAGTCTACCTAAAAAGGAATTCAGAATAATGATAGTAAAGATGATCCAAAATCTTGGAAATAGAATGGAGAAAATAAAAGAAACGTTTAACAAGGACCTAGAAGAACTAAAGAGCAAATAAACAATGATGAACAACACAATAAATGAAATTAAAAATTCTCTAGAAGGAATCAATAGCAGAATAACTGAGGCAGAAGAATGGACAAGTGACCTGGAAGATAAAATAGTGGAAATAACTACTGCAGAGCAGGAAAAAGAAAAAAGAATGAAAAGAACTGAGGACAGTCTCAGAGACCTCTGGGACAACATTAAACGCACCAACATTCGAATTATAGGGGTCCCAGAAGAAGAAGAGAAAAAGAAAGGGACTCAGAAAATATTTGAAGAGATTATAGTTGAAAACTTCCCTAATATGGGAAAGGAAATAGTTAATCAAGTCCAGGAAGCACAGAGAGTCCCATACAGGATAAATCCAAGGAGAAACACGCCAAGACACATATTAATCAAACTATCAAAAATTAAATACAAAGAAAACATATTAAAAGCAGCAAGGGAAAAACAACAAATAACACACAAGGGAATCACCATAAGGTTAACAGCTGATCTTTCAGCAGAAACTCTGCAAGCCAGAAGGGAGTGGCAGGACATATTTAAAGTGATGAAGGAGAAAAACCTAAAACCAAGATTACTCTACCCAGCAAAGATCTCATTCAGACTTGATGGAGAAATTAAAACCTTTACAGACAAGCAAAAGCTGAGAGAGTTCAGCATCACCAAACCAGCTTTACAACACATGCTAAAGGAACTTCTCTAGGCAGGAAATACAAGAGAAGGAAAAGACCTACAATAACAAACCCAAAACAATTAAGAAAATGGGAATAGGAACATACATATCGATAATTACCTTAAATGTAAATGGATTAAATGCTCCCACCAAAAGACACAGGCTGGCTGAATGGACACAAAAACAAGACCCATATATATGCTGTCTACAAGAGACCCACTTCAGACCTAGAGACACATACAGACTGAAAGTGAGGGGATGGAAAAAGATATTCCATGCAAATGGAAATCAAAAGATTTTTTTAGAATGAAGACTATTACAAGAGACAAAGAAGGACACTATATAATGATCAAGGGATTGATCCAAGAAGAAGATATAACAATTGTAAATATTTATGCACCCAACATAGGAGCACTTCAATATATAAGGCAAATACTAACAGCCATAAAAGGGGAAATCGACAGTAACACAGTCATAGTAGGGGACTTTAACACCCCACTTTCACCAATGGACACATCATCCAAAGTGAAAATAAATAAGGAAACAAGCTTTAAATAATACATTAAACAAGATGGACTTAATTGATATTTATAGGACATTCCATCCAAAAAAACAGAATGCACATTCTTCTCAAGTGCTCATGGAACATTCTCCAGGATAGATCATATCTTGGGTCACAAATCAAGCCTTGGTAAATTTAAGAAAATTGAAATCGTATCAAGTATCTTTTCTGACCACAACGCTATGAGACTAGATATCAATTACAGGAAAAGATCTGTAAAACATACAAACACATGGAGGCTAAACAATGTACTAATAACCAAGTGATCACTGAAGAAATCAAAGAGGAAATCAAAAAATACCTAGAAACAAATGACAATGGAGACACGACGACCCAAAACCTATGGGATGCAGCAAAAGCACTTTTAAGAGGGAAGTTTATAGCAATACAATCCTACCTCAAGAAACAGGAAACATCTCAAATAAACAACCTAACCTTGCACCTAAAGCAATTAGAGAAAGAAGAACAAAAAAAACCCAAAGTTAGCAAAAGGAAATAAATCGTAAATATCAGATCAGAAATAAATGAAAAAGAAATGAAGGAAACGATAGCAAAGATCAATAAAACTAACAGCCGGTTCTTTGAGAAGATAAACAAAATTGATAAACCATTAGCCAGACTCATCAAGAAAAAAAGGGAGAAGACTCAAATCAATAGGATTAGAAATGAAAAAGGAGAAGTAACAACTGACACTGAAGAAATACAAACGATCATGAGAGATTACTACAAGCAACTCTATGCCAATAAAATGGACAACCTGGAAGAAATAGACAAATTCTTAGAAATGCACAACCTGCTGAGACTGAACCAGGAAGAAATAGAAAATATGAACAGACCAATCACAAGCACTGAAATTGAAACTGTGATTAAAAATCTTCCAACAAACAAAAGCCCAGGACCAGATGGCTTCACTGGCAAATTCTATCAAACATTTAGAGAAGAGCTAACACCTATCCTTCTCAAACTCTTCCAAAATATTGCAGAGGGAGGAACACTCCCAAACTCATTCTACAAGGCCACCATCACCCTGATGCCAAAACCAGTCAAAGATGTCACAAAGAAAGAAAACTACAGGCCAATATCACTGATGAACATAGATGCAAAAATCCTCAACAAAATACTAGCAAACAGAATCCAACAGCACACTAAAAGGATCATACACCATGATCAAGTGGGGTTTATTCCAGGAATGCAAGGATTCTTCAATATATACAAATCAATCAATGTGATACACCATATTAACAAACTGAAGGAGAAAAACCATATGATCATCTCAATTGATGCAGAGAAAGCTTTTGACAAAATTCAACACCCATTTATGATAAAAAACCTGCAGAAAGTAGACATAGAGGGAACTTTCCTCAACATAATAAAGGCCATATATGACAAACCAATGTTTGTCATATATGGCCTTTGATATAAGCCAACATCGTCCTCAATGGTGAAAAACTGAAACCATTTCCACTAAGATCAGGAACAAGACAAGGTTGCCCACTCTCACCACTATTATTCAACATAGTTTTGGAAGTTTTAGCCACAGCAATCAGAGAAGAAAAAGAAATAAAAGGAATCCAAATCGGAAAAGAAGAAGTAAAGCTGTCACTGTTTGCAGATGACATGAGACTATACATAGAGAATCCTAAAGATGCCACCAGAAAACTACTAGAGCTAATCAATGAATTTGGTAAAGTAGCAGGATACAAAATTAATGCACAGAAATCTCTGGCATTCCTATACAGTAATGATGAAAAATCTGAAAGTGAAATTAAGAAAACACTCCCATTTGCCATTGCAACAAAAAGAATAAAATATCTAGGAATAAGCCTACCTATGGAGACAAAAGATCTGTATGCAGAAAATTATAAGACACTGATGAAAGAAATTTAAGATGATACAAATAGATGGAGAGAGATACCATGTTCTTGGATTGGAAGAATCAACATTGTGAAAATGACTCTACTACCCAAAGCAATCTACAGGTTTAATGCAATCCCTATCAAACTACCACTGGCATTTTTCACAGAACTAGAACAAAAAATTTCACAATTTGTACGGAAACACAAAAGACCCCGAATAGCCAAAGCAATCTTGAGAACGAAAAATGGAGCTGGAGGAATCAGGCTCCCTGACTTCAGACTATACTATAAAGCTACAGTAATCAAGACAGTATGGTACTGGCACAAAAAGAGAAAAATAGATCAATGGAACAGGATAGAAAGCTCAGAGATAAACCCATGCACATATGGTCACCTTATCTTTGATAAAGGAGGCAAGCATATACAGTGGAGAAAAGACAGCCTCTTCAAAAAGTGGTGCTGGGAAAACTGGATAGGTACATGTAAAAGTATGAAATTAGAACACTCCCTAACACCATACACAAAAATAAACTCAAAATGGATTAAAGACCTTAATGTAAGGCCAGACACTATCAAACTCATAGAGGAAAACATAGGCAGAACACTCTATGACATAAATCACAGCAAGATCCTTTTTGACACACCTCCTAGAGAAATGGAAATAAAACCAAAAATAAACAAATGGGACCTAGTGAAACTTAAAAGCTTTTGCACAGCAAAGGAAACCATAAATAAGACCAAAAGACAACCCTCAGAATGGGAGAAAATATTTGCAAATGAAGCAACTGATGAAGGATTAATCTCCAAAATTTACAAGCAGCTCATGCAGCTCAATATCAAAAAAACAAACGACCCAATCCAAAAATGGGCAGAAGACCTAAATAGACATTTCTCCAAAGAAGACATACAGATTGCCAACAAACACATGAAAGAATGCTCAACATCATTAATCATTAGAGAAATGCAAATCAAAACTACAATGAGATATCATCTCACACAGGTCAGAATGGCCATCATCAAAAAATCTAGAAACAATAAATGCTGGAGAGGGTGTGGAGAAAAGGGAACCCTCTTGCACTGTTGGTGGGAATGTAAATTGATACAGCCACTATGGAGAACAGTATGGAGGTTCCTTAAAAAACTAAAAATAGAGCTACCATACGACCCAGCAGTCCTACTACTGGGCATATACCTTGAGAAAACCATAATTCAAAAAGAATCATGGGGCTTCCCTGGTGGCGCAGTGGTTGAGAGTCTGCCTGCCAATGCAGGGGACACGGGTTCGAGCCCTGGTCCGGGAAGATCCCACATGCCACGGAGCAACTGGGCCCGTGAGCCACAATTACTGAGCCTGCGCGTCTGGAGCCTGTGCTCCGCAACAAGAGAGGCCGCGATGGTGAGAGGCCTGTGCACCACGATGAAGAGTGGTCCCCACTTGCCGCAACTAGAGAAAGCCCTGGCACAGAAACGAAGACTCAACACAGTCATAAATAAATAAATAAATAAATAAATAGAAGAACGTGAATTTCTAAAAAAAAAAAAAAAAAAGAATCATGTACCTAAATGTTCATTGCAGCTCTATTTACAATAGCTAGGACATGGAAGCAACCTAAGTGTCCATTGACAGATGAATGGATAAAGAAGATGTGGCACATATATACAATGGAATATTACTCAGCCATAAAAGGAAACGAAATTGGACTATTTGTAGTGAGGTGGATGGACCTAGAGTCTGTCATACAGAGTGAAGTAAGTCAGAAAGAGAAAAAGAAATACCGTATGCTAACATATATATGGAATCTAAGAAAAAAAAAAAAAAGGTCATGAAGAACCTAGGGGCAAGATGGGAATAAAGACACAGACCTACTAGAGAATGGACTTGAGGATATGGGGAGGGGGAAGGGTAAGCTGTGACAAAGTGAGAGAGTGGCACGGACATATATACAGTACCAAACGTAAAATAGATAGCTAGTGGGAAGCAGCCGCATAGCACAGGGAGATCAGCTCGGTTCTTTGTGACCACCTAGAGGGGTGGGATAGGGAGGGTGGGACGGAGGGAGATGCAAGAGGGAAGAGATATGGGAACATATGTATATGTATAACTGATTCACTTTGTTATAAAGCAGAAACTAACACACAATTGTAAAGCAATTATACTCCAATAAAGATGTTAAAAAAAAAAAAGACCACATGAGATTCCACTTCATACCCACTAGAATGGCTAGAATCATAAAGTCATAATTATAAAAAGTATTGGCAAGAATGTGGAAAAATTGGAACCCTTATGTACTGCGAATGGGAATGTAAAATGGTGAGGCCACTTTGGAAAACAAATGCAGTTCTTTAAATGATTAAACAGAGTTTTTTTTTCTTTTCTTTTAAGTATTTGTTTATTTATTTATTTGTGGCTGTGTTGGGTCTTCGTTTCTGTACGAGGGCTCTCTCTAGTTGTGGCAAGCGGGGGCCACTCTTCACCGCGGTGCGCGGGCCCCTCACCACCACGGCCTCTCCCGTTGCGGAGCACAGGCTCCAGATGCCCAGGCTCAGTAATTGTGGCTCACGGACCCAGCCGCTCTGCGGCACGCGGGATCCTCCCAGACCAGGGCTCGAACCCGTGTCCCCTGCATTGGCCGGCAGACTCTCAACCACTGCGCCACCAGGGAAGCCCTAAACAGAGTTTTTATATGACTCAGCAATCCCACTCCTAGCAATATGCCCAAGAGAAGTGAACACACACACACACATATATATTTACAAACTAAGACTTGTACATGAATCTCTATAGTAGCATCACTTATAATAGCTAAAATGTGGGAAAATACCAGATTTCCATGAGTGATAAGTAGATAAACACAACCTGGCATATCCATACAATGGGATATCATTTGACCATAAAAATGAGTGAAATACTGTTATGTGCTCCATTGATGAACACTGATGACATTGATGAACTCCAAAAACATTATGTTAAATGAAAGAAGCCAGTCACAGAAAACTGCATATGACATTATTCCATTTACATGAAATGTCCAGAATAGGCAAATCAATAAAGACAAAGCAGATTGGTAGTTGCTTAGGGCTGGGGAATATAGGGGCATAGGGAGATGTTAGTTAAATAATAGATGGTTTATTTTTGAAATGATGAAAAGAATCTAAAATTGACTGTTGTAGTCCTTGCATATATTTTTGAATATACTAAAAAGCTTTGATGTATGCACTTTAAATGGTGAACTGTATGGTATGTGAACTATAGCTCAATAAAGCTGTAAAAAAAATCTACTTTTCAACATACCAGTTGTAGAACTGAACAATATTTAGAAAATTTGAAAGAATCTTTGGCCAAATATTTTTCCCCTTGAAGTCTTGAGTTAATAATACCTCTGTTCTGACTCATTTACATGTAATTCATCAACATGGTTTCTAAGGAGGCATTTGATGTCTAAGGGGACTGATGAGCTTTTAATCTGGTGAACCTTGGTTGGATGCTTTTCTTTTTTCCCTCTGAACCATGATGTTGTGCTTGACGACATTAGTTTTAACTTAGTTCTGGAAAGGTTCACTTCCAGTTCCAAACTCAGATCTCAGGAATTGCAAGGGAGTCCTACATTTGGTAAAAATGCGGAACATGTTATTTCCTTTGGTTTGAATGATGAAGCAAGATTACATGTGACACTGATGAGTAAGATAGCAAGTTCAAATGCCTGGAGTTTTTAGCCATATGTAAAGTAATACATAGCACCCAAAACATGCTTTGCACTAGTTCTTTTTCCTGTAGCTGGGGCAGTGGTGGGGGGTGAGCAGGGATGCCACATGGGTACTTCCTAGAAGAGGCAAGAGGGACAGTCATAGTGTGTGCTTCTGTTAGCTTAGTCTCACTCAGTGACTCTCTGCTGGCCCCTTATATGAGTTATGTCTGTGGGAGAGTAATAAAAATAAAATGCACTACGGAGAAGAGACAGTGATTTTGGTGCTCAGTGGGGAAGAGAAAAAATGTGATGTTATAAATCTCATGTTTAATTGTAGAAACGAAGTGAAGCAGAGACACTGACTCAGGGGTATTTAGGAGCCATCAGTGGCCTCAGATTCCCCAGTGCTCCATACTCCTCCAAACATTTCTTGGAGTAGCAAGCATGGTATTATCCTCAAGACATAAAATGATGTACTAGTTGCCCTCAACCCGAAAAGTTTACTAGGTTTCTCCTGTTGATTGTGTTTGAATGCATTTAAGAGGCCAGGAGAATTGTCAAAAGAAGTGGTACGGCTTGCAAAGAGCGGTATACAAGATATATTTCATATCCTCCTATTTTTCTATTCCCCTACGTCTATACCCAATGGCAACAATTTCAAAACTCTTTGCAAAAACTTGCCAAGGAGTTTCATTTCTAAACCAAACTAGAAACTAACCTGTTAGTGACTGTGTGGTCAGTAACCAAGAAAATAGGGGGCTTTATTTTGTTAGCCCTAAACTCTTAAGTAGTCAGTAAGGTGGTTTTTGTTTTTTGTTTTGTTTTAAATATTTGAAAATAAGGAATCACATAAAAGATTTGTAGGATAATGCTTGGTCCTAGATGTCAGATAGGTGACCTGGCCTAACTCCTCCTCCGACCCAACAGAAAGAAACCTTCCTATTATTATTAAGTCAGAAACAGTTTTACAATCCTTCTCATTGCTGAGGATTAGCCATCCTTACCTCACCTGCTCCTGAGTGACTCCAAGTGAATCAGATTTACCAAGGGAAGGGGAAGAGGTACAGGGGAGAGGCATTCATCCCAGTGACCTAGTATTATTAAGGAGTGGAGGTCCAACCTCCTACCCTCACTACACACATATATACTTACACACACTTTTGAATCTGCGAGTGTGGCTGGGAAAGGATTTAAAGTGTGGGAAAGGCTAATAATGAATTCAGACTTGAGGTAGCAAGTTTGTACTGTTGACTGTGCTGCAGCCATGTTGTCATTAGAAAGCCGAGAGAGTCTCAGCTTCAAACATGTGTAGAACTGAGAGAAGAAAATTTCAGAGATAGGGCTTTTCTTCCTTTCCTCAAAAGCTAAGAGTATTTTTTTTCATGTCTTCTGTGATGATAATAATAACCACAATAATAACAAGATGGAATAGTGATTAGGCAGTATGATGGGATAGACACTGGTTTAAGTCCTTTACATGGATATTCCTATTTAATTTGAATACCTCCTGAGACACATACCATTATTGCCCACTTAACAGACTGAATGTAGAGACTGAGTGCCTTGTAAAACATCATCTTGCTGAGCAGCCACAAGGGAGATTTGAATCGAAGGAACAGACTTTGGAGGCTAGAATTAAATATGGAGAACAAAAAAATTTGATTTACTTTTAGATCTTATTATGCTTTTGGCTGGGAAGAACAGCTTCCAGTCATATACACAATATTTAGTTTATAAAGCATTTAAAAAAAAAAACAGATGAGACTGGAATTGCAGATTGATAGAAATTATATTAAAATGATGAACAGGTCCTACATAAAATTAAAAGAAAACAAGTCTTCCTGCTGAAGAACCATCATAGCAGAGTCGCTGCCCAAAATGAGGTCAATCATATGATTTAAACAATTCCTCTAGAGAATGGGAAGGGAACATGAAGAAATAGGAACATTTAAAATATTTTTTAAAAAACCTTCTAGAGACTTGAGAACAATACAGCTTTCACAATGTGGGAACCAAGTCCCAAACTGCCACGTTGCCTTTGGGGGTAAAGACACTTAACTGCGATTTTGGATGGATAACAAAACAGCCTGTTTTCCTCTTCTCCTACCTCCCCCTGTAATAAATAGTCAAAGATGCACCCTGTGAAAATACTGCATTTGGGCTTTGAGGCCATATGCTAACACTGAGAATCTGAAATGGGCTGACTCATGCACCTTGTGAATTTTTTCTTCATTGTTCTGATTAATAAGGTTAGCTGAAGTCAAGTTATGCGAAAATCAGTTGAGAAAAGATGGATGATTTCTCTTTCTTTTCAGAAAATACCACCCAGCTTTTAATGACAAATGCTGTATTTACAACAACAAGCCAATATTTTGTTTGACTTTACTGAGAAGGAAAGTAGAATTTTGACAAATTTTTTATCCTTTTCAAAAAAGCAAGATATTTTAAAATATGATTTGGTTGTAATTAGCCATGTGTCCCCAACCCCATTAGAACGCCATTTTGACTAGAGACGAAGTTGGGTGGAGGTGAGGTCATAGAGCTTTGAACCTGTCAAACTTAAATTGAAATCCTGGCTCGGTCAGTTAATGGCTGTGAAACCCTGTGTAAGTTTACTCAATCTCTCTGAACTACATTACCTTATTTGTAAAATGTGGATTATATACATCACACTGTGAGTTACTTTAAGAATTAATGTATATATGCCTAGTATATGCTCTAACTTATATTAACAACTGATCATTTATCTGATGAATTGATTGGCTCACAGGTATGTCTGCTAGTCAAGATGATCCTTGATCTGACTGAGGCTGCTACTAGTTTTAAGTTTTTTATTATGAACTGCTTTAGCTAAACAATGCACCTATGAGAGACCCAGATATTTTTTGTTGCTCCTGCAATATACAGAATACATGATGAAATAGGGAGTAACTTAGAGCTCTAAATTTCTAGCCTCTAATGTCTAACAACAACCTTGCTACTTATTCATGAAATATTTACTTAGCTTTCATTCCATGGCTAACACTAGGATTACACAGGTGACCAAAACAGACAATGCTCTACCCGCATAAAATTTACATATGGGGAATGGACGGGGATGAGAGGGTCAGAGCTAGCAGGTTGGAGAGGCAAGAAACAAAGGCTATAGGGAAATATAAGGCAAAGTTATAGATGAGGTTATGGATTATTTGTGTGGCTTCATCTAAGAAAGAACAGATGTTTGAAGTAACTCTCCCCTTATACAATGAAAAAAAATGTTTTTTAGGTTATTTAAATTTTATCATCTTTGGTGTCCACTTCTGATTTTACTTCAGTCTTTGCTTAGTTTATTTAATCCAAAAGTCTTGTCAAGATATCCCCTAGGAATCCCATCTGTAATTGTCAGGATTGTAAATTGAATACATCTTAACTTTTCTGCAATGCCAGCTGGAGTTAAGGGAAGAGATTTCTTCTTCAAGGTATTTGAGGCAGAATTTTTCAATAGACTTTAGCAAAAAAAAAAGGGCTCTGTGACGGGCTGAGTTGTGTCCTCCCAAAATTCATATGCTGAAGTCCTAACCTCCAGTACCTCAGAATGTGACTCTATTTGAAGACAGGGTTTTTAAAGAGGTAAAATTAAATGAAGTCATTAGGGTGGAGCTTAATCCAATATAACTAGTGTCCTTATAAGAAGTGAAGTGTAGAAACGACCTAAGTGTCCATCGATGGATAAATGGATAAAGGAAATGTGGTATATATAGATACAGATATAGATTGATAGGAAGGTAGATAGATAGATATTAGAAAATTACTCAGCCATAAAAAAGAATGAAATCTTGCCATTTGCAACAACAGGGATGGACCCCAAAGCCATTATGCTAAGTGAAGTAAGTCAGACAGAGAAAGAAAATATGTATTCCACTTATATGTGGAATCTTAAAAAACAAACAAACAAACAAAAAACAAGCTCATAGATACAGAGAACAGACTGGTGGTTGCCAGAGATGGGATGGAGGGTGGGAGAAACGGGTGAAGGGGGTCAAAAGGTATAAACGTCCACTTACAAAATAAATGTCAATGAGATACAATGTACAGTATGGTGATTATTGTTAATAAAACTGTATGGCATATTTGAAAGTTGCTGCAAATAGATCTTAAAAGTTCTCATCACACACGCAAAAAAACGTAACTATGTAAGGTGAAGGATGTTAACAAGAAATGGCGTGGTGATCATTTTGCAATGTATACAAACATCGAAGCATAATGTTGTGTACCTGAAACTAAGATGTCAATTATACCTCAAATATAAGTGAAATACATAGAAATACACAGAAGAGAGGCCATGTGAAGACACAGGGAGAGGATGGCCATCTATAAGGTGAGGAGAGAGTCCTCAAAAGAAACCAACTCTACCCCAAGTGAATCTTGTACTTTTAGCCTCCAGAATTGTGAGAAAATAAAGTTCTGTTGTTTAATCTCAGTCTGTGGTCCCTGTTATGGAAGCCCTAGCTAACTAATACAAGCTTCAAAGTAATATGAAAGCCATTTAGCCCATTTGCCTACTCAGTCATTTACTTTTCAGGTTATCTGACTTCAGCTCATAATAAAGACATAGAATTATAGGTGTTGTTTAAAATTTATGAAAAGCCTCAGTCTTCACTCTCTAGGACCAAAGATGTGCTTTCCTACTCCAACTCCCTTGGTTTTTTCCCCCCCCCATTTGTCAGAAAGGTAAGGTATCAGACTAGGACTAGGCCTCTACATTTCTTCTTTATAAAAGAGGAAAATCATTCAGAAAAAAAATGACATTTCTATTTTGATTTTTGAGGTCTTACTGGAATGCAATATAAAAATTACATTCTATTTTGCAGAGGAAGAGATAAATCTGAACTGCAAAACTATCCTAGTGGAGATTGAAAAAAAACTTTGTCCAGTAATTATTCCTTAATTTTCATTTCTCTCTCCTGTACTATCCACAAAAACAAACAAACCAAAACAGACAACAAGGGTAACAGGTTACTAAACAATATCTGTCTGCAGGTGATGATTTGGGATGGTATCGGCTAGTTCTTTCTCATGGATACCTCAGAGTTTAACAGAAAGTTGAGAATGCTGGACCAGCAGAGCAGGAAATTCCTTACAAGCCCCCACTTCCACATCTGCTGCCTCTTTTTTTTTTTTTTTTTTTGCTGCCTCTTTTTAAATCCATTGACTGTAGAGAACAAACTTATGGTTACCAAGGGAGGAAGAGGGGGTGGGACGAATTCGGAGATTGGGATTGACATATATACACTACTATGTATAAAATAGATAACTAATGAGAACCTACTGTATAGCACAGGGAGCTCTACTCAATGCTCTGCAGTGACCTAAATGGGAAGGAAATCTAAAAAAGAGGGGATATATGTATACGTACAACTGATTCACTTTGCTGTACGGCAGAAACTAACACAACATTGTAAAGCAACAATACTCCAATAAAAACATATAAATAAATAAATCCACTGACTGAAGCTCAACAGTATCCCCAAGTTTCCTCCAATTCATCTGTCAGTTAGCAGCTCCCGGCCAGTGACCCCGTATTTTTGGTAGATGAAAGACCTGCAAATCCTTTTTGCCAAAAAGATTAATACTGTCAAAATGTTTGCAAAGAGGTAATGAGAATGGAACACTAATCATATACAGTCTATGCCACACGTATACATACAGTTATCAGAGTAGTACATTTGTAAAGTGCTTTAAATATCTAACTTCTTCTTAAGCATTCACTCATATCATCCTCAAGACAACTGTTTCAGTAAGTAGGCAGTTATTGTTCAGGTCCTGCTGACTTCTAAGAGGGTGTGAGAGAGGGGTAGACTAATGGCAGAGATGTCAACTGACTCAATAAACAAATAGGTGCACCTAGAACCCAGGTATACTGCTCCCCATCTAGTGCATTCAACCATGTAAAAGTACATAAGAGCTGTGCTGATGTGCACACATTTGACCTTTTTAGACAATGTGAATATATCAGCAATATTTTTTAATCTGCTGGTTTGACTGAAATTACTGATCAATCAAGTGAAAAGAGTTACTGTGGTTGTAGATGTAACCATTGCCTTGGGGGGGGGTCTGTAGTATCTGGGACACAGGTGTGCTTTGTTATGTGAGGGGGATTCAGGGCAATTAATGTTTTCTTTCTCCTGTTGCCTATTTAGCACACAGCAAGGCTGGCCTGTTCCAGAATCCTCATGTGATCCTTGATTGCATTACAAAATATGATCAAAAGACTCCACCTCAATGGGCATGATTGTGCTGCTTGCTAAACTCAATGGCAATTTATTTAAATATGATACTCTGCAGGAGAACTCCTTCAAAGAAAAGGCACAACAGGCAGTTTATCATTTCCATGCGAGGCATTTCGAGTTATTGCCTCTTGAAAGCATTGGGGAAACAAGGATAATGCTGGTGGAAGAGTTAAAATGTGACATGATCATAAGACCCACTCTCTATGAACAATGCTAGTTATGTCCTAGAGTTAATAGCTTGGTGGTCCCTTCTTAACACAAATCAGCCTTCCAAGCAGAGGAAAGAGATGGGTGTGGGTGGTAAGGAAATTAGGAGCATGGATTCTAGACAATAATGCATCTGAGATAATCGAGTGATGCAAGCACATTACTATTCAGTGTGTGGCAGAGTACCGCTAATTCACTAAAAAGCTAAGTCAGGCAAATATAAATTAAAGCATGTGCAGGACTGGATTGTAAAAAATAAGAGCAATTAGCATTGCAGTATGTGCACATCTGCAATAATCCTGTTTGATGCATCTTCTATTAATTAACTTTATTGGAAGAAAAAAAAAATCAGGTCAACAGAAGGAAATGCACAGCTTTTGGCCACTACAAAGCATTTCCAAACATTGACTAAGTTTGCCATGTAAATGTGTCAAATGTCCTCCTTTAAACCTAGAATAGAAAAGCAAAATGCCTCTTATTTGCAAAGCTGTGATTTTTTAAGCCTACAAAGTTTAATTTTTAGAAGAGCATTATGACAGCTTATGTTCATGTACTCTTTTTTCTACCTGGTGATGTGCTTCCTGTGTTTATGAGGGAAATTATGTTAAAATTGAATAATTTTATTTATTTACATATGAACTGCAACCCAATCAAATCTATGATTTGGAATATGTAATATGAAAAATTATAATTATGCTCCTGAATCTGGAAATACTTTATTGTATAATCTTAATTCAACAATGTGTTTTAAATATTTCCATATTCAAATATAGAAAACAAGATTTTAGATCTAAACTAATATATATGTAATCAACATAGAAAGTATTTTTAGGATGCAACAATTCTTTCCAAAGTATAAAAATAATTTAATTCCTAGTTTAATAGGCTGTTAAATATTTCTCACTAACTATTTGCTATTTTACCAGTATTTTCTGAAATCACTAGTATAGGGAGGAAAATTAGCAGTTTTCAATGAATTGAATTGTTTACTAAGAAATCAGTATTTCTTAAATATATCATTGATTATGTCTCATTCTTACGGTCAGTTTGCTTTTAACACAGATCTCTAAAATAAAAATTGTATTTGGGGAGGTAATGTTTATATCAAAAAGCAAAAATTATTTTTCTTAAGTAAAATTGGAAGTAATCTATGATTTCTAATTTATGTAAATTAATCTTTATTTTTCTGATTCCAAATGGGCTTACTTTAAATAACTGATAACAGTTGGTTTTCACCACCTTTCTTTTTCATTTACAAAGAAGGTAAATAATATGCCTGTATATGAAGCAATATATTAATTAATTATCATTGTTTATTTCTTTTGACAAAGCTCCAGCTCAACAGAAATACTTTTAAAAGTGCACTATTACCATTATATGACGATGCACTTCGATAATGCCATCAAGGGTATACCTATAATTCAAGAACTGCCAGTCTTTCTATATTTGTAGTTTTTAAAAATTTAAAACATTGTACTTAATCCAATAAGATATTTTGCTGTAAATTAAGCTTAATCGTGATAATAAATTGTGTATTTAATAATTTATTTTAAAATAAAACCACTTTAAATACTGATATTCTTATTAAAAATTCAAAATATGTTTTCTGAACTAAATGATAATTAAATTTTAAAATGCAAACACGCATTTGAGGAAACGTGTTATGCAATTTAATACAATAGAATAACAAACCAGATGAAATGTTTTCATCAATAAAAATTTGCTCTCTTGACTGATTTATGAATTTCAGTTTTTAGATGATTATATGTAAGATAATGTTTGAAAAAAACTATAAAAATATGTCACTACAACCATTGAACTTTTGCCTTCTGTGTTATGTACATAAAGGAGACTTTTTTCCTGAGACCTAATCTGTGTGAATAGCCTGAATCTCTGGCCTCTGAAGTGAGATCAGTAAGACAGATGGACTTGAAAGTATTGCTTCCCCCATACATTATAAGCAAAGATTGTGCAAGTGAATATTACTTCCAAAATCTCATTGGAGAATATCATTTTTGTCAAGTTCATATGGTTGAATGCATCTACACTACAGATCAGAATCTACATTGTCATTTTAGAATTTGTGACTTTTGTCTAGGTATTAAGGTTAGACAAGAATTGATGTTTACAAAGACTTATTTCATATTAAGGAAATGTGATTAGTGTCTGAGAATTGTACTAACCATGTGTGCCCTCTACCATACCATCTTGCCAATACTTTCTTCTTATTTTATTTTTGTAAAAAATATTTATTATCTTTTTTTTTTGTCTGTGCCAGGTCTTAGTTGCGGCACACATGTGGAATCTAGTTCCCTGACCAGGGATCGAACCCGGACCCCCTGCATTGGGAGTGCAGAGTCTTAACCACTGCACCACCAGGGAAGTCCTGTCAATACTTTCTTTTTAAAATTCTTACATATATGTGGACTAGGCACTACCTGTCATTCTTCAGAGGTCCTGGAGTCCCTTGGACATAGAGCCAGATCAGAGCTTCCACATTAACTCTCAATTTCCTGGCTCTTTCAGGGCTTCGGCAGACTCATAATGTTTCTTTAACATTGGGTTTTTTTGTGGTTTAATATTTCTAAAAGCAGTAAATTATTTCCAGTATACGTAAAAAAGACAAATTTCTCTGTGGTTAGTGACCACAAAACAAAACAAGAAACAGAAATACTTCAGAGCACGAATCCTAAGAAAAGTTTCAACTTTTAAACTCTTACTTTGATGTCATATGTGAAAAAGGAAATTTTGATAAAGAATTGTGAACTACTATGTTAAAGAAGCCTTGAAGCTAATATACATTCCTATGTCTCTCATTTTCATTACCAATAATAAGCATGCTAATTGTTAGGTAAACACACAAACTCATTGTCTCTCATAGGCATATAGCATAGCTATGAGCTGCTGAACATGATTAATATTGACTAGTAAAGATATCTTATGATTTAAGATAGACTTAATCTTCAATTTAAGGGATTTATAACAAATAGGTTTTTTTAACAAGAAAGTAAAACTAGTAGCAAATGAGTTTTTAAAGCAATGAGATGTTACTGATTCATCACTGCTTTTGTATTTGCTCCCAGATCTCATTATTATTTTTGTTTTTAATTATAATAATTTGAAGTTCAGAAAGAGTTTCTGGATTTTAAAATAATGCTTCCACTTCACAATTTTTAAGTGATACTTTTAGAAAATATATTTTAATTGATCTTGTAGATTTAAAGTTTGGCAACTGATGGAGAAAATTTCTTGACAAGCTAATTGACAATGGTAATTTAAAACTGTATTTATTGAAGCATCGTTAGAGATATTAGATCATAGAATGACAGAATGATAATGCTTGTGATATAATTTACCATGCTCCCCAATTTTAGAGAACCGTATGCTCAGATAAATTCAGTTAATTGGCAAACAGCACAGCTAATAAGTGGCGGAGCTTAGATTAGACTTGCTCTTTTTTTCATTTACATTCTAAACTAACTTCACAAGTGTAACTTTTATTTGGGGCAAAATTAATAATGCAAGAGGATGTTATAACTTCAAAACAAAGATACATAAGTGAACGAAAAGAGCAGCATTAGGGGTTTCATTACTCTATACAAGAAAGAGGAGAGAAAAAAGCATGCTTAGATTATATGATAAAGCAGCAAGATTTTCTGAGCATCTTTCCTTGTTTCATGTTGCTAAACCTTCACCTTCTTTCTCAAATTTGGCCTCATTCATAGAGAGAGCACTAAGCAATAGAGATTTTGTGGGAGAGGGAGACCAATAATGACAAAATGCAGTTCAGATTCTAGACTCTCAAACTCAGGCAAAGTAAGATAATCAAGTTTTTTACTTTTTTCCATCATTGCTCCTGCTTTTTTCTGCATATTTTTTCTGGAGCAGATCAAAACTAAGCTGAGAACCTAGATGGTATGTACAGATAAAGAAAATGGGCATATCACTTAGAGATTTTTATCCCTGATATGGTAAAACCAATGTTATATACAGAACAGCTTTTTCCAAACTTTCTAAATTACATATTTTGGATCTGAGAATTCCTAAACCTAGAAAAATAGGAAGACACAGACCCAAGATTTATTTATTTATTTATATATATATATATATATATATTTATATTTATATATATATATATATATATATATATATATGGCTACCAGTAAGATGGACCAATGACAGCTTTAGGATATATGATATTAGAATTGTTCTAGAATCTTGCTCTGACTTTTTGTGATAATCCTGTATAAAAGATAGGTTTCACTTTAGAAACTCAAATTGAATAGTAAATAAAGAAAAGAAAAACAAAACAAATAATTTTTTGACTAATAAATTATTTTGCTTCAAATGTATAATTATTCTCAGGTGAAAACTACAGTCTCATTTATTATGAAGTCCTCTCTATTAAAAGACTTACATATTCCTTCCATTAGCTCTTCTTAATGGAATAAAATACAGAAGTTACTTTACTTGCAAAAGCAGAGTTGGGATCCCTGCCCCAAACATGACAATGAGTTTTTAAGCTAAAAGTAAATTATGATATGGTGTCCCAAGAGGATACTAAAACATTAATGTTAAGTAGAATATCACAGTCAGAACTGTCAAACACTGAGTTAACAGTAAATCATATAGTGATGCCAAAGAGGAATAATCCAGACTTCAGGGATCTTCAGGCTAATAACTATGATGCTGAAGCAAATGACTATGTTTGGAGACAATGAGGCAAAACAAAATTCCAGGAAAGAAAAAAGAGAGTCATAAATAAGATATAAATGAAAAATGCTTTTAAGTTTTAAAATGTGCACATGGCTTAAAGAATATATATGTATATTCATTCATATATATTTATATATAATACGTAAAACATCATACCTATGCTTCCTGGCTGAGATCAACACATGCTCTCTTATTTAAAAGGAATGGAACTTAAAGATCACGCTTCCACTTTCTATGTGTAAGGGATATTCCTTTTTTTTTTTTTTTTGACTCACTAATTTGACTAGAAGTTGTGTGATTTTTCTGGAGAAGTAAGACTTCTTTTTGTTCAACATTTCCCAAGTTGCTACTCTATTCTCCTCCCTTGCATTGGAATCTTGTCTAATATGCACAAGGGTGCCATTTCTTAGAGGTGTTCATTCTGAAAGGAGAAGAAGCAGATAGGTGGGATGTCAAAGAAAGACAGCCATGCTAATGGTCTGGTAGATGTTATGACTGTTTCCAGCAGTAACAAAGACTCCACTGTGTGCCCTCAGGTAGGTCACTTAACCTGCGGTGTCACAACTGCTCCACCTGCAAATTAGATAATCACCTTTGCCACCCATCTTCCTCTCAGGGTTGTTTTGAGAATGTCATAACTGGTCATTTGTTTGATCTATTTAAGAAACACTCAATGCCCTTGGACCTCTGAATGTGCATACCCAAGTGCAAGCTCAGTTATGAAACTACATCCAACAGGAATGTTTCCTTACTGAAAGAGACAAAGGGCAGCCAATTGAAGAATGCCAGACCCAAATGACATCTTGAAGGCCTTTGAGATTCTCAGATGAAAGGCTTTATATAAAAATAAAGTATTGTTATTACCTAGGCAAAGAAAAATGCATGCGTTTTTCTGTCAGTGTTCAAAAGCCAAAATATAGCGGTGCCCTTTGCTCCCCTTTGATATTTCCTTCGCATTTAGTTTGATGACAATATAGATAAATCCTCTATTTGGTGCCATTGGACCTGGGTTACATTTCAGTATGTGGAAAATGACGAAATGAAAGAGAGAAGCCTTTGAAAGAAAGTGAAAATAAATGTAATAGCCAAAAGCCAAATAATAGTCAAAGTATATTTAAAGTCTATTAAAGAGCAGCAGTCAGGGTATCAAATGCACACTCTCTCATCCTCTGTGGTCAGCCTACTATGTGGACCACCTGCCTTAAATTACACAAATTCACCGCATCCCTGGAGTGAAGGCGGGAAGGCAGGAGAAAAATGGGGGTGGAGAAGCAGCTTTCTCCATTCATACTAATCATACCAAATTTTAAATATTTTTCAAATGCCTCTTTTCAATTCACAATCAATTATACTTCAATCTCTAAACCGCCACTCTTGGGTTTGGAATATGTGTGCATACATGCAATAAGTAAGTAACTTGGAGTTTCAGTTTTTTCAGTAGATACTGATTCACATGTATTGTTTAGTTATCAGTGATTATGCTGTTTTAGGAGGCGACAGGGCAATGTAGAGCTGTTTATGGCACAGGAATATAGGCAAATGGAAACCCCAATTGGCTGGAGCAGGAGAAGGTACCCTTCTGGGTAGACTGCCCCAGTTTGGTTAAGAAGCACATGTGGAGAGTCTGAGTTTGGATCTTTCGTAGAAATCAAGTGGAATCAATTTCAGAGACATGAAAATGCACTGATAATAAGCTAGCCAGATTCCTTATTAAAGTTGACAATGATTGCTTTTGGGGTGCCAAGACTGCTACGTATGGCTGTGAGGGATGTTCACTGAACAAAGGCACTTGTCCACGGGGAAATGAGGCCTGAAATCAGCCCCACTCTGACTGCTTTTACAGGCGAGCCATATGCCGCAGGGGGAAAAAAATAAAAGCTTCCCTTTACATATTCACACAAAGAAATCGCATAGGACAATGGCAGCTATGGGCTCCAAACAGAAAGACACTCTAAAACACTTGAGTTGAAATAAATGTCTGAATATCAGTGTTTTAATAAATGTCTTATTTTGTGCTTACTTGGGTTTTCACTCTAAACATAAACCTGAGAGACATGTATATGAATTCCTCCGCTATAAGAGTATGGGACTGTCATATTGTCGTTTTTTATGTTCTTTTACATGTGCTTCTCTACCTCAGTTTCCCTATTAGTATAACGGTGATGTTAGTTCAAATCAACAAAAATGCCATGTGACAGGTGCTAAGCAAGGTGCTGGGATTTTAACAGTGAGCTGGATAGGCATCTGTCTACAAAAGTATAAAGTCTAATAAGCAACTATTAATCTACAGGATTTTGCTACAGATTGATGAATGTACATTGAAAAGAAATAAAAATAGCAAAGGCAAAAAAAAAAAGTGTTCTCTCACTCACTCTACTCTCTTTGTCAAGTTTCCAATTTTAGAATGCTAAATGGAGAGGGACCAGGTTTGCCCCTCCACTCCTATTCTTCCACACTTAGGAGAGTCCTAATTTTCTGCACTACTTCAGAATAGCAAACAAAACTGGGGGCGAAGTAACTACTGTAAGGGCCTCTGTGCACACGCAGCAAATAGCCACAGGTGAGACCAGCCTTCTGTGATTAGAGGCGCTTTTGTTTGTTTATGATGGGCATGACACAGTCACTTCCACATAGGCTTCAGACGTTAGAGAGAACTTCAAGAAATGTTTGTTGACTGAATAATCATGCATCTGTTTAATTTAAGGCAGTATCATAGTGGCCACCCACACAGCCTGTCACTTGGGGAAAAGTGCTTGGGAAAGAGTGAACATTTCGAAATTGCTTCTGCAGATATACTGATGTTTCACTCTAGCTGTAAAATCAGACAACTGGGTAGATATATTCTAGGAGTAAGTGAGAGTCACTTGTGGCCATATATTTGAATAAGTTCACACACTCTTTACCTAGGTTGTTATTTTTCTGAATTGTGCTACCTATAATCTGATTTCAAGTTGTTCTTTGCATCAGTAACTCAGGAAAACAAAACCCACTAGGAAAGCATGTCAGACATGAGAATAGCATTGTAGATCACAAATTCAAAAGGCCTCTGGGAACATCTGTACAGAGTAGGAAAACCCACTTATGATGACTCTCCTTTGGTTTTGCCTCATTCCATAATCACTCCATGGGGCAAACTGTACTCCTGGTTTTTCTACCCAACAAACAGTTTCTGCACATGCTAGTTAAATTATCTTTCTTTCTCCAACAGTCTTGAATTCATAAGAGTATTCTTAGTGGTAATTATCCTTATAAAAGGCAAAAATAATGGTCTTGGGGCATTTTTCCACAAACAAGGCTTTGTATCAGTAATTGTAAAAATCAAAATAAAATAAAAAGTACTCTGAAAGGTACACATATTCATAATATTACTATTGGAATTTTTAGTATAAATAAAGACATACTCATTTTCATTCTTAGGAAATGAAAAGATAAAACAGCTAAATAGGATCCTGGCCTTTACAATTTACCAGGTGTTATGTCTATGCAGAGTAGTGTCCAGCCTCATTTATCAGTCGTGGTCTTGTCTACTTTGTTTATGCAAGACTTTGTAGTAAAAGAGAAAGATAGTGAGCCTTGGAGGATAGTTGCTTAGCTGGAAGAAATGGGTAGTCCTAGTACACAGGCCAATTCTGGAGTTTACTAACCTGCTTAAAATCTTAAAATCACGCCCCCAAGTAGAGGAAAAAAGCACTGGACTAGGCCCAATTAGTCTTGGACAAATATCCTAAACACTCTGGACTTCAGAGTCCTTTGCCATAAATTAAATGGTTGAATTAAATGAATCTAAACCTTGAGAGAAATGGTGACTTCATAGCCACGGTAGAGAGCCCACTGGTAACCAATCAAGGAAGATACGCAAATCACCATCAGGCTAAAATTGACCCTGGGAACCTGTTGTCTAGGGAAACAGATAACCAGGTACCCAAAGCAACTCTTGAAGGCATTGTGAAATGAACCACAAGGAAAACTGGAAATAATGACAATGAAGTCAAAACGACTACCAATATCAGGATTTATCGAAGGATTGGTCCAAAAGCAGTAGCCAACCAGCAGATTAACCTGCAATTCAGCAGTTAAAGTTTGCTGTCATTTCTTAGAACTCAAAAGTCCTATGTAAGCTATAAGTGGAAAAGAAGCTGCAGCTCATAAGTGGAAAAAGAGATTATTCCAAGTCTCACGTGGGTCTTGCTCATCCCAGCCAACTACAGAACCAACCTATGTCACCACAGAGCCGACACCACCTATGTCACCTTCCAGTGTAAAGGGCCATCTCTCAACACGGCAGAATTATAGGTTGAAAGAATATTTGGATGAAACGTTTCAGAAGGCAATTTGTGTTAGCTATTAAAAATTTAAAATGGCCACACCAGTGTACACCTTCCCTCCTCCCCCCAATGAAATAACATTTGCTATGGTAGACATGACAGTCTTCTACAGAAAATAAATGCCAAACACATAGGAGTTCAACACTAATTTCTCCTTACACAGAATACACATGACCCCTTTGACCACCAACCTGTCTTTCATGCTAGTTTTAGAAACCTGGTCAGAAAAAATAAAAATTTCTGTGGCTTGTGAAACTTTTTGGGGGGGGGGGTATAAGGTCTTGACCAGCAAATATGAAAATATATTGTTTGGTTTCCTCTCAATATCAATACTTAGTATCGCATTTTGGGTCTTGTAAGTGCTCCCATATGTTTCAGAAATAATTAAATTTTTATTGACATTTTGGCCTGCCTCCTAAAGATGAATATCCTTCAGCTGTTAAACATTTGATAGGATTGAAGTTGGGAAAGTTTTTTATTTAATATTTTTATGCTCTTGAATATATACATACAGAAAAGACAAGAGGTGACCTGAGTCTTTTGATATGGTGATGGGAACTCAAGGAAAAAGCAGTGACTTTCAAAAACTCTCAAGCTGCCCTTTGAGAGAGAGGAGGGGATAATCACTACACCTTCTGTCATATGATTAAGCTTATCAAATCAGGATCGGTTCTACATAAGCCAATAAACTGATCTGGTTCCTTGTTTGGTAACGGTAATGAAGAACGAAGAAAACTTATGCATTGGGAAATAAGGTTTTAAAAAAGCCTCTCAAGTTAAACCATTCTCTTTCACCCAGGAAATCAGCCTTCTTTTCCACTGGGAAAACAAACCTCTGACCTTCAAGTTACTAACGTCGAAGGGACACGGGAGGAAGGGGGGTAAATGTTCATCAAAAAAATACTGAAATGGTCAGACACTGTTCCCGAAATATACAGATTCCCAGCCTTGTGGGATTCTAAGCAAATAACCAGACTATCACTCAGGCCCAAACCTTCCTCTGTAAGCAGACATTTGCTAGCGGTGCCCTGGCCTCGACCCTCCTCACCGCTGGTCTTCAAGCCTGCGCGGCTAATTCCTTCCGTAATTTGCCTTCACCTTGGGAAAGAAGAAAGAAAACAAAGTTTCTCCTCCCCAGTTCCCAATCTGTTACACCTCGAAAGGAGAAAAAATGGCTGAAAAACCTCCCTCGTTTCCTCTGGGAAAAGCGTCCGCTGGAGGCTACTGTGGGTCGGGCCCACCTTTAGCTTCAGGTTGACAAATGTCTTTAGCGCGTTCTCAGTTCTGCCGGCCTTAGGGGTCCCCTAAAATCGCGCTAGTGTCCGCCCTGTCTGACCTGCCCCCCTGCAGCGGCGCACATTTCAGCTTTTCAGCTTCCCGGTGGAGCTCACAGTAATTGAGTCGGGAGGGTTATTTTTCCTGGCCTCGCTTCGCCGTCCAGAGACGGCAGGGAGCTTTCGAGAAGACATCGCCTCCTACCCCCTGACGCCCCGGCAGCTTCTGAGCGCCGCCCGGGCCTCCGCCCCGCGGGAACCAGAACAGCGATTCTCGCGGCCGCGGCCAGAGGCTGAGGCCGGAGGGTGAAACCACCAGGGGTCCCAACGGAGGGCTTATTCCCGCCCCGCTTCACATTTGGGGTCAAATCGTATTAACACCAAACCATCAACGGGGCGGGAGCAGGTGCTTAATTGCATAAAATAGCTAACTGCAAGAAACTAACTTTACAGGCGGGTGACTTGGTTTCCCTCCGTAGCTTTGTCATCATAAAAAGAAGGGCCCTCCCTCCTCCTTAGTTGGAAGGCGGGGAAAGGTTATCAGCTGCTCCAGAAGAAGGCTGGTGCACACTGTCAGTTTAGCGTGGCCGGCAGGCGGGCGCGGTAGGCGCGTGGGCTCCCGGTCCGCGCGGCTCTTGAAGGCAGGTTTCCCTCACCCCTGCCTGGAAGGTAAGAGCTTTGGCATCTGGAAGTGTCAGAAAGGAGCCTTTCGCCATAAATCATCCTGAAAAGCATTCAAATCAGACAAGCGTCTAGAGACCCCTTAGACACTCGACCCCCAAAATCCTAGATCAAAGTGCAATTCCTGGAACCATAAACACCTATTATAAGCAAAATCCTGCTTATCTAGAGGATGCTAAAACCGAGGAAACAAGAAGGGGTAAGGGGCATTGCCGCTGTAAATCCCCCGCACGAAATTCACAAACCTATCTTTTCTTAACATTGTCAACTGCTTTCTTGGAGACAGCCAACCACAGCGCTTCTAAACTCGCCCAATACGCGTTTCTGGAGTACTCCGAACAGCTGGCGGGAGCGTTCTGCACGCGGGACTGGACATTCACTTTCGCTTGTTTTTTCAACCAGCAGGAGCAGGTGCGGGAGAGTCCGGGGTTTGGGACGTGGGAGGCGGAGAAAAAAATCCACTTGGTGCTAGTTTGGAGGACAGCAACCACTCGCTACCTACGACTCTAGCGCTGCAAACCTAGTTGTTCGAAACGTAACACAACTCCGAACAGAAGACACCCGCCCAGGCAATTTCTGCTCTCGCTGAACTCCCTGGGTTGCGTTACATTTGCACCGTAACACTTTGCAAATTTCCGAGTTCTCGCAAGAGGGATCGTCAGAGGGACGAGAACACTGAGGGGACCTGGAAGGGAGATGTCTTCGATTCTGAGAGAGCAATTTTCTCGCCTCGGAAATGAAAAGACCCCAGCTCTTTCCCACGAATTCCTTGGTCAATCCAAAATCTACCGATTGTACTGAAATCTCAAGTCTGGATGGAGCACGGATGGCCGGGCCCGGCGTCTACGGCGGAAGCTAGGGGGTGGGGTGGGGATGGGGGTGGGGAGGACCGGGCAGGAGAGACCTCCCCCCACATACATCCCCTGGTGGGAGACGCGCTGGGCGCGCGGATTCCGCGAGAGGGGGCGTCATGATCCCCGCGGGCTGCGAGCGGACACCGGGGTTGTGATGACTCGACACGTGTCTTTTACTCCTCACAATCCATTTCTTACGCGTGATTTACGAAAGAAACTCTTTGATCAGGCTCGGTTTTCTCTGTCCACTACTTAGGACAGACGCGGCTGCTAAAATGCCTCGTCCCAGCTGCCTAAAAGTTTGCCCCCCCCCCCCCCGGCACTTCCCAAATGCTGTTTCTTTTTCCCTGGCGATTCCTCACCCCCTGCCTCTTCGCTCCCCTCCCCTCCCCCCAGCCCCATTTGCTCTATTAGCTGCAGTCCCTCCGGGTGTTTTAAATCAACAAAAAAAGCTCCGGGCAGGGTCAGCTGGGAGCCAAGGCAGGCAGATTTGGGGCACGCCATCCCCTTGGTGCCACAAGTGTTGGGGTCCTAACAAGGCTTCCAGCCAGGGACCGGGAGAACTTGTTCCCAAAGTGCGGGGGCCCGCTTTCGGAAGGGAGAAGGCGAAGCCCTCGTAGTTAAGTCCCCGGGGGCCTGGCTTTGCTAATAGAAGGGACCAGAGTCGGGATGCAGAGGGCAGCAGTCCACGGTTATCTGCGGGGGCCGGGACTCACCGGAGCAACCACTTTGGCTTAATTGGGGAGGAAAGGAGGCAGCGGGAGAAGGGGGAGAGGGGATCACGTTACACAGCCTCCTGCTCCCTAATAGGTAAAGGAAAAGCGGAGTCTCAGAAGCGGTTATTAATAGTAGATTTGTGTGTGTGTGTGTGTGTGCGCGCGCGCGTGGTAGTAGTATTTCATTAAAACCATATCCTGGAACAAAGAGTTGTTCTTTCATGTTTCTTTGTTATTACTCCGACAGGAGTTCTAAAAACAGGATTTTCCAAATCAAAGGATCCCTGGAGTCTTCTGCCCCCTCCCAGCCCCCCTTTCCTTCACCAAACTGCTCTTGGTATCATTATCCCGGTAAGGATCCTTATACTCTTGATTTAGCCGGAGGACATTTAATAGCTGACTGGATTAAATATTGCAGACTCCAGCCTGGGCCATTTGAAAATCCGGGTCGTGGACTTGCCTAACTTCAGAGAAGGAAAACTGATCTATGAGATGTGTTTTAAGTTTCACTCAGTCGGGGCCTGGAAAAAAGGAAGAGGAAGGATTCTCTGCTCCAAGTCTCTTTTATACGTTTCAAAGTTAGAAGTTTTAAAAGGTGTGTATTGATGGGGTGGGTAGCAAGAGGAGTCAGGGAGGAATGAGGCGAGAGGCAACCTTAGCAAGAGACGAACTGAAATTTCCTTCTTCCATGATGTGAAAAAGGGCTTTAAGAACATTGTAAAGAATGCTGCTCTGGAAGGTAGGGTTCTGCCCCAGGAACGCAACACTGATTTAGGGGTGCATCAGCAGACCTCTCTGAAGGATTCATTGTCATTGCTAAGCTTGCAGGACTGAGAAGGTCTGTGTTTGCTGCATGTTGGCTTTCAACAATAGTAACAATTCTTTGATTGGTGTAAAGTTTCAGGAACAAAAGAGGAAAAGAAATGTGGACTGTTTTGTCCAGTACTATGTTTAGAAATGGAGTTCTGGAAGCCTCAGAGGAAAGCTTTACATAGCAGAGTCAGCAAGTTGGGGTCCAACCCAACATTCATCTAGGCTGGGCAAATCCAGAGGGTCAGGATCTGAGATCTTTGTCCAGGGCACTTTGGGGGCTATCACCAGATATGTTATGCACCCACAGGTGGTAAGTCAAGGTTAAGTTCCTCCAGGGATGGCTAGATGGGTATTTAGATTAAATGCTATAGAGAGAAAAGGTATGTCTGTTTATCTGGTCTTGTGCATTTTAAAAACTGTTAACCCTTAAAGCTAATGTGATCACTTTGGATCTATTTCAATTCTGACCACACCTTTGGAAATCCAAAAAGGAATAACGTAAATTCTGACAGTAAATTTACATTTAATATTGTGGAAAAAATACTCCAACTTTGAATTTTTGCTTAAAGAAGAAAGCTGAATGGGTGGCTATATAATAACTGTAAGCCAGGTGCAATGTCAATTTAACAAAGACTTAGGAATAGTGTTGCATTTAACTGAAGAGCCACAGCACAGTTCATTTAATGTACAACCTTAAAGTTACTGTCGACAAATATTTAAAACCTTAACATGGGCAGAGACCCAAGCCTGTGCCACATGGTAATATTCACAGTAACATCTATGAACATCTCTCTTGAAAACAGAGAAAGGAATTAGACTGTTCCACAACTGGGCAACTGCTAATTCATTTTAATTTTGTTTATAAACTGAACTTCCTTCTTGCATGTAGGGTAAAAAAAAAAAAAAAAAAAGCCCTATCTGTACAAGTCATTAAAAAAAAAAAAATCCTTTCAACCAAACCAATCATTTAACTTGGTGAAATCCCTACCCTGTCGGCAGCAGGGATCCCCAGAGCTCTGGATCCCGCCCCAGGAGGGAGGGATCACCCGCTCATCTTTCAGCCCATCCAAGCATCTTGGAGGTTTAGGGTCTGTCAGGCCTGGCATTCCTTCGCTCTTCTTATCACTCTCTACCCCTTCAAAAAGGCAATTGATTAGTTTCAGCTTTTCCAAACCGAGATCCGATATGTTTCTCAGGATCAAACGTCTTTGAGAAGCCAAGAGAGTAACGTGGGGGATGGGGAATGTGAAGAAAGAAAACACGAGCAGGAAAGAAATTTGCCCTCCATCCAAACCATCCACACCCAAGACACCTAGAGGATGGGGGGCGGGGGGGGGTGATGGGGGGAGTGCTGCCCAGAAGATTGGATCGTGACTTCTGGAAGACGCACTTAGGATGTGTCTTCCCTTTCCGGAAGCAAATATTTAAAGGAGAAAATAGATATCTAGAGAAGGAGGTTGATGATTTATGCCTGGATTTTCCCTCCAAGCATTTGCCTCCCTTGGATTTACAGGCGTGTCCCCATTTGCAAGTTGTACATCTGTTCTCTTCACGTGACATTTCATAAAAGCCCTAACATCTGGGCAAGATAAACTTCCTTCAGGTACCTGCTTAACTTTTCACTTGTCACACTCACGTCACCCCAGGCGCGTCCCTTTCCCCCTCCCCGCCTGCCTCACTGGTGGGGTCTGTGGAACGCTTTGTTCCAGCCCCTTTCGCTGGGACCCCCATCCCCAGATGGTCCCACATCACCCGCTTCCCAGCGCCAACCTTTGCCAGGGCCAGTCTCTTCCGCAGACACCCCGATCCTTGCGTCTCCCGCCTCTGGTTCCACTGTGCAGGTGAGAGAGGGCACCATCTTGAACTCAAGGAGAAAACTCCTATTTCCTTCGATTCTGGCTTTAGACCAAAAACAAACAAAACAAAACAAACAAACAAAGAAACCTGCCTAATAAGCAGCAGGCAAACTCGCGCTTAGATTCGACCCTCTCATACACATCCATATATACCTCAGTGGAATGAGTAATAGGGAGCAGCTGATTTTGATGATTGTCTTTTCGCTCTCTCTGGTAGATGTTTAAACTGCATGTTTTACAGAAACTTAATTTCACTTGCTCGCAATCTCCCCTCCCCCAAGAAGGCTGCCTTCTAGGATGAATGTTTTTAGAATCGCTTTTTCTTTTCCTAATCTGGAATTTTGTTCCTCTGGCTTCAGCCTAAATCGCACGCATAAGTACGAAGACACATCCACAAACTTGAGAGGGGAAAAAAAAAATAGAAGGAAAAGAAAATAGTCCACGTAAACAAGAAAGACGGCAGGCAGTTGGAGGCCCTCGCTGCAGCAAACCCCAAACGATCTCATTGCAGGGCGCCCACGAAATCCCGGCTATAATTGAGTGTTTTCTTTGAGGTTTTCTGACCATGTGCTTTTTACCATGGTTACTGTGACTCTGATACGAGAAGCTGGATATTCATTATGATCCCGTCCCATCCTTTCCCCAAGGCTTATCTCCGTGGTCCTTATAAAAGAGAATATAAAAGGCGGAATTTTGTGCCAGTGATTTTAACCTGCCCCAGCTTCCAGTGACCTGCCACATGCTCCTTCTTACTTTATGGACATCTGGGAATTCCATACATGCCTTAAACTCCAATTACACACCTTCTTCAAAGGACACGTGCTTTGATTTGCTGAGAATATTAAGTGGGCTCACATCCTGGGGCCTTGGGACAAAAGCGAATGGAAAAATGTATCCCGTGCCCTGTTTACTAGGTCTATCTTTTGCTGTTCAGTAAGTAAGGATCATTCATAATCCTGTTTGCATTTTCGAGGTGCCTGGCAAATAGTGGGGTGATCCGCTTTCAGAAATTATGAGGAAACCTATTTCTCCTTCCACTTTGCCGATACACTTTCTTTCCACAGTCGCCGCTGCTGGGGGTGGGACACGCTTTACGACACACCAGTAGAAAATTCTGGAAAAGTGGCCCGCGTGGATCCCTCTCCCGACCCCTGTTTGTCGCTAATGCGGTCCTGTCTCTGGAAATATGAGGTTGGGCCTTTGCCTGACTCTCTTGCTGCTGCTGCCCTTGCTACCGCTGACAGTTGGAGCCGCCTCCTCCGCGCAGCGGCCTGACGCTGGGCCCGGGGCTGGGGCCGTCCGCGCTGTCCCAGGAGGCCACGGACACGGTCACTCTCCCCACCGTGCGGCCGCCCGCCACCCACGCAGGGGAGTCCGGGCCCGCGCCCCCTCCCGCGCTCGCCGCAGGTGAGACTCCCGCTCCCCACGGAGTTCTGTTTGGGTTTCCGTGGCGTTTGTTCCCCGCAGGTTGGTTTGTTTTTCTTCAAATTACAGATGCAGGGAAAACCGCCTGACATCATGAGAGCGGGACAAACGCTCACTTTGAAGGATTCCTGGGCAGGACTTCAAGTGAAATCATATGCCTGAGAAGAACTTGATACCGGTCTAGAGAAAATAACCAGCTCTGAGTCTGCCAAACCGTGGAATGTGCAAAATGCTCTACTTTTTTGCAAGAGGCCAAATGTCCCTTAAAAAGCTCCATTATGAATATGAGCCTGAGGACCGAAGGAGCAAGAAGCTTGTGTCGGTTGCTGAGTGTGGGGGAAAAGTACACACGTTGTGTGAGTTTCTGCTCTTTGACGTTATTTTATTAATATGTTCCACTTTGGGGAGGGTACCTGCAACTGTGCATGAATTATCATCTGTGCATGTGTTTGTTAGCAAGTGTGTGCACAAAGAGGGGAAATGTGTGTAATGGGAACAAAAATTTACTGCTTTATGACTGAAGGCTGTCAATCCAACGAAATTAAAAGCAAGATTAAAAAATTATGTGCACAGTAAAGGAAACATTCAATTGTTTAGAATTCACCCAAGACAATTTAATACAATACTTTCCCTTCAGTGAACACATTCTGGCTGAAGGGTAAAGACTCCTGGGTCCAGAAATCGTATTAAATTCTCACTTCTGAAACAGAGGTAATTCATCCTAAATGTCCTTTAAATAACAATAGGTAGGAAAAATAAAATGAAATAAAATGAAAATAGGAAATATTGATAGAAACACAGGTGCCTCATTTCTATTCTAAAAACGAATTGGCACTGTGGTGTGTATGGGGTGGGGAAGGTTGGGCATACACATATAGTCTGGCAAGCTGAAAATTGTATTCTAATAGTTAATATTTTCCACCATGAATCCTTCTCATTCAAAGTAAAACTATTCACCACCTTTCTTTCATTCATTTATTTATCTGAAAATCTCGGGGAAAATATTACCTTCAGTTTAGTATTTAGTATTACTCAACATAAATGTGGCATTTGATTTTCTTCCAAGTCTTTTCTCTTATGTGAAAAGTGGAGAGAACAACACACACACACACATGCACACACACACAAAGAAAAAAAAGGCAAATGGATGGCTACCGTTTTTGAAACTTCTAGTTTCTACATCATCAGAGGTTAAGATAGAAATTACCTTCTCAGCAAGGATGGTCAGCTCCATTCTGATGTACATCAAGAAATCTGAAATATCAAATAGTCAGGCCAAGCTAGTAACAAGATTCCTCCATGAACAATTTAGAAAATGGAGGTGGTTCAATGACACACACAAAAGAGAGAATTACCATCTTGATGATCTCCCTCATCCTTCTAGGGCACCCTCTTTACATTTCTGCTCTACACACACACACACACACACACACACACACTCCACAAAAAATCAGTTTCCGTCTTGTTATTTTATAAAGGACTATCAGAATCTAAAAAATTATTTCCCTAAGCTTTCACTAATCTTTTAATATAAGTAAATTCTACAGGCTCCTTATTGTAAAACATGGTCTAAAATACTCACAATAATAAATTTACAATATTGTTATGTCAGCATTCTATGATGTGTGGAGAGGGGGAAAAAACCTTCAGGCAATATAATAACCTCAACCTGAGCTGAGCAAACACTATCTGTTTGGATTCATACACTTATTTGCCACAGTCATTATTTGAATTAGGCAGCAAAATTATTTGCCAGTTTGAAAGCATCCCTAATTATACTTGAAGGCAATAAACTGGATACAAAAGTTAAGAACTTAGGGATACAAAGTCACTATTTCTAATGTTTTTCATTATAAAAGCCAGTATTTTTCTGGCCCAGAAATAACCAGAATGAAATTAAAAATCAAGCAACATTTGTCCCTGTTACTCCTTTACTTAACTAAATCAGATTTTGTATACATGTAAGTAACCAGGGAAAAATTCTGTGTAATTTTGGATATTTGCTTATGAACTGACCAGAAAATGAATAGCTATAGCATTTAAAACTGTAACTGTTCCAATAGTTACCAAAGATACTGAAAGTTCAGGTTCTTTATTGTGTTCTACTCCACAGCTGTATGTACTTTACATATAAAGAAGGAGCATGCTTCCCAAATGGACAACATCAACATGGGAAAATATTCTTAACTTTGGCTTGTCTTCTTAGCAAACTTAACATTAAATGTCATTCTCATTCATGAAAGAAGAGTTAAGCGAATTACTTTATAAATGGAATTCTGTCATGCCAAATTAAACTTTATTTTCTATACATTTGTATTCATTTATATGTGTATAGATAGATAATTTTGATAACACTTTATGCATCCCTTCACTGAAATAAACCTGTTATTTAAAAATCCTCATAGAGTAGAAATCATGACAAAAACAAAGAGAAAATAGTGCTGAGTTCGTAGTGCTTATTTGCATTTAACTGTTTTACAGCTGCCTTCTCAAAATATAAGCAAGAGAGGTGAATAACTATTAAGTTTTTGCTGTCTGGGGACCTGATAAGAGATGAAGGGGAGATGCTAAGTCCACTGAACACCCAACAGGAATAATGATAAAGCTGTCTTTCTAAATAACATGCCTGTACCTGTCAGTAACTAGTTTTGAGTTTTTCACTGCTTTGTTTATATTAGTGCTCCCTCACCCTCCTGGGTGTCTCCAGAGTTAAACAAGCAGGTTTTTACCTCCAACTTAATCCTTTAAAAATATAGACCAAACTTTAAGGTTCTGACAATTTTCAACCATATTTATTTATTGCAGAAAAATAATATACAAAGATATTTACAAAACAATCATAAAAATATGAATGCATTTAGACACCGGATCTATTTGCATTTTACCATGGGTCATCAATAAATAAATAGAGTGTTGTTTTTGTATTTTAAGTTTTTTTTTTTTCCCTCAGAGGAAGAATGAAAAAAGGAATTAACTGACTGTGATTTTGCAAGTCAGTTTGATCCCAGTATTTTTATTTCTAAAGGTGTTCTTAAAATTCCTCTGATTGTTACCATTTTAAAATGGAGCAAGTCCATAATGATGCCTTTCCTTTCAGTGGCTGATTGGCACGACCTCTTGAGAATGCATGCATGAAAAAATAAAAATAAAAACATTCTTCGTCAAAAAAAAAAAAAAAGGAACACAAACAAACTGTTCAGACTTCTATCAGAATGTAGAGGTGTGAGGATGGTGCCGCTGCCCGTCCGGGAATCACTGTCCACGGGCCTGTCTCGCTTTCTCTTTTAAAAGTGCGCCCCACGCCCTGTTTCTTTGAATTTGGATTCTGCTCTTCTAATTTCCAAGAAAACCTTTGGCATATATATTTATTTTTAATTATCCAGCTCCAGAGTCTCTAGACTGTCCATTTTCTCCTTCTCTGGAAGCAATGACATCTGCAAAAACCCAGAGGGGGGAAAGTTGGTTATTGTTTAGGTCTCTGTGGCTGTTTTCTAAGACTAGTGAGCACTGTTCTTATCACCACCACGGAGAAATTACGCTGAACAACCTGGAAGGATTTCAGCCCAAGGGCAAGAGGAAGTGGGTGGGCGGAAAGGAGGAGGTGGAATTTGGAAACATTTGTTTTAAGGAGAACGAAAACTTAAAGCCAAAAGAAAGGGAGGCGCTGGCAAGACTGTCCTTATCCAAGACCCTCGACTCTTTCTCAGTCTTCCTCCTGTCTGTCACGCGCACTCACGCACACGCACACCCCTCACAAGGGCGCATCCCTCTCTCCCTAGCGGGGACTAAGCTGCCTTCCAGGGACGCTCGGGAGATGAGGTGGCGGTGCCAGGTGGGGTGGGAAGGCTGAGAGGGGAGTAGGAGACGGGGAGGAAGGCGAGGCGGACAGGGAGCCGCGGCCCGGCCGTCAGTCGGTCTGCCACCTGAGCGGCGAAGGGGCGCAGAGGCGCCGGGTCCTTACCTAGGTCTCCGGCCCTGCCGAGGGGGTGGGGAGCTCCGCCTGCTAGTGGGACGCGGACATGGACCAGGCCCCCTCCATCCTCCAGACCGAGAAGGCGTAACTGAGCCGCTCGTGGGCCACATAGCTGCAGCTTGCCATCTTGGAGTCCAGCTCGTCGCTCTGTAGGACCTGGTAGAGGAAGTCGATATACCTGGCCGCCAACTTGAGGGTCTGGATCTTGCTCAGCTTGTCCGAAGGCAGCGTGGGGATGATCTTCCGCAGCGCGGCGAACGCCTCGTTCAGCGACTGCGTGCGCTGGCGCTCCCGCACGTTGGCCATGACCCGCTGCGTCTGCAGCTCCTCGTAGGACTGCGGACTCCCGCCGCCGCTGCTGCTGCCGCCGCCGCCGCCGCCGGCGCCGCCGCCGCCGCCGCAGCCCGCAGACTTCTTGCCGCGCTTGCCTTGGGCTGGGCTGCCAGGCTCCTCGCCGCCTCCGACGCCCCCGCCCGCGGCCCCACCGGGCCCCGCGCCGCCCCCAGCGCTGCGCCGGCTGCTGCGCCGCTTGCGCCCACCGCGCTTGCCGCTCGGCGGCTGCTGCCGGTCCGGCTCCTCCTCGCTGTTGCTCAGGCTGTCGTCGGCCGGCGAGACTGGCGAGCTGGACACGTCCTGCATCATCTCTCGGGCGGCAACGCGCGGCCTCGCAGGCCCGGGGCAGAAGGGCGGCCCGGGGAAGAGGAGGAGAGCCTGGCGCCTCAGCCCGCCAGCTTCCCTCGCGCGCGGCGCCGGCCCGGGCGGTGCGGACCGCGGAGGAGGGAGCGGGAGGAGGGACAGGGAGGATCTCCGCGGGGAGGGCGCGCGGGGGAGGCGGGGAGGGAGGTGGGAGGGGGAGGGGACGGTGTGGATGGCCCCGAGGTCCAAAAAGAAGGCGCCCAACGGCCGCACGCACACCCGGCTCGGCCTCCTGGAAACGCTGCCGGTGCCGGCGAGCCCGCGAGGTGTCTGGGAGTTGGGCGAAAGCTGCAGACTTGGAGGCTCTTATACCTCCGTGCAGGCGGAAAGTTTGGGGGCAGCAGTGTCATTGGCCTGACGTGGGGAGGAGGGACTTTTCGAAGTTTTATAGGAAAGTTTCCGCTTTCCAGCCCCCCTTCTCCGTCCCCACCCCCGTTCCTCGGGGTCTAACAATTCGTCCTCCCAAACCATTCAAAAACGACCTGGCCCAGGCAGCCGGCCCCTCTGCCCGCCTCCTTGCTGCCCTCCCCCTTCCCTCCCCGCCACCCTCTTCCCGCGGGCGCGGGGCGATTTCCTTCCGCGCCGGAGCAAACGGGCCGCGCCCCCGCACCCGAGCGCAGCCCGGGGAAGCGGCCGGAGGGTACCATTCCCGCCGCCTTGTCGGCCCCTCCCGGAGTGGCTGTGACAGCAGCGGCGGCAACAGCTTCTACGCAGTGGGTGAAGTCTCATCTCGCCTCAGTACCCTCTAGGTCCGTGGCGCGATTTGGGACGGCTGGGGCGGGGGGGACTGGCAAGAATACCGGCAACGGCGGAGCCCACCCGATGGTCAGGTAGACGGGCCCCTCGAGTCCCAAGGGCCAAACCACCGTGGCTGGTCCTGAGGTCGTGGGCGTTTCTGAAGACGTGGCCGCGCAGGGGACTGCAGAACTGCGCCCCGGCCTATTCTCTAACCCTTCCTGGAGAAGCATCTGGGCCTTTCTGTTCCCTCCACAGTGTCTCAATCTGACGTTTCCCAACACCCAAAGGACTACACCTCCGACGGTGCTAGAAAGAGGCAGATGTTCATTCTCCCGCGGAAGGCAGTCCTGTCCTTGGAGAAGGCAGCAGGGCCGGAGTGGGGCAACGCGGGGTCTTCGCCGCGGCCCTGATTGTCTGTGCTGCTAGCCCAAGGTGGAGTCCCTGTGGCCGTTTGATCCCCACCCCACTCCCAGATAAGGCCCTGCATTGTGACCTCTTAAAGGTCGGCTCTGAGAGAGTGAGATGGGGGCTCAACATTGCCTGGACACGCGGGGCTGATGGTTGCGAGAGCCCCCTTCCCCACCCCACTCCCCTCTCCTAGGAGGTCCAGTGAGCCTGTTCCGCGCGCCCCAAACGCATTCCAATCGTTTGGACACTGACATTTTAAGCGTTTCTACCTAATAAGTCACAATGAAGAGCCCCGAAGAGGGTGTTAATGCAGATTCTGTCAAGTCGGAAGCAAGAAAAGTTGGTGAGCTGGAAAGGAAGGGACGCTGCCGTGGAAGAGAACCCCATCTTTGCAATGCTAGATTTTTTTTTTTTTCCCTTTTTGGAACGAGTTGGCAGAGAATAACCGTTTCATGTTCATTCTTTAAGTTGCAAAGCAAACCAGAGGTGAAACGCAGTAGTTTTCGGGGCAGATTTGGGGGTGCGGAAGTTGCGTGCCCTGTGCTCGGGTACCCTGCTCAGGCCGAGGTCTGCTCACGCTCTCCACGGTTTGGACTCTAAGCCGGGAATTAACTCAGCTAAGCTTCCCTTTCTGGGCCCGACCTAGGGTCGAGGCCCACGGTGTCCGGAGGAGGAGGCGGGAGCTCAGGCGACGCGCGGGCAGGCCACGTGGCTGTGCCCCACTGAGGCTCGCAGCTTCGGTCCCGGCCCCGGAAACCCGGGGTCTGGAGCGCCTGGGGCCGGTTGAAGGGCTCAGCCTTCCAGGGGAAGTGAGAGCAAGCAGAATCCCTTCCGCGGGGGGCGAACAAGGCTAAGCTTTCATGGAAGGGGCGACCTGCAGGGTTTGTCTATCACTATTCTTAGAAATATTTATAGACAATGACCACAGCGTCCCAACTTGCCTGCTTTTTGAGTCGCTGCTATATTTTAAAATGAATGCCTGTCTGAAAATCAGATTCTACTTGACCTCCACTTAATCGTTTACAGTCAGGTCTTCTTAAAGCGCCCTCTGATAATTCACTCCTGTGATTGCATCTTCTGCCTATAGGATTTGATCTCTTGGAAACAGTTAGAGAATAGGCAGAAATCATCTTTTTATCTTTTGTAAATCTGAATCGCAGAGTATTCCACAATTCTTATTTGAACGTCGCTGCAGGATTCTTGAAAAATTTCAACCTTTACCTATGTCTGTGAGTTTTATTTTTTTTAAAGATCAATCTCAAATCTTAATTTTGTTTTGTTTTTTTCCCCTTCAGCTGAATACTCAGAAATAAAGAGATCAAATAATTGGACTCTTTCCTTTGTGGCTATGGGTAAGCAAGACAGGAAAGTGTGGGCAAAGTGTAAAGGAAACCTTACCTGCCCAAGGGGAATTGGAGTTGGGGGCGGGGGTACGAGGATGGAAATCGGGACGGAGACGCTGGAGGAGAAACCGAGTCCACGACAGCGCAGCAGCCATTAGTTAGCCCGACTTGCAAAGTCATCAATCTCTAAGACTAGTTCTGTTTAAAGTGAGCCCAGCCCTTCTCTGGGCACTCAACTTCTAGGGGATAAAGAGCTCCCGGCCACTGAATACAGGGATCCCCGGGAGTGAGGCGACGCTATGGATGCAAGAATGCTTAAAACAGGGTTTAAAATGAATGAACTAAGCAGAACTACCCCGGGCACGGACTCTTTTTGATGGAGTCACAATGAATGACTTTAGTTCTGAGGAAAAAAATTTGTCTTGTACTCTTCGAAAGACTGGAAAATGAGGATGAGGGGTTTTGAGTATTTAAACGTTAGTATTGAAGCAGAAGGTTGAAGCTTGCCAAATTACCTCTCAAAACATGAGGCTTGATGCTCCCTACTTTGCAAACGTCAACATTTCCTGGCCTGATTGTCCCATCTGTATTCTACCTAACATTTTATGTAACAAATTTCTTATCCACACTTGCTGGGGTAAGAATAAAGGCAAACTCTCTTTTTTATGTGCTGAAGAGCCAAGTATAATTCTTGATATTTTGTATATGCAATGATAATGGTACCTTCCACAATATTTGGTTTAACATGAAAGCTTACTTAGTTCTAAAATCCTAATTTCAGGCTCTTTAAAAGGGGTCTTGGGAATTTTCCTTTGGGGCTAAACTCAGCCTGACTTAAAGGACGTCAGTGGAAGACTACCTTCTTTGGGAATACTGGATTCATTGGAATTAAATCATTTCATCTACTTCTGAAATAAATGCCCTAAAAAATTAACTGAAAACAAAACAGTTTTTCTTTTGCACTTGGATAATTCAAAACGAGCTTTGTTTTCAAACTGCAAACTTGGCATGTTCACAGTCCTTCCTGAGGAATGTGTGCTGTGTTAAAATAGGAAAAAAGAATACTGTTAGAAAAACAGAGTTAGGAATCTCATACTCAGCATATGCAAAAAGTATGTATATATCTGTATTCCTACAATATGAATAGGCACTGGCATTCTCCTAGCAACATTTATAAATACTTTTAGAGAAGGAAAAGAAACACATACACTATAGAATGTTAGCAAGCTGGTACATTTTAGAGTTGGGATTTGCACAAAAGGCGAGCACTTGAATCTGTTCCTACTGTTTCTCCTCAGTTTTTGGATGACTTACCACCTGTTTGTTGGCTTAGAGTTCTGCGAAATAATTTCTCTGGATTGCATGAATGAAGCACAGGAACATTCACACAGAAGGGGGCGCAGATTGGAAAAGGCTGCATTTGAGTGCATCTCAGTTGAGATTGTACATGTTAGATTTCATCTTGTTTTGAACACTTCACAGGGATTGCTTAGTTTGATATTTAAATGAGAGAATTTTATCAAAGTGGAATATAAAATTTTTATCAGCACGAGTGACTTGCATAACTCTATGTGAAAGCAGATTCTTTTTCAGTGACACAGGTAGCTTTAAGGATGTTTGTACACCTTGCCCTAAAGAGGTCATTCTCTTTCTCTTTTAATGACAGTTTAATTCATGAATTTAACTGATTCTACCTATCTCTTTCTGAATTTCTTTAAGAATAGGGATCTAAAATTATGAAATTTGAAGCTTTCAATCCAGAAATAAAATGAAAAGTATAAAGCACAAGAAATTGAGTTGCCAAGAGCACCTCAAATGAGCAAATCGAATTTGCAAATAAATATTAATCTTTAAAGTATCTGGCATTCTGCAGTAAAAATTAGGATGGGATCAGGGGACATAATATGCCAAACTTGTAGGGAGAGAAGAATCAGAGTGTGGAAAAGTATAGAGTCTTCAAGAGTCTCCCCCCAACCCCTTTTATTACCTTATTGGGTATGCATGCTAGAAAGTTTGTGGCCCAGCTTTGCTGCCACTTAACCTTGTTGAAATATGCTCTCATTTATTTCAAAGTTACCGGAATGACTGAAGAAATAATGTAAGAAATACACAGTTATTCATAGAGGCTTTTTATCATGGCCACAATTTTCCTACATAGTAATCATTTTTTCTCTTCTTTTTAATCATCTGATGATCAAGCAATTTAAATATAAGTTGAATGATTTACATTCTGTGTTTTTCCAGCTAAAGTTCCCTTTCTGATTACTCACAGCTTTCATCTCTCTTCACTTCAAGGGATTTCCTTTTTTCACAAGTGGCTTTTCCTGAAGCCTTAAATCCTATTTCCATTGTTTGGATTGATTCTTCCTGCAAAAACATGTTGTTTTTGCCAGTGACCACAAGAGGACACAATTTCCCAGAGAACTTTGTTGAAAAAGACACAGAAGAGGAAAGCTAACAAAATAGCAAAAATACTACACAATCAATGAATGTCATTTGGGGAATGTCCATTTGATTTATGTTACTTTTATTAATTTTTAAAAACATAAAAATGAGTTGGCATTCAGGCTTTAGATTTTTTGGAAGACTTTATCTTTTTTCTTTATTGTAGAGCATACAAGAAAAGCATACATTTAAGAAAATACCTTTTTTTTTTTTTTTTTTTTTAGAAATTCACGTTCTTTTATTTATTTATTTATTTATTTATGACTGTGTTGAGTCTTCGTTTCTGTGCGAGGGCTTTCTCTAGTTGCGGCAAGTGGGGACCACTCTTCATCGCGGTGCGCGGGCCTCTCACCATCGCGGCCTCTCTTGTTGTGGAGCACAGGCTCCAGATGCGCAGGCTCAGTAATTGTGGCTCACGGGCCCAGTTGGTCCGTGGCATGTGGGATCTTCCCAGACCAGGGCTCGAACCCGTGTCCCCTGCATTGGCAGGCAGATTCTCAACCACTGCGCCACCAGGGAAGCCCGAAAATACCATTTTAACAGAAAACATTTATTTTACATTAGCAAATTTTTTTACGAAACAGCATTTTGTTCAAAGGAAAAAAATTCTTTTTATATTAGCAAATTCTGTACAAAACTCTCAGTGACCTGGAATTCTACTTTTTAAATTTTAGAGCCATGTTTGACAATGAAAAACAATTTAAAAAATATACTGCTATTCCAAAATGACTTTGAAAGTTTGAGTTTTCTGCCTGGGCACTTGGGATGTCTTTACATGAAAAATTACATGGAAATCGTTTTATGGTCTGTCAATTATATAAGAACTAAAATTATTTTTCCAAGATATGGCAAAATAGGATATGTTTAAGGTATTGACTCAACACTTCCCCAGAATTATGATATACAATGTTTGATTTAAGATCACCTTCCTCTTTCTTACTACTTTTTCTCAAAAAAAGTTTTCAGAGTATTTGATTACTTTATAAATTAAGGTAAATTAAAATAAATTATGTTTTGATATTTATCTGGAAGAATTTTATAGTTCTGGTGGAGTGTCATGACAACCAGGCTGGGAAATCCCTGCTTCAGTTAGAACTCAATGCTTTTGCTTTGCATTTGTGTCTCTTTGAAGATACATTTCTAATCACATTCTCTGAGACCCTGCTGGAGGGACTGAGGAATGGACCAAAAGACCTAGAAGAAGAAGAAAAATCAAGAGAGAAGGAACAGAGTAAAAATAAGGAGATCAAGAGAGAAAGAGCAGAGTGTGGAGAGAGGTGAAAGAGGTAGCTGGACCAAGTGAGGAAGACTAATAGGGAAAAAGAGAGAATGAGGCTTAGAAGGTAGGGGGAATAAAAGTCTTAAATGACAAGAGAAAGAAAGAAATTAATGAACTTAGTGGGAAATAGAAAAGCACTGGGATTATTTGCCTCAGTTTCTGCTCAAAGAGACCATTGCAAGTCGTTGCCTGTCCCTTGGTATAGGCATTTAGTTTTATTTATTTTTTTATACAGCAGGTTCTTATTAGTTATCTATTTTATACATATTAGTGTATATATGTCAATCCCAATCTCCCAATTCATCCCACCACCACCCCCACCACCGGCCTTCCCCCGTTGGTGTCCATACGTTTGTTCTCTACAATTGTGTCTCTATTTCTGCCTTGCAGACCAGTTCATCTGTACCATTTTTCTAGATTCCACATATATGTTAATATACGATATTTGTTTTTCTCTTTTTGACTTACTTCACTCTGTATGACAGTCTCTATGTCCATCCACGTCTCTACAAATGACCCAATTTCATTCCTTTTTATGGCTGAGTAATATTCCATTGTATAAATATACCACATCTTCTTTATCCATTCGTCTGTCGATGGGCATTTAGGTTGCTTCCATGACCTGGCTATCATAAATAGTGCTGCAATGAACATTGGAGTGCATGTGTCTTTTTGAATTATGCTTTACTCTGGGTATATGCCCAGTAGTGGGATTGCTGGGTCATATGGTAATCTATTTTTAGTTTTTTAAGGAACTTCCATACTGTTCTCCATAGTGGCTGTATCAATTTACATTCCCACCAACAGTGCAAGAGGGTTCCCTTTTCTCCACACCCTCTCCAGCATTTGTTGTTTGTAGATTTTTTGGTGATGGCCATTCTGACTGGTATGAGGTGATATCTCATTGTAGTTTTGATTTGTATTTCTCTAATAATTAGTGATGTTGAGCATCTTTTCATGTGTTTGTTGGCCATCTGTATGTCTTCTTTGGAGAAATGTCTATTTAGGTCTTCTGCCCATTTTTGGATTGGGTTGTTTGGTTTTTTTAATATTGAGCTGCATGAGCTGTTTATATATTTTGGAGATTAATCCTTTGTCCGTTGATTCATTTGCAAATATTTTCTCCCATTCTGAGGGTTGTCTTTTTCGTCTTGTTTGTAGTTTCCTTTGCTTTGCAGAAGATTTTAAGTTTCATTAGGTCCCATTTGTTTATTTTTGTTTTTATTTCCATTTCTCTAGCAGGTAGATCAAAAAAGATCTTGCTGGGATTTATGTCAAAGAGTGTTCTTCCTATGTTTTCCTCTAAGAGTTTTATAGTGTCCGGTCTTACATTTAGGTCTTTAATCCATTTTGAGTTTATTTTTGTGTATGGTGTTAGGGAGTGTTCTAATTTCATTCTTTTACATGTAGCTGTCCAGTTTTCCCAGCACCACTTATTGAAGAGACTGTCTTTTCTCTATTGTATATCCTTGCCTCCTTTGTCATAGATTAGTTGACCATAGGTGCGTGGGTTTATCTCTGGGCTTTCTATCCTGTTCCATTGATCTATATCTCTGTTTTTGTGCCAATACCATATTGTCTTGATTACTGTAGCTTTGTAGTATAGTCTGAAGTCAGGGAGCCTGATTCCTCCTGCTCCATTTTTTTCCCTCAAGATTGCTTTGGCTATTCGGGGTCTTTTGTGTCTACATACAAAAATTTAAGATTTTTTGTTCTAGTTCTGTAAAAAATGCCATTGGTAATTTGATAGGGATTGCACTGAATCTGTAGTTTGCTTTGGGTAGTATAGTCATTTTCACAATATTGATTCCTCCAATCCAAGAACATGGTATTTCTCTCCATCTGTTTGTGTCATCTTTGATTTCTTTCAACAATGTCTTACAGTTTTCTGAGTACAGGTCTTTTACCTCCTTAGGTAGGTTTATTCCTAGGTATTTTATTCTTTTTGCGGCAACGGTGAATGGGATTTTTTCCTTAATTTCTCTTTCTGAACTTTTGTTATTAGTGTATAGGAATGCAAGAGATTTCTGTGCTTAATTTTTTATCCTGAAACTTTACCAAATTCATTGATTAGCTCTAGTAGTTTTCTTTAGGATTATCTATGTATAGTATCATGTCAACTGCAAACAGTGACAGTTTTACTTCTTCTTTTCCAATTTGTATTTCTTTTATTTCTTTTTCTTCTCTGAGTGCCATGGCTAGGACTTCCAGAACTATGTTGAATAATAGTGGCGAGAGTGGACATCCTTGTCTTGTTCCTGATCTTAGAGGAAATGCTTTCAGTTTTTCACCATTGAGAATGATGTTTGCTGTGGCTTTGTCATATATGGCCTTTTTTATGTTGAGGTAGGTTCCATCTATGCCCACTTTCTGGGGAGTTTTTATCGTAAATGGGTGTTGAATTTTGTCAAAAGCTTTTTCTGCACCTACTGAGATGATCAGATGTTTTTTCTTATTCAGTTTGTTAATATGGTGTATCATATTGATTGATTTGCATACATTGAAGAATCCTTGCATCCTTGGGATAAATCCCCCTTGATCATTGTGTATGATCTTTTTAATGTGTTGTTGGATTCTGTTTGCTAGTATTCTGTTGACGATTTTTGCATCTATATTCATCAGTGACATTGGTCTGTACTTTTCTCTTTTGTAGTATCTTTGTCTGGTTTTGGTATCAGGGTGATGGTAGCCTCATAGAATGAGTTTGGGAGTGTTCCTTCCTCTGCAATTTTTCGGAAGAGTTTGACAAATATGGGTGTTAGCTCTTCTCTAAATGTTTGATAGAATTCACCTGTGAAGCCATCTGGTCCTGGACTTTTGTTTGTTGGAAGATTTTTAATCACAATTTCAATTTCATTACTTGTGATTGGTCTGTTCATATTTTCTATTTCTTCCTGGTTCAGTCTTGGAAGGTTATACCTTTCTAAGAATTTGTCCATTTCTTCCAGGTTGTCCATTTTATTGGCACAGAGTTGCTTGTAATAGTCTCTTAGGATGCTTTGTATTTCTGCGGTGCTCATTGTAACTTTTCCTTTTTCATTTCTAATTTTATTGATTTGAGTCCTCTCCCTCTTTTTCTGCTTGAGTCTGGCTAAAGGTTTATCAATTTTGTTTATCTTCTCAAAGAACCAGCTTTTAGTTTTATTGATCTTTGCTATTGTTTTCTTTGTTTCTATTTCATTTATTTCTGCTCTGATCTTTATGATTTCTTTCCTTCTACTAACTTTGGTTTTTGTTTGTTCTTCTTTCTTCAGTTTCTTTAGGTGTAAGGTTAGATTGTTTATTTGAGATTTTTTCTTGTTTCTTGAGGTAGGATTATATTGCTATACACTTCCCTCTTAGAACTGCTTTTGCTGCATCCCATAGGTTTTGGATCATCATGTTTTCATTGTCATTTGTCTCTAGGTATTTTTTGATTTCCTCTTTGTTTTCTTCAGTGATCTCTTGGTTATTTAGAAACGTATTGTTTAGCCTCCATGTGTTTGTGTTTTTTACGTTTTTTTCCCCCTGTAATATATTTCTAATCTCATAGCGTGGTGGTTGGAAAAGATGCTTGATATGATTTCAGTTTTCTTAAATTTACTGAGGCTTGATTTGTGACCCAAGATGTGATCTATCCTGGAGAATGTTCCATGTGTTCTTGAGAAGAAAGTGTAATCTGCTGTTTTCAGATGAAATGTTCTATAAATATCTATTAAATCTATTTGCTCTATTGTGTCATTTAAAGCTTTTGTTTCCTTATTAATTTTCTGTCTGGATGATCTGTCCATTGGTGTAAGTGAGGTGTTAAAGTCCCCCACTCTTATTGTATTACTGTCGATTTCCTCTTTTATAGCTGTTAGCATTTGCCCTAGGTATTGAGGTGCTCCTATGTTGGGTGCATATATATTTATAATTGTTACCTCTTCTTCTTGGACAGATCCCTTCATCATTATGTAGTGTCCTTCCTTGTCTCTTGTAACATTCTTTACTTTAAAGTCTATTTTATCTGATATGAGTATTGCTACTCCAGCTTTCTTTTGATTTCCATTTGCATGGAATATCTTTTTCCATCCCCTCACTTTCAGTCTGTATGTGTCCCTAGGTCTGAAGTGGGTCTCTTGTGGACAGCATATATATAGGTCTTGTTTTTGTATCCATTCAGTGAGCCTGTGTCTTTTGGTTGGAGCATTTAATCCATTCACGTTTAAGGTAATTATCGATATGTATGTTCCTATGACCATTTTCTTAATTGTTTTGGGTTTGTTTGTGTAGGTCCTTTTCTTCTCTTGTGTTTCCCACTTAGAGAAGTTCCTTTAGCATTTGTTGTAGAGCTGTTTTGGTGGTGCTGAATTCTCTTAGCTTTTGCTTGTCTGTAAAGCTTTTGGTTTCTCCATCGAATCTGAATGAGATCCTTGCCGGGTAGAGTAATCTTGGTTGTAGGTTCTTCCCTTTCATCACTTTAAATATGTTATGCCACTCCCTTCTGGCTTGTAGAGTTTCTGCTGAGAAATCAGCTGTTAACCTTTTGGGAGTTCCCTTGTATGTTATTTGTCATTTTTCCCTTGTTGCTTTTAATAATTTTTCTTTGTCTTTAATTTTTGTCAATTTGATTACTATGTGTCTCAGTGTGTTTCTCCTTGGGTTTATCCTGTCTGGGACTCTCTGTGCTTCCTGGACTTGGGTGGCTATGTCCTTTCCCATGTTAGGGAAGTTTTCGACTATAATCTCTTCAAATATTTTCTTGGGTCCTTTCTCTCTCTCTTCTCCTTCTGGAACCCCTATAATGCGAATGTTGGTGCGTTTAATGTTGTCCCAGAGGTCTCTTAGGCTGTCTTCATTTCTTTTCATTCTTTTTTCTTTATTCTGTTCCACGGCAGTGATTTACACTATTCTGTCTTCCAGGTCACTTATCCGTTCTTCTGCCTCAGTTATTCTGCTATTGATTCCTTCTAGTGTATTTTTCATTTCACTTATTGTATTGTTCATCTCTGTTTGTTTGTTCTTTAATTCTCCTAGGTCTTTGTTAAATATTTTGTGCATCTTCTCGATCTTTGCCTCCATTCTTTGTCTGAGGTCCTGAATCATCTTCATTATCATTATTCTGAGTTCTTTTTCTGGAAAGTTGCCTGTCTCCACTTCATTTAGTTGTTTTTCTGGGGTTTTATCTTCTTCCTTCATCTGGTACATAGTCTTCTGCCTCTTCATTTTGTCTATCTTTCTGTGAGTGTGGTTTTCGTTCCACAGGCTGCAGGATTGTAGTTCTTCTTGCTTCTCCTGTCTGCCCTCTGGTATATGAGGCTATCTAAGAGGCTTGTGCAAGCTTCCTATTGGGAGGGACTGGTGGTGGGTAGAGCTGGGTGTTGCTCTGTATAGGCATTTAGTTTTAAAAATCCCTGTCATTTTCACCCCAATCATAACAAAATGTAAGGAACAAGGTGGAGGACCAGGAAACTTTTAATTAACGTTGGTCTTAATCTAATAGTTATTTAGTATCACAGTAAAGATAGTAACATATTGTGATCACTGGATCTCAGGATGGAAGCAGGAAGATATTTGGGGGAATACTGATGCTGTTATTCCATGAAAAATGCTATGAATCATATTGGATTTCAGAAATCTTATGTGGTTGCTAAGGCTCCTAGCTCATTATTTATTTTCCATTTGACCTCCACGATGAATATCAAACTGGGTGTTTTTCCCTGTAATTATCCAGGATGAATGCCTTTGCCCTCCCCACCTCAGATACCTCAGGGAAAGATATAGCAGTAAGTGATGAGTCTTATTTTCACTCACCACTACTCAAGACCTTGAGAAATTGTAAGGTTCTGGTTCTGCCTAATGATCCATTTGGGAGACCTGAATTCTGGTTTCAACTGGCCCTAATTACTTGCAACACATTTATTCTTTTGTAATTTAACCAAAATGCATCAAAATCTCTAATTATTTTAGGTGCTGTGAATTAGAAGATTTAGTCTCTAACATCAAGCATGTCACATTCTAATGAGAAATAAAACAGGACCATATTGGATGTCACCAAACGGAGCCTATTTAAGATCTCATAGATATGGGTGCCTCATGAATATGGGGTTCCCTGAGAGCTTCATGCTTACATAGTCTTTCTGTCCCTTCCTACTTACTTTAGTGATGTCTAAGAAGTCTCTCAGGTTATTTATTTTGATACTTAATATTATCAATTCTCCTTGTTGCTCTTATTGTGTTTAGCAGAATTGGGTATTCATAAGTAATGCAGCAAGCATAAATTGCAGTTTTCCTGAAATGCATTTTATCTCAGCTTTAGTCTTGAAGGATGACTACGGGTGAACCAGGAGAGTAGAAAGGGTAGGAGGAAAGAGAGACACTGGGAGGGGCATGGGCAAAGCATGGAGGCATGAACATGCATGGCCTTTTCAGGGACCTGTAAAGAGTTTTGTATGGTTGGAGGTAGAATGGGTGTGGAAGCAGCCAGAAATGATATAAAATTTAGCTCACAGTAACACTGTGTGCTCTGCTAACTAATTTGGGTGTTATTCTAAATGCAACCAAAACTGAAGAATGTTCAGCAGGGTAAGGACATGATCAGATGTATATTTTAGATGTGTATTTTGGTCTGTGGACAGGCAGTGCAGGGAATGTGATTAGATTTAGGAAGTGCTTGCATCAACCTACCATGTACACAATGTAAATAACATTATTTTACTTATGAGAACTTACACCATTGTAGTATCTATGGGGATATGGACAGGATAATATAAAGCTGAGAGAAAATGACTGGATTTAGGGAGATTTGGAGGCATCAGTTTCCTCATCTGTAAAATTAAGTAATTGGTTGATAATTTGAAAAAGTTGAAACATGTAGAAAGGATTTTAGAAATTATCTAGTCTGACTAGTCAGTTTTATAGATGAAGAAGTTTTCTCTATGACTGCTTATAACTCTAAGTATCTGGAACCTGAAAGCATTTTCCAAAGTGATGAGAATGAGTTTCCTTCTAGTTCTGGAAACCACTTGTGGCCAGTTGTGGTCCTAAACTGTTGTGCCAAAAATGAGTAAAAGAGGTGGTGAAGTGGTTCGGGGGGGCATAAGGGGCTGCCTCCAAACACCACCTTCTACTTCCCATAGTCATGCTTTAAATCGATCGCTGGTTACTCATTAAGTTGGGGCCTGGCATTGTCCTCTCCAGGCTCCTCTTTTAGATGGCAAAGTCCCCAAAGTGAGGTAACACATTAGGTCACTAACACTTTCGAGTGAATGATATTGTATGATGTTTTTCTCAAGAAGGGAGTGGCTCAGGGTAGCAGAAGGACAGTGGGACATATTAAAGAGGACGGACTGAAAGGCAGGGGAAATTGTGAAAAAAGGCAAGTTGTGGTAATAGGGCCTTTGCGATTTTTCCAAGTGTGGGCCTTGGACTGACACCATGGGCTTGTCCGAGCATTCCATGCCTGTTATTCAGTGTGGCTGAAGCTATCCAGTTCTGTCTTTCGGATTCAACTCTAGATAGATGGAGCACAATGAGATAATGAGGAAACCAGAGCCCAGTGGCCTTGACTCATCATCTCAATTTCTGTTAAGGTCTTAGAACCTTGAAATGTGTCTATCAAAGGTCTTAGGGCCTTGAACTCTTCTATTTCACTATCAGATATGTGTTAAGAGCAAACAATAATCCATGATCTATTTGTTTTAACTACATATAATTGGCCTATTTAGATGTAGTTGTGTTCAAGAGTAGAAACATTTCCAGGGAATATGAAGTATATGTAGTGACTGAGAAAACAAAAATATCCAGTAATGGTCATAAGCACCCTTAATGGCAATTTTAATTTCACAAACTAGTGTTTGGACTGAGGAGAAACAACTGTTAAAAATACACTAAAGAGAAAAACAAAGATGTTAATACTGAAGATATCAGCAGGCTTGGACTATCTGAAGAGCAAATTAATTCTATTTATTTTCTAACTGGATCTTTCTCCAAAATAGGCTACAGTCTGATATAATTATTAGGAAAAATAAACTGTACTTCTAGGTTTATGTAACATTTATTCACTATATTTTCATTATACTGATTCTTATATGAAAATTATTTTCATTATAGTGATTCAGATATTTTACAGAAATTCATTAAAATATTTTACAGTACCTTGTTTAACACATTTTAAATGGGAGAGAGAGAATTTCATGGCAAATTTTGGTAAAACAGAATGACTACTGGATTTTATGTGTGAATACATCAATGACAGAAGCTGAAATCACAAGTATGCTTTAGCTTTTGTCATTTCTGTGAGTTAATAGATATGGCAGAGGATCATATTATTAGAAATAATGGAGTAAGTTCATTGAATGAAAGCAGAATAAAAATAGGAATCTAGGTAATTTCCCTAGATTAAATTAAATTAGTTGATGATTTTACTTTAATTTAATATTATAAAATTCTTAAAACATAACAATTGCAGAACTGGAGAAATGGCTTCAATCACTTGAATAAAATCACAGACTACTAGGGCTAAAAGAAGTTTTATAAATCCAGAGCACTTCTTCCTTTTCTGGCAAGATAGAGTGGCCAAAGAGAACAGTGTAGTGAATGATGGCCCAGATTCTGGAGCCAGTCAGCCTAGGCTCAAATATGGCTCAACTTCTCACCACCTGTATACTTTAGATATGTTACTTACCCCTCTTCGTTTCCTGTGAAAGGGAGATGCATATCATTAGGTTGTTGTGATGATAAAATAAAGCCATCACTCCTAACAATTTTAAATGGTGCCTGGCACTTGATATGTGTTTTATATTATTATTTTAAATGAGGACCAAGTTATGCAGTACCTTGTAGACTGAGATGAAGCATTTGCACTCAATTCTAAGTACAAAAGGAATGGTTTAAAGGGTAAATGAAGAAATGAATTGATGATCCAGTTCTGTTTGAACAGCAACTGTTCCTTTATTCTGGTCTCACTCCTAAAGACTCAAGGTTCAGGGTAGGGACACTAATTGGAGGAGGTTCAATAATTTATCTATGCACCAGCTGCCAAGAAATGCTACGAGGAGGTGTATGACCCCTTCAGTTTCAGTATTGGGTGGCATCTTGCCTGAGCTAGAGACTCTCATATTCAATTCTCCACTTGATGCTACAATGTGGGTTTCTCACAGACATCTTAAACTGATTCGTCACTCTCAAATAACTTATTCCTTACACCCCTGCAAATTGGTACATTTCAGTAATTTATCTAATTGTTTAGCTTAAAAACCTAGGAACCATCATTAATCCCTCTGTTTTCCTCAGCCCACCCTCTCCTCCACCCAGGTGATCATGAGGAGTACAGTCTCCCACCAAGACTGACAGACTGGGTATTCAGGCAATAGTAGGAAGTTGGTTTGGGTGTGGTGCATTCAGAACTCCAATAGAGATGGCATTTCCAGAGTCCATAGCATTGAGACTATCTGTACCACAGTTTAGTGTTGAGTGGCTCATATCGGAGTGTGTTTCATTTGTATTAGTATTTTCTTCCCAAGTAGCCTAATTTCCATAAGAAACTAAGCTCTCCTCATATTCCTGATGGGCTCCTTAATGTAAAAATGAGTACTCCATAAATAATTGTTTATTGATTGTTATTCTTTTAAAAAAGTATAAAAATTACAAGTACTTATCATAGGTCAAATATTCCTCAATTTACCTCAGTGTTACCCTGAACGTATATTTTAGTCAATATACTCCAACGAGAGTGAAATGGAGTAATATCTATTACTCAAAGATCAGAGATTAAAAACAGTTAGGTTGAAAATATTAATTTGGAGACCGTTTCCTCCCACAAATATTCAATCAAGTATTACTACTAACTTGATTCTGAAATTATTCAGTAAACCTATCTGGTCTTGCTCACCCAAATGCTGTAGCTAATAGTTAGGACAACGTTTTATTTTGTATAGGAGCACCAGAGGGACATGCACAAATATTGGTGAGGAGGGAAAAAAACTATAACTAAGCAAAAATTATCTGTAAATTCTCATTTTATTTCCTTTAAGAAGCTGAAGCAGTTGACCCTGAGCTGGAAGAGAAGGAATGCCTTACAGCTCTGTAATTTCAAAGAGCCAGAGGTATGTGTAATAAAATAGTTGGGAGAAAGTACTAAGGACAGTGCCCAATCTGAGGCTGTGGCAATTAGAATAGGAAGGGTTGTGAGTTCTTTGCTGAAATGTCAACCCTGTCCTTTTCTTGATTCCATAGGATGGCACAACCATTTAAAGAGTGGTCCATTCTGGCTATCATATGAAGATATCACTCCACCACAAGTGTCAGAACTCAAAAGTATTCACTTGACAACATCTCTGTGTAGCAGGAATAGTGCTGACCCAGTAATGTGCCAAGGTCAGTGGCATATGGACTTTTCTTTGGGGAAAGAGAAACTAGTAAGGAGACTACTATAGTCATCTAGGTGAGCGCTGACTGTGACCTAACCTGGGGTGGTGGCAGTGGAGTTTAAAGTGGAAAATAAGCGGTTATATTCTAGATATATTTTGAAGGTAGAGCCAACAGGATTCACTAAAGATAAGATATAAGGTGTGTAGGAAAGAAATCAAGAATGACTCTAAGGCTTTTTATTTGAGCAAAATAAAGGGGGAGTTGGCAACCACTGAGATGGAGAAGGTCATGGTGGAGCACATTTCAGGGAAGATATAGAGTTCAATTTCAGACATGTTGAATTTGAGATGTCTGTTAGACATCCAAGTGGAACTGTTGGGTAGGCAGTTGGACATGCAGGTCAGGAGTTTGTGAGAGAGGTCTGTGATGGAGATAAAATTTGGAATATATCAGCATATAGACAGCCTTTTCAGGTATGTAACTGAAGGAGATTGCTATGGGAGTAACAGTGTGAGAGGAAGAGATGAGGACTAAAACCAAAGGGGGAAAAAAAAAGATGGTGATCACTGTGTTGGAGAAAAAATAAATCAGAGAAGGGGTTTAGGGATTGATGGGAAGGGTGTAATATTTGTGAAATTAGAAATAATTCATTCTCCTAAGAAGATACTAGGACAAATTGGGAAGACACAATAATCAATAATAAAAAACATAAAGAAAACAATTCTCCAGAGTAGGAAAACAAATTAACAGAGTTCATAGACTGGAATGGCAAACTGTATTCCAGGCAAAGTGACTAAAAACAGATTCATACCCATAAATATTCTTAGAAAATTTTTGAATATTGAAGATACAGAAACCATCCTATAGGTATCCAGATAGAGAACATGGATTACTTATAAAGGAGTGAAAATTGGACTACTTAGATCTTCTCCATAAGAACACATGCCAAAAGTATGTTGTAGTCCAAGAAGTTCATATACCCAGCCAAAGTCACATTTACACATAAGAACAAGGATGGAAGCACTCAGAAAATACCATTTTGCCTTCTTAACAACAACAAAAGGTCAAATATATTCTTAGCTTACTGAGAATGACACAAGAACTGTGGTGAACAATGATATAAGGAAGCACAGCAATTTAAGCCTAATCAGTTGTTATAAAAAAGGCAACAAGAGTGAGTGCAAAACTAAACAAAAAAATTTTTAAAGGAAAACATCATATAAAAATATTATGTATTTATAAATATACACTTAATTCTAGAAAAATATTTGAGGTAGATGACATAAATATTAAAAAGCCAGCAAGAAGACATATATTAAAAATAAGTAAGATAAATTAATCAAAAAGAATAAAAAAACAGGGTATATAAAGTAAAACTTAGTTAAGTTAGCAGAAGAATGTATATCTGTCCTATGTATTTTTTTTGAGGATTTATAGCTTATATTTAAGAGTCCTGGGACTCTAGGAAGCTAGTTATCTTTCTGTCCTATGTATTTTTTAATGGTGGATTAGACACATGGCTCTAAAAAGACTAGTATACAATGTAAACAGGTGTCACAAACGATTGTGGATCCACAGGATCCATGAGGAAACACACACACACACACACACACACACACACACACACACACACGCACACACAGTCCAGGAGAAGTCCAACTATTCCTGGTACTGTGACCTAAAAAAAGTTTCTTCCACTTAAATTCATTGGAGAAGGAAGCATTGGGTATCATAAAGGACAATATCCTTGACAACATCTGTACATTAAACCCAATAAATTTCATAGAGCTGTTCTTTTTTAAAAAATGTCATTTCATATAGGTTTTATGATATTATGGTGGCAAAAGTCATTTACTAAAAGTAATTTTTTGCAAAGGCTTATGTTTTTCTGATTGTGTGGTTTAATCTTCTTACAGATTTTTGAGATCTTGAATAATACATATACTTCAGTAAATACTGTCTGTCTTAGCTGAGATATTGAAAGTTATTGAGAAGTGATTTTGAGGTTGTGCTCCCTGAAATTTGGTAGTAAAATGTGGTAATATAGCTTACCAGTGAAGTGATATATTCTTGAGAAAACCATTGAGCCCAACAAAATCTTAAGTGGAAGACTTTTGCTTAACTTGAAAGCTTTGTTACCCCTAGTTGGAGGCAAGGGTATAGCAATTAATAATTAACCAACTTTTGTACGTTAGTACTATTAGCCCTATACTGTCAAAGAGAAAGTCACAGCAGCAGATGGACTAAAAATAGGCCAAATTTCTTATAATTTAAAATTTTGATTTTAGATTAGGTATATTTGACCTATGTTTTTTGAAAACTTTTATTGCATTCAAATTTATGCTGTTTATACTGTCATAGAATGAAAATAACTTTGAGTTTTGTTTCATAATGTAGACAGCTGATTTTTATTCTATCACATTTCACTTTCTCTTTCATTTTGTATAGTTAGACTGTTTTTACCCTCTGAAACATTGGAATTGTACCTTGTGAGATAAGGCTAGAGTATGTGGAACTGAGGTATGTTTTAAACTGGAGTGCAGAGAAGGCATAGTGTGTAGCACTCATATCAGGCTAACACGCTCAGAACAATTTCAATTTGGCCCCTGCCTATCTACTCTGGACTTAGGCTTAAAAACCTTTTGTGTAATCTGAGGTCATTCTGTCCCTTCGTGGTCCACAATATTAATGAGACCTTATTATGTGTCAGGAACTGTTCCAAGGCACCTGGGAGGAAGAGACATATTAAATGGGATATGGCACTATAATAAAGATATAGTGGATTAAACAAGGCAGTTTGTTTTATGAAAATTTTGGTTAGATGTTACAGGTGTGGTTCAGTGGCTCAGCCAAATTGGAGATTTAACTTCTTACTTTACTATCCTCAAAATGTGACCTTCCATTTCATGGGCCAAATGGCTACTCCAGGTCTCACTTCCATTTTGCATTCCAGCCAGTGGAAAAGAAGAAAAGCAAGGGGAAGACATGTCCCTCTTTTAAGGGACCTATCTAGAAATTATGTGTGACTTCTGTTCATATTCCATTCCTAGATCTTAGTCACAGAGCCACAACTAACTACAAGTGAAACTGAAATGTAGTCATTAGCTGGATAGCCATATCTTCATGGGTTCTACTGTTAAAGGAAGAAGGGGAGAATGGATATTGTTAGATAACTAGGTCCTTTATGAAGCAGTGACCTAAACAGTCATGATCCTTGGCTTCAACCTGGCTCTGAGCTTAGAATTTCCTCCTTTAGACCTAGACGTAGTCATAGTCTGCACGCTAGGTATACAGCTATTTTACCCAGCCTGCCAGTGCTGTTTTTCCCAGCAGCCTCAACTTAGGGCCATTTAAGTACAAAATAACACGGAACTTGCAATATATTAACTATATATTTTTTTCCATTCCATTCCAATAGCTGTTATTTCTAATACTCACATCCAATATCTGCACGAGTTGGTTGAGTGCATGTCCCTCATTCTACTATGAGCTCTTTATTAGGCAAGATATCTTAACCAAACTATAAAATTGTGTTGAGAACAGAGCCAAGTCCATAGTAAGCATCCAATAAATATTTGATAGATTTTTGTTGAATTGGTAATGAAAGTTAGCACAAGAACTGGATGCTGATCAGAGAAAGAAAACTCAATTGGATCCAACCCAATTTAAATGTAAACTGAGCCTACATTATCACTACTTTTCACCCTCTCCTCACTATGACATTTATGTGCTTGTTTAGTTTAGGGCTACACATAAGAATGACCATAAACATTTGACTTGGGAAAGGGAGTCAGGAAACTGTTCACCTTCTTGATCATTTTGTCAACCCCTTTCTCCCAAAGGAGATATTTATGTAGCCCAATAACTTCACTAAACTGTAATAAAATATATCTTCATGTTTTCTTTCTCTATAATTTCTGTAGAAAACATATAATTTGCATGCATTTTTACAGAAGAATCTTAAAAAGAAAAGAAACTTTTAATTTTACATGCTAGCATATAAAATACAGTCAGTAAATCCAACAGACAGTGACAGCACGAAAGGAAAAAAAGACTGTGGGGGGAGAGAAAGAGAGGAGAAGGGAAGCAGGAGGGATCTGTAATGATTTTAGATTATTATTATTATTTGGTTATATGAAGCCACTTATCCTTGCAACATGAATGATAAATGAGCAACTAGTACAACTGTAATACAGTACAATACATTGAAAGCCAATTACTAATGATACAGGAGCATTAAAGAGCAACTATAACTAAATCGTAGAAAATCAGAGTATGAAGGAAAAACATTAGATTTATGAAAGAGTGAAGTGTACTCTAAAGAACATCCGCAAAATCAGAGACATAATAATGGCATTATACTTTAAGCTGATGAAGAAAATGTTATAAATCATATCTTCTGACTTGGAAATTCTCCCAATGGTTGGAATTTTATTTCAAGAGAACCTCTATTTCTGAATTAAATGCCATAAATCTGAGAATTGTATTCACTTTTGTCACTTGATCCGTTTGGTAATAAATTTATGGTAAGCCTCCATGAAAAGTTTCCAGCTACCCTCAGATTCATAGTTAAGGTTAGGGTGAGTAGTACTCTTTCCTCTTAAAAGGTATTTCCTTGGAGTTTGTCTACACTGTCCTTTTGAAGCTCAGACTCAGAATCTCTGACCTTGGTGCTGCTTTTGACGTTGTTTTGGGTTCCGTGGCTGTGACATTATAACTTTTGCAAATTATTTATTATACTAGTATTGCATGTAGACAAGAACCAGCCTTAGTTTTCAATCCAGAAGTTGTGTTTTTTCCTTTGTTGAGATGATGAAATAAACATCTTTAGAAACAAATTTTCTCTGCTTTAATGTTAAAGTTTCACATTTAGAAGTTCATCTCAATTTAATTTTAATTTTGTCAAAGAGCAGGAAAATAAAGTGAATAAAAGGAGAAAAATCCCTGAAAGTAACTCTAACCAGTAGCACAAGGATAGTTATATCCAATTTGACTAGTGGGATGGACCTGGCCAAAACACAGGATAGATTTATCTATTAGTCATATATTTTTCTTGCCTCCCCACTTTTTTTTTGCTACTCCAAGCACCATAAATATGATAAATATCATATATAGGGTCTTTAGCTGACAGAATACATCATGATTAATTATGAAACAGAGACTCTAATGAAATTCAGCACCTGAAGGAAATACCAAAGATTATGCAGTCTTGAGGTGGTAGCCTTTTTATTATAGCATCAGGCAGTAGGAAGCTATATATGTATGTCACACACACACACACACACACACACACACACGTGTATTTCTGAAGCATTTAGAAAAATAGCCCAATTCAGATGCAAGAAATTATTTCTTTCACACCCTATGAACATAAAGCAATAATACTACAGAAAATGACACTAGTGGAACATATACAGATAGCATGAAATAGAAATCATCCCAGTAGCAACAGCTATTTTATTTTAAAGATGGTATAAATTGAAACCATAGGAACCAACAGAAACTCTTAAAGGAGCCCTTCAGTTTATGCTTTAAAAAGTGCCTTATTGAGCTGAACACCCAAACAATGCTGGGCTGCCTTTGCAAGGAGAATATGCAAGCCTCCCGCTAATTGACATGGGCATGGAGCTACATTATAGCAACATTTGTCACTGTTACCTCTAGAGAAGGAGGCAACTGGGTCAACATTTGGCTCCATTGTTAAGTTTAAGCTTGGACAAGATATTTTAACTAATTTGTTTCCTTATTCATAAAGTGGATATATAAATATTCATTGTAGTATTTTGTAAGGATTGGATGACATAGCTTATGTAAACAGCTAGTGCATAGTAGTTGTTCAATTAACTCACTCCTGTCTCAGCTGGCTTTGTGTGCGGTTCCTCACTTAGCCCTGGGAGTGGGTTCAATAACTCAGTTGAGCAGTCCACAGGAAAGAAGGTGCCTATGAAAGGTGAGGCCCAAAACCAGCCAAACAAATCAAATTGGACTTATTGCCCATTATTTTTCAATTTGCTCTTTGTGTTCCTTTTGACTAGTCGTGAAGATAATGGAGCTGGAAAAGAGTAAGTAAACACTGTTGTTTTGGGTGGTCTTTTCTCTTTAGAATTCACCCAGATTTTCAGTCTCAATGACTGATTAATTTTTTACAATTAAATGAGAACAAAGAAAAATTGTAAATACTATGTAACATGAATGAATCAACAGACAGCGTTTTGTTTTGTTAGAGTTAGCTCTCTAGGGGCTAATACGATCATATTCTAGGTATTAATTTAGCTTAAGTGGCTCCCACCAAAACTGTTTTGGTTTCTATGGAGACTCTTTCTCTGGTTTACTGGTATATAACTGTTTCCTCAACTTTTCATTTCCTGAAATAGCACCAAGTACAGTATCTAAATTTTGACTAATATAAATCAAAGCACATGCTTTCCTTTCAGTAAAGTCCTCTATTTCAACATGCGTGCAGGATTTTCCTTTTTAATGCATTAGACATCTGTTATTGCTAATGGGGATAAAATGTCACATGTTAAAAACAATAAAAGTTATTAAAAGCAGTGCAGGTTTTAAATATTTTGAAATTATTTATGTTAGAAGTATAATTTTTTTCTTTAGTTGTATGGTAGAGATTTCAAACACTGAGGATAAAAAGTATGTGAAAGTGAATATGTGTATGAACATGCAAATATGATCATATAAAGCTTTTATGGATCACATTTATCAGGTTATAATGTACACTTCTAAAAAGTAAAGTAAATATTAAATATTACACAATCTCCATATACCTTTACTCACACGATCACATGCACATTCATGCATACAAACGTACACACATTGTGTTCCCATGGGCTTAATAGGAGCAGAGCTATGATACTAATTGTTTAAAAGCCATAAATTTCATTAGATATTTGAAGTGTATTCCTGACTAATCAATAATGTCTTAGCATTAATATAGTTTACTGTAGCTATTTTAGTTGGATGTGTCTCTTTGTGTGTGTGTGTGTGTGTGTGTAATTACAGGTGAATTCAACTGTGTTTAAAAGAAGGAACACCTCAGCATTTTAACTGAATTTCCCATTTCAGTGTCAATGAAATTTAAGTCATATTTGCTAAGTACTTTTAACTTTTAACTTTGTATTCAATTAACTTCAACTTCCCTTTTGGGGGGACTGTGGGAATACTTGTTTTATTGAAGAAAGAGTTATAAATGAAGATCAATCATTTCTCAAAACCCAATGATTTCATTTATATAAAAGAAAACAAAAATGGGGAAGCAAATTGAGGTTGTTTGAAATCAGGATCTGGGTTTTCCTGCAGGAAGAGAAGGGCAATAACCGGAAGGAATCATGAGAGGGAACCTCTAATATGCTAGTAATGTTTTGTTCTCTAGTATCTAAAGAAAAGTATTACAGAATATCACTCCTAAGCATGTAAAATACCTAGTCTAAATGTTTTAAGCTTAGAAAGGCAAGCATTCTCACGTAAGTAACAGCATCCTGCCCTTCAACTAAGAGTAAAACTTACAAATTGTATTGTTGTGTGGCTATTTTTAATTCAAAATAATTTTATGATTTTTCTCTTTTTTCATTCTTTGTGGTGATAACATTTAAGATTTACTCTCTTAGCAACTTTTCTAGTATATAATACAGTATTTTAAACTATAGTCACCACGCTGTGTATTCGATCCTCAGAACTTACCCATCTTATAAATGGAAATTTGTACCCTTTGACCAACATTTCCCCATTTCCTCCACCCCACAACCCCTGGCAACCACCATTCCACCCTATTTCTATGAGTTTGGCTTCTTTTTAGATTCCACGTACAAGTGAGAACATACATTTGCCTTTCTCTGTCTGACTTATTTCACTTAGCATGATGCCCTCAAAGTCCATCCATCTTGTTGCAAAAGGCAGGATTTCCTTCTTTTTTTATGGCTGAATAACATTCCATTCACATCTTCTTCAACCATTCATCTGTTGATGGAAATTTGTTTGTTTCCATGTCTTGGCTATTGTGAATAATGCTGCAACGAACATGGGGGATGCAAATATCCGTTCCAGATAATGATTTCATTTCCTTCAGATATATACCCAGAAGTGGGATTACTGGATCATACTGTAGTTTGATTTTGAGTTTTTGAAGGAAACTTCATACTGTCTTCCATAGTGACCACACCAATTTACATTTCTACCAACAGTGCATGAGGGCTCCCTTTTCTCCACATCCTTGCCAACACTTGCCATTTAACAGGTGGGAGGTGATAACTCATTATGGTTTTGATTTGCATTTCCCTGATGATTAGTGATGTTAAGTACCTTTTCATGTACCTGTTGGCCATCCGTGTGTCTTCTTGGAAAAATATCTATTCAGGTCTTTGGCCCATTTTTAAATTGGATTATTTGTGTTTTTGCTAGTGAGTTGTATGAGTTCCTTATATATTTTGGATATTAACCCTTTTCAGACAGATAGTTTACAAATATTTTCTCCCATTCCATGGGTTGCCTTTTCATTTTGTTGATTGTTTCTTTTGCTGTAGAGAAGCTTTTTAGTTTTATGTATTCATACTTGTTTTAAAATAATTCCGTTGTTTTTCTGTTTTCTGTCTACAAAAGGATGATAGAAAACTGGAAAAATACAAACAAGTACAAAAATGACCAGTTCTTTTATAGCATATATAAAAAGAACATTTATAGATAAAAGTATGCCTACATACAACTTATATCTTTACACACATTCCCATATGAAACAGAAATGAAATCATGCCTCGCATATTGCTTTCTTTATAAAATACTTTTTTACTTATTTATGTTAATAATCTTTCCATGGCACAAACTATTTTGTACATCATCCTTTCAATGACTGCAACAATTTAAAATAAGTACTCACATTTTTAGACATCTAGGCTGTTTTCTATATTTTGACATCAAAAACAATACTGAGATGCATATTTTGTAGTCTAATCTTTGTACATAATTTTGATTATTTCCTTAGGCTAAATTCCTACCAATGAAATTTCTGTAAGCAAGCCATAAGAATCCACAAAATGTCCTAATGCTGTAAAATATGGCTTAGATCTTCCTAACCAGAGCCAAGGTTCAGAGAGCATTCTTGAATCCTTTCTAACTCCTTTCTTGATATGGTAAATTACCTGAACTTCAGATACTCTTGAATCACTCCAAGAGGAAGTAGCTCTGCTTCCAGGGAAAATTCTGTTTTTCTCATTGAGTCAATGACCCTCATCTAATCAATGAATGTTCAGTAGGTTTCCTGAATGGCAATTCCAGACACTTTGTTTTCTACAATTGGCTGGCAGCTGGTCTTGGTAATTATATTCAGGCCTGATATTCTTATGTGGGGCCAATGCTCAGTCAAAACCTGGAGTAATTCTTGGGCTTGTTTTCAATATATGCAAAGACACTGATACTCACTTAAATACCTGTTTTAGTGACAAGTGATGGAAACATTAAACAATCATTAATATTATAACATATGAAGTATTCAAGAAAGAGATGACAGTTAGTAGAAAACGAGCAAAGCTACCAGCGTATGGAGGAAAAGAAAGAAAAATAAAACCTTTTTAGAGGTTTGATCTGGGAGTAAAAAATTTTTACATATGTACCATCCATTCTAATATACACGTGAAGGTATTCTGATGGAAGTAATTTTGTATGTATGCATGTTCGTATGTATGTGAATCATACAATGGAGAGAGGGGTTATAGGTACAGAAGTAGAAACTTTGAGGCTGTCCAGGGTAAGGTCCCTGAGGTATGGTGTATATTTTCATGTGGATGTAATTTGGGAAGATTTTTGTTGCATTTTGTTGTGTAATGCTTTGAGTTCTGGGCATATTTCAGCCTGCTTCATGTTAACTTTAGAAGTAGTTGATTGAATTTGATGAAATATAGTACACTAAAGTTTAATTTGTAGTTGTGTCATCTTGAAACAAAGTGGCACCCAATATATATATTTTAACTGAGCTCATCTGCTCTAATTTTAATGGGCTTCAGTGAGATTAGGCAAATGAATAGTGATGAAAGAAATGGTGTGGCATGTTCAATAAGATCTACAATTAACAAAACCACTACTTGTCAAATGCTTGTTAACTACAGTCACCACATTTTTTCTGGTCAAAAATATGAACCCATGGTGAGAATATTTGAAACTGGGTATGTTTCCCAAGTCGGAAAAGTTTTAGTAAAGTTCAGAGGGCCCTTCAAATAAGACTCTTGAAGTTGAATCAAAGCATTTAAAAGGAACAAGATATTTAATAATTATCCTTTTAACTTTCTATGCAAGGAGGCAAATTTTTCATATAAAATAGTAGATATGAAAAAAAGTTACCTATTCTTAAATGTTGAGAAATTATGTGCAAGTTAAGGCCAACTTTATCTTTTAAAAACTGATGTTTAAATTGCAAGTAAATCTAGGCCAAAGCTGTTCAGAGATTTTGTACAAATCCACTAGTGTTAGAGTGAAAAGGAACCCGTGTGAATAAAGAAGATAAGTCCAAGTGCCAAATTTTCAAAGACTGTAAATGGCAGAAGTAACATAGGATGTCCAAGGATGCATTTTGGAACCCAACGTCCCCCTCTGCTGCTCTAAAGAGGGGTCTTTTCTCTTTTCTTCCTGATTCCTTTCTGTTGCAGGTGGTAGCCACTTAACCTTCCTGGGTGCACAAGGACTCCTATGTCCCTCAGAAAACCTAACACAAAGCATGGCCATGCTATCTCATTCCGGTTGACTAGGCTGAGTGAGTCTCAGGTTTTCGGATTTCACATCAGCCATCATCAGGCATGCATAAATGCTTAGTACATGAGGCAGTCCTACTTCTCAATTACTTTCACAAATACAGCAGCTTTCAAGATGAATTTGCTCAAAAAAAAATTACTAGAGGATTTACCAATTGAGCTATCACTTTTTCATATGAAAGCTTTTTATGCAAAATACAGAGATTATTTTAGGAATGCAGGATTTACAGTGACCTTCCTGGCAGACCAAAGATTACAATTATGTATGTCATGGACCAGAAGCCTTACCCTTAAATTTTTATGTTTTTAAAACAAAACTAAACAAAAACACTTTATTAGGGCAACAAATTAAATTGCGCACAAAATGCCATGCTAAAAGACTAAGTCTAAAAGACTTTGATTCATTTAGGAGAGACAGGACAACTATTTAATATTCCTTTTATATGTGTTCTCATGAGTCCTTCTTAAAAGGCTGAATTGTCATTTTGCTCTGCATACACATTCAACATTGAAAGGGCATAAACAACAATTACAATATTGGCTAAATATTTATTATGCATGAGGCACTGTACTAAGCACTTTACATGATCTCTTATGATACTTTTTTTAAAAAAAATTATTAGCACCTTTAATTATTATTTATTTATTTGGCTGTGTTGGGTCTTCATTTCTGTGCAAGGGCTTCCTCTAGCTGCGGCAAGCGGGGGCCACTCTTCATCGCCGTGCGCGGGCCTCTCACTATCGCGGCCCTTTTGTTGAGGAGCACAGGCTCCAGACGCGCAGGCTCAGTAGTTGTGGTGCACGGGCCTAGTTGCTCTGCGGCATGTGGGATCTTCCCAGACCAGGGCTTGAACCCGTGTCCCCTGTATTGGCAGGCAGATTCTCAACCACTGCGCCACCAGGGAAGCCTCTTATGATACTTTTAAAAACCCTGTGTTAATTATTTCCACTTTACAAATCAAAATACTAAAGCCCAGGAACTTTAAGTGAGTTATCTAATTTAGTAAGTAGCACAATTAGGATGTGAAGCTCCTCACTACTGTAAACCCATACCTGAGAATGTAATCTGGCCTAGAATGTCAACATGGACCAAGGGACATAGAATCAGATACTCAGTTCTTGACTATGACCTTTAGGGGTACAGTACTGGTTTTTATTCCAGGACCCACACAGTACCGTGCACAAACTTGGTTTCACTTTATGGAATACTTAAAGAAAAATTGTAGAACATGATGTGAATCAAGTGTATGTGAATGTCTCCCTGAAATTAATGATAATTTACATTTATAAGGTGTTTTATAGTTTCAAAGTAATGTCAAAATAATTACCTATTTTTTCACTTTTTATTTTGAAATATGTACTTATAGACTCACAGGCCATTACAAAGATGGTGCACAGAGGTTCTGTGTACCCTTCACTCAGTTTCCTCCATTAGTTAGATCGTATATAACTACAGTACAGTATCAAAACCAGGAAATTGACATTGGTATGAAATGATATAGTTCTATGTCATTCTATCACATATGTATATTAGTGTAACCACCATTGCAATTAAGATACAGAAATATTCCATCAGGGATCAGCTGATTTTAATAAATCCACACTGATTTGGAAAGCATATATTTAATATAATGTCTGGGCTGCTGACAAAATAGAACTCCTTTGAATGAATTTAGTTCATTTTTTTCAGATTTAAAGTCACTTCCTTTTTAATATATGTTCTATTACAGTAGCAGATTAAATTAGGAAGTTTTGGGGGTATATTGGGGGTTTACTGCTCCACTTAGAAGGATGCATAGACTAGGACTAAATGCTGACACTTAAATATTCCAGGAATAAGAAATTTGGGAGTATAAAAAAATTCATTTCATTTTTTACAGCTTATTTTAAAGCATTATATAATGAGCCCTGCTCTTTATATATTTTATGCTTTCATGTATTACCATTGGTGGTGAAGTTGATGTCTTCTTCTTTGAGTTTTCATTGCCATAGAATTGGAAGGGATATAATAATAATTATAGTGACGATGACGTGTATTGTAATAGTAGTTACCATTTACTGCTGCTCACTCTGCACCATTTAGTCTGTATACATATTTCAGTCAACTCTCATAAAAGCCCTATGAGACTAATGTTATTATCTTTACTTTAAAGATGAAGAAACCGAGGGTCAACAAGGTTAAGAAAGTTGTACTAGCTTTCACAGCACTATGCTATGTACCTGTGATTCAAACCCACCTCTGTCACATTCCAAAGCTTGTGTTTATGTTCATCAAAAGAGTTTTTTCTCTTCTCTTCTGGCAGGATTGCACTGAAGCCACCTGAGGAAAGTCGTGGCTTTAAAATATCCATAGAAGATTAGTTCAGAGACTCTTCAAAAAATTCCACCAGTGGTCCACCTTCTCCATTCCATTGCAGCGACTAAATCCCTCTGCGTGATATGCCCATGCCTACATTTCTGATCATCAGTAAAGATGAAGAACATTTACTAATTTTTACCACACTATTTCTACTTAAATACAACAATCATACAATCGTTCACAAGTAAACTCAGACCCTGAGAGTTTGGTCTCTGAAATCCTTGACTGTGTGTAAATCTTGGCTTCACTATTTATTAGCTGATTAACTTTGGGAAAGTTATTTAACTTCTTTATTCTAAAGTGTTTTCATCACTAACAGAGTAATAATAATGTCTATAGCCTGAAATTATTGTGAGAACTTTAATAGTTATCAACATGTGCTGTCATGTAAGTAAGCAATACAGTAGATAATTATAGACATTACTAATTATTATAGATATTACTTCATCCAGACCTAATAATCCAATTATTCTCTTGTTCTCCTTTAGACCATTTCTAGTTTCTCCAACATTTCACTAAACTATGGGATTAAATGTAGCCAACATTTTACTAAACTCTAGGACTAAATACAGTCAATCAGTTTAAGATCTGACCAGTAACAAATACAGCCTGTGAAGTTTTGAAGAAGTTACAAAATTATCTGCAGTAAAATAACTGTGTAATCACATTCACCATTCATTCATTCAAATATATTTACATGATATTGTTGTCTTTATTGCTCACCAACTGTTTGTTTTATTTCCATATTCTCATAGATATTTTCCTCCTTTTTGAAGACTGGAGATCATAAAAAGCTGTCCATAACAGCTGCTTTGAGATCATCTACATTTGCTGGCTGCAGTTGGAAATCTCCTTCACAGAGCCTTAAATAGAAGGTTGTAAAATTTGGCCTTTGAGGGAGCCAGACTGTACCAGCCTTTTGTATAATTTATCATCCACAGAGTGTGTTAAGGTGCTTTTGATCTTGAAGGCAGTATCTTTCAAAGAAACGTGTTGCTTACATGTGACCATTGGTCCTTTATAGGAATCTCAGTATCATGCTGATTTCCATAGGTGAATGAATTTTTAAGATGGTAAACTGATGACTCAGTTTACTTGAGAGACTCTAGATCTTGTTGAAATCCATTCAGAGGATCAAATGAAAGAAAGTATGCGAAGGGTGCTTTGAAAACAATAATGTGCTAAGTAAACATTTTATGATGATAATTATGACATTTTATTATGATAATTCCCAGCATATTCGTCAAACTCTTGACTTCACTGAATATTAAAAGTTCTTTGCCTTCTGCAAAACTGAGTGGAATTCTACCAAATATTAGCTGTAAAGAATGTTTAAAAATACATTCATACTATTCTTTGCATTTCCTACACTTCCTTATGGAATGCGTTTTAGGCACAGAACTAAAATTTGGTATCACAGAGAAAGTTGTGGAAATTTATAGGCTTTGGTTTATAGAGACTTGAAGAAGTTTTTCCATCTTTCTGGTATTTTATTCCTGTCAGTTTGCATTGCTTCTTTCCTTTCCTTCTCTTCCTTCGCCAGGTTTGGTTTTGAGCTTTGGATTCAAAGAAACCCCAAAGTCAAAACAAAATGGTCAGAACTGCTGACTCTTGTTTTGTAACCTTTTTTAGTCAGGCATTCACAGGAAGAGAGAGCACTGACCAGAAACTGGGACTAACTTCACCCAAAATGTTGGGAAAGTTCAGGAACCTTTGACTGAACTTGGGCCAAGATATAGATATATACCAACACTTTTCTAACACATTTAAACTATAATTTAATCAAGTAATATCACCCAATAAGTAGAGTTAGTACTTAAAGTTCAATATTAATCTGCCAGCTATTTTTGATAAAAATAAATCTAAATTAAATATATCTAAATAAAAATAAAAATAATCTAATTTATATTTTGTATTAAATAGAATCTCTTGGTTTTAAAAGTTGCAGGTACATTTGGGAACCTCACACGTGAAGTATACCTAAGTGTCTTCATTAACTTTGAAATTTTCTTTGAAGATTTATAATTACAAAAAAACGTTATGCTAAACTGTGCTTTATCAAGTTTCATATCAAATTTTTGAAGCTGTTATAAACCTTCCACAATAGTGTTTTTATAATGGAAATGCTGACAAATGCAATAATAAACACAAATCCCAGGGTCTTAATTGTATGTTCATGCAGGAATTATGCATAATAGCATAAAATTTGGTTCAGTTTCCAGTGCTAATTTTGCCAAAATCTGTTTTCACATTGGGTAACTATAAAAGATGATCAGCCTGAATGGCTGCCTGTTGATGGCAAGGGCTTTTGATTATTTTTACTTTCCTTGGAAAGCCTGATTATCTTTCAAATATGATTTCATTTAGATCTTTTTTTTGGTTTACATATCTGAATACTAATAGTAACCTGATAGTTATGGGGAACTTAGTTTGAGACCAAAAGGCAGTTTTCAGTCAGTAAAGAGTGTATAAATAAATCGCCTCCAAGCAATGTCTAAAATGGTATTTACATTCCAAATGTCCAAATTACTTTAAGATTTCAAAAACCAATTATTACAATTTTCCAGCAGTAATTGATACCCTTAGGATTTTTTTAACTGTTGGAAGGTATTGAAAAAACTATGCTGATATTTCTATCAGTGTTGGTTTAGAAGGTAATAAAGAATAAGACAATTTTAACATAGGATGTGTTAAATACTAAAATCACTTGTATTAAAGAGTGCACTGAATTTATGGATCTAACATGGGAAAACTAAAATTATCACGTTACTTAGAAAAGTTGAGTGTCAAGACATTGAGGTGTGTGGATTCATATTCGAGATGCAGATAATTTTGCTTTATCTCTATGGATGATTTGGTATAAGGAATAAGTCAATCCATTTTTTTTTTCTGTATTTGTTTTTTTTGTTTTTTTGTTTTTTTTGGCCACTCCGTGCAGCATGCAGGATCTTAGTTCCCCGACCAGGGACTGAACCCATGCCCCCTGCACTGGGAGTGTGGAGTTTTAACCACTGGACTGCCAGGGAAGTCCCCATTTCTCTGTATTTCTGATCCTTATTTGGCTTCAAATTACTCAGTTAGTACAATGATTAAGAAGAAATCTTAAGAGACTTTACATTTTAGAGCAGCTTCTAAGCATATAAAAAAACAAAGAACGAAGCATTTATGAGCTGTAATAGTTTTAAGAATCGTGGACATAATTTTAATAATAATGGGAAAAACCTTTTTATTTAGAGCTTCTTTGCGTATTATTACTATACTGAAGAAGTATTCACTGTAGGATATCATGAGCTTACTAAGAATATAACAGAATGGTTCAGAATATGAGGCAGAGCATTACGGATGATGGATGGTTGTATTTACTCTTCAGGACCCGATGATTTTGGGGTCCTTTGTCTACGCAGTTTTTTAGAATTTCTTATTTTCAAAATTGGTTCTTTCAACAAAATATTAATGATTCCTAAAGTTGAATCTTTTTAGAAAAACTTATTCATCACTTGCAGATTTTAAAAAATGATGTTTAATTCTTAGGAGAACTTTAAGTGGGAGAAGGAAGGGAGCTTCTATAAGCTCTTTCAATTTTGAACCCATTCACCCTATGTGTAAAACGTCAACACACCTTTTTAATTGAATGAATAAATAACTGGATAAACATGAGGGATTGATGGAGCCACTTGCACTACAGAAGAAGTTGGGGAGCAGAATACTGTTTGATGATGAGTTGAGAAATAGTTATTTTTCTTTGACACATTGAAATGAGTAATTTTAAATGTGTCTTTAAAAATACAGGTATGCTAGTCTGAGTCAAAAAGTTGTCTAGAAAAAGAGGAGAAAATGAGTAATTTTATTTCATAAAACTGATACAGAGGTCATTGTCCAAACTTCAGTTTATTTTAGTAAAGGTGCTAGAGAATTAAAAAAAAAAAATACACTCCCTGGTTTTGTTGTTGCTTGGTTTAGTTGGTTACCTTTTTTTCTTTTACCTGTTTATCCTGATGTTCTTACGGTAGAGGTGGAAACAATCCTGGTGAAAAGATACTCAAAATAAGAAATCATCTTTGGGAGGGTAGTCATTTCAGAGCTAATTCAGTTCCTATAGATAGGAGAACTAGGAAAAGTTTTAAATGAAGGTGTATGAGAGACAAGAAAATTGCTGTAATTCTGGTGGGAGGGAGTGTGAACTGGCAGATCTGCTTGGAAGGCATTCTGGCCATTTGTAGCCACAAACTTAAATGTTCACTTGATGCAGAAATTTCACTTCTAGTTACCTAATATCAGGAAATTATCACAGGCAGAGAAGGCATAAGAATGCTCTTGCATCATCATTTATTTTTTTAAAAAAGAAAATATCTTAGCTATCCACTTGTAAAGGATTGGAGTTTGGTTGTGATACACGGATATAACAATAAAATACAATGATTAGAATTACGTTTGAATAATATTTAAAGTCAAGGGAAAAGTGCTCATTCTATAAGGCTGAGTGGAAAAAGATAAATTCCAAAACTATCCCAGATTTGTTAAACACATTGAATTTATTTCTGTATAAGAAAAGACTAGAAGGAAATAGATAAAAATGCTAACTGTGAGGTAATGAGGAGTGATTTAAATTTTATTTCTTGTTTAAACTTTTATTTTCCAAACTTTTTAGGATGAGTATATATTACTTCTTAATAAAATGAATTATATTTCTAAAAGTATGATAGGGAGACTTGTGTGTGTCTGTGTGCCCCCGTGCAAGGATGTGAGAAGTGAGAGCAAAATAAAGTGTTGGAATAACAGGATTTATTTTTAGGATTACGGACTTTACAGTTAGGTGGGCATTATTCATTCCGCTTCCTCTCCTCACTTACCTACTCCTGTCTGAAGAACCCCAGTTCAGGTGTTAGCAGGTCGCCCAGAAGGAAGAACTGTGGAATGGCAGACCGTCCAAACTCGAGGGAGCCCCTCAGCATGGTCCTGCTTTAACCTCATCTCCATCGCACACATTTTGGCAAAGTGGAAGAATGCATCTCCTCCTCTAAGTTTTGTCTCTCCTGTCCCTAGATGCGAATAGAATATAAGCTATCTTTCCCTATCTTCAGCTAAAAATTCGAAAGTGCGCACTCAGGTGTAGCTGCCCCTGGGAGGACCCAGCCCTTTTCCCCCCTGTAGGCGACAGGTGAAAGCACCCGCGGGCGGTAAAGGCTCGGGGCGCCCAAGACACCCTGTAAACCCAGGTGCACCCCCAGCTCGTAGGCCGGAGCAGTCACCTCTGGGTTCAAGCGTCCGTAACAGGGTTGCTGTTCTGAGACTAAGGGGAGGGAAAGGGAGGGGGAGGGAAGGAAGGGGGCGGGGATAATGTTCCTTTTTAGACGTCGCCCGTCCCTTCGACTCCCCTTCCTTTCTCGTCCCCTTCATTCTGCCTGTCGACGGGCCTAAGAGGACCGGAGGAGAGATCCGGAGCCCCTTGGCCTCTCAGAAGACCCAGTACCGCACTCCTCGCGGGTTTCTGGTCCAAGGCCTCCCTAAGAGCACGCCCGGAGCGGAGTGCCTGCCTGGGATGGCTGAGCACCGATTCTTGAGGCTTTAAAAAAAAAAAAAAAAAAAAGTAGGAACGCCTCTTTTACATTTACATTAACACACACACACACACACACACACACGTAAGGAGGGAGATATGGGACTCCATAGAAGCCCCCGAAGTCTGCCTTTTCGGAGAGGATTAGCTTCCCCCCGCCTGACAAAAGCTGCTTTGGGGCGTGGGCCTCGACTACCCCAACTCCTTCTTAACCAGTCCTAGCTTGCCCCGCCCGCTCCTGCCCCATACTCCGTTGAGAGCGATCGCGTATATATTAACTCTACGGCTTCCACGCTTCTCGAGGGCTGTGGGAATTTTATAATCCAGAACCAAGCTCCCGAAGGCCAGACGTTCTGTCTTGGAGCGTCCCTCCTGGCCTTCCAGCCACACCCACTGCCGGGTCCCGAAACACCCCAAACCCGCGCGCGCCCAGGCGAGGAGGGGGCAGACACTTTCATCCCACACTGGCTCAGCCGGTTTCCTTCTCGAAGCTCTCCAAGAGCTCGGTCATGAAGGAAATGTAGACGATGGCCAGGCGTAGGGTCTCGATCCGAGACAGCCTCTTCTCGTAAGCAAAAGTGGGTACCTTCCTCCGCAGCTGGTCGAAGGCCTCGTTGAGGTTGAACATCCGCTTCCTCTCTCGGATGTTGGCGGCTTGGCGCTGGGCGTACGTGATCACTCTTTTCCTCTTGGGGCGGCCCAGCAGGGAGGCGCCTCTCCCGTGCTCCTCTTCCTCCTCGTTTCCCCCCTCTTCTACTTCACCCTCCTCTTCCTCTGGATCGTCCTCAAAACGCGCCAGACTCCTGGGTCCTTCCTCTCGGAGCACAAGGTCCTGGTGGTCTCCATAGGGGACCCCGGGTGCGAAGTCGCAGAGAAGAGGGTGCCCCGGGGAGGCTAGGGACAGGTCTGCGACGAATTCCAGCACGGTGGCGTCCACGCAGCTCTCGGGATAGGCTGCCATCGCATCGGCTTGGACCTGCGTCTCATCGGTTTCTCGAAGGGAGGGGCGAGACTGGTGATGGGCTTCCTGATAGCCCTGAATCTGATGGGTCACCATCACCGAAGGACCAGGGGACATTAATATTTATAACCAAGCTGATAACAGGATTAGTTGCACCGACAGGGAAGGCTCTGACAACGTCGCTCCTCTCGAAACTGATGGAAGAAGACAAGCTTGAGCACGCATGGAAGACTCAAAGGGACAGGCCTCCAATTCTGCGATCCTTTTCGCTGTGCCACCTGGGACAGTTCCTTCTTGGCAACAACTCCCAGCCCTTACCTGCTGTGCTTTTTGTGTCTCTCCACACCCCCGCAGCCAACTAATATTCTTCAGGCTCCTTATCTCATGTAGTTTTTTAATTTAGCTTTGGATTTTCAAAGCAAGGATGTTTTCCACCGCTCTGGCTTCTCCTTGGCTTCAGAGTAGGAGTCCTGAATCTTGCCACCCTAGGCTGCCAGTGGGTGTGAAACAACTGCATGTGCTTTTAATGATGTCCTTAAGAGGGGCCCTGTCTGCCAGGGGTCGAGGGGAGCTGTTTGTCTGGTATCCCAGTGCAGCGGCTACTGAAAGGCAAGATCTTCCATTAGCTTAAGTAAGCACGGTAGGGGGGCCGAGAGTGCATTCCCCAGAGTCGCTGTTGGAACCGGCTTTCTCTTTCCACTGGGTCGTAAACAGCTCTCCTTTCGCTTTACCAACCCTGACTTCTAAAATCTGTTTTGCTGTAATCAGTCTAACAATTGAGGTACTTGACTTTCCTTTCCTAACCCTATCTCCCACCCATGTAAAGGATTTTACTTAGAGGGCAAAAGTTATGATAGCAATAAAACGAAAAAGGGAAGCTCAGAATATTTCCACCCAGTGTCCTTTACTGTATAATCCCAGCATGGGAGGCAAAGCAAACTCTCCCCCCACAAACAAAACAACTTCAGTCTCTTTTCAAAACTGCGATTCACCCTTTGATAAACCAGTTGGTCGATCAGCTCACCCTCTGTTGAGAAGTCTTTCAAATTTTAAATTGCTGATCGGTATTCGTGAACAAAGAATAATCCTGACACTTCTACCTGGTTTGTTTTCCTCATTACCAGCCTACAGGATTTAAGAGCGGAAACTATACTGTTCTGCATTTTATTTAAGAGAGATTTTGGTTATCTTTTTTTTTTATTGAGATGAAAAAAGACTTTAAATTTGGATACCGAAAATAAAATTTTACTGATTTCATACTATCTCATATATATTATATATATATATATATATATATATATATATATATATATATATCTCAAAGAAGGGTTCATTTTTCCTTCCTTTTTTTTCTTTTTTTTTTTTTTGCCAGTAGCTATATTTATTTAATTATTCTGTGTAGGGATTTTTAAGAAGACATGGTGGGGCAGAACAACATGGTAGAAAATCATTTTAAAGATGTGTTAGAAGAAATAGCCTAAAAAGATGAGTACAGAGATGCCTTGGTTCAAGGGAGAAATACCTAGGACATCAATTCTTATTAACAAGGTAAGTTGTGACTATGATGGTTAAGTTAGTACATTGGACAGCTCCCAGAACCGCTTATTTCTAACAAACAGGTAAGCACAATTCCTTTTCTTTTTCCTAGCCTTCCGGTGAGTACTCCCAGGTACTATTAAAGCAATAGCATCTTGTAGTCTTCTTTTTGCTTTCTTCTTCTTCTTCTTTTTTTTTTTAACCCATTTGTGTCTAGGTTCTCCCTTGCTCTTTTGTCCTTTAATTAGTTTTCTTTTCTCTTGCCTGTGTTTACTCTTCACTCTCCAATTTGCATTGTGATAACTCAGGCAGAAAAGAATCAAAATTAATGTTCCTGAAAGATGTAATGAGAATGAGATCTTTGATTATGATTACCTATTTGTATTTTAGTAAACTTCTCTCAAAGAGAAGACTGAAAAATAAAAAAAGAATTGGAATTTCAACAGTGGCTAAGGAAAAAGTAAATGGGAGGATTAATTTTTGTTCTGACAAGCAGTAACATTCTTTCTAACTCTTGTTTAACTTAATACATTGTTAAGCATTTGGATAAATTTTATAGTTGATTTGCAGTTGTTGAATGTTTCTCATGACTTATTTTTTCCTTTTAAATGCATACATAAGCGGAATAAATACCTCACCTAGTGAGAATCTAGTTCTACATCAAACATACATTAGGACATTTAATGAAGGGAAATATGGTAGAAATTTAAATTTAAAATTTAATAAAATAAATGTCAGAAGCTATCATGAGACTCTAAGAGACACTTGTCTTGGACTAAAATTCTTTATGATTTTTTTTTTTTTTTTTTTTTTTAAATTCACATGAGGGTCAATACACCTGAATATATAGAAACTTTTTTTTTTTTTAATTTATTTATTTAATTTATTTATTTATTTATTTTTGGCTGTGCTGGGTCTTCGGTTCGTGCGAGGGCTTTCTCTAGTTGCGGCAAGTGGGGGCCACTCTTCATCGCGGTGCGGGGGCCGCTCTTCATCGCGGTGCGCGGGCCTTTCACCATCGCGGCCCCTCCCGTTGCGGGGCACAGGCTCCAGACGCGCAGGCTCAGCAGCTGTGGCTCACGGGCCCAGCCGCTCCGTGGCATGTGGGATCTTCCCAGACCAGGGCTCGAACCCGTGTCTCCTGCATTAGCAGGCAGATTCTCAACCACTGCGCCACCAGGGAAGCCCATTCTTTATGATTTTATCTAAGGGAATGAATATTTCAACAATCACATCACAAAAGAAACTGTAGAAAAATTAAAGGAACCAATACACAGGATTGGGTTGAAATTGGGTTGAAATTCTCTATAAAAATACTAGAGAATTTATTAAAATGTTTAATAGGCATGCATATAGCAACTATTTAAAAATACTTTCTCTTCAATTTTATCACAAAATCCCAAGATAAACATTTCTGTTTGTACCACAATAATTTGTTTATCTTGTAAGGCTCTAATCATGGTGACATAATCAGAGAAAAATGTTAAAATCTAAGTTATCATGATTGAATCTACTTTTTGTTTATAAATATAATTATTTATGGAACAGAAATAAGTGAAATTGTTTTCTCTGCTTATTTTGAAACATCTACATTATTAAAAAAAAAAGGTTTTTGTGGATATTTGGTTCCACAGCAAATATAAATAGTAAATGCAGTAAATTTGTAAAGTACTATGTGGTTTAAAACAGTTCATTTCACTGGAAGGAACCATTATTTTCATTTCTAGATTTGAAAGAAGAAACATTTTTTAAAAACCCAACTGAGGATTAAAGGACATTAAATTCAAACTTGATTCTTTTGGGTTCCAGGCCTATAGATGTTTTATAATTATTCAGTGACCTACATGGAGGCTTTTGGAAAGAGTTTGATAAGCCCTCAACAAATTTTGATCAAGATGTTTCAGGAAATGATTACGAAATGACAGTTTTGCTTAGTTTATTACCTGCTTTATCTCTGTTGGCCATCCCAGTTAAACATTAAACATTTTGTGTATACAGATGGTCCCTGATTTACCGTGGTTCGACTTAAATGATTTTTTTGACTACTATGGTGCAAAAGCAATACACATTCAGTAGGAACTGTACTTCAAATTTTGAATTTTGATCTTTTCTCTGGCTAGTGATACACAGTATATGGCTCTTGCAATGCTGGGCAGTGCATGCAAGACACAGCTCCAAGTCAGCCATGCTATGGTGAGCGTATACAACCCATACACTTAAAACCACTCTGTACTCATACAGCCATTCTGTTTTTCACTTTCAGTACAGTATTCAATAAATTACATGAGATATTCAATACTTTATTATAAAGTGAGCTTCGTGTTACATGATTTTGCTCAACTGTAGGCTAATGTAAGTATTCTGAGCATGTTTAAGGTAGGCTAGGCTAAACTATGATGTTCAGTAGGTTAGGTGTATTGAACACACTTTGACTTTCAATATTTTCAATTTATGATGGGTTTATCTGGATGTAAGCCCATCATAAGTTGAAGAAGAGCTGTACTATTATCTTGTATTCAGAATCAAAGCAGAAAAAACAAATGACCAGGAATAACTTGAGCAATAACTGCTAAGGGGGCTGGAGCATGGGATTAAGAGTGTTAAGGAGAGAAAAGTAGATAAAAAAGTATCCAGTGAGCAAAGCAAATACCTAACTCTCCCAAATTTATTAAAACTCTTCCCTTCCTTCCCTTCTTCATGCCCCTTCTCTTATTCTTACAGAATCATTAGGCAATTTTTGGGAAAATGATAAAATAAAACAAAGGTAAATGTTTGTCATGATTGCAGGGAGAAAAGTCTAAGAAACACTCCCTTAGCTGACACAGAGAAGGGGCCTGCATTCTCTTCTTAATCCATTTCAATTTATGCATGGTTTATGGCCTTGGCTGATTTTAGAGTTAGGAGAATGTATATGCATCTATTTTATTTTTCTATTTTAGGTAAACTATTTTTTTAAGTTTAATACATATACTTAAAAATTCACCAGTCATATATGTGCAGCTTAATGAATTTTCATAAAGTAAGCATACTCATGAAACCTCTGCCCAAATTGGGGAGTAGAATGCACCACTGAAGTTAGAGATTATGTAAAAACAGGTAAATATTAAGTATATGGCTTGAGACCATTTCAACCTCTCCCACAACATCGTACCTATATCATGTCACAGAACACTCTCCAAAGTATCACTCTCCAAAGTATTATTCTTGACTTCTAAGATTAATTTTGCCAATTTTTGAGCATTATATAAAAATAAACTGTGTACTCTTTCATGTCTTTCACTCAACATTTTAAAATGGGATTCATGTATATTATTCTCATTGCGGAATAGTGCTTCATTGTGTGAATATATCTTCTACTGTCTATGGGCATTTGGGTAGTTTCCAGTTTTTATCTATTACAAATAGCAGTGCTATGGTTATTTTTGTACATAACTTAGGTGAGAACATTTATGCATTCCTGTTTTTGTATATACCTAAAGTAGAATAGGTTATGTATATGTTCAGCTTTAGTAGTTATTGATAAATTATTTTCCAAAATGGTTGTAACAATTTATACTGTCACCAGTGATGTACTAGAATTCCAGTTTCTTAACATCCTTGTCAATAGCTGGCATTTTCAAGCTATTCTGAAGATGTGCATGTATATCACATTGTGGGTTTGACTTGCATTTCCCTCATGAAAAATGAAATTGAAAACCATTTCTTATTGGCTAATTGGGTACTGGCTCCTTAGTAAAGTGTCTGCTCAACTGTTTTGCTAATTTTTATAATTATTTATTTATTTATATATCTATTCAGCTATGAGTCCTATGTCATATATATGTATTAAAAATATATTCTCCCTACTCTGTGGCCTTTTTTTTCACTCTTAATGACTGTCTTTTGTTGAAAATAAATTTTAACTTATTTTTATTAAGACAAATTTTTTAGAGCAGTTTAAGGATTACAGCAAAACTGAAGGGAAGGTACAGAGATTTCCCATATACATCCTGCCCCTACACATGAATAGCTTTCCTCATTATCAACATCTCCCAACAGGGTGGTACATTTCTTACAACTGATGAACCTATACCGACATATCATAATTACCAAAGTCCATAGTTCTATCTTAGGATTCACTTTTGGTGTTGTACATTTTATGGGTTTGGATAAATGTATAATAACCTGTATCAAACATTATAACAGAGTATTTTCATTGCCCTAGAAATTCTCTGTGTTCTGCCCATTTATCCCCCATTACCCCCCAGCAATCACTGATCTTTTTATTATCTCCATAGTTTTGTCTTTTCCAGAATGTTATATAGTTGGCATCACACAGTATATAGCTTTTTCATATTGGCTTCTTTCACTTAGTAATATACATTTGTTTTCTCCATATCTTTCATAGTTTTATAGCTCATTTCTTCTTTGCACTGAGTAATATTCCCGTGTCTGGATACTTATTTATCCATTCACCTACTGAAGGACATCTTGGCTGCCTCCAAGTCTTGGCAATTATGAATATAGCTGCTACAAACATCCATGTGCAGGTTTTTGTGTGGAGCTAAGTTTTCAGCTTCTTTGGATAAATGCCAAGGAGCAAGACTCTTGGACTGTATGCTAAAAGTATATTTAGTTTTATAAGAAACTACTGAACTGTCTTCCAAAGTGGCTGCACCATTTTGCATTCCCAAAAACAATGAATGATAGTTCCTGTTGCTCCATATCCTCACCAGCATTTGGTGTTGTCAGTATTCTGGATTTTGGTTGGAAGTTTTTAGCTTGAATATAGTCCAAATTATCATTTTTTTCCTTCATAGTACTATTTATGTCATGTTTAAGAAATCTTAACCTATTCCAAAGTGATAAAGACATTCTTTTTTGTTTTCATCCAAAAGCTTTTTTTTTTTTTTCCTCTCACATTTAGAACTTTAATCAACCTAGAAGTGATTTTTTCTGTGGTATGAGTAACAGAGGTGGTGGCCAAGATTTATTTGGTTTTCAATTGGATATCCAATTAACACAGCAACATTATTGGAAAGCCCATCCTTTCCACATTAAACTTATTCATTATATGAAAATATTTCCAAATAAAATGAGCACCTTTTCTGTCTTTAGAAGCTCTAGGAAAAAATTCAAGAAATGTAAAAGAAAATCAATTCTATGATTTGAATACATTTAGAGTTAAGAAATTCTTACTTACCTTCAAATTAACACCTTTAATTAACATTCTAATTAAAATCCTGAGTTCAAATGAAAGCAAGGGCTCCCCAGAATGCCATAGTTCAGAAATTGGCAAACTTTGTTAATGGAAAAAATAATTAAAAAATTTAGGCTTTTTATAGGTCATACAGTCTCTGCTGAACTAGTCAACTTTGCCTTTATAGTATAAAAGTAGTCATAGACAAATGATAAGAATGGTTGTGTTCTCTAAAACTTTGTTTACAATATTTGGCAGTGGGCTGGATTTAGCCCTTGGACTTTAGTTTGCCGATCCTCGCTCTGGTTAATGAGCCTATCTCCACATTCCCTGTGACTCTTAATATGGAGACTTGCTAAGATAAGGCACTCAGAAATATAAGTGAATATAAAATTGGTGAGCATGTATCTTGTTTATGTGTGTATATGTGTGTGTCAGGGAGTGTAAAAATGCTCCTGAAGCAATTGAATCTGTAACTAGTGTCTTTGAAATTATACTGAGGTGCTATAGAGTAACAAGAAGAGGCTGGATGGGAAGCATACATACCAGGCTAAAGTTACCACTGCAGAGATTAAAGACTTATCTCTAGTCACTGAAAACAAATGCTCTGCTGATGATCTGCTCTTTAAAATATTAGTATTGCTAGGCCCTGGGTGAAATACATTTAACTAGGAATAAGTAAGGAAGAGATAAAGTTCCTGGACAGAGCAGGCTTCTACTTTGTGAATCGCTTCTCATTGTCAAAATTCATTCATTCAACGAAGAGGGCAGCTGTTATCAAGAGGCTTAACCTTTCCATCCTTATTTCCACCTACACACCCTCTTTTTGCCATAGATAACTTGTGGCAGAAACTGCTCATTGTTCTCCAGCATCTACTTAACCTTTTTCCTTTTAGTAATAGACCCACCCACACATATTTTAGCTGAGTCCCACTAAAATTATGACAATGGGTTAAATGAGAAGTGATATATGCAAGTTCAAGTTGGTCTCTTGAAACCTTTGCATTCTACTTTGTCCTTTGCCTTCTTCCCACAGCCTAGAATGTGGTTGCTTTCGTGGTGAGCTAGCACTGACCATATAGACAAGGACATCGCCCTATGGCAGGGGTTGGAAAACTTTTTCTGCAGAAGGCCAGATAGTACATATTTTACGTTTTGCTGATCTCTGTCACAACTACTCAACTCTACCGTTATAGTGTGAAAACAACCATAGATAATACACAAATGAATGGGTGTAGCTGAATTCCAGTAGAATTTTATTTACAAAAGTAGGTGCCAGGCAGAATTTGATTCTCAGGCTGTAGTTCGCTGACTCCTGCCCTAGAGGATGGCAAAGCAACAGGAAACTGAGACTTGAAATGATTCAATGAAGCAGACCTGAACCTCTCAAATACAGATTAACACGTGAGAAAAAAATATATTTTCAGTGTATCTCAGATCTCTTTATTATAGTGGTGTTTTCTGCTGGCACCTAAAAAACTAGACCATGATTTGAAAGATTAGACAGATATGTTACTTTATATCTAGTTTTAAAGTATCATATATAAAAACTGCTTAAAATTGGTTATTAGTTTTTTTTGCCTCAGGTTTTTCCTCTTTATAGGAAATAATTCCATTTGTTAGCCATTGGAGTAAATGTATTTTCCAGATTTTTGAATATATTAGTTCTTAAATTAGTTGTCGTTTGAACGCTCTCCAAATTCTTCACTTCTTTTTGAAAAACATGTAAAATTAGAGAGGTGTGAAGACAAAAATATCCCTCAGGATGTTATAAAATACTACCCCTAAATAACTTCCTTTTTTTCCTCATTTCCTGTACTATATTTTTGCATGTTATTTTTAATTGTGACTTTCCTTTGTAATAAATGTTAGGAGTTTGACACTCATCCTTAAGTCCGTAAGTTCTCTGTATATTTGGAGATTAATACTATATGTGTAGTTCTGCAATTTAGTAATTTTCAGTTTTTCCCATTATACTATTCATTTATGATATGGGGAAAATATTAGTATTAAGTTGAAACATATGCAACTGCCAAAAATCAAACAATTTTTAAACTAAAAAAATGAGCAATTTAAGTTGGTTCCATGTAATATATTCAGACTCCTACTTAATAAGAAAATGAAATTAAATATATTAATATAATGAATGTACTAATCACATCAACACATACAAATTATAATCTGTTATTCTATTGCATACTAAAGTTTATTGCACACTAAATTTTATTTATTTATTTATTTATTTGGCCATGCTGGGTCTTTGTTGCTTCACGCGGGCTTTCTTAGTTGCAGCGAATGAGGGCTACTCTTTGTTGCGGTGCGTGGGCTTGTCATTGTGGTGGCTTCTCTTGTTGTGGAGCAGGGGCTCTAGGCATGAGGGCTTCAGTAGTGGCAGCACGTAGGCTCAGTAGTTGTGGCACGTGGGCCCCAGAGTACGTGGGCTTCAGTAGTTGCGGACTAGGGGCTTAGTTGCCCTGCGGCATGTGGGATCTTCCTGGGCCAGGGATCAAACCCGTGTCCCCTGCACTGGCAGGTGGATTCTTAACCACTGGACCACCAGGGAAGTCCCAACTGCACACTAAATTTATACATTTATTTATTTATTTATTTATTTTTGGTTGTGCTGGGTCTTCGGTTCGTGCGAGGGCTTTCTCTAGTTGCGGCAAGTGGGGGCCACTCTTCATCGCGGTGCGGGGACCGCTCTTCATCGCGGTGCGCGGGCCTTTCACTATCGCGGCCCCTCCCGTTGCGGGGCACAGGCTCCAGACGCGCAGGCTCAGTACACACTAAATTTATATACAATGTTTTTCAACAAATTCTTATTGAATGCCTATGATGTGCCTGATCCTTGCAGCACTGATCTAAGGGTTTGGAATACATCAGTGAACAAGATAGGAAACACAAAAAATTCTTTATTGTGTTGAGGGTGGTAAGTGCTATGGAAACAAACTGCTTAGTGTAAGTGGGATCATGAGTGCTGAAAGTTGGGGACAGGTTGCTCTTTTAAACACGGTTATCATGTACAAGTCTGATTGGAAGGTGATATTTGAATAAATACTTGAAGGTACTAGGGAGCTAGTTAAGTGCATGTCAAGTGAGAGAACTGACATTTCAGAGAAGATAAAGTAGAAGGATGCCTGGGATATTGGAGGAACATCACAGAGGCCATTAGACAGAATTGAGGGAAGGAAGAAAATTAGGAGATGAGGTCAGTGTGGTAGTATGAGGCAGGGTTTCAGGACCCTTGGCTTCTACTATGTAAGGACCTTGGCTTCTACTTTGAGTAAGATGGGTATCCGTTGGAGCCTTTCGAAGATTTACTTACTGTTTAAAAAAATCCCTTTGGATAATGTGTTGAGGATAAATTCTACAGGGAACAAGAAGGAGATAGGGAGACCTGACCAGAGATTCTTACAGTAGCCCAGGTTAACAGTGGTCTCTGTAATGTGCAGTTGTTATATTCAGGATATATGCTGAAGAAAATTCAACAAGATTTGCTGATGAATTGTACATGGAGTACAAAGGAAAGAAGAGAGTCAAGGGTGATCCCAAGGTTTTAGCCTGAGCAATTGGAAAGTGTTGTGACAACTGAAATGAGAAAGACTCCAGGAAGAGCAGATCTGGGGGAGGGTGAAGATCAGGAAATTAGCTTTGAACATCTTAAATTTAATGTATTTATTAGACGGTCAAGTGGAGACACTGAGTAAGTTTCTATGTCTCTCAGGGTAAAAGTCATCACTGTGTCTTAAAAGGCACTATTTTACATGATACACTATTGTCTCATCCCAACACCTGTGAGAACTTGTCTCTTGTTATTTTCCCTCCTCCCTCACACTGCGTTAGCTATGCTGGTCTCTTTGCTGCTCCTGAAACATGCAGGCACATTATGTGCCTCAGTGCCTTTGTATTTCTGTTGCCTCTGACTGCAGTGCTCTTCTCTCAGACATCCACATAGCTCACCCCATCTCTTCCTTCTGGTCCTTGGATAATACCAGCTTACCAGAGAAGCACTCCCTGATCACCCTGTATAAACTAGTACTCCCCCTCCTCTGCCTTGCACTCCCTAACCTTCTCACCTTGCTTTATCTTTCTTCATTGCACACAAAGTATGTGACACAGTATATATCTACTTTTTCACTTGTTTTACTTTCAGTTTCCCTCATTAGAACATGAACTCCAAGTGGTAACCATGGCAATTAACTGCTTGGATTTCTCTTTTAACTGTAGGGATTGCAATTAGCCAATATTATCCAAAAGCAATGCCTTAGGGATCCACAGCAGCATTCAAGGTGAGGTCATACTCTTTCTGGCCAGTCTCAGCACATAAGGCATACTAGGCCCTGGACATTTCTGCCCAGTGGGGGACTTCTTCAATAGAGAATATTTGCTCCAGAACTCCCTACTGTGTTTGCTGAGCTTTTGTCAGCTCCACATCATAGTTTGAGGTTCTTCTTGTGCACTCCTCATTCCTCTTATCTTTTTTCTTTTCATAGCTGTCAGATCAGTATTATGGTCTCAAGCTTTTCTCAGCATAATTCTGTTATTCCCGCTTTATCTTTCCCAGGAGTTACCACCCTCCTCCCCCAAAATGCAACCACCACCACCACCCTCTTGCACTTCAAACTCAATCTCAGTATCTCCTTTCTAGAGGATCTAAACTGACGGTTGCTACTAAGAGTGTTCTGAGCAAGTGGTAAGTGGGATTGGAATTTGGGGAGTGCATCACTTGCCATCCTGAGTGGTATGTGAGACACAGTTCCTGTACAAAGTGGTGGTCCATTTGCTAAAACTTTCACTGGTAGAGACTAGGAAGGATATTCTAGTGGAAGGGATTACCCTGGGTAGTGTAATGATGCAGACTTTTGAAAAGCATGAAGGATGCAATGCATCGAAGGACAATGAAATGGACTGGCTGTTAATAAGCTGCAATGATATCGTAGTGAAAAAAGGATAATAAAAATTTCAATCAGTTTACAGATGACTTAAAATGAAGTGTGGGGCTTCCCTGGTGGCGCAGTGGTTGAGAGTCTGCCTGCCAATGCAGGGGACACAGGTTCGAGCCCTGGTCTGGGAAGATCCCACATGCCGCGGAGCAGCTGGACCCGTGAGCCACAACTACTGAGCCTGCGCGTCTGGAGCCTGTGCCCCGCAACGGGAGGGGCCGCGATAGTGAAAAGGCCCGCGCACCGCGATGAAGAGCGGTCCCCGCGCCGCGATGAAGAGTGGCCCCCGCTTGCCGCAACTAGAGAAAAGCCCTCGCACAGAAACGAAGACCCAACACAGCCAAAAATAAATAAATCAATAAAATTTAAAAAATAAAAAAAATAAAAAAGGAGATACTATTCTTTTAAAAAAAAAAAAATGAAGTGTGAAGGCAAGAAGTTCTTATCTCCATCAGTGGGAGAGCAGAAAAATTTGGAAACCAAATTTAGGACTCAATTCTTAGAGTTGTTGAGCTTCAAAGACAGCAAAGGTCTTGCTGAATTACAAACTTTGGTGCCATGTGGACCTTTGGAGTGCTCAGGGATCAGCAGATATGAAGCGCGGTCACCGTCCTCTGATGAGCAGGAGGAAAATATATGGAACTCAGGTGATCCACTTCGGTACCTCTTAGCAATCCCTTATCTAATTTTGAGTGAGGAGGAGATTACCAGACTCAGACTCGTGGAAAGAGAGTCTGAGTTACATCATTAGATAAGCCTCTAAGACAAGCAGAGATGGTAGCTGAGGGTGGGAGGAATTTAGAATGGAGAGTGGAAAAGGAAGAAAAGGCGTACCAGTTGCAACCACAAGAAGAACTGCAGTGATGGGGTTATAGTTGGTTCTATTAATCTCTCTCTTCCAAATTTCTGCTCAAAAAGAGTTCAACTGGCACCCTGGAGGAGCCACCACTCAACACACGTATGGAGAGGTGAATCCATGCGGCACAGAGTGAACTGTGGTATCCATGGAGATGCAGTGCTCAGATTTCCCTTCTAGAAAGAACATATTCAACTCTGAGGAGTGCAGTTAGCTGACAGTCTCCCGTCGCACTGTAACTCCCCACTGTATGGACTGAGACACTGTCACATCTGCATCACAGTCTAATGTTCTCTCTGCTCAGTTCTGCTTCCTCACCTCTTTCATTTCATGAGTGTCTATCTCTACCACAGTCTGAAAGCTTTCTTGCCAGTTCTGCTTCCTCTCTCTTTATGTTAATATTTCACAGGCATTACACCCCACTCCCCCTGCCCTCACACACACACACACACACAATTAGCCTTTTCATTCTTAATTGGGCCTCAGCATCTGCTCCTGAAGGATCCAAACTGACTTATTCCATGAGGACAGGATTTTATCTTTTTCATTCTTAGCTGAATCCCCAGTGCCTTGACTAGTATCTTCCAAGTTATAGGCATTAAATAAGCAGGATTTTGAAAGCTGTAATGTGAATTACATATAATTATCTCCCTTCTCATTAGACTGTGGGCTTCTTCAAGACCATAATAATAATAATAATAATAATAATAATAATAATAATAATAATAATAATAATAATAAATGTTGTTGAATACTTACTATGTGTGAAGTGCTATGCATGCATTATTTCATTTAATACCACAACCTTATGCAGAAGATTCTCTCATTTTTCCATTTTCCAAATGAGTCTTAAAATGGTTGTGATCACAAATGTGTGAATGCTCACATCAAGATCAAACATAGGTCAGAGCCCAGGGGTTTGATTATCAAGTCACAGTATTTCCCACTAACTCATGTTGCAACCTTTCTGATATCAGCACCTAGCACAGAGTCTAAGTTAATATTTCCTCAACAATCTTCAGAGTCTTTCTATGAAATTTACACCTTCAATTTTATTTGCATTTTGTTTGGAAGCTTTTTGTCACCTTTTTCTTCCGTGAAGAATAGTGTATTGAGCTCACAAGATATTTTCATTAAATAACTTTCTTAAAGTAAGGATACCAAGGGTGTCATTTAGATTTATTTCTGTCCTATATTATCTCTTCTAAATTTAAGTGATTTACTTAAGCTTAAAAATGCTGGCTGTATCAGAACTAAACAACTTTGAAGTGAAAGGCTCCCTAACCATTTTCCTGCTTATTGACTCACCAACCTTCCTTGGGCAGGGTTTTCTGGTTATCCTACCACTGTCTTTAGCCTTTTTGTGGCTGCTTATAGTTATCATTTGAGGATTATGGACTCTCCATATTGGTTAGTATCATGAATGGAGAAAACCATCATCTTGGTGGAAGCCATTACTGTCATTATCTCTGTGGGTCCTGAAAGATGATGATCCTCTAGAGCATTCTCACAAGTGTCGCTCTAGGCCATGAGAAAATTCTAATTTTCAAACAAATATCCCCTCATCCCATCCAAGTGGCAATTATGTCATATCAGTCATCTTATTTGGCAAAGTGGTTTGTTACACACTTTTGTTACTCTCTTCTTAGACCTCTTTCACTATATTTCCTCAGGGTATCACATAGTTCTCAGATCCAAATTTGAGCCTGTCCTGCTTCCGTCCTTTAGAGCCACGTTGGCTCACCCACACTCATTAACTTAAAGGATGTTTAAAACTAAGTTGCCACACCCACCGGTGGCCACATCAATAGAACAATTTTCAAGTCTCCTTACATCTTCTCCCACAAACATATGCAGTCTCATTTTATTTCTCTATCTCTCCAGGCTTCAAAATGTAGTCTCTGTTACTCCTACCTGGATTTATGATTGTGTTCTGTGGATATGATCTGTTATTCCTCTCCATGGTCCTTTGAAGTGGCTCTTGGGACCATTACCTCCAGATTGGTTATCTTCAGTCAGAATCCGCTAGGAAGAACATGATAAATTTCTTTCAGTTCATTACAAGGTGGAGTTACAATATGGTAGACACATTGAAGATAGCAGAAATGATTAGATACTATACTTAGTTTTAAGATTCTAGAGAAGAAGAATGGTCAAATGGTTTTTTAGTTTCTGTGTTTATTATTCTGAATTTATCATTAAATTAAATTTATTGTGAATTTATTTGTACTTTATAGGTAAAACAAGACTGGCAAGATTTGTTTTGTCCTAACACTAACTCACAGTCTGGTGACTCTGACCTTGTTTGGATATCAGGTTTGGACTTGGCACGCTATGGAAACGAAAAACTGTGTAGGGAAAGTGTGAGCTGGTTCAGTGCTGCCCTTGTTATTAATAAAGTAAACAACATTGAAAGCAATACCATAATGTTGTTAGCCATTGTCAATTTGCTTTCTCTCATCTTAGAATAAACATCCCAAACACATACAGTATTACAATAGAGTGGGCCTCTGGTTCCTTAAGACTCTTCTGGAGTTCCACGCTGGGCCTTTTTTCTCACTCGTTTTGCTCTCCTCTTCTTGCATGTTTTATTCATTGACCCTCAGATCTCATAATGAGCTCCCTTTCATTAGGACATGGGCTGTATCCTAACTGGTACTATAATACGAAGCTTAAAAAGGGTCACCTGGAGGTTACAGCCCCGCTGCGGCTTGAGGGCCGGAAGCACGTTCCGCGCGCGCGCGCGCATGCCCTCTTCCTTGCGCTTGCCTTGGCCCGCGATGAGAGCAGTGCGTGCGCAGGCACGCACCCACGGGAAGAGCGCCTTGTACGCCAGGAGTGCGCTGCTCCGGCGGAACAGGTAGGCCAGGGTCGCTGCAGGTGCGGGCGGGAGCCGGGCAGGACGCCGACCCACCTGGCCCGCTACAGGCTGACCAGGATGGGCCTCGAGTGGCCGTCTCGGGATTGAGGAGTTTCAGAACGGGGGCGCCCGACGTCCCTCGTCACCGGGCTGGCTCAGGGCGCTGAGTGGCTGACTCATCTCCCCACCGGTTAGTCCCTTGGTTTTGGTCGCAGTCTTCGGAGTGGCTTTGGGGGGCGGCGTCGCTGGGGTTGAGGTGGGCCTGGGACTTCCGGGTACGGCCGAGGCCTTCTGTTAGCCCGGCCTGCTGGCTGGGCGGTGGGAGTGGCAACATATCGGTGTTAACCGTGCACATGCTGGGTGGGGTTGGCAGCGGGAGCGCGGGGTGGGACTTGAGGGGGTTGTCAGCGGGTCGCGGGCGAGGGACCACGAAGCCCTCCACGTCTTCGGTTGGGTCCACGGTGCCGGGAGCGGCAGGCGGCCGGGGTCTGAGTCGGACAGGGTGGTAGGGACTCGCTGACGGACGTGGGCGTCGTCTTCTGGGTCCCCGGAGCACCGGCCGGCTCCTGGGACCTGGCACTGTTGTCTTTTGGCGCTGCCGAGGGATGCAGGTGCTGGCGCCATGCGCGCCTTGGGGCGTTCCAGGCACAGGTCTACGTCGTGCGTCCTGCGCGTCGGCCGCGCGGAGGGAGGCGCAGCTCGGCCTCTGTGGGGCTGTGGGAGGTGGCGGCAGCACCTGCGGGAAGGAGGTGGAGAAGGACTGTCCACTTCCGCCGAGTGTGGGAGCCCCACTCCGTGGGCAGCGAGGGCGTGGTTACTGTGGGATACAGTACTGTTGAGTTCTTCGCTCTTTTCTTTATAGGCATCTGTTTCAGACCAGGTATCTCCTTTAGTATGTCTCGGCCCAGACCAAGGCTTTTTCTTGCATTGAAATAATCAGTTTTGCTTTTCATCATGAATACCCAGAGGGAGCAATTCTTGTTTTTCCGATAGGATGTGGCTATGGTTAATAGCTGAGTAAAGCAGTGGATTACTTTTATTACCTCAGTAAAATATTGGCCTGGAATGTTCCATCTCAAGGTTCTCTAAGCAGAGTGGGTTGATTTTGATGAATGTCGTAATCATTACGGGATGAAGTTTTACATTTTACAACCTAAAATATGCCACCTTTAGGATTTTAATTTATTTAAAGTTATGAAGAATTAAAGTTCATAATGTGCTACTACAGTCCTGAACAAATCAACTGAAATTTTTTGTAGTAACAATAATTACACTGGCCTTTGGGAAGAGCACAGGGCCTCTCTTTAGTCTTCCCCTTACTTCATTCCCTAGGAGAAGTAATTTCTGGTGCAGGTTCTAGGACATTTTATTGGACACAGTCCTAGTGGGTAAAACTTGCACAGGTGGAACTTCTGCTCACGTGAGTATTTTCTTCTCTTCTTATTTCTCTTCGTTAGGTATGTGAAAGTTATGAGAGTGCTGGAGCCCTCACATGTCAACTGCCCTCTGATCTTGCTCTCCTTCCTGACTCTCTAGGTCTTTTTCCCCCCCTGGTACTGGGGGATGGGGGGTGTACTCTAGACAGACCTTAATAAACAGAAATTGGAAAAATACAAAGCTTGGTTTTGAACTTAGGACAACAATTCTCATTTGACCTGTAGACCACCTATCTCAGAATGACCTGCTAGCTAAAAGGTAGATTCCTGGACTTATCCTAGAGTTATGGAATCAGAATATCTGAGAGTAGACTGAGGTTGACCTATCCGGGACATTGTTGTGTATGTTAAAGACTTTGATTCATGGCTTAGGTCTAACAGTAGTTCTCAATCCTGGCTGTGTATTAGAATCACCTGTGAATTGAAAACTATTGATAGTGGGATAATATTACGGAAAAACTAAATCAGCATTTAAATTGAATTCCCCAAGTGACTCTAGTATGCAATTACAGTTGAAATTTATTGATTAGGAGAGCGGTATTGCCTAAATAGTGAACTCTTTGATTTTCCTTTCTTTCTGACTTTATGGTATATGGTTTAATCAAACTTAGATTCCAAAGAATCAGTTCAGTAAACACTTACAGGAAGAAAGATGAACTGCATTTAGAATCAATAATAACACAACTAGAATATTTGTGTTGCTCTACTAGCCTGTGAAACTTTGTTTTATATAAATTGTAAAAATAAAAATACAATCATATTAAAGTCAAGTTAGATAAATTTTATGCTAAAAAACGGAATAGGTTTTTAGACATATTTCACCAAAGATTGCCCCCTGAGCTTTGAAAGAAAGTGATTAAAGTATCACTTAAGTTGAAAAGAAAAATCTTTTCCAGCCATCTTATCCATATTGTGGTTAGTGATGGAAATCTGATGCATAAAGTCCTGGTTACTGCAGCTGATGGTGAGTGTTTTCTTATCACTCTTCTATTGCCAGGACATAATCAATGCTCAGATCAATGTTCTGTTGAATAAGTTTGTGTATCAGGTGATCTCCTAAATGACTTCCTGGGGTTCTTAGGTATGCTGCATCATTTCTTAATGGATTCTAGCTTCAGTCATCTCACATGCATATATGCACACGCACACACACGCACATGCATCCACACACACAGTGTGCCGAAGGATGTATATTTATCTATTATAGTTACTGAATTGTCATTTATGAATTTTAAGTCTATGGTGATGATAATTTCATTGAACCTGAGTATTCATTTCACTGATGTGTTGTAGCCTTTTTTTTTTTTTTTAAATTAATTAATTAATTTTGGCAGCGTTGGGTCTTCGTTGCTGCCCACCGGCTTTCTCTAGTTGCGGTGAGTAGGGGCTACTCTTTGCTGCAGCGTGTGGGCCTCTTATTGCGTGGCTTCTCTTGTTGCAGAGCACAGGCTCTAGATGTGCAGGCTTCTTTAGTTTTGGCCCACGGGCTCTAGAGCGCAGGCTCAGTGGTTGTGGCGCACTGGCTTAGCTGCTCTGCGGCATGTGGGATCTTCTTCCCAGACCAGGGATCGAACCCATGTCCCCTGCATTGGCAGGCGGATTCTTAACCACTGCACCACCAGGGAAGTCTCTAGCCTTTTGGTTTTGAAAACAATAGAAATGATAATTTAGACAATTTAGATAATTTAGAGGGAAAAATCGATAGTAATTTCTATAATACAATTTTTGGATCAAGTGGCCAAAACCAAATCTGAAATTATCGCACATAGAATATATTTTATTCATCACAGAGCTCAATTTCCTAAGAATCTTTTCCATAAAGGGAAGGGGAAACGTACATGCATCAGTCTTATCATTCTGTCTTCGTTGATAAATAATGATAATCATGAAGATGTTAATTTGTTAAATTTGACTATTAATCTTTTTATTGCCGTTAATCTATTAAATGCTTAAACAGACTGGTGTATAAATCAATGGCTGGATATGGTTTTTATAGTTAAAATGCTAAGCTTAATAAAAATTATATGGGCTGAAATAATGCTAAATGTAGTCAGAAATTATTTGCATAATACAGAAAATATTACAGAATGCTATACAAAGAGTACTTAAAATATATAAAACATACTGAGGGCTAAATAATATTTCAGACTCATAAGAGACTAAGAGCCCATCATCTATAAATAAGGCAGAATTGAGAAATTAGGTAGTTTAATGCGTGCCTATGAATAAATTTTGAGGCTTTAAAACCAGATAAGGAGATTTTTGTTGTGATTTCAATTCCCATCTTCACAAATCTACCCCAGTCTTGTATTGCTTTGATTCACTATCAGCAATTATCTCCAAATGTCCTTGAAACTCATCTTCATCTCTTTTAATCCATGGACCATATTACTATCAAACTAAATAACTTCTCTGATATTTCTGCACACAAAACCTTAAATTTGCTCAATATTTAATTCTGTTATTCATATGATGTGAAATCCTTTGATTACCATTAAAGACCTTCCCAACTTTCTCTGTCTTCTAACTGACCATTAAATCTCACATGCTCTCTCTTAACCATGTCAAGAATATACTTTCTCATTCCTCATTATTTGCCTTTGGTCATGGTATAACTCGCATCCTCCACCCGTGACTTACATTATCTCATGCATCTGCCCGAAATGTTTCACATTTCCTAACTGGTCTCTGAATGTCTTAACCCACTGTAACACCTTGCATTTCATTCTGGTTCCATTCTTAGGTTGGAATTAGAAATCTGTGATATGATATATGAGGTCTTCAGTAATCTGATCTCTGTCAACCTCTCCAGTTTCATCTCTCACCTTTTCCCTTGTTCTAGACATGCTTGGGCTTTTAAAATTCCTGGGATAGGCCACAGCTACTCTTCAGGCCTTCTGACATGGGACATTCTCTGCACCCCTAGTGGTATACCACATTTTTCTGGGTTTTTTCCCCAGTTCTCCAGGTAGGAAATAAAACTGATTGTGTAGCTAATGCTCCTAAAAAAAATAGGATTTAAAAACAATCCTCAAAGTCTTTCTGTATCATACAACCTGTGAACACCTAACTAACCACCATGCATTTCTTCAGTGATACCACTTAAGTAAGTTTAATTTTATGTATATTGAGACAAAATCAAATGCTACTCAAAATGGATCTTAGGCTTAAACATAAAACCTGAAACTGTAAGATTTCTGTATAAAAACATAAGAGAAAATCTTTGTGATCTTGAGTTATGCAAAGATTTCTTAGATATGACTCCACAAGTATCCATAAAATTACTAAATTGATAAGTTGGACTTTATCAAAATTAAAACTTTTGTTTCAAAAGATACTGTTAAGAGAAAGATAAGAGAAGCTGGAGTCTAGGAGAAACTATTTGCAAATTGCGTATCTGAATACATGGGAAATGTATTTAGAATATATTAAAAATACTTTCAAAGCTCAATTATAAGAAAACAAAAATAAAAAGCTGGGCAAATTTTTGGATTCTAACAAAGAAAATGTATTCTTGACAGTACATACATGAAAAGAAACTCAACGTCATTAGTCAGTACGGAGATACAAATTAAAACCAAAAGATAGTACTACATACCTATCAGAATGGATAAATTAAAAAGACTGACAGTACTAAGTTTTGGTGAATATGTGGAGAAACTAGAACTCTTATGCTCTGCTAGTTGGAATGTAAAATGGTATGTCTACTTTGGAAAACAATTTAGCAGCTTCTTAGAAATTTAAACATAACACTTACCATATGATCTAGCCATTCATTCTTAGGTATTTACCCAAGAGAAATGAAAATATGTGTATTGTACATAAATGTTCATAGCACCTTTACTTTAATAGCCCCAAACTGAAACTATCCAAATGTGCATTGTCAGAAGAATAAACAGTGGTATATCCAAACAATGGACTACTACTCAGTAATAAAAAAGAATGGACTATTGATACATGCTACAACATAGATGGATCTTAAAATAATTATGCTGGGTTAAAGAAGACCGAGCAAAAGCAAGTACATATTTTATGATTCCATTTATATAAAGTTCTAGAAAATGCAAACTAATCTAAAATAACTGGTTGCCAGTGAATGAGAGTATGTAGTTGGGAGGGAGGAATTACAAAAGGACATTTGGAAACTTGATGGTGATGGGTATCCTCATTATTTTGATTGTCATGATGGTTGTTACAGATGTATACCTATGTCAAAGGTTACCAAATTGTATTTAAATAGGTGCAGCTTATTAAATGTCAGTTACACATCAATAAAGCTGCTTTACCAAAAAGAAAAAAAAAAAAGTATTCCTAATAGGCAGAACTTTCCTTGAGGTATTTTTCTAGCTTTCCTGAGTTGGTGAGAGGTGTGATTACTTAGAAGACTGTGATGCACAGCCAAAAGTGAGAATCACAAACCAGGGAATTGGAAGAGTGTGGCTTCTAGTGGCTTGAGATTAGATCTGAGTTCTTGAGGTACAAATGTGGGAATTCTCAAAACCTTAAAAGTTATCAGGTTAGAATTCTGGTCCGTGATCCAATTATGCATTTTTTGAATTCAGTCTCCCTGTTTTGTGCCACTGGCGATTTAGTGAGATGGCTTTGTACCCTGTTGTTTAGATTATATATATATATAGCACTTAATGCAGGTAGAGTGTTGTGGAATCCAATTTGTAATGACCTTAACTGGTTTTAGTAACTCTGGAAAAGGCCTTCATATCATAATTTTAAATCACTGTTTTAGTGGAACACACATACTGAGCACGCTTTTAGAAATGTCTTGGTTACATTTATATTCAGTATATAACCTAATGCAATTCTTATCCTAAACTTTGATGAAATTTAATGTTGATTCTATTATTTTTAAAGCTTGTAAAGCCTCTCTATGTGGAGAGCAATTAAATGTAGGACCAGTGGTTTTAGTAAATAGACTAAAAAAAAATGAAAACCACATAACCGAAGTAGTTATATAATACTAAATAAACTTTCTGAAACATATTTTTCAGGCTATATTCAGTCCCCAAAGCATGGAATCAGCAGTTTTCTCATGGATTATTTTTTGATGGTTTAATATTCTGGTCCTTACATGACTGAAATTATAGTTGGAGATCGTTGAAATTTACATTGCTGTGAAAGTCCCTTCCTTTTCTGTTCAATGAGTATTGTGTATGATTAATATGACGGTCTTTAATGTGCTTCATGTTAGGAAGATTATTATTATTGATATTGAAAAATACAAATAATTGCATTTTTAGACACATAGAACAAAATCAATTAGTATTTTTGACAGAAATAGTATTAGATATGTTTCCCATCAAACATGACATCAATATTATTATAACATTTCTCACATAAGCAGTATTAGGTGTTGTCTTCTTAACAATCAATAATGAGATTCTCTCTAACTTTTAATAATTTGGTGGGGCCATTCTTTTTTTTTAATTTTGTTAATTTAACATCTTTACTGGAGTATAATTGCTTTACAGTGTTGTGTTAGTTTCTCCTGTATAACAAAGTGAATCAGCTATATGTATACATATATCCCCATATCCCCTCCCTCTTGTGTCTCCCTCCCACCCTCCCTATCCCATCCCTGGTGAGGCCATTCTTAATAGGCTATAATGATTAATCCCTTTTCAAAAGAGTATAATAGATTTCTAAGCAGGAGATTGTTTATATCTGAATATTTGTTGCTTACCTGAATTCACATTATAAAGTTAAAATACCGTTTTATCTTATGGTTTCACTTGTGCTCATTTATGCTACTTGAATCCTGGGCTAGCAGTTTGTAAGGAGTAAACAAATAAACCATTTTTCCCTCCAGATATTCATATTTTGAGCATGACTGCTTACTTGTACTAATTGGTATCATTTTCAGTATCACATTGACCTTTAAAAACATATTTATTTTGTATGAAGACTAGCTTGCCAGTTTTACTCTCAATTTTTTTGGGGGTCATATCTACCTCTTTATGTCTATTCTTCTCTTTAGTTCAGGTGTGGGAGGTAAATCATCTTTCAGTGGAATAAAAACTCTAACCAATCAGGTAAGACTTTCCAGAATTTTCCAAAAAAATATTTGGATCTTAGTAGGTAAATCATATTTCACTACCATTCTGAATTTCCAAGTTAAGCACTCTCTCTGTCTCGTGTAGCTTGAAATAATTTTTAATTCTTAATTTTGTTTAAATATTTAAAAAATTTAATTATTGTTTTCAAGACTTTTTACTATTTGCTCTCTCCTTGTTTTTGCTAGTTATATGCTCTAGAGCATATAAAATCAACATAACGCAAGCCACATATATACCTATACCCTATAGCAGTTTGAGTCCAATCGGGAGACAGAAATCACATAGTGATTTAAATAGGGGATGTTTAATGTAAAGAATTGTTAAGCTAAGAAAGGAGAGTAAATATGAAGGTATAAAGAGAACTCTACAAGGTGTACTCTAGAGCTGAGGGAGAGTACTCAAGGAAGGATAACCTTGGGGGGGGCGGTGCTACTCCAAGGCTGAGTTTCAGACTCCCTTGGAGAAAGTGTGGTTTCAGCCCACTGGATGGCCAAGAAGTTTCCTGGGTTTCCTGGGCCAGAGGTGGTCCATTGTCTTTGAGCAGCAAGAAACAATCCTTGGAAGTATTACGGAGACACGGTTGGTAGGCAGATGCTCAGAAAGAGTTGAGGCACTCTTATGGGTGTGAGAAATGGAACATGCAGTGTCTCTATTGGAAGGGAAGGTGATCACTAGGTCTGGGGTGGGGCTGTGAGGTTGCTGAGGGACTCTGCACTCTGAATATCTATCTAGAGCAGAGTGTCACCAGGTGTCCTCAAACATCCACACTGCTGATGGCTGTTCAGCGAGAGCAAGATAAAAGACAAAAGCTCAGCAGTCAGAATCAAGGGGAGTCTGCTTCATCCTGCAGTGTTCCTCTAACACCCTCAACTTAAAAGTATGTGGACAGTAAAGGCAAAATGCTTTAGGAATCCAGTCCGTTATCACAGAGCAAGTACTGAGAGTGTATTTGGAGCTCAGAGGCAATAAGTTAATAACTGACACATCGCCACATATAAAAAGAAGCAGGTGAAATTAATTTTAATGTATTGAATATGTTATATCAAAATATTACCATTTCAACAGTTAATCAATATAAAAATTATTAATGAGCTTTTTACATTATTTTTGTACTAAGTATTCAAAATCAAATGTATATTTTGCACTTACAGGACATCTCAATTTGGACACAATTTTCATTGGATGAACTTGAGCCATATTTAAATTTCATAAAATTTACAGTTGAAAAAGAAAATTCATGTAACCAAATTGTTCCAGATATACTTAAAAGTTTTCAGAAAAACTTGAGAGCCCCAATCATTTTCCTTTAACATTCACGTTTGTGAAACTCATCTGTTTTAGAGGAATTGATGTGAACACATATCAGTTTCAAACCTGTGTCTAAGTTAAGTAAGTTCACTAATTGTTGTGTTAACTCAGTATCAATATTGAATTCAAAAGGGTATTACAGAATTGAAAATTAACTGAATTTATCACTCTCAACAAAGTTTTCTTCAAATTTTTAATAGGTTTGCAGCCAATTTACATAATGCTGTCAAAAACAATTAAAATCTGCTTATAGAAAAATGTATAAAAGCGTTACTAGTGATTGTATTATGCAGTTTCAATTTTAAAACATAAATTCTCATACCTGTCTAGTTATGTCATAAATAAGCTTTTCCTTTACTTGGTGATTCAGTTCTCATTCATTCATATGCAACGTGATATGGATTATAATTTGATAAGCAAGAAACCAACTAGGCTTTTAAAGAAACTATACTAACTTGAATTTAAGGAACAGAGTCATTTTATAATGAAAGGAGGTCTCTGGGTCTTCAACCTTCTACAGACATGAATCAGACGGAGAAAGTTCTTCAGCTCTAAACGCAAGCCAGAAAGCAGGGCCAATGGTCATGGTAAATCACTCTTAGGCAACTGGTCTGGATTTAATCAAGGAATTGGAAATATGCATTTAGCTGTATTTCAGAATTGTAATAGATCTGTGATTGACATGAGCCTTCCTTTACCCTTCCTCCCTTTTTTTCCCTCAATATTTTTTATTGTGGTAAAATACACATAACATAAAAATTACCATCTTATCCATTTTAAATGTACAGTTCAATGGCATTAAATATGTTCACATTGTTGTGCAACCATCATCAACATCTCCAGAACTCTTTCCATCTTGCAAAACTGAAACTCTATACCCATTAAACAATAATTCCCCATTGCCTTCCTCTCCCAAGCTGTGGTAACCACCATTTTACATTGTGTCTCTTTGATTTTGACTACTCTAAGTACTTCATATAAGTGGAATCGTACAGCATTTGTCTTTAGTGACTGGCTTATTTCATTTCACTTAATGTTCTCAAGGTTCATTCATGTTTTAGCATATGTCAGAATTTCCTTCCTGTTTAAGGCTGAATAATATTCCATTGTTTGTATATACCACATTTTATTTATCCATTCTTCCACCAATGAATACTTGTTTAAGCTGTTGCGAACAATGCTGCTATGAACATGTGTGTATGGATATCTCCTCAAGACCTTGGTTTCAGTTCTTTTGGGTATATATGCAGAAGTGGAATTGCTGGATCAAATGGTAATTCAATTTTCAGTTTTTTTGAGGAACCACCATATGGTTTCCCACAGCAGCTATACTATTTTATATTCCCGCCGATGGTACAAAAGGTTCCAATTTCCCTACATCCTTGCCAATACTTGTTATCTTTTGTTTTTATGATGGTAGTCATCCTAACATATATGAGGTCGTATCTCATTGTAGTTTTGATTTGTATTTCCCTAATGATTAGTGATGTTGAGCATCTTTTCATGTGCTTAGTCACCATTTGCATATCTTCTTTAGCGAAATGTCTATTCAACTCCTTTGCCTATTTTCGAATTGGCGTGCATGTTTTGAGTTTTAGGAGTTTTCTGTATATTCTGGATGTTAATAAATTATCAGATATGTGATTTGAAAATTTATCCTATTCTGTGAATTTCCCTTTTAGTCTGATGATAGTTTCTTTTGATGTACACCATTTTAAAATTTTCATGAAGTCCAGTTTGTCTGTTTTTTCTTCTGTTGTCTGTGCCTTTGGTGTCAAATCCAAGAAATCGTTGCCAAATCCAGTGCCATGAAGCTTGCCCTATGTTTTCTTCTAAGACTTTTGTAGATCTGGGGCTTGCAATAATGAGCAGAGATACTATAAAAATGACTACCCACCTCTTTGCACCTTTTTGATTAGAAGTAGTAATCAGTGGTCAGAGCACAGATCCCCAATACTTGGAGGCAAAAGTCCTTTTAACCCACTGTGGGTCTTGCAAACTGTGCCCAGGCTGCTCCTGGAAAGTGTGCATGGCTGCCTGCTGTGGAGCTGGGAGTTGGATTGGGTAGCTGTTATTGTGCTAAGAGCTGAAACTGATCAAAATTAACTGATTTACTCTCCAAGCCTTCTCCTAGGAGTTACAAACCCTCAATAGACTCTGGAGTGCCAGAGTAGTTATGCCAGGCAGAATCTACTAGCGCAATTGTCTAGATAGGGAAACAGATTTCTTGGGCTTCCTACCTCATCATCTTCGCAGAATCCTCTCCAACTTAATATGACTTTTTGATAAGTCTCTTGAAGTGATTGTTTGGACATAGGCCAACATTTAAAATAGGTTTTAAAGAATCCATTAACTTGAGCTGGAAAGGTGAATAAATCATGGAAGGCTAGCAGGCGCTTTTGATTCCCTCCTAAAAATTATTATTCTAATATAACTAATTTTTATGTATACTGATGTTCTAATAGTTTTATTTGTCCAATATGTCATTTAGCTAATAACTGGTTGTATTTATCAATCTCTAGATTTCGTGAAGAGGGCCAAGTCAAACATAACTACCCAGTTTATGACAAATTATTGCCATTGGTCTGTGAAAAGTTTCTCTGTTTATTTGTCTGTTAAAAATTATTCCATTTTATCTGCAGTTTCCCTCTTATATCCTCACCCTTATGGGCAACCTTAGAGCGTGTTTGAGGTGTATCCTTCTGTTTGTATATATTCTTATTAAAAACTATATTGTTGTGTGGATTGTTAGTTTACATAAATTGTACTGTTATATAGATCTAATTTTGTTTCTTGTTTTTCTCTATTCAGCACTTTAAAAAAGATCTGTTACTCCTTTTATATCTATTCAGTATTTTCCCTGTTGCCACACAGTAGTTTATAGTATGCATTTACACACTATCTGTCTTATTTCCCAGTGGCAGACTCAGAGATCTCCTATTTCTTATCATCACAAACAATCCTCATGTACTTCCCTTATGGACTGGGTCATAAATTTTATTCAGCATAAAACAGCACTGTTAATGCTGCATTTGAGATAGCCTACATTCATATATGTAACTTTAAAGACTCATATCCTATGTTTCTCCCTGGGAATTTAAATTAAAGGCCATAGGAAGAAACCTTTTAATCCAAAATTAAGGGGCCACTGATTTTCCCACAGACTTACTAATGAAGTGAATCAAACTATTGTGGTGTGGTCTAAATTCTGTGTCAATATTGAGTATTGTTTAAATAGTCATTAAAAAATACTTATGGAAAGAAAAATTCTCCCATGGAAGTGTATGAAAATTGTTGTTATCATTATAAAGTCATTTGAAAGGAGCATATTTTTGCTATGCAGTCTATCATAGTTTCTTACTTTAAAAAATAATTTTAAGTACTGTGAAAGAATTGCCATTTTCCCCCCTATAATCTTGAATCTGGGCACCTTTGCCAATTCATCTGGGCTGAGTTGAATTTATGATCTATAAATAACCATCCATTAGATTTTCGTACTAGAGGCTAACATAAATAAGTACACTTGGAACACTGGTCAACATTATGTACTCTAGTTATTGGCTAATTAAAACTTAAATTTCTAATGGAAAATAATTTCTAACTATGGACATGATTAAGCATATTGAATTTCACTGCTTTTTTACTTCTTTTAGAAATTTGGGAAGTAAATTTTTGTTTTCAAAATAAAATTTGAGATTAAGGATTTATTTCCAGCCAGGAGTTTAGTATTATAGACTAAAGGTGGTCACAGATTATTTGATCTTTCTCCCATTGAGATGTAAGGTCTCTTCTGCACCTCTGTGATTTCTTTGATTAATAGAATGTGACAATGTGACCTTGTGTCTGTTTCCAAGCCTAGCTTTTAAGCAACTGTCAGTTTCCAATTATAATTTCTTGAAATGCTCATTCTGAGGGCAGCCAGCTTCCATGTAAGAAGAAGACTAATTGTGCTTCATGAACCATGCTTAGAAGAAGCCCAGGTGACCACATGGAGAGCCCAGTGAATGTTTAGTTTGCCCCTAGTTGTTCCAGCTACATTAGCACAGGCATACACACGTGGGTGAAGAAGCCTCAGATGCTCTTTGACTGTAATCCAGTAGGAGACCCCAAACAAGAACGACTTCAGCTGAGCTCAGTCAACCCACAGAACAATGTAAAATAAATAACTGTTTTAGGCCATTAAAGTTTTGAGGCGATGGGTATGCAGAGTTAAACAACAGGAACACTTGATCTCCAAATTGTTGCTCAGGCTTATGGGATTTTATGGCAATTGTGTGAAAATGAAATGTGTCATTGGGGTCATGTGTGCTCTTTTAACTAAAATTATTTATTTATATCTATGATAACTAGGACAAGTAGCAGGAGATAATGAGTAGTTTCTCAATGTAAGGACTGGGCAAAGCTTGAAACTTATTATTGCAGTGATCTATTGATCAAAGAAAACTAGGAAGAAAAAGAGACAAATGTGTTTGCAATTGCAGATAAATTTGATAGCCTGAAAATGGTTTAATTCTTGTCATGTTAAAGAGTATATTTCCCAGAAATTCTTTCATCACCCTACAGGGAACATTCAGCATTTCTCTGTGGGACTCTATAGATTTGTGAAGTTTTTATTTTGTGAGATAAATTTTTATTCCTTTCTCTATTTGGGACTGTGTGTATGTTATCAGAATATGTGAAATTTGAACACAGCCTATTCGTATATTTTCAAATGATTGAATTTATTTTTGCAGTAATAGTGGTGGTGATTTCCATTTCAAACATGGATGTTCCCTTAACACACATTAAGACCATGTCACACTCTATAGTATTCCAAAAAGGAAGGTGAACTGTATTCAAAGGTAATAAATAGCTATAACAACAAAGGATGTAAACACCTCATGAAACAAAAAGTCTCTAGTCATGTGAATGACTCGTGGCTAAATATTTCAACAGGATCAACCTTTGTTTCTTTGATCTTTAGGTTTTTACTTTTGAATATCCACACCTGGCATCTGCAGTAAAATACACAGCATCTGGATTACAGAATGCAAATAACATCCATTCAGGCAAACCTTTAAGAATATCTGCTTTGGTATCTGCCTCACGCATTAGAAATAAATTGATTTGGACTGCAGTAGGCACTTTATATGATTTGGGGGGTCAACTTCTAACATTTTTTTTGGATGGACCTATTATGTCTCCCTTCTTGGTATTGAATAGGATATTTTACTCTTCTCAATATCATTTTAGTACTAAACAATACTAATCTAGCATATTTAGTAAGAATGATGAGTTTTGCTTAAGTTTCTGTGTACCATTTCTGCTTTAAACAGATTTGTAAAACTCAAGAGAGAACCATTCATTAGCAAGATACTTAAACATTCCCCTTATGTATTGTCTGCAGGTTTTAGGTACCTTGGAAAAATGTAAAAATTTGAAACAAGCCAACAGATTTTTTTCCCAACTGTATACGATTATGACTTTTTTCCCCCAAAAGTTTAATGGAAGTAGGGGTAGAAAAGTGTAGGGACTGGCAAAAAACAGAAGAAGGCAAATATTAATTGTTGTGTATAATTGAGTAATGTGCCTTAGAGGCAAAATGTTTCTGGTTCACATTTTATGTTAAACAGACAACTTTGTGACAGTGCTTCAGGAAAACTTGTAGATCATGTTCTCTTTAAGTGGATTGTTAAACTTATATATAATAAAAGCGATTGTAGGTTACTCAAGCAATTTATAGTAATAACTTTAAGGTCTTTTTTACTGAAAGCTGTTTGGTTATTATGCATTTACATGTGACTGATGCAATTGGGTTATGAATTTTTATTTCTATTCTAACCTGGCCATTGTTTAAAGAGGGTATGTTAAGAAAATATTATATTCAAAGTGAATAATATTATATACAATTAAAATCTATTCATTCAGGTAATGCTTTAGGTCTTGTTAACTTTCCCCCATCCCTATTCATCTACATATCCAGATGTTTGATGTTACATGTGATTGTATGAAAGCTCTGATCTGAAATCCTATGGCTTACTGGATTACCCTTTGCCCACATGGTTTAAATTAATAATAAAAAAATGAACCAGGGCAATCTTGCAACAAAAGAACAAGACTTTATTGTATAACAAAATTGCAGATGTGGAAAGGTGTTTATAATAAAGACAATATTTCTGTTTCATAGAGCATCTGGAATGCTACAGGATCTCTAAGTTATCAGGAGCTAATGCTAGACAGCCTTGGTTTGTGATTAATTTAATATTCAGAGAAACTTTTTTTTAAAGCCTTGTGCCATTCATCATCATAATGTCATTTTTGCAATCCTAAAATGATTTACAAAGTCAACTCTCCCCCCTAATTTCTAAAACAATATTAAGACATCAAAAAGTTTCAGATATAACTTCAAAGGGCAGCCAAATCAGAGATTTCTGGCTAAGACAGTTTAGATCATTTAATATCCTCTGGTTTTCCTAGGATTAAATTACAGCCTATAGAATTCTTGGAATCTGGCTAAGGAAGTATTATATAATATAGCATGGCAATTTTGGGGAGGCTGGCAAAGGACTACACAGAGAAGGAGATGCCATCTTTTCAGTTTATCAACCTTTCAGCGAGTGCTTGTGAAATGTTAAGGGTAAGAGAAGTTATCCCAGTGTGAATAACAAGCTCTGATAACTGGAGAAATGTTTGTATGTAAGCTCCGGATGACATTTATTTGGGGACACTTACTTTCTTCTTTGTAGTCATCACACTACAAGGAAGCTTATATTCAAGGAGTGAAGTTACGGCTCATGAATGAATATCTGAGGCAGGAACCAATAACAGGAACTCATTCTGGCACAGCCACGAAGGCAGTTCTTCCAAATACTGTGGTTTTCTAGGGACAACAGTGAGTGCTGGTTGCTTGTGTAGTGCTCTGACGTGGCATGCGAGAGAATCATACCACACATCGTTATGGCTGCAGGAACAACCTCATATGTAACCACTGGGTCTCTCTGAGGAAATTTAGCATTTTCTAAAAGAAAAACATTCAGCTTGAAGTTGAGCTGGTAAAAGAAAAGGTCTGTAAAACAAATGTTAGTGCTCTTAACTAAACTAAAATATAAGTGATTGTTTGGGGAAATAACCTGTTGGGACTTTCCACCCCAAACACATGCCTCCAGGAAGGTTAGCATGTTACAGGTTGTGATGTGCACAAAAGCAAACTCAGTCACTCTTAGGATAATACATACTTATAAACAATATTTTGGTGACCTCAGTCTACACTGTTGGTCTGATAATCAGGTTTGCTTCTATGCCTTAAGTTGGCTATGAATTGTACAAACAAAATGCACTGAAGTTTACATGATTTAGAGAGAGAGACTAACAACAACAGAAAAAGGTAGACAATTACAGGAAAAATTAACAGAAAAATTACTTCTCACAAGTTTAAACTGATTTAAAATTTAAATGTATATGTATTATTCCTAACTTCAATGTTTTGTGCATGTGCACAAGAGCATCAGTACTCTTAATCCACAAAAGCATGACTTAAAGTGATTAAAGTGTGAGATCTGCTTAAAATTCAGTGCATGTAAACCATAGTCTTAGGAAACCAGAGTTCACTTTGTAGATATATTTCAATTTGGCATAACTAAATAGATCCAAACCCTTATTAGTTCAAGCTGCATTTTATTCTGTTCCCAACATGTGTTGATCCTCCCAGTTTATTTTATTTGCACTTCACATTCAGATATGTATTCCATCAGAATCTGATTACTCTTTTATTTTTTTTAAAGGGTTGAGAACATAACTCTCTGTTTGCTTTCGCATAAAGTCTTGTGTAAATTGCTCTGTGTCATATTTTGGGGTTCATTTTTTCCCTTGCATCCTTCCATGTAGTTACTTAAAATTTCTTTGTGTGTGAAATGGCTAAAATAAAGGAAACCATAACAGCACATTCAAAATTGCAATAGGGATGAACATTACATCAGTATCACTTTTCACATTCTTTCTAGAGTAATTCTTTTTATTCACTTTAAAGATAAATGAAAGCTGGTAAAGAGGGAGCAGGTAGGGGTAGGGAATGAAAGCACAAATAGATTAGAAAGCAGGATAGAGATACAAAATGGGGTTAAAGACCCAATAAAAGAGAGGTGGCTACTGAGCTATGGTTGGAGCTATGCCATATGCTTTCCCTAAAGATATTAAAATTATGATAATAGAATAAGGGTGGGTAGAGAAGAAGCAGGCATATAAAATTGGATGTGGCTTCAGGGAGTTCATCAATGATAAAATGTTACCCTCTTGCCTTTAGGTCACAATCCTCCCACCAGTTTCTTGTGTATCTGCTAGAATCTAGATTATTTTATTTTATTAAAAAATTCATTTTCCTCTCTGTTGAGGTCACACACTAATGCAGACCAAGAGGAAAGGATAAACGTGTCCTATTTGTAATTACATATTTTTAAGCAAGATTTTTGAAATCTTGGTTTAAGGAGGCACTTGTTCTTTCTAAAAGGTGCAGCTTATGCCTCAACTCTGTTTGCTGCTATGAGGGACTGTGAGGTCTGTGTAACTGTAGCTAACTCCTCACGTGTGAATAAGAAAACAGAAATGTTAGTTTCTTGTTATTAAAAAATACAGTAGAAAATTCAAAAGCATATATATGTTTTTAGTATTATGCAGTTTATTCCAGATATCTTCATATCAAGGGCAAACCTAATTAAATCACATGGTAACATCATAATTTTCTGCCTGGATATGGAGACAACATACAAATTCCTTTTTTTTTTTTTTTTTGGAAAATCCATCCTTTGGAGGATGTGGAACCAAATAAGATCCTAGATTCCAGAGTGAAAGAAATAAGACCTCATATTTTCTTGATTCTGTCAGTTCTTCTCATTTTGTCAACTCTCTTGAGGATTGGCTGTCAAACACAGCTGAGGGACATTAGAACACATCTTGTATATGAATTGTCTTCCACTGTCTGATTTTTTAAAAATCTCATATATGTTATTAAAGCAAAAGGATATTAATTCCAGTGATTACATTAAGGTGGTTTCTAAGGCATTGCTGTAAGTCTTCTGCATTTACACAGGTTTCCTCATAAGCATATGTTGTCAGGTGTGTGAATTCCATTTAGATTATGTTTCTTAGAACCAAACATTCATTGACAAGAACATGTGTGCCAAATGCAAATATTTGATTTAAAGGTAGGATTTAGCAAGATTTTCTGTGTCTGTTTTGCAGGAGATTACCTGTGAGATGGTTCGGGAACATACCTTTTAAAAATCAATTAGGAGCCCCTTGATAAAGAGCCTAGGTAATGTTTGTCTGTCAGATGTTCAGCTGGTATGTGTATTTGTTGGAAGTTACTTGGACCTAATGAATCACACAGCTTCTGATATAAGGAATCTCTACATTGTTTTAGGTTGGACTACTTTTTTTTTTTCAATGAGAATTGGACCATTTTTTTTCAAATCAATAAAAGAATTTTATGATAAGGAAAAATGATGGTGACATATGAAATGTGGAAAGACCACAACAAAGTTACCTTTCAGACTAAATATGTCTCTTTATAAGTCTTCATCAAATGTTAATTTTGAAGAGAGCCCCATATAAAGTAAATTTATGGCCCTAACCAAATGGTTTTAGGTTTTTCAAGTGACAGGAATGAATTTTCTTTGTACCTATGTGCCTTTTTGGTTAAACATAAATATATAGAGGTTTATATGAATTAATACAAATGACTCAGAAGCCAATAAATCTCTCCTTAATTAAAATAAATAAATCTAAAGAGTCTAGACAACTTAAGATTTGCTTAGACTCCCCAGTCACTATTCACAAGAGAAGATACAGATATTGGTATATTCATTCTCTCCAAAGACATGTGTTACCCAAGATGACCTAACATTGAAGACCCTTTCTTTGTAGGTAGTTGCTGATGTCTAGGTTTGACTCTTGTGTTGGGCAACTGCAGAGGCTGGTCTGGACCCTGAGTTTGTTTGTGAGGAGGTGCCAAAGACCACTGCACTGTGCTCTGTTTTTCTGAACAACATTAAAATTCAATTTCAGAACTTTGTTTTAATAATATGTAAGAGGCCAAAGAAGGGTGCCAACAATGTGACTCATTTGAATCAGATTATCTTAGGCAGGTCCACACTGATGGAGTTGCCTTCTAGACATAGCCTTGCTAATGTCAAGTCTTTTTCCCTCTTTTGGAGCTCTCAGTTGCCTGCCCTTTGCAACCAGGTGTTTTACTTTTTAAGAGTGATTGTCTTCCTCCTTTTTCAAGTGGCTTAGTGGTCAGTGATTACTTGAGGGGAGCACCAGGGGTATCTATACCTGTAAAGTCTAGTAAAAGCTTTGAGGATTTCATGAATCGTAACAGTGGGATCTTTGACAAACTGAAGTTTCTGTGTAGACTTTCTACTTCTTTAAAGGAAATATGTTCCAGCCTTCAAAATCCCTGGTGTATACTGCTAGTGACTTTTGAAAACTAAATTTCTATTTTAATTAAATCCTTGCTTGGAAAAATTAGAATTTTTGTTTTATGTTAATATGTGTTTAAATATGTTAAGTGGTATTACGTGCAAAATAATATTATATTTATTCTCCATCTACTTTGCTTGGCCAGGTGTGTGTGTGTGTGTGTGTGTGTGTGTGTGTGTGTGTGTGTAAGTAAGTAAATGTTTTTCTACATTGTAGTAAGTATGATTTCAAGACATTTTTTCCATTGGACACCTTAACTGTCTTAGGGTCTACCAGACAGTGCTTCTAAGAGGTTCTTTAGGCTTTTGATAAAGTTGAAAAATAGAATGCAATTAGATAAGGATAATAGTGCTAAGCTGTATTCCATGAGTATTTCTTCTAAGGAGAGGAAATGAAAACAGAATCTTCTGGAGCAGAGAACATCTGTTAAACATGGTAGGCAGATAAATATTCAGTGGATGGCAAACTGTTGCTGAGGAGAAATTGTGAATTAGGATAGAAGGATAAAAGGAGGTTGACAAGGATCCACATTTATCCTTTATGGATACCTCTGTATCTCTCTATTAATTTATTTAAAATAGCTTCCTATATTTTAGGCATGGTGCTCTCTGGTCAGCAACAATCACTGTCTTACTTCTTCCTTCATGCACTTGATTCGTTTGTTCGATTCTCCTCATTCTCATTTTGTTAACTATGACATGGTACTGCTTTTGTTGTTTTACTCAACCTGCTCCATAGTGGTCATTAAGAAATTATGCAGAAACTTTGTGCGGTGGTGGGAGAACAGGTACTTAAGTTTCTTTTCAGGCAATCTGGAGGTTAGGAAAGTTGTCTAGAAGGTAGATCTGAGGAATAGCAGTATGTCCATATAATAAATGTGCAGAGTTTTAGATAAAGTGACAATGAGATATAATGGCAAAAACATTGACTTGGAAAGCGGGATTCCTGAGACGTATAGAATTGGATGTTACCACTGTGTGGTATTGAAAAAGTCTGTAATATTTTCTAGCCTCACTTCCATCCTCTATAAAATGTAAAGGTTGGGACTTCCCTGGTGGTCCAGTGGTGAAGAATTGGTCTTGCAGTGCAGGGGATGACTGTTCGATCCCTGGTCTGGGAACTAAGTACCACATGCTGCGGGGCAAATAAACCCGTGCGCCGCAACGAAAGAGCCCATGTGCCACAACGAAGACTGACACAGACAAAAAATAAATAAATAAATACATTAAAAAAAAATGTAAAGGTTTAGTTAAATGGTCAGTAGGGTCCCTTACGTTGTAAAATTTATTCTATTATTTTAGAATACAACCTTAGGGAGTTGAACATCTACCACTAACGTAATTATTTGATGGATTAGGAACTTACTATTAATTCACATTTTGTAAATTAAGTTATCAGACAGGACTCCCTAAGGATATCTGTTTAATTAATTTTTAAGAATCTTGGAATTGCCATGCAATATGACTACTGAAAATTCTAGGACTCATTAATAGAATGTATGTGTTTTTAAACACCATTGAGAAAAGTATGAAATTATTCTCATTGTTATATCTCAGTATCTACAAGAAACAAACTTTCTTGGAGTCATTTAAACTCACTTGTTTTTTGAATTTCTCAAAAGATAAGAGTTATATGTCAATTTCTTTTATATAACAACCATTTATTATTATTGATAACCTTCTTCACATTCTATGAATTCACACCTCTGGCTCTCTCTTCTCTACAATAAATAATCTTTTAAAATTGTATTAGCCAGTTTAAGGGATTTTCAGTGAAGCTAAGTGATCTAAAATGAATGTTTTGAGTAATTGTTACTTAGTGAACTTCACTGTATCACAGGGCATAAAACAGAAATATGATCTCCTTAATTTTGATTCTGTTTTCTACATGTTCCATAACTTCCTCCATCAATACAACCAAAGCAGCTGAAAGTTAGAAAACTGTGGTACTTGTCTTCAAATCCCTTTGCACTTAGGTAGTGGGTGTGAAAACAGAAATGTAAGAAACAGAACATGTGTGATATATGAATCAAAGTGTAGGGGCTGTTTGGTGTGAAACAATGTGATCCTTGTAGCTCCTGCTAATGCATCATTCAGCAAATGCCTGAAGAAGACAGTTTTCAATGGCAAAAACAGTCTCCTGGAAATAGACCCTTCATTCAGTCCCTGGCATGAAACTTTATTGGATGAAAACAAAGGAATATCTTTTATCTCATGAACTTCATACAGGTGCCTGTAATTGGATACATAACAAATACATGGAAATGAATTTGTTCACATCATTACTCGTTTTTCTGCAAAACTAGCTGCTCTCCATTTCAGTTAAAATTCTTAACAAGTCAAGGTGTCACATGTAGCACATGGAAACAAATAAATGTGGCTAAGGTATATTTTTAAAGGGTGTAAATTAACTGGTTTTGCTTACCTTGGGCTCCAAAATATGTTATAGTAATTAGGTAGAATTCATACAACCCCAGACATCTGAACATAAATACTTGGAAGTATTTTTTAATCCACAACTGATGAAGGTGGTATGCTTAATTGGTGAGAATGACCATTTGTCATTATAGTATAAGTGATACAGATTTCTATTCAGTTAACCTAAATATTATTATATAACAAGTTACAGAGGAAATGCTGCAGATCTCATATCATTTTATTCAGTAACTGGTTAAAATGGGTATGACTAAGAAAGTATGGATAAAAGAATTAATTGTTCAGTTTGGGTCTTTCACAGGTATTTATGACCTTTTTCTGTGTGTTCCCACCTTGCTTATCTTCTGTTCTTGTATGCCTGGTTGTATTTTTTGTTTGTTTGTTTCATTGACCCTGTTTCTATCTGCAGAAAATTCTTTATACTACTGTAATTGCTCTAAGATCTCTAAATATTGATTAATACCATTTCTATGGAAGTTTTTTTTTTTTCTACCCTCAGTAAATCCTGCAGAATATCCCGAGTCATTTATTACTCCAGCATTTACTTTGCTCAGTTTGTTCAGCACCATAGGTCAACTTTCTAACCAGAGCATCAGTGTTCTCTGCTTAACACCTCTGGTCATTGGAAAGAGTCTGGAGTCAGAATGTTCTGTTTCTCCTGATTGGGGCCAGAGGTGAAACTACATCCTTCTTTGGATGGTCTCATGAAACAAATTATGTTATTCAGTTCAACAAAGCTCAAACTCGCCCTCCTTCGATATCATCCTTATCTCCCACCTAAAGACTATCAGAAATGTCACTATATAACAGTTTCACCACTTCTGGTCCCCCACATTTTCCAACCTCCTTTCCCATTGCCAGGGCTGTGAACTACCAAGTCCAGACCTGTTGACCTCACTTTTGCATTTATTGGTTCACTTTCTTTTTCTGGGAATGTTTTGCTTGTATTTCCCCTAGGCTGTATACCCTGTGTTCTTTCAGAGAGCCTTTTCAATTCCCCTTCCATTGCTCTTTGTATCCACCGGCTGGTTGCAAGAGTAGACAAGTGGTGGAAGCTCTGTTGGAATGTTTTTTTCTTTCTTCTACTTATGGATAATTTGACTTTGGAGTCTTGTCTGTCTAATGCTGAAGCCATAGGTCCTGTGTGGGTTTATTCTTATTCTTGTTGATTTTATTGTTTTGGAAGAGTGAGGAGGAGATTCAGAAATGGTCACCCTGTTCTCCAGGCCTCCAATGATTATATTTTTAAAAAAGATATCATATGGACTTCTATATATTGTTGGGCGACTAAATGATATCATGGATGTACAGGTTCAAGCATTCCATCTAGAATATAGGTGCTTATTAGATGAACAAATGTTAGTTTTCTTCTATCTTGTAGGGGACTTTTTGAGGACAATATGAGGTAATACACAGGACGTATTTTGTAAGCTGTATGGGCTTCATAATTGGCATTTTTCATTATTACCCATTCATGTGTTTACTTCTTCTAGGCCCAGAATTCGGCTTCACACCTCTAGCCAAGTCTAAGCCCTGATTTTTTTTTTATAGAGTGAGATACTGTTCCATTAGGGTTTTCAAAACTGATATTAAAAAAAAAAGAATAACACTTTCAGAGATTGCATATGATTGGGACATGCTACATCTTTTTATAAGCATGAGAAGAGTCCTTGGCAGTTAGAATGCCTCCGACTTTTAATCTCAGCTTCACCTCTGAACAGCTGTTCATGATGGAGAATATGTGTTTTTGTAAGCTTTCCTGAATTATTTTTTGGAACAATATTGTGTATAACATGAGCAAAGCAACACAAAATAATTAACCAGCTTTTTGTCCTTTTTTGAGTGGGGATTTATACTAACTGGTGACTAAACTTACAAACTCTTTAAAAACTTTAGTTTAAAAAATCCTAGGTTAAGAAAGTAAGTTATCTCAGGATTTCTCAGGGCCCTTGGGTAGTTCATGTGTGTTGTGGATTCCCACAAAGGAGTTATAGTATGAGTGATTGCATTCATTCATTCATTCATTCATTCAAGAAATATTTTTTAGTGTCTTCAGTATGGCAGGCAGTGTTCCCATTTATTCAGACTTAAGCAGAGAAGAAGAAGGCAGAGTCTGTTCTCCATGGCATTCTCTTATACATGGTGTTCTCCATTGACGCTGTATTTTTTTCCTTAGGAATATCTCCTGGGAGTAACTATTATTCTGCCCTCATTATTTAAGTTAATATTATATATTTTCCATTTCTTTGCTTCTGTTTTCACTCTTATTTATAGATACACAACCCCCCAATCATTATCATAAAGGCTAACAGCAAGTATTTATTGAATACCTATATGCTAGTTATCATACCTAAATAAACGTTGAGTTCACGAACTAAAATGACACGGCAAAATGGTACAGCCCTACTTATCTCTGACATTACTTTTTTCCTAATTCACTTTTCCATTATTTATCATTGTATTTCTAAACTTCCATTAAGCTTAACATTTACACATTGGATTGTTTTCTTGGGTATGTATTTTCTTTTAAGTTTCTAGTCACTGGAGAATTACAGGAATGCTAGACAATTAAGGGTTTGATTATTTTGGTGCCTGATCATCTTAAGAAATGATTTTGTGTTCCAAAGCCAAGTTTGGCCAAGAGTGGAGACCAATAGCATGGCTTATTTGGAGCCTCGAAAAGTTCCACAAAGAAACTATTGCTTGAAAATAATGTAGAACTGAGAGTAGAGGTGCTGGACCAAGAAGATGTTTCATCACCAGAGAGAGAAACAGGTTCCAAACAGTGGCGGTCCGAGGAGAGTTGTTGATGGCCATTGTGTCAAAGTTCTCATTCTTACTTTTCATTGACAGGGAGCTGGCACGCATCTCAGCTGTGTCAGGAAATGTGTTTTTGACATTTGAGAGGTGAGAAGAGAGCCAGGAAGGAGACTTTGGGACCTCTTAAATGATTACACAACTTAAGCCAGATTCTTATTCTATAGAAATAGTCATACTGAGTTGTAAGTTTGAAAATCTGGTTCCACTGTTTTATATTCTCTAAAAAGCTTAACATTTCTTCTTATTTTATCCAGCAACAGTAATGTGCTTCACCTGCATTTAGCGTTATGAAGTAGATATTTAATAGGATTAAGTAACTGGGGCTTTTGTGCTCTGATACAGCCTTTAATCATTACAAAAGACTTATCAATACTATTTTGGAATGATTTTACTCTCTTATCAGCAGTATTTAGCCAGTCAAAAGACAAACTGTGCCTCTATCCTTTTATTTCTGGATTCAACACAGTGTTGTGGAATAAAAAAGCATTGAGTTATAATTCTGTTAAGGTTGGGTGCTATTTCAAATTTAGTTTATAAGTACTTTAAAAATTAAAACTGCTTCAGAATTAGGTCAAGCTATTGTGCATTTGTTTTTGTGCAGTAATTTCTGCTTCTTACTCAGTAAAGGGTTGTGGGGTTAGTATAAGTAATCCTTCCTTCTCTCTCTTCATGCTCTGTGCTCAGGATATAAACAAGCAGGGTGTGTGCTGATTCAAGGAAAGCATTTTTTCAAAAGGGCTGCTGCCTGCTCTGCCCCATCCGTGTTGGGGTCTCAAGATAGCGGCCACAATTTTGGTTGGTTACAGCAGGCTGAGGAATTCTTCTCCCTAACAAGACATGAAGGCAACACTCGATAGTAGATTTTATAAATTGAACAAAAAGACTAGTTTAAGATGAATTGAATTCAAACAAAACAGCAAACAGTCTGGTGTTGACTACCTGCTCACTCACTGGAATATTTGTGGCGCACATGGTCCCACACCCTCCTCCAGTCACCAGCCCGGTTTTGGGTCTTCACTTCCACCATCTGTACTGGCCCACACAGCTCACAGACCTGTATCCTACTGGTCACTTCCTTGAACCCCAGCCCATATCCTCATTGCAGAGCGCTTTGTTTATGTCTGCAGTTGGCTCAGATGCCATCTGTGAAGCATCGAGCTGTTGTGCCTGTATTTCTGCTGGCTCCAGTTATTTCTCTTCCTATTTTCTATGTGTAACTTTTGGGAAACAGATGTTTTTTCAGTGTGAATGATTTTGCTCACACTTAGCAAAAATTTACTTGCTACGGAAGGCCTTCTGGGACTTCGCTGGTGGCGCAGTGGTTAAGAATCCGCCTGCCAGTGCAGGGGACACGGGTTCGATCCTTGGTCCAGGAAGATCCCATGTGCTGCGGAGCAACTAAGCCCATGCGCCACAGCTATTGAGCCTACGCTCTAGAGCTCACGAGCCACAACTACTGAACCCATGTGCCACAACTACTGAAGCCCGCGCACCTAGAGCCCGTGGTCTGCAACAAGAGAAGCCACTGCAATGAGAAGCCTGTGCACCGCAACGAAGAGTAGCCCCCGCTCGACGCAACTAGAGAAAGCCTGCACACATCAATGAAGACCTAGTGCAGCCATAAATGAATAAATAAATAAATAAATCCAGTTCTTCAAAAAAAAAAAGAGGCCTTCTGCATTTGGGGTAAGTGGGACTTTGTTGACCTCCCTCAATTTAGGCAGAGAAAATTTTGGCTCTAACTTGCATGTTACCTGGATGACAATTTGTTTCTTATATTCCTTGCAAATTTTTGTTTCTTGGAATGTTTCCTACCTCTTGTTACCAAATCCACCAAGCTGCAGCAGAGGGGATTAAAACTGTTTCACTTGCTTTCTAGGCAGCGGTTTTGCTAGGAGGGTGGGACTTGTGAGTATCTCTGTCAGGAAGCTGTTTATTACAGACTGCTTCAGAATTTCCTAAAGATTATTGTTGTTACCTAAAGGGTAACAGCGGGATAAATATTGGCTACATTTTTGTCCCCTGGAAATAGTTTTGGGAATGTGTAGAGACAACGAGTTAATATATAAAGTACATAGAACAGTCTGTGATAACACGGGAAGTGCTGTGTAATTGTCAGGTATTATCAATGTTGCTCTTTTTAATCTCTTTGAAGCTATAATGGAACTACTGATGTAGTAACCAGAGAAAATGTATTTTCCCGTAAAATAGGCTTGTCATAGAAGAACTCAAGGAAGCAATTAGTGTTTCCACTGCCAAAACTTCCACTTGCCATTTATAAGGCTATGTAATTATAAAAAAACCTTTCACCTAAATTTTTTCTTCTATATGATGTTTAGAAGTACTTTGTCATTTTTCTTCACAAGAAGTTTTCTCATTGAGGCTTTTTAGATGTGGATTGTGTCTCTCAAAGTACAGAAATGGTAATGTAAGGAATATGTGCCTGCTTTATAAAGGAAGGTAGTATTTCAAGTAGGTACAACAGATAAAGGAACAATGGTGTGAAGGTTTTATTTGAGTCAGTGGCAGCTTGAAAGGTTTATTAGCAACACAGCTAACATAGGCCTGGATTCAGAGTCCGAAGATCTGAGGATTGCTACTAGCTTGAGCTTTGTATCAGTCACTTAACCTTTGTTTCTTCTCCCTAAAAAAGAGGATAATATTACTAAACCAAACCAAGAAGGGACAGAGGAATGTTGATATGTAAGGATTTTGAGTGTCAAGAGTCTCAGAAAATGTATTGTTTATTTTTTCCCCCATAGTATTTGAAAAAATGTTAATCTTTTCCTTGTTTTCCAAAGTTCTGGATTGTGTTCTAGTGGACCCCATCAATTATGACGCCACATCTTAAAAAAAAAAAAAAAAAAAAACTTCAAAATGAATATTATGAGGTGACAAGCAGATAAAGCCTTCTAGTCAAGAATTTATTTTAACATTAACTCTGTTTTGGTTTTGGTTAGAGTTTAATAATGTCCTTTAAAATTATACCTAGAGTCATAAATAACTGATATTTATGTGGCATTTTATTATTTTGCAAATTCTAGCACATGTAATCGCACTTAAACATCACAAAAACTTTGTGTGAAATTTCTTGAGGAATTTGGATTTCAGAGTGATTAAGTGTCTTGCCCAAGGACACACAGCTGGTAAGAGGTAGATCAAAATATTCCAGCTTCAAATCCAGTGCCCTTTCCAAAATCCACCACAGCTTCATCAAAGACAAAAAGACATTATCCCTCAGACTTCTGTCTGATGAGCCTTATGATCAACATGCATTATACTAACACAAAACCTACGTAGTGAAGTTAATGATAAAATAATGATTTGATCTCCAGATGGTCTTCCCAAACCACCTCTACCTCCACTTCCCCAACCCCAAACTTTCTATTTATCTTTAATAGGCAAACACGCTTCTTAATTTACTTGAACATTTTTTTTTTGCTCATGCATTATGAAATTATGAATTTGTGGCTTTTATTTTTAACTCAATCTAGAATTGGTACTTTTTTTACATGATGTTCTCATATGTAACAAAAAAAATTCTCAAACACATTTTGGCAAAGAAGTGGAGGAGTGATTTGAATTATAATACAGCTGGCAAAACTGTAAGCATCATTGGTAATTAAGTCTAATTTGAGTCAATGTTTATCATTCAGTGCCAGCAATGTTATCTGATCCAGTTTCCTTAGTTCTTGATATTTTACTGTGCTTCACCTCTTCATTCTATTTGCTGGCATTGACTATTAAACACTTGAGCTCTTTAAATTGGGGGAGATTCTGTTTAGCTCTCTCATACCTTTCAAACATTTGCCTGTGAATTAACACATGTTGTTTCTAAGAGTTATGTTAATAGAAAGAAATGAATGGCTGCCATGAAGTCACGTGTGCTCTGTGTTTGACCCTTATTCTCTTTTCTTTATCTGCCTTTAGCCTTTTAAATTATAAAAGTGCCATGATAACATTAACTGACTTTTAAGAAAACACATAAATTTCCGTCCTTCCACCCTTCATACAATGGGTTTTCTTTTCTGGTTTAACTTTATGTCTTCCTTGTACTTCGTACACTTAACGAGTGGACAGGCAGTTCTGGCTTAGCCCTTATTAGAATACCAGTTGCACTGCGTTGTAATTGGCTGTTTGCTTATTGGTCTCTCCTTCTAGACTGCAAACTCTTGCAGGAAGAAGGCTTTATTTGGTTGGAATTTTTACCCCCAGCTCATAGAATGATATCTGGTACATGTAAGTTAATCATTAAATGTGAGTAAACGAATGACTTTCGAATCAAGTGAACCGTGATAGTATTCCTATTTCTTCCCTTCCCTGACTGTTTTCCTTTGGTATGATACTGAGTATCCATCTATAAAATGGAGGCAGTGATATTATGCTTAGAGACTACCAAAAGAGTTCATTAGACCAGCTCTTGAAAGTTTTTACACTGTGAAGTATTCTTCAAAAGATGATTATGCTAATTATCATAACTTTGTATCTGTGTGTTTTACTTCTCATGAGTATACCATAAAGACTTTTTGCTTTAGTTCAGGTCTGTGTTATTGCAATAGCAAGGTAACTAGCCTCTGTGTGCCTCGATTCCTGCTCTTTATTCCACACTGCATCTAGACTAAGCCACTGAAAACATAAGATAGGATTGTCAGTTCTTCACTTCACACCCTTCAACAGAGGCTTGTCTGTCTTGTTCATCCTCACATCCCCAACCCCCAGGCCAGTGCCTGATATCTGTGCCTTTGGTAGTTGTATATCAAGCATCTGGAGGCCTCCAAAGAAGGGCATAAAAAACTATTATCACGTGCCTCTTGCATATCTCTCCAGCCTCCAAACTCACTCTAGCAAGACTTGGACACATATCCAGGAGTGCAGTAGTAAAGAACAGTGGGGAATTTCCCAAATGGCCAATGCTTTTTCACACCTCAGTGCCTTTGAGTATGCTCTCCTTGTCTTCCTAGAAGGCAGTCTCCCTCCCCCACTGAGGTATTTGTCAAATGTTTATCCCTTACAGTGCAGCTTAACATCAGACTCCTCTTCAAAGCACTTCCCTTTCACCTGGCAGAGGTTTCCTGTTATTTGAGCTCTCAGAGCACATTGCTTGTAAGCATTATCTATACAGCACGCAAGTAATCTGTAATAATTGTTTGCATGTGTTTTTTTCCTAACTAGATGATGAGTTCTTTGTGTGGAGCCTGAAATGTAATGCCTATATTTCTTGCACCTAATGGGGTCCTTGGTACTCCATAAGCACTCAATAAATGTTTCTGGAATGAATTATTATACAAGCTTTTTAACTATAATTTCATGGGCAACATTATATTCTACCATATTCTTCTACTAGAATTTGCTTTACTATTCTCCCTATTGTGGAAATTTTGGAGATTACCAAACATTCTACATATAGATTCTCATTTCAGTTGAATTTTTCACTTAGGGTAACTTCTCAGGCAATATGAATATTTAAAAATAGAGTTTCTGATAAATAATGCTTTACAATTGTTAGGTTCAATTAGAAAGAAAAAAATACTTTTATAAGCCTATTTTTCAGGCAGGTTCTTTATATACACACATACATAGTCAAATACTTAAAATGCTTAGTTATCCATGTAAAACGTGAAATTTATGTGCATATGTGACTTTAATTTATATAATGAGTATATAAAACAGAAAGCAAAATAGCAAAATGGGTAACTAGCGTGACTGGGCAATTCACAGAAGGGGAACTATGAGTGGCTTTCAAGTGTGTGAAGAAATGCTCAAACTCATTAGTAATGTAAGAGATGCAAATTATTATATCAATAATCATCATTCACTTCAATCAGAATGGCAAAAATTAAGGAAGAGGGTATTTTTTTTAACTTTTTATTTTATATTGGAGTATAGTTGATTAACAGTGCTGTGATAGTTTCAGGTGTACAGCAGCGTGATTCAGGTATACATATACATGTATCTATTCTTTTTCAAATTCTTTTCCCATTTAGGTTGTTACATAATATTGAGCAGAGTTCCCTCTGCTATAGAAAGAGGGTATTATTAATTATTGGCAAACGTGGGAAGGCATAATTTTTGTGCACTGCTAGTCCACGTGTAGACCAAAGCAGTCATTCTGGAAAGAAATCTTACAGTACTTAGCAAAATTAAGTCTACTTCTTACAGTATTATTTGTGGTACCAGGGAGACGAAGGAAGCCTAAATGTCTAATGCAAGCAAACTATATAAGAAATGGGATGGATGCAAATTATTACAATGCAGCAGTTAGAAGCAAAGGGACTGAATGACATACAACAACATAAATAAATCATAAAAACATATATTGAGTAATAAAAGGTAAGAAATAGAATGCAATATATACTTACACTTTCTTATACGCCCTTTTCTTTCTCATGCTTAATGGCAGTGAGGTAATATGATTACAGTTTTATATTATCCTGCTAGCAAAGTGGAAGCTTCTGTAGTAGTGTTTCATAGTTATGCAACATGTTCCAAAGCTATAATTGTTTCTTGAAGAGCTAGATATTAAAATAAGTTTATTAAAAGAAAATACGATAGATATCCCCCCTACAGTATATGACTGTGAAAAGCCGCTCTTAATAGTTAAAACTATATTTGTTGGATTGCTACATTTTTAAAGCATTTTTCTTCTCTCTGAGAAGATATGGAGGGCAAAGGATTAAGGAAAAATAATTATAAAATATTTTAACTTCTTGATTTATTTAAGAAACCAAGAGATCGATTCTTTTCTTTTTCATGGTATTTTTACATGGATTACTTTGGTAAATGTTTTCCACTTTCTGTTAAAATGTCATTTAGAGAAGGTGTTAAACTGTTTTTAACTATTATAATGGTAAACTGGGTGGCAAAGATAGAGCATAGAGAGTAGAGGAGATCGCAAAGCAGAGAAGCTGACAATTTTGTTGACAAATCTAGAAGTTTATATATGATTCACTGTTTCTGCCCTTCACGTTTCTCCAGTTGGAAGTTATCATGGGTGAACATGGTCAAAAGATATAAATATCCAGTTATAAATAAATAAGCCCTGGGGACGTGCTAAACAGCATGGCGACTATAATAATACTGTATTGTATATTTGAGAGTAGCTAAGAGAGTAAGTATATCTTAAAAGTTCTCACCAAAAAAAAAAAAAGTGCATTTATGTGTGGTGACAGATGTTAACTAGACTTACTGTGGAGATTATTTTGCAATATAGGCATACCGTGTTTTATTATGCTTCACTTTATTGCACTTCACAGATAATGTGTTTTTTTACCAATTGAAGGTTTAGGGCACCCTGTGTCAAGCAAGTCTATTGGCATCATTTTTCCAACATTTGCTCACTTTGTGTCTTTGTGTCACATTTTTTGTAATTCTCACAATATTTCAAAATTTTCCATTATTATTATTTTCTGTGTCTTAAAATAATAAAAACAAATAATAAAAATTATTAACAACAAATAATTAGTATTAATTAATAATAAATAATTTATCTAATTTTAATAAATATTAATAAATTTATTTTAATAAATTATTAATTTAATTTAATAATAAATTTATTAATTAATAATTAATAAAAATAAAACAAAGTATTATTTTCTATTGTAATCATTTTGGGGCACCATGAACCACAGCCATGTAAGACTTAATCAAAGTTAATCAAGAAATGTGTGTGTTCTGACTGCTTCACCTGGCTGTTCCCTTATGTCTTTACCTGTCCTTGGGCCTCTCTACTCCCTGAGAAACAGTAGTATTGAAATTAGGACAATTAATAACCCTATAATGGCCTCTGAGCATTCAATTGGAAGGGTTACGTGTGTCTCACTTTAAATCAAAAGCTAGAAATGATTAAGCTTAGTGAGGAAGGCCTGTTGAAAGCCAAGAGAAGCTAAAAGCTAGGCCTCTTGCACCAATTAGTCAGTTGTGAATGCAAAGGAAAAGTTCTTGAAGGAAATTAAAAGTCCTACTCCAGTGAACACAGAAATGATAAGAAAGTGAAACAGCCTTATTGGTGATACAGAGAAAATTTTAGTGGTCTGGATAGAAGATCAAACCAGCCACGACATCCTGTTAAGCCAAAGCCTAATCCAGAGCAAGGCCCTAACTCTTCAAATATGTGAAGGCTGAGAGAGTTGAGGAAGCTGCAGGAGAAAAGTTTGAAGTTAGCAGTTTGGTTCATGAGATTTAAGGAAAGAAGGCATCTCCATAATATAAAAATTGCAAGGGGAAGCAGCAAATACTGATGCAGAAGCTGCCGTAAGTTATCTAGAAGATCTAGCTCAAATTACTAATAAAGGTGGCTACACTAAACAACAGAATTTCAGTGTAGATGAAACAGCCTTATAGTGGAAGAAAATGCTATCTGTGACTTTCATAGCTAGAGAGGAGAAGTCAATGCCTGGCTTCAAAGGACAGGCTGACTCTCGTTAGATGCTAATGCAACTGGTGACTAAGTTGAAGCCACTTCTCATTTACCATTCTGAAAATCCTAGGGCCCTTAAGAATTATGCTAAATCTACTCTGCCTGTGCTCTGTAAAAGGAACAATAAAACCTGGATGACAGCACATCTGTTTACAAAATGGTTTGCTGAATATGTTGAGCCCACCTACTGCTCAGAGAAGAAAATTTCTTTCCAAATATTACTGTTCATTGACAATGCACATGGTTACCCAAGAGCTCTGATGGAGATGTACAGTGAGATTAATGGTGTTTTCATGCCTGCTAACACAACATACAGTCTGCAACCCATGGATCAAGGGGTAAGTTTTGAATTTTAAGTCTTGCTATTTAAGAAATACATTTCGTAAGGCTATAGCTGCCATAGTGATTCCTCTGATGGATCTGGGCAAAGTAATTGAAAGTAAATCCTTCTGAAAAGGATTTACATTCTAGATGCCAATGAGAACATTCATGATTCATGGAAAGAGTTGAATATCAACATTAATAGGAGTTTGGAAGAAGTTGATTCTAACCCTCACGGATGACTTTGAGAGGTTTAAATTTCAGTGGAAGAAGCAACTGCAGATGTAGTAGAAATAGCAAAAGCACTAGAATTAGAAATGGAGCCTGAAGATGTGACTGAATTGCTGCAGTCTCATGATAAAACTTTAACAGATGAGGAGCTGGTTCTGTGGCTGAGTAAAGAATGTGGTTTCCTGAGATGGAATCTACTCCTGATGAACATGCTATGAAGATTGTTGAAATGACAACAAAGGACTTAGAATATTGCATAAACTTAGTTGATAAAGCAGTGGCAGGGTTTGAGAGGATTGACTCCAATTTTGAAAGAAGTTCTGTGGGTAAAATGCGATCAAACAGAAGTGCATGCCACGGAGAATCATTCGTGAGAGGAAGAGTCCATCGATGCAGCAAACTTCATTGTTGTTTTATTTTAAGAAATTGCCAAAACCACCCCAACCTTCAGCAACCACCATCCTGATCAGTCAGCAGCCATCAGTATTGAAACAAGACCCTCTACCAGCAAAAAAGTGTGACTCTGAAGGCTCGGATGATGGTTAGCATTTTTTTAGCAATAAAGTATTTTCAATTAAAGTATTTTGGAGGGATATAATGCTACTACACACGTAATAGACTACAGTATTTGGTAAACATAACTTTTATACGTACCAGGAAACCAAAAAATTTGTGTGACTTACTTTATTGTGATATTTGCTTTAGTGTAGTGGTTGGGAATTGAACCTGCAATATCTTTGAGGTGTACTTGTATGTACAAATATCTAATCATTATGTTGTATACCTGAATTTAATAAAATGTTATACATCAGTTATTTCTCAATAAAAAAGAAGTTATGGAACAGAAGCAAGAAAAACTACAATCCTGCAGCCTGTGGACCAAAAACCACAGTTACAGAAAGACAGAGAAGATGAAAAGGCAGAGGGCTATGTACCAGATGAAGGAACAAGAAAAAACCCCAGAAAAACAACTAAATGAAGTGGAGATAGGCAACCTTCCAGAAAAAGAATTCAGAATAATGATAGTGAAGATGATCCAGGACCTCGGAATAAGAATGGAGGCAAAGATTGAGAAGATGCAAGAAATGATTAACAAAGACCTAGAAGAATTAAAGAACAAACAAACAGAGATGACCAATACAATAACTGAAATGAAAACTACACTAGAAGGAATCAATAGCAGAATATCTGAGGCAGAAGAACGGATAAGTGACCTGGAAGACAGAATGGTGGAATTCACTGCTGCGGAACAGACTAAAGAAAAAAGAATGAAAAGAAATGAAGACAGCCTAAGAGACCTCTGGGACAACATTAAACGTAACAACATTCGCATTATAGGGGTCCCAGAAGGAGAAGAGAGAGAGAAAGGACCAGAGAAAATATTTGAAGAGATTATAGTCGAAAACTTCCCTAACATGGGAAAGGAAATAGCCACCCAAGTCCAGGAAGCGCAGAGAGTCCCATACAGAATAAACCCAAGGAGAAACACGCCGAGACACATAGTAATCAAAGTGGCAAAAATTAAAGACAAAGAAAAATTACTGAAAGCAGCAAGGGAAAAACGACAAATGACATACAAGGGAACTCCCATAAGGTTAACAGCTGATTTCTCAGCAGAAACTCTACAAGCCAGAAGGGAGTGGCATGATATACTTAAAGTGATGAAAGGGAAGAACCTACAACCAAGATTACTCTACCCAGCAAGGATCTCATTTAGATTTGATGGAGAAATCAAAAGCTTTACAGACAAGCAAAAGCTAAGAGAATTCAGCACCACCAAACCAGCTCTACAACAAATGCTAAAGGAACTTCTCTAAGTGGGAAACACAAGAGAAGAAAAGGACCTACAAAAACAAACCCAAAACAATTAAGAAAATGGTCATAGGAACATACATATCGATAATTACCTTAAACGTGAATGGATTAAATGCCCCAACCAAAAGACATAGACTGGCTGAATGGATACAAAAACAAGACCCATATATATGCTGTCTACAAGAGACCCACTTCAGACCTAGGGACACATACAGACTGAAAGTGAGGGGATGGAAAAAGATATTCCATGCAAATGGAAATCAAAAGAAAGCTGGAGTAGCTATACTCATATCAGATAAAATAGACTTTAAAATAAAGAATGTTACAAGAGACAAGGAAGGACACTACATAATGATCCAGGGATCAATCCAAGAAGAAGATATAACAATTATAAATATATATGCACCCAACATAGGAGCACCTCAATACATAAGGCAACTGCTAACAGCTATAAAAGAGGAAATCGACAGTAACACAATAATAGTGGGGGACTTTAACACCTCACTTACACCAATGGACAGATCATCCAAAATGAAAATAAATAAGGAAACAGAAGCTTTAAATGACACAATAGATCAGATAGATTTAATTGATATATATAGGACATTCCATCCAAAAACGGCAGATTACACGTTCTTCTCAAGTGCGCACGGAACATTCTCCAGGATAGATCACATCTTGGGTCACAAATCAAGCCTCAGTAAATTTAAGAAAATTGAAATCATATCAAGCATCTTTTCTGACCACAACGCTATGAGATTAGAAATGAATTACAGGGAAAAAAACGTAAAAAAGACAAGCACATGGAGGCTAAACAATACGTTACTAAATAACCAAGAGATCACTGAAGAAATCAAACAGGAAATAAAAAAATACCTAGAGACAAATGACAATGAAAACACGACGACCCAAAACCTATGGGATGCAGCAAAAGCGGTTCTAAGAGGGAAGTTTATAGCTATACAAGCCTACCTAAAGAAACAAGAAAAATCTCAAGTAAACAATCTAACCTTACACCTAAAGAAACTAGAGAAAGAAGAACAAACAAAACCCAAAGTTAGCAGAAGGAAAGAAATCATAAAGATCAGAGCAGAAATAAATGAAATAGAAACAAAGAAAACAATAGCAAAGATCAATAAAACTAAAAGTTGGTTCTTTGAGAAGATAAACAAAATTGATAAGCCATTAGCCAGACTCATCAAGAAAAAGAGGGAGAGGACTCAAATCAATAAAATCAGAAATGAAAAAGGAGAAGTTACAACAGACACCGCAGAAATACAAAACATCCTAAGAGACTACTACAAGCAACTTTATGCCAATAAAATGGACAACCTGGAAGAAATGGACAAATTCTTAGAAAGGTATAACCTTCCAAGACTGAATCAGGAAGAAACAGAAAATATCAACAGACCAATCACAAGTAATGAAATTGAAACTGTGATTAAAAATCTTCCCACAAACAAAAGTCCAGGACCAGATGGCTTCACAGGTGAATTCTATCAAACATTTAGAGAAGAGCTAACACCCATCCTTCTCAAACTCTTCCAAAAAATTGCAGAGGAAGGAACACTCCCAAACTCATTCTATGAGGCCACCATCACCCTGATACCAAAACCAGACAAAGACACTACAAAAAAAGAAAATTACAGACCAATATCACTGATGAATATAGATGCAAAAATCCTCAACAAAATACTAGCAAACAGAATCCAACAACACATTAAAAGGATCATACACCACGATCAAGTGGGATTTATCCCAGGGATGCAAGGATTCTTCAATATACGCAAATCAATCAATGTGATACACCATATTAACAAATTGAAGAATAAAAACCATATGATCATCTCAATAGATGCAGAAAAAGCTTTTGACAAAATTCAACACCCATTTCTGATAAAAACTCTTCAGAAAGTGGGCATAGAGGGAACCTACCTCAACATAATAAAGGCCATATATGACAAACCCACAGCAAACATCATTCTCAATGGTGAAAAACTGAAAGCATTTCCTCTAAGATCAGGAACGAGACAAGGATGTCCACTCTCACCACTGTTATTCAACATAGTTCTGGAAGTCCTAGCCACGGCAATCAGAGAAGAAAAAGAAATAAAAGGAATACAAATTGGAAAAGAAGAAGTAAAACTGTCACTGTTTGCGGATGACATGATACTATACATAGAGAATCCTAAAACTGCCACCAGAAAACTGCTAGAGCTAATTAATGAATATGGTAAAGTTGCAGGTTACAAAATTAATGCACAGAAATCTCTTGCATTCCTATACACTAATGATGAAAAATCTGAAAGAGAAATTAAGGAAACACTCCCATTTACCATTGCAACAAAAAGAATAAAATACCTAGGAATAAACCTACCTAGGGAGACAAAAGACCTGTATGCAGAAAACTATAAGACACTGATGAAAGAAATTAAAGATGATACCAACAGATGGAGAGATATACCATGTTCTTGGATTGGAAGAATCAACATTGTGAAAATGAGTATACTACCCAAAGCAATCTACAGATTCAATGCAATCCCTATCAAATTACCAATGGCATTTTTTACGGAGCTAGAACAAATCATCTTAAAATTTGTATGGAGACACAAAAGACCCCGATTAGCCAAAGCAGTCTTGAGGCAAAAAAATGGAGCTGGAGGAATCAGACTCCGTGACTTCAGACTATACTACAAAGCTACAGTAATCAAGACAATATGGTACTGGCACAAAAACAGAAACATAGATCAATGGAACAAGATAGAAAGCCCAGAGATTAACCCACGCACCTATGGTCAACTAATCTATGACAAAGGAGGCAAAGATATACAATGGAGAAAAGACAGTCTCTTCAATAAGTGGTGCTGGGAAAACTGGACAGCTACATGTAAAAGAATGAAATTAGAATACTCCCTAACACCATACACAAAAATAAACTCAAAATGGATTAGAGACCTAAATATAAGACTGGACACTATAAAACTCTTAGAGGAAAACATAGGAAGAACACTCTTTGACATAAATCACAGCAAGATCTTTTTTGATCCACCTCCTAGAGTAATGGAAATAAAAACAAAAATAAACAAGTGGGACCTAATGAAACTTCAAAGCTTTTGCACAGCAAAGGAAACCATAAACAAGACGAAAAGACAACCCTCAGAATGGGAGAAAATATTTGCAAATGAATCAACGGACAAAGGATTAATCTCCAAAATATATAAACAGCTCATTCAGCTCAATATCAAAGAAACAAACACCCCAATCCAAAAATGGGCAGAAGACCTAAATAGACATTTCTCCAAAGAAGACATACAGACGGCCACGAAGCACATGAAAAGATGCTCAACATCACTAATTATTAGAGAAATGCAAATCAAAACTACAATGAGGTATCACCTCACTCCTGTTAGAATGGGCATCATCAGAAAATCTACAAACAACAAATGCTGGAGAGGGTGTGGAGAAAAGGGAACCCTCTTGCACTGTTGGTGGGAATGTAAATTGATACAGCCACTATGGAGAACAATATGGAGGTTCCTTAAAAAACTAAAAATAGAATTACCATATGACCCAGCAACCCCACTACTGGGCATATACCCAGAGAAAACCATAATTCAAAAAGACACATGCACCCGAATGTTCATTGCAGCACTGTTTACAATAGCCAGGTCATGGAAGCAACCTAAATGCCCATCAACAGACGAATGGCTAAAGAAGATGTGGTACATATATACAATGGAATATTACTCAGCCATAAAAAGGAACGAAATTGAGTCATTTGTTGAGACGTGGATGGATCTAGAGACTGTCATACAGAGTGAAGTAAGTCAGAAAGAGAAAAACAAATATCGTATATTAATGCATGTATGTGGAACCTAGAAAAATGGTACAGATGAGCCAGTTTGCAGGGCAGAAGTTGAGACACAGATGTAGAGAATGGACATATGGACACCAAGGGGGGAAAACTGCGGTGAGGTGGGGATGGTGGTGTGCTGAATTGGGCGATTGGGATTGACATGTATACACTGATGTGTATAAAACTGATGCCTAATAAGAACCTGCAGTATAAAAAAACAAACAAAACAACTAATACTAAACTTTCATTGGGTTATTTGTATGGAAATATGTTAATATAAATGTTTCAGACATTACATGAAATTTCTAAAAATCTTATATTTGTATTTGTATGGAAATATGTATGGAAATATGTTAATATAAATGTTTCAGACATTACATGAAATTTCTAAAAATCTTATATTTGTATTTGTACGGAAAAAAAAAAAGAAGTTATGGTTATCTTCAACTAGTCTATCTTACTGACTCCTAGATTTATCCAAGGTTATTAAGTTATGTGGAGTCTCCCTTCTAAATCTCTTTCTAATCAGTCTCCTCTATTTCACCATAACGTCTCTATTTAACTTCTTCCTTAGTTTCCTGGCACAGCGTCCTTGTTTTCGTCTCTCCTCACCGCAGTCCATCTCCCCAGTTATTATTTTTCCATTGTCATTGACTTTCTTAAAGCTAGTTTTCCTGTTCCCCACAAGATCGAGTCTAGACTCTTTGTGACGGCATCCAAGACCCTTTGCAAAGTGGCCTCATGCTCACTTTCTGCTTCCATCCTCCAGCACGCTTCCTGTACGGTGCTCCCTGTGCCTAAACTTGTGCCATCATCTGGAGAGTGTGCAGTGTGTTTAGCACCCAACAGAAAATGATCCCCCCTATGTGAAGCTGCTCTAAGAAAAGTAGGACACATCCTGTGAGTTTCCATTATGCTTTGTAAATGCACCTATTATCGCACTTAGCAAAGTATACGTATTGGCATAGGAGTCCAACTTCCCAGGAAGAGCTCTACATAATCTGGCAGGGCTAGTGCAAGTATTTAATATGTATTTCTTTAGAAAATTATTAAGATACATATCTTCCTTGTAAATGTAAAAGAGAAAAATTACTAAGTGTTAGGAACCTTTTTTTGTGAGAACTGGGAGGGCTATCTATCTGTCTAACATCAGTTTATCTCTATATCAGTTCTTTCTTCTGAAAAAAGAGGCCAGAATAGATGATGAAGATACTTCAAATCTATTTCCTCCTACTTTTCCCCCAACAAATAAGTATATATCAGCTAGCCTTGAAGATGTGTCTGTGTATAAAACCTAAGTCACTGTATTTACAATGAAGAATGCTGTTATTTATGCCACAGATCTTTCACCTTAAAATTCATTCTATTACAGCAAAATTGGACTGAGGACTTCTAAAGTCACCTAACCATAGATACACAGAATAGGAGTCAGATGTTTGAAAGTTCCGCTGAGTTCTTTTTAAAATACTGTGCTTGTGTTACTTTATAATGAACTTAGATTAAAGATACAACTGTAGGCATGAAGGAATGTCCTTACTATTACTATGATTTTGAAGTATAAACAACAAAACTGGGGCTCAAACCATTAAATTGTTACATTTTGGTCCTTTTCTAGCTCCCTTTTGGGTATAAATAAGACATTGTTTTTATGTAGTTTGCAGAGTTCTCTATAACCTTAATGGGGGAGATTTTTTTTTCTGTCATTTGTTTAGACAAAAAGACAACTGGTAAATTTAGGATTTCTTTGTGGAAAGTCTCTGTAAATGAAACTAATGAATCTTGATTCAATAAACTTGAATGAATATGTATTTTGTCATAGTTGAATGATCTAAGTACTCTGAAGTCAGATGTGCTTTCAAAATACTCCCATAAATGTAAATTCTTAATTATGACCATTTTTAGGGTATTTATCTGTCTCCTGGTGGTTGTTACTACTTTGCCTCTTTTATATGTTTTGGACAGAGAAGGAAACACAATGCTTGCATTCCTGTGGTTGCTATAGTAATGGAAAAAAAACTGCAGCTGTGATTGTAGACTTGAAGAAAAAGACTGAGGTAATTTCGGCCAAATCTCCAGCGGCCCTGGAGACTTAGTAAATATTAATTGTGAAGAAGAAGGCTCTTGCTCTCATTCTCTGGTAGTTTTTAAAATTTTATATAAGAGCCAGAAGTCATTATACTGAGATAAATTGTGACTCATTGTTACAGCCTCTAATTGCATTCCTAAGGTAGGTTGAAACATTAGCTAAAATTCTAAGCAGTAGAATTTTGCATGTGACTTAATGAATTCTCTGGCTAGAGCTGATAGTCTGTGATGCAGAAGAAAAACTTGTGGCTTGATTAAAAAAAAAGTTGTTGATGTAGGTTTCCTCACAGAGCAAAGAACTACAGTTTTTCCTCAGATGTTTCTTGATTAGTTTTTTTTTTTTTTTTTTTTTTTTTTTTTTTTTACTGAATTGGTATTCCATTTTAGAGTGCTCTTTGGACAATTGCATGGTCCATGCAGAGCAGTCTTAGTGCAAAATTCTTTCTGTATTGCATAGAGCCCAGCCACTATGACAGCCCAGGGTAACAAAGACTAAAATCTTAGCTGATGCTCAATAAATACTAACTCCTGTCTTTATTGTGGTTATTATTATCGTTGTTTTTGTAGTGGCAGATGTTATATTGTTATTGGTTTTGTTCCAGGGGTAGTGATCTGAAAGGAGTTCGGGGGTCAAGTTTCAAAAGTTGAAGGTGAAAGTCAGCTGTCATAAAGACAGTACAAATGCCAGTTGAGCAGGCAGGGGTATCCGAGAGTGGTGAGCAGCCATGGTATTTGGTGGGTTTTCATCAGCACATATTTATTGTGTTTACCATAGAATAATTTTCCTTCCTGCCCAAGCTAGGATCACAGAGGATTTTGGATTATATTACTATAAATGATATAGTAATAATAATATAATATTATATTCCTATGTATTAGTAATAATATAGTATTACTATGTATAGTAATATATAAATAAACCATTTCTCTTTATATAAAATATTATATAATAATAATTAATATATAAATAATAAAATACTGTTTTAGCGTAATTTGAGAAGCACCACGACAGAGGCATGTTTAGGGTGCTACACAAGCACAGAAGAGGGGAAAATGGAATCAGAACTTTATAGAAACAGTATGAAAACTTGGTGGTTGAGAATGGACTCTAGAGCCAGGCTTCCTAGGATTAAATCTCAATTTTGCCATTTCCTCCTTGAGCAATGTTGGCTATGTTATTTAATGTCTCTGTTTCCTTTTCTGTAAAACATGGATGAGTACCTAGTTTACAGGATGTTACGAAGAGTGTGTTTGCTGTAAATGGAGATGAAGTGAATATATGTCTGTCTATTTGTCTCTTTATATATATATATATTAGAATAGTATCTGGCATACAGCAAGTGTTATATATGTTTGAGGAGGTATTATGATGAAAGTTGGGCCAGTAATATTTCTGCTGTCAAACAGTTTGCTTATTTTAATAATGTTTTTATTTATTTTAAAAAATATTTATTTATTTATTTATCTGGCTGTGTGGGGTCTTAGTTGAGGCATGCAGGATCTTTGTTGCGGTATGCAGCATTTTTCATTGTGGTGCGTGGGCTTCTCTCTAGTTGTGGCACGCGGGCTTAGTTGCCCCACAGCATGTGGAACCTTAGTTCCCCAACAAGGGATCAAACCCGCGTCCCCTGCATTGTAAGGTGGATTCTTAACCACTGGACCACCAGGGAAGTCCCCCAAACGGTTTATTTAATACCACAATCCTGGGCCTTCTGGTTCCTTGGCTTCAATGGGCACTGGAAGCCAGGAACAATGGATTGGAGGTTTGGATGTAGCTCTATAGATGGGGGGTGGGCACCGTTCTCGCACTCTTGCAAGACACAAGTAATTTGATGTACACTGTTCAAAAGTACCCTTAGGCATTTCAGATTAAAAAAATAAAGAGGTTATGTATAGGGGACTGAAGAATATTTGGCCAATGATTTCAAGGCCTGATAAAGCTTAGTAGGGTTATTGCCGCTTAAGATTTAGTACTCTGTCATTCAAGTCTTATAAAATGTTTTAGTTTTAGTATATTCTAGAGGCATTTATGTCACACTTAATTGATTCCATAAATTCAATTTACATGAGTCTAACTTATGAGTTAGAATGTAAATTTACTTCCCTCTGCAAAGAACTTCAATGGCTCCTAATTTCTTATTGGGTATATTCCAAAGCTGTCAGAATTCTTTGCTCTGTGATCTGACTCAAGCTACTTCTCAACCTCATTATTATTTTCTATCTAAATTCATGACCTTCAACTGAAAGATAAGAAGATGCCATTTATGCCCTCAAGTGCTCCAGTTTTTTAAACAAGGACTTTAAAATCATTAGAAATGCGTCTCCCATTTCTTTTGTGCTAAGCCTTCCTATGTGGGTCAGGCATCAGCAGCAATTGATAGCAGTTGGTAGGTTTGATTAACTAAAGATCGACTTTTATTCACATCTCGTGTACATGGTCTAGAAACATATCTGATTAGCCATAGCAGTTCTTCATTATGCTGACCTTGTGTTTTCCAGCAGGAAGCTGTCAATTGCTAATGTGCATCTCTACTTTTTGAGACTGATAATGGGCCTCAGAGTTTTCAAGGGCTCAGCATTTTCTAATCATTTCGTGAAAAATGGGGTGTCATTTGTCCTATTGCAAAAAATCTAAGTGTAGCTTCTGTGGAAAGAGTCTCAGATGTGTTGTGCTGCTGCAACAGTACAGGATAGAAGTGTTTGTCTTTTTCCAGTATGTGTCAAACTATTATTTTCTCTATTGACTAATGCTTGAGACTGGCTTTGAATTATCTCTTTCTAGAATCTGTTTCTTTAATGATTTTGTCTAAATAATTCTTCTGTGCTGTTTCGCAAGTCTTCAGTCTCCTTAATGAGATGAATTACATAGAAGCATTTTTCAAATTCACCTACTTTCCTCTGCAATGAAGAGACCAGCCTAGGGCTTCCCTGGTGGCGCAGTGGTTGAGAGTCTGCCTGCCGGTGCGGGGGACACGGGTTCGAGCCCTGGTCTGGGAAGATCCCACATGCCGCGGAGCAGCTGGGCCCGTGAGCCACAATTACTGAGCCTGCGCGTCTGGAGCCTGTGCTCCGCAACGAGAGGCCACGATAGTGAGAGGCCCGCGCACCGCGATGAGGAGTGGCCCCCGCTTGCCACAACTGGAGAAAGCCCTCCCACAGAAGTGAAGACCCAACACAGCCATAAATTAAAAAAAAAAAAAAAAAAAAAGAGACCAGCCTACATGATTAGGCAAGATGTGGTTCTCTTGGCAGCTGTATTGCTGGGACTCATGCTTAACAAGCACTAATTTACTAATTCATTCATCACTTATTCACTCATGCATTCAGACATTCACTGAATATTTCAGTAAGGCAGTCACTGTGCTAGAAGGTGGCAGTCGTGACAGAAAGAAATTTTGACCACTGTGAAGAGGCCCTGATCTCAAGAGACAAATACATGAACTAATAATTATGACATTCTTTAAATACTAATAAATCATTTTGAGGGAGTCCTTTGCAGTCTTGGGTATCAAGACTTGGGTTATTTTATTGGTTGAATCGGTAAGATTTAGTGACTGACTGGATGTTGGACAAGAAGGAGAGGCAATAATGTGTGACATTAGGATAATGCCCAGATTATGGCTTGGGTATCTGAATGGAAGGGTATATATCCTGCAAGGAGTGATTCTTTGTTCAAACATATTTCCTTTACATTTTAAAAAAAAATTGATGTTTTAAAATATTAAAATTATTTTAGTATGGCAGTTGCAGAAACAAAACTTCTGAGTAAAGTTGTTCAGTTATTTAACCTCTCTGTGTCTCAGTTTGCTTGTCTTTTAAAAATGTTTAAAAAATCATGGGAAAATAAACATCACACAAAATTTACCATCATAACCATTTTAAGTGTACAGTTTAATAATGTTGAGTGCCTTCATGTTGGTGTGCAGCCAATCTCCAGAACTCTTTTCATCTTGCCAAACTAAAACTCTATACCCCTGAACAACAACTCTGCCTCTCCCCCTTTCCCCAGCCCCTGACAACCATTCTACTTTCTATCTATTTGAACTTGACTATTCTAGGCACCTCATATAAGTGGACTCATACAGTATTTATCTTTTGTGACTGGCTTATTTCACTCCCCAGAGTATTCTAAAGACTCATATGCATTGTACCACGTGTCAGAATTTCTTTCCTTTTTAAGCTGAATAATACTCTGTTGTATGTGTATACCACATTTTGTTTATCCGTTGCATCTGTCATTGGACTCTGGTTGCTTCTGCCTTTTGGCTATTGTGAGTAATGCTGTTGGAAACCTGGCTCTGTCAGTTTTCTGATCTTTAAAGTCCAGATATTGCACCTACCTCATGAGTTTTTTTGTGAGAATCAAATTAGTTGATTAGTATTTAACATAACGATTTGCATGAAACAATCACTGAGTGATTTTTAGTTATTTTTACTGCATCTGGGTGAAAAAGAAGTAAAGATCAGGAGTCGGGGAGGGAAGGATGCCTTCTGTGTGGTCTTGGTGCACGGGACTATAAGACTTATGAAGCTCAACTCGGGGAAACAAGATTGAAGCAGTCTAGTTAGGGCACCCCTCCATCCACTTCCCCCACTTCTGTTCTGACCTGTTTCCAAGCTTACCATACAGCAATTTCATTATTCATACTGCTTTTGATGTAGACCAAAGTTTAATTTTTAAACTAAGAAGAGGATCACATTGCAAAGTATTTTGAATGTTGAGGAAAGGTTATCTTACATGAAATTTTAAGCTTTTTCATTTTATGATTCAAGCACATTAGTGGTTACAAGACCTGAAATAGACACATTTCAATGAAAAAGCAGCCTAAATGGTAGTTGCTTTCTGGCAGATAGGGGAATTTAGTTCATATCTAAATATGAGCTTTGTTTATTTTTATCAGATTACCAACTCTGCAAATTGGATTAATGTGTAATTTTAAACATGGCAGGCATAAAACTTCATAGAAGGGTTTTATATTTCTAGCATTTCCATCTTATTGAGTTATTTTTAATTTTTAAACTGATGTTGGATAATGGCATATATTTATTCTCTTTCCAAAATTGACATATAAAATAATGTTATTTCTTTGATAGACTCCTTGAAAGAAATTGTCTAACGATCACATCTGCCTGAAATTTGCAGCTGACAGGAAGAGAAACTGAAACTGTTAGGAGTTTGTGAAAAAAATAAGGCCTTGGTGAGGAGATTTCCTTGTTTTCCCATTCCCAAGCCCACATGATTTTAGATCTGTGTTCAAGGTCACTGATGGACCCTTTAACTAAGCTCAGCTCTGGGCTCAAGGCCAGTGGTTCCTGGGCCTCTTCCATCAGTCTGTCTTTTGGAGTAGGGAATAAAAATCTGAATTCAGCATCTGTGTAATCCCTTCCTCTAGCTTCACATGTCCCTCTATAACTTTCCAGCTTTTCTTGTCATTCACATCTCCAAGTGACAGCTTTTGGCACTTCCAGGTCCTTCCACTAGTGAGGTGTAAAGGTGTAAGGATCGTCACACATCTCATCCCTGCTCTCCAGCTCTTTAGTTCACAGAAATAAAGAAGTCTCTGGGGGAGAGACATAGTATAGCATAAAAAAATGGTTGCAGTAGAGTTTGGAAAACACAACTGAATGTGGTAATAGTATGTCTTTCTATGAGCTAGAGGTCATAATTTGTTTTGGTTTCTAATTTGAAGAAAACCAAGCAACATAGCACAGACATAACAAATAGAACCATGACATATATTTCATAGTGTACATAGCTGATTTTATCCAGCTCCAGGCTCTATCACATTTCTTTGGGATGTTATATTTGAATGCTAGAGTGGGTACACACTGTGATGGTGACTGGAGGGTGGAGTGGGGAATTCTATGTATTCTCGACATGGTATTCCATTGGGGGAGTTGTATTTTCAGAGCCTGCCATTAACTTCAAGTGTCCCAGGAGAAATTTTATTGGATTTACTTTAGTCAAAACAGCTGAAGTGCTTTTCTGAGACGATCACAGTCCTTAGATGATCTCAAAACTGTTCCAACGTTTGTATGATCCCTGCTGACTCCAAGACTTAATTGTGCAGTTCTTTACTCTGGGATGCAGGTTATACCTGGCAAAACGTAATCTATCCCTTTATAGTGGGAGCCTTATCAAACCTGCTTGGCACAAGTTCTGGATGCAATCACTCTAGGAGCAACTCTAGTTGCTCTAGGAGCAACTTATTTTTAAAATTACATGGATGACCAAGAGGTAGAATCTCCATTTTATCAACAGGGTGGCCACAATAACTAGTATCAAGATGGCAAATTCACTGCGTGTAATTCGGTTATGATTCTATCTATCAAGAAATCAATTTTACATTTATATTTCTTGTTTCAGTGTGTTGGTATGGATATATGAAATAATGCTTTATATTTTTGAAATCAATAAAGATTATTAAAGTAATGTTAAACAGCTGAAATTATCTGGAGCTAAAGAGCCTGACTAGTTTCCCATTCTGGGAATCAGACTTCTTATTTTAGCAGACTTCTGGCCTCAATTCTACGTACTAATATTCAGTCACAGAACATTTAGTTCAAGCTTAAAGGAGATTCATTAAAAATGCACAAAACTAGCCAGAGTGCCATGCACAAATTTTTCAGATAATTGTCTATATTTACTGTACCTTTACTGACTTTTAAGACCTTTTCAATGATTTTAAAGGCAATATTATGATTTGTTTAAAAAATGTTGATAAAAATAAGCCTAAAAATGATTATCCCATTAATTTTCTAGACATTATAATTATTATAATTCTAGAAAAATATTTAGCACTTATATCTGTAAAATGCTTTATTCACTAAGTTTCTTTTTCAGCATGATTTAGTAATTATTCTCAGTATTAAAACTCTGTCTTATCACCTCAAGGTAGCAAAGTGAATGTTAACATTCTAGTTCTGCAATATGTATCAATCCTTTATATGTACCAAACTTAATATTTCACTGAATTTGCAACTCACTTTGCAAAAATTCTCCTATATATTTTTTAATTTAGTTGTTATTTTATTTTGGAGTATAGTTGATACAATATTGTGTTAGTTTCAGGTGTACAGCAGAGTGATTCAGTCATACATATACACATATCCATTCTCCCTCAGATTTCCCTTCCCATAGAGGTCATTACAGAATATTGAGTAGACTTCCCTGTGCTGTACAGTAGATCCCCATTGATTATCTGTTTTATATTTAGTAGTGTGTCTATGTTAATCCCAACCTCCTAATTTATCCCTCCCCACCACGTTTCCCCTTTGGTAACCATAGGTTTGTTTTCAAAGTCTGTGAGTCTGTTTCTGTTTTGTAAATAAGTTCATTTGTATAATTTTTTTTCGAGTCCACGTATAAGTGACATCATATGATATTTGTCTTTCTCTGTCTAACTTACTTCACTTGGTATGATAATCTCTAGATCCACCCATGTAAATAGCATTATTTCATTCTTTTTTTATGTTGCAGTAATATTCCATTGTATATATGTACCACATCTTTATCCATTCCTCTGTTGATGGACATTTAGGTTGCTTCTGTGTCTTGGCCATTGTAAATCGTGCTGCAGTGAACATTGGGATGCATGTATCCTTTCGAATTATGGATTTCTCTGGATATATGCCCAGGAGTGGGATTGCTGGATCATATGTTAGTTCTATTTTTAGTTTTTTAAGGCAGCTCCATACTGTTCTCCAGAGTGGCTGTACCAATTTACATTCCCACCAACAGTGTAGGAGGGTTCCCTTCTCTCCACACCCTCTCCAGCATTTGTTGTTTGTAGACTTTTTGATGATGGCCATTCTGACTGGTGTGAGGTGATACCTCACTGTAGTTTTGAACTGCATTTCTCTAATAATTAGCAATGTTGAGCATCTTTTCATGTGCCTCTTGGCCATCTGTATGTCTTCTTTGGACAAATGTCTATTTAGATCTTCCACCCATTTTTTGATTGGGTTGTTTGTTTATTTGATGTAGAGCTACATGAGCTGTTTGTATATTTTGGAGATTAATCTCTTGTTGGCCACTTTGTTTGCAAATATTTTCTCCAAAAATTCTTCCATATTTTGAATTGGTTTAGTTTAAAAGTTGCATGCACATCTTAAGATCTGTTGATGAAACAGTAAGTGAAGGTTAGCATTGTGAATATTCTATAATTCTTTATTATTCAATTTTATCTGACACGTTTATTTTAATATATATGCCTTTATTATAAAAGTAGTTAATATTTATTGATAAAATGAAAAAATGTATAGAAGAATAAAGAATAAATAAAAATCATTTATCACTTTAATTACCACATAATATTTGGTTAGAATTTAGATGTGTTTTACATATATTCATAAATAGGGTAATCTTATTAATATACATGGCTTTTTATGTATCTTTTCGTCTATATGTATTACGGGTATGAAATTGCTAGACATCTAACTATACAAATATATACATATATTTTTCCTATTCACATGAATCGTGAGGCAAGACTACCTGCGTCTGTATTCATATAACATGACTTTTCTCTGTTCCTCTCCTTTCCACTACCAACAGCATCACACAGCTGATTGGACTAGGGTGGGTAAGTGTCTGAATCAGGGCCAACAAAATCTTTCTCTAAGGGATCTGGAATTGGAATGAACAGATTCCATCCTCATACTTCTTAGTCTATTGAATAGAGGAAAACCAAATGTTTTCTGACATACAGACCAGAAGGCAGAGGAAGTCAGGTGGCACCACGATAAGAGAATAAGACAGGCCAACAGAAAGGAGCAGAATCCAGAAGCGGGGAGAGGATCCTAATTACTGTGAAGGCCATGGTTAGTGTATTTCCAAGGTTTCGCTAAATTCCTGTCTTTGGTCTTCATGGTACATTTTCTTTTTTGCATAATTGACCTGGGGTGTGTTCCATTTTTTTTAATATCAAAAAAACCTTAATTAGTATGTTATTTCTATAAACTGCTGTTTCATTTAGCAATATATTATTGACATTTTCCCATCTTATTAAATATTTTTTCTGAAAATTTATTTTTACATTGTGATTATTTGCTTATCAAAATTTTCAGAAGTGCAGGTGCTCAAAGTGTATGAATATTTGTACAGCTATTTGTTAATGTTTAATAATTATTTTCCAGAAGGATTTATGAAGCAGTGAATTTTCTTGCAGTTTAACAAGTGTTGGATATTATCAGTAAGGATATTTTAGGTTGACATTTCAAGTTAATAATAAGTATATTTGAAAACATAATAATAATGGAAATAGTGTACCATGCACAAATTTCTTAGATTTTTGGAGCACTTATAGTTTAAAATTAAATTTTATCAAAATATTAAATTTGTAAGTTTTCATAAGAAAAATTGAAGCCTGAAATATAAGATGTAAAGAAAACCAATAATTTAAAAAAGTGCAACCTTGCAACGAATTAAAAGTAAGTGTAAGTATTTTTAAAGAAATATCTAGTTAAAATGCTGAAATTCTGGTTGTTTTCCTCTGTGTGGAGAAAAATTACACATACAGTTACCAGTCTGTAGTTGGTCATCTCATAATTCTTTAGACAGTTATAAAGACCTCAAGTAGAAGAGGTAAATCCCCTTAAGTAATGTTCAGTGTTGAGTAACTAGCTTTTCAAACTATGGACAGTATCCATCAAAATAAAATGTGTATATTGACTGAACAATCTATGATGTAAAGATAAGTATAAAAGGATATTTATTACAGCTTATTTTTGATACCAAAACCCACATGAAAATGGGAAAAATTTGAATTTCTATTACTGATTGATTAAAATATGATATAGCTCTATTATGAAGTGTTATATAACCTAATCTGTACATAAAAAGCTACATATACATACATATGTGTATCCGTGCTTGTATGAGCATAGAAAATTGTGTTGAAGGATATATGTAAAAGTGTTAACATCTGTTACTTCACAGACAGTGAGATGGGAGAGAGGGAGAAAGAGATTATAAACATTGTCTTTACACACTTCTTTATTGACTTATTATATGTGCATGATTGTGTAATTAGAAAAAAACTTGAAAAAATGTAAAGAAAAAATAAAGAAGTTAGTGTAGATCACTTATTTTAGGAAAAAAATGCTTGTTATCTGATTTTTGCTGTTAACTACCCCTCCCCAAGAATTAGACTTTTTAAATTAAGTTTTTAATTGAGATAAATACAGATCCACATGCAGTTGTAAGAAATAATTCAGAAATTCTGTGAACTTTTTACCCAGTTTCTTCCATTGATAACATCTTATAAAAACTATAGTACAGCATTATACCAAGATATTAAGACCACAGATCTTATTCAGAGTTCCCAGCTTTACATGTACTCCTGTGTGAGTGGGTATATTTAGCTGTAAGCAGTTTTATCACTTCTGAAGGTTTATGTAACCACCAATGCGGTCAAGATACAGAACAGTTCCAGCACCACAAGGATCCTTCTTTTATATCTACACCTACCTTCTTCCTCCACCTTGCCTCTAATCCACGCCAACTAGTATTCTGTCATTTATTTCTGTAGTTTTGTCATTTTAAGAATGTTGTTTAAATGGGATAACACATTATGCAACCTTTTGGGACTGGCCTTTTTTACTCAGTATTAGTCCCTTGAGAGTCATCAAAGTTGTCGATTGTGGCAATAGTTCCTTCCTTTGTATTGTGGAGTCATATTCCATGGTATGGATATTGCCAGTTTTTTAACCATTCACCCACTGAAGGACTCCTGGGTTGTTTCCAGTTCATGCCTGTGGGAGTGAAGCATCTGTGTACATTCATGTGTAAGTTTCTGTGTGAATGCTAATTTTCGTTTTTCTCTGATGAATGCCCAGGAGTCCAATTTTGGGTTGTATGTTAGTTGCCTGGTTTTTTTTTTGTTTGTTTTTTGTTTTAACTGCCATTTTCCAGATAGGTTGCACTATTTTACATTCTTACCAGCAATATATGAGTAATCTTGTTTCTCTGCATCCTCACTAGCATTTAGTGTGGTCATTATATTTTTATTTCAGGCATTTTTATAGGTGTTCATTATGTTTTACAGGATTTTAGAGGTGGAAGGAACCTCAAAAGGCTTTAAGTAGCAGGGGTTATATAGATATCTAAAGCAGAATTTCAGTTCCTCATATTTTCTGAGTCTTTCCCTGAAAAACTGAAGCCATATATCACTGTTACTGCCTTAGGTAAAGCATGAAAATGATAAAATTCCAATTCTTTCAACAAATCCAGCAAATATTTATTGAGTGTCCAATATGCAATAAGCAATATTCTAGGTGCTGATGCTATAGGAATGAATAAAATTAAGTCCTTCATCAAATGGAAAGTATATTATTGTTGAGGTCTGAGGGCACTTAATAAATAACACCCCCTTCAACCCTAATTGATTTGAAAACAACTGAAAGGCACAGGAGTCAAGAAAACTCGAGGTTAAAATGTGTCCTAAGTTACCGACAAAACCTTTTGGAGAATATGGCTCAGTTTGGTGGAAATGATGGACTTCATATCACTGTACTTAATCTTAAGCCGAATTATTTGCATGGGCACAAGAAGTTCTTGAAAAGCACAGGCAACCACCCCAAAGTGCTTCTTATCAGGGAACCACCAGTACATATGTTCTCTGAGGTAGGAATGTCCCAAAGAGAGGATTCAGAAGGCTGGGCCATGTATTCTCAGGTTCCCCCTCACAGCACCATCCTCTAGACAGAGGAAGGGATTTTACTCTAGTGGAAACTCCTTCACAGAGAAACAGAAGGACTGGGGAATGGGAATTCTCTCCTAACGATTATTACCAATAATACTACACTAAGATTAAAAAAGAAATCTTATCATGTTTTTCATTTAACCTTCCAATTTGTTATATTCCTTTTATTCTGGAATACTTTGGGTACTATTTGCAGACCCCTCATTGCTTTTCTTAAATATAAACACAGAGTCTACTTTGAAGGTTGATAAAGAGGAGTATGAAGAAAATCCAAGGAGAGTGGCCATATGTTACGAATTAGACATATATTTACTTAACTTATATAATGGGTTTGGGGTTTGAAGGAGTACAATAAATGTTGCTCTTCTTTTCCTTCTGAGTTTGAAACCAGTTTAGAGGAAAAAAAACACTCAAGTGGATAGATAGCAAAGTATAAGATTAATGCAGGTAAATGATGTATTACAGGATGTGGCAATGATCAGTTACCTAGTACTGAACCTCAGAATTATGCTTACCCACCAAGTTACAGACAACTTTAAATGGTCACAGATGTTCCCACATGGGAGTTCTTGTAAAATGTATGGCTTGGAGGAGCAAACCAAAGTGCATACTCACTGCAGGCAAGGAGATTCTCAAATGGCGGAAAAGTTAGTAAGCTGAACTATGCAGGGCTAGTTTCTTGTTCCACATCTTGTCAATCAGAAGTGTTCAGGGGAAAATCTCACCTTAGGGAAATGTAAATAGTAAGGAATAAATATTTCTTCCTAAGAGTAAATAAATTACGACTAAATTCTGGGGAGACACGCTGATGGGTGGCTTTTCAGGTCAAAAGTATATAATTAAACTAGAGCTTAGTATACTGAAAAATGATGGTAGAGGAAGCATGAAGAATAAGGACAAAAAATGTGTAAGGTTAGTTGTGAGTGCAGGCAGGTATGTCAAAAATTAAGGTAAAGTTGCTAAAGCCTTCTGTTACCTGCAAACATGCAAGTAGATACTTTTATTTGCCAGTCAGTATATGAAGTTGATAAGTTTTATGTTCATGAAGTCTTAAATTATCAATAACTTCAAGGAGAGTCTTCATAATTAGTGAAATATAATTACATAGGTGATGACTCATTAGTGATAACTGAGATTTGCTGCATGTCAAGGGACAATGAATCAGGGATTTTTAGACATAATTAGTTTTGCCTTTTAATGTTCTTTCAGTTACTATTTAGAATCCAAAATATATATCTCTTTTCTCTAATCTCTGACAAGCAAGCTACCAAAAATTGGATCAGCATAGATTGGTAGAGTTCCAGCTTTTGCAAATTTTCCAGAAAAGGGAAAATGTCCATAGCCTTTTGTGAGAAACCAAATCTTAAGAGTGTCCCAGTCGCAAATGTGTGTAAGAGTCATCCCTGGAACTTGTTAAAAATGGATAATCTAAATCTGAATATTCTAAAATCTGAATATTCATTATGAAGTCCTATCATTTTATTCAGTTTACCCTGATGTTATGCATCTACCAGGCATGAGGTGGGAAATTCACATGGATTAATCTTCAGAGGTCTCAGTTATTTGCAAAAAGTGCCAACTTTCAGCACCAGTGGAATGTTGGCATTTAAAGAATGCTACTACCACCGTACCACGAAAACAGTTGCCAGGAGTAAAGTAGCTTAATAAAACTACATGTTTTATCCATGGAGAGTTTCCATCAGCTTTCCACTATTTTTAATTTCAGCAGTTTTTAAAATAACATTTGAGATTGAGAGTAAAACTAAATTCAGTTACAGAAGTCTTGAAGACATAAAATAGAGCACTCAAACTGAAAGATGAAGTCCTAAATTCTTGGACTCTGTGCCAGTGGCTTTAGAGCCAAAGGTGAGATTTTGTGGCAGTAGTATCTCTTATTTATATTCATTTCTCTTGAATATTCATTTTCTCTTATTCAGTTAAAAAAGAATGGCATCTGACTTGTGGCCTAATTCCTTATCATCAATGTAATTTTCATTTCATTTTGGCTGAGGAGACGGTTTTTTAAAATTAAAATCTCTCACTGTTTTTCAGTCAATTACAAAGAAATGGTGTCCACAAATCTAGCTATACTATGAATTTACCAGAACCTATGGTGCAACTTTAAAGACTGTTGTTCCTGGAACTAATGACTCTTATTACCACATCTAGATGTGTGCCCAAGCAGACCACAGCACAGAGGGTAAGTCATTCCTCCTTTATTCATGGTGGCAGAAGTTGCCTCCAAACTAATCCTGTGGTGGTCTTGATTGCTCCGCCATTTCAGGCCATGGCCCCTTCATTTAGTACGTATGAGGGAAAACAAGGTTTTTGGAATTTTGTCCTTTTATTATCTTTTCAGAGATCCATGTATTCTAGACCTTTGAATTACGTATGATAGATTTTTTTGAAATCTTATAAAGTAGCATGAGATTTTGTTTACTATGTCTTACTCATGGACTGCATCTTTGTGGTAAAAGCTTTAAGTGCCGTGACATAGTGGTAAATATTTAGGTGTCAACATTTTTTAATAGTCATGTCATAAAATATCATGTTTTAACTCTCTCCCCTAAACAATCTACTGCGTCAGTCTGAGCATCATCATACTGATTGCACCTTATAATAATTGACCTCATATATTGCTAGTTGCTGAACAGAGAACTTTCTTTTATTTATCTCATAATTACATTGATCAAGTTGCAGAGTTTCTTTGTTTTCATCATTTCACCATTTAAACAGGTCAACACATGCTAATCCATTATACAAATGAAAAAATACTCTTACATGATACTTGTTCTCAGTTTTTTCCTTTCTTGATTTTTCTTCTATCTTTCATATATAATTTTGGGGTTGATTTTTATCTTGTTTTGAGTTGTCTTGAATTTCACCCAGAATTGCATCAAACAATATATAGGTGAAGATGTCTGATATGGGTTGATAAAAGATTATGTAAGAATGATAAACTTTTGTTTTTCACCCATCTTGTTGACTGGCTTTAATAGGCCTTTTCTTCTGCAATGGTATGTTGTTAACTTCTGTAAAGAAGAGACTAGAATGTCTTCTAGATTTTATTTCAAGTCACAAGCAGTATTTTAGAATCAAACACTTTATAGTAATAGTTTGGGTTAATGATCTTAAATGCACTAATGTGATCACATTAAAATACGTTTGTTACTCTTCGCTTTACTTGCAGCATCACTAAATCCTTCCTTGAGTTTATTCCTCGTCCTCCTGCTGTTCTGTTTTACTATACAGTTTTATCTGCAGACTTGGAGATTTACTCTTGTTACTTACTATTTAATCTTGCTCTCTCTCAATAAAATTATAAATATGTGCAAGTAGTTTAATTCCTGTCACCTCCTTTTTATCCTCAGTAAAAGAGTTGGGTGGGCTAGTTAATGCCTAGGATGCCATCCAGCTCTGAAAGTGTATGGTTTCCTCAAAATTGGAATTGTAAGTTGTCTGAAAAATTATTTCTGTGTATTTATCTAGAGAAAACAATTCCATATCAGTGAGAATGAAGTTTCTTATAAATGTCATTTGGATTGGCATCTTTTCTAAGAATTTTTATAAACTCATTAGTAGATTAATCAAGTATAATTTCCACTGACTAGAATTATGTTCCTTTCACATTATAGAGTGTATTTAATTTGCTTGAGTTGCGGTTCATCATAATAGATATTGTGTAGAGAATGGAAAATGCCTTCTATCCTATAACACAGCCGTGTCCTTCTTTTAACGTGCAAGGGTTACTGTTGTCACCCAAATGGGATGTAGGGTTAAACTACATCTACTTGTTGAGTTTCTTAAAGACAATGATCATGTTTTTTCCTTTGCTATTATCATACAGTATTACCAGTACACGGTAGGTGGCCATGGTTGTTAGTGGAATTAAATTGGATTACTTACGTTATTATTTTTCTACTACCTCTTTTCTCTCTTCTTCTCTTTCTCCCCCACCGTCGTTGTATAAAATAGGTAATTTAGTACAGAAAGATGAAAACCACTTTTCATTGAGTGTCAAAATACTGAGTTAGATTAGTAGCTGTGCAGTCTTGGATAAGTTATTTCTCTCCTGTGGGACTAGATTCTTCATCTATCAAAAATTGAATTAAACTAAACCTCAAGTCTCTTTCCTATCTACATTTCCATGTTTCTAGACATCTATTTTTTTGTTTAAGTCAGCATTTCCAAGATTTATTTGACTATGAAACGTTTCCTTTTCTTTTTTTTTTTTTTCAATTTCTGATAACCTGATATTGACCCTTAGAAACAAGTGTTTGAGAAACACACTTTGGGGAATGTTGATGCTGTTGGATGATATTTTCGTATGTGAAATGGTGTGAGTTTCATTCCTGGTAGTTCTTTTTATTCCAGGGATTTGCCTCTATTTGAACTAGTTATTCATTGCCACCAGGGAGAGATGATAATGTCAAAAACGAAGACAAAGATTTTTCAATTTTAGAAGTTAAAGCTTTTAAGTTGGCAGTGCTTAGTCCTGAAAACATCAGTGTTTCTAATTTATACTATGACTAGGAGGCTGGAAAGGCTGGACATTGCTGTTAAGAGTCAATTTTTCCTCCTCTGAGTATATAAAGATTCCTTACCTGGAAGGCAAAATACTTTGATGCAGTGTATGTCTGTGAGAAGGGGACCTGCTTCCTGATTGAGTGCTATTGGGAGATAAAAACTCCAGAAGCATTTTGGGATTTGAAAGTAGCAAGAACTGCTGGGGTGACACTAGGGAGTAACCAAGCCCTGTAGTAAGCCTCACATCCAGCAATGAGGTGGGAGTGGAAGAGTAAATATGGTTATGGGTGGATTTCTAGGTATGTGGTCATGAAATGACCACCTAATTTTCTGTGTACAATATGGCAAAGTATTATGAGTTGAATTGTGCATCCTTCTCCCCAAATTCATATGTTAAAGTCCTAATAGCCAGGTACTTGAGTTTCTTACTCAAGCAGGGTAACTTGCTTTCTTTGGAAATAGAGTCATTACAGAGATATCAAGTTAAAATGAGGTCATTAGGGTGGGCCCGAATCCAGTATGACTCGTGTCCTTATATGAAGAGGAAATTTGGCAACAAACATACACACAGGGAGAATGCCATATGAACAGTAAGACAGAGATCAGGGTGATGTGTCTACAAGCCAAAGAACACCAAAAATTGCCAAGAAACCACCAGAAGCTAGGGGAGATGCATGGAACAGATTCTTCCTCATAGCCTTCAGAAGGACCAACCCTGCTGACAACTTGATCTTGGACGTCTAGCCTCCAGAACTGTGAGACAATCAATTTCTATTGTTCAAGCCTCCCAGTTTGTGGTACTTTATTATGGCAACCCTAGCAAAATAATACACAATGGGAAGAGAAAAATATTTTTAATTTGCCCAAGAGGGATTCAGAAGTATCTGATGGAAATCAGGACCTGAAGAGAACTTGTGATAGATGCATAAGAGTAAGGACCAGATAAGGCACAGTACAACTTTGGACAGAGGTAGACAGAGGGCAACTCACTCATTGATCTAACGAGGTTGCTGTCACGTCATTGTCTGTGTGCTACACTATAAAGCTTCTCCAGCTCCAGGTATTTAAAAATCTCCGATATTTATGTAAAGCCTTGTAGAAGGTGGCAAGGGAGATGGAAGAACTTGAAATAACTGAGATTACCTGGAATTGAGCAAAATTATATTTTAAGGTAGAATTGGGCTTAAAATAGATAATAAAATTATAGAGAACTAAAATAATTTCATTTTGTGCACACCAGAATTGTGGATTGAAATTTATGCTCTCAGTATTGATTTTAGTAAATATTACATTCGACCTAACAAATATATATGTCTGTCAAGAGCCACTTTCTGTAATATGCAATTTGAGTTATCAAAAACGAAGAGAGATGAAGACAATTTAAAAAGCAATCAGATGAATGTGGAGGGCATTATGCTAAGTGAAATAAGCCAGACAGAGAAAGACCAAATACTACATGGTGTCATTTATATGTGGAACCTAAAAAAGAAATTGAGGACCTAGAAACAGAGTAGAATGGTGGTGGCAGGGGTTGGGGGAAATAGAGAGAGGCTGGTAAAAGGATACAAACTTTCACTTATAAGGTGAATAGGTCTTAGGATCTAATGTATATAGCATGGTGACTATAGTTGATAACACTGTATTGTATAACTGAAATTTGCTAAGAGAGTAAAACTTAAATGTTCTCACCAAAAAGAAAAAAGAATAGGTAAATATGTGAGGTGATGGATTTATTAATTAACTGGATTGTAGGAATTCTTTCACAATATATTTGTTTATCAAATCATCATGTTGTACACTTTATATCAGGGGTCCCCAGCCCCCGGTCCACAGACCAGTACTGGTCTGCGGCCTGTTAGGAACCGGGCTGCACAGCAGGAGGTGAGCGGCAGGCGAGCGGGCGAAGCTTCATCTACCGCTCCCCATCGCTAGCATTACAGCCTGAACCATCTCCCCCCCCGCCCCCGGCCCTGTCCGTGGAAGAATTGTCTTCCACGAAACTGGTCCCTGGTGCCAAAAAGGTTGGGGACCTTTGCTTTATATCACAACTTTGTTTGTCACATACACCTTAGTAATACTGAATAAAATAAATACATCTTAGAATTGACCCCTCTCATCACCTCCACTGCTACTATCCTGGTCCTATCACTCTGTCCCAAGGCACCATTATTCTCATTAGGTGATTGTAATAGCCTTTTAACTATTTTCCCTACTACTATATTTACCCCCCTTTCAAACTAGAATATTCACAACACAGTACCTAAGTCATAACACATCACTTCTTTGCACATAACCTTCCAATAACTTACATTTCATTGTACATAACATTACCTACAAGAGACCCTATGAAACAGCCTCAGGCTATATTCCTGACCTATTTTCTTCTGACTTTCCTCACTTGTACTAGCTTGCCCACACTGTCTTTGCTGCTCCTTTAATGCATAGTCATGTTCTGTACCTTTGTTCTTTGTATTTGAAAATGTCTTCCCCTAGATTTCTACATGGATTTCTACTTCTTTCAGATCTTTGACCAAATGTCATATACTCACTCACATGTCTAAATTTGTGATTTCCTACCATAGCCTTACATCTCTGACTTCTTCCAATTGTACTTCTCAGCATCTTTTGACTGTATTAGTTTTCTAGGCTGCCATAACAAATTACCACAAACTTGATGCCTAGAAACAACAGAAAATTTGTTTTTCACAAATCTGGAAGCCGTAAGTCCAAGGTATTGCCAGAATTAGTTCTCTCTGGAGGCCCTGAGGGAGGATCTGTTTCATGCCTCTCTCCTAGCTTTTGGTGGCTAGCTTCTCCTAGCCTCCCTCCAAGCTGTTGGCATTCCTTTGTTTAGGGCTGTATAACTCTGATCTCTGCCTCCCTCTTTACATGGCATTCTTTTTGTGTCTCTGTATCTTCCCCTTTTGTGAAGACACCTGTCACTGGATTGAGAGCTTCCCCTGCAATCTATGATGACCTCATCTCAAGATTCTTAAGTATATCTGCAAAGGGTTTTTGTTTTTTCAAATAAGGTCACATTCATAGATATTGGGGATTAGGACTTGGACATATCTTTTTTCTTTTTTTTTCTGCGGAGGGGGGGTTCACATACTGACCCACTGCATTAACTTAGTATGAATTTATTTATTGGTTAATTTTTAGTCTTCCCCCATTAGAATGTCAAGTCAATGACAACAGCGATTAAATATGTTTTGTTTATGTTTGTGCCTTCACCAATTTCTGTCACATAATGGCAGCATAATAAATGTGTTGAATGAATAAAAAGAGAAAATATGGACAAGACATAGGGGTTATCAGTATAATTCGAGCCGAAAGTAGAAGAACCAGGAAAGGAGAATTTGAAAAATAGGTCAGACTAGTGTGAAGAAATATAGAGACTCGTGCCCCTAAAGTTGAAAGAGGCCCGAAAAGAGACCTCCTACTGATTTGAATATTGGAATTCTGTTGGTGCCTGGGAATATCTTCATATTACTTGGAAATATGTCCAAATCGGAGGCAGGTTTTGGCTGTGTATTCTGGTATCTTTGTGGCTACATCACCACCTTGTTATATGACAAGATAAAACATCAAGAGGGAAATAATCTCTGCCATTGGATTAGAACTCATCAACCTTGTTTTTTAGTAATATTCTTGTGGGATCTTTTACCTTCTAGACCCATGGACTTGCCAGTCTACCTATACAGAGCACAAACGTTAGAGCTAAAGGAATAGATCCAGTATGGAGTCAGGTTGTTCTTGTCTGTTAAAGTCATGCATCTTTCAAGGCTTTATTCCACATACTTAAAATTCTCCTGGTCAATCACCCTTGTTTTGTCTCCATGTGCTTTGTTGAGATGACATGATCAGCCATTTTCACAAGGCTCTCACTAGTACTTGGGAATCCTTAGCTATTGGCAACACTCCCACTAACAGGAATCACTTATGGAACCCTGCTCAGAAGATGGATGCTTTCTGGCATGACCTGTCTCAGCCATTATCTTCTCCCTCTCAAGATATTTAGGTATCTCTACCAACCACAAATACCTTTGACTCAAAAGGAGTTATATCTCTTTGTTTACTAAAGTTTACCCAGGTTCTAGATTCAATTTATCTCTACCAAGACATGCCCTTTCTTTTGCCTTCATCCTTAATCTCTTCTTTCCTTTTGTTTTCTTTTTGGTTTCATGTTATCCATGCCCTGAAAATAAATAACCTAAATAACTTAAATAAAACTCACTTAACCTTAACACTGTTGAATAACAAAAGTTCAACTGAGAAAGTTTGAAGATGTAATTGGCTTTATTAAATGATTCATGAAGTGGGCAGCATCCCATCTAGCAAATAGAAAGGGCCTCCAAGGAACTGTACAAAATGGAAGGCTTTTATAGGCAGAGAGAGGATTACCACATCTTCCTTTGGGGGATGGAAAGGGCTTACCTATGTGGCAGATCCCCTCATTGGTGCTGACCAAAAAATTCCAGACTGACTGGTTTAAACTACATTCCTGAGGGAGGTTGTAACGGTGATTAGGTTAGGTATTAAGCCTTGGGCTGATGACATGGACTTAGCACAAGTGACTCCACTTGGGCCCTGTTGTCCCTTTTTTAACACCATCCATGAATATAACTATTTTTTCTTAATTCTTTGCTTCGTGCCCAGATATCAGGTAGGAACACACTAAATGGTTGCTCCAGAACCTCACTACTCATTCAGTATTTTCAATTTATAATCTGGCTTTTCCCACCAAACCTTCTACTGAAACTGAATCTTAAAGATGAATGATAACTCTATACAACAACCCTCGCAGAATTTCTGTCTTATTCCCTATCTTCTTCTATTCTGTTATAGCTACTGTCACATGCTTATATCAGGTTTTTTTCCCTTCTTTACATTCACTGCTCCTTTTCCTCTCTCTAAGGGAGACAAGCAAGAAAGTGAGGAGGGACCTAATAGTTATAGATGGTTACCTATATACAAGGCGTGGTGTTATGTGATTTTATATATCTCATCCCTTTTACTCTTCAGAATAATTCTGTGAGGAAGATATTTTTCCACTAAAGAAGTTTTAGAATTTTTTTCAAAATCACACAGACTTTGGTGGAACCCAAATCTGAACCCATGTCCTATCTTTATTCCATTGTATCGTGACCTCATATGCCTTTTCCTCTTCCCACTCACAAAACATAGGTGTCCCTGAAGTTGTGTCCTCTGCCTTGTTTAGTTTGTGATGTTTGTTCTCAATGTCTTGGGCTTATATGCAAATGGCTCCAAAATATATATCTTAAACCCAAACCTGTCAAAACCCCCAACTTCCCTCCCTCCCTCCCTCCCTTCCCATCTTTTTCCTTCCTTTCTTCTCTCACTCCCTCCCTCCTTTCCTTCTGCTCTTCCTCCTTCCCTCTCTTCTTTTCTCTTTTGTTTTAAACATTCACTGAGCATTCACTATATGCTAGTTACCATGATAGGTACTTCACATGCATGGTCATACTCTCATTGCACACTTGTTAGTAACTCAGTTTTAAACAGGAGGAAAGAGAGGCTTAGAGAAGTTGTGCAACTTGCCAAAGGTTAAACAGCTAGAAAGTATAGATCCAGGTTTGGAGCCTCTTATCCTCTGAAATCTTTTCACACTTTCTAATGCTGCTGAGAGATTACTGACTGTTTTCTGAACGTGCACACTGCTTTCCCATTGCTGCCTTGTGTATGATGTTCCCTCCTATTCTGTCAGAATTCTACACACTCCTCAAGGTGATCTCTGGTGGACTGTTCCTGAAACTCCTTGACTGGATGTGATGTTTTCTCCTTTCCCAGCCTCATAGCACATTGCATCTCATGCATTCAGTTTTCTGCGTGCACATATATATTTTCTTCATACAACAGTATAAGCTCCTTGAGGTAGATAGTCTTTCATACACAGTAGGTGCTCTCAATAAATCTTGTTGAATTGAGGTGAATTCCAAATGAGCAGTGCGTTTTATTTTTAAAAACAAATGAACAAATATAGCAATCATATATTTCAAATGTGGTATTACTAAGATAACAATGAAACGCAGAACTAATTTTCATTATAACTTAGAGATTAATGAAATGTAGACTACATTAATATTTATGTATGTCATGGCTTTGTAGTTTGCTGAATTTCTTTTCTGATTACTCTCCCATCCAAAGGATAGGGACTGCTGGAAAACCTTCCATTGCTAACATTTACAGTGTGTTGATTGGAAACAAGTTCCAAATGGCAGTGAGCTCATTATATGTGATGGTATTTTAATGTCTCTTTAATTTTTTTTAGTAATTCCCTCCAAAAAAAAAAAAATCCAATGAATGAATTCCAAGTCTGTTGTCAAACTTCCCTAATATAACTAAGCAAGGCAACTAGAAGGGTCTGATCGAAAAAGGTTGTTTTGTATTTCCTGTTTATTTCTGTATTCTTCAGTTTCCAGCTTTGTAGGTCAGACTTAAAACATTTACATGGATGCAATTCCCACAGTGAGTCATGGGAGATTGGTATGAGGGGGATTGCAGCGTGGGTATAAAAGAATTGTGTTTTGCCTTTCTTTCCTTTATTCTCCAGCTGCTGTTCCTTAAATAAAACTTTAAAAATAACTTTTATAGGGTGGTTAATACATTCCTACCCTGTGGGGACAGGCTACATTCTCAGCTGCCCCAGATTTTAAGCAGGCTCTAGTAATTTGGGTAAAGAAACCGGCTCTTGTCTTGAGTCTTGAAGAATTGCCAAAGGGTCAAGGCCAGAGCAAGGGAAGTGTGGGCACTGGTGAACTTGCATTCGGCACACTTTTCCCTGGGGGCTGTAGGAGAAGGGAGGGGGCAGAGTTCAGGTGGTGAGGAGTGGGACAGGGTTGTAGGGCTAGTCTGAATTTTATGAGAGAAGAGGGAAAGTCACAGTTCTTAAATTTAGAAGGTCCTATGCCTTTCTCAAGTCGTTTCCTTTATCATTCCTTGAGTTGCTCTTTTTTGAGTTAAACTTGGATATTGGGCAAACTGGGGGGGGTGTTGCAGCAGATACTTATACCCTCACTGTGACTCCATAGGAAATCCATGTATGTTTAAGTTTCCCAGTTTTCTTAGAGGAGGAAGCTGGGCAGAGGTATGTTGGAGGCTCTAAAATCACATTGGTCCTTTATGTAAAAATAACTACCCCTGAACACACAGGTGGAGCAGCCCTGTGTGCTCTCACACCTGCCCAGCAGGCCCCAGGTAGAGATGCTATTGAATCTGTGAGGCTGCTGGTTTGGCTGTTTGTACTGCATAATTCAATACCCTGCTCTGTGAAAGAGATTTGGCTTTCATTGAAAAATCCGGCTTAAAAGTGGGAAGGAGTTTTGGACATCAGCTACCTGCTTCTCCCCAGCCCTGAGCATTTATACCATGCGCATTTTACAGATGAAGGAATAGGTAGGGTATAAGAAGAAAAGTGAGCAGATAATCTACCTTTGTTAAGTGTCTTCTATGTGCCAGGCACTCGTGGGTATTCAGTGTCACCTCCTATAAACAAGATTTACCTCACATAAGACCAAACAAATAGGTATTATCACCTTCATTTATAAACTTAAAAAGTGAAGTCCAAAGGAAGATAAGAAACTGAAGCATTAGTGAGATATTATGTTACTCATGATTGGGTCTTTAATATGCTAGTGGGGAAGGGTGCACAGGATTGCTTTGGCATCTTTATTTCAAGACGCTATCAGCTTTTATAGCACTTTATAATTTAAATAGTCTTTTTACTTATGCTATTTTGATTTTCAGAATAATTATGTGTGGTGTGCAGAGCAGACATTATTATTCCTATTTTACTGATGTATATACTGAAGTTCAGAGATTTCAAGTGATGTTCAGGTTTATGGAGTAAAGGCATCGGCCAACATGGAGGTGTTTCCTGACTTCAGGCTGCCTGGGCACAGTAGGTGTTGAGCACTGTAATAATCATCTACCAGATTTCTGCTTCTTGTAACTTTTTAACAGAGTTTTTACCTGGTAAAAACTAATGCATATGCCTATAGAAAACTCCCCAAAGTCCACCACATTAGATTATCATTGTGGTCTGTTTTTTTTTTTTTTTTCAGTTTATTTTTCTAGGCAAATACAAATATGTAGAAAAGTGGGATTATACTTTATATATTTCTCCTACTTTTTCACATACTATTGTGTTTCCCCCCATAGTCACATTTTATTTATATATATAAATATATATATAACAGTGTCTAGTGTTACGATAGTAAATTTATACTTTAGTCATTTCCCTACTATTGTTTTCATTTTTGTACTCTAAGAAATACAGTTTTTAAATGTTTACCATAATCTTTTCTTTCCTTCTAATTGTTTTTTTAGACCAGATTCCTAGAAATTAAATTACTAGGTCTAGGGGTGTGATGGACATCTGTTATCTTTAAGTGCACAACATCCATTTCCCTTCTCCTGGAAGTAGCACCTGGATTTTTTCTTGTTAACTACTTACCCTATACTCCATCCCTATGATTTAAGCTCTGATTCAGGCATGATGAACCCCACACCTTGTTTCTATCCCAGGAAGCTGAACCTATTCCCTGACCATAGTGATTGCTTCAGAGAGGAGCAAGTGTGACCCAAGTCATGCCAATAAGATACAATGAGGTGTTATCCTGAGATTTTACAAAAAGCCATTGGGAAGTTGAGGTCCACTTTTTAAAATTTTTATTAGAGTATAGTTGATTTACAGTGTTGTGTTAGCTTCTGCTGTACAGCAAAGTGTATCAGTTATACATGTACATATATCCACTCTTTTTTAGATTCTTTTCCCATATAGGTCATTACAGAGTATTGAGGAGAGTTTCCTGTGCTATACAGTAGGTCCTTATTAGTCATTCTGCTGCCTCGTAAAGTTGGTAGAACAGAAACCTAAAGTGCACCTTGAGGGAGAGCTTGCCTGAGGGGAAAAAAAAGCCATCACAGTTGAAAGCAGACCTGATATGGAGAGAGAGAGAGATGCATAAGCACAAGTTAGAGCACTGGGATCCAACATGAACACTGCTGGAATTTTCACCTCTCTGAGCCAATCCATTCCTTTTCTCATTACAGCATTTTGAGTTGGGTTTCTGCACTTGTAAGCAGAAGTGCTGATTTAGTACAGTAGCTCAAAAAGGTATGACCACATACGAAGGTCTTTATATGTGTTGCAAAATTAGTTTCTGACAGTGCTACCAACCATTTAGTACTTATTTCTATGTACCAATATTGGCACAAGTACTATGTATCAATATTTTAAATTTGAAAACATTCCTTTACATTTCTAGACTATTTTTTACATGTTTAATGTCCTTACGTATTTCTTCTCAGATTTGTCTGGCCTTCTGTGATTTGCCTGCTTTTACTGTACTTTGGGATGTTAGCATATTTCTCCATTTTTTTAGAGCCCTTTTTGCATTAAAAATACAAATAACTTTCATATATTTGTGTCATATTTGTTGTGGATATTTTCTGTTATTTTTTTATGAAAGGCACTAATGCTACATATGTATGAAATGCTAAGTATGTAGTTTTCTTTTTTTGTCATAGAGTTTTTACTTTTAGGATATCTTTACCTTCCCAAGATCAATATTTTAATAGTTGCATTTTACCTCATTTTAAAATTTAGCATGTACTTTTTTTGGAATTTATTTTGGTAGATAAAGTAATTTTATTTAGGAATTTTCTGAATGCTAGTCACAAGAATTCTGGAGCTCTTAAAAGGTAGGCTGTTTCTTACCCTGAATGTGGGTAAGAAATGTGGGACATTCAGGATGCCGCCATGCTTCAGGGAGAGACAGGGAACTAGGGTGGGCATGCCATTGGGACTCTGTGTCTCTGTTTTTCTTCTCTCGCCTTTGCTCTCAGTGCATTTCCTCATCCTTTTCATTTGTTTTCCCTACTTCCTTGTCCCAGTGGGAACTGTCTAACCATCCAGAGAAAGACTAAATCTGGCTGTCACTCCCAACCCAAATTCCCAGGAAAGTGACCGTGTTTTTGTAATTTGGATACGGTGCTTCATGTTGCCCTGAAACAAGGTCACGTTGGATGAACTCTGGCTTCTAGGAGTCCATTCTCTGTGGATCAGATTCCATATCAAAGAATCAGGGGAAGGATAGTTACCAGGGAAGGGGAAATATTTTGAGCTGGGGAGACAAACAATAGGCAAGTGGTCATTATAGAGATAAAGGCCTAACTTGATTATTTCCCACATAGCTTTTCTAACAACAAATATTGGTGCTCTATGCCTTCATTATTGATTTATAATTTTTGCTTTGTCATGTATTAAACTCATACGTGTGCGTGAATGTTCATGTTTCTGGACTAAGGTTTTCTGATATGTTGGTCTCTTTGTCAGTTCTTACAGCAATTTTTGTTTCAATTCTTTATGGTAAGATAAATTTCCCTTTCTTCTTTTTCTTTTCCAATTTGTTATACATGCATTCTTCCATTTATTTTTCCAGGAAAATTTTGTTGCATATGGGAATGCAATATTTTTATAGTAACTATTCTAACTTCTTAAAGAAAGCTATCATTTTTATTCTTTTGTCTTATACCTGGCCACTTTTCTAATGTCTGGTATTCTAAGAAATTTGCAGTTTTCTTAGAATTAGAGTTACACTAATTATATACTTGTTAATAATAATAGTCATTTAATCTTTTTCCTTCTAATTATACCTTTTATTTCCACTTTATGTCTTATAGTATTAGTCAGAATGTCCAATAAATCAATGATTATGTTAATGGGTGTTGTTATGAGCAAGAATAAAAATTGATATTGACTGACACCATGTGTCAAGTGCTATTAGAAATTTGTGTGAATTATCTTATCCACTATTGTTATTCTAATTTTGCTGATGAAGAAAAAACTGCAGCTTAGAGAGATCAGATTACTTGACCAAGGTTACATATCTCATGAATGGTGGAACTAACATGCAAAAACAGGTCAATCTGACTCCAGTAATCATTTTTGTAATGATTATTTAGACTACCTTCTTTAAAAAAGGAAAGCCAATTTATTATTTGAAGGTATGCTTATATACTGAGAAAACTCAAGAGAGTTTCATAACGAAACAAGTGATTTTTGCTGTTCTAAAGTGGTCACTGGTAAAACTCTGTCTTTGGAGTCTTTTGTGAAAATAATTAATTATTTTTGTAACCTCCCCCATGGTTAATGGCCTATTCAAGTTTCCTGATGTTTTTGCGGTGGTTAATGTTGATAACTGCTTTTTTTCTCCTACAAAATTCTCAATATAATTGAGAATTATGTAATTACATTGAATTGTCCTTCTGAATTTTTATTTCAAGAAGGAGCCATGATATTGTATTCAATAGATAGCTCTGCCCTTAGAGTGAAGTGCATAGGTGACAGATGAATCTCAAAAGTTCTCTTTTTAGGTGAGAAGAAAGGAAATAGTATGCAATTGTTAAATCATGTGCCAAAGGATTTCCCTTTTCATTCTTGGTTTAAGAAGGCTAATGTATGCAAAAATTGCCAACTGAGTGCAAACCTTGTTACCTTTTTGGCATTTGAGCACAATTTTACATTACAAGTCATTGCAACTTGATTTTTTAAAAAAAATAAACAAACAATGCCAATAATAATTGAGGTAGGTCCCTGTTGGCATATTATCCAAATAGGTTAGCATAATAACTGTGCAGTTAGTATACTCTGTAACCATATGTACATTTATTTTCAGGGTGATGGGGAACAGATTAAATGTGCAGGGAGAACACCTACTGGAGTGTGCCAAATATACAATAGGGCGGACTGTGTCAGTCTAGTTTGGCATATCCTGTGTAAACCAGAGACAGGTGTAACTTTCTAGAGGGGCCCTCTGGCGTTCTTCAGACAGGAATCCTGGCAAACTCAGGTGAGCAGGATAGGCCTTGGATTGATTGTATCTTCTGTATGGTTGAAATGTAATAATCAGTGATTTTATCAATAAAGCAGATGGAAATTTGCATTCAGTTTTGTAGCCACTCTAATTGTATTCTAGATAAAATAATGCATTCGCCTGTTGGTATTTTGTTGTATTGACAAAGTAGTTTATGTGGTGGAGAGTAGTGAACTTGGAGCTGAGTTTTGTTCTTAACTTTGACACCAATTTTAGTCTTTGGATGTATACTTTATCTCCTTGAGTTTTATTGTCTCATCCGTAAAAGAGGTAATGCTACCTACCATGCAGTCAAAGGAAAAGAAAACAACGTTATAACATTATAAGATTAAAAAAAGACATTTTATGGAGGATCAAACCAAAAGGCCCAGAAGGTTTAAATATCTTTCTTAGGACACAGTGCTCACAATAGAACTCAGGTCATCATCTTCTTCCAGTAGATCCCCTTCTAGATTCTATACCCTCAGTGGCATTGACATGTCTTTAACTAAAGCTGCAGCAGCTGTATGAATCTTACTTGGTAGACGGGTTAATGATGCTATTAATTTTGTAAAACACATACATTTCTGTGTTTGATTTACAGATCTTTATACATTCCATTAGTGACTAAAAAACTGTATTCATAATAGTAGTAAAATGTGAAATTAATGCATTTATATCTATTACTTTCTGATGTTTATGTTAAGAAAAATTGGGTAAAAATATGATAAACATATGTGGCAGATTGTATTTTCCAAAGATGGCCACATCTCCCGTTCCATATTCTAGCTTTACACTATGATTTTGAGAAGTGAGTCTATATTCCTTCACCTTGAACCTACCTAGACTTGTGACTACACTGAAGCAACACTCTGTGACTTCTGAGGCTAGTCCTAAAAGGTACAGCCTCAAACACTCACAAAGAAACCCTGAGCTACTATGGAAGCAGCTCTATTTCCCAGAGGCTGCCGTGCTATGAGGAAGTCCAAATTAGCCTGTGTGGACAGACCCCATGGAGAAACTCTTGAGACTACATGAAGACACATAAATGTATGGCTAGTCCCCACCTGTTGCAATTCCATTTACTATGTGATTGAAATCACAGCCCACATCAGAATCACTCCGCTGAACGCTTTCCACATTTCTAAATTTCAAGATCTCCCATGGTTTAGAAGCGAGGCATTTGATGGGATGGTCTCTGAGAAATAGGCCATTTGAAAAATAGTTGTGCCTAATTTTCTATTTGAAGTTATTTGCGTGGTTGTAGTAGAAACTTTTACCTCCTCTGAGGCAGCTGCTTCACTGTCTTCAGGAAAATCTATAGTACATGAGTGGTTATTTTTAATGAGTGGTTTTTGTTTTGATTTGTTAGAAATTACAGAATGTTCTAATACCCCATCTGGGTTGATGCAGTGTAGACAGGGACAGAGAACTCAGAATGTTCAGATAATGCCAAACTGAGTTCATTTAGTGGTAGCAGCTACTCAGATAGGCCAGAGGTTTGGGAAGGTATTACTCATCTAGAGGACATGGAATGAGTGAGTGTTCAGATAATGTAGTTGAGATCTTAAGATGTAAGTGGATGCCAGTTGACATCTGGCCTACATGTGTTACACAACTGATGCTCATCAACAAGCTATTATTGAACATTACTGTGAATGGCTGTCTAGGTGTTAATGCATCCTGGGTATTGAGACTGAGGTAGCATTTCCCCCCCAACTTTCTGTAAAACTGATCATATTTGAATGGAATTGTCTTTATTTTGATTGTTACTATATTTCTTCAAAACTGTTTCTTTAATCATAAAAGTGAAATCTTGATATACATTATTTTTTCTTACTCTCCATATAAAGTTCAGTACTTGAATACATAATGTATGTCATAGCTGTAAATATTCAAATCTTATTTGCCAGTTTTATTTAAAAATTACTTTTAAACTTTACGAAAAGTGTGCCATAAGACAGCTATTTCTACAAAACTTATCCCATCATTTTAGGAAATAAAAATCTGAAAATATCACTCTAGTATATAACTGCCTCCATAAAAAGTAGCAATATAAAGCTGAAAAATATAAGGATCCTCCTCAGATGCATAAAGATTCTACAAATAAAGTACTGAAGTCATTTATAAATGCTTTTATAATAAATGTCAGTAAAATAGACCCCACACTACATCATTTCTGATGAAACATTAACCATGAATGTACCTGAATGTACATAATTAGACAGTAACTCTGAATGGTGTTGATGGTTCATGGATGAAGCACTGGAGAGATTCATGTGGCAAAGACATTTTATTTCTACAGCAGCTAATCTTGACTTTACTGAACAGGCTCCAATTCTTTATCTCTGAAATATAAAAGTGCCTGTGGCACCTGTTATTTTATAGGGTGCTTATATGGGCTTCTGGCTTTTTCCTCAATTACATTTACATTTAGAATTATGTGTGGCCTATGTGTAACCTCACACCATGAGTTTTAAAGTTTTATCTAATTTAATAATCACTTTTTGTACTAGAAAGTAATTGCCTAAGTAGTTTCCTTAATTAAATTTTCTTATTTTTGTACATAATGTATGGTGAACTCATTTATACAACCATCACATTTGATATATGTGCTCTAATTTATCTATAACTTTTATTTTCTGGCTGAGGAACTGTTGCTTTTTAAAACCGTTCCATTTTCTTTTCATTTCTATCAACAAGGCTAGCTCTTGGCATTATTTGGGATTTTCCACAGGGACAATGTTTTATTCACTTCCCAAGACTTTTTTAAAACATTGGGGGAAGGAGACAAACAAACTTTGAAGTTAGCACATTGAAGTGAGCTATGGATACTTTGGGTGGAAAGCAAGCATCTAAATCCACACGATTCAAATTTGTAACTCAGAAAAATATACTTTAGTTTCATAGAATTTTAGGAATTGTTTTTAAGATTTCTTACTAATAGTTTAAATTGAAAATGTCAATTACTCAAATGCCATGAGCGTGCTATAAAGTTAAGACCCATATCAAGGGATTTGATAATCACTGGGAGTAATAAATAACAGTTTTGGAGCCATTGTCAATAGTTGATATCTAAGGTCTGTCCTAATTGAGAAGTTGTTCCCTTTTCTCTCATTTAAAGAGGAAGGAAAAAAATGCTTGTGCCCTCTAATTTCATCCAAAACCTTGGAAGAGACACTCTGTCCACTTCTAAAATCTGGTTCTGGGAGTAAAAATGAAAGTATTTTAAAATTCACGCTACACTAATTATAGGTGCAACTTTGAAATTTCTGCTTCTCTTAGATTTGACAAATGTTACTTAGTGTTTTCATAATGACATAACAGTTTTGTGTAGCACACAATCAAAATGTCATTATAGCATATTACCCAACCACTGAACACGCCATTCTTTGCCAGGGAATCTTTTCTTAGTACATGTGTTTCAAAAGCACTTACTCTGTAAATGAAAGATTAAGGCTTAGCTGACCTACATTGAGCTGTGGGGATTTAAAATCCAGGGATCAGTCATCTTGGTTCTGCCTCAGTTCAGTTATTTTTTGGATGACTCAGTGGATTCATTCCAGTTTTCTGGACAAAGAAAATCTTTCATGCTTGCTTAAAAAAAAAAACAAAACCCCAAATGAAAACAAACAAAAAAAATGGTGAAATAAGCAAGCATGATTAGATGATCCTCTTTTGAACAGGATACTGCAAGTAGCTTTTATTTTATATTCTGTTGAAAGAAATTGGAAATTCTGTTGCTGTCTCTTTAGTCTCACTGGTGATTGACAGAGAAGTCCCAAGCAGATGTATAGTTTTATTTGGAAATAAACCTGTTTTCACAAAAGCATCTCCTTTCAAGCTATGGCTTGCGTTTCATGGCATTCAACTTGTCTTTCTCCCAGGCCTTGAGATGAATGGAAAACTATTTTATCCCTAATTTATGAAGAACCAACAGCAGAGAGACACAACATAGAGCCATTGCATGTTTATTTAAGTCCTATAATTAATGAAATAACAAATATGAAACCTTTGAAGAGTCCCCAGTAGTTATGGAATATTTAAAATATAATTCTACATGGAGGAGTCCTTTTGTAAAAGTCTGCATGATGTCCAATTCTGCTTGCTTTTTACGAAAAGAAAATTATTGAAAATATCTTTGGAATTTTAAATTTTCATTGGAAATGAAAAATGCGATTGAACTTAAGAACACTTTTGACTCCAAAAGAAAACTAATTTTATGTAGCAATTTGATTACATATTAAGACATGATGAAAATATACAATGACAACAACCTTCAAAATACACTTATTTTTCTAGCAAATTTTATTTGAAAATTCATTGTGTATTAAAGGAACTTAAAAAAGAAATAAAGTAATTAAAATTTAAGGTTAAACTTTTGACAAACTTTCAGTAACCTTCATAGAAAAAGAAACAGTGTAGACTTCCTTTTTTCGCTGTGATGGAATAATAGTGAAACCAGATTTACTGCCTCACATTAAACAACTAGAAAACCAGACAAGATATTTGTGAAACACCAGATTTCAGGCAATGGCCAAAAGGTAACACAGAACATTTATCCATGAGAGAAGGAAAACAAACTATGTGATTCCTACAACTGCCCCAGCTCGTGGCCTGGAGTTTCCAAGAGGTGGTGTAGTTAAGAGAAACCTCAGCAATGCTCAGAGGCCTTGTGAAGTTGAGAAGACAGAGTTTGAGGAGACCAAGTCACCTAGATTTGAGAGCAATTCCGATGTAAGGGCACAGCACGGACCTGGAGCTCTAAATATCTGCAAAGGATCCACTTGAGGCTCTAGCTGAGTACTGCTCTGTACATACATGTAAGGAAAGTATATGAAACTAAGAAATGAACCAACAGAAAGGAGTAGGTAGAGCAATTTCTGGAGCTCACATGAGGCTGGGTATAATCCACACTGGCACCAGCCAAAGTGGAAACATCTAATGTATAGGACATTGCGTAGAATCCTCAAAAATGTATTGCCTTAGTGCTAGAACAAAATTATACTCAATAAAAGGCTTTACTGTACTTGTTCTTAAAAAAAGATGAAAAGCAAGCCTCAAAAGATAGAATTCTATTGAAGTTAGCTGCATCCCCAAATAAAGCCACGTAATATTTAAAGGAATACAACAAAATCCCAATAAATAAAATCCGTAATTCCTGGAACCCAATAAAAAATAGGTATGCAAATAAACTGGGAAATATGGTCCATAAGAATTAGAAGAGTTGATCAATAGAAATAGACCCAGAAATTATCCAGATGACAGAAATTGTAGAAAAGGATGTAAAAACAGCTATTATATATTCCATATATTCAAAAAGATGAAGGAAAAATAAACATTAAGAAGCAAGAAACAGATATGAAAAAGACTGAAATGAATTTCTAGAGATGAAGACTATATTTGAAATAAAAAATGCCCTCAAATGCCTTAATGAATAACTGGTTCAACATTGCAGAAAAGTCCTTTCAAATTGAAGTTATAGCAATGGAAAATATACAAAATAAATTACAAGAAGAAAAAACCTGAAAAAAATAGTACAAATTGACTTGTGGGGCAGTATTAAAATGTTCTAACACATGTGTTATTAAAGGCCAGAAGGAAGTAGTAGGGGAACATAAATGATAATGGAATAGATAATGGCCAAAAATTTTCCAAACTTGTTGAAAACTATAAAACCACAGATCCGAAAAGCTCAGTGAACTCCAAGAAGAAAACGTATGAAGAAAAGCACACCAAATCATATTATAAACAACTATCTAAAAAGCAGTGATAAAGAGACAAATTTATGAATAGGCAGAAGAAAAAAAGGTGTTATACACATGAAACAAATATAAATATGACATGGCAGAGAACCTTATGGATAAAATACCGGACTCTGAGGCACTCCCATGTTGCCTTCGATATAACAGCTGTGCGGCTGACAGGGTCTTGGTGCTCCAGCTGGGTGTCAGGCCTGTGCCTCTGAGGTGGGAGAGCCGAGTTCAGGACATTGGTCCACCAGAGGCCTCCCGGCTCCATGTAATATCAAACAGTGAAAGCTCTCCCAGAGATTTCCAACTCAGCGCTAAGACCCAGCTCCACTCAACAACCAGCAAGCTACAGTTGCTGGACAAACAATGCCAAACAACTAGCAAGACAGGAACACAACCCCACCCATTAGCAGAGAGGCTGCCTAAAATCATAATAAGGCCACAGACACCCCAAAACACACCACCAGACGCGGTCCACCGGAAAGACAAGATCCAGTCTCATCCACCAGAACACAGGCACTAGTCCCCTCCACCAGGAAGCGTACAAAACCCACTGAACCAACCTTAGCCACTGGGGGCAGACACCACAAACAATGGGAACTACGAAACTGAAGGCTGCGAAAAGGAGGCCCCAAACACAGTAAGTTAAGCAAAATGAGATGACAGAGAAGCGCAGCAGATGAAGGAGCAAGGTAAAAACCCACCACACCAAACAAATGAAGAGGAAATAAGCAGTCTACCTAAAAAAGAATTAAGAGTAATGATAGTAAAGATGATCCAAAATCTTGGAAATAGAATGGAGAAAATACAAGAAACGTTTAACAAGGACCTAGAAGAACTAAAGAGCAAATAAACAATGATGAACAACACAATAAATGAAATTAAAAATTCTCTAGAAGGAATCAATAGCAGAATAACTGAGACAGAGGAATGGATACGTGACTGGAAGATAAAATAGTGGAAATAACTACTGCAGAGCAGAATAAAGAAAAAAGAATGAAAAGAATTGAGGGCAGTCTTAGAGACCTCTGGGACAATATTAAATGCACCAACATTCGAATCATAGGGGCCCCAGAAGAAGAAGAGAAAAAGAAAGGGACTGAGAAAATATTTGAAGAGGTTATAGTTGAAAACTTCCCTAATATGGGAAAGGAAATAGTTAATGAAGTCCAGGAAGCACAGAGAGTCCCATACAGGGTAAATCCAAGGAGAAACACACCAAGACACATATTAATCAAACTATCAAAAATTAAAGACAAAGAAAAAATATTAAAAGCAGCAAGGGAAAAAGAACAAATAACATACAAGGGACTCCCCATAAGGTTAACAGCTGATCTTTCAGCAGAAACTCTGCAAGCAAGAAGGGAGTGGCAAGACATATTTAAAGTGATGAAAGGGAAAAACCTACAACCAAGAGTACTCTACCCAGCAAGGATCTAATTCAGATTCGAAAGAAATTAAAACCTTTACAGACAAGCAAAAGCTAAGAGAATTCAGCACCACCAAACCAGCTTTACAACACATGCTAAAGGAACTTCTCTAGGCGGGAAACAGAAGAGAAGGGAAAGACCTACAAAAACAAACCCAAAACAATTAAGAAAATGGTAACAGGAACATACATATCAATAATTACCTTAAATGTAAATGGATTAAAAGCTCCCACCAAAAGACATAGACGGGCTGAATGGATACAAAAACAAGACCCATATATATGCTGTCTACAAGAGACCCACTTCAGACCTAGGGACACATACAGACTGAAACTGAGGGGATGGAAAAAGATATTCCATGCAAATGGAAATCAAAGGAAAGCTGGAGTAGCAATTCTCATATTAGACAAAATAGACTTTAAAATAGAGACTATTACAAGAGACAAAGAAGGACATTACATAATGATCAAGGGATCAATCCAAGAAGAAGATATAACAATTGTACATATTTATGTACCCAACATAGGAGCACCTCAATACATAAGGCAAATGCTAACAGCCATAAAAAGGAAAATCGACAGTAACACAATCATAGTAGGGGACTTTAACACCCCACTTTCACCAATGGACAGATCATCCAAAATGAAAATAAATAAGGAAACACAAGCTTTAAATAATACATTAAACAAGATGGACTTAATGGATATTTATAGGACATTCCACCCAAAAACAACAGAATACACATTCTTCTCAAGTGCTCATGGAACATTCTGCAGGATGGATCATATCTTGGGTCACAAATCAAGCCTTGGCAAATTTAAGAGAATTGAAATCATATCAAGTATCTTTTCTGACCACAATCCTATGAGACTAGATATCAATTACAAGAAAAAATCTGTAAAAAATACAAACACATGGAGGCTAAACAATACACTACTTAATAACCAAGAGATCACTGAAGAAATCAAAGAGGAAATCAAAAAATACCTAGAAACAAATGACAATGAAAACACGATGACCCAAAACCTATGGGATGCAGCAAAAGCAGTTCTAAGAGGAAAGTTTATAGCAATACAAGCCTACCTCAAGAAACGAAACATCTCAAACAACCTAAGCTAACACCTAAAGGAATTAGAGAACGAAGAGCAAAAAATCCGCAAAGTTAGCAGAAGGATAGCAATCATAAAGAACAGATCAGAAATAAAAAGAAATGAAGGAAACCATAGCAAAGATCAGTAAAACTAAAAGCTGGTTCTTTGAGAAGATAAACAAAATTGATAAACCATTAGCCAGACTCATCAAGAAAAAAAGGGAGAAGACTCAAATCAATAGAATTAGAAATGAAAAAGGAGAAGTAACAACTGACACTGCAGAAATACAAAGGATCATGAGAGATTACTACAAGCAACTCTATGCCAATAAAATGGACAACTTGGAAGAAATGGACAAATTCTTAGAAAAGCACAACCTTCCGAGACTGAACCAGGAATAAATAGAAGATATAAACAGACCAATCACAAGCACTGAAATTGACACTGTGATTAAAAATCTTCCAACAAAAAAAAAAAAAAAAAAAAAATCTTCCAACAAACAAAAGCCCAGGACCAAATGGCTTCACAGGCAAATTCTATCAAACATTTAGAGAAGTGCTAACACCTGTCCTTCTCACACTCTTCCAAAATATAGCAGAGGGAGGAACACTCCCAAACTCATTCTACGAGGCCACCATCACCCAAATACCAAAACCAGACAAAGATGTCACAAAGAAAACTACAGGCCAATATCACTGATGAACATAGATGCGAAAATCCTCAACAAAATACTATCAAACAGAATCCAACAGCACATTAAAAGAATCATACACCATGATCAAGTGAGGTTTATCCCAGGAATGCAAAGATTCTTCAGTATACGCAAATCAATCAATGTGATAAACCATTTTAACAAATTGAAGGAGAAAAACCATATGATCATCTGAATAGATGCAGAAAAAGTTTTTGACAATATTCAACACCCATTTATGATAAAAACGCTCCAGAAAGTAGGCGTAGAGGGAACTTCCTTCAACATAATAAAGGCAATATATGACAAACCCACAGCCAACATCGTTCTCAATGGTGAAAAACTGAAAGCATTTCCACTAAGATTGGGAACAAGACAAGGTTGTCAACTCTCACCACTATTGTTCAACAAAGTTTTGGAAGTTTTAGCCACAGCAATCAGAGAAGAAAAAGAAATAAAAGGAATCCAAATCGGAAAAGAAGTAAAGCTGTCACTGTTTGCAGATGACATGATACTATACATAGAGAATCCTAAAGATGCTATCAGAAAACTATTAGGACTAATCAATGAATTTGGTAAAGTAGCAGGATACAAAATTAATGCACAGAGATCTCTTGCATTCCTATACACTAATGATGAAATCATCTGAAAGAGAAGTTAAGGAAACACTCCCGTTTACCATTGCAACAAAAACAATAAAATATCTAGGAATAAACCTACCTAAGGAGACAAAAACCTGTATGCTGAAAACTGTAAGACACTGATGAAAGAAATTAAAGATGATACAAACAGATGGAGAGATATACCATGTTCTTGGATTAGAAGAATCTACATTGTGAAAACGACTACACTTCCAAAGCAGTCTACTGATTCAGTGCAATCCCTATGAAATTACCAATGGCATTTTTCACAGAACTAGAACAAAAAATTTCACAGTTTGTATGGAAACACAAAAGACCCGGAATAGCCAAAGCAATCTTGAGAAAGAAAAACGGAGTTGGCGGAATCAGGCTCCGTGACTTCAGACTATACTACAAAGCTACAGTAATCAAGACAGTATGGTACTGGCACAAAAACAGAAGTATAGATCAATGGAAAAGGATAGAAAGCCCAGAAATAAACCCACGCACATATGGTCACCTTGTTTTTGATAAAGGAGGCAAGAATATACAATGGAGAAATCATAGCCTCTTCAGTAAGTGGCGCTGGGAAAACTGGACAGCTACATGTAAAAGAATGAAATTAGAACACTGCCTAACACCATACACAAACATAAACTCAAAATGGATTAAAGACCTAAATGTAAGGCCAGACACTCTAAAACTCCTAGAGGAAAACATAGGCAGAACACTCTATGACATAAATCACAGCAAGATCCTTTTTGACCCACCTGCTAGAGAAATGGAAATAAAAACAAAAATAAACAAATGGGACCTAATGAAACTTAAACGCTTTTGCATAGCAAAGGAAACCATAAATAAGATGAAAAGACAACCCTCAGAATGGGAGAAAATATTTGCAAACAAATCAACGGAGAAAGGATTAATCTCCAAAATTTACAAGCAGCTCATGCAGCTCAATATCAAAATAACAACCCAATCCAAAAATGGGCAGAAGACCTAAATAGACATTTATCCAAAGAAGATATACAGATTGCCAACAAACACATGAAAGTATGCTCAACATCATTAATCATTAGAGAAATGCAAATCAAAACTACAATGAGGTATCACCTCACATCAGTCAGGATGGCCATCATCAAAACATCTACAAACTGTAAATGCTGGAGAGGGTGTGGAGAAAAGGGAACCTTCTTGCACTGTTGGTGAGAATGTAAATTGATACAGCCACTATGGAGAACAGTATGGAGGTTCCTTAAAAAACTAAAAATAGAACTACCATACAACCCAGCAATCCTACTACTGGGCATATACCCTGAGAAAACCATCATTCAAAAAGAGTCATGTACCACAATGTTCATTGCAGCTCTGTTTACAGTAGCCAGGAAATGGAAGCAACCTAAGTGTCCATCGACAGATGAATGGATAAAGAAGATGTGGCGCATATATACAATGGAATATTACTCAGCCATAAAAAGAAATGAAATTGAGTTATTTGTAGTGAGGTGGATGGACCTAGAGTCTGTCATACAGAGTGAAGTAAGTCAGAAAGAGAAAAACAAATACCATACGCTAACACGTATATATGGAATCTAAAAAAAAAAAAATGTTCTGAAGAACCTAAGGGCAGGACAGGAATAAAGATGCAGACATAGAGAATGGACTTGAAGACATGGGGAGGGAGAAGGGTAAGCTAGGACGAAGTGAGAGAGTGGCATGGACATATATACACTACCAAATGTCAAATAGACAGCTAGTGGGAAGCAGCTGCATAGCACAGGGAGATCAGCTCGGTGCTCTTTGACCACCTAGAGGGGTGGGATAGGGAGGGTGGGAGGGAGACGCAAGAGGGAGGAGATATGGGGATATATGTGTTTGTATAGCTGATTCACTTTGTTATAAAGCAGAAACTAACACACCATTTTAAAGCAGTTATTATCCAATAAAGATGTTAAATATTTATATATCAATATGACAGCAGGCTTCTTGTCATGAACTATGCAAGTGAGAAGACAGTAGAGCAATATCTTAAGGCATTGATTGAACAAAAAACCTCTGTCATCTTAGAATTGTATATGCAGCAAAATATCTTCCAAAAATTAAGAAAAAAAAAAAAAGCTCAGTCAAATAAAAAAAGAGGGAGCTCATTGTCAGCAGTCCTGCACTATAAGAGATGTTTAAGGCAGTTCTTCAGACAAAATATGATAACAGATTGAAATTTGGATCATCATTTAGGACCAAGGATCACTGGAAATGATAAATGAGTCATTAAATATAAAAGAGTTTGGCTACATATTTTAAAAAGTCTTTAAAATATAACTGACTAGTTAAAGCAAAACTAGTAATAATATATTTTAAAAATTGTAACATGTAAAAGTGAAATATATAGCAGTAATAGCACAAAGAATGGGAGGAAGTAAATGAAGTATATTGTTTTCAGGTTCTTTTAATGTTGTGAAGTGTTATATTATTTAATGAAAGACTTTGACAAGTTAAATGTGCATGATGTAATCATTAAAGCAACCAATAAAAAAACAAAATAATTTAGATAATAAGCAAATGGTGATGATAAAATGGAATCACACCTAAAAATTTCAGTTAATCCAAAAGAATACAGGAAAAGAAGGAAAAGAAGAACAAAGAGTAGGTGGGACAAATATAAAACAAATAGTAGTATTCCAAACAAAGCAATAAACACACTAAATGTAAATATTCTACGTACTACATTTAAGACAGAGATTGCCAAATTGGATAATATAGCAAGACACAACTATATGCTTTTCCCAGAGAACCTTCTTTAAATATAAAGTGATAGAAGATATGCTGTGTCTTTATAACCTCCTATTTACTAATTTTTTATTACTCATTACTTTGATATATTACTCTTTTCTTCTGTTCTCTGTGGATACATATTTCCTTCCATATTTCCCATCTTTATATTTGTCCTCCTTTTCTTATAATGAGGTTGGGAGATGTTCCATGAAAATTTTTCTTTTAATAAAAGTAACTCTTCCTGTTTCTATTTTCTGCCCATATCTGAAGGTATTGTGCCTTTGAATGAAATTCCATTGTTTGCTAAATGGAAAATATGAACCATAGCATTGTGAATAATGGTTAAATTATTTCAGTAAGTTCAAAAAACATATGCAGGTTTTGTTTTGTTGTTTGTATGTTTTGAAAATAAATATCGTTACTTTTATACTACTCTCATCATGTGGAATTCCATGTACTATAACTTCACATTTTAAAGGCTAATGATTTTTAGCTCATTTTGATAAAAAGTTCTGTCTTGTTTCTGATAACTTTCTTTCCTAGACTGACTGAATTTTAATACTTATATTATTCTTTTAGCCTTGTGTGCAGTTTGAGTTTACTTCTTGGTATTTATATTGAGCCATTCAGGCTTCTTCCAAATCACTTTTCAACCAGGGAAGTGTGTTTTCAAGACACAGGTCAAAGTTAAGGGTCCAGATATGCAATTTTGTCTTTCATTTTTCTTACGCTTTTACTAATCTGATTTCGATAACTGGCCTAGACCTTAATTACTTCTTTCTTCTCTTAGAAGCCTGTGACGCTAACATCTAAATTATGTCGGGACACATAATGTAAAAATAATTATCTTGTATTATTACAAAAGTGATAATACAAAATACTCTTCATAATTACAAAATAGTCATAGGACCCTAGAGGAATGGTTTCATAGTTGCAAATATAAAGAATTTTGTTTTTTAAAATATGCTTATATTTACACATAGAAAAATACCTTTATTGCTCAGACAAAAGCAACGGTACTTTAATAAATTAAGGGTTTCTTAAATGGAAAAATCTCTGTCCTCCTAACACAGACTATGTGTCTTAACTTTACTTTGAAGACTTTGATTAATGTAGTGAATGTCAAATTTTAAAAGATACTGATTACAGATTAGATTCATTTCGTAAATTCTGGTGTGTTTTTTTTTTCCGTAAAACTCATTTGAAAGGCATATTAAAAATGCAGATTCCCCCAAGCTCTGTAGAGATTGTTATTCAATAGATTTGGTGTTATGCCGAAGAATCAGCATTTTTGACAAGCTCCCCAGATCTTTCTGGTGCTTGTGGTCCTAGGACACTTTGAGAAACACTAAGCTAGACTTTCTGAGCTTTACAGACAATGGTTAGTGATTCTTAAAATAACCTGCACCATCCTGCTGCAGTGATTGGCAATATAGGTTGGAAGGATCCTTTGATGAACAAGGCAGTATTTTCCAGTGGGATAAAACATGTCTGTGTTGTAGTTCCACTTCTCTTTTGCCTAAATGACTTGCTCCAGCTTGCAGTTGAACTGAGTGCAAGCTTTCCTCCTCTCTTCCTTTTCCACTATTTAGAAGCCAAGAGGGACTTTTCCTAATATACATTGATAACAAGCATTTATTAACATGAACCTGGAGTAACTTAAAAAATAAATTACTTGACATTTTATCACTTTGCTCTGTGTAAGGGTGAAGCCACCACTCTCACATGTGTTAGGATTGGTCACTCCGAGCAAAGACCTAACCTCTCTCAGCCCCAGGTGGCTCATCCATAAAGGAGGAGGCAGAGAGGGATTTGAGAAGATGGCGGAAGAGTAAGACGCGGAGATCACATTCCTTCCCACAGATACAGTAGAAATACATCTACACGTGGAACTGCTCCTACAGAACACCCACTGAACGCTGGCAGAAAACGTCCGACCTCCAAAAAGGCAAGAAACTCCCCCCGTACTTGGGTAGGGCAAAAGAAAAAAGAAATAACACAGACAAAAGAATAGGGACGGCACCTGCACCAGTGGGAGGGAGCCGTGAAGGAGGAAAGGTTTCCACGCACTAGGAAGCCCCTTCGCGGGCGGAGACTGCGGGGGGCGGAGGGGGGAAGCTTCAGAGCCTCGGAGGAGAGCGCAGCCACAGAGGTGCGGAGGGCAAAGCGGAGAGGTTCCCGCACAGAGGCTCGGCGCCGAGCAGCACTCACCAGCCCGAGAGGCTTGTCTGCCTCCCCGCCGGGGCGGGCGGGGCTGGGAGCTGAGGCTCGGGCTTCGGTTGGATCGCAGGGAGAGGACTGGGGCTGGCGGCGTGAACACAGCCTGAAGGGGTTGGCGCACCACAGCTAGCCCGGAGGGAGTCCGGGAAAAAGTCTGCAGCTGCCGAAGAGGCAAGAGACTTTTTCTTGCCTCTTTGTTTCGCGGCGGGCAAGGAGAGGGGATTCAGAGCGCCGCCTAAACGAACTCCAGAGAAGGGCGCGAGCCGCGGCTATCAGCGCGGATCCCACAGCAACAGGGGCGCAGAGGGAAAATCGGAGAGACTCCCGCACAGAGGCTCGGCGCCGAGCGGCGCTCACCAGCCCGAGAGGCTTGTCTGCTCACCCGCCAGGGCGGGCGGGGCTGGGAGCTGAGGCTCGGCTTCCGTTGGATCGCAGGGAGAGGACTGGGGCTGGCGGCGTGAACACAGCCTGAAGGGGTTGGCGCACCACAGCTAGCCGGGAGGGAGACCGGGAAAAGGTCTGCAGCTGCCGAAGAGGCAAGAGACTTTTTCTTCCCTCTGTGTTTCGCGGCGGGCAAGGAGAGGGGATTCAGAGCACCGCCTAAACGAACTCCAGAGAAGGGCGCAAGCCACGGCAATCAGCGCGGACTCCAGAGACGGGCGTGAGACGCTGGGGCTGCTGCTGCCGCCTCCAAAAAGCCTGTGTGTGAGCACAGGTCACTCTCCACACCTCCCCTCCCGGTAGCCTGTGCAGCCCGCCACTGCCAGGGTCCCGGGATCCGGGGACAACATCCCCGGGAGAACGCACTGCGCGCCTCGAGCTGGTGCAACGTCACGCCGGCCTCGGCCGCCGCAGGCTCACCCCGCCTCCTCTGTACCCCTCCCTCCCCGCGGCCTGGGTGAGCCAGAGCCCCCGAAGCAGCTGCTCCTTTAACCCCGTCCTGTCTGGGCGGGGAACAGACGCCCTCAGGCGACCTACACGCAGAGGCGGGTCCAAATCCAAAGCTGAACCCCAGGAGCTGTGCGAACAGGGAAGAGAAGGGGAAATCTCTCCCAGCAGCCTCAGAAGCAGCGGATTAAAACTCCACAAACAACTTGATGTGCCTGCATCTGTTGAATACCTGAATAGACAACGAATCAGCCCAAAGTCAGGAGGTGGACTCTGGGAGCAGGAGACATTAATTTTTCCCCTTTTCCTTTTTTTTGTGAGTGTATATGTATATGCTTCTGGGTGAGATTTTGTCTGTATATCTTTGCTTTACAATAGCTTTATTTTACTTCACTATATTATAGCCTCTTTCTTTCTTTCTTTCTATTTTTTCTCCCTTTTACTCTGAGCCGTGTGGATGAAAGGCTCTTGGTGCTCCAGCCAGGCATCAGGGCCGTGCCTCTGAGGTGGGAGAGCCAACTTCAGAACACTGGTCCACAAGAGACCTCCCAGCTCCATGTAATACCAAACGGCAAAAATCTCCCAGAGATCTCCATCTCAACATCAAGACCCAGCTTCACTCAACGACCAGCAAGCTACAGTGCTGGACACCCTATGCCAAACAACTAGATGGACAGGAACACAACCCCTTCCATTAGCAGAGAGGCTGCCTAAAATCAAAATAAGGCCACAGACACCCCAAAATACACCACCAGACGTGGACGTGCCCACCAGAAAGACAAGATCTAGCCTCATCCACCAGAACTCAGGCACTAGTTCCCTCCACCAGGAAGCCTACACAACCCACTGAACCAACCTTAGCCACTGGGGACAGATACCAAAAACAACGGGAACTACGAACCTGCAGCCTGTGAAAAGGAGACCCCAAACACAGTAAGATAGGCAAAATGAGACGACAGAAAAACACACAGCAGATGAAGGAGCAGGCTCAAAACACACTGGACTTAACAAATGAAGAGGAAATAGGTAGTCTACCTGAAAAAGAATTCAGAATAATGATAGTAAGGATGATCCAAAATCTTGGAAATAGAATAGACAAAATGCAAGAAACATTTAACAAGGATGTAGAAGAACTAAAGAGGAACCAAGCAATGATGAAAAACACAATAAATGAAATTAAAAATACTCTAGATGGGATCAATAGTAGAATAACTGAGGCAGAAGAAAGGATAAGTGACCTGGAAGATAAAATGGTGGAAATAACTACTACAGAGCAGGATAAAGAAAAAAGAATGAAAAGAACTGAGGACAGTCTCAGGGACCTCTGGGACAACATTAAACGTGCCAACATTCGAATTATAGGGGTACCAGAAGAAGAAGAGAAAAAGAAAGGGACTGAGAAAATATTTGAAGAGATTATAGTTGAAAACTTCCCTAATATGGGAAAGGAAATAGTTAATCAAGTCCTGGAAGCACAGAGAGTCCCATACAGGATAAACCCAAGGAGGAACACGCCAAGACACATATTAATCAAACTGTCAAAAATTAAATATAAGGAAAACATATTAAAGGCAGCAAGGGAAAGAAAACAAATAACACACAAGGGAATCCCCATAAGGTTAACATCTGATCTCTCAGCAGAAACTCTGCAAGCCAGAAGGGAGTGGCAGGATATACTTAAAGTGATGAAGGAGAAAAACCTACAACCAAGATTACTCTACCCAGCAAGGATCTCATTCAGATTCGATGGAGAAATTAAAACCTTTACAGACAAGCAAAAGCTGAGAAGAGTTCAGCACCACCAAACCAGCTTTACAACAAATGCTAAAGGAAATTCTCTAGGCAAGAAACACAAGAGAAGGAAAACACCTACAATAACAAACCCAATACATTTAAGAAAATGGGAATAGGAACATACATATCGATAATTACCTTGAATGTAAATGGATTAAATGCTCCCACCAAAAGACACAGGCTGGCTGAATGGATACAAAAACAAGACCCATACATATGCTGTCTACAAGAGACCCACTTCAGACCTAGGGACACATACAGACTGAAAGTGAGGGGATGGAAAAAGATATTCCATGCAAATGGAAATCAAAAGAAAGCTGGAGTAGCAATTCTCATATCAGACAAAATAGACTTTAAAATAAAGACTATTACAAGAGACAAAGAAGGACACTATATAATGATCAAGGGATTGATCCAAGAGGAAGGTATAACAATTGTAAATATTTATGCACCCAACATAGGAGCACCTCAATACATAAGGCAAATACTAACAGCCATGAAAGGGGAAATTGACAGCAACACAATCATAGTAGGGGACTTTAACACCCCACTTTCACCAATGGACAGATCATCCAAAATGAAAATAAATAAGGAAACACAAGCTTTAAATGATACATTAAACAATATGGACTTAATTGATATTTATAGGACATTCCACCCAAAAACAACAGAATACACATTTTTCTCAAGTGCTCATGGAACATTCTCCAGGATAGATCATATCTTGGGTCACAAATCAAGCCTTGGTAAATTTAAGAAAATTGAAATCGTATCAAGTATCTTTTCCGACCACAACGCTATGAGACTAGATATCAATTACAGGAAAAGATCTGTAAAAAATACAAACACATGGAGGCTACACAATACATTACTTAATAACGAAGTGATTACTGAAGAAATCAAAGGGGAAATCAAAAAATACCTAGAAACAAATGACAATGGAGACACGACGACCCAAAACCTATGGGACACAGCAAAAGCAGTGCTAAGAGGGAAGTTTATAGCAATACAAGCCTACCTCAAGAAACAGGAAACATCTCGAATAAACAACCTAACCTTGCACCTAAAGCAATTAGAGAAAGAAGAACAAAAAAACCCCAAAGCTAGCAGAAGGAAAGAAATTATAAAGATCAGGTCAGAAATAAATGAAAAAGAAATGAAGGAAACAATAGCAAAAATCAATGAAACTAAAAGCTGGTTCTTTGAGAAGATAAACAAAATTGATAAACCATTAGCCAGACCCATCAAGAGAAAAAGGGAGAAGACTCAGATCAATAGAATTAGAAATGAAAAAGGAGAAGTAACCACTGACACTGCAGAAATACAAAAGATCATGAGAGATTACTACAAGCAACTATATGCCAATAAAATGGACAACCTGGAAGAAATGGACAGATTCTTAGAAATGCACAAACTGCCGAGACTGAACCAGGAAGAAATAGAAAATATGAACAGACCAATCACAAGCACTGAAATTGAAACTGTGATTAAAAACCTTCCAACAAACAAAAGCCCAGGACCAGATGGCTTCACAGGCGAATTCTATCAAACATTTAGAGAAGAGCTAACACCCATCCTTCTCAAACTCTTCCAAAATATTGCAGAGGGAGGAACACTCCCAAACTCATTCTACGAGGCCACCATCACCCTGATACCAAAACCAGACAAAGATGTCACAAAGAAAGAAAACTACAGGCCAATATCACTGATGAACATAGATGCAAAAATCCTCAACAAAATACTAGCAAACAGAATCCAACAGCACATTAAAAGGATCATACACCATGATCAAGTGGGGTTTATCCCAGGAATGCAAGGATTCTTCAATATACGCAAATCAATCAATGTGATACACCATATTAACAAATTGAAGGAGAAAAACCATATGATCATCTCAATAGATGCAGAGAAAGCTTTTGACAAAATTCAACACCCATTTATGATAAAAGCCCTGCAGAAAGTAGGCATAGAGGGAACTTTCCTCAACATAATAAAGGCCATATATGACAAACCCACAGCCAACATTGTCCTCAATGGTGAAAAACTGAAACCATTTCCACTAAGATCAGGAACAAGACAAGGTTGCCCACTCTCACCACTATTATTCAACATAGTTCTGGAAGTCATAGCCACAGCAATCAGAGAAGACAAAGAAATAAAAGGAATCCAAATCGGAAAAGAAGAAGTAAAGCTGTCACTATTTGCAGATGACATGATACTATACATAGAGAATCCTAAAGATGCTACCAGAAAACTCCTAGAGCTAATCAATGAATTTGGTAAAGTAGCAGGATACAAAATTAATGCACAGAAATCTCTTGCATTTCTATACACTAATGACGAAAAATCTGAAAGTGAAATTAAGAAAACACTCCCATTTACCATTGCAACAAAAAGAATAAAATATCTAGGAATAAACCTACCTAAGGAGACAAAAGACCTGTATGCAGAAAATTATAAGACACTGATGAAAGAAATTAAAGATGATACAAATAGATGGAGAGATATACCATGTTCCTGGATTGGAAGAATCAACATTGTGAAAATGTCTCTACTACCCAAAGCAATCTACAGATTCAATGCAATCCCTATCAAACTACCACTGGCATTTTTCACAGAACTAGAACAAAAAATTTCACAATTTGTATGGAAACACAAAAGACCCCGAATAGCCAAAGCCATCTTGAGAACGAAAAATGGAGCTGGGGGAATCAGGCTCCCTGACTTCAGACTATATTACAAAGCTTCAGTAATCAAGACAGTTTGGTATTGGCACAAAAACAGAAATATAGATCAATGGAACAGGATAGAAAGCCCAGAGATAAACCCACACACATATGGTCAACTTATCTTTGATAAAGGAGGCAAGCATATACAGTGGAGAAAAGACAGCCTCTTCAATAAGTGGTGCTGGGAAAATTGGACAGGAACATGTAAAAGTATGAAATTAGAACACTCCCTGACACCATGCACAAAAATAAACTCAAAATGGATTAAAGACCTAAGTGTAAGGGCAGACACTATCAAACTCTTAGAGGAAAACATAGGCAGAACACTCTATGACATACATCACAGCAAGATTCTTTTTGACCCAGCTCCCAGAGAAATGGAAATAAGAACACAAATAAACAAATGGGACCTAATGAAACTGAAAAGCTTTTGCACAGCAAAGGAAACCATAAACAAGACCAGAAGACAACCATCAGAATGGGAGAAAATATTTGCAAATGAAGCAACTGACAAAGGATTAATCTCCAAGATTTACAAGCAGCTCATGCAGCTCAATAACAAACAAACGAACAACCCAATCCAAAAATGGGCAGAAGATCTAAATAGACATTTCTCCAAAGAAGATATACAGATGGCCTACAGACACATGAAAGAATGCTCAACATCATTAATCATTAGAGAAATGCAAATCAAAACTACAATGAGATATCATCTCACACCGGTCAGAATGGCCATCATCAAAAAATCTAGAAACAATAAATGCTGGAGAGGGTGTGGAGGAAAGGGAACACTCTTGCACTGTTGGTGGGAATGTAAATTGATACAGCCACTATGGAGAACAGTATGGAGGTTCCTTAAAAAACTACAAATAGAACTACCATACGACCCAGCAATCCCACTACTGGGCATATACCCTGAGAAAACCATAGGTCAAAAAGAGTCATGTACCAAAATGTTCATTGCAGCTTTATTTACAATAGCCAGGACATGGAAGCAACCTAAATGTCCATCGACAGATGAATGGATAAAGAAGATGTGGCACATATATACAATGGAATATTACTCAGCCATAAAAAGAAATGAAATGGAGGTATTTGTAATGAGGTGGATGGAGTTAGAGTCTGTCATACAGCGTGAAGTAAGTCAGAAAGAGAAAAACAAATACAGTATGCTAACACATATATATGGAATCTAAGGGAAAAAAAAAAAAAAGGCCATGAAGAACCTAGTGGCAAGACGGGAATAAAGACACAGACCTACTAGAGAATGGACTTGAGGATATGGGGGGGGGGTGAGATGTGACAGGGTAAGAGAGTGTCATGGACATATATACACTACCAAATGTAAAATAGATAGCTAGTGGGAAGCAGCCGCATAGCACAGGGAGATCAGCTCCGTGCTTTGTGACCACCTAGAGGGGTGGGATGGGGAGGGTGGGAGGGAGGGAGATGCAAGAGGGAAGAGAAATGGGAACATATTGTATATGTATAACTGATTCACTTTGTTATAAAGCAGATGCTAACACACTATTGTAAGGCAATTATACTTCAATAAAGATGTTTGAAAAAAAAATAAATAAATTACTTTAATGATATCTTAAGATCAGCTTTTCTAAAACATAAACCTAAACCATCATAGTATATATCCTTAAAAAATTAATTGCCTACTATCTAATAGACTCACTAGATTTTTTTTATATCTAAGAACATAGTTTTACAGTTAATTTGTGTGAAGGAGTATCTGAGGACTTAAAATTGTTTAAAGGCAGATATTCTAGAATAAAATACTGATTCTGTTCCCATATTTAAAAAATATTTTAAAGTAATTATTACTTTCAGGTTTCTTTCATGAAATTTTATTCAGACTGCTCATTTAAAAAAATGGCTACAATGATAGTTTGATAACATTGATTTCTATGGAATTATGGAATTATATATGCTAAAATTAATGTATATTTTGTGGGATAAAACATTGGGTACTTTATTCTCCATTGTTCCATGGCTTAAAATTAACTTCACATTATTTTCTGAGAGTGTTATCTTTGTTGAGGATGGAAGGCTATGTACCTTTTAGTCTTTATTTTATGAGAGAATATCAACTTGGTCTCCTTTTAAGATTAGGAATCTCCCTTTAACTGGCAACATCTATACTTATTTGTCAGAAAGTAAAACTTTGGGATCTCTGATGTCTAATATTAATCAAAAGCTCCCTTTCAAGAAAAATAAAAATTATATTTATGGAGAATTACCTGAAGGACATGCCATTTGTTCATTCTCCTTTACTAACTTCCTAGGTGGTTGAAATGTCTCTTTCTTGTGACTTTTAAAAATCATTTCATACAGCGCTCTTATTGGAGCTTAATATTTTCTCTTTTCCCTTCTGTACCTCTTTTTTCTGAAAACTAAGTTTAATTAATTGTGAAATAGTTTAGACATTTCAGAGAATGACAAGATCATTATTCCACTACTAGACATTTCTTAAATGCTAACATTGTGGGTCATATTTGCTTCAGACCTTTTGTGCTTAAAGGATGAAGCATCAGAGATAAAGTAGGAGTCCTGGACCCATGTCTTGCCCTATCTTCCCAGATGTAATGACCATCCTGAAGTTGCTTGTCTTTCTCCCAACCATGTTTTTAGTTTTTATATTTTTTATCGTAAAGGTGTGTATTTACAAATATGGAGTATATTTAGTGTATTTTAATTTTTACAAAAAACTAATGCAGATATACTGTACTTGTTTTCCTGCAGTCTTTTCACTCAACATTATATGCTCTCGATGAACTTATGTTGACAAATTATACATTCTTTTTAACTGTCATGTATATAGCATTCCATTGTGTAATAAACCAAATTTTTAATCTTTTCTTGTGTTGATGGACTTTTAACTTTCAAAATTTTTGATATTATTAGTGATCTAATAAAAATCCTTGTATACATCTCCTTGAGTAAGAAATACCCTAAGTTTCTTAAGGCTGTAAATAGCTGGATCTTCACTGTTACTACATGCCACATTACTTCAGAAGAGTTGCTTCAATTTTATTCCCTCTTACTGGAGCTTACTGTTTTCTCTTTTTCTTTTTGACTTTTCCTTTTAAAACTCAATTGGGAGTTTGGGATTGACATATACACACTGCTATATTTAAAATGGATAACCAACAAGGACCTACTGGATAGTACCGGGAACTCTGCTCAGTATGATGTAACAACCTAAATGGGAAAAGAATTTGAAAAATAATAGATACATGTATATATATATAACTAAATCACTTTGCTGTACACCTGAAACTAACACAACATTGTTTTTGTTTTTTTGCTCAAACCCGTGTCCCCTGCATTGACAGGCGGATTCCCAACCACTGTGCCACCAGGGAAGTCCCCACACAACATTGTTAATCACCTATACTCCAATATAAAAGAAAAGGTTAAAAACACCCCAGAAACAAAAAACTAAAGTATGAAATAATTTAGGCATATAGATTATTTCAGAGAAGGATCAAATCATTATTCCACCACTCACACATTGAAAATGGAATTTTAAAAGTGTCTGTTTCTTTACTTCTTCACAAATGCTTAGGTTTGCATACTTTTAAATTTTTGCCAATCCAGTGGATGTAAATGGGTATATCATTATAGCTTTAATTCTCGTGTCTTTGTTTACTGTTGCTGTTATCTTACTACCTTTACAGGAGTATTTTTTTCGATTGATTTTTAGTGTTTTTCAAAAATAATCATACATGGGTTGGGGCTGACAGTATTTTCTCAGTTTCTGGCTTGTGTTTAGATTCAGTTTGTGGTACACACTGAAGATGTTCATTTTGTGGAGTCGAATGAGGAAAATAAAATGATTGTCAAGAACATGGGCTTTGGATCAAGTCCTGGTTACATGTAAGTTCTAAGACCTTGGGCGACTCAATTAGCCTCCCTGGGCCTCATTTGTACAGTGGGGATAACAATAACACCTGCTTCAAAGGTTTTAGTATAGCAGTATGGAGAAGGTGCCCACTATATATTAGACGTTATAATTTTCAAAATATTTCTTTATGAATTTTAGTTTTTGTGGCATTAAAGAAATACTTCCCATACTGAGGTAATAAATGTATTCTCTTACATTTTCTTAAAAATTCTTTAATGTTCTATGTTTCATATTTACATTTGTATTTAGATCCTCTGGAGTTTACTTTTATGGATGGTATGCAGTAGGGATCCAACTTTCTTCCCTATAGTTAGTTAACTACCCCACTGTTATTTATTTTCTATCCTGTCATTTCCTGGCTGATTTATAATGCTACCTCTGTGACATAACAAGTTCTTATGAATGTATATGTATCTTTCTGCATTCCCTGTTCTGACCTATTTGTTTAAAACATGAATTATTACCATGCTTTTAAATTTTACTTTTGCTTCACTATGAGATTTGATATTTGGTAGGGCAAGTCACTCTTATTTTACTTCTTTAAACTTTTCTTGGCTATTTTTGCCTTTCTTGGTTAACTTTGCCCTTTTGTGTAGATAGCTATGCATTATTTATTCAGAAAATTATTTTCTATGCAAAGTAACAATTTAGTTTTCTCTTTTCCATTTTCTTATAGTTTCTATTTAATTTCCTTGCCCTAGTTTAATTATGAGTGTTTCCTATTCATTTTTGGAATACTCTATTCAACATGATATGTGTGGATTTTACTGTTTTTTTGAAATCCAGGCTGAAACTATGTATATTTCAATAGGTAAGATTGATTTTTTTAATACTTATTTTAATTACTGATGTATTTGGAATAGTTTCAACCATTTTATTTTGCAGTCTCTACTTTCCTGCCCCTCTTGTCATGTCTTCCTGACTTTAATTTCTCTCTAGTGGTATGGGAGTTAAGCATTTGCATTTGAATTAAGAAGCCTAAATTTAATTACCCTTTTGATCCTTCTCTGGAACCGTAAAATAACTCAAGAATGCCTTAACTCTGCTTTCCTCAATCTTATTTTTCCCATTATTTTTGTCAAGTATATTAGTTCCCCCTTATATTTACTTATTTTTAAATATTATAGCAAGTATTTATTTTTTCATTCAGCAAATATTTATGAATACATATAGGCAAATGATAGACATATCTGCTCTGAGTTTACAAGGGTGATCAAAACAAACCAACTCTGACTCAAATGCACGTACATAAATGTAAGTAAGTAAATATATATATGTGTATATATATATAAGGGGGGTTTTCTGCTTTTATTGTTAACAAAATCACGTGAGTGATTTATCATGCTGAAGAGTTTTGTCTGCTTTGTGTCATCTTAATAACCTTGTAGAAAATAACAAATTAACTTGACTTTAGTGTTCTTTTTGATTTATGTGGAACTGTTCTCCTGCATGTTCCAGAGCCTTTGCTCTTGAAGTGGCTTAGTATTTGTCCCTGTTATTTGCTATTCTTTTATAATTGTTTGACTACTTCCTGGAATTTTGATTTCTCTGTTTTTTATTTTATTTTAGTTTAGTTTTTAGAATCCCTCCCTAGCTGTGGGTCAATGATTGTGTTTCCTTTCCAAGGAGAAAGTACATTTTCAGACTCCATTAAAGATGCTCTGCTTGCCATGTTTCTCATCTCCTGTATCCATATAAGCAGTAGGATTTCAAGCATCACACCCTTGAACCTACACATGGGTTGAAACTCCCATGAGCTCTCTCTTCTGCTTACCACTCTAGGTTTGATTTATCTCTATAATTCTGGAAACCAGGATTTCCCTTTTTTTTTTTTAAAGGCCCACCATGTGTTTGTTTTAATATGATTATATTTTATACAAAATTCTTATGTGTTAATAGCATGAGAAAAACTCATCTGTGGTCAGGCTTTCACCCTGTGAGACAACTATCTCTGGTTTCTGTATAAGTGAGATGAATTTGATGGATGACTTTTTGCTTCAATTTTTTTAAAGGTACTTTTGCTTTCAGTGTGGTGACAAAAAGTGTTTTCCCTTGAACCACCATGCACTTACAAAAATACATAGTTTTAGTAGTAATTTTTCCACAAAAATAAAGCTTATAAATGCAACTTTCAGATGGCTTTATAGAAACCTGTGTACTTGGGTCTTTGGTCATAATAAATTGGTGTGTCTTCAGTATCTAAAGGCAACCTTAAAGAAGAACCTGTCAACAAAAGAAGCAGTTTGTCAAGAATGACAGCTGGAATTTCTCAGCCTCCAGTGGCAGTTGCTGAAATCAAGTCAACAGCCATGTCAGTGGTAGAATCCATGGTCGAAGTTTATTTGCACAAATCATAGAGATATAAATGTTTAAAAAGACACACTTCTTTATCATTTTGAGCAGAGATTCTCAAATTATTCTACAGAAGTATCTCTCTCTCATGCTTTACTTTAAAATGTAGTGACAACCCTCAGAATGGGAGAAAATATTTGCAAACAAAGCAACTGCCAAGGGATTAATCTCCAAAATATACAAACAGCTCATGTAGCTCAATATCAAAAAAACAAACAGCCCAATCAAAAAATTGGAGGAGGACCTAAATAGACATTTCTTCAAAGAAGACATACAGATGGCCAAGCTCAACATCACTAATTATTAGAGAAACGCAAATCAAAACTACAATGAGGTGTCACCTCACACTGGTCCGAATGGCCATCATCAAAAAATCTACAAACGATAAATGCTGGAGAAGGTGTGGAGAAAAGGGAACCCCTTACATTGTTGGTGGGAATGTAAATTGATACAACCACTATGGAGAACAGTATGGGGGTTCCTTAAAAAACTAAAAATAGAACTACCATATGACCCAGCAATCCCACTCCTGGGCATATACCCTGAGAAAACCATAATTCAAAACGAGTCATGTACCAAAATGTTCATTGCAGCTCTATTTACAATAGCCAGGACATGGAAGCAACCTAAATGTCCATCTACAGATGCATGGATAAAGAAGATGTGGTATATATACACAGTGGAGTATTACTCAGCCATAAGAAGGAACAAAATTTTGCCATTTGCAGAGATGTGGATGGACCCTTGAGTCTATCATACAGAGTGAAGTTAAGTCAGAAAGAAAAAAACAAATATAGCATATTAACACATATATGTAGAATCTAGAAAAATGGTACAGATGAACCTATTTGCAAAGCAGAAATGGAGACACAGATGTAGAGAAGACACGTATGGACACCAAGTGGTGAAGTGTATGGGGGGGTGGGATGAATTGGGAGACTGGGATTGACATGTATACACTACTATGTATAAAATAGATAACTGATGAGAACCTACTGTATAGCACAGGGAACTCTACTAAATACTCTGTGGTGACCTAAATGAGAAGGAAATCCAAAAAGGAGGGGATGTATGTATACATATAGCTGATTCACTTTGCTGTACAGCAGAAACTAACACAAACATTGTAAAGCAACTATACTCCAAAAAAAAATTTTTTTAAAGAGGTTGAAAAAATAAAGTGTAGTGACTTCTGCTTTCTACTTCATAACTCTGTTCAAATTGTTTAATTATTCATTTGGTGTTTTATTTCTCCTCAATTTTTTCTATGATTATACTTTTAGATAGATGTGTGACAGCTATTTTGTGGCTTCATATATTCCCTTGGTATTTCCTTATAGATACATATCCTGTTTGAAAAATACAAGTTTAGATAAGAGTACTTTTTGATTGCTTGAGCAATGCAATATTAAGATAAAAGATTTGAAGATGACTGCCATGTTATTCATATATTGTAGAAGTTTAGGAGAATGTACACATTCTTAGAAGTCCAAGGACCCTAGAAATCATCAAATCTATTCAAGTGAGGATGTAGGGGAAAGGGAAAACTTAGTCTAGAACTTGTGATAAAAGCACTTGTCTTAAAATCTTTGTAAAAATACAGTTGAAGTATTTATGGAATACTTTCTGTGCCAGACACTGTTTTAAATTTTTTTGAATGAATGAACATGCCTAATATTCAAAACAAAACTATTACAAGTTATGTCCATATAACTGATGAGCAGTCTGTGGGAGAGGGAAGGGTGAGTAACTTGCCCAAGTTCACCATGACCAGTAAGTGGCTGAATTAGGATATGAACATATTCAGATCCTGGGCTCTCACTGGTTAAGAATAAAACAAGAATAGTTAAATAGAGATGAGACTCCTATGATGTCTCCTAACTCCTGATTCAGTGCTCTTTACACTGTATTTATTTATTGTGGATACCACATATAGGTTATTGATGTCCATTACTTTCATTTTGCTAAACGGAAAGAAAAAAAATTTGCACTTCACAGATTTGGGATTTGGAAGGCACTCCTACCTAGCAACTTAATCTTCAACATATTTGATATGGCTGTTACAATGGGAATGGTGAGAATTAAATTGTCATTCTTTTTTTTAACATCTTTATTGGAGTGTAATTGCATTTTTAAACTCTTAAACTGTGCTTTAGTTCCTGGGAAGGCAAAGAGACTTTTGGCCATGAAACACCGCAAAAATAACCCATCTAATAAGCAACTGAGAAGTCATACCAAAATGTAGAAAGAAAGGAATATGGACAATAAAGAATTGAAAAATATAATTACTTAACCTCTCAGAAACTACCATCTTTTTGATAAACTTCTGTGATCAGCCAATCCAGTAGTTCAGTCAGTTTAACATTTTGTTCTTGGACTTGCCTGATAAGTAAATTTATGGGTTATTTATTAATGTTCAAGTGATTTGCCACGTTTAAAGCAAGAATAGTTGAAACTCCCTGTGATTGTCTGAGACAGATAGTAAGTCCACAGTGATCCTCTTCCATAATTGTAGGGTAATCACACACTGGCTTGCACACTAGTAAGAAATGTCTTAGTTAATTGGGATCCTTGTACAATTGGTCAGGTTTGGATATTCCTTCTCTTGAATAAGAGGGTGTTTAGCTTTATTTATGATCCTGAAAATGCATCTTTCAATTCTCAATTGTAAACTGGTTACCACAAATGCTATGTTCATCAGTTCCGTAACCTTATGGTAGTAACATTGATGTACCAAGAAAGCTCATCATTGCCAAAACTGTACCACAGATCTAGAAGCTATTTAAATGAGAGCTCCAAACCGTTTTATTTACTTTTAGAAAACAGTAACTTAGAACTGAATGATGGCCTTGAATTGTGTTGTTACAAATGCATTTTGGTTTAGATGATATGGTTCAATTTTTGGCACTTAGAAAGCATTAAAATTCCCTCATTTTAACTTTCACTGTGTAAAAAATTGTGATGGGATTCAAAACAGTAAGATTTAATTAATTTATTTATTTTTGGCTGTGTTGGGTCTTCGTTTGTGTGCGAGGGCTTTCTCTAGTTGTGGCAAGCGGGGGCCACTCTTCATCGCGGTGCGCGGGCATCTCACTATCGCGGTCTCTCTTGTTACGGAGCACAGGCTCCAGACGCACAGGCTCAGTAGTTGTGGGTCACGGGTCTAGTTGCTCCGCGGCATGTGGGATCTTCCCAGACCAGGGCTCGAACCCGTGTCCCATGCATGAAATGCAGGCATAATAATGCCTAGCAATAGACATAAAGTAAGGCTTCCCTGGATGTATAATCAAAACTTTTTGCCCTGTTATGTACTCTGTTCAGCATTTTGAATGAAAGATTTACTTAAGGCAAAGGCAAAATTCCAGAGCAGCATTATGTTATTCTTTTGGCCCACAGAGTCCAAAGTTGTGATTGGACAGACCCCACAGAGTTGAGCCTGAGACAGTATTCCTAAAGGTATAAATTACAGGCCTTGCTAGAGTTCTTTTTAATTTGCTCATAAAGGGTGGGGAATGCTTTTAAAGTAGTGCATGGGAATCACCTAAAGATCTTGTTAAAATGCAGATTCTGATATGGCAGGCCTGGAGTGGAGCCTGAGATTTTACATTTTTGATAAGCCTCTGGGTGATGTTGATGTTGCTGGACCCTAAAATAATTTACACCTTTGCTACTCAAAGTTGTAAATTATTTTACGGTCTCCATACATCTTTTTTTTACCTTCACACATCTTGATTACCTCTGATTTTAGCACTGAGTACTCATTTTATCAAATTAATAAGCTATGTCACTAGTTTCAACAATAAAAACCCATTTTCAATATCCAGTAACCTAATTAGTGAAATGTTGGCTGTTGATCAGAGACAGAAATTTTAGGAAGGCTGTGTAGCCACCTCTCAAGTTTAGCCCATTCTGATAGTATGCTGCATCTTTGAGGCATTTAGACTGGGTATTTTTTTTTTTTAACATCTTTATTGGAGTATAATTGCTTTACAATGGTGTGTTAGTTTCTGCTTTGTAACAAAGTGAATCAACTATACATATACATATGTCCCCATATCCCCTTCCCTCTTGCGTCTCCCTCCTACCCTCCCTATCCCACCCCTCTAGGTGGTCACAGAGCACCGAGCTGATCTCCCTTGCTATGCGGCTGCTTCCCACTAGCTATCTGTTTTACATTTGGTAGTGTATATATGTCCATGCCACTCTCTCACTTCGTCCCAGCTTCCCCATCCCCCTCCCCGTGTCCTCAGGTCCATTCTCTATCTCTGCGTCTTTATTCCTGTCCTGCCCCTAGGTTCTTCAGAACCGTTGTTTTTTTTTTTTTTTTTTTTTTTAGATTCCATATATATGTGTTAGCATACGGTATTTGTTTTTCTCTTTCTGACTTCACTCTGTATGACAGACTCTAGGTCCATCCACCTCACTACAAATAACTCAATTTCATTTCTTTTTATGGCTGAGTAATAGTCCATTGTATATATGTGCCACATCTTCTTTATCTATTCATCTGTCGATGGACACTTAGGTTGCTTCCATGTCCTGGCTATTGTTAATAGAGCTGCAGTGAACATTGTGGTACATGACTCTTTTTGAATTATGGTTTTCTCAGGGTATATGCCCAGTAGTGGGATTGCTGGGTCGTATGGTAGCTATATTTTTAGTTTTTTAAGGAACCTCCATGCTGTTCTCCATAGTGGCTGTACCAATTTACATTCCCACCAACAGTGCAAGAGGGTTCCCTTTTCTCCACAGCCTCTCCAGCATTTATTGTTTGTAGATTTTTTTGATGATGGCCATTCTGACTGGTGTGAGATGATATCTCATTGTAGTTTTGATTTGCATTTCTGTAATGATTAGTGATGGTGAGCATACTTTCATGTGTTTGTTGGTGATCTGTATATCTTCTTTAGAGAAATGTCTTTTTAGGTCTTCTGCCCATTTTTGGATTGGGTTTTTTGTTTTTTTGATATTAAGCTTCATGAGCTGCTTATATATTTTGGAGATTAATCCTTTGTCAGTTGCTTCGTTTGCAAATATTTTCTCCCATTCTGAGGGTTGTCTTTTTGTCTTGTTTATGGTTTCCTTTGCTGTGCAAAAGCTTTTAAGTTTCATTAGGTCCCATTTGTTTATTGTTTTGACTTCCATTTCTCTAGGAGGTGGGTCCAAAAGGATCTTGCTGTGATTGATGTCATAGAGTGATTCCAAAAGCTTAAGCTTCCATAAACCAGCATAGTTAATTTCTTAAAAAAGATTTAAAATAACAGTTGGAAGACCTTCAGTAGGATTGAAGAGGCTCTGCCTCTGACATGTTTGGGTTCTTAGGTCAGTTATTTAATGTTTTTGTCATTGTGCTTTTATTTGTAATATAACAAAGCACATCCCTGCATTGTCAAGATGATCAAATGAGTTGATACGCATAATATGCTTTGGCAAAATAAGGTGCAATAGCAATGCATAAAATGCCCAATTCACATTTAAAATAATATTCAATTCGTTTTTTAATTTTTATTGAAGTATAGTTGATTTACAGTGTTTCAACTGTGCAGCAAAATGGTTCAGTTATACATGCATATATATATATGTATGTGTGTGTGTGTGTGTGTATATGTATATATATTCTTTTTTAGGTTCTTTTCCATTATAGGTTATTACAAGATATTGAGTATAGTTCCCCGTGCTGTAGTAGGTCCTTGTTGTTTATCTATTTTATATATAGTAGTATGTATTTATTAATCCCAAATTCCTAATTTATTCCTCCCCACAAAGAGAAGTAAATAAGATAAAACGTGTCTTGATAGACTCTAGTATTTTTACTGTAATTCCAAGTTTACTATCATTTTCTTGCACAGTACTTAATCTTTTATTAATGCCATCCAGTGTATTTTTCTTCTGAGGCATTGTATTTTTATCTCTAGAAGTTTGATTTGGGTATTTTTATATTGTCCATACCTTTCCTTATCAGGCTCTTGCTTTCCTCTACCATAATTTCTTAAATATATGGAATGTATTTGTAACAGCTGTTTTAATATCCTTACCTGCTAATTCCATCATCTCTGTCATTTCTCGATCTACCACTATTGACTGGTTTTCTCCTTATTGTTGGTCATATTTTTCTGCTTATCAGAATGCTTAGAAATTTTTGATTGGATGCTAGTCATTATATTTTTGATACTTTTATATTGAAGCCTAATTTTGTTTTTTTTATACTTCTTTAAATATGTACGGGCTTGGTTCTGGGATTCATTTAAGTAACTTAGAAACAATTTGATATTCCAAAGGATTGAGTTTAAGCTTTGTTAGGCAGGACCAGAACAGCCTTTAATCTATAGTGAATTTGGCCCCTTTTTTTTTCTAAATGTAAAAGTCAGGTTTATTGACATATAATTTACATACATTAACATTCACTGAAGTATACAGGTCTGTGTCTTGACAAACTCATACAGTCATGTAACCCCCACCACAATCAAGATATAGAACATTTCTGCCTCCCCAGAAAGTTCCCTCATACCCCATTGTAGGCAACCCTCTCCCCACCCTTAACCATTGGCAACTACTGCTCTGTTTTCTGTCCTATAGTTTTGCCTTTTCCGAAATATCTTATTAATGGTCCATATAATATGTAGCCTCTTGAATTTGGCTTTTTTCACTCAGGTCAATATGTGCATCAGTAGTTTGTTCCTTTTTATTGCTGAGTTGTATTCCATTGCATGAATATACCACAGTTTATACATTCACCAGTTGAAGGACATATGGGTTGTTTCCAGTGTTTGATGATTATGAATAAAACTGCTGCAAATTTCTGTGTACAAGTTTAGAATGCACATATATTTTCACGTCTCGTGAGTAAAAATATCTAGTAGTGGGATGGCTGAGTCATATGATAAGTGAATGTTTAATTTTTTTTTAACATCTTTATTGGAGTATAATTGCTTTACAATGTTGTGTTAGTTTCTGCTGTATAACAAAGCTATATGTATACATCAGCTATACAGCTATAATCAGCTATATGTATACATATATCCCTATATCCCCTCCCTCTTGCATCTTCCTCCCACCCTCCCTACCCCACCCTCTAGGTGGTCACAAAGCACCGAGCTGATCTCCCTGTGCTATGCAGCTGCTTCCCACTAGCTATCTATTTTCCATTTGGTAGTGTATATATGTCCATGTCACTCTCTCATTTTGTCCCAGCTTACCCTTCCCCCTCCCCGTGTCCTCAAGTCCATCCCTACGTCTGCCTCTTTATTCCTTTCCTGCCCACTATGGAGAACAGTATGGAGTTTCCTTAAAAAACTAAAAATAGAACTACCATATGACCCAGCAATCCCACTATTGGGCATATACCCTGAGAAAACCATAATTCAAAAAGAGACGTGTAGCGCAGTGTTCATTGCAGGACTATTTTACAATACCCAGGACATGGAAGCAACCTAAGTGTCCATCAACAGATGAATGGATAAAGACAGTGTGGCACATGCATGCAATGGAATATTACTCAGCCATAAAAAGAAATGAAATTGAGTTATTAGTAGTGAGGTGGAAGGACCTAGGGTCTGTCATACAGAGTGAAGTAAGTCAGAAAGAGAAAAACAAATACCGTATGCTAACACATATATATGGCCCCATTTTTGAGGCTGTTCCTTTTAAAGCACTCTACTTGTTACTCCATATGTTGAGAAGGTATTTCCACTCTGGCTAACGAGAGCATAAATTATAGTTGGCCCTATGGTGTCCCTACTGATTTTACTGCTGCTCTCTGTTTTGTGCTTCTTTTCCTGACCTTGGATGGTTACCCTGTGTCCATCATTGATCACTATACAGGTGAAGACTCAAGGGAAAAGCTCTGTGGATTTCCAGATATCTGTCTTTATGTAGCTCACTTCTCTTCAGTGCTCTGCCCTATGAATTATAGATGCCTTGGCTACCTTAAATTTTAAATTGTATGTTACCAATTTAGGGAGGCTGCCAGGCTCTATTTTGCGTTCCTGTGCTTATTTATTTTGTCTTCTTAGTAATCATTAATTTATGCTACATTTGGTCCAAGTCTTGAAATTATGCTTCTTATATTTTGCCTGAATTACTGAGTGTTTAAGGCAAATGGACCAACATGTTATTCCACCATATCTGAAAGTGAAGGTACAGATTTGATGATCTTCAAAAAATATTCACTATCTTGTAACCATCACCTCAGTCAAGATATAGACTAACAGTAAATAACAAGTAAAATTTTTAAAGTGAGTGTATCTTAAAAAAATAGTATTCAACTCTTTATAAATCATCACAGGTCGCTTTTCATGGTCATAAACCCATCAAGATATTGAGGGAAAACACAGTTGTCCTTTCTTACTACCTCCCATTGTTTTAAGAAATAATGATACATTATGGTTGGGAATAGAAACAAAAGTATAAATGTAAGTCATAAGGATGTGTATAGATTTGGCTTGTTCAGTTCTCAAAACTGAGAATTCAGAGAATTTAGAATAGTGAAGCCCAGATATTCCATTTTTAACATTAGAAAATGTAACCATGAAATCTAGTTTTCCTTGCGTCCTGAAGAGGGAATTGTTATCCTCTTTCTTTTGTAAGGTTTGACCCTCCTGCCTGGATGAAGGGTACTTATGCCATATAAATGACCATTTGTTTTAGATTTAAGTGGATGGATATTTTCTGTTCTTTTTTCTTTATAAGTAGGATAACAGACATTATGGAAAGTTTCTTTGAAGTTTTATGTTGAGTACTTCTGCTAAAGCTCTCATTTCCCTCTCTTTACTTACTGCCTTTCCATTATGATAAATCACTGAAATTTCATAGGCTTATCCTTACAACAAAACTATCATTCCCTTCTTTCCTCTTTTTATTTTTCTTTTCCTTCTATGAAGTTTTGATGACTTAGATGACTTAGACTACACTTGCTACTTCGAAGAGTAATGTTATATATAAGTAGATTTTGTTACGTTATATATAGAAGTTTTTCATCTATTAAGCATGGATTTCCCCCTCCAAACATGTCACCTGTGAATCATATGGTAATTGTGAAATACGTGTTGAATACTAGTAAAATGAAAGTAAAAAGACTCAGCATTTTAAATTTACCTTAGTCTCACCTTTCTACTTTGTCACTGTATCCTTCAATTACTTTACTTACCTTAAAACAATGCTGAGCTGAATCTTCAGTATACTAGACACAGCTTATAACATTTCCCACATGCATATTATCCAGTGGTAATATTGCTCTGTATAAAAGCTATCATGAGTTTTATTTATACTTTTTCACATTTCTGATTTTCAAAAGTACATGTATTTTATGCCACTGTCATCTGAATTGTTTTTGTTTCTTCTGTATGATCCATAAACGGTTAATTGATGTGTAAAGTGCATATCTCTAAAAGGTCTGTAAATATTTACTATAAAATCACAAAAACAAAGAGTAAGTACTTACAGTTTGATTCACATGATATTAAACAGTATTTGCCAAATCACTATACAATGGACCAAAGTTATTATTCCATTTTAAATAAAATTATATAATACCCCATTTATAAATTACTGAATAATAAGGCTTTAGAAATCTAATTGCTACTATTGCAATTAGTATTCATTTTCCAAGAAATCAACCTATGGATTAAAAATGATCAAACTCTGTGTTAGAGAATAAAAAAAGAATTTCATCTCTTGGGAATTAAGGTGTCATAAACAATACACTTAAAAAATTGATATAAAGAAATATTTCTGAAATTTTCCACAATTCCCCTTGAACTGGATTCAGGAGTAAATTATTTCTGTGAATTGCACTCTATCAAGTTGCTGATAAGTCAGGTTTCCAAAGTGTAAATGTGACACAAGGAGGAAGCCTTGGCCTCTGTATGTTTTTTGTTGTCAGGAGCCTTGTTTTATTTATCTTTATATCCCTTGTGTCTGGTGTACCCTGGAATAAAGTTGTTTCTCAATAAATGCTTGATGACTGAATGAGTGAATCTTATCAGTGTATCCAGGAGAATGAGTATTCTGTGATTATTTTCTCTACTGCAGTTATTTTTCCTCAGGGAAGTGATCCATTTTGTAATTAAAGCTCCACATACAAATTTGAATATTAGGGTAGATATATTTGCCTACTTGTTCACATTTGTAGTGGTCTGTATGTTCTGTCATATTTCTATATTTTTCCCCATGGCACTATAGATCAAAAAGAATATAGTGGAAAGATCTAGCTGCCTGTCTCTTTTTTAAAAGTATGATTATTAAGATCTAAATAATAACAATTGCAGGTTTTGTTGTTGTTGTTGTTAATTAGTAGCCAAATAAATATCAGGCCCAGTGTGGTTTCTGGACATTCCATTAAATTAGATTAATCACAGTCCTTGGTTAATGACACTGTCATTCTTGATTTATGAATGGCCACATTTTAAAAAGCATAATTAATCAACATGAAATGAACACCGATAAACTTACTATGTAGCCAAAGAAGCAGGTTAACAGTATGTTATATCTACTTCTGTGTTGCTCCTCTATCCCATCTCTCCTGGTCCTCCCATCAGAATTGACAATTATCTTTACATTTGTGTTCAATGTATCCTTGTTTATTTTTTACTTTTAAATATGTAAGCCTAAATAGTATATTATTTAGCTTTATTTGGTTTTGGATTTATAAAAGGGATATTGTAAATACCATGTGTTTTGATATAAATCAGAGCTAAATTGTTGTATGCTTGTAATTAATTCAAGTATTTTTAATTCTACAATTATTATATTATTCCATGTATTTCATTAGACTCTATGAATATGAACCAAAATCTAACAGTATTTCAGTTTGGGGAGGGATTTCTCATTCTTTGGTGAAAATAGACAAACTCATAGTTACTATATAATTTGACAGAGAAAGGACACCAAATGCCTTATGATATGTACTAGGAGGAGGATTGAGTTGAACCTTGAAGAATGAACAGGCTTTACTTAAGCAAGTGGAAATGGCATTCAAAGCTTTTTCTATGTTTGTGTGATTTATGTATACTGGTGGCATAAAATGAATCTGGAAAGGAAGTTAGAGGCCAGACTTTGAAAGGCTTTGAAAGCCATAGAAAGAGTTTGGACACTCCTCTGTAGGTTAGGGAGTCTGGGAAGATTTAAAGAAGAAGAAGGAGAAGGAGAAGAAAATGATCAGTTTTGTTATTCAGAGAAATTACTCTGGTAGCAGTGTGGAGGACAGGTTACAAAGAAGTCAGACATAGTTTCCAGGCTATGGCAGTGGTCCAGGTAAGAAATGTGGAGGAGAGACAGAGGCAAGTTGATGGAAATAAGTGAGAGATTAATAAGGAATTTTGAAGAGAACATCAATAAGACATGTTTACCAGTGTAAATGATTGGTGGGAATTATACTGAAAGGTGAGAAATTTAAGACTTGCAGCTTTTTGGATTAGATTACTGAGTCACTAGTTGGACCAGTAGCCCAGTGTCGGGAATTTTTTGTATAGAGAAAGTGTAGTGAGGGACTGGGTTGGGGTGGGGTATAGGGGGAGAGTTTAGTCTAAAACATGTTGAGTTTTCTAGAACCTGTAAGACAGCACCTAAATGTATAGCTGAATACCTTAAAAAAAGGCACTATGGTAAGAGTTCTGAAAGAATCAAAATTAAACATTTCTGAGCCTCAAAATTTTTACTCTCAGGGAAGGAATGATACAAGGATTGAAGACTCTCTAAGGTGAGACAGAATATCCTAGGTGACATTGAACAAGAATACACAGTGAATAGAGAAATCCTATTCTATTTGATCAGGATGGACTGCATGAGTGAGATGTTCCTTGAGGTTCACCTTGCTAGATCATGAGTCTTTTAGTTAACAGAGATGTTGGTGAAGGAGGGAAGTACAGGAAACTAGAGATGAACGTAACAAAGTGTGGCATGGTATACAGGCAGGAAGCATGGAATATATTTAGAAAGCATCCCGGCCCTCATTTTGACTACAATATAGGGTTCCAAAAAAGAGTAGTGAATGATGAACTTGAAATAAAGATTGGGACCAGATTCCAAGGGACTTTGAATGCTAGGCATTGTAGTTTATTTGGTTGGCAACTGCATTAGGGATTGGAGCTCTAAGCTTAAGAACGGTTTTAAGGGTGAACTGACCATATCAGAATTTCACTGGGGAGGATAGAAAATGACTGAGGATCCTGTTTTGGAGCCTATTGTAGCAATTCATGAAGAGAAAATGAAAGCCACAAAGGGGCAATAGAAAAAAGGGAGAGGACGTATGTAATTTCAGGTTGTTTTTAAAGTAAAAATGAAAGGAAGGAGGGAGTCAAGGATAGTTCTAGGAGTTTGGGTTAAGCCTTTGATGGGAAGGCTGTGTGGATCTGGGATGTTCCTAGATGTCTGTGTGTTGGAGTGAGTTTATGGCTGTAGGTGATTGGGAGGAGATAACTTCTCTGAGAAGGAATAGTTACCCAAAATAGCAAAGCCAGAAAAGATAAAGACTAAGAAAAAATAATTGAGTCATTCATTACCTTTGAATGAATGGATATATTAAAATTGTGGGCATAGAGGAAAGACTGAAAAAGGACATGAGATTTTCCCATTACTTGTAACATGATTTAGTTAAGAACACATATTTTCAAGTTTCTTTCCAACTCTAATGTTCTTGAAGTCTAAGATTCTATGAATCTTAAAATCTCAAGAGATTAGGGAGTGGGTATATAGAGGTGTTGTGTACAAAGATGGCTTGATTACATTTGTGAACAAAGGGCATTGGTCAGCAGAAGTAGAGATAGTGACGAAGCAAAACAGAAGTGAAGATGGTTTAGGACTCCTCCAGACGGAGGAAGGGATGCAAGCTAAGCCAGAGATGGGGACATTTGCTATGGTAGGTTGGCATGGTAATTAGCAGTGAGGAAAGAGAAGATGGATAAAGATAAGGAGGGTTATAGAAGGTATTTGAGGTAGTATATTTGATTGGGCTCAGACATTGCAGTAAACTAACAAGTGAGGTTTCTTTTCTGGGAATGAAGGGACATGGAGAGGGAACTAGAGGGGTCTGAATAACATCTGCAAGTACTGCTAAGGAATGTGACGGCAAGAGGAGATGCAGTGAAAATTGCCAAGCAGCAGTGAGGGCATAGATTAATTTGTGTCTACATTTGTCTTTGCCTGCATGAGCTCTCTCTATTCTGTATTTACTTAGGCAGACAGTGATAATTCAGAATGTTTAAAAAATACTCTTTCTGGTGAGTGTAGGGATAGATGGACATCTCTTTCCATAGCTCTCTTCACGAAGACTGAAGAACACAGTGACATGCAGGCTTGTCATGGGGCAAAAGGTGTTTGATATTGCTTGGAAGGAAGATGATGTTTCTTTGATCCATTGCATTTCATTTAGAGGAACAGGTATAGGTAAGTTATTAGGATTTTCCTCACCACCATCAGCTTAGCCCAAATTACCATAGTCAGCAGCATCTTAACATGCAGGGTGAGACACCCCAAGCCAAACCTCTTCTGTTATCCAGATTTATAGACTCTCAGGCATTTAAGAGATTAAATATCTTAAAATATTGGCCACACATAAAGGTATTTTCTTCTCAAAGATGAAGATTGTATAGGTAACTTTATATACTTTTTTAAATTAGAAATTCATGCACAGGTAGAATATATAACATTTAGCCTTTTTCAAAGTGAGTAAAGTCTTTAAGAGCTCTTTTTTTTTTTTTAACATTTATTTATTTATTTATTTATTTTATTTTTGGCTGTGTTGGGTCTTCGTTTCTGTGCGAGGGCTTTCTCCAGTTGCAGCGAGTGGGGGCCACTCCTCATCGTGGTGCGTGGGCCTCTCACTATCGCGGCCTCTCTCGTTGCGGAACAGAGGCTCCAGACGCGCAGGCTCAGTAGTTGTGGCTCACGGGCCTAGTTGCTCCGCAGCATGTGGGATCCTCCCAGACCAGGGCCCGAATCCGTGTCCCCTGCATCGGCAGGCAGACTCTCAACCACTGTGCCACCAGGGAAGCCCCTAAGAGCTCTTTTAGAAAAATCCTTTCTGTCAGTGACTACCATAACTTCCTTTATTTGGAGTCACAGCTGGGAACCTGGAGCAGGGTCAAGGGCACATACCATTTCTTAGTGCGAGTGGATCCCCAGTAACTGGACTTCAAACGGTGCTGAGTCCATGTTCCTTGAAGACCAAACCGGGACTTGTGTAGCATTTAACAAAATAATACTCCCTGGACAAAATCGAAGTCTCAAAATGTAGACAATGTGCAATCTGGACCCATTCCACCTGCTTTCGAAAGCTGCCAAATGTTTACTCTCTTCTCATTTTGTCCAGTGTTGTGTTTTCACTCATAACACATATTTTGCACCAAAAATAATTTAGTGGCTTAGTGGGAATAGAGTCATAAATGAGGAGAACATGGAGAAACTGCTGGCTGGTGGAGCAGCTCATGATTAATAAATTGTGCAACATGTGACTTGGCAGCTCTTTGATTCACCAGCAGAGTCCCCTCCCTTGTAAATTCTAGTTGGCTTTCCCATACGTTATTATGTGGATTCCTTATAACCACTTCCCTTTCTGATTTTCCAGAGACAGGGTATAAAGTTTCCCTAAACGCCAATAAAATGTGAAATCTTATCCCCCTCTTTAGGCTGGCTTTGTGTAGTCATCTTCTAAAATAAGAACAGCAAACGTCTTAAACGTTGCTATTTTCTATTTTTATGTTCATTCAGTAGTTACAGTTCTTCATAACATCACAGTTTTCATTTCAACAACAGTTTGTTAAGTTTGGGGGGATGAATATTGAGAGAAATTGTGTTTTCTTTTCTCCTTTAAAAATAAAATTGATTTTACATACCACTGTGAAGATAAATCTACATCTTTAAATTAGTATAGATTATACACTAATTACTCTACCTAATCAATATTTATATGTGAATGGACTTGAATGAAATACATTAACTTCAGATCCTTCAACATATAATCTTGGTTTGCTAGTATATTCCTGAAACAGCATAAAAACACTGGGGTTCAAATGTTGATTTTGTTGACATAATCAAAGAATATTTGTTTTTTATGGAGGCAATAAATTCAAGCATTGTTATTAACTGTGACACATTAAAAACAAGGATTCTTTACTATACCGTACTGAAAGATTTGTTGACAGGCTTTTAAGAGGAGGTTTTCATTGTGAGCATTGGAGGAGTGGAGGGATATAAATAGCTTTCATCATGTGCAGTGTCTTCTGAGAATAATTTCTTTTTCTTTCTTCTTCCTTTTTTTTAAAGTGGAACTTTGGCAAGGAAAAGCCTAAAATATATATATGGCATTACATCATTTGTATTAAATCATTTTGTGTTTTGAGGGCCTTCTAGATTCAGAGAGTAGAAATTAGTTAGAGTGAAAAGATAAATTGTTCAATATGTCTAAGAGCCTCAGAATCTATGTTCCTCGTATCAGAAAAAGTTCATGGCATATTTATATCAGACCTGCAATGTGTAAGCCTTGAGTGTTTAAAAGTTACCTTGGAATTAAAGTGGAGAAACAGGATTTGCAAAAGAGGTTTAGTAAATTTGGGATGAAGATAATGTAGCTTCACTGAATTTTGATTTCTGTTGTTCTCCACAAAAGTTAGGTAGCACAGGTCATATTTTAAAATTTCTGATATGGTTTTCCCTTTTGTATTTCTGGATACATGACTTTTATGCATATTACATTTGAGCATTTCTCTGTCTCTGGAGATTGGGCTTGAGGTGGAGGGTGGTATGTAGATTAGACACATTTCTAAAGAGAGAGAGAGAGACTTTAAGCGATATTTAGCTACACTTTTGCAAGAAGATAATAGGCTTGAGAGCCGAGTTTGGGGGAAAAGAAGATTGTCCAGATTTCTTTAGCTCACATTGTAACCAAAAGTGTGGGTCCGGCTGCTCGCTGCTCAAAAGCCATTGAAGAGGCAAGGTTGGTGGAAAGGAAAGTTTGCTTTGCTTCAGATGTCGGCAACCAGTTGGGGAGGGGGCGCAGGGACGACAGACTCCTGTCCAAAGGTCGACTCCCCCCACTGACAACCAGTGAGCAAGAGTTTTTATAGACGGAGGGAGGGGGCTGCATGTAGAAACAGCACAGTCAGCTCTGACAGTCATCTTGAAATTGGTCGTGTGGTGGTCTGACCAGCGTCATCTTGATTGTTTTAGGTACAGTTAGTCTTCACTTCCAGGGTCTCTTTGTTTGCATTTCTTTGAGGCTAATTTTCAGAATTGTGGCAGTTTATGTCATGGCTACAGTCTGGTGGTCATCATGTAGTTAACTTCTTACACCTGTGAGGGTTTCAGTATCTATAAGACAGCTCACAGGATATGGCTTAGAATATTATCTATAGCCCTTGAAGAGGAACTAAAGGTCCTTGACTTTAGTTTAAGGACTAAACTATTATTATTTAGTCTTGTTGAACTGTTTTCCTTTGTTTCTGCATTTTCTCACTTCTCTGATTCAACTTATTCTTTGACTAAAGTTTTTCCACAGACAAAAGTCAGGCTGAGGATGGGGGCAGGGAGGTGGCAAGGACCGTAGTGCTCTGCTCCATTTCAATGTTAAGATGTCAAAGATCCAGCCTGGAGGACCCATGCGTAGAGTTGGGCCTTGGTGTAGATAGGATGTCCCTTCTGCTTGTCCAAGCAAGGCACTTTCCTGGTAGAAAACAGATATGACTTGTAGAGAGCAGAAAAAAATATCCTCTGGCCTCAGAGAAATGTGGAAAGGATTGGAGATGGAGGAAAATGAGAAGAGAAAAGTAGTCAGATATGTGTCCCTAATTCACCTGTCTGCTGACGGAAGAGGAGTTGTGTTATACAATTGGGCTGGGACACTGAGAACAGTAGGCTGTCACCCACTTCCCCTTTTTGAAGAGATCACTGGGCAAGAGACACACCAGCATGGGGCAACTTGGCCTTAAGAGGGCAGTGCAACATAGACAGTTCTGCTGGTGCACCTGAGCCTCCCAGCCACCCATGGGTCTGGTTGCTGAGGTGAGATCCAGTGAGCCTGCTGGGTGGGGTGGGGTGAGCCACAGCAGAGGCTGAAGTGGACCATCAAGCCAGGGGCCAGCTGAAGACCCACAGAGACCTGAGTAGGAAACCTTTTATAACTGAGGGGAAGGTCAGCAAAGATCAGGTGGCCCGCGTGTTCCTGGGGAAATGCCCTTGGCCCAAAGAATGGGCAATGAGCTAGTCAGCTGTGGAGTTTAGAAACAGAAGCCAGCAGGGTGCCCAGAAACCAGGTGGATTGGGAGCATTATACTAGGAACAAGTAGGTACAGCCACTGTGTGTATGGATGTCAGTTTAGGGAGAGGGTTGGCATAGGGGCTGGGAGGGGCGGTGCCCAGGAGTCATATAAGGTAGGATACTCTACTACCTAGAGACTGTTTACATGTGTGCATCAGACTGAGTTTTAAACCAGATAAAGCCAGAGTTTAATCTCCCCCCTCCCTCCCAGCCACCTATTAGGAGTTTAAGAAGAGAATCAGCTTAATTATAGGCTGAATAAAGGAGCTACATTTTCTCAGCATATTCAAGGATTACTGACCCACCTATAGTTTGAGCAATGCTCTGTACAAATTGCTAAAATTGCTGGATGTTCACTGAGCCAGCATCACCACTTCTGAATTCCCAAGCGTGTCATGTGATGTCATATCATGTCTTTTACTATATAGGAAAGCAGCAGTAAAAATGTCACTTCTTGTACTTTTAAAAAACAAAATAATAAAATCTTCCATAACTCCTCTTTGCAAGTACTAGAAGTCACAAACTGATGGTTTGTGGGTCGTGTCAAGCTTGTATATATGTTTTATTTGACCTATACAATGTTTTTGTCAATAAAGGTTATAATTAAAATTAGGATATTTCAGAAAATAATAGATTTCTGGCTACTATTGAAAAGATTTGAAGGTCTGACAGCACGGTGCCTGGATTCCTAAATGTCACTCATTGCTAGAGCTGAGTATCGCGTGCCCATTTCATGGACCATGTGCTCCACTTTGCCTCTGCTCTATACTGTCTCCACCAGGTGAGCTTAACTCATGACCTTGTTCTCCCTGGAACTCTTTCACATTGGTTTTGTGACTGATGCATCCAAAGGATAAATGTGTGCTTTCATCCTATACCCGAGCTCCACCACAGTGGTCACTGAACCTGTATTCTGCCTCACCTTTCATTATCTCCTTATAAGTCTCCTCTTCTTCAAACACAGCTGCTAATCCTTCACTTGTGTTTGCCTTACCCCATTCCCTTCCTCATGATGTTTGAGCCCTACCCCTCCCCGCTGCCGACTCTCTCTCTCTCTCTTTCTCTGTCTCTCTCCCTGTCTCTTTTTAGCCTAATTGAACCTTCCGAGTAAAAGAGTTAAGTCAAACCAAGACCACAGACATTTCCTTAAGATGCTACTGTATGTGAGGCATTGTGTTGAATGCTGCTGGGATACAGTCCCATAAGGACATTGTAGTATCTTTGGGCATATAACACATAAACACATAAAAATTAAATATATGGAGCATTAGATAACAGATCACTAGAATGCTGTAAGAGATACGATGTAACAGTATAACCGGTGGTGCCACTGAAATCTGTATGAGTTGCCCACATCATCTGCATCTCTTTAGGATATAGAATTAGAATCCTAGTTTTGTGTCATGGGAGAGGAACTCCATTAATTTCAAGGGTGTCACTAAAATCTCAATTTAAAAAATTATTCATTTAAATTGAAAACAAAATCTTAAGAACTAAAGCAGTTAACATCAATTTCCACCTCAGTTCCATGAATGTATACACACATAAAAATACATAATGAACATTTACTAGAAGTTAATAAAGATTAAAAGCATGCATGTAAATTTCATGGTTTGAATTTCTTGGTCAACGGTTCTTCAAAATTTTTGCATTTTAAAACTTGATGTTAAAACAGATATAGTTTTCTTATCACTTGTTAAAGTTAAAATCATGATTTTTTTTCCTCAGTATATCAAAATTGTCCTAAAAGAAATATGAGGAATATGTTCTTCTAGGAAACATGAGGAATTGTTTTCTTCCTGTCACACTGTCAGGACTTACTTCTCTATGCTTAGACCTAGTTAAAGAAATTACAAAGATATCCTGCTGGTAAGCAAGTTAACTGCTAAATAAGGCTCTAGGGTTAAAGGTTAACAGGCATGGCTTCAACAACAACTTTTTAAAATAGACATGCATTATACCCATTAGCCTAAACACCCTATTATATGTCATATTTGGTTGTATTTTATTCCATTTTCCACCATTCCCACCTAAGAAAATTGTTGTTCCCTTAAATTCCTGGAACTAAGTCACTATTGTATTCTGAAATTAGTTCTCTCTATTGGTCATAATCACATCAGGCATTTAAATTATTATTTAATTAAAATTACATGTAATAAGATATAAAGAGAGTTTTATTTAAGTGGAATTAACTCTGATATCTTTCTTTTTATTGGTCTTAACGAATTACTTTACTTGGTGAAAATGAAAGAGCATCTACCAAAAGATTATTGTACCTAAAGTATACATGAAAATCCATTTATTTCAGCCAACCTAATGAATAATTAATGTAGGTTAATTAATTAATCTTACTGGAAGCTATCCTCTGGGGGTTAATTATGACCATCCATCTACGCGTCTGCCATTGCTGAGGCAAAGGAATAAAGGCATTACCAGTAACTGGAAGGTTTAGAGTCTTCCACAGTCATATTTACATACTGGGAAGCAAAGGCTATTCATGTTCCTATCTGAATAGACCATCTCTCTCAGTTTAAAAGAAGTGGGAAAAATAGGCAGAAGGAGTTCAAGAATGCTCCTTTTCTCTATCACTTTCCCAAGACACTACTGAAAGCTTATCAGACCTTAGTCGAAAAATCCCTGATCCTTACCAATCTGTTGCTTAGCAACTAAATCATTCACTCCTTTCCCCTTTGGTCTACTCACCTTGCAACCTGAAAGACTGAAAAAAATTATCCCATATGTGCATATTAAGCATAGGGGCATCCAGATTCACAAGATTTTCATAGGTTTAGGGACATGTCAGGAGAGTAGCTAAATTTGAATGCTACCCAGGGTAACTGTGATGAAATGGGCGTTAAGTGAGTTTTAGTAGCAAAATTCTATCAACTGGAATGGTAATTTTTATAAAAATTATTTAATGGTCCTTGATTTCCAGACTCATTAGAAAGTATATTTCCCTGGAAAAAAAGACAAAGAGGATCTTGTGGTTACTTTTTAGTGAACAACTAAAAAGGATAATCCTGAAATTCTTAAAAGTTGGTACCTAGAATAGGAACATAGTGGGATTTTTTTACAAGAGCTAAACTTAACTCAAACAAGGAAAATGTGTATGATTTCCATTTTATTTATGAAAACTTTTATTGTTTACAAAACACAAAGAAATTAAGATTTTAAGAGAAACATTTTACATCTGCATGTATCATGTATACTCCTTACAATTTTCCTCTTTTTTTTAAACTTAATTCTTTCTAAACTTCCAAGTTTCTCTAAACATTTACTAGGGCAGAGGAGACTCTCTAGATATAAATGTAAAAAAATGCATAATTTGAAAAAAAAACACTCAAATCCACAAACACATCAGTAGAGTAAAAAATGTATTGCTGATAAAATTTTCTTATCCAAATATTTGTAAACTGTTTTGCCAGAATAATAACAACCATCACAACAAAAACCAATGGAATAAGCTTTAATTTGGGACCACAAGACTGTGTAAAGCCGACTCACTGATAATTACGAATTAGGCAGAATTGTGGTTAGCTTAATGAAAAGACTCGAAAGTGTGCCAGGCCAATGGCAAAGGACCTAAATCTAAAGACAGACAAGCTTTTCTTGATTACAGTGATTACATCATGGTCATTAGAATTTAAAGTAACTAACCCAAACACAGACATCATATCTTCATTTGATAGCCGTAGTCTAGTAAATAGTGGGAAAGGATGTTATGTATGGATTAAGCTTGATGAAATGAAAACAGACATTCTTTTTGAACCTGTCTGGCAAGGAAAATGAAAACTTCAGAATCAGGCAGTAAAGTTAACTTTTAAAGCTCAGTCTCTTTGATTGGAAGGGGTCTGTGTAGTGTTTTTGGCTATTCTTTGTTTTATAGGGAAGCCACTGCAACAAATGGCTTTGCATGACTCGTTCTCTCATGCAAACCTATAGTCAAGTAAGATGTTTGAGATCTACTTTTGGGAAATTAGGACAGTTAGTATTTTCAGATTTTCAAAGTATAATGAGGTGTGAGCTTTGGTTCAATATTTGTTTTCTCATCAACTGTATTACAATTAAACCTCAAGTGTGAGTTTTAACTCTCCAAAGGTCCATCCTCAAACAGTCTGCAGGGTCCTACCCTGCTCTGCGTGTAGACAATTCATGCTGAGAAGACAAATGCTTTGCTCAGGGGAAAGGGATGCATTGGGTTACAGTTAGAGCTACATACATGAAAGCAAGCCTATTGACCTCTGATCCTAAACTCCCACTTCATAGCACTACCTGTGGGAACACTGTCTCAACTAGAAGAGCAACTATTTAGGAAAATGAGGGGAGCGAGGCAAAGAAAAACAAGGCATAGAACATAAAACGGCATGGTGAAGTTTCTCTGTATTACCTGTTTTACTTATAGAAGACCCCAGCTTGGTTTAAGAAAATACAGTCTTTTTTTAGTAAAAAAAAAAAAAAAAAAAAAAAAAAAGAAAACGTTAAGAAAATGAAGCCAAGAGTTACAAGACTTACATACCAACCACATTACATAATTTTAAGGAAAAACATTTGATAAGACAACCTGTGGTCTGAACTTCAGTAAGACATTCAGTGTAAGTAAAGAGAAAGAACGCCCTTGTTAAAATCAGCTTCATCATTATCATCATCAAAAAGCATTTATTGAGTGTCTGGATGCACTGAGCATCACTGAACCTACTATGTTTAAAGTACTTAAGAAAGGAAACTAAATCTTAATGTAAACACAGCTCAAGTAACGTGACTTGATATCAGTTCCTTAAATTGCACCTTAAAGAAACCATTAGGTTGTTTAAAGAAAAACTATATAGAGACTACATGTGAAGCCTGCATGTTTTATCACTTTGGTAAATAAGTGGTGTCATTTTCTACTTTACTGAAGTTTCAGAATGGTCAGAGGGACCCACAAAAGTTTCACAGCAATTCTCAGATAAAGTTTTATTACCACAGTGTACAAAAACATGGATTAATTTTCCAAAATGCATTTTCTTGAGTCACTTTGTCTTGAAATAAAAGTCAGTCAAACTTGCAGAGTTTTACATTATCTCTTGTCCTAGCATCTGGCACAGCCATTGCCAGGTTTTCTTCATAGCACAGAAAACAGGCATATATAATGGCATTGCCCAGGAACTTTGAAGTCTGTTAAGATACCAAGGACCTGAAACCTTAGTCTGCTCAGATGGAAGTCAGGCAGGTGGCCGTGTCAGTAAGAGTGCATGAAAGCCTCAGTGAGCAAATGCACATGTTCGCGTGTCATTTAGAACACTGGGTCCCAACTCATTCTTATTTAACTGATTTGGGCTAGGATCAAGCAGAAGCATTTTATAAAATCTCCCTAGGTGAATCTAATGTTCACTGTGATATGGTTTAGATTCTTTTATCTATTCTAGTCGTTAAAGTGATATTTCTTATACTGAAGTGACTATGTACTTTTCAAGTAGAATAGAGATCAGAACGATTGTACCTCTAAGGCATAAATAACGTATTCAACCTCCTAGATACCTGTAGAATCTGGTCACTCTTATTTTGCCTGTTAATCCGTGCAGCCATGCCATGGTAGATAAGAGAGAAAAGGAGCTCTAAATTATATTGAACTGGTCACTTAAAAAGGGGTAAATTGCAGTGCAGATCATAAAACTTGGTATTTGTGTTGATAAAGTATTCTGTGGATAAAGGTCAAGTTGGGTTCTGGTTCTAAGGAATCCAAGTGGGGATACAGGGAGATGCCTTATCCTGTATCGACCCAACGACGAAGACCCAACGCAGCCAAAAAGAAAGAAAGAAAGAAAGAAAGAAGGAAAGAAAAAAAAAAAAAGGGCTTCCCTGGTGGTGCATTGGTTAAGAATCCACCTGCCAATGCAGGGGACACGGGTTCAAGCCCTGGTCTGGGAAGATCCCACATGCTGCGGAGCAACTAAGTGGGTGCGCCACAACTGCTGAGCCTGCGCTCTACAGCCCGTGAGCCACAACTACTGAGAAAACAAATACAAACAAACAAATAGAGTTTGAGGAAACAAGAGAGTTAAGCACTGAAGAACCCAGGGGCTAGTAAGGAGGTAGTGGGCGAGGAAGCCATACTAATAAGCAAGAAGGTCGACTTAGACAGATGAAGGATAACCTGGAAACAGAGGCCGTGTTCTTAGCACTAAGAAATAATATTCATGCTTCTTGTGGGGCCTAGGTAAGCATCAAGAGTGGAACAATAAGGTCCGGGAAGTGTATAAAAATATATGAAAGGGAAGACTGAGGAGTTAAAAGTCAACCTCAGTTCTGGGTCACTGGTTATTCCAGAATCTCATTGATCAGGTAAAGGCAGTAAAAAGATTAATGATTCATGTGCATCAATTCACTATTCCAGTTTACATACATTGTTACATTTATTTCTCATCATAATTACAGATAAACATTTTTATTCAATTTTTTCAGATGAAGAAGAAACTGTAAATTCAGTGATGTTAGTGAACTTGTCCAAGGTACATACCTATTAACAGTAAAATTAGATTTGAACTATCTGCTTGTATAAATGCTAGGTATTTCATTGTTTTATATATTATTCCATTAAAATATTTGTACTCCAGAATAGAAAGTCAGGTAATAAGTTATAAAGTTTTGATGGTTTTGGTAACATTTGTGAAAAACTAGAGTTGTTCTTGCTCATTTTTCATGTTTTTATATTTTCACACACTCATTTCCTTTTCTTACAGTTTTGCAAACTTTGCAATGTATATATATCTATAGTATATATCTATAGTGTGCTAATATTTGGCAATAAATGCTTAAATTTTGTAATAGTAGTTTGTAATAACTTCAGTAGAATTAAATATATAAGAACAGCATTTGCCTTTATCATGCAGTGAATATCTTTAACGGTTACGTTAAATGGTAACAAAGTTTCTAAGAGTGTATGATTCTGGGAAAATTTAATGATAGGATTTCAGGTTTGGTTTAAGCACCATCCAAGCACCAGCTAAATTACTGAGGTTTCGTTTTATTAAGAATGCAGAATTTAAAATATAAATATAATTCTTTTTAACCATAGAAGTTGTCTGGATAGGAAATGACTGTATATGTTCACCAATCCAAAACCTAACATATCAAGCTTGGGAACTCACTGTTTATTCATTCCTGAGTGTCTTTTAAATTTTCTAATATGCTAATATTTGAATTGAGACAAAATTCATAAAATCTTTGAAAAGTCACCTTTTTGTGTTTTAAAATAAATGTCTGCTGTAGAAGGTAGCATTAATCCCAATCAATAAGTCAACCAGAGTTTATTAATCCTTTTCTACTTACTGAATGTTACTGTATGCTCTTGAATGCTCAAGAGAAGGGTGATAAGACCCACTTCTTGGTCTCAAGAAAACAAGTACCAAAAAAAACCCAAACCCTAAAAAACAAACAAAAAAGTGAGTAATATAACATAGCATTAAGTAAACAAGTGTTTAAATATGTGGTAGATACTTTATTCCCAAGACACGGAGGAGGCAAAAAGTAAGGCTTGAGAAGGGTTTATAAAGGAACTAGCATGTTAACTAATGCTCAGCAAAAGGTATTATTTAAGGAAAGGTGGCAATTGCTTTTTAGGTATAAAGGATGGAAGTAGGAATGTGTGATGACTAGCAGGAGTGAAGTGCTCATTTTAGAGAAGTGATACTGGAAATAGAAAGTAAGCTAAGGTTATGGAGAGTCTTTAATTTCCCTCCAGTGTTTTAGACTTGGAACAAATTGCTGGAGTATTTTAGATAGGAGCTATTCTTAAAATGCTTTTTTTGAAGAAGATCAATTGCATAAAGTTTTGCAGAATGGCTTGGGTCGGGAACACAGTATGTGGCAAACTTGAATGACAAGTGCCTGAGGAGTTAGTGCCATAAGGGTAGTGGCAATAGAAGGAGAAAATACACCTTTTTGTGACACCATTTTTTCTATTCCATATTTTTGCGGTGAAATCATATTAAAGGTTATTTTGAAAACAGAACTATCACTTTTAACTGTTCTACTCAAATACAGTAATTATCATTTTAAAGTATGCCCTCCCAGTCTTGATGGTTATATGTATGTTGACATTAACGGTATTCAAAGAGGTATAAAATTAAAATTTTTTCTTGTAGTAGTGTGTATATATACTTAAAGTTTTCATTATTGCTAAGAACCAAAAGAAATTTTGAAGAAAAAAGGGAAAATTGAATACCTGAATACTGGGGATGTAAATGATAGAAAAATTAAGTGTGGTTCCAAAAAGAATTTGTAACAGTGGCACAAATAATAGAATGGGAGCTGGTTAGTGAGTGAATATTAAAATTCAATTTTGGACATAGTGATAGAAGTTGAAAATATTTCAGAGACAGTTGGACACGAGACTAGAGTTCTGGTCTGGAGATGTAGGTTTGACAGTGGAGAAATAGTATGGCATAGATGTTTATGTTCATACAAACTCAGGGTTTATTACGATTATTTTCATTGATTATCTAGGTGACCTCAGGCAAGTTATCTAAGTCCTTTGGGATCTTCGCATTTAAAAAAATATATTTATTTATGTATTTATGTATGTATGTATGTATTTATTTAGCTGCGCCATGTCTTAGTTGCGGCACACGGGATCTTCGTTGCCATGTGCAGGATTTTCGTTGCGGCATGCGGGATCTTTAGTTGCGGCATGGGGGCTCTTAATTGCGGCATGCGGGATCTAGTTCCCTGACCGGGATGGAACCGAGGCCCCCTGCATTGGGAGCATGGAGTCTTAACCACTGGACCACCAGGGAAGTCCCTCTTCATATTTTTAAAAATAAAAATCTGTCTTTCAGAATTTTTGGGCCAGCACTTTGTAGACACAATTAAAATGTTAATTATTCTGCAGAAATAGCAATTATAAAAAATTGTGGCATCTCCTTGTTATTTCATTCTAATTGAACATTTTTCTTGGCATAATAAGGAGCACCATCATGAGCCAATATGAATTTTCTTTTTTTTTTAATCAGGAATGCTCTAAGGTGGGCAGTTTGGCTCAATATGTATAAAACCATCTATTGGTTTGGCATAAATCTGTTCTAAACTAGATGACTGAAAGAACAAAGAAGATCGTCATATATATTATTTTGTTTTCCCTAAGTTAATTTTCCTTCAACAATATATAAACCTTCTGTCAAAAGACATTGCTAATGTGAAACGTCTATATTTACAAAGCTGTCTGAGAAATGAGTAATGAGAAATGGTGATTTCTGTGTATCTGGAATATGCCTATCAGAAATGATACTTGATGAAATGTGAAAATGCTGATTAATGAAGAAGAGATTGGACAGGTCTGGGAATGCAAGATAGCTTTGTACTCCAGGTTGCATCTGAAAGCAAAGTGCAGGGGGAAATGTTCTGCTTTAGCCTGTGAATAAAAGAACTTCAGTCTCTGTGACTGCCCATCTGGCATTTTTCACCAGCACCAAATTCATTAGGAATGATTAGTCCTTTTCTCCAAACCCCTCACTCAAAATAAGTAAATAAAAGGAGAGTTTGGGCAGTAAAAGATCAAGGAACAGTATCTCTATTCTGAGATGTCCTAAAGTTCTCCTGATTGGTCAAAAGCTAAACAAGCATTAAAGAAGGAGCTACATGATGAAAAGATGAATTCTCAGTAAACATCTCCAATGTTATGTTCTATTTAAGGTAACAGAGAATTTAGTTGAAGTAACTCACATATATTGACAATTTGTCATGTGAATTTAGATTTAAAATGATGTGGAAAAATTATTTTTACTTCTTTTTTTCTCTACCTCAGCCACAGAGAAAAATATTTACGGGTTGTTTTATTGATCAACTTATCTATGATAGAAACTCTCAGTATATATATAACTTGCTTTTTTTAGCTTAGTTCTTTATATGTAAAATATTATATTAAAATATATTTAATGCTAAGTCGTCATGTGGTTATAATCATTATATTGTTTGATAATATAAAGCCAGCAGGATTCCTAAAGGTTTTAGTAACCATCTTCAACATTTATGAATCAACAGGCAACTCTAGATTTTAGAGCACATTTTTAACTTGAAAACTAGAGTGAGATAGATAGAGAGAGAGAATTTAAGAGTAGATTTTCCCCAAGGATATCCCTAAATCATTCACTTCTCAGAAGTTGCTGTTTTAGAAAGTGCTTTCTGAAGAAGATGACATAATATGGTATGCCTAGACTAAAACCAGGATTTACAAAAATGTTAGAATCCTTGCTTCGATTTTCTGATTGAATGCATATGAGTTAAATATTAGACATTAATTATAAGAAATGAAGATACACAGTCATCAAAATACTACAGTACTATACAGCCACTTTAGTATTAGATTTAAATATATATTAGTTAATAGTGCTGAGAAATACTATGAGTTGCTTTATCAAATTCAATAATATAATATCTTTTCTTTTACTAAATATTGTCTCATTCATCCCTGAGTAAATTCCTTTTACATTATTTGTTGCTATCCTTAGTTCTACAGTTTTTCATCAGGATTCAACGCATTATTAGAGTTATAGTAATCACTAGTGTTTAAATCACTTTTCCTAGCCTCAATATCTATTGTGTTTCTATTATGTAAACATTGTGGTTCATGTAATAATAACATTACCTTTGTGTTGGCTGCTAGAAAACTCAGAGCCAAATATATAGCCCACTTCTAAAATGTTTACAAGACTTAAGGCTTTCTTTTCATATATTAATTTTTTCCCTAAACCTATTTCCTTACTCTTACTTTAGTTACATTATATATTTCTGGATACTGTTCTGTACAGATTTGTATATGTAACTGCATATTTAATACCATAAACATACACTCTTTATAAGACTGCTTGTCTACCACATAAAGAACATGCATTCTGAATAGCGTGATTTAGAGAGCCACGTAGCTTTTGTTTCCTTGGGTCTGATTTGTAAATATGTTCCCAAATACAATATTTTCAATATTGTTAGAATTTTTTTAAAAATAAAAGGGATCTAATGAAAATGCTATTTACTGAGCACTGTGTTAAACAGTAAATATATATAATCTCAATTTGCTCATATAATAACTTTATAAAGGTAGGAACTATTTTTATCCCCATTTTACTGATCAGAAAAATGAGGTACAAAACTTAAGTAACTAGGCTGAAGTTACATTGTAAGTGATATGACTGCAATTAAAAACCTTGAGCTCCACATTCTTGTAAAACAAACCACTCAGGAAGCAAGTAATTTTCATGTATCTGGCATGAACCTGTAGTATTGATGGCCTACAGCTTTCTTGGTTAATTCTGCCACGGAGAGATTAATTTTCTGCCGTTGGAGTTCACTGAATACCAGTTGTCCCTCATCTTTTCCAAATTTGCTAAAGACTAACCAACGTGTGTGTGTGTGTGTGTGTGTGTGTGTGTGTGTGTGTGTGTGTAGGATGGATAAGGGAGAAAGGATTTTAGAGGAAGTGAATTTTTCACAAGACTGGGGGATGCAGAATACTGCTGAATATGATCTCCTTGCCCTGGGAATTATTCCTTGAAAGCTCTAGGGAAGAAAGTATATGGTACCAGAAACGAGTTTTTGGGCATAGGTCATCATTCAATGTGATGATTTAGGAGTTGGGATTTCTGATTGGAATTAACTTGTCGGGGGCACACTGAAGTCTTTTTTAGGAAAGGGCTCGGTCTTTCTCTGATGGCATTAGCAGATTGGGAATTTAAGTTGTTGCTTTAAAAAGAGAATCACTAACTGCCTAGAATGAGAACTAGCAGAGTAAAATGTTAGTGGTGATACATGTCAATATTTCCTTGATAAATTGATTATTAATAATTGTGGCAAAATTAAAATTTGTCAGACATTTGTGGTAAAGACTGTGCTGATTCTTGTTTCACCTTTACCTTTATCAGGAACCTCCCATGATGATAATTTTCTGTCTTCATTGAAGGAAGCATCTGTTGCCTAAAGTACTAATAACCCAAACAAGTCCATTTGAAGTCTGTTGAAGCTGAGTCTTTTTAATAGTTATTTTTATTTGTTTTAAAGATTACAAATAGGCAATTCATCTTTGAAATGGGAGCAAGTTTTATAACTTTATCTATTAATGAAAGCCAGAAGTCTCTGAACTATCCTACCTCTTGGCCATTTAAGTGGCTTGTGATAAACTATAAATCCTCTTTTCATCAAATGTTCTAGAGATACATTTTCCTGACGTCCATAGTGAGTTGATAGCTTATCTCTGCAGGGGCCATGATTTAGTTTTGCAGAGGTAGAAGAAAGAATTGCCAATACTTAAAAAAATCTGATTTCCATCTGGGAAATGTGGATTCTCCATTCACATAGCTGTAAAACATCTATGAATAAAAATGTTCTAGCATGAGACCTCAACAGTATGGGATAAAGACTATTAGATTGGAAGTCAACAGCCTTAATTAAGTTGTTGTTCTAGGGTAATGGCAAGGTAGCCTAATGCCTTAATTAAGTCTTTTAATTTCTCTGGGGCAGTTATTTTCATTTGTTTTTTTAAAAAAGTGGTTTTATTTGAGAGGCTCCTTTTAAAAAACAATTGAAAGTAATAAAAAGCTCAAAATAGGTGTATGAGTATAACAAATTTAAAGATTTAAAACACTGACTTCTGTCTGTCTTAAACTTAGTCTTATTTATGAAGGAATTTGGTATCATAGTTTGCTTAAAGGTAATTATCTGGGGGAGCTGAAATTTTATTTTCCCAAATCTATTAGTTATTTCAAATTTAAGCTAAGATAGGCTTAAGTAAATAAGTCAAAAACCAAAAAGAAAAGGAGATGAGCTTAATAAGATTATTTTCAGGATTTGTTTGTATCATATTCAAAAGTTATAACTTAATTAACGAAAGCTACAGCTCTAAAAGCACATATAAATTCCATTCATTTAATGTACCTCCATCCCTACATCCCCATCCACCTCTGCTAAGTCAGCAGTTTCAAGACTGTAACATTTGCTGAGACTTGAATTTCCAAATCAAGTTATTATTGGTTTGCTAGTGTTCTTCATTTTATTGAAACTTTAAGTTGACATTCAAGAACAATTCACCCTAACATTGAAAAAAATATCTTTTCCAGTTTTCTTAAATCTTACTGCTATTTTGAATGCTGTCTAGGAAAGAAAACAGATTACAACTTCTGATAACATAGGAAGAAAATGTTATTATCACAGCTTGAAATCTGTTAACAGGGACTTTCTTTAAGGAACAAGCATTAAAGTATAACAGAAATTTAATTACAAGGAGATTTTCCACTTGTCAGAAATATCTGCATTAATGTCAGTAATAACTACGATGAAGAGACTATTGTCTGGTGCTGCAAAAAAGGGAAAAGATGAAAGAGATCCCCATAATCCCTGTTATAGACACACTAAAGGGTCATCGATTGTTTAGATTTTCTTTTGGATAACGCTAAACAAAATATTGAGTAAAAATATTAAAACAGTGCTCATTTATTAGTATCATGTTGATTGTCAGTGTTTCACCAGGAAACTGTTAGAGCTGCTGTTTGTCTTTGTGGTCTGATATGGATGAAGGCAACCAAGTATTTAATATTTGTGGGGAAATGTGACAACTGTAGAAGGTTATTAGGGTTTTATTTTTAATTGATTCTTTCTTTGCTTTCCACTCCTAACTTCAGTACTTCAGTATTGCTTATAAAATGAGCTTCATGAGCATCATATGAGAAATCCAGATACTAAATTTATTTAGAACCTGAATCTTAATGACACTGCAAAATTAGGGTCAATAGAAAATTCCCTGGCAGGTCAGATAATGTTTTCAAATGTTCTGGCTGTTGGTCCTCTTGCCGCAGGGAACAGAAAAAAATGTTAATGAAATGGATTTCTTATAAGGAACCAAAAGTGTTCTTATGAATTAAATTTTGTTATCCATCTAGCATCTCTTGGAAAGAAGGGAGCACTTTACAGAGCCCTCACTATGTGTGAAACTCTTTACATATATTATTTCATTTGTCCTCACAACACTTAGACGTACAGATATAATTATGCTCTTTTAAGAGACTTCAGATAAGTAAAGTGCATTTCCTAAGGTCATCCAGCTAGAACACAGTGGAGCCATGAATGAAATGTAGGTCTGCAGAGTTCATATCCCATACACTTAACCACAGTGTTTTTTTAGCAGCTTGGTGGGCAATTTCAGATATACCCTGAGACAAATTTCCAAAATAATAAAAGCGAAGCTTTTATCCAGTGCTGCACAACCAACAGATCATGGGTCCCTGGGGGACATCCAAGTTAATATAAGGCATCCTTGAATTCAAATATTCAGAAAGCATTATTTGTAGACAATAAAAATGTTGCATACTACTATTTATTAAATGTAAATATATGCATTGTGAATAATAAAATATAAGTTCAATTTTTTTATTGCGGTATAGTTGCTTCACAATGTTGTGTTAGTTTCTGCTGTGCAACGAAGTGAATCAGTTATATGTATACACATATCCCCTCCCTCTTGGACCCCCATTCCACCCATCTAGGTCACCACAGAGCACCGAGCTGAGCTCCTTGCGGTATACAGCAGGTTCCCACCAGCTATCTGTTTTACACATGGCAGTGCACATACGTCAGTCCCAATCTCCCAACTCATCCTCCCTCACCCCTGTGTCCACACATCCGTTCTCTACATCTGCGTCTCTATTCCTGCCCTGAAAATAGGTTCATCTGTACCATTTTTCTAGATACCACATGTATGCATTAATATACGATATTAGTTTTTCTCTTTCTGACTTCCTTCACTCTGTATGACAGACTCTAGGTCCATCCACGTCTCTACAAATGATCCAATTTCGTTCCTTTTTATGACTGAGTAATATTCCATTGTATATATGTACCACCTCTTCTTTATCCATTCATCTGTTGATGGGCATTTAGATTGTTTTCATGTCCTGGCTGTTGTAAATAGTGCTGCAGTGAACATTGGGGTGCATGTGTCTTTTTGAATAATGGTTTTCTCAGGGTATATGCCCAGTAGTGGGATTGCTGGGTCATATGGTAGTTCTATTTTTAGTTTTTTAAGGAACCTCCATACTGTTCTCCATAGTGGCTGTATCAATTTGCATTCCATCAACAGTGCAAGAGGGTTTCCCTTTCTCCACACCCTCTCCAGCATTTATTGTTTGTAGCTTTTTTGATGATGGTCATTCTGACTGGTGTGAGGTGATACCTCATTGTAGTTTTGATTTGAATTTCTCTAATAATTGGTGATGTTGAGCATCTTTTCATGTGCCCCTTGGCCATCTTTGTGTCTTCTTTGGAGAAATGTCTATTTAGGTCTTCTGCCCATTTTTTGATTGGGTTGTTTGTTTTTTTGATATTGAGCTACATGAGCTGTTTGTATATTTTGGAGATTAATCCCTTGTCAGTTGCTTTGTTTGCAAATATTTTCTCCCATTCTGAGGGTTGTCTTCTTGTCTCGTTTGTGGTTTTCTTTGCTGTGCAGAAGCTTTTAAGTTTAATTAGGTCCCATTTTTTTTATATGGACCTCTTTTTTTAAGTCTTTATTGAATTTGTTACAATATTGCTTCTGTTTTATGTTTTGGTTTTTTGGCTGTGTCGCATGTGGGATCTTAGCTCCCCGACCAGGAATCAAACCTGCACCCCCTGCATTGGAAGGCGAAGTCTTAACCAGTGGACCACCAGGGAAGTCCCAGGTCCCATTTGTTTATTTTTGTTTTTATTTTCATTACTCTAGGAGGTGTGACTTATGTCAAAGAGTACGCATGTTTTCCTCTAAGAGTTTTATAGTGTCTGGTCTTACGTTTAGGTCTTTAATCCATTTTGTGTTTATTTTTGTGTATGGTGTTAGGTACTGTTCTTTTTTTTTTTTTAAACATCTTTATTGGAGTATAATTGCTTTACAATGGTGTGTTAGTTTCTGCTTTATCACAAAGTGAATCAGTTATACATATACATATGTTCCCATATCTCCTCCCTCTTGCATTTCCCTCCCTCCCACCCTCCCTATCCCACCCCTCCAGGTGGTCACAAAGCACCGAGCTGATCTCCCTGTGCTATGCGGCTGCTTCCCACTAGCTATCTATTTTACATTTGGTAGTGTATATATGTCCATATCACTCTCTCACTTCATCCCAGCTTACCCTTCCCCTTCCCCGTGTCCTCAGGTCCATTCTCTACGTCTGCATCTTTATTCCTGTCCTGCCCCTAGGTTCTTCATAACATTTTTTTTGATTCCATATATATGTGTTAGCATATGATATTTGTTTTTCTCTTTCTGACTTACTTCACTCTGTATGACAGACTCTAGGTCAATCCACCTCACTACAAATAACTCCATTTCGTTTCTTCTTATGGCTGAGTAATATTCCATTGTATATATGTGCCACATCTTCTTTATCCATCCATCCGATGATGGACATTTAGGTTGCTTCCATGTCCTGGCTATTGTAAATAGAGCTGCAATGAACATTTTGGTACATGATTCTTTTTGAATTATGGTTTTCTCAGGGCATATGCCCAGTAGTGGGACTGCTGGGTCGTATGGTAGTTCTATTTTTAGTTTTTTTAGGCACCTCCATACTGTTCTCCATAGAGGCTGTATCAATTTACATTCCCACCAACAGTGCAAGAGGGTTCCCTTTCCTCCACACCCTCTCCAGCATTTATTGTTTCTAGATTTTTTGATGATGGCCATTCTGACCGGTGTGAGATGATATCTCATTGTAGTTTTGATTTGCATTTCTCTAATGATTAATGATGTTGAGCATTCTTTCATGTGTTTGTTGGCAATCTGTATATCTTCTTTGGAGAAATGTCTATTTAGGTCTTCTGCCCATTTTTGGATTGGGTTGTTTGTTTTTTTATTATTGAGCTGCATAAGCTGCTTGTAAATTTTGGAGATTAATCCTTCATCAGTTGCTTCATTTGCAAATATTTTCTCCCATTCTGAGGGTTGTCTTTTGGTCTTGTTTATGGTTTTCTTTGCTGTACAAAAGCTTTTAAGTTTCATTAGGTCCCATTTGTTTATTTTTGTTTTTATTTCCATTTCTCTAGGAGCTGTGTCAAAAAGGATCTTGCTGTGATTTATGTCATAGAGTGTTCTTCCTATGTTTTCCTCTAAGAGTTTGATAGTGTCTGGCCTTACATTTAGGTCTCTAATCCATTTTGAGTTGATTTTTGTGTATGGTGTTAGGGAGTATTCTAATTTCATTCTTTTACATGTAGCTGTCCAGTTTTCCCAGCACCACTTATTGAAGAGGCTGTCTTTTCTCCACTATATATGCTTGCCTCCTTTATCAAAGATAATGTGACCATATGTGCGTGGGTTTACCTCTGGGCTTTCTGTCCTGTTCCATTGATCTATGTTTCTGTTTTTGTGCCAGTACCATACTGTCTTGATTACTGTAGCTTTGTAGTATAGTCTGAAGTCAGGGAGCCTGATTCCTCCAGCTCCATTTTTCATTCTCAAGATTGCTTTGGCTATTCGGGGTCTTTTGTGTTTCCATACAAATTGTGAAATTTTTTGTTCTAGTTCTGTGAAAAATGCCAGTGGTAGTTTGATAGGGATTGCATTGAATCTGTAGATTGCTTTGGGTAGTAGAGTCATTTTCACAATGTAGATTCTTCCAATCCAAGAACATGGTATTTCTCTCCATCTATTTGTATCATCTTTAATTTCTTTCATCATTGTCTTATAATTTTCTGCATACAGGTCTTTTGTCTCCTTAGGTAGGTTTATTCCTAGGTATTTTATTCTTTTTGTTGCAATGGTAAATGGGAGTGTTTTCTTAATTTCACTTTCAGATTTTTCGTCATTAGTGTATAGAAATGCAAGAGATTTCTGTGCATTAATTTTGTATCCTGCTACTTTACCAAATTCATTGATTAGCTCTAGTAGTTTTCTGGTAGCATCTTTAGGATTCTCTATGTATAGTATCATGTCATCTGCCAACAGTAACAGCTTTACTTTTTCTTTTCCAATTTGGATTCCCTTTATTGCTTTTTCTTCTCTAATTGCTGTGGCTAAAACTTCCAAAACTATGTTGAGTAATAGTGGTGAGAGTGGGCAACCTTGTCTTGTTCCTGATCTTAGTGGAAATGGTTTCAGTTTTTCACCATTGAGAACGATGTTGGCTGTGGGTTTGTCATATATGGCCTTTATTATGTTGAGGAAAGTTCCCTCTGTGCCTACTTTCTGCAGGGCTTTTATCATAAATGGGTGTTGAATTTTGTCAAAAGCTTTCTCTGCATCTATTGAGGTGATCATATGGTTTTTCTCCTTCAGTTTGTTAATATGGTGTATCACGTTGATTGATTTGCATATATTGAAGAATCCTTGCATTCCTGGAATAAACCCCACTTGATCATGGTGTATGATCCTTTTAATGTGCTGTTGGATTCTGTTTGCTAGTATTTTGTTGAGGATTTTTGCATCTATGTTCATCAGTGATATTGGTCTGTAGTTTTCTTTCTTTGTGACATCTTTGTCTGGTTTTGGTATCAGGGTGATGGTGGCCTCGTAGAATGAGTTGGGGAGTGTTCCTCCCTCTGCAATATTTTGGAAGAGTTTGAGAAGGATAGGTGTTAGCTCTTCTCTAAATGTTTGATAGAATTCGCCTGTGAAGCCATCTGGTCCTGGGCTTTTGTTTGTTGGAAGATTTTTAATCACAGTTTCCATTTCAGTGTTTGTGATTGGTCTGTTTATATCTTCTATTTCTTCCTGGTTCAGTCTCGGCAGGTTGTGCATTTCTAAGAATTTGTCCATTTCTTCCAGGTTGTCCATTTTATTGGCATACAGTTGCTTGTAGTAATCTCTCATGATCGTTTGTATTTCTGCAGTGTCAGTTGCGACTTCTCCTTTTTCATTTCTAATTCTATTGATTTGAGTCTTCTCCCTTTTTTTCTTGATGAGTCTGGCTAATGGTTTATCAATTTTGTTTATCTTCTCAAAGAACCATCTTTAGTTTTATTGATCTTTGCTATCGTTTCCTTCATTTCTTTTTCATTTATTTCTGATCTGATCTTTATGATTTCTTTCCTTCTGCTAACTTTGGGGTTTTTTTTGTTCTTCTTTCTCTAATTGCTTTAGCTGCAAGGTTAGGTTGTTTATTCGAGATATTTCCTGTTTCTTGAGGTAGGCTTGTATTGCTATAAACTTCCCTCTTAGCACTGCTTTTCTGCATTCCATAGGTTTTGGGTCGTCGTGTCTCCATTGTCATTTGTTTCTAGGTATTTTTTGATTTCTCCTTTGATTTCTTCAGTGATCACTTCGTTATTAAGTAGTGTATTGTGTAGCCTCCATGTGTCTGTATATTTTACAAATCTTTTCCTGTAATTGATATCTAGTCTCATAGCATTGTGGTCGGAAAAGATACTTGATATGACTTCAATTTTCTTAAATTTACCAAGGCTTGATTTGTGACCCAAGATATGATCTATCCTGGAGAATGTTCCATGAGCACTTGAGAAAAATGTGTATTCTGTTGTTTTTGGGTGGAATGTCCTATAAATATCCATTAAGTCCATCTTGTTTAATGTATCATTTAAAGCTTGTGTTTCCTTATTTATTTTCATTTTGGATGATCTGTCCATTGGTGAAAGTGGGGTGTTAAAGTCCCCTACTATGATTGTGTTACTGTCGATTTCCCCTTTTATGGCTGTTAGTATTTGCCTTATGTATTGAGGTGCTCCTATGTTGGGTGCATAAATATGTACAATTGTTATATCTCCTTCTTGAATCGATCCCTTGATCATTATATAGTGTCCTTGTCTCTTGTAATAGTCTTTATTTTAAAGTCTATTTTGTCTGATATGAGAATTGCTACTCCAGCTTTCTTTTGATTTCCATTTGCATGGAATATCTTTTCCATCCCCTCACTTTCAGTCTGTATGTGTCCCTAGGTCTGCAGTGGGTCTCTTGTAGACAGCATATATACGGGTCTTGTTTTTGTATCCATTCAGCCAGTCTGTTTCTTTTGGTGGGAGCATTTAATCCATTTATATTTAAGGTAATTATCGATATGTATATTCCTATTCCTATTTCCTTAAATGTTTTGGGTTTGTTATTGTAGGTGTTTTCCTTCTCTTGTGTTTCTTGCCTAGAGAAGTTCCTTTAACATTTGTTGTAAAGCTGGTTTGGTGGTGCTGAACTGTCTCAGCTTTTGCTTGTCTGTAAAGGTTTTAATTTCTCCATCAAATCTGAATGAGATCCTTGCTGGGTAGAGTAATCTTGGTTTTAGGTTTTTCTCCTTCATCACTTTAAATATGTCCTGCCACTCCCTTCTGGCTTGCAGAGTTTCTGCTGAAATATCAGCTGTTAACCTTATGGTGATTCCCTTGTGTGTTATTTGTTGTTTTTCCCTTGCTGCTTTTAATATGTTTTCTTTGTATTTAATTTTTGATAGTTTGATTAATATGTGTCTTGGTGTGTTTCTCCTTGGATTTATCCTGTATGGGACTCTCTGTTCTTCCAGGACTTGATTAACTATTTCCTTTCCCATATTAGGGAAGTTTTCAACTATAATCTCTTCAAATATTTTCTCAGTCCCTTTCTTTATCTCTTCTTCTTCTGGGACCCCTATAATTCGAATGTTGGTGCGTTTAATGTTGTCCCAGAGGTCTCTGAGACTGTCCTCAGTTCTTTTCATTCTTTTTTCTTTATTCTGCTCTGCAGTAGTTATTTCCACTATTTTGTCTTCCAGGTTACTTATCTGTTCTTCTGCCTCAGTTATTCTGCTATTGATCCCGTCTAGAGTATTTTTAATTTCATTTATTGTGTTTTTCATCATTGCTTGGTTCCTCTTTAGTTCTTCTAGGTCCTTGTTAAATGTTTCTTTCATTTTGTCTATTCTATTTCCAAGATTTTGGATCATCTTTACTATCATTATTCTGAATTCTTTTTCAAGTAGACTGCCTATTTCCTCTTCATTTGTTAGGTCTGGTGTGTTTTTACCTTGCTCCTTCATCTGCTGTGCGTTTTTCTGTCTTCTCATTGTGCTTATCTTACTGTGTTTGGGGTTTCCTTTTCGCAGGCTGCAGGTTCGTAATTCCTGTTGTTTTTGGTATCTGTCCCCTGTGGCTAAGGTTGGTTCAGTGGGTTGTGTAGGGTTCCTGATGGAGGGGACTAGTGCCTGTGTTCTGGTGGATGAGGCTGGATCTTGTCTTTCTGGTGGGCAGGTCCACATCTGGTGGTGTGTTTTGAAGTGTCTGTGGCCTTATTATGATTTTAAGCAACTCTCTGCTAATGGATGGGGCTGTGTTCCTGTCTTGCTAGTTGTTTGGCATAGGGTGTCCAGCCCTATAGCTTGCTGGTCGTTGAGTGAAGCTGGGTCTTGGTGTTGAGATGGAGATCTCTGGGAGATTTTCGTCCTTTGGTATTACGTGGAGCTGGGAGGTCTCTTGTGGACCAGTGTCCTGAAGTTGGCTCTCCCACCTCAGAGGCACAGCCCTGATGCCTGGCTGGAGCACCAAGAGTCTTTCATCCACACGGCTCGGAATAAAAGGGAGAAAAAATAGAAAGAAAAAAAGAGGATAAAATAAAGTAAGATAAAATAAAATAAAGTTATTAAAATAAAAAATAATTATTAAGAAAAAAATATTTTTAAGTAAAAAAACAAAACAAAACAAAAAAAACGGGCAGACAGAACCCTAGGACAAATGGTGAAAGCAAAGCTATACAGACAAAATCTCACGCAGAAGCATACACATGCACACTCACAAAAAGAGGAAAAGGGGAAAAAATAATATATCTTGCTCCCAAAGTCCACCTCCTGAATTTGGGATGATTCGTTGTCTATTCAGGTATTCAACAGATGCAGGCACATCAAGTTGTTTGTGGAGCTTTAATCCGCTGCTCCTGAGGCTGCTGGGAGAAATTTCCCTTTCTCTTCTTTGTTCACACAACTCCCCAGTTTCAGCTTTGGATTTGGACCCGCTTCTGCGTGTAGGTTGCCTGAGAGCGTCTGTTCTTCGCTCACACAGGATGGGGTTAAAGGAGCAGCTGCTTCGGGGGCTCTGGCTCACTCAGGCTGGGGGGAGGGAGGGGTACGGATGCGGGGCAAGCCTGTGGCGGCACCAGCATGACGTTGCACCAGCCTGAGGCGCACCGTGCGTTTTACCGGGGAAGTTGTCCCTGGATCACGGGAGCCTGGCCGTGGCGGGCTGCACAGGCTCCCGGGAGGGGAGGTGTGGATAGTGACCTGTGCTTGCACACAGGCTTTTTGGTGGCGGCAGCAGCAGCCTTAGTGTCCCATGCCCATCTCTGGGGTCCGCGCTGATAGCCGCGGCTCACGCCCGTCTCTGGAGTTCGTTTAGGCTGCGCTCTGAATCCCCTCTCCTCGCGCACCAGGAAACAAAGAGGCACCAAAAAGTCTCTTGCCTGTTAGGCAGCTCCAGACCTTTTGCCGGACTCCCTCCCGGCTAGCCGTGGTGAGCTAACCCGCTTCAGGCTGTGTTCATGCAGCCAACCCCAGTCCTCTCCCTGGGATCTGACCTCCGAAGCCCGAGCCTCAGCTCACAGCCCCCGCCCGCCCTGGCGGGTGAGCAGACAAGCCTCTCGGGTTGGTGAGTGCTGGTCGACACCATCCTCTGTGCGGGAATCTCTCCGCTTTGCCCTCCGCACCCCTGTGGCTGTGCTCTCCTCTGTGGCTCCCAAGCTTCCCCCCTCTGCCACCCGCAGTCTCCGCCCGCGAAGGGGCTTCCTAGTGTGTGGAAACCTTTCCTCCTTCACAGCTCCCTCCCGCTGGTGCAGGTCCCGTTAGTATTCTTTTGTCTCTGTGTTTTCTTTTTTCTTTTGCGCTACCCAGGTATGTGGGGAGTTTCTTGCCTTTTGGGAGGTCTAACGTCTTCTGCCAGCGTTCAGTAAGTGTTCTGTAGGAGCAGTTCCACGTGTAGATGTATTTCTGATGTATCTGTGGGGAGGAAGGTGATCTCCGAGTCTTGCTCTTCCGCCATCTTCTTCTCTCTCTAGGTAGTGTTCTAATTTCATTCTTTTACACGTAGCTGTCTAGTTTTCCCAGCACCACTTACTGAAGGGACTGTCTTTTCTGCATTATATATTCTTGCCTCCTTTGTCATAGATTAGGTGACCATAGGTGTGTGGGTTTATCTCTGGGCTTTCTATCCTGTACCATTGATCTATATTTCTGTTTTGTGCCAGTACAAGACTATCTTGATTACTGTAGCTTTGTAGTATAGTTTGAAGTCAAGGAACCTGATTCCTCCTGGTCTGTTTTTCTTTCTCAAGATTGAGAAAGATTTGGCTATTCAGGGTCTTTTTGTGTTTCCATACAAATTGTAAAATTTTTTGTTCTAATTCTGTGAAAAATGCCGTCGGTAATTTGATAGGGATTGCACTGAATCTGTAGATTGCTTTGGGTAGTATAGTAATTTTCACAGTATTGATTCTTCCAATCCAAGGGCATGGTATATATCTGTTTGTGTCATCTTTGATTTCTTTAACCAGTGTCTTATAGTTTTCTGAGTACAGGTGTTTTACCTCCTTAGGTAGGTTTGTTCCTAGGTATTTTATTCTTTTTGTTGCAGTGGTGAATGGGATTGTTTCTTTAATTTCTCTTTTTGATCTTTTGGTGTTAGTGTATAGGAATGCAAGAGATTCCTGTGCATTAATTTTGTATCCTGCAACTTTACCAAATTCATTGATTAGCTCTAGTAGTTTTCTGGTGGCATATTTAGGATTGTCTGTGTATAGTATCATGTCATCTTAAACAGTGACAGTTTTACTTCTTTTCCAATTGGATTCCTTTTATTTCTTTCTCTTCTCTGATTGCTGTGGGTAGGACTTGCAAAACTATGTTGAATAATAGTGGTGAGTGTGGACATCCTTGTCTTGTTCCTGATCTTAGAGGAAATGCCTTCCGTTTTTCACCATTGAGAATGATGTTTGCTGTGGGTTTGTCGTATATGGCCTTTATTATGTTGAGGTAGATTCCCTCTATGCCCACTTTCTGGAGAGTTTTTTTTAAAAATCATAGACGGGTGTTGAGTTTTGGCAAAAGCTTTTTCTGCATCTATTGAGTTGACCATACGGTTTTTATTCTTTAATTTGTTAATATGGTGTATTACATTGATCGGTTTGTGTATATTGAAGAATCCTTGCATCCTTGGGAAAAGGTCCTGCTTGATCATAGTGTATGATCCTTTTAATGTGTTGCTGGATTCTGCCTGCTAGTATTTTGTTAAGGATTTTTGCATCTATGTTCATCAGTGATATTGGTCTGTAATTTTTTTTGAACTTTTAATTTTATATTAGGGTATAGACGATTAACAATGTTGTGATAGCTTCAGGTGCACAGCAAAGCGACTCAGCCATACATATACATGTATCCATCCTCCCCAAAACCCCCCTCCCATCTAGGCTGCCACATAACATTAGGCACAGTTCCCTGTGCTATACAGTAGGTCTTTGTTGGTTATCCATCTGAAATATAACAGTGTGTACATGTTGATCCCAAACTCCCTAACTATCCCTTCCCCCCACCCTTCCCCTCTGGTAACCATAAGTTCATTCTCTAAGTCTATGAGTCTGTTTCTGTTTTGTAAATGAATTCATTTGTGTCATTTCTTTTTACATTCTGCATATAAGGGATATCACATGGTATTTCTCTTCCTCTGTCTGACTTACTTAACTCAGTTTGACAGTCTCTAGGTCCTTCCATGTTGCTGCAAATGGCATTATTTCATTCTTTTCAATGGCTAATGTTCCATTGTATATATGTACCACATCTTCTTTATCCATTCCTCTGTCGATGGACATTTACGTTGTTTCCATGTCCTGACTGTTGTAAATAGTGCTGCAGTGAACATAGGGGTACATATGTCGTTTTGAATTATGGTTTTCTCAGGGTGTATGCCCAGTAGTGGGATTGCAGGGTCATATGGTAGCTCTACTTTTAGTTTTTTAAGGAACCTCCATACTGTTCTCCATAGTGGTTGTACCAATTTACATTCCCACCAACAGTGTAGGAGGGTTCCCTTCTCTCCACACCCTCTCCAGCATTTATTGTTTGTGGATTTTTTGATGATAGCCATTTTGACTGGTGTGAGGTATGTAATTTTCTTTTTTTGTGATATCTTTTTCTGGTTTTGGTATCAGGCTGATGGTGGCCTCGTAGAATGAGCTTGGAAGTGTTCCTTCCTTGGCAATTTTTCAGAAGAGTTTGAGAAGGATGGGTGTTAGCTCTTCTCTGAATGTTTGATAGAATTGGCCTGTGAAGCCATCTGGTCCTGGACTTCTGTTTGTTGGAAGATTTTTAATTACAGTTTCAATTTCATTACTTGTGATTGGTGTTATAAGTTCAGTTTTTATCACCACTGAATCTTAGGAGCTTTATTCGTTATCATTTTTCTAGCCAATTATTACCAAAAATATTTTTTTGTTAAATATCAACTATATGCCAGACACTATTTCTAGTCATTGGGCAGATAGCAGTAAAGAAAATGGACAAAAATCCCCACTTTTTTTTTTATTGGGGTATAGTTATTTTACAATGTTGTGTTAGTTTCTACTGTACAGCGAAGTGGAGTTCCCTGTGCTATACATCAGGTTCTCATTAGTTATCTATTTTATACATATTAGTGTATATATGTCAATCTCAATCTCCCAGTTCATCCTACCCCCCACCCCCCTTGGTGTCCATACGTTTGTTCTCCACATCTGCGTCTCATTTCTGCCTTGCAAGCTGGTTCTTCTGTAACATTTTTCTAGATTCCACATATATGCGTTAATATACGATATTTGTTTTTCTCTTTCTGACTTACTTCACTCTGTCTGACAGTCTCTAGGTCCATCCATGTCTCTACAAACATCCCCACTTTTGAGGAGTTTAAATTCTAATGTTACATGTACTGTGTTATATAATGTATGTGTTTTTAGTATTGGGTTGGCCAAAAAGTTCGTTTGGGTTTTTCCCAGAACAGCGCACCAAAAACGCGAACGAACTTTCTGGCCAACCCAATACAACCAAAATAGTTCTCTAAAATAATCTTGGCACTCTCTGAAGATATTGCCTTGGTACACTTTTTGGTGGAGTTGAAGTGGAAAACGATTCAGACTAGTCTCTTGTAGGTTTCCAATAGAAGCAATTTTGGAAATGGATTGGACAAACTGCCAGCCAGGATTAGCCATATGCAATCCAGGGTGTTACCAGGGATAACTTTGGTGACCCGACTCTTATCAAAACTTGGTTTTTGAGAAATAACATTAAGAAATATTGCCTGAAGGATATGCATCCCAGTGCCTCCAGTTTGCTAAATAGCGTAGAAACTTATCCCTGGATAAAGTTATGCTATCAGAACGCTGTGCGCATAGATGGTGTGGTTTTGGCAGTCCTTTCAGACTGTGTTTATTAACCTGTGTTTTGGCATGAATTCCCTGTTGAACACTGTGGGGCAGCCACGGTAAGTAGCAGCTCTGAGGAGCTCTCTGTGTGTTGTAGGGATGCGACTGAAGGTGAAATCCCCAAATCTCCTCAGTGTCCCCTCTCTGAAGAACTGTGGGAGAATCTGTGCAGGCTTCAGTGTAGGAAAATGTGTGTTTCTCTGGACCAGCAGTTGTATTTTTATCTTATGCAGAATGATCATTTTATAACTAACTATACTTCTCACTTAAGTTTGTCTGGTAGAGGACTCAGAACTACATTTATGGCCACTTTTAATTCTTTTGCAGAAATGTACACGTTTACTTCTGAATTCTTAGTCTCTGGGTTTTTCATAATGTATAAGCCTCATTTTCTGTATTACTTGATTTTTTAAATTTAGAGTTTTATTTTACTGTACAGATTTTTATAAGCAACTGAAAATAATTTTGGGAACAAGGCAGGCTATATATTCATTAATGAAATAAAAATAATAATAAGAGTTAGAAGAGATTTAGAAAAGTAAAATAATCTAAACCCTATGCCTTAAGTCACACCAAATTTACACTAACCCTGTAAGGTGATTCACTATCTATCCTTTTCTTTAAAGCTCTTCAAGATAGGCTCCAGAAAAATCCCTTTTGAACCATGTTTGGATTCCTGCTCCCTGCCCCTATGGTTTGCTGTTCTTGAGGCTTCTCATTTCTCTATAGAGTGTTTCAAACAAAACAATTTACCTGAAACAAGAAGTTAAGCAACTAAAGGTAGAGTTGCATGGTATGTTTGTAGTATCTTATTTGATTTCCACCTTCTGCATCTTTAAGATCCTCATATTTTTGTAACTCAATCTAAGAATCCTTATCCCAGGTAACAGATTGGATAGAATATTTTGACACCTGTGCCTTTTTTTGCATTATATATTTTTCCCATTAGGTTGCCTTGAAAGGTCATTTAATTTCAGTCTTCTATAGCATAGAATCATATGAATAGAAATGTTTGCTTATTTAACCTAATAGATATAAAACAATATCTATTTTCAAAGACCCTGCTACATTAAGAATACAGAGGTACCTTCATCCTCTAGTCATGCTTGTCTATCTTCATTTTTAAAATAAGAATGTCAGTCATAGTCAAGCGTCAGTTTTATTGGTTTATTAACTGTAGAACTTTTTAAAGGTGCTGATGCTCACAGGAGGTTCCTGTTTGAGTTCATTGGACTGATGATAGGTCTCTTAAGAGAAATTTAGATTAGGAGATGTACAGCTCTCACATGTCATATTAAGCTACTTTCCCCACATATGACTGTAGTTCTTTTCATAGAGCACAGTTCATGTTCCTCCGTGGTCCCAAGGAGATTGTACACGTAAACAGGAATTTTCTCTTGCGGGGTGAGAGAGGAGCCGAGCAGGATGTGAACCAGGCTAATAAAATGTGAATTTATAGGTGTTCTGCTTCTCAGCCCACTCTCTGTGTCTGGTAGGACCAGCCCTTCCTAGTCCTTGCCCGCTGCAGAGAAGACCCGTGCTTCACTTTTGTAGTTAATGAATATGAGAGTTTGCTCTGAGATTGTATAAGGATGGTGGCAACCCGATGCAGCCGTATCGGTGCGCACGTGAATTAGGAAGAACCAAAGCCCAAGCTGAACGATCTCTCAGAGCTTGCTACCATGACATTTAATTTGCACAAGGACTTGAAAAAGGAACACGTTATTTCCTTACATTTTTTTCTGTGAATGTTTTAGTTTATTTTGAACCGATCCATTGTCTTGATAATCGTCTACATATTTATTTTTAAACACTAATATTGATCTAAAATCTTCAGATGCAATTAAGCAGTATTATCCCAGACCTATATGGTAACCATGTTAGGAACCTTTTATTTAGCACTGAAGCAAACACACAAACATTCCTCATGAAAAAAGTACTGAACACAGCATTTCTATTACAGTCAGAAATAATAAACCATGTGGTTTCGTAAGCTATCTAACACTTTTCTCGAAGTGGAAAGCTTTTCAAAGTTAATGTCAAATATTCCCGTTGAGTGATTCTTAAAATGCATAAGAATGTAAATGGCCAAAAATTGAAGTTAACCTCTTTTGACAATTCTATAATATCTACTATTACAGATTCAAAACGGGGCAGTAATTCCATATGAAAACTTGGCTAGTTTGGTCTGAAAAAAATTTAGAATAAAAAGCCATGCAGGATGCTCCCACATAGTATTTCATAAAAATATGATTTGATCTGATCGTCATAGTCTGGAACATATTTTTCTTGGTATTTGGCTTTTTCCCCCTCATGCCTGAAATAAATTTTCTGGAGTCTCTGTCTTTGCTACATGCTCTGTGTTCAGAACAAAAATATCTTTCTTCTCTAGGGAGTGACTGAGGCAAATGCTTCTTTACATGGGATATTTTACTGCCTGCATTTTTTTTCAGGTGCTTTTGCTTATAAATGTCACTCATTACATTTTCACTCCTTACTTTTTTTTAAAAATGCACCAAAATCTTCCTTCTTATCTTGCCTGTTATTAACTCTCTTAAGTCAAATTCAACCTGCCACTTACAACAAGCCTTAAATATATCTGGAATAGTGCCATGTATCCCCTACGGTTTTTCTAGTTCGCTTTTTGTTTCCTTCCACTTGTTGCCTTTCTTAGTGCAGGCTCTTTGGAGATGCTCAACAAATATTTGTTGAATGAATGAACAAATAAACAAATATGTTTGTTGCATTTACCATATACTGCCTTGTGTTATAACTAACTTTTGTATATCTAAACTCTAAGTTCTTTGAGGGGTGTAATGTTGGGATACACCATCCCTCCCGACTGCATTGTGCGCGAGCGTACACACACACACAAACACACATACACACATACACACACACACACACACACACACACACACACACACACGCTCTCACTCTGTCTCTAATGCAGATATGTTTAGGATTCCAGAGATTGACTTCAGTGACTGGCAGAATAGCTTAATATTGGGAGAGGGTCTTAATTTTTAATTCCCTTCATCGATTCCTTCTTCTGAGTGAAAGGTCTGTTGATGTGTTGGTGGAGTATTCATTCATTTCATAAATACTTTTTAAAGAGCTACTCTGTGCGTTAGACATTGTTCCAGGCACTGAGAGTGAGAGAACTAAACAAACATGTCACTTGTCTTCTTGGTATTTGTCCCCTCTACTTTATTGATTCATTCTGATTTCATATTTAGACTGTGACATGCTGGTTGAAATGTCAGATTTAAAATGTAGTCATTTTTATGGGATTAATTAAATTTCTATTTTTCTGAGCACATTAAGATGAACAAAGTTTCTTTGTTATATTTCAGAGGCTGCCAGAGAGCTTTTGGAGCATAGTTTAGTTTTATTGACAAAAATATTTTAAATTACTTACAACTTGTGAGATTATTAACTCCACTGGTAATAAGTAAAACCTTTAAGAGTTTCTTTTTAATTTGTAGGATTGTAAAATGTTCTTTCCATAATAGGGTCTAGGGAAAAAACACTTTCACTCCAGTGAATATCCAAGTCTAGGACACACACTCATATCTCTTATTATCTGTAATAAATATCTGCCTCACAGTCATAACTAACCAGTGTATTCACTGTGTGACTCCTCAAGCAAAAATTATTAACTATATATCGTGTGTTTGGCATTCTTGTTGTCATTTCCACCTTAGCATTTAACAAAGTTTTTTTTTTTTTTTTTTTTTTTTTAACTTGAAAACGGAACCACTTGCAATCCTTTGGGGAAAATTGAAAGAGGGAAGATTTTATGTGACTGTGTTCCACAATGATATACACCCAGCATGGGGTGGGATATGAAGAAGGAAAAGGGTTGAAGAAACAGAACAACTTTATTGAGCCTCCTGTGTGGTGTTGTTACAGTAGGACGTTATTATTTGCCTTGGAGTGGATCCCCAGAAGAGCAGATTCCATCTTAGTCAGATGTCAGTATAAAAACACAATCACCTCATTCAAAGCACAAGCTTTCCTGGGAGGATCTGTCAGCTTGGATTGTTCACCCTTCTGTTTTCTTCTGTTAATACAAATGACCAACATTTATTTATAGTTATATTAAACATCATAATTTTTCTTCTTAATTAATTAGGTGGTTTTATTTGCTTGATTTCTGCAAACAAAATCGACAACAAAAAATCCCAGTGTAATATTTCCCATGTGTTTTAAGTTTATATTTTCAGATCCATGAGTATTTTAGTTTATTAAAATTGTAGTTAACTTATAAATGATAGGCAGTTTCAGAAAAGTAAGACATCTTCCTGGACTGAAGGGATCAATAATATATTTTGAGAACCTATCACATAGGGTATTGTTCCAGGTGTCATAGGGGAAACAAGGACACATCAGCCTTGGCATCATGGAATTACAATTAAATTGGGGAAAGAAAACATGCACATGCAGAATTTACAGAATGCAAGACAGAATGCTTCTTTGGAGGAAAGTGTTCAGGTTAATAGTCAATTAGTTACTTATTTTCCCCTACATTCTCTTTTAAAATTCTTAAATGCCTTTTTTTAGTTAAGATAGTCTAATAACAATAAAACATTGCAGTAACTTTTCAAGGGAACTTACCTAAGAATAGGAAATATTATTACTGGAAGATGTGAGACATTTTGGTAATACAAAGTTCAACTTGAAAATAAAAATGTTAACTCTTGTAATTATTTTGTATTTTTTTCATACAATCTTAGTTCCAAAGGAGTCGACCCGCTATTTTATCCAAGTCGTTTTAAAGAGATGTGTAATGCCAGAGAAGAAAATTTCAGAAAAAACAGAGAATATTTTCTACAGTTATATGCCAATAAAAGAAAATTATGATAAAAAACATTTTGTGACTTTAATTATAGCATTTTTCTGCCATACACGACTTGCATAATTATAGCTGGGGAGACAGTTCAGTCCTAGGTCTTTAGTACCTAGACTCCACGGAACCAGAGTCCTGAATCCTGGCAGAATGAACTCTACTCTTAATCCCTCTGAGGCAGATAAATTGAGTTCCACACAGTTTAGTTTTTGAGGTTCATCGATGCTACAGTGTGTGAGCGATTTCATGGATGTTGTAAAGACCACAGATCCACCCGGGTGTGGCCTGAACCTCTGTGTGGCAGCCTGAAGACAAGGGAATACTAAAATCTCAGGTTAGTTACAGGGTGATGGAAACAGATGCTCTCTCCACCTTGTCTCACTTGTGTTGAAGATACGTTAAAAGTCAGTGAAAAGGTAAGACCATAATGACTTTGGTATTAGTTGGGTTTCCTCATTTGATCATGGGAAAAATGTTGGTCAATTCGGTTAGACTGAAGGGTCAGGGGAGGAACTGGGGTTTCAATGCCAGCAGCTTCAAGTCCTTTCCTAACAGTTTCTTGAAAGTTGCAGATACTTCACCTTCAGAGGTGGAAGGGAGGGAGGAAGGAAGGAAGGAGGAAAGGAAGGAAGGAAAAAAGGAAGAGAGGAAAGGAGGGAGGGAGGGGAAACATAGGGAAGCACCTATTTCATTTTCTCTGCATAGTTTTGCTCCTCTGGAAAGTCCTCTTTCCACCTGTCAGCCAACTTGCAGACATACCATTCAACAAAGGCCACATTCCCTGAAGCCATTCCAGCATGCCAGCTCCTTCCCCCAACTCTCAAGCAGGTCTTGCAAGTACTATTCTCTTGGGATATATATTACATTACTTTTATGCTTGTCTGATAAGGTTGGACAACCAAAGTTTAGGGAACCCAACTCTGTTGCTGTTTCCAGAGGCATAAATAGGTAAAGATTAATGTTATGCAAGGTCCTGCTTAATCATAGGATTGTGTTTCCCTGATTCTAGTGTAATCTCCCAATCTGTAGTAGTATCTCATTTAAAATAACCCTTTGCTATATATACACACATATGTGTGTGTGTTTATATATATATATATATAGACATTTAATCACTACCCATCTTAGATAATTGTCTTCAAGCTGTCATCCATGTATTAAGGGGATCTGTTTTTTTTTTGGTTATTATTTTTTGATTACATACTATTCAGTGCTGTGTAAGAAGTGTTACTTCAGCATCCTTTATATTTTCTTCTCCAGGGTAGAAATGAACCAAGCATGGTTTCCACTTTCCTCTTTGATTCCCAAACCCAACCATTCATTTGAAAACAAGATGATAATATAAATCACAGCAGTCACATACCACTTCCACATCTTTAATTGGTTGAATTATATACGTAAACTCTAATGTTTAGTGACTTTCTAAACTCCTTAGGACTACTTCTTTTTTTATATATAAATTTATTTTTTATGTATATATTTTTGGCTGCGTTGGGTCTTTGTTGCTGTGCGCAGGCTTTCTCTAGTTGCGGCGAGTGGGGGCTGCTCTTCGTTGTGGTGCACGGGCTTCTCATTGCGGTGGCTTCTCTTGTTGCAGAGCATGGGCTCAGGTATGTGGGCTTCAGTAGTTGTGGCACGTGGGCTCAGTAGTTGTGGCTCGCGGGCTCTAGAGTGCAGGCTCAGTAGTTGTGGCACACGGGCTTAGTTGCTCTTTGACATGTGGGATCTTCCCGGAACAGGGATCGAACCCGTGTCCCCTGCATTGGCAGGTGGATACCCAACCACTATGCCACCAGGGAAGTCCCAGGACTACTTCTTATAGCAACACATCCACCAAAATAAATGTTAGTCTTTCCCTGCCAATTCACCCTCTACGTCCTAGCCAAGCATATTTATAATTAGGAAATGATTGCTTCACACTCAGGTTTCATTTCAGCTTCTTTATTGGTGACTTGACCTAATTTTCACCTTACTGACTATCTGGCTTCTCTCCCTTTCACCTATGGGGTGGACCTTCATCCCTCCTGCTTTTATTCTGCACATTCCACTCCAGGAAACTTCTCCACGTTGAACAGTCTAATCCTTTTCTTTCAAATTCATCCGTAACAGATGTAATCCGTAACAAACCTGAACAGTTTCCCACTAGACAATGCCCCTTAATCAATATTTCTTTTATTTTCTTAATGATGTTGTAAATTCTTTTGTCCAGGGATCTTTATCTTAGACTTTTAAATTTCTCCCTTAGTTACTAATACAAGGTATTATATACAAGTTTAAATATTTACGCAAATATATAATATATATCTTTTATGTTATGTTTATAAAATTCGTAGAAAAATTTAAATTTTCTTTTTCTGTTTTCAAACTTGAGCAAATGACATTTTTGAGTTTTGTTTCTGTGCATTTCTTAAATTTGAAAAATCATTTTTTTAGATAAGAGGATAGATGTTAATTAAAACCCTAGTTCAATAAATATTTTGTATTTCGTAGGGTTAACTTTAAAAAATATTTACTTTTCACACCAAGAATCCAAGACCTCTTTATAGTTTTCATGTGGTATCATTTTAAATAAAGCAGATCTTTTTTTTCTTTCTTTTAACTTACTTTATTTTTTAACATCTTTATCTCGTAATTATTATGAAGGAGGATTTGAACTGGTTTTAGAAGTTGGCTAAAGAGTTGAATGGCTGTGTATAAATATAAAATAAGAGGCTAGTTTTGGATAAAAATGAACATTTGAGAGAAAAAAAGAAAAAATGCAGAGACTAGAATACCATTAAAGACTGTTTTTGAGATGATAGCTTCTGAGTAGTCTTTGGAAACTTGTTCTTAACATAATCTAATTTCATTTTGTTTGTGAGATAAATGCTTTCCCCACAATTACTGGTGAAGCTTAATAGTGATTTTGATGTTAAAAATACTTTCTGATTCTGAATAGTTTTTAAAAAATGTATATGTATGCCTGAAACAGAATAAGTGACTAAATCTGAAGAGGGTCTTAATAATTTAGATTTATTTTTATGTGAGATTTGGTTCATACTAAGCAGTCTCATTACCATACTTTGTATACACTGTAAAAAGAGGGTAATAAAGTAGAAAAATTTCCATCCAGTGGACACATTTACTATTTCATCTGACCTTTTTGCCATATACACTAATTCAGCTGTTTCCAACAAAAATGATGAGCGTTCTCGTTCCTTCTGAGTGAGACTTTCAGACTAAGTTTAATAGAGTATCAAGAACACATTTTGTTTTCTGCAGGAAGACAAATTGCCACACTTATTTTAGTTTTTAATTTTTTTTTTGTAATTAATCACTCTGCTATCTGGATCAAACATTGTCTATGTCAGATGTTTGAATTGTGTAGATTGCATTCATAGTGTCTGTGAAAGGGACATTTGATGATATTGATATATCAAAATCTGTTATATTTAAACAGAGGCTACTGTCCTATTATTTTGAATGGATTACCTGGGAAATTTATTTAAGAATAGGTCTATCTGCCCTTAGTGTGAGAGACCTTTCAGCTCATTACCAGGCAGCAGTTTAATGCGACATCACTCAAGATGATAATGGTTTGAATTATTTTGAGCCCCCAAATAATAAGGAATCTTCTGCAAGTGACCAAAATTTATGTCTGTGGCTTGCATAGTAGCTTAGCAGTTCACATATGGTTTATGTCAATGGCAGAAACAACGTTATTTTCTAAATCACATTGATTTGTTATGTGGTATTGAAAGATCTTAAACAGAATCAAGGTCTATAAATTGCAGAATGTAGTCCTCAAAACTTCTTATCTGTGTTTCAGTTCTGTCAAAATGAGCCCAAGAGCCGAGCATTCTATGTACACAATGCTACTAGTCAAAGAATAAGAACTGAGACCATTCAATTTCCTCTTTTTTTGGCAAGAAGCCAGACTGACATTTTCCTTTCTGTTAGTTTTGGCAAGGAAGAAAGAGAGAGGAAACTTTACTGCTCAGTTACTGATGGTTTTTCTATTTTGTTTTTATTAAAAATGTTGAAACATGGGCCCTTTGTCAAAATTATTTTATTATTGAAGGGTGGGTGGGGTGAATGAACTGGCGACTGTTCAGAAAACCATTAACAGCACTGATAATGGACAATCTTATTTTGGTTCCCCAACACAGAAGTGCTTAATTGCAATAAATTATTCTGCAGTCTGGTGACTGATGTCCATGTTTAATGAATTGGTACAGCCTTGGAGGTTAATCTGCTGGGAGGCAACAAATGTAGCCCATCTGATATTGCAATAAAAAGTATGATCTTTAAAAGTTACATGATGATATATTTTGGGCATGAAACTAAAAGAATGAGTTTTCATTGGCTGCAGATTTGTTGGGTCTCCAAGACTAAAACATTGAAAAACCAACATCCCTAATGGTGATATTTGAATTAAATACAAAACTTAAGTACATCAGTGGTGGAATGCAACCCACCCAAGACTGAGAGACTGGTGGCCATCAAAGAATTTACACAAGATGCAGTGTGTTCTCAGAAAACAATTGCTCTTAAACCATGCAGTGGATTATATTGATATTTTTACTTCTCAATTTATTTTTATAGCAAGAAAACAAATACTTTTTCTACAAGATTCCGTGTTAAATATCACTTGGAGTTTGTAGAGAAATATGACTTTCTTTTCTTCATGATTTTATAAACCTAATTGTGAAACTGAGTATCAATTAGAAAAACACTAATAATGGATCCACTGATGGTTATGGGGTCACTGCCAAGGCGAATGGAGGAAAAAAACTCAATAAAACTAAGCAACAAAGCCCTTTAATGTGTTAAAAGGTTTACAAATGGGGAAGTATGGGAAACAGTTCTTTATTTTGTAACCATGTTTAATATTGTAAGTTCACAGAGAGTAATTTTTAGAGCAGGAAGATTGTGAGAGAAATTGTTTCATAGAAAAACATTTCTGCACCTTAAGGTGTTAAGTGTTTGTTTGGTTTTCCTCATCATGGCATATCTTGACATTGAGGACATTAAACTAAAATCTTTGGAAGCCACATCCCCTAGCTGTGTTGTCATTGAAAGGAAAAGTGAATAACTAATTAAAATGCTTAATCTGCCTAGAATTCCTATCTGTAGTTTTTTTTCTGATATCGTTTGCAGATGACTTAGTGAAAAATTGCTGACAATTAAGGTCCTAGAGAAAAGTTAAAATATGAAGGCCTGTGTTTCCAAAAGAGGTTAAGAACCACTCTTCTAGATAAATCAATCAAGAGGCCTGTTTGGATAACAATTATCTAAGTAACTGTATAACAGGTTGTAAAGAATAGAATTGTAATGAGAGGATTTGCCTAATTGGAGACATTGTGCAGGCTTTTACAAGATAGATGTCTTTATTTCTTTTTATTAAGGTTTTCATATTTACTGAACTTGCCTGTGGATTCTTCCATACATATCTTTTATAAAGTCTTACAAATGAAAATATACAGTGAAATGAAGGAAACTCTAATAGTGCAGTACTTTTTAAAGACCAGTGTTCTAAGTGGCTGGAATTTTCTTTTTTCTGAGCTCTCACATTGATGACATGGCAGTCATTTTTTATATTATGCAAGGATCAAAGAACATCCTTATATGTTTCTGGCACTTTCACTGATATGCTTAGCTAAAACTCTTTAAAGAAGACAGAATATTAGTGTTGGTTTTTTTCAGATCTTATACTTGCAATCGATACTTAGTCCAATAAATTTTTAATATAAATATACAAATGCTCTTTTTCTAATCTCACTGCAGAATAACATAAACTGTACTATAAAATTTTGTCAAACTGCTTCCAAAGACTCCTTCCTATTTTGCTTTATGTAATGAATTCTCTGACTTACCTACTTGTACTCACTTGGTTAGGAGAATTTGGTTATAGGAAGCCTAGGAAAAGGATTTGGTAGAGTAGTTGAAGCCATAGGTCCAACATTTCCTATTTTGAAGGAAGATTATTTCTGCCAATCTCATTCTTTTGTAGGAGGGAAGGTCACAAGAATAAGAATGCCATGGGCCCCTTTTTATGCAGTGGTGCAGTGGTGCATGGGCCAAATAACATATTGTTACAATAGCTCACTCCACAAATTAGTAATTTTTTCTGGACAGGAGGAATCACCAAAGTGTCTTCTCAGTTTGCACTGGGTCTACTCACAACATTTTAAATCTGCCCTCAAAATGAACTTTTGAATTTGTGTAAATAGACGCATCAAATCTAAACTAACATGTTAGATTTGATGACAAATTATATACAACAGTTTTACGAGAATGGATATTTTAAGAACAGTTTTTTTGTTTATTTTATTTTTTAAGATCAAATCAAGATGTTTGACTTTAGTAACAGGTAATATTGGTCAAAAAGTTGAACCGAGGTTATATCCATTTTAAAAAGAGCCTGAAGAAAGCTTTATACAGCATATAAAGAAAACTTGGAATCAGTCAAGAGATATATTAAGCACATTGATCTGAATCTGGTATTTGCAAATTCTAAAGATTTTATTCAAATTATATCTTCAGTCTAGCCATCATGACATTTTGACCAGCTCTCCGAGGAATGCATTGCTGACCTGTAAAGACCTGAGTGGACCATCCTTATATAGTTGAATGTTTCTTCACTGATTAGAGAATATCATGTTCACTGAAAACAGAAGATGAATGACACACTGTGTAGAATTGTATCCGGAAAGAGGTTGAAACCAAAGTTCCCACATTCAGCGAGTGAAATGGAACTGCATGGAAATGCAAGATGTTAAGGAGAGAACTTGAACAGGCTGTACTTTGTATATGTATAGGGATTTCTTAAATTATTTGTGATTGAGAGGAGAGAGTTGTTTTTGCTTCTTGAAGGAATGTACAAAATAAGGATGGCGATGAAAAGGAAAGGATGAAATATTGCTTGGAGACTGTCAAGATGATGATAGAATGATGGAGTGAGGAGGGTCACTGCAATGTGCAAGAGGACAAGAAAGAAAGTAAATAGTGTGGTAATGAATTCTTTCTCTTTCCTGGTGGTATTCCTAAAGATAGAAATAAATACAAATAAAATGTAAAACTTCTCTTAACAAACAATATGGTAAAAATGTTTTCTTACAAAATCTATTTAATTATTTGTATTTTGGAGAGCATTATTTGTTCAGCTATACATGCTTATGGCTTATAACCTTACACCTAAATGTTAGTTTTGGAAAATATTGAATACTAATTTAGATCAATCTATAATGTTTAAGGAACTCAAGATAAACAGTTACATTATCAATCCTCATGTTTTCCCATTGAAATAGAGTTAGGAACATGCACTCTGAAGGACACACAACTCTCATTGTGTGGTAAGAAAACTAGACTTAAAGAAGTGATATTTCCCAAGTCACATAGCGAAGTGACACCTGTTAAAATTAAAACCAAGTCTCATTCCGGAGCACTTTCCAATATACTACACTGTGAGTGAAAAGAGAAAGTTATCCAGTATTCCTAATGAAAAGTTTAAGACTCAATGATGTCCAAAGCCACAATGTCAGCAACAGAAGCAGAAATATCAGTCGCTCAAGCCACCAGATTGCTGGTCCCAATACTGGATTAGCAATGCCTACGCTTCCAAATGTCCGCTTGTCAGTGTCAGGCATAATAGTGAGCAAGATTCTTCTATGCTTATTAATAAATAAATACACAAAGCCTCTCATGAAAGATTTGGTATAATGTTTTGTTAAATAATTTCATGTATCACTTTATACTTGGGGAAAAAACAATTGCTTGAGTAAATCATATAATTTGCTTATGGGCTGGAGAGACAAATAGACTTGAATTCAAAATCATTTTCAACCATTGACATGTATGACTTTGAGTAGGCACTTCAGTGCTCTATGATTTAGTTTCCCTACCTGTAAACTTGGGACACTAATAGTCCTCACTTCTTCTAGAGTGAGAACTAAAGGAGATGATGCATTTAAGTGCTGAACACAGAAATCACTCAAAGAATGTTCACTATTATTAGCAACCTTAAAATATAGAATCATCTACCAATTATTTTATATTCCCATCAGCTCAGAGTGATGTATGGTATACCAAATAGTCCTAAATTAGGAAGTCTTTTACTTTTAGTTTACTTTTATTTTTGATTGTTACAATACAATATAAAATTTACTATCTTAACCATTTCTAAGTGTACAGTTCAGTAGTATTAAGTACATTTGCAGTGTTGTACAGCCATTGCCACCACACATCTCTGGAGCTCTTTTCATTTTGCAAAACTAAAACTCTATACCTTGGAAAAAACAACTGTCTATTCTCTTTCACCCCCAACTGCAGCCCTGACAGCCACCATTCTACTTTCTGTCTTTATGAATTTGACTACTCTAGGTATTTCATGTAAGTTGAATTATACATTATCTGTCTTTTTGTTACTGGACTGTTTCACTCAGCATAATGTCCTCAAGGTTCATTTATGTTGTAGCATGTGTCAGAATTTCCTTCCTTTTTAAGTCTGAATAATTTTCCTTTGCATGTATGAACCACATTTTGTTTATCCATTTATCCATTGATGGACACTTGGGTTGTTTCCACCTTTTGGCTATTGTAATGCTGCTGTGAACATGGGTGTACAGATGTCTCTTTGAGACCCTGCTTTAAGTTCTTTTGGATATGTACCCAGAAGTGGAATTGCTGGATTGAGATAATTCTTTGTTTAATTTTTTGAGGAATTGCCATATTGTTTTTCATAGTGGCTGAACCATTTTACACTCCCACCAGCAATGCAAAAGGCTTCCAATTTCTCAACATTCTCATCAACATTTGTTATTTCTGTTTGTTTTTGTTTTTCTTAATAGTAACCACCCTAATGGGTGTGAGGTGGTTGAAATCTTTTATTTTTAATGTAAGATATCTTGAGGAACTGTGGACATTTGTTGCAGAATGTGATTGCTCTACATCTTAGGAGTTGCTGTGATTGTGAGTTTGCAAAAGTCACAGCAAATCCTTGGGGAAGTAATTCTAAATTCTTAAGGACTCACTGGTGTATGAATGACAACCATGGCATGATCATCACAAACTAGCAACCGAAATTGTTAGGTTTATGCCAGTTACCCTGAATTCTAATTATTACCTAAACTATCTAACAATTGCAGTGATAGAGCCCAATTAGTGTTGAGGAGACAGTAAAGCTTGAGTTTGTGTGTTTTATAGATACTAATCTTAGGATGACTTCGTTCATTTTCTTTCCTAAATGAAGAGCCTGGAGTATTATACCCAGCACTGGAATACCAGAGTGGAAGATTTTTTTTCCTAGTTAATATAAATTTAAAAGTTTGTATTTATTTCTAAAAAATCAAAACCAAGCATTTCATTCTTTTGCTGTTGATTCTTACACGTATCTGAATATAAAGCCTGAGTGCTACACAGTTAAGAAATATATATTTTATTATCAAATGAAGACTAAAGCAGAAATACATTCATGAGTATCGCTTTTACTTAATTTTAGAGAAAAACAACGATGAGTAAGTTAAACTCTGGGATTTCAACAGGCAGTATGTATTTCCCCAACAGAACTTACGGATAATTGAATGACTAAACCATTAATCCTATAAATGGACACAAAGCATAAATAATTTTAAAGAAAATTAAAAAATAAAAGTTAATGAAATGAAATGAAATCAAAAAGAACTGAATGAACTCAAAAAGAACTAAACAAATGAAGACGTATTTGGTATTCATGGATAAGAAGATTCAATATTTTCAAGATGTTGTTTCTTCTCAAAGATCTGTAGATTCAGCGCAAACCTAACCAAAATCTCACAAAATTATTTCATGGATTTCAACAAAATGATTCTCAAGTTTATATGGAGAGGCGAAAGACCCAGAATAGCCAACATAATATTGAAAGAGAAGAATGAAGTTGGAGGACTGACACTACCTAACTTCAAGACTTACTATAAGCTTATTATAAAGCTGTTATCAAGAAGGTGTGGTATTGGCAAAAGAATAGACAAACAGATCAACTTCCAGAAATAGCCCAGAAATGGACCCTGTAAAGATTGGCAACTAATTTTTGATAAGGGAGCAAAGACAATACAATGGAGCAAAGATAGGTGTCTTCAACAAATGGTGCTAGAACAACTGGACATGCATATGCAAAAAAATGAATCTGGACACAAACTTTATACCCTTCACAATAAACTGAGAATGGACCACAGACCTAAAGGTCAAATGAAAAACTATAAAACTCCTAGAAGATAACATAAGAGAAAACCTAGATAATCTTGGGTAAGACAATGACTGTTTAGATACAACGCCAAAGGCAAGATCCATGAAAGAAATAATTGATAGGCTGGACTACATTAAAACAAACAACTTCTTTGTGAAAGGCAGTTTCAAGAGACTGAGAAGACAAGCCACAGTTTGGAGAAAATATTTGCAAAAGACACATCAGATAAAGGACTGTTATCCAAAATATTTAGAGAACTCAAAAAAAAAAAAAAGTAAAATACCAAACTTTATTTTGTTTTCCCTCAAATTTATCTAGTTATCAGCTGGCACATGTCCTGTGGTATTTTTAAGCCAATTAAATAGATGCTTTAGTTAGGGTCGAATGTAATGCAGAGAACTTAAAAAAAAAAAAAAAAGGAACGATTTGAATGCTTGTGATTCTATTTAATTTCAATGTGAAAGGAGATATATTTTACCCTAAATTCTAGGAGGTTTAGATCCTTTTAGGGCAGTTTGAAAGCCTTTCCTCCTATACATTTTTAACTCCGAAAATGTATGATGAGTTCATACCTCGACTAAGTATAAATCTGAAGGTTAATATTGCCAAAATAATACTCTCTTCCATTTTACCCATTTGGAAATATCAAGAAAAAGGTTTTGGGGAATCTTTTCTTGTTCTACGTAGAAGAAGAAAAATGGTACAGCCTTTGGTTTCGGGCTCTCTTACATTTTGCTTGTAGGTTTTTGCGACATTTTAAGTCTAGTTCATCATTTGTGAAAAGAAGATAACCTGAAGTAGCAAAGGATGAACTAAGTTTAACTAGAAATATAAAGCACCTACTATATAGAGAATGTGCTAAAAATATTAGTTCAGGATCCCCCTGTGTGTACCAGTATATTCAGAAGAGATTGTTTAATTATGGTCAGAGAGAAAATATGTGTATGCTAGATTTTATTTTAAATTGAGTTTCTAAACACTTTATTTATACATGAGTACAGTAGTCCCCCCTTATCTGCAAGGGGATATGTTCCAAAACCCCCAGTGGATGCCTGAACCTTGGATAATACAGAACTGTATATGTACTATGTTTTTCCTATACATACATACCTATGATAAAGTCTAACTTATAAATTAGGCACAGTTAAGAGAATATCTGAATTGCTAGCATCACTACTCTTGTGCTTTGGGGCCATTAGTAAGTAAAATAAGGGTTACTTGAACACAAGCACTGTGATACTGCTGTAGTCTATCTGAAAACTGAGACAGCTACTAAGTGACTAATGGGTGGGGTAGTGTATACAGTGTGGATATGCTAGACACAGTGATGATTCACATCCCAGATGGGACAGAGCAGGATAGCGTGAGATTTCATCACACTACTCAGAACAACATGCAACTTAAAACTTATGAATTGTTTATTTCTGGAATTTTCTATTTAATATCTTCAAACTGCAGTTGACCACAAGTAAACTGAGAAAGTGAAACTGTCAATAAGGGAGGACTACTGTATTGCCTAAGTTCACATTGTTTACAATGGTATTAAAATTTATCCATTGTATTTCAGTTCAGAATTATCAAAGTAGATAATTTCTCTGTAGCCTGTCAGGAGCTTGGTAGAGCTGTCTTTGAGCAACAACTTAGATTTTTCTAGGGATTTTTTTTTTCTTTGGTTACATTAAATCGAGTTGACAGCTGCCACAAAAGGAAGTATTGTTCAGAAAGCCACAGCTGGGATCATTGATGATATTGAGGGCTTCAGCAAACTGAGCTGAAAAGAAGAAAGGCTGATAGGGCTCCTACCCCAGATGGAATATAGAGGCTCCCAGTGAGGAGAAAATTGAGAGCTCACCAAAAACATGTATGTATGGAAAGTGATATCTTTAGATACAGATAAATGAAAATCTTGACTTTGTATATAATCACAAGGAATAATTTCAAAGGAAATAAGTATTTTTCTCAAAGAAGTCTTATGGAATATTTCCATTTGATCTCTTAATTGATTTTGCCAGAAATAGTACCATAGTCCAATGAACTATTATGTATTTATTAAAGGACTTACTAACAATTTTGATCCCTAATTGTGCTGAAGTTTGAGTGATTGTAAGGGACGTAAAACACGGACACCGTTGCTACATTGGCACAAGCACAGTTGCTTTCAGATTTTAGAAGATGGAGAAGGTGGAGGGAGAAATTTACCCAGAAATAAATTAATCTTGGATTGCTCAGGCCATAGCTTCCTTAACTACAGCAGTGCATTTCTATTTGTTCCATAGCTCTGGCCTCTGTTTTACACAGATATATATGGATTTATGAATTGTCATCTTTATAGTTATAGTAATTGTAAATAATGAACATTTTCAAATATAATATTTGAAATAAGTTAAATCAGAGAAAATCTGGTATTTTTTCCTTAAAAATTTTCATATAAGATATTGTCAAATGGGAAATTTCCTATTTTTGCTTTCCCTTTTGTCTCATGATGTAATTAAAAGAACACTGGATTGGGACACAGAATAACTACAACCTTAAACTGTTTTCACTTGGGCAAGAAATTTAAGTCTTTCATGGCTTAGTTTATTCATCTTAAAAAGGAGTTTGTGAGGCAATATCCTATTTAAGGACTGGGGGCAATAATCCAGATTCTTATCTCCTCCCAAACGTAAAGTGAGGTTGCCTCTGATGTTTGACTGTATTAACCTATTAATAACCTGTTTAGTACCCCTTCCCTGGTTATACTTCTGTTCTAATAATAAACTCCTTTGAGTTAGTAGGTTATAAGATTTATTATAAAATTTGCATGTAATATGTGTTCAAAATTGTTTGAAGCAATAGATAAGAATCATAAATTAAACACTTACTCTTTATCATATATATGTATTTGGTACTTAGGATGTGCAAGCTGTAAAATAAATGCTACAAGGGTGCAAAGACGTTTATGACACAGTCTGTAATCTCAAAAGGAAAAATTAAATAATATGACTTAATCACTTACCATGTGTCATTTTATGTAGTATTTTTAAAATTTATGACAACTTCTAGTTTTCAGAACTTCAAGAAACATTTTTAATAGATCATCATACATTATTTATAGATGAGAAAACTAATGTAGTTGAATAACCTACTAAAGGCCACGTGTTCATGAACTGCAGAACCGGAATACAGACCCAAAGTCTTTCTGGACCCAGAGCATGTGTGTTTTCCCACAGCATCATGCTAATAAGCAAAATGACATTTATGTGAAAAACTCAGTGTCAGACAGTTCATGATGTACGCCATAATGGCCTCAAAATCAATGTGGAATAGAAATGCAGAGGGGGAAGAAACTTCTGGTTTAGAAGATTAGGAAAACTTCATGGAGGAGGGATTTTTTTCCTGGGTCATGACGTATGCTTAAATCCTGAGAGAAAGAGATGAAGAAGGGAATTCTAGGTACTAGTAGCAATTCATCAAAATCATGGAGGCTGCCAAGGGCACAGAGTGTCTTAAGGAATGGTGAGAAGTTCAATTTCCAGAACTGAGAGAATATTTTGAGAAATTAGGCAGCATTTTAGCAAATGTGGTTGCAGTAACATCCTTGAGATGCTCTGAGGCTAATGACCTACGTAATCCAGAAGAAAATCAAGCACTGTGAAATTTCCATTCTTCCAAAGATCAGATTGGCCCTTATATGCAGCATGGTGTAACCTACGTAATCCAGAAGAAAATCAAGCACTGTGAAATTTCCATTCTTCCAAAGATCAGATTGGCCCTTATATGCAGCATGGTGTAACATGGATAAAAGATAAGAGGCAGAGAGGCTGGAGAGGAAGCTAAGGAGTGAAGGCAGGGTCCTGAACTGGGTAGTGACAAGGGAGTACTTCTCTGCCCTGGATGACTCCCAGTTCACAAGTTTGTGTTGAAGCTTCATCTCTCTCACTCCCTCTTTATCAATTTTCAGTAGAGCATCTAAGTATTTTTAAAATGTAAATTCAGTCACGTCATTTCTCTTCATAAAGTTCTCCAATGGCTTTCCTTGGCACCTAGAATGCAGCTCTAAATTTTCACCATATGTTACAAAACTGGGTGATTGGGTCCTACCTAGCTCTCCTACACATCTCCTGCTGCTTTCACCCAGGCTCACTTCACTCCAATCAAATAGGTCTTTCTCAAACCTTCTGCCTTCAGGTCTTGTAAATGTTCCCAGTCTCCTCCGTAAATGCCTTGCTGCTTCTTGGAATTTGCCCCCCACCTCCTTTCTTTGTTTCTCTTCCCCTCTCACCTCCTTTATGTTAAGGTCTCAGCCCAAGTATCAGTTTTTTAGAAGGATGTTTATTGTTAATTAAAAAAAAAATCTGTCTCTTGTTTATTTTCCTTATCACATCACATTTGTCATTATTTTACTTGTTTGTTTACTTATATTATGGATCTTCTTAGACTCTCTAGCGGGCCATATTGATAGCCCACAAAGAAAGAAAACTGACTTCGTAGCAAAGCTGAAAAAAATTATAGAGCAAAGAAGTGACTTAGACACTTCTTTCATTTCGCTAAAACAGTAAAAACTGTTAGTTTAAAAAATTACATGCTTTCTGTGTGACTGTTAATATTCTGTCCATTCTGGTTTTCTGTGAGATGCTGTGACGTGTCATTCATACGATTTAGCAGAAAGAGTATGCTTCCCTCAGAATCGTGTATAGAATAGCAACCATGAGTATATCCCCAACATTTAACAACCACTTTGCAAATCTAAACTGGGGACTATTTCCCTAGTATAAGACACAGTTGCTACTCTTCATTTTATTTTATTTTTCTCTTTGTCTCACATAAATGATGCTAATACCTCTGCGCTAGAAGTTCTGAATCCTTTGGAGTAAAGCTCCTTCCGCCTGTTTCCTCAGATACTGGCAAGGCTTCAATTTATTTTCTTTCCTTTGCCAATGACAATATTCTTCGTTTCTGAGTTCCTTTGGGGTATCTTTCTGACAAAGTTTCCCTTACAACAAACGCACACACACCACACAGAAGTGTTCATTTGACTCTAGTTGGCAGAAGAGTCACACAGATGCTGCAGAGATCTCTACTGTAGCTGACTGTTACAGCCCCATCATGTCAGAATTAAATGTCTTCTTAGTTTTTCTCTAATATATGTTAGTAGATATAAAAGCCTCAAGTCTAATGTCTTAGGTGGCTGTTGGCATCACTTTCATGGTGTCTGTAAGCTTATACACAAGGACCATTGCTCGTATCTGATTAATCTCTTTAGGTGCTAACATTTTCAGCACAGTGTGATATACCTTCTGTGTAATTGCTTAATTTCCTTACTCTGTTTTGGGGTACTAGACTTCAAATTTTCCTACAAGTGATTTTTAAATTATACTTTCAATATTTTCCAAAAAGTTCTTTGAATATTATTTTCCAGCTAATATTTAAAAATCTTTCTATATTGACCAAGGGATAACTATACATATTTACCTTGGAAGTTAATATATTTGTTGGCCATTATTACATTACATTTATCTTCATTATTCTCTTAGACTCTAAAGTGACCTGATCAGAAACTAAATTCACTGAGCCTAACTAGCAAGATTCCCTCTTGTGTCTTATTTCCTTCATGGTTATTATGGGACCAAGAAAGCCATGTTGAATTATTTCAAGTTATTCAGGTCCGTCTAGAGGTAATCTGTTCTGTGCCTCTTCAAGAATTTAACTTTGCTCTCCAGAACAGATATTTCCTATGGGGAACACCGTGCATGATGGTATTTTGTATTAGAAAACTTGACTCCTGTGAAACAGAAACGGTAATAATATGCCATAAAATATACGCTATCTTGTTACTTTTAAATTTAATGATACATATTAGTGACCTTGATTGATTAGAAATTCATTCAAAATTGTCCATATAGAAAGGAAGCATATCAAATTTCACCTTAGGTCCAAGAATGGCCTGACCAATATAATAAAGTTCTTACTGTCTTCAAAACATCAGAGAACTTGCTATCCGTGGTTTAGTCTTTGAAGTCACCATGACACCATCGCCTCTGATAAAAGAGTTTATTTATAACTTGCTCAGCTTATGTCTTTTCCCACTGAATCAGCAGGCTTTCTAAGGTTTGGGGATATAATTTCAAGGACTGTTAAACCTCTGTCAGAGTTTGGTTGGCCCCCTGAGGGGCCCTGAGTTTCAACATTCTCTTTGCTAAGACAAGACTTCTCAAGAAAGTTCTCAGAAAACTGACAGCTTCAAGTACCAGCGGTTTTGTAATTTGAAGTGGCATGTAATCTGAAAAATAACATTAGCAAATCAGCATATAATTGGCTTTCTATTTCCTTTTCCAACCCCTCATTATTTTTTCTTTTTGGTTAGGCTAGGACACAAGTCAAAATTATACTTGATACAGCAATTTCCTAATCTTTTCAGAAGGATGTTCCTAATCACACAATTAAGTAGATGGAGTGTCATTATCTTTAGAAAGTAGCAACATGTACATTTTAATAAGGACCATTTATATTTCTAGTGTTTCTTTTGCATTGTCTCCTTTATTATTCATATATCCATTGAAGTTTAAGGGGTCTCTTTGCCAACAACTAAATTCTATGAACAAGTTTAGCAAAATACATAAAAAAGAAAATCCTCATACGACCTTTTCATTTTTATATTTAATTGCTCTTGGGTCCCCTCATCACTTTTCAAGTTTCTCTGCTTCTCAGCTCTTGCACTCCACATTATATTATCTTCACATTTTAGACTTGTCAACTAACAGGCAAATGGGAAATGCCCTATGGCATTCTATGAGATCAGGGTCCTCCTGGTACCCCCTTAGATTTTCGTTCTCCATAATTTTACTTCTCACATCCTTTGTTAATAGCTTTTCTCTAATTTTTTTCACAAAGCAAGGTTTTGTTAAATAGCATTCCCGTAAGTAATCTTTCCTGTAATTAGTTATGCTTTAACTTGCATTTGTTTCACAATGCTTTGGTTGACATTCACTATTGTTTGTATGAAATATATGCACACAATATCATTTTTATAGTATTCTCTGCATGATAATATTTCATTCCAATATGACAGCACTGTTCTAATGCTCTTCTTACTGCTGAGATCAGGGAGGGCTGTTGGCCTTGCTTGTGGCCACTTATGTTGATGAGATAATAGGAACTGGACATCTGGACTCTGATTCTATTCTATTGCCTAGCTCTGAGAGCTTTGATTCTTTACCACCAATCTTTTTTTTTTTTCCTTCAACCGTAACAATCAGACTATGTTGATCCACCTCTTTTTTATCAGGTCCCTGAGGATTTATTGCTGTCTACTTGAATACATAACTAAGCTTAGGTTCTGCTCTTTGTGTTGTGCGTTTTTTTTTGTTTGTTTTTTGTTTTTAAGAGCTTGGGTTTTGTGTTTTTTAAAAAAACTTTTATTTATTTATTTATTTTGCTGCACCAGGTCTTCATTGCTGTGTGTGGGATCTTCGTTGTAGCATGCGGGATCTTTAATTGTGGCATGTGGGATCTAGTTCCTTGATGAGGGATCGAACGCCGGCCCCCTGCATTGGGAATGCGGAGTCTTAAGCACTGGGCCACCAGGGAAGTCCCTGTGTTGTGTTTTGTTGTTTGTTGCACAGGCTTTAGAGTTTAATCCAAGTTCTCTATTTAATAACTTGTGACCTCGAGCAAGTTTCTCAACCCCTACGTGGCTCAGTTTTGTCATCTGTTAACTGGGATCATAATAACTGCATCATAGGACTGTTACTAATTTTAATGAGACATTTCATGTAAAGTGGTCAATACTCAATGAATAGTGGCTATTATTATTAATAATAAGTAGCATATATAAATCTTGCTCAATCACATTGAGATTCAATTGAGGAAAAGAAACTCAATATGACTTAAGAATTAATCATAGTTCTCAATTATTAAATGTTTACTGTATATCCTAGATATTGGGATAAACATTGCACAAATATCTAATTTAATTTAATTATAATAATCTATAAGAAGACATATTTTATCCTCATTGTTTTGAATGACGAAGCTAAAGCTTTAAGAGGATAAATTCTTTCCCCAAAATATCCTATTTGTGTTAAACAGAGCCAGGATTCAAATCCAAGCCTTTCTCCTCAAAGACCATCCTCTTCCTTAGTATCTCATACAAATTCTGAGTGACATAGTACAAAAAGTACACCAGATCTTGAAAGAATTTTGAAGAAATGGTTGGCCACTGTTGGTTTGGAAAATGCCATGGAGGACTTGACCCTTCAACTAATCTTGAAGGAACCTTGGGAGAAGTGGATGTCCCAGAAGGAGGGAAAAGATTCTTCCATTTCAATGCATACTTTCATAACAATAAGATATTTGTTTTGTTTTTTTAAATTAATTTATTTATTTTTGGCTGCATTGGGTCTTCGTTGCTGCACGCGGGCTTTCTCTAGTGGTGAGTGGGGGCTGCTCTTCGTTGTGATGCGTGGGCTTCTCACTGCAGTGGCTTCTCTTGTTGCGGAGCATGGGCTCTAGGTGCGTGGGCTTCAGTAGTTGTGGCTCGCGGGCTCTAGAGCGCAGGTTCAGTAGTTGTGGCGCATGGGCTTCGTTGCTCCGTGGCATGTGGGGTCTTCCTGAACCAGGGCTTGAACCCATGTCCCCTGCATTGGCAGGTGGATTCTTAACCACTGCGTCACCAGGGAAGCCCCTACAACAGTAAGATATTTGAACATAAATATATTAATTTAGAGATTCCATGAACAAAATCAATCACGTATGCCTAGATCTGAAAATAAAGAAAAAAATCTTACTTAATCAGGCTGGTGACCACCAAAATATACAGCAGTTTCAGTGTTCTGCTTCATTATGTAAAAGTCTTAGGAATTCCTCAGTACAACTAGAAAGAAAAACTCATGAGGGCAATGGAGAGTATGGCCCTTTTATATTAATTGTTTAAGATGAAAATACTGGGAAGAGTTTTGATTTTCCTGTGCTGATCCTTCTTTCTCCCATTAGTTGTAAGTGTTCCCTAATGAGCAGTATTGGACTTCTCTATTAACTTTCTGTCTTCTCATTTCCTTGGGGAAGCCATCTCTATACATAGTTTATATTTTGCTGTATTTTTTTGCCATATATTGTATTTGCTTGTATGTTAACCTTGTATCATACAGCCTTGCTATAATTGCTTATTAGTTCCAGGAGATTTTGTGTAGAGCCTTTCAGATTTCTACCTAAATGATCACGTCATCTGAACAAAGACAGTTTTATTTCTTCCTTCCCAATCTGTATACTTTTTATTTCCTTCTCTTGTTTTATTGTATTATCTAAGATTTCCAGTACAGTCTTGAAAAGCAGTGGTGATAGGGGACATCCTTGCCTTATTCCTGATCTTAGCAGGAAAGCTTTGAGATTCTCACCATGTTAGCTATAGATTTTTTGTAGCTAGGTTTTATCAAGTTGAGGAAGTTCCCCCTTACCCTTATTCCTTGTTTGCTGAGAACTTTTATCAGGAATAGGTGTTGGATTTTGTCAAATGCTTTTTCTGCATCTATTGATATGATCATGTGATTTTTCTTGTTTAGCTTATTGATGTGATGGATTACATTATTTAATTTCTGAATGTTGAACCAACCTTACATATCTGAGATAAATCATACTTGACTGTGACATATAATTCTTTTTATACATTGTTAAATTTGATTTACTAATATTATGTTGAGAGTTTTTGCATCTATGTTAATGAGATATTGGTCTATAGTTTTCTTGTAGTGTCTTTGTTTTTTGTATTAGGTTAATACTGGCCTCATAGAATGAGTTAGGAAGCATTCCCTCTGATTCTGTCTTCTAGAAGAAATTGTAGATAATTGGTATAATTTCTTCCTTAAATGTTTGGTAGAGTTCACCAGTGTACTCATTGGTGCCTAGTGCTTTCTGTTTTGGAAGGTTATTACTTATTGATTCAACTTCTTTAATAGATATAGGTGTATTTGAATTGTCTCTATCTTCTTATGTGAATTTTGGCATATTGTGTTTTTCAAGGAATTGGTCTATTTCATGTAGGTTATCAAATTTGGAGGCATAAAGTTGTTCATAATATTTTTTATTATCCTTTTATTGTTCGTGGGATCTGTAGTGAAGTGCCTTCTTTCATTTTTTTTTTTTATGTTATCACATGTTTTTATTGGTGTGCTGCCAATTTCTATCAGTGCAGAAGTTAAATTTTTCCCCTTATGGGTGTAAAGTGATGCCAGAAAAGAGAATTATTAGTATACAACAGTTTAATTTGTAGCCATATTTTAGTGTTGCTTGTTTTCTATTTATTTTTAGTTATTTATTAATAGATCTTTATTGGCATATAATTGCTTTACAATACTGTGTTAGTTTCTGTTACATAACAAAGCATATCAGCCATATGCATACACATGTCCCCATATACCCTCTCTCTTGAGCCTCTCTCCCATCCTCCCTATCCGACCCCTTTAGGTCATCGCAAAGCACTGAGCCCATCTCCTTGTGCTATGCTGCTGCTTCCCACCAGCCAACTATTTTACATTCGGTAGCGTATGTACGTCGATGCTACTCTCACTTTGCCCCAGTTTCCCCCTCCCACCCCATGTCCTCAAGTCCATTCTCTATGTCTACCTCTTCATTCCTGCCCTACAGCTAGGTTCATCAGTACCATCTTTTGTTTGTTTGTTTTTAGATTCCATATATATGCATTAGCATACGGTAATTGTTTTTCTCTTTCTGACTTACTTCACTCTGTATGACAGACTCTAGGTCCATCCACCTCACTACAAATAACTCAGTTTTGTTTCTTTTTCTGGCTGAGTAATATTCCATTGTATATATGTGCCACATCTTCTTTATCCATTCATTTGTGGGTGGGCATTTAGGTTGGTTCCATGTCCTGGCTATTGTACATAGTGCTGCAATGAACATTGTGATACATGTCTCTTTTTGAATTATGGTTTTCTCAGGGAATATGCCTAGTAGTGGGATTGCTGGGTCATATGGTAGTTCTAATTTTAGTTTTTTAAGGAACCTCCATACTGTTCTCCATAGTGGCTGTATCAATTTACATTCCCCCCAACAGTGCAGGAGGGTTCCTTTTTCACCACACCCTTTCCAACATTTATTGTTTCTAGATTTTTTGATAATGGCCGTTCTAACTGGCGTGAGGTGATACCTCATTGTAGTTTTGATTTGCATTTCTCTAATAATTAGTGATGTTGAGGATCTTTTCATGTGCCTCTTGGCCATCTGTGTGTCTTCCTTGGTGAAGTGTCTATTTAGGTCTTCCACCTATTTTTAACTGGATTGTTGGTTTTTTTGATATTGAGCTCCATGAGCTGTTTGTATATTTTGGAGATTATTCCTTTGTCTGTTGTTTCATTTGCAAATATTTTCTCCCATTGTGAGGGTTGTCTTTTTGTCTTGTTTACGGTTTCCTTTGCTGTGCAAAAGCTTTTAAGTTTAATTAAGTCCCATTTGTTTATTTTTGTTTTTATTTCTGTTAAAATTTCAGTTTCAATTTCATTTCTTGTGATAGGTCTGTTTATATTTTCTAATTCTTCCTGGTTCAGTCTTGGAAAATCATGCCTTTCCAAGAATTTGTCCATTTTTCATGGTTGTCCATTTTATTGGCATATAGTTGTTTATAGTAGTCTCTTATAATCCTTTGTATTTCTGCGGTGTCAGTTGTGATTTTTCCTTTTTCATTTCTAATTTTATTGATTTGCATCCTCTCCCTTTTTTTTCTTGATGAGCCTGGCTAAGGGTTTATCAATTTTGTTTATCTTCTCAAAGAACCAGCTTTTAGTTTTATTGATGTTTGCTATTGTTTTCTTCCTTTCTATTTTATTTATTTCTCCTCTGGTCTTTATGATTTCTTTCCTTCTACTGACTTTGGGTTTTCTTTGTTCTTCTTTCTCTAGTTGTTTTAAGTGTACGGTTAGATTGTTTATTTGAGATTTTTCTTGTTTCTTGAGGTGAGGTCGAATTTCTATAAACTTCCCTCTTAGAACTGCTTTTGCTGTGTCCCATAGGTTTTGGGTCATCGTGTTTTCGTTGTCATTTGTTTCTATGTGTTTTTTAATTTCTTTTTTGATGTCTATGGTGATCTCTTGGTTATTTAGTAGCGCACTGTTTAGCCTCCATGTATTCGTGTTTTTTACAGTGTTTTCCTGTAATTGATTTCCAATCTCATAAAGTTGTGGTCAGAAAGGATGCTTGATACGATTTCAATTTTCTTAAATTTTATGAAGCTTGATTTGTGACCCAAGATGTGATCTATCCTGGAGAATGTTCCATGTTCACTTGAGAAGAAAGTGTATTCTGCCACTTTTGGGTGGAATGTTCTATAAATATCAATTAAATCTATCTGGTCTACTGTGTCATTTAAAGCTTGTGTTTCCTAGTTTATTTTCTGTTTGGATGATCTGTCCATTGGTGTAAGTGGGGTGTTAAAGTCCCCTACTATTATTGTGTTACTGTTGATTTCCCCTTTCATGGTTGTTAGCAGTTGCCTTATGTATTGAGGTGCTCTTTTGTTGGGTGCATAAACATTTATAATTGTTATCTTCTTCTTGGATTGATCCTTTGATCATTATGTAGTGTCCCTCCTTATCTCTTGTAACAGTCTTTATTTTAAAGTCTATTTTATTTGATACAAGTATTGCTACTCCAGCTTTCTTTTGATTTCCATTTGCATGGAATATCTTTTTCCATCCCTTCACTTTCAGTCTGTATGTGTCCCTAGGTCTGAAGTGGGTCTCTTGTAGATAGCATATATATGGGTCTTGTTTTTGTATCCATTCAGCCAGTCTGTGTGTTTTCCTTGGGGCATTTAATCCATTTACATTCAAGGTTATTACTGATATATATGTTCCTATTACCATTTTATTAATTGTTTTTTGGTTTGTTTCAGTGGGTCTTTTTCTTCTCTTGTGTTTCCCACCTAGAGAAGTTTCTTTAGTGTTTGTTGTAAAGCTGGTTTGGTGGTGCTGAATTCTCTTAACTTTTGCTTGTCTGAAAAGCTTTTGATTTCTCTGTCAAATCTGAATGAGATCCTTGATGGGAGAGTAATCTTGGTTGTAGGTTTTTCTCTTTCATCACTTTAGGTATATCCTGCCACTCCTTTCTGGCCTGCAGAGTTTCTGCTGAAAAATCAGCTGATAACCTTATGGGGATTCCTTTGTATGTTATTTTTTGTTTTCCCCTTGCTGCTTTTAATATTTTTTCTTTGAATTTAATTTTTGTTAGTTTGATTAGTGTGTGTTGGTGTGTTTTTCCTAGGGTTTATCCTGTATGGGACTCTCTGTGCTTCCTGGACTTGGGTGACTATTTCCTTTCCCATATTAGGGAAGTTTTCAACTATTATCTCTTCAAATATTTTCTCAGACCCTTTCTTTTTCTCTTCGTCTTCTGGGACCCTTATAATTCGAATGTTGGTGCCTTTAGTGTTGTCCCAGAGGTGTCTGAGATTGTCTTCAATTATTTTCATTCTTTTTTTTTATTCTGCTCCTCGGCAGTTATTTCCACCATTTTGTCTTCCAGCTCACTTATTCGTTATTCTGCCTCAGTTATTCTGTTATTGATTCCTTCTAGTGTGTTTGTCATTTCATTTATTATGTTGTTCATCTTTGTTTGTTTGTTCTTTAGTTCTTCTAGATCTTTGTTAAACATTTCTTGTGTTATCTCAATCCGTGCCTCCATTCTATTTCTGAGATTCTGGATCATCTGTACTATCATTACTCTGAATTGTTTTTCAGGTAGATTGCCTATTTCCTCTTCCTTTATTTGGTCTTGTAGGTTTTTACCTTGCTCCTTCATCTGTGACATATTTTTTGCCATCTCGTTTTTTTTTGTTTTGTTTTTTTATGAGTGGGATTGTGTTCCTGTCTTACTGGTTGTTTGGCCTGAGGCTTCCAACACTGGAGTTTGTAGTCTGTTGGGTAGAGGTGGGTCTTGGTCCTGATGTGAGGACCTTTGTGAGACCTCACTCTGATGAGTATACCCTGGCTTCTGAGGTTCACTGTTAGTCCAGTGGTTCCGACATGGAGTTCCCACCACAGTAGCCTTGGCCTGACCCCCGGCTCATGAACCAAGGTCCCGCAAACCACGTGGGGTGGATAAAAAGGAAAAGAGAGAACAATAATAAAGTAAAAAATAAAATTAGACTGGGAAACTAACAGATATATTAGAAAGAATATAAAAATAAAAATATAGATGAATCAACCACCAGAATGTACAACAATACAACAGTAGTAAAAAAGAGGAGGAGGGAAAAGAGAAGAAGTGAAAAAAAAAAGGTGGAAAAAGCCTTGCCTATGGAGGCAGGTCCTAAGCTAGGGCGAGGTTTGGGCGGTGGGTGGGGCCTATGCTTAGGACCCACAGGGCTGGAAAAAGCCCTGGGGGCTATGTGGGGTGGGGCTTAGGCTCAAGGAACAGAAGGGGCCCAGGCGTGCCCCCCACCCCTGGTCTCAGAGGGTGGGGGACCTCCCCTGGGAGCCCAGCAGGCTTCCTGGGCTCGAGTTGGTGGAGCAAATGCCCTCCTCTCCTCTCCTCCTCTGGTCTGTGGTGGCCCCTCCCGCCTGCCTCTCCTGATCTCCCCTGCTACCCTCCTGTGCCCCCAGTGTCCTGTGTGGCCTGGAGGGGGCTTTGGAAGGCAGGGTATCAGCCTGGGAACTTAGCAGGCTCCCCTGCCCGAGTGGGCCAGGCAGTCGCCCTCCACTCCTCTCCCGCTCTTCCCAGAGTGTCCCTCCCGCCTGCCTCTCCTGATCTCCCGGGCCTCAGGGGTACAGATCCTTTCTGGTCTCCACTTCTCCTCCCCCCTCAGTCCCCCTATGTCCTACCAGTTCATTTTGGGGTTCCTCCTGTCTCCTTGGGCATCAGAATCCCCCACCAGCCACCGGCACGTGCCCTAGTTGTGGGGAGACAGTAACTCCATGTCCTCCCACACCGCCATGTTGACTCCACCTCGAGTGTCGCTTCTCATTTCTGATATTAATAGTTTGTGTCTTTTTTTTTTTTCTTACTTAACCTGGCTAAAGGCTTATCAATTTTGTTGATCTTTTCAAAGAACTAGCTTTTGGGTTCATTGATTTTCTCTTATAATTTCGTATCTCAATTTCATTGATTTCTGCTCTAATTTTTATTATTTATTTTCTTCTGCTTACTTTGGATTTAATTTGCATTTCTTTTTCTAGGTTCCTACAGTAGAAACACAGATGGTTGATTTTAGTTAGTTATTTTCTAATGTATGCATTCAATGCTATAAATCTCTCTCTAACCACTGCCTTTGCTATATTACACAAATTTTTATAAGTTATATATTTTTCTCACTTCGTTTAAAATATTTAAAATTTTTCTCTTGAGATTTCTTTTTTGACTCGTGTTCTTCAGAGAGGTGTTGTTTAATCTTAAAGTATTTTAGGATTTTCTAGCTGTTTTTCTCCTACTGATTTCTAGTTTAACTCCATTGTGATCTGAGAGAAGGCATTGTATGAGTCCTATTTTAAAATTTTAAGGTTGTTTTATGGCTCAGAATGTGGTCTGTCTTGTGATCTTGAGAATAAGTGTGTATTCTGCTGTTGTTGGATGAAGTATACTGTAGGTGTCAATCATATACAGTAGATTGATGGTGCTATTGAGGTCAACTGTGTCCTTATTGATTTTATGCCTGCTGTATCTGTCCATTTTTGAAAGAGGGGTGTTAAAGTCTTAGCAGTTCTATCAGGTTTTGCCTCATGTAATTTGTTGCTGTGTTCTTAGGTGCTTACACATTAAGAATTGTTATGTGTTCTTGGAGTATTGATCCCTTTATCATTTTGCAATGCCCCTCTTTACCCCTGATAACTTTCCTTGCTGTGTAATTAATATATAAAAGACAATCTGTCTTTTAAATGCATATTTAGATCATTGATGTTTAAGGTAGTAATAGTTGCTTAATAGCCACCATATGTTACTGTTTTCTATTTTTTCCCTTGCTATTTGTTCCTATTTTTGTCTTCCATACTTTTTCTTCTTTTTTTGATTCTTACTGAGCATTTTGTATGACTCTATTTTATCTCCTTTCTTAGTACATCAATTATAGTTCCCTTTTTGCTTTTTTCAGTCATTACTCTAGAGATGCAATATACATTTTTAACTAATCCAAGTCCACTTTCAAATAACTTTATACTAATTAACAGTAGTGCAAGTACCTCATAATAACAAAATATTCCTAATTCCCCTCTTCCATCCCTTGTAGCATTACTGTCAGTTATTTCACTTACACTCCTTCCTCAGTATGGAACTTTGACAAAACCTTTTCTGACCTCTCTCTCTTCATGCTGTTTATGCAGTTATTCTAGTAATTCTTAGAAAATGGGCCATGAATGTGTTGTATGTCCAGTTCTTTTTTTTTTTTTAAGTGATAATCCATTTATTTATTTATTTATTTATTTATTTATTTATTTATTTATGGCTGTGTTGGGTCTTCGTTTCTGTGCGAGGGCTTTCTCTAGTTATGGCAAGTGGGGACCACTCTTCATCGCAGTGCGCCAGCCTCTCACTATCGCGGCCTCTCTTGTTGCGGAGCACAGGCTCCAGACGTGCAGGCTCAGTAGTTGTGGCTCACGGGCCCAGTTGCTCCGCGGCATGTAGGATCTTCCCAGACCAGGGCTCGAACCCGTGTCCCCTGCATTGGCAGGCAGACTCTCAACCACTGCGCCACCAGGGAAGCCCTGTCCAGTTCTTTTTTTGTATGTATTTTGAATAAGTTTATTCTTCCCCTTCATTTGATTTCTAGACTTCATTTTCACCATAATGTCCCAAAATGTGTGGAATAATTCTCACCTTATGATTGCTCAATAAATGCTATTAACCTGTGGCTACTCTCAAGTAGTGTGTGACCACCATCTACTTACGAGGTGCCGTTAGATCACATGCCCATGTTTTTTTTCTTGTATAGGCATAGGAATGTATGCAATTTTTGTTTTGGAGAGATAATGCAGTCTTGCTTGATTTTTATAGTAAAAAACTACTCTTGATATGTGCTTGCATCAGTAGCAGGTTTAGGTAATGGAAGTTTTGTAAGTCAATTTATATTTTAATCAGAGGAAAGGACTGAGTAGTTTTGAGGTTTATCTTCAAAGCTTATTCCTTTAGTCTTTGCTAAAAATTATATCATGTCTTCAGAATGTTAAATGGAACAGTTCTTTTGAGGCCTGGGCTAGTTTCTGATTGCTCCCAGGGCCTATGAATTTTGAAGCTAATTTTTTGGTCATCCAATTGACATGTCCCATGATGACATTTGAAGAATGCCTGAAAGCAGTGTAGAGATAGATCTGCCAGATTTCCATTTCTGAAACACCTTTTGTAATAAGGCATGTCATAGTACTTTTTGTTATAGTATGTAATTCGCCTGATATGTTTCAAAATTACAGACCTTAAATTTTATGAATCTCTTGATACTCTGTTTTTATTATTATGTCGGCTGAAACAGAAAGCCTTTCGAGGTAGGAATAAAAAGACCCTGTTCAGTCATAATCATTTCTACCAATGACCAAATGACAATTACTGGAAAATAAAATAGTTTAACAAAGAAAAGTGGTATAGATGAAAACCAAATTAATTCTTGCGGTAGAGTATCCATAAATCTTTTAATTGTTATTGCGTGCACTCGTTCCCCCTATACAGCAGTTCCAACTTTGCTCTAAAAAACTTCCAGAAAAGAATTAATTTGTTCATGAATTATTGTTATTAATATGGATCAGGCACTGTCCAAGGAACCACAGTTGTAGAAGTGAATAAGTCAGACATTGTAACCTTCAATATGGGCCATGTTAGAGTAAATGGAAGAGAGAAAAAAATCTATATAAAGAGTTTAAATTTTGATTACACAGGAAAGCAACACATGTGTGATCTCTTAACACCTTATTTTAAGATTAAAAATTATATTGAATATTACAATATATCCAGGGAATAAGTAGTATGTTTCATATTTATCTTGGTTCCCCCATTTTCTCATTCTCTTTCAGCTCTAGTTCTAGCCATATTTCTAGTTCTTATCTGTCTATTCATTTATCCATAGACTGTATATTTTTAATTAAATTATAAGAAGATGCTCCTGGCATTACTTTTTACGAGTACAGACCCTAATAGAAAAGAACAGTAACATATGCCAAAATATACCCTCAGTTAAGAGGCTACACCTATTATACACAACGTTTTTAGGCATTTAACAGTTGGGGCTCATGACTGTTTCAAGTTAGGGCCCCAAATTTCTAATCGCTGTACTGTGCACACTATTAATTGTTTAGTGTTTCACAGCTTTGTTGCATTGTGGTACTTTGTAAAGTGTCAACTGGCTATGCTGAACTACTTTCCCAGAATACTCTTTTCTCTGTGTTCCAGTTAGCATGGGTCATATGAATTCTAGTTGTCTCCTTCACTCTGGCTGACAAGATACCACTCTCCAGGTCTCTGTTTGTGGCCTTCCTGGTCCATCTAGTCTCTAGCCAACAACTGGCTGGTTAGATACTGGAGTGGGCCCCTGGAGAACAACATAGGCATCTCAGACCAACTCACAGCATTATGAGCTAAATAAATATTTTTGATTTAAGGCACTAAGTAGTTTTTCATCCAGGCATAGCTAACTGATACAAAAAGGAATGAACATAGTTAGAAACAGGAAAAAGCTACAGATTGGGATAATACTATTTGTAATTATTTTTGGCAGAAATAGAGGTTAAATCCCTTAGGTCCAGTGAAAAAAATGTATATTTCCCAGAATACTAATTGAAATTCCAAGTATGGTGCAAGTACTTACTTGAAGGGAATCTGGTGGAAAAAAAGTGGAGTAGTAGAGTACTTCTAAATAATCTTAAATATGATGTAGTTTAATTTCTTCAGAGTTGAGTCATACCATCACACTTTTAAAGATGGTATATAATTCAGTATTGAAGGTCTTTATATATTTGAGTATCATAATATTTTTTAATTCTTCATTTTATTGAATAGTAGCATATTGAGTAACAAAATTGGACATGATATATAATCAAAATATTCTTGAAATTCTTTTCACACTTTATATCACATGGCATTATCCCATAGTGTCTCATGTGTTGACCATTTACCTGACTTGTATTTCTTTTTATTTTTTACATTTTGCATCTAAAACCCTTGTATACACGTAGACTGTGCTTTCTGCAGTGTGTGCCATTGACCATCTGCGCCAGAAACAGCTGGAGTGTTTGTTTGAAATGCAGATGTTTGGACTCACCCCAGAGCTTCGTGACAGAGTCCTCAAGGATGTGGCTGGAAATTTCCTTCCTTAGCAAGTACCCATTCAAACACTAAAGTTTGAGAATCTTTACTATGAACCTGGCATAGCACTAGGTGCCAAAAAAAAGTTTTAAAATGAATGGCAAACAGGAATATGTGTGCTTAGTTGAAACTCCTATTGTAATATATACAATTTATCTACAGAATTTACATAGCAATAGCTCATACCAATACCCTCAAATAAACTATTTTCTTAATATTTGTTATATTGAATGAATATTGTTCATGTCAAAAGTTAAATACAAATGAATAATTATGTTTGTGTTTGTACAGCTAATTTTAGTAACTACTGGCCAATTTTCCTTTAAGATTTTAACATAACTCCGCACAGACAGATAAAATATAGTTTAACACCCAGTTGTCATTGGAATAACACAAGTTACTAATCAGGCTGGGTCTGGTGTAACTAGCAAAGAACAAACACTTTTTATCCTTAAATTGGCAGATGCCTCTTCTGTGACTCTCAGAATCAAAATAAAAATGATGAAAGCAGAAGGTCCTGGCTGAATGAGAGGAATTTTGGAGATAGGTAGTAAAATCCCTAAACTGTTATCTGTGTGGCTGATGTATGTACAGTTTCTCTATAAAAGTGAAATTCAAAAAAGAGTTAAATCTAAGTTCCTAGCAGTTTTGCCTAAGTCCACCTTTACTTTTGAAAAAAATAATGATGAAGCATGGTTTTAAAGCAGATGTCATCATTATGTTAATACTGTGAGGGAGTAATTGGAAACAGCAATAAATAAACTCTGCATCGGTGTTAGCTTTAAAAATATGCTGGTGGAGATGATCTAAAGCAGCGGTCCCCAACCTTTTTGGCGCCAGGGACCGGTTTCATGGAAGACAATCTTTCCACGGACCGGTTGGGGGGGGGATGGTTTCTGGATGATTCAAGCGTATTACGTTTATTGTGCACTTTACTTCTATTTTTATTACATTCTAATATATAATGAAATAATTATACAACTCACCATAATGCAGAATCAGTGGAAGCCCCGAGCTTGTTTTCACTTGCCACTCACTGATAGGGTTTTGATATGAGTCTGCAAGCATTTGATTTATTATGGTGTCTGTGCAGTCAAACCTTTCTGCTAATGATGATCTGTATTTGCAGCCACTCCCCAGCACTAGCATCACCGCCTCAGCTCCACCTCAGTTCATCAGGCATTAGGTTCTCATAAGAAGCGCACAACCTAGATCCCTCGCATGTGCAGTTCACAGTAGGGTTCACGCTCCTATGAGAATCTAATGCTGCCACTGATCTGACAGGAGGCAGAGTTCAGGCGGTAATGTGAGCAATGGGGAGTGGCTGTAAATACAGATGAAGCTTGGCTCGCTTGCCTGGTATTTACCTCCTGCTGTGCAGCCCAGTTCCTAACAGGCCACGGTCCGTGGCATGGTGGTTGGGGACCCCTGATATAAAGAACATATGAAGGGACTTCCCTGGCAGTCCAGTGGTTAGGACTTTGCCTTCCAATGCAGGGGGTGCGGGTTCGATCCCTGGTCAGGGAGCTAAGATCCCACATGCCTCATGGCCAAAAAACCAAAACATAAAACAGAAGCAATATTGTAACAAATTCAATAAAGACTTTAAAAATAGTCCACATCAAAAAAAGTTCTTTAAAGAACATATGAAGAGCATGATTAAAATGTGGTCTTGAGTGGTCTGCAAGAAATAAAATGCTCAAAAGAGTTTGGTCATTTCTCAAGGATGAGTTCTTGACTTTACAAATATTTCATTAATTCCCTCTCAACATGGTAGCAAACTACAGTGTGAATTAAACACTGTGAATCAAGAATGCAAGAGGATGCACTGTTGGTGGGAATGTAAATTGATACAGCCACCATGGAGAACAGTATGGAGGTTCCTTAAAAAACTAAAAATAGAACTACCATACGACCCAGCAATCCCACTACTGGGCATATACCCTGAGAAAACCATAGTTCAAAAAGAGTCATGTACCAAAATGTTCATTGCAGCTCTATTTACAATAGCCAGGACATGGAAGCAACCTAAGTGTCCATCATCGGATGAATGGATAAAGAAGATGTGGCACATATATACAATGGAATATTACTCAGCCATAAAAAGAAATGAAATGGAGGTATTTGTAATGAGGTGGATGGAGTCAGAGTCTGTCATACAGAGTGAAGTAAGTCAGAAAGAGAAAAACAAATACAGTATGCTAACACATATATATAGAATCTAAGGAAAAAAAAAAAAGGCCATGAAGAACCTAGTGGCAAGACGGAAATAAAGACACAGACCTACTAGAGAATGGACTTGAGGATATGGGGAGGGGGAGGGGTGAGATGTGACAGCGTGAGAGAGTGTCATGGACATATATACACTACCAAATGTAAAATAGATAGCTAGTGGGAAGCAGCCGCATAGCACAGGGAGATCAGCTCGGTGCTTTGTGACCACCTAGAGGGGTGGGATGGGGAGGGTGGGAGGGAGGGAGATGCAAGAGGGAAGAGATATGGGAACATATGTATATGTATAACTGATTCACTTTGTTATAAAGCAGAAACTAACACAGCATTGTAAAGCAATTATACTTCAATAAAGATGTTTTAAAAAAAAAAAAAAGAATGCAAGAGGAATAGCAATACCCCTTCTCACCGCTTCTGTACCCTGCTTTGCTTGTTCATAATTTCTTCTATTATCTATCATGAGAATAAAATTATTCTGTTCTTCCTTTTTATGCATTTGATTCAGAATCAAAGAATTAAAAGTGGAGAAACTATTTCCTCACACTTCTCCAAATCAACTAAATAAAGATTTTCTAATAACTGAGTCATGACAACCAAAATTTTGGGAACAGAGGCATAATTGGAAGAAGGAGGGGACGCTGAGGTTACCTTTCTATTGCTTTGAATATATGTAGCTGCACCAAGGAGAATAAGCCCATATGATATACAAACTAAGCAGATTTTTGGGGGTTTTTTGTCCAGAATATGTCTCTTAGTCATGAAACTTCCATTGAGTGTATGTGTCATCCAGAGTGAGAAGCATGTTTTCCAAGTCTGTTTTTGTAGATTTCTCAGAACCCCTTTTGATCCTTTTAATTTTATTAACTGAGATGGAAACCACTTGACATCAGAATTTTTGCAATGTTTATTCCATATCCCAACCCCTGAAAGCTTTTAAATACCTAGGGGTTGGTCTAGATTGTCACCTAATGAATAAGAAAATCTTCCAAAGTCCCTAGTATTTGAGACCACTAGTTGCCATAAAATCAGGAATGATTATATTGTCCCTGTAAAAACAAATTAAAACCTTAGGTTTATTCTCCTATTTTTCCATTATAAATGGGGACTTTCCAGCATCACTAAGGAAGTATGTTTGTTTAGTCTGTCATTTCTTTGGACCAATTTACAGCAAATACAAGGTATGGAAGAACAAGTCAGACAACAGAATGAGCAACCAATCAAAAGAACCCTGAAAATAAGACCATATATAGGAATACTCTTCCATTCTTTTCAAGAAGCTGATGACTTTAAAAAGGGCAGAGTTAGAGGAAAAGAAACTATAGCACATTAAAAGAGATTAGAAAACAACCCTGTGAAATATACAGTCCTTGACTGATCCTAGTTTGAATAAACTAGCTATAAACATAGCTCTGCTACACTTAGGGAAATTTAAATATGCTCTGGGTATTAGACGATACTAGAGAATTATTATTAATCTTACTACATTTGATAATATATCATGGTTATATAGGAAAATGTCTTAACTTCTAAAGATATATGCTTTAAAGATAAACTGTCATTATGAATGTAATTTACTTTAAAACATCTAAGCAAAAGAAAAAATATGGATAGATTAGATTGATTAATGTATATATGGCATAATGTTTACTAATTATTAAATCTCAGTTTTAATTACATGGTTTTATTATATATTTATTCTTATCTTGTTTTTTGATAATTTTCATAATTTAAAAGGATATAGTTGTCTTTTATAGAATTCAGTTATTTAGAATTTTTCAAATGAGAATGGGTCTTACATATAATCTAGAGAGTACTAGTTCTAGTAGCAAAGAACACTCAACTTAGTCTTAAGAGATCTGCATTCAAGTAAAACCATGGGTGAGAGTCTAGTCCAGTTTCTTTCTCACCCTCAAACCAAATTCATTCAAGCGCTTTTCAATCTGATTTAAAATAAGAACAATAATCCTTGTCACCCTCGCATGTCAAGGGGGTGTTATAATGATGAATGAGCTCCAGGAATAGATTTAGCCTGCTGATGTATTTGTAACCCATATGGCTGCATCACCCTTTGACTTTTCTAAGAGGAACAGAAAATAGGTATATTTAGTATGCCACAAATTAAATTTCTGTCAACTTTGGCTTTAAAAACCACTCTCCTAGAAATTCAGATTTTCATAGGCTGGGAAAGAATTTATAAGATCCCATGTAGGGAACTTAAGTTACTATACTAGTAGCAGGTGGTTTTGTGTAAGTTGACATAAAACTTTGTTGGCATTAAAAAAACTATTTATTTCTTTTTTTTTAAACATTATTGAGATATACTCGATATACAAAATCTGCAAGTATTTATTATATATATAATTCGATTAATTTGGACATGTATACACCTGTGAAACTGTTACTACAATCAAGGTAATACGTATATCTATCTCCTCCAAAAGTTTCCTCATACCCCTTTAAAAAAATAGTTTTTACTTGAACAGCTTTAAGAATTGTTTGGCAGTGCTGTGCATTCTATGTAAGTACTGAAACAAACAAATATTTAATAGAGGTTCAATATGTTTAGTATTGATCACATTAAAGCTAGTATATACATTAACAAGTAAAATTTTATAGGATATTATTACTTGGTGGTTAATTTTTTAAAAATTCCTAGACCAAAAAGTGTTTATTAAGCACTTCTTTTGTGTGATAGTAGCACAGATTAATCCAGTACATTTGCATTGGAAACATATCACACTCTAATCTAGAAGAGTTTTTTTTGAGTTCAATTCAGCAAACATTTATTATAGATCTTTTTTTTTTTTTTTTTTTCTCCACCGTGTCAGGTAGCATTTTCACAAGAGTCTGGTCAGGAAAATTAATCTCTTTGCCTTTGGAATTTACATTTTCATCTAATCTTAGAGAATCCTTATGCTTCTTTCCATTTGATGAAAAATATCCTGGGCATTTATTTCAACTTGTTTCCACGAGCTCAGATTCCATGGGGCTGTACCATAGCTACAGAGTTTAGAGTAAATCAAAGTAGAGATAGACTCCTAAATAGAAATGAACTTAGAAAATGAAGGAAATAGCCTAAGTGTCCAAATAAAATTAAAGAGTAACAAAGAAGGGAAATTTTGTTCTACTCAAAAATGAGGAGTTTGCAACTGAGATCAGGTTAAGACCAAGATTAAGAGGCCACACCAGAAGAGAAGAGGGCCTCCTAGACACCTTTGGCTTTACCCACAGTTGTCTAGGAAGGTGATCAGGAGGATGCTCTTTAGGGACTAAATCTGCTCAGATGTCAGTGGAGTTGGTGCTCTACCTTAGGTAAGCTGAGATACAGCCTAACGGATGCATTTCTTGTGGTTAGACGTTTCTGAGAGCAGCCTACCTGTGAAAAGAGGGCCTCAAATAAGGAGACTTCACTGGGATCTCAGGGTTTATGTGTCCATCAGAAGGACCGTGGCTTCTGCACAGGGCACATTGGGGATTAAGCAAGCCTTAAGACAGGAAAAGAAGCTTTCTTGAATAGTGAACCTCTCAATTTTTACAGTCTCAGTGCTTACGTTCTTATTTGAAAACCCCAAAATTCTAAAGGCCAAATCGAATATTTGGCACTCAAAATTAAAAATGTCAGTGATCTCTTGGTAGTATGGCCAGTTCTTCCACAATTTCAGGAGAAGAATAGTTTTTATGACAAATACAAAAATCTATAAACTCAAACACAAGAATAATAATTCTGTTTGGGTTATCTGTATGATATAGGAGAAGTAGAAATGCAGTTATTTTATAGTGGTTAGAGACAGTTTATCAGTTGTGACACTTCCTGTAAATCGGAGTAAGGTTTTAAAAATATCCATTGAACAAATATTTATTGAACATCTGTTAGTGGATGGGAATATTATAACAGTAAACCTTCCTAAATGATGGAAGTATTTTCATTTTATGTACAACAAAGTTTACACCTGCATGTACAACAATTAGGAATGCATCCGGATAAAAGTAACAGAAATCCTGACTTATAGTTACTAAAACAAAGGAGAGTTTATGCTCATATTTTTTCAGGTAGCAATTAAATCTGGAAATAGAAGCTCTGATGTTTGTTCGTAGCTGAGACTGGTAATTGAATGCCTCATCCCAGAAGTCATTCGATTCACAGCTCATTGGCTTTCCATTTGCCTAGAAGGATAGGAGATCCAGACATTGTTGAAAACACTAGAAGTCTCTATCATGGGATTCTGAACAGAACCTAACACTGTGCTTTTCCTCATAATAGTCACTGCATAGTGAATTAACTCCAATTTCAACTAGCTAAATAATTTAGTCTTAATCTGAGTTTTGCATGTGTAGCTGAGGACATGATTGTGCCACTACTGGAATTTGGATATAACACTGTTGGTCATAGATGCAATAACATCAGGATAGATATCTCTGCAACTCTCTTCGTCTTTCCCTTATGATAGCAAAATGTTATCCCAGATCCTAGGAATCATGCCATATTTAAAGTATAGCAAAGGAAGGACTTCCCTGGTAGTGCAGTGGTGAAGAATCTGCCTGCCAATGCAGGGGACACGAGTTCGAGCCCTGGTCTGGGAAGATCCCACATGCCATGGAGCAACTAAGCCCGTGTGCCACAACTACTGAGCCTGTGCTCTAGAGCCCACAAGCCACAGCTACTGAGCCCGTGCCACAACTGTTGAAGCCCACACACCTAGAGCCCATGCTCTGCAACAAGAGAAGTCACTGCAATGATAAATGAGAAGCCCACGCACCACAACGAAGAGTAGTCCCCACTCGCCACAACTAGAGAAAGCCCACGCGCGGCAACGAAGACCCAACACAGCCAATAAGTAGATGGATAGATAGATAGATAGATAGGAGAGATAGATGTCTCCAGCCATATCTGTCTCTTTTATTAGGAAAGTTAGAGGCTTCTAAGAAACATCCATATCAGACTTTCCCTTATGTCTTGTTGGCTAGAACTGAGTTATATTACCACTTACAGCTGTAATGAAAGTGGGGAAATCAAGTATCTGGCAATAAGGAGCAGCAATATTAATGCTTGGTTTGGATTAATCACAAGTCATTGCCAGGGGCTGGATATATTACTACCCTGAATATAATCAAGTTCCCAGTATTAAAGAAGCCTGATAGAGGGGAGATGTCATTGAGTAGTCAAGGAAGAGTGTGCCACAGTTTGCTTCAAATCTTCTGTCTATGTGGGTTGCCACTGTATGCTTATTCAACACAAAAATTCAGTCACATATGTGAAACACTGTACTGCATAATATGTGAGATAGTTAAAGTATATGCAAAGTGATAAGTGAGTAATGCAATACATTAAGAAAGGACTGGTTTGGTTAGTCTAGAGAATTAAAACCTAATTTATTTGGACTTTTCCTGTGTTAATATAACTTCTGTACTGTGTAAAGAAAAATATGGAAAAACTACAAAATGACCATCAAATTATTATGATAAAAAATCAATATGGGACTTCCCTGGTGGCTTAGTGGTTAAGAATCCACCTGCCAATGCAGGGGACACGGATTCGAACCCTGGTCCGGGAAGATCCCGCATGCTGCGGAGCAGCTAGGCCCATGCGCCACAATTACTGAGCCTGCGCTCTGGAGCCCCCAAGCCACAACTACTGAGTCAGCGTGCCACAACTACTGAAGGCCACACAGTTAGAGCCCGTGCTCCGCAACAAGAGAGACCACCGCAGTGAGAAGCCGGTGCACCGCAATGAAGAGTAGCCCCCGCTCACCGCAACCAGAGAAAGCCCGCACACAGCAACGGAGACCCAGTGCAGCCAAAAATAAATAATTTATTTAAAAAAAACCCAATATGTTACAATAAGAACAATGGCAAAGTAGTCACAGTATATGGAGTCTTATCTAACATCCACAACTAATGAGTGCTATGACTTTGGACAACATCTGTTACCTGTCTAGTTCGTTTCTTATCAATAAACTTGGTCTCTAGAGTCCAAATTAACTGACTCTAAAACTCAAAATGATGGTAAAAATCAAATACAGAGATTGGCTTGGAAGATATCATGATCATATATGACTATGTAGTTCAAAGTAAAAAGATGAACACTTTATTTTCTGGTGAAAAACTATATGTCTGATGGTTACATTGAACTTAATTTTGATTTAAAAATATTTTGAACATAGCTTATTATGAACACAACTGAAGAGGGAGAAATAACACTATATATATATCAAACTGAGCCTCACCAGATACATTCTCATGTCATTCTTAAAAAGTGCTGAATGTGAAGATGGTAAACAAGAATGAGATAGATATTATATACTAAATTTAACTAATATTAGTATGATACATATAATTTAAAATGATTATAATTATCCAAAGCTAGAAATCCAAAATATCGTAACTTAAATTTTAATGATTTTCTTGTAGTTGTGTTTTATTATTTTCAGAAAAAAGCAAATGTAGCTGATTTTGTGAAATTATTTATTATTAGATTGTCAGACTTTCTTTACACTCAGAATTCCAAAATGTAGTTCTATCAGTTATTCTACATTTGTCCAGTTAATTTATTACGGATATGAAATACTTTTGTTGCATTTCTAGAAAATTCTTCCTCCTGTAATCTCTACCTATCTTCACTATGTATATATGATAGTTACATTTGAAAAGCCATTTACAGTTTAGGTTAGTTGAGAATTTTTCTGTAACTTAGCACCATTAACATTGTATTATGAAACCAAAAGTGAAAAATATAAAGGAGCAAAGTATAGGGAGTCTAATGAGAAGGAAACTTTAAGATTCAAGGGTAAAAAATGATGTTCAATTTTGCAAGTACACTGTTTGCGGTTGGTTCAATCAGTGCATTCAAATATATTGCCTGTAATTTTTAAGTTGCGTTTAATCAAATTGGCTGTGGAAATAGCCCATGAGCAAAATTACATACAGCTTTTAAAATTAGGGCCTTAAACTATAGGGTATAACAACTAACCTGTAGAATCTTTAAAACACAATAGCAAGGTTGGGAAATATTTGGCACCTGGGAATTTTCTTTTGGCATTATTAGGGTTACAGATATAGTCAAGGTATTCATGTCAGAAAAGTTTTCAATGAAAATTCCAGATGTTTGACAAATGTGTTGCCTTCTAATTCTTTTTAGACATAAGCTGTATGTTCATTCTTCCCAACAATTTTTCTTTTTAAAAAATATGTAGGCATCAGTAAATACCTTGACCTGATGAAAGATGGATATGGTAGGTAGTTTAGATTTTGCATAAAGAAAAAAATGTTGAACAATATATATGTACAGTGGACAGTTTTGGAAGTAATATTTCCATCTTTCTTAGTGACATATTGTTGTAGAAATTTGTCATTCTTTTGGCTGCCCAGCAAGTATGTTTCAAATATTTCTACCTTTGAGTATTGGTCAGAAGTAACACTCCCTGCCTATTTAGAAGTAGGAAATGTCTGATACTTGCTTTCCCAGATTCCTTGGTAGATAGGAAACAGACCAATGACTAGATTTCGCCAATCAGATTCACCAGCCCCAGGCTTTGAATCAAGTGTTAGTGATGCAAGTACTACCAGAAATTCCTCTGTTGGAGGTCTCAGGAAGATTGAATTCTCAGAAGCAGCAATGGCTGTCTTGCTAATGGTGACCTCCTGAATTTGGTAGTTTCAGTATTAGCAGTGTAAGTTGCTTTATCCAGTACTCAGAGGTGACTCAGTTGTATCTTCACTAGTCAGTTCTGCAGTATGATTTCCAGAGTTGTCCTTGGTTGCATAGCCCTGAGACTTGTTCATTAGTTCTTTTGTTACTTGTGGTGGCCAAAAGAATGTGTCTCATATACCTCCACCAACTATAGAAACCTTAGTCAAATAAGTGTCCAGCTGCTATAGTCTGAAATCTGTCACTGAGTTTGCACCCATGCTATGCTTTGCACAAGCTGCACCAGTAACTGAACTCAGCAAGAACTCTAAGACAGGTGCTCTGTTGGGTGACTGATGGCCTTGGTGATCTTTAATTAGGCTGTACCCAGAAGCTTCCATCCAGTCTTTCCCCACTTCTTTCCTTCACCAGGCATCAGATTGCTGCAAGGTCTGATGGCTCTCCAAACTGACCCAGATCCTTTCCAGTTTTCTTTCAAGGTGTGTTTCCCCAAATGAAACTTCTGTACTTTTAATTGTGTCATGATGTCTGCTTCTTGGAAGACTGGAACTAACATAGTTATTCTGTGGGCTAACATGTTATTTATTCAGTACATTCTTTCTCTGCTTAAATAAACCTGAGTTGGTTTTTGTTACTTTCAGAACATTGAATGATAAATATATGTTGTAGAACCATTAAATATTAGTGTTAATTATATCTAAATAAATCTAGAGTTACCCCTCCCTGCCCCAAAGTTTTATTTGAATCAGATATATAGTAACATATCTAACATTTCAGTGAAACAGTATTCACTAAAAATTATCCAAATTAAAGACTAAAAATGTTATAAATGTTTTGGTCTGTATAAATGTGAATACCGTATACAAACATTTATCAAGACCCTTTCTGAAAAGAGTTTCTGGGAGTAAGAGAGTGCATTACTTATGAGGAGGTATCAAACGATTAAAGATCTTCCTTAAGGATGATTCATGATGAAACAATTATAGATAGTGAGTATATAAATAAAATGAAATGTTCAAATAGAAAAAGTAAAATAAAACAATGAGGTACAATATTTTTGTTGCTATTTTGTTGAGTATTATTTGTACAAAATAAATGAGCAGACTTTAAATGAAAAGTTTGAAGAATTTTTATAAATGAATACATCTCTGTGACCAGTTAAGATGTAAGACCTTACCATCACACCAGTAAATTCCCTTGAGTTCCCTTTCCAATCTACCTCCATTTCCCTGGAGGCAACCTGCAATCTGATTTCCATCACTATAGTTTATATAGTCTACTGACCCCAAAATTCATATAAATGGAATCATACAACATGTCTTCTTTTGTGTCTGGCTGCTTTGGTTCAACAAGAGTCATTAATAGTCATCCCTATTGTTGCATATATCAGCAGTTTGACTTTTTTATTGCTTAACAGTACACAATTTTAAGAATGCATCAATTTGTTTATCCAGTTTCCTATTAATAGACATTTGGGTCATTTCCAGTTTCTCTATATTATGATTAAAACTGCTGTGAACATTCTTGTAAAAGCCTTTTTGTGGACATGTTTTCATTTTTCTTGGGAAATATCTAAGCATGTGTCTTGTGATAGATGAATTGCTGTGTTTTATGGTAAATGTACATTCAACTTCATGTTAGAAACTACCAAATTATTTTCCAAAGTCATTGCATAATTTTCCATCTCTACCAGTAGTGTATGAGAATTGTAGTTGCTCCACATCCATTTTTTTTCCTTTTTGCTTCCATTTCTGTCTTCTTTTGGATTTATTATGTAACTTTTATTTTCTATTTTATCTCTTCTATTGCCTTTTTAGCAATCCTTCTTTATGTTTTTTTTTTTAACAAGGTCCCAGGGCTTTGCTGCTCCCCCGATGGCTTTTTTTAAATTAATTAATTAATTAATTAATTTTGGCTGTGTTGGGTCTTCGTTTCTGTGCGAGGGCTTTCTCCAGTTGCGGAGGGAGGGGGCCGCTCTTCATCGTGGTGCGCGGGCCTCTCACTGTCACGGCCTCTCCCATTGCAGAGCACAGGCTCCAAAGTCGCAGGCTCAGTAGTTGTGGCTCACGGGCTTAGTTGCTCCGCAGAATGTGGGATCTTCCCAGACCAGGGCTCGAACCCGTGTCCCCTGCATTGGCAGGCAGATTCTTAACCACTGCACCACCAGGGAAGCCCCCTTTATGTTGTTTTTTAATGGTTCTTCCAATAGTTACAAAATACATTCTTAACTTACTACAGTCTACCTTATACTAATACATGTATAAGATAAGAGTCTTATGGAAGTATAATTACATTTATGCTTTTTCCAGCAAAGTGCTCTTGTTTTCATTTATTTTACTTCTTCATATGTTATAAACCTCATAATATGTGGCCATTATGTTTATTTTAACAAATGAATTTACATTTAAAGAATCCAAGAAAAAAAATGAAAAATAGTATTTTGTATCAACAAACATAGTTACCATTTTCAGAGCTCTACCCTTATTCTGATTTATATTTGGGTGATCTCTATTGGCTGTTCAAGTTCACTGCTCCTGGGCTTCCTTGGTGGCGCAGTGGTTAAGAATCCCCCTGCCAATGCAGGGGACACGGGTTTGAGCCCTGGTCCGGGAAGATCCCACATGCCACGGAGCAACTAATCCCGTGCGCCACAACTACAGAGCCTGTGCTCTAGAGCCCGCGAACCACAACTACTGAGCCCGCGTACCAGAATTACTGAAGCCTGTGCTCCTAGAGCCCATACTCTGCAACAAGAGAAGCCACCACAATGAGAAGCCTGCACACTGCAACGAAGAGTAGTCCCTCACTTGCCGCAACTAGAGAAAAGCCCACGCACAGCAAGGAAGACCCAACGCAGCCAAAAAAAAAAAAAAAAAGTTCACTGCTTCTTATTCCTCTAGATTTTAATTTTTATCTGTGATCATATTGCCTTAATCTTTTGGCAAAAATACTCTTGCCTTTTGTATAATGGAAAATGTCATTATATTTCCCTTATTTTAAAAATTTAAGGTAAGTTTACATTTATGGAAATGTGCATATCTAAAGTGTCCAGTTTGATAAGTTGGACGAATATATACATTCATGTGATCCAATCAAAATATAGAACATTTCCAAATCTCCAGAAATTTGCTTTTTGCCTCCATTTAGTCAATTCCTATATCTCATCAGCAACTACTGTATTTAGCTTTCCTTTTTTTGACATATACTTTTTTCTGAATACAGAATTCCAGGATAGCAGGGTTCCCCACTCCCCTTCCCCTAGCACTTTAGAAGCTCCATTTTCTTCTGGCTCCCATTGTTTTTTATGAAAAGTCAGCCATCTTTCTTGCTGTCTCTCTGCAGTATGCACAGTATATACTGTCTTTTTTCTCTGTATTTAAATATTTTGTCTTTGCCATTGGTTCTCAACAACTTGATTATGATGTGCCTGAGCAATGATCCTGTCCCACATTTCATCTGCTGATTGTTTGTTTATTTATCCTCTCTACCTTATGTTTGGATGATCTCCATTGGGCCTTCTTCAAGTTCACTGCTCCTCTTGTGACCAATCTGCTGTTAGTTAATTCCATTGTTGAATTTAACTTCAAAGTTTGTTCTTTTAATTGTACTATTTCTATTTTTAGAGTTTAGTATCTCTCCTGAAATTGACTACCTGTTCACACTTCACCCCATCTTTGACTTGTAGAATCTTTAACATGTTTGTAATTGTTACTTGATAGCTCTTTTCTCCTAATTCTAAAATCTAAATAATTTGTTGGTCTCTTTCAGCTGACTTTTTTTTCTTGTCATGAGTCACATTTTCTTGTTTCTCCACTCATATGTTTTGATTGCATACCAGACATTTTGGCATATGCATTATAGAGACTCTTGATTCTGTTGTCTTCCTCTGAAGAGTGTTGAAGTTTGTTCTAGTAGGAGTTAAATTACTGATGGATCACTTTTAATTTCCATAGGCTTGGTTGTGTGTTTTATTAGTGCATGTCTGTTTTAATTTTGCCTTTAATACTGGGATGTACTCTTTACTCCTATGGCATGGCTCTTCTGGAGTTTCAGTAGAAAGCCTGAGATGTTTACCAAGCCTTTTTAACTCATAAGATTTGAACTCGAACTCTGTCTCCTTTGCAGTGAACAGAAGCTAAAATTTCTGCTTTCTTTCCCCCCCAGTTTTCAAACTGCTGTTGTTACCCTGGCTCCATGCGGTCTTGCCTCCAAGTTTTGCACAACTCAAAAGTCTACCAAGGATTTGAGGAAAGTTTAGGTGCATATTTTTGTATTGCTTCCTATGTGGCTTTTTCCTTTCAAAGAGGTTCTCTCTCTAAATTCTAGCCATTAGTCCCAAACTTCTTTGCAGGTTCCTCAGACCCAAGAGGCTAGCTTTCTGCTTGAGTTCATGACCTTTCATTAATTTATATAAACAAAAATTCTCAATTCTTTAAATTGAAGACAATTTAAAATGACGTAGCACAGGAATGGTTATGGCAGTATGCTCTTCTCCTCCTGTCTACCCCACTCCATTTGTTCTAGAGTATTTGGAGGTAAGGCAAGAAAATAATTTTGAGTAGACTTAGAAATAGAATCAACACAAATGGTTACGTTAAAGCAGAGATATGCCAAAAGAAGTGTCTCCCTCCTAGCCAGGTTTTCCCCGTGATTAAAGATATTAATGTGTTAATGTACATTTTTAAAGTATTCTGTCTCCACTGTCTTCTGGAATATAATAATACAAAGGAGAAGTTGGAGTCATTGTGGCATTTTTCCTTTCTCACCTTATTTCATCTTGTCCCAGAATACTTGTAGAATGCCCTATTATCCTTGATATTAAAAAATTGCTAGGACATGTCTATGCATGGATTTCTTTATATATTTGTTTGGAAGGCAGCAAAATTTTTCCATCTATGTACCCAAGTTTTGTTTATTTTCAATACAAAAATATTTTCTTAAATTGTCTAAAGTCTTATGAAGGTCAAATCTTTTACATTAATGAGGATTAATAAAATCCACAGTCAGGAACCCTTATTACTTGCTAGGCACTGTATTTTCCGCTGTGGATACAATAGTGAGGCTATAGTCTACTAGGGGACAGAGAGATATCAATAAAACAAAAATAAAATTATCCTAATACTAGGGCAGGCTTACTGACAGAAGTAAATTAGGGATGCTGTGATGTGAGAGAGCAGTTTTTAATGTCTGCCAAATAAGATTTATCTCAAAAATTTAAAGATGGCTCAATAGCAGAAAATGTTTCGAAGTTTATCATGCTGTTAACAGAGCAAAGGCCTAGAATGTTCAAGAAATAGCCAGGTGCGTGGAGTCGTTGAGTGAGAGGGAAAAGAAGTAGGAGAAAAGATAGAGAAGTAAAGGGTAAAGGGGAAGGGAGCAGATCATGAAGGGTCTTATAGGCCACTGTAAAAATTTTGGCTTTTATTCAAAGTGACATGGCATGCCTTTGGAGTATTTTGAGGAGGAAAAGTGATATTATATTTTAAAAGGCTTACTCTGCTGTGTTACGAATAAACTTTAGGAATGGAGGAGTAGGAGTAGAAAGATGATCACTGAGATATATTTTTAATACTGCTGAAATCTTTTGCTAATAATTTATATGCTATTTTTATCATCCACTCTTAAAAATAAGATTAGCTTAATATTGTTTTCTAGTGTTGTCCTTTACTAGTTTTAGTCTCATGGTTAAACAAATTATCCCAGATTTGGTGAGTAGGAGCCCCTTTAAGCTGAATCCTATGTCCTTTTGACACGTCCTCACCATCTCTGAGCACTTTACTCTCTGGTACCTTTTACTCTCTGGTACCTTTTTTTTAAAAAATATGTATTTATTTATTTTTGGCTGTGTTGGGTCTTTGTTGCAGCGCGTGGGCTCTTTCCTTGCAGCACGCGGGCTTTCGTTGCAGCGTGCGGGCTTCTCTCTAGTTGTGATGCGCGTGTTCCAGAGTGTGCGGGTTCAGTAGTTGGGGTGTGCGGGCTTCTCTTGTTGTGGCATGTGGGCTCCAGAGCGTGCGGGCTCAGTGGTTGCGGTGTGCGGGCTCTAGAGCACATGGGCTCTGTAGTTGTGGCACGTGGGCTCTCTAGTTGTGGCACTTGGGCTCAGTAGTTGTGGCATGTGGGCTTAGTTGCCCCACAGCATGTGGGATCTTAGTTCCCCGACCAGGGATCAAACCCGTGTCCCCTGCATTGGCAGGCAGATTCTTAACCACTGGACCATAGGGAAGTCCCTACTCTCTGGTACTTTAACATGTTATAGACTTATTTTATTCCTTCCTAACCACAGTCCTGGAAATAACAATTTCTCTAAGAAACCCTAATTCTTATTCATCAAAAATGGTACTTAGAAACCAAGATTTTGAGGACTGAGTAGCAACACTGGCCTCACTGCGAAATGAGTCTAATCGCTGGGTCTACAGTGAGATGCCATTGTTATCCTCCTTTGGACTTCCATGAAAAATTGGCCCAGCTACTGTGACTATGTGGGGACTACTGACCATGGGGGAGAAAGACTCACCATCTTCCTGTCCCACGTGCCAATACATAGATCAGAGGGACGCCCACTGGTAAACATTACTGTACAACTGACTGCCCATGAGCCCCCCTGGACTATGGTGTGTGGAATGGAATAGGCTGGCTTCTGGACACACATGCCCAACTAGTGGGATTAACAGTTATTTGTTTGGAAAGACCTAATGGGTCCAGCCCTAATGGCACTCAACATAACATGGGCTGACAGATCTGTACTGTGACTGCTGACTCCTGGCTAGGCCAACAGAATGTTTCCTTTAAAGCTGGGCCTTCACCTCCCCATGGGGGTGGGTCTGGGTTTGTGAAAACCAGGGGTGGCCTTACCTTCCTTATAAATGGACAGGGCACTGCTGCTGTTGACTCCCTTTCTGTTGACTCAGTAAGCTCCAAAATTTTGGCCCCCAAATTTGCCCATATCCTGGAAAATGACTGTTCTCAGCATACCAGTTATCTTAGTCTTGATACTCTTTGGCTGCTGCTGTCTGTACTCTATTTGTGGTTTCTGGTTGCAGTGGCCCCCTAGGGGACCTGACTCTAGGAATATTGCGAAGATGGGCAGACCAAGATTGTAAGGGTCATGTAGGGTATGTAGGAGTGGAATGTATGATCAGGCCACTCAAGATGGCTGTTCTCTTGCTCTTTATAAGTCCCCGGCCCAACCAGTGCCTGCTTCACCTATACCCTACTCACATGACTGAGCTGCCTACTACTTGACCCAGGCCCCAGCTGTTGATTGTTCTTAACAAAGGGGCGGTGAGGGGCGTGCCCCTCTACTGGTTTCCCTGGTAGCTAATGAGCCCACTTGAAGTCAGTTCCCCTATAACTGGTAATCTCTCCTTCCCCCACCTGGAGCAAAGACTGCCATATCCTGCCCGCTCTCTGCTGCACACAGTGGGGTGTTGCTCCAGAACCTTGCTTCAGATGTCTAAGCTCCCCCATCCATTAAACCATTGATGTCTTTGTTGCTGAAAAGAAAAGAAAAAAGAAAACAAGATTTCGGCATTGAGGTATTTTATATTTTTGAGTCTGTTGTTGTAATTTAAGTTCTTCTCAGGAAACTTACTTTTATAGCTAAATTTTCAAATTTATTGGCAAAGTTGTGTTTATTTTGCAGGACTCTTTTATGTTTTTTGAAAAAATATTGTACCTCTTTCTTGAACAGTCTTGGTTTGGCCTTTAAGGTAATATTCTCAAACAGATTTGGGTTTTGATCAAGTATTTTTTGGGGAAGTGGTTGTTTGTTTTCTATTTCACTGATATCTGTTTTCAACTTTATTTTTTTTAGTTTATTTTGTATTGATTATATTGAACATCAGTATTCTTCATTAAATCAGAATATATACAGGTGAAACCAGGCTCAGTAGTTTGTAAAGATCCCCAGGTAATTCCTGTGTGCAGCAAAATTTGGGAACCACTGGGAAATGACAGTCGTTTGTTAGGTTACTCACCATCCTGTTCCTTGCTAAATACACTAATTACCATTTTTGTTTTGTCTTTCTTAAATATTATTTCTTGTAATGTATGCTAAAATGTACTGTTCCTAAAAATTATTACCTGATGATGATCTTTGAGAAACTCAAAACTTGTGCATTTCATCCATACTTGTGAAATGAAAGCAATAAGTACTGTAGAAGCAGGTTATATATTTATGAGACTAAGGAACCTTAGTTTAAACTAAGAAGTGACCAGAGCAAGGGAGAAAAATCAGAAATCCAAATTTATAATTAATAAACCAATAATTATTGCTTTTAGAGAATTTATTTAAATGGCAGTTGAGTTCTGCTCCTGAAGGAAGGGTTGTTTTGGCAGGGGGAAGAGGAATTTCATTCATTGTAAATGGAGCCCAGATAAATAAGAATTCACCGGCAAAATAAGAATTCACCAGCAAAGTAAATTTATTATAATCCTATGCCAAGTTCTTTTTTTTCCCTGACCTTTCCAAGGTCTTGTCTCTCCCAGTCTACTTAATTAGACTCCTTCCCTCTCTACTTAATTATATTTGCAAATTCTTGCCATTTGGAACAGTTTTGAAGCAATGGCAAAGCGATGCTCGAGAGGTGAAAGGCAATCACAATCTGGCCTGGAATCAATTGATACGGAGAGTTCTTGACGGCCCGCACCAGTTGATTCCCAGCTGCACTTGGGATGCGGCTGTTCCGCAGCCGACTTAGCAATTTGGATCCACTCATGGTAATTGGTTTCAGATGAAACCAGAAAATTCATTTTACACTGTCCTCATCCCACTGCCCAAGGAATTGGAGGACGTAATATAACGTATTCAAGGCAAAATCCCAGCTTCGTGGAAATCCCATCACCTAAATTCTAGCCTGAATTGGATCTGATTGTGTCTTGGTAGTCCCCGTGTGGTGAGAATAATTATTATAATGTTATTTCAGTGGTTAGTTGTGCTCACCCTGCCGCTCTGGCTATGACTCTTCTATTTCCTTTAGAACAACTTGCTTTACAAACACTAAATGTGTCCCTAATCATACAGTTAAGGAAAATATTGGTGATCATATTCCTAACTTGGAAGTGAAATAGGGGGTACAGTTTTATATCATTCTCACTAAATGCTACTCCTTTAAATTTAAAGCTTCGAATACAATGAAAATGCTGTCAATATTCTTTCCTTTGGTAAAATGAAATATTTTATTCATTTTATATATGTATAAAACTATATATATAATTTCAGAATTTCTCTAGTAGAGAAGTGAGTCTATCCTATTTCTAATTTAACAGACTGTAAATGTTATTTTCAGCTTCAAGTAAAGTAACAAGATACTAGTAGTGATTTAAACGATGAGGACCTATTAGGTAACATAAGAAGAAGTCTGGAAACAAAGTGCTTCCAGGGTTGGTTCAGTAGCTGAAGAATGTTAGGAAGGACCCAGGTGTTTTGCATCACAATCACACTCCCACCTCCACTATCCTCACTGTCTCAGTATGTCAGGGGTCTCTACGCTTACGGTGACAAGATGGTGTCACTAGAGCCAAACAAACATCATATCTTTAGAGGATACTATTGGTGGTGTTCTGGTCAATGTTTAATGACCCACTCTCTGGACAAACAAGAAACATACTAATCTGCAGCATTTGATGATTTCCATATTGTAAATTTGCCAATCCTGGCTGATTCCAAGCTCCAGTGTGATGTCATTGAATGCGGTGTTGGGAAGAGATAATCACAATCATGAAACACTATTTGTGCCTGCAGCATACCACCAGATACCATCCAAAGTCAGGAAGAATGAATTTTTTTTTAAAAAAAGGGAAAGTTTTCTCAGAAACCCTTAAATTCCCGTATGTCTCATTGGTCTGGCTTGCATCTAATGCCTATCCCTAAACTTATTACCACGACCATGATTGACCATGATTGCTAGAGAAGACTAATCCTCATTCACTCCTGGAAGCAGTTTTATCTCGTTCTCACTAAATTCTACCCCTTTAAATTTAAAGTTTCAAATAAAATGAAAGTGCTGTCAATAAATATTCTTTAAACCTTCTTTAAACTTACAGCATAGTAAATACCTGCAAAATATTGGAGCAGTCCAGCAACTAGGAAGGGGATGAGAATGCCTGGTGGGTGGGCAACTAATGGTGTCTGCCAAAGAGACAAAACCAGACATAACTATATTCTTAAGCACAAATACACATGAAAAGGAGTATAGAAATGTAAGCATATGTATTTTTTATTCTACTTCCAGCGTCTTTTTATGAGTCTACCATAAAAACACACACACATCATTTGGATGTGTCATCTTTTTGTTTGGGCAACTCCTGGAGTCTAGTCATAGTGAAACATCAAAGTGGAAGCAGATTACGAGCTGAGTTGGCTCGACGGCTCTCAGAGAGCACTTCAAACAGTGTGAATGGTTGAGAACAGCTAAAATTCCCCAAGAAAAACATCATCTCTTACATGAAACATGATCCTGAACAATGTTAATATATTTTTGAATTTGAACACTTTATTATCTGCTGTTCCACAGCACCTTTCTAAAGTATGCTCATCATTTCTAGCAGTTGAGCTGTTTCCTTTTCATTTGAAGGAATGAAGCCTTCCCCACAGAGATGTGCATAGCTGAGTTCAGGACAGTAGCTAGGGATAGTTTAGGAAGGACCTGGGCAGACAAAAATAAATACTGTGTTTGCTTGAGGTCAAAGAAACGAAGCATGCTTGTTCCTCTTGATTAAAGGATAGTAATTCATGTCTTTCTTTCCATTATGCCATTTTCTAGCTTTTTTTATTGTATTTTTCTAAGAAAGTGTCAGCTCCTTTTTAAAAATGTTCATTTCTTGGGGGACTTCCCTGGCGGTCCAGTGGTTGAGACTCCACACTTCCACTGCAGGGGCCACGGGTTCGATCCCTGGTCCAGGAACTAAGATCCTGCATGCCGCACAGTGCCGCCAAAAAAAAAAAAAAAAAGACATTAAAAAGGTTCATTTCTCTCATTCAAACTTCATGCTCCTCCTTTCTCAGTACTTTACCCACAAACACACACATACCACCTTATCTATGAATCTACATTTTTTTCCTTCTTTAAACAGAAGCTGGATTTTAGGTATCTTTTTTGCTTCATCTGCCATTGCTAACTATTATTTTACTTATTGACAGTGTAGAGGTGATACAAGCAGTTCAAAATCTTGTGCCCATTGTGATGAGGGGTTAATATCCCTGCTGCTTCTAGGCTCTGGAATATCAGGCCAAGATTTAGGATACCTTTACAAATTGTTAATTCCCGAAGATGAGGCAATGCATGATCTAACACAGGAAGAACTGTTAATAATGTTGCTGTAATGGTAATGAGCTATCTGTTGCCATATGAGTTAGTTATGTTGTTCTATGACTAGAACGTTGGTGTTGTTCTGTCGTATCTATGCTAATAGTACTATGTTATTAGTAATGCAACATTAATATTTGCTATATATGTGCTGAGGCTTAAAAAGTAGGTTTTTTTCTTTCTTATTTTGGAGGAAGAATGATAATCGCTTTGCTCTCTATTGATAGAAAACTACTCAAGCAGACTTAGATTCAAAAAGAAGAGATATTGGGAAGATATAAGGAAGCAACACTTTGAGGTTGATAACCCCTCCAAAAAGGGGTGAATTGTCAATGTTGGAAAAATTTAGAAAAGAATAGAGATTTTTTTTGCCCTCAACATTTTAGCAATGCTTTCTCCAAAGACAAGAGGGTGACACAAGAGATCTGGTGTATCCTTCCAGGTTTGAGTTTGTTCAATGATATAAATTGTTTCTGCTCCAAAGCAAATTTACAAAGTGATTTCCTTTTGGATACTGTATAGATTATTTATCCCTGGGGTCCAAGAAAATAAGTGGCTCCTTCATCAGGAGCACTTTATGAATATTAAGATGTTACCCACCCCTCCCCCTGCATCTGATGCCAGATACAGTTTGAAAGACGTCATTTTCTTGGACCATTTGCTTGAACATTCCATGGGCACGTGATAAGAAAATAATCTAGTCTTTATAATTCAAATAAAAATGTCATCATTTTCTGATTCCACCTTCAGAAGGCGTAGATTTTTGAAATATTTCATGTATATGTAATAGCTGTTTCTTTGTACCTCTAAAACCTAGGGCTATTATATTTAGGTTCTTGTTTCACTACTTTTCTATACAGAAATATCAATTTTGAGAAAGTTTTCTAAGTCGGTGCTCCTCAATACCAAAATATGTTTTAATGTAGATAATTTACTCACCGCATTATTAGGATAATTAAAAAATTAAAACATTTAAATTCGCAATCTTGTTTGCTCATATGGTAACGTAGGTAAGATGAAGAATCAGCAAATTACTCTGAAACAAAATGTAATTTACAATTGATTTCTTTTATGCATCTACATTTTTCCTTCTCTTTTATAAGAACTTCGTGTGGTTACCACAGATTCTTTTTTTTTTTTTTTTTTTTTTTTGGCTGTGTCAGGTCCTAGTTGTGGCACACGGGATCTTTCGTTGTGCTGCACGGGCTGTTCATTGCGGCTCGCAGGCTTCTGTCTAGTTGTGGCCTGAGGGCTCCAGAGTGCATGGGCTCTGTAGTTGTGGCATACGGGCTCAGTAGTTGAGGCACGCAGGCTTAGTTGCCCTGCAGCATGTGGGATCGAGCCCATGTCCCTTGCATTGGAAGGCAGATTCTTAACCACTGGACCACCAGCAAAGTCCCAATGACAGATTCTTGATTAGTCACAGTTTTATTTAAAAATGTGTCTTTTTACTAAATGCATGTTTTACATTTTAAAAATTAAATTTTTATTCTAGAAAAGTTTTAAAGAAAAGTTAAAAAGATAGTACAGAGAATTCCCATATATCTCCCCATAATTTCCCTTATTATTAATAGCTTACATTAGTACAGTACAGTTAACACAATTACTGAATCAGTATTGATGTATTATTATTAACTGAAATCTATACTCTACTGAGATTTCCTGTTTGACCCAGTGTACTTTTTCTGTTCCAGGGTCCCATCCAGGATATCACATTACATTTAGTAGTCATGATTCCTTAGGCTTCTCTTGGCTATGACAGTTTCTCAGACTTTCCTTGTTTTTGATGACCTCATCATCTTTGAGGCTTTCTGGTCAGATATTTGGTAGTCCTCAATTTCGGTTTATCGGATGGTTTTCTCATGATTACACAGGTGTTACAGGTTTTGGGGAAAAAGCCAAATGCATTTTTGCATGCAAGTGTTTTATTCTGTCTTCCCATTTTCACATTATGGATACTGTTTATGTTAGTGAAAGTACAGGTTAAAGGTCTCCTGGAAACATGGTTATTAACTGCATTATTTACCATAAAGTTGTAAGTAGATCATATAACAAAGTTAAATTTTCGAAAGCAAGGAAATTCATAATTTCAGCAAAATTTTGCTTCCCTCTGGAAAGAGTAGGGTGGATACTATGAATTTCCTGTGGTGATTTCCTGATTTTTCAATCATAAATACACAGGATTAGAAAAGACCAATCCCATGTGCTCAGGAGGCTCTGTAGTATAAAATAGTAGTTTTCCAACTCATTAGCCATGAAAATCTCTGTTCAAATGAAATCTTGCATGGCAACATAAACAAATAAATAAAAGCAGAATTGGTCTGATTGAAGCAGGACCCCAGAGGGATGTGCTTAGAGTATAACAACCCATCAGTTTGGTTCATTGGTAGGATGAACAGGGAACAAATATACCTACTTTGCATGATTTGTATGAGGCTTCAATGATATGTGAAGTGTCTACTGCTGCAAATTCATGGCACTTAGTTATTCAAGAAATACCAGATCCCTTCTTCTCAAACTATTATTTAGTAAGTGAATCTTTACTCTGCCATTTGAATATATATATGCCATTTGAATATATACACACAAATATATGTGTGTGTGTGTGTGTGTGTGTGTATAGCCCAAAGAAAATACATGTAATGGTGAGAAGATGAGATAGTTGCATTTAATAATTAATTTTATGTTGTGAAATTGAGAGAATTATTGTAAGTTAATATCTAAACTGGGAGTAATACAACAAAATTATATAAAATATTTCCTAACATCTAAAATATACTGCATTTTAAATAGCTTTTAAAAAAATTTATTGAAGTATAGTTGATTCACAATGTTGTGTTTAATTTCTGCTGTATAGCAAACTGACTCAGTTATACATATATGTGTATTCTTTTTTATATTCTTTCCATTATGGTTTATCACAGGATATTGAATATAGTTCCCTGTGCTATACAGTAGGACCTTGTTGTTTATCCATCCTATATATAATAGTTTGCAAATCCCACACTCTCAGTCCTTCTCTCCCCCACTCCCCCATCTCCTTGGCAACCACAAGTCTATTCTCTGTATTTGTGAGTCTGTTTTTGTTTCATAGATAATGTTCATTTGTGTCCTATTTTAGATTCCACATATAAGTGATATCATATGGTATTTGTCATTCTCTTTCTGATTTACTTCACTTAGTATGATAATCTCTAGTTGCATTTATGTTGCTGCAGATGGCATTATTTCATTCTTTTTGATGGCTGATTAATATTCCATTGTATGTATTATATATACCATATCTTCTTTATCCATCTGTCAGTGGACACTTAGGTTGTTTCCATGTCTTGGCTATTGTAAGTAGTGCTGCTGTGAACATAAGGGTGCATGTATTTTTTCTTTTTCTCTTTCTTTTCTTTTTTGATTTTTGATTTTTTTTTTTGGTTTTTATTTTATTTTTAATAGATCTTTATTGGAGTATAATTACTTCACAATACTGTGTTAGTTTCTGTTGTACAGTAAAGTGAATCAGCCGTATGCATACATATATACCCATATCCCCTCCCTCTTGAGTCTCCCTCCCACCCTCCCTATCCCTTCCCTCTAGGTCATCGCAAAGCACTGAGCTGACCTCCTTGTGCTATGCTGCTGCTTCCCACTAGCTAACTGTTTTACATTTGGTAGTGTATGTATGTCGATGCTACTCTCACTTCGTCCCAGCGTCCCCCTCACCACCCGTGTCTTCAAGTCCATTCTCTATGTCTACATCTTTATTCCTGCCCTGCCACTGGGTTCATCAGTGGTTTCTCCTTCTGACTTACTTCACTCTGTATGACAGACTCTAGGTCCATCCACCTCACTACAAATAACTCAATTTCGTTTCTTTTTATGGCTGAGTAATATTCCGTTGAATATATGTGCCACATCATCTTTATCCATTCATGTGTCGATGGATGCTTAGGTTGCTTCCATGTCCTGGCTATTGTACATAGTGCTGCAATAAACATTGTGGTACATGTCTCTTTTTTGAATTATGGTTTCCTCAGGGTATATGCCCAGTAGTGGGATTGCTGGGTCGTATGGTAGTTCTATTTTTAGATTTTTAAGGAACCTCCATAATGTTTTCCATAGTGGTTGTATCAATTTACATTCCTACCAACAGTGCAGGAGGGTTCCCTTTTCACCACACCTTTTCTAACATTTATTGTTTCTAGATTTTTTGATAATGGCCATTCTGCCTGGTGTGAGGTGATACCTCATTGCAGTTTTGATTTGCATTTCTCTAATAATTAGTGATGTTGAGCATCTTTTCATATGCCTCTTGGCCATCTTTATGTCTTCTTTGGTGAAGTGTCTATTTAGGTCTTCTGCCTGTGTTTTTAACTGGATTGTTTGGGTTTTTTTTGATATTGAGCTCCATGAGCTGTTTGTATATTTTGGAAATTAATCCTCTGTTGTTTGGTTTGCAAACATTTTCTCCCATTCTGAGGGTTGTATTTTTGTCTTGTTTATGGTTTCCTTTGGGGTGCAAAAGCTTTTAAGTTTCATTAGGTTCCATTTGTTTATTTTTGTTTTTATTTTCATTACTTTAGGAGGTGGGTCAAAAAAGATCTTGCCATGATTTACGTCAGAGTGTTTTTTCTATGTTTTCCTCTAAGAGTTTTATAGTGTCTGGTCTTACATTTAGATCTTTAATCCATTTTGAGTTTATTTTTGTGTATGGTGTTAGGTAGTGTTGTAATTTCATTCTTTTACGTGTAGCTGTCAAGTTTTCCCAGCACCACTTACTGAAGAAGCTGTCTTTTCTCCATTGTATGTTCTTGACGCCGTTGTTGTAAATTAGGTGACTGTATATGCGTGGGTTTATCTCTGGGCTTTCTATCCTGTACCATTGATCAATATTTCTGTCCTTGTGCCAGTACCATACTGTCCTGATAACTGTAGCTTTGTAGTATAGGTTGAAGTTGGGGCGCCTGATTCCTCCAGCTCTGTTTTTCTTTCTCAAGATTGCTTGGGCTGTGTGGGGTCTTTTGTGTTTCCATACAAATTGTAAAACTCTTTATTCTAATTCTGGGAAGAATGCCATTGGTAGTTTCATAGGGATTGCACTGAATCTGTAGATTGCTTAGGGTAGTATGGTCTTTTTCACAATATTGATTCTTCCAATCCAAGAACATGGTATATTTCTCCATCTGTTTATGGCATCTTTGAAATCTTTCATCAGTGTTTTATAGTTTTCTGAGTACAAGTCTTTCGCCTCCTTAGGTCGGTTTATTCCTAGGAATTTTATTCTTTTAGTTGCGATAGTAAAGTGGATAGTTTCCTTAATTTCTCTTTCTCATATTTCATTGTTAGTGTATAGGAATGCCAGAGATTTCTGTGCATTAATTTTGTATCCTGCAACCTTACCAAATTCACTGATTAGTTCTAGTAGTTTTCTGGTGACATCTTTAGGGTTTTCTATGTATAATATCATGTCATGTGCAAACAGTGACAGTTTTACTTTTCTTTTTCAATTTGTATTCCTTTTATTTCTTTTTCTTCTCTGATTGCCATGGCTATGACTTCCAAAACTATGTTGAATAAGAGTGGTGAGAGTGGACATCCTTATCTTGTTCCTGATCTTAGTGGAAATGGTTTCAGTTTTTCACCATGGAGTATGATGTTTGCTGTGGGTTTGTCATATATTGCCTTTATTATGTTGAGGTAGGTTCCCTCTATGCCCATTTTTTGGAGAGTTTTTATCATAAATGGGTGTAGAATTTTGTCAGAAGCTTTTTCCTGCATCTATTGTGATGATCATATGGTTTTTATTCCTTAATTTGTTAATGTGGTGTATCACATTGATTGATTTGTGTATATTGAAGAATCCTTGCATCCCTGGGATAAATCCCACTTGATCATGCTGTATGATGCTTTTAATATGTTGTTGGAGTCTGTTTGCTAGTATTTTTTTCAGGATTTTTGCATCTATGTTCATTAGTGATATTGGTCTATAATTTTCTTTTTTTCTGATGTCTTTTTCTGGATTTGGTATCAGGGTGATTATGGCTTCGTAGAATGAATTTGGGAGTGTTCCTCCCTCTGCAGTTTTTTGGAAGAGTTTGAGAAGGATTGGTGTTAGCTCTTCTCTAAATGTTTGATAGAATTCGCCTGTGAAGCCATGTGGTCCTGGACTTTTGTTTGGTGGAAGATTTTTAATTACAGTTTCAATTTCATTTCTTATGGTAAGTCTGTTTATATTTTCTAATTCTTCCTGGTTCAGTCTTGGAAAATTGTACCCTCCCAAGAATTTATCCATTTCTTCTTGGTTGTCCATTTTATTGGCATATAGTTGTTTGTAGTAGTCTCTTATAGTCCTTTGTATTTCTGCAGTGTCAGCTGTGATTTCTCGTTTTTCATTTCTAATTTTATTGATTTGCATCCTTTCCCTTTTTTTCTTGATGAGTCTGGCTAAGGGTTTATCAATTTTGTTTATCTTCTCAAAGAACCAGCTTTTAGTTTTATTGATGTTTGCTGTTGTTTTCTTCATTTCTATTTCATTTATTTCTGCTCTGATCTTTATGATTTCTTTCCTTCTACTGACATTGGGTTTCGTTTGTTCTTCTTTCTTTAGTTCCTTTAGGTGTAAGTTTAGATTGTTTATTTGAGATTTTTCTTGTTTTTTGAGGTAGGATTGTATTGCTATAAACTTCCCTCTTAAAACTGCTTTTGCTGCGTCCAGTAGGCTTTGACTCGTTGTGTTTCTGTTGTCATTTTTCTCTAGGTATTTTTTGATTTCCTCTTTGATTTCTTCAGTGATCTCTTGGTTATTTAGTAGTGTATTGTTTAGCCTCCGTGTGTTTGTGTTTTTTACAGGTTTTTTTTTTTTTTAACTGTAATTGATTTCCAGCCTCATCGCATTGTGGTCAGAAAAGATGCTTGATATGATTTCAATTTTCTTAAATTTTCTGAGGCTTGATTTTTCACCCAAGTTGCAATCTATCCTGGAGAATGTTCCATGTGCATTTGAGAAGAAAGTGTATTCTGCCACTTTTGGGTGGAATATTCTATAAATATCAATTAGTTCTATCTGGTCTATTGTGTCATTTAAAACTGGTGTTCCCTTATTTATTTTCATTTTGGATGATCTTTCCATTGGTGTAAATGGGGTGTTAAAGTCCCCTACTATTATTGTGTTACTGTCGATTTCCTCTTTTAGAGATGTTAGCAGTTGCCTTATGTATTGAGGTGCTCCTATGTTGGGTGCATAAATATTTACAATTGTTAATATCTTCTTCTTGGATTGATCCGTTGATCATTATGTAGTGTCCTTCCTTATTTCTTGTAACAGTCTCTATTTTAAAGTCTATTTTATTTGATAGGAGTATTGCTACTCCAGCTTTCTTTTGATTTCCATTTGCAGGGAATATCTTTTTCCATCCCTTCACTTTCAGTCTGTATGTGTCCCTAGGTCTGAAGTGGGTCTCTTGTAGATAGCATATATATGGGTCTTGTTTTTGTATCCATTCAGCCAGTCTGTGTGTTTTCCTTGGGGCATTTAATCCATTTACATTCAAGATTATTATCAATATATATGTTCCTATTACCATTTTCTTAATTGTTTTTGGTTTTTGGGGGGTTTTTTTTGGTTTTTCTGCTCTTGTGTTTCCTGCCTGGAGAAGTTTCTTTAACATTTATTGTAAAGCTGGTTTGGTGGTGCTGAATTCTCTTAACTTTTGCTTGTCTGAAAAGCTTTTGATTTCTCCATCGAATCTGAATGAGCTCCTTGCTGGGTAGAGTAATTCTGGTTGTAGGTTTTTCTCTTTCATCACTTTAAGTATATCCTGCCACTCCCTTTTGGCCTGCAGAGTTTCTGCTGAAAAATCAGCTGGTAACCTTATGGGGATTCCTTCGTATGTTTGTTTTTGTTTTTCCCTTGCTGCTTTTAATTTTTTTTTTGAATTTAATTTTTGTTAGTTTGATTAATATATGTCTTGGTGTGGTTTTCCTAGGATTTATCCTGTATGGGACTCTCTGTGCTTCCTGGACTTGGGTGACTATTTCCTTTCCCATGTTAGGGAAGTTTTCGACTATAATCTCTTCAAATATTTTCTCAGACCTTTTCTTTTTCTCTTCTTCATCTGGGACCCTTATAATTCGAATGTTGATGTGTTAAATGTTGTCCCTGAGGTCTCTTAGGCTGTCTTCATTCCTTTTCATTCTTTTTTCTTTATTCTACTCCTTGGCAGTTATTTCCACCATTTTGTCTTCCAGCTCACTTATTTGTTCTTCTGCCACAGTGATTCTGTTATTGATTCTTTCTAGTGTATTTTTCATTTCAGTTAGTATGTTGTTCATCTGTTTGTTTGTTCTTTAGTTCTTCTAGATCTTTGTTAAACATTTCTTGTATTTTCTCAATCTGTGTCTCCATTCTGTTTCCAAGATTCTGGATCATCTGTACTATCATTACTCTGAATTCTTTTTCAGGTAGATTGCCTATTTCTTCTTCATTTATTTGATCTTTTAGGTTTTTACTTTGCTCCTTTATCTGTAACATATTTTTTTGTTGTCTCATTTTTTTTTTTTTTTTTTTTTTTTTTGGTGAGTGAGATTGTGTTCCTGTCTTACTGGTTGTTTGACCTGAGGCTTCCAGAACTGGAGTTTGTAGGCTGTTGGGTAGAGCTGGGTCTTGGTGCTGAGATGAGGACCTCCAGGAGACCTCACTCTGATGAGTATTCCCTGGGGTCTGAGGTTCTCTGTTAGTCCAGTGGTTCAGACTCAGAGCTCCCAGTATAGGATCTTTGGCCCGACCCCTGGCTCGTGAACCAAGATCCTGGAAGCCATGCGGGGTGGCAAAAAAAAAAAAAAAAAAATTAAAAAAAAAGGTAGACTAGGAGACTAACAGATATGTTAGAAAGAATATAAAAATAAAAATATAGATGAAACAACAACTGGAAGGTAGAACAGAACCACAATAGTAAAAAAGAGGAGGAGAAAAAAAAAAGTGGGAAAGGCCTTGGCTGTGGAGGGCAGGGCCTAAGCAGGGGTGGGGTTTTCGTGGTGGATGGGGCCTATGCTTAGGACCCACAGGGCTGGAAAAGGCCTTGGGGATTTTGGGGGGTTGGGCTTAGGCTCAACAGAACAGAAGGGGCCCAGGTGTGCCTCCCGCCTCTGGTCTCAGAGGGTGGGGGACTCCACCTGGGAGCCCTGCAGGCTTACTGGACTTGAGTGGGTGGGGCAAATGCCCTCTGCTCCTCTCCAGCTCCTCTGGTCCTGGGGGGCCCCTCCTGCCTGCCTCTCCTATTCTGCCCCAGCCTCACTCCTACGCCCCCAGGAGCAACATGGCCTGGAGGGGGCCTCTGAGGGCATAGAACCTGGCCCAAGATCCAGGCAGACTTCCCCGGCCTATTGGGCAGGGGAAACACTGGGCTCACTCCCCCTGATCCCAGCCCCCGAGGGCCCCTCCAGGCGTGGGAACCCCTCTCCCCGTTAGCCACTCCTCAGGGGCGTCAGTCCTGTCCGGCCTCCACTTCTTCTCCCTTCTCAGTCCCCCCATGTCCTACCAGGTTACTTGGGTGTTCCTCCCGTCTCCTTGGGTGTCAAGGTCCCCCAGCAGCATCCAGCAGGTGCCCTAGTTGTGGGGATACGCCTGTTTTTTCAACTTATAGTTTTGTCTGGGTATATGCCCAGGAGTGGGATTGCTGTATCATATGGCAACTCTGTTTCTATTTTTTTTTGAGGAACCTCCATACTGTTTTCCATAGTGACTGCACCAACTTACATTGCCACCAATAGTGTAGGAGTGTTCTCTATTCTCCACATTCTTTCCAGCCTTTGTCATTCAACAACCAGTTCTTTATAAGAGAAAGGAGAGGGAGTTTTGGATACAGAGACTAATATCCACATATCCTTATTTCACATATAAGTGATATCATATGATATTTGTCCTTCTCTGTCTGACTTACTTCACTTAGTATGATAATGTTGCTGCACATGGCATTATTTCATTCTTTTTATGGCTGAGTAGTATTCCACTGTGTGTGTGTGTGTGTGTGTGTGTGTGTGTGTGTGTGGGTATAGCACATCTTCTTTATCCATTCATCTTTCGATGGACCCTTATGTTGCTTCCATGTCTTGGCTGTTGTAAACAGTGCTGCAATGAACATTGGGGTGCATGTATCTTTTTGGATTACGGTTTTCTCTGGATATATGCCCAGGAGTGGGATTGCTGGGTTATATGGTAGTTCTATTTGTAGTTTTTTGAGGAACCTCCTTACTGTTTTCCATAGTGGCTGCACCAATTTCCCTTCCCACCAGCAGTGTAAGAGGGTTCCCTTTTCTCCACACTCTCTCTGGTATTTATTATTTGTTACTTAAAATGTTTATTTTATTTTATATTGGCGTATAATTGATTAACCATGATGTGTTATAGGTGTACAGCACATTAGATTCAGTTATACCCGTACAAGTATCCATTCTTTTTCAAATTTTTTTCCCATTTAGGTTATTTGTAGACTTTTCAATGATGGCCATTCTGACTGGTGTGAGGTGGTACCTCACTGTTGTTTTGATCTGCATTTCTCTAATAATTAGTGATCGTAAGCATCTTTTCATGGGCCTACTGGCCATTTGTATATCTTCTTTGGAGAAATGTCTGTTTAGGTCTTCTGCCCATTTTTCAATTAGGTTGTTTTTATTTTTGTTATTGAATTGTAGGAGCTGTTTGTATATTTTGGAAATTAAGGCCTTCTTGGTCTTATCATTTGCAAATATTTTCTCCCAGTCCATACGTTGTCTTTTTGTTTTGTTTATGGTTTCCTTTGCTGTGCAAAAGCTTATAAGCTTCATTAGGTCCCATGTGTTTATTTTTGCTTTTATTTTTATTGCTTTGAGAAACTGACCTAAGAAAACATTGCTGCAATTTATGTCAGAGAATGTTTTGCCTATGTTCTCTTCTTGGAGTTTTATGGTGCCTTTCTTATTTTTAAGTCTTTAAGCCATTTTGAGTTAATTTTTGAGTATGGTGTGAGGGTGTGTTGTAGCTTCATTGATTTACTGATTTACATGCGGCTGTCCAACTTTCCCAACGCCACTCGCTGAAGAGACTGTCTTTTCCCCATTGTATATTCTAGCCTTCTTTGTTGAAGATTAATTGTCCCTAGGTGTGTGGGCTTATTTCTGGGCTCTCTATTCTGTTATATTGAGCCCTGTATCTGTTTTTGCACCAGTACCATGCTGTTTTGATTCCTGTAGCTTTGTAGTATTGTCTGAAGTCTGGGAGGGTTATGCCTCCTGCTTTGTTCATTTACCTCAGGATTACTTTGGTAGTTCTGGGTCTTTTATGGTTTCATATAAATTTTAGGATTACTTTTTCTAGTTCTGTGAAAAATGTCATGGGTATTTTGATAGGTATTGCATTAAGTCTGTAGATTGCTTTGGGTAGTATGGCTATTTTAACACTATTAATTCTTCCAATCCAAGAGCATGGGATATCTTTCCATTTCTTTGAATCATCTTCAGTTTCCATTATTAATGTTTTGTAGTTCTCATCATATGTCTTTCACCTCTTTGGTGAGGTTTACTCCTAAGGTTTTTTGTTTGGTTTGGTTTTGTTTTTTTCATGAGATTTTAAAAGAGATTGTTTGTTTACATTCACTTTCTGATATTTCATTGTTAGGGTAAAGAAGGACAACCAATTTCTGTATGTTAATCTTGTATCATGCTGCCTTGCTGAATTCGTTTATCAGTTCTAGTAGTTTTTGTGTGGAGTGCTTAGGGTTTTCTGTATACAGTATCATGTCATCTGCATATAATGACAATTTTACCTCTTCCTTACCAATTTGAATACCTTTTCTTTTTCTTCTCTGATTGCTGTGGCTAAGAATTTTGATACTATGTTGAAGAGAAGTGGTGAGAGTGGGCATCCTTGTTTTGTTCCAGATTTTAGTGGGAGGGCTTTCAGCTTTTCATTGTTGAGTGTTGTACTGGCTGTGGTTTTGCCAGAAATAGCTTTTGTTATGTTGAGATATGTTCCCTCTGTTACCACTTTTGTAAGGAGTTTTTTAATCATGAATGGATGTTGAGTTTTATCAAATGCTTTTTCTGCATCTGTTGAGATGGTCATGTGTTTTTTGTCTTTTGTTGATGTGGTGTATCACATTGATTGAGTTGTGTAAGTTGGAGCATCCTTGCTGTGGATAAATCCAACTTGGTTGTGGTGTATGATCTTTTTATGTGTTGTTGGATTCGGTTTGCTAATATTTTGTTGAGAATTTTTGCATCTATATTTGTCAAAGCTATTGGCCTGTAATTTTCTTTTTTGGTTGTGTCTTTGTCTGTTTTTGGTATCAGCGTGATGATGGCTTCATAGAATGACTTCGGGAGTGTTCCCCCTCTTCAGTCTTTTGGAAGAGTTTGAGAATAAAATGCTTTCTTAAGATGAATATTCTGTTGGTCAGAGGTTTTAAAAACTACTGTTTCTGTATATCATGTTGCATTGGAAATATTGGTATTATGGGGCATTATGGAGTATCTTGTCAGTTATTCTAATCAAATATTAATCTGTATTTTCTAATATTAAAAAAAATCAAGATGATATCACTTACCAAGTTTGTATTCCAGGAAGATGGTAGGAGTAATAGAGCTTAGAACTCAATGGAAAATTTTTACTAGTCTTAGTTGAGAAAAATGAACAAAGTAAAAAAGTTGAAGCCACTAAATCAGAATTCTAATATACTCTGCTGTGTCGGTGCCTGACAAAAATTTTGTAATAAAAAGAAGAGGAAGAAGAAGGAGGAGGAGAACAACAAGTACAACAACAATAACATCATCAATTTTGAAATAATAAAAAGTAATAATAATAATTTGTCTTTGGTATTTGGCATCTTTAGTGAATCTAAATGATAAATTTTGTGAAATTTAAAAGGTCTTAATCACGTTTGCTTGTGAGTAGATCACTAATAACTTTTTAATGTTCTGCATTATTTTATATTATTTTTTAGTAATTGGTTGCAGTTTTACAAGGCATTATGTTAATAATAATATTGCAATTTATTTTAAAATATTTTCACATCCATATGAGGTAGGGAGTGAAATCAATTGTTTTTCTGGTTTTACAGATGAACAAAGAAAAGCAAAGATCAGTTGGGGAACTTCTGGGTATCACAGAAGCATTCACTGGAGCAACTGAGTATCTTAAGTCTCAGGTCAGTAATTGTTCCACCGAAGATTATGGTTAGTTTTGGTATATCTGTTCTATTTATAATTTTAAATTTGATTCCTCCTTTTTTGTGTTTAGCTAAGAGTGTTCTCTTTATTTGAATCTTCAAAGTGGTTTAAATCAGATAAAATTCTATATCTGATACCTGTGGTATTGAAGCAGCGAATTTTTAAGTGTAGAAAAGAAGCAAAAGAATGACAGAGTGTGGTGATGTCCTACCATGTGTTTAGTTGAAGTTCAGCGTCACTGTCATATTGATCAGAGCTTTATCCTTAGTGACTTTGTGCTCTCATTTTTCTGCTGAATTTACCCTGTGTCCTGGACAGTATATTGTCTATGTCATTCTTATTTCACAGAGACAAGACAAGAGACAATAGGTGAGCTATGGTCAAGCCACAACCACCACAAATAATGATCACTAACATCATCTTCATTTATGAATGTTCGAATTGCTATGCACTTTATTACTGAAGTCTGAATATATTGGGAATTTATTTGCTGTTTCTCAGACTACTGGTGGTATATAGAGATCACAGATAATTGACCTGTGGAACTAACTAGAAAGAAATGATGGCAAGATAAATTGTATTATTTTTGTATCAATTTAATTAGAGAAAACTTATGGATAACATTGACAATACTAGACTTTTCTCGCTTCCTAGAGGTCATGTAAAACTGAATCTGGGGACTTCCCTGGTGGTCCAGTGGTTAAGAATTTGCCTTTCAATGCAGGGGGTGTGGGTTCGATCCCTGGTTGGGGAGCTAGGATCCCACATGCCTCACGGCCAAAAAAAAACAAAACAAAACATAAAACAGAAGCAATGTTGTAGGAAATTCAGTGGGGACTTTGAAAATGGTCCACATCAAAAAAAAAAAAAAAAGAATCTTTAAAAAAGAAACAAACTGAATCTGTATCAGATAAGCAGATCCTGCCAGGAAGCAGGATTCTGCCTCTTCTTAGGTTGCCTTTGGTGAGCTACAACCCTTTTAAATAGGAAGTTACTTACTCCATCTAGTCTTTATCTCTTTTGCCACAAGTCATCCCTATTCCTTTACGTTATTATCCTTTTTTGGGGGGGTTAATTAATTTTTATTGGAGTATAGTTGATTTATAGTGTTGTTAGTTTCAGATGTACAGCAAATTGAATCAGTTATAAATATACATATATCCTCTCTTTTTTAGATTTTTTTCCCGTATAGGTCATTACAGAGTATTGAGTAGAGTTCCCTGTACTATACAATAGGTTCTTATTAGTTGTCTGTTTTATTTTAATGTGATGTTAATTATTCACGGTCCTTCATATGATGTTTTCAAGAAGATGACGATGTTCAAGGCATAATTTATATTGACCTCCCCTGTCTGTAAGTAGTTTCTGCCACCTCTGAATTTCCACTGTTAGGCATTTTTACCATCCTGATGTATTTCTCTTCTTTTGGTCCTATGTGTTACTTGTGTGAGTGTGCTTGTTTTGTCATCTTTACCTGAGTGCGTATTCTGGTAAGATAGCAAGAGCCATCGTTTACGTTTTGCTATCCACGCCATTAGTCTCTTGCTTAGTATAATGAAAGGAGTCAGTGAAGAAAATCTTTAGACTATCACAGAGTGACATTTCAGAAAAATGCGACTTTTGCTTAGTATCTTTGAATATTTACTATTGTTCGAGTGCTATCAAAATTATTAAACTCAGAGCAGCATATACATAGAGTAAACACCTCTATGTTGGTGTGTGTTTTTTGTTTTTACTATGGATTGTATTTTTCTGTCTCTCTAGGATTTTGGAAAGCCCAAAGTGGCTTCCAGGTATTTTCAACAGAGGCTTCTCTAGCTTTATGAATATTTATAAAAGCCATTTTCTGCTTAAATTTAGCCTCCTTCACTTGTCATTGCTTTATGTCATTTTCTACAGTTTTTTAATAGTCTAGATAGCTTACTAAGTGCATAGTGTTCAAGGTGTTTAGATGCCATTTGGAAGCTTCATAAAAGGAGGTCACTTAGAGTTCAGAAATGTTTGGAAGAGAGAAAAAAAATCTCAGGAAGGTTCTCCTTGGGGTTAGTAATTTAGAACCTCCGCATTGTTTACACTCAAGATATAATATGCCATGCTAAGATTATCTGTTGTGAATGAGGCTAAAAGCAAAATGAAAAACTGGGGTAGTGTAAGTGGTGTCATATTTAAGGGAATATCTCAAATGCCTCCAGCCTGTGTCAATTAAAATATATATGTAGATTGATGGTAATTTTAAAGTGATGCGCTCACTGAGTTTGAAAAAAGAAATTTAAAGAGAAGAACAATAACAGAAATTGCCATTGCTCTGCCTAAATTGATTGCTCATAATTTTGGAACATATGCCTCAAGCTGTAAAGTCAGGAACACAGAGCTTCTGAGTTATTATTCCCTTTCTTGTTTGGCCTAGAGGAAAGTAGAATTTAAGATGTGGTCATTTATGTATCTAAACATACTACTTTAAATGTAGCCAGAGTATCCATTGAGAGAAAGAAAGAGAGAGACAGGAGACGGAAATGACCAATAGCTAGCTTCTGGCTGGATAAAACATTTACACATAACTTCTGGCTTCCCCTCAAGTGGAGCTTTTGCAAGGGATTTATAGGTCAGATAGCTCAGCAGTTTCAGCCTGCTGCCCACTGTACCTTAACAAAGCTTGTGCATGTTTGTACAGCTGGCCTGGTAGCTGTGGGAGTCCCAAGAATCCCATAAGGCCCCTGTCCTTTTACCTCCCCTTCGCCATCTACCAGCACACAAATACATGCAGAATGAAACTGTCTGACTAGCAGGTTAAAGGCCCACAATTCAAACCCTGTTTATTTTCTTTCCTTGATTTCCTGCGGCTGCAGAGAGTAAATGGTATTTTTCCTCCTTGCTTTTTTTTTTTTTTTTTTTTAAACCTGTTTGTCTGTCAGTGTCTGGTAGAGAATGAAAGAAACACTCACATTTTAACATAGTTTATGGGACTCTTGCTTTGGTGTACTATTTTGAATCTCTCTCTTTCTCCTACTCTCCCCCTCACCGACACACACACCCACAGCCCCCATCCCCATCCCTGCCACACACCTCTCTGTCTCCTTCTCTCAGGGTCTTTCCAATCTCATCTTTTTCTCATATTTTTTGGCAGAAGGACCTATTTACCCAAAGGAAGGAAAAAAAAAAACATCCCCAAACTCTTCAAGTGTAATTTCACCCAGAGGAAGGGTGTTATTTTAATTACTGTTGAACCCATTCTGAGGGGAGGCCTGTAAATACTTGATGCAGCTAAGGAGAGTGGCAGTTAATATGCCTTTTGAATCAGTGCCACAAACTACAAAGACTGCCATCTGGGGAGGTATTACATTTGTAAGAAAAAATAGTTGAGACTTTTCTTTAAATGAGCTTGTAAATTCCAGTCAATCTTAGGTTCACTTCATTTTTTTCCCCCAAAAAAATCCTCCCATATGAAATATTTAAAATCTTAGTAATTAACCAGGAAAGAAACAGCTATTCTAAACTGCAGTGGCTACCACCATACTCATAGGTTTGATATGAATATCATCCCCAACAGCCATTTCATTGAAATCCTTGAATTGGAAAAGAATCACAGTAATGAAATGTTTTTTATATGTTCAGTATTCTTAAATTATCTTGTTTCTTCGTACCAAAAGTTTTAATTAGAAAGCAAAAACAGTCCATTAATTTCTGGTATTTTTAATAATTGGTCACCCTTCATCTCCTACGTAGCTGTTTTGGCAGATGATGTAGGAATGAAGGATTATTGGAGTTAGATGAAACTGGGTGGTATTTAAGTCTCACAGTTTAATTAACATATTGTTCTAAGACAAGACATGAAATCCTTTGGAGCCTCAGCTTCTTCATCTGGGAAATGGAAAAAATTATACTTCCTTGTCAACCTCACAGAGTTGTTGAGAGAATCAAATAATATGATGGCTGTCAAAGCGTTTTATACATGGAGAAATTTTATGTAAATCTAAAATAGTATTCTTTTTCAAAAGTTTTAAATTATTCTTGATATTTGAACTTTTCCTTTCCTTCTTGACAGGATACTTCCATGGCAAATCCATAGTTGATGGAAGCCACACATTCTAAATTTTAAGGACAATTTAAATCAGACACAAGAAGTTTCTTTTTGTAAAATTAGTGTTTGCACTTTGTCTTTTAACAGATTATAGGGGTACCTGAATTATAATTTTTAAAAAATCAGATTATTTTAGTGGTTGATCCGATTGACCTAATTATAAATATTCAGAAAAAGTGCCCGTAATCTTATTTCAGAACACTCCAGGATGCTTAAACTTCACACTCTGCTGACATTTTAAATTACTTAGCAGGAAACCTTCTGATATTTATCCTTCCGTTTGCTATAGTTCCTTAGTTCAAAGCCCTCTATGGAACTGCAAACTTATCGGCACTGATTTAGTAAAGAAAATACACACATAGCATCACAAGAAACAGGCTCTGAGTTACATTGGACTTCATGTAACACCTTTACGATTAGAAATATTTTTTTAACATATATGTATTGCACTGAAAAGTAGTACATAATATTATGAGGGAATAATGGTTAAACAGTTTTTCATTTGGGAATTTTTCTTCATTAAATGTTTGAAATATCATGTAGAAAATATTTTTCAGTTTTCCCCTCTCATCTCCTTTCCCCTTTCATCTTCATATATAATCCCTGTCTATGATAGTCTACATTTAAGAAGGAGATATCTCTAGATAACTGCTTATGTCCATGTCCATATCCGAATCATCCTTTGATAAGAATAGGAGATCTTTTCAGGACGTTTACTCCCATCATGTGGATTCTATTATAATAGTGATCTTTTCTTCACCCAAAAGTTTTTGCACAAAAGTAAATATTTTATTTGAACATAATTTATATTGTTCCTCAATTTGAAACATCTAAGGAAAAAATTAAGTCTATTTTAATCTGCTTTAAAAAATTTATCTGTATTTTTATTTATTCCTTTTCTTTCCATTCTTTTCTAGTCTATCTTTTGACCTTTGCAGTAAGTCTTCGTTTAAAAAGCTAAAGCATTTAGATTCCTATGTGATGGATCAACTTAGGGCTTTCTATTCCTTGTATTCTAATCATTCTTTGAGGCAGACTTTTTTTGACAATAAGCTTTCCCACCCTGTACAACTGTACTGCTTTTCTTGGTGGAACAGGTAGTGAGGTCTAGAAGCATCGGTTGTTCCCATAACATTTCCACATAGCTAACTTTGCCAACTGCACGTGATAAATGTATGTGGTTTGGCTAGTTCTCATAAGTGCCCAGCATATACTTGTCCTTCAGCTGTTCTCTTACTTTAATAGTTTCTTACTCTAAAAATTCCAAACATCTGGAACAATCTACTTAATAAATATGAAGAGGAGGTTGAAACTTACAGGCAACGTCTACGTTCAGACCAGCAGCTGAGTACAGTTTTTGAGTGTCTTGGTTTAGGAAGCTTTTATATTCAAAATTCTCAATGAGTTTCTTAACTTAGGCAGGAGAAAAAGATGCAGTCAAGATGTGTTTCCCCTGTGAAAAGTAGGAGACTGTTGAAGAGTAGTATTAAAAGTTGAACAGCTGGCCACTGTTTATGAAAACAGCCGGGCTCTTATCCATAAGACAGGAAAAAGAGTCAAAAAACAAAGTTTCCTTCTTTCAAGACAGCTGGAAGATTTTCAGGCTTCAGGGAATTTTTTTAACTAGGGTAGATATACCTTTTCTCCCTTCAGATATAAGAAAAAGAAGAGTAGGGAAATATCTTGGGAGTAAAAATATCTTTATCAATTCTACTATTTATATTCTACCAAACACATGTATCACTTTTAGGAAAAAGTATTTTGTTATCTTTTACCAGAGCTAAAAACAGGTGAATAATGTGGCCATGATATAAAAATAAGAGGGAAGTAAATTAATTAATGTAAAATGGAGAAAAATGTAAAATCAGCTGTATGACTAAGGATTACTTTTAATTCCTCTTATAGTCTTATTAACTGAAACAAGTTAATGACTTTAGCAAGGAGTAATTTTTCAAAATATAACAAGCAACCTTCTAAATCAGTTATTTGGGATCCTTGTAACCTATCTGTTGTATAGTAGATTCAGTGAATTTTATGGCCAGAGGGATTTACTCAGAAAAGGAGCTCTGGATGAGAAAATTAAGGAGAAAGTAAACTGAATGCTTCATTTGTACATTGTTCCATTGATCAGTTTAATTTTCTACTGGCAGAGAAAAATTTCATCTGTCTCAAACATTAGTAGGAATCATAGAGGTTATGTGAGTAACCAAGAAAAAAAATTGAGGTTAAAATACAACTTCATCCCACAAATAAACTTCCCTCTTTTAAGCAGTTGTGTTTTGGAAGTATCAACATGACCCTATTTTAACAGATGACAGGACTTGCAAAAAAAAAAACCACCTGGTTCCCCAACAGATAAATATGAATTCGTTCAGAGTCCTCCCCGTACGTAATATCCGTAAATTTTCCCTTTGATGCTTTTCTTTCTCTTTAGAATGCTACTAAGTTCTAATAAAATAGTTGATCATTATTTTGGGCAAGAGAATTTGAATCTTATGCATGGAAAAATGAATATACATTTATAAGTTTTACAATGAAAACAAAACTGCAAATTTAATTCATTTGTTCGAGTAGATTAAATTTGAACTCAAAAGAAAAACTATCAGAATGAAATGCAGGGACTTCCAGATGCAGCGGTTAAGAATTTGCCTGCCAGTGCAGGGGACACGGGTTCAAGCCCTGGTCCGGGAAGATCCCACATGCCGTGGAGCAACTAAGCCCGTGCGCCACGACTACTGAGCCTGTGCTCTAGAGCTCGTGAGCCACAACTACTGAGCCCGTGGGCTGCAACTACTGAAGCCCGCACTCCTAGAGCCCGTGCTCTGCAACAAGACACCACAATGAGAAGCCCGCGCACCGCAACAAAGAGTAGCCCCCACTCGCCGCAACTAGAGAAAGCCTGCACGCAGCAGTGAAGACCCAACACCGCCAAAAATAAATAAATACATTAATAAATTAATTTAAAAAAAATGAAATGCCACATGAGGTAACCAAAGGTTTTTAAAATTTGCATGCATATCATACATCTATCTAGGTTTTCAAGAAAATCAGATTAAGTTAGTTATTTCATTTTATTCTCATCCTAAGCTGTTTGTGAAATATGCAGTAGGATTTGTCATTTGATTTTAAAAATATGAGTATAGGTGTTTAACTTCTTTTTTTGGGAAACCAATTTCCAAGCCTTATTATTAGAAATCTCCTAAGAGGGTAGGGTGACTGATAAAGCTAAAGATTTTGAATTTCCTTTGAGTAAAAACAAAACAAATTAAAAACTTCTCAGATACCTGTTAAGTCTCATATGATATGAAGCATTTATTACTTTTCCTCTATTATCATTCTTTCTCACCATAAAAAGCATTCTTTAGTGAAAATCAACATATAATGATTCTTGGTTTCCTAACACCTATTACACTTTCAGATACAAAATAAATGCTTTCAGTTGAGCCAGTTCAGCAGAAGCCTGGACTTACTGCTGGAACAGGTGGGATTCTAGTGAGAGTGAGGGTAGGGGAACCCTAATGTGAGAGAAAGCAGCTCTGCAGCTTCAGGAAAGCCAGGAGAAGACAGGTGGTTGGGGACTGTTCCGGGAGCTGGGTGGCGTCAGAAGCTATGATAGAAGTGGCCCTGCCAAGAAACCAGATGCATCTCACAGCAGATAAGAGGAGCAATGGGTTGTAAAGTGCACATGCTTGGCTCTAGCCTTTTGGTCAGTAGAATAAATGTGGTACCACCATGTCACACAACAGGGAAATCTTTTCTTCTTGCCTTGGATCAACCCTCACTGGGCCATCCTAAAGGTAAATGGGCTTTCTGATACCCTAATAGTCTGTGTTCTAGCCCCTAACATCGTCAAAGCCATTGAAAGAATAGCACCAACATTCAACAGAATCCAATTTTACCACGTAGACATAATGTAGGCTGTTTCCACCATGTGACGCTGAATTTTGGGGAAATATTTGCTAATGAGCGGTAAGTGACTTTCAAGACTACAAATGTTTCTTTAAACCTCACATATTCTGTGTAGGTGAGGTAAGCTTATTGAGCAATATGTTGAAGAGGAAATATATGATATAGATGTTGACTTACTGGCAGTGATAGAGAACAACAGTAAATGAAGTGATTCCCAAACAAAAGACAATTAGCAAAAGACATATTTCATCTCACTGCTATATAAGGACAGGCAGGAAACAAATTGATCAATCTACATTAGCATAATATTAACAAAATCAGTTTTGAAGCCTGTTGATCTTTATAAAAACTATTAAAGGATTAAAAATGTAACATAACATGTATATCTTTTCTTAAATGTGATTCTTTCCCTTGTTACCTGAAATGCATTTTATAAATTTATATGTGGTTTAGTTAGCTCTTTGAATTAAAAGTGTTACTTCTAAATATATTTTATTGACAAATCAGTTTTTAAAGAATCCCACATTGGAATAAATGATGTCTTTGATTTATTAGAATAGGCATAAGACACCAACAACATTTATTTTTTAATTTGGGTATAGTTGTTTTACAATGTTGTGTTAGTTTGTATTGTACAGTGAAGTAGAGGTCCCTGTGCTATACAGCAGGTTCTCATTAATTATCTGTTTTATATATATTAGTGTGGATATGTCAACCCCAATCTCCCAATTCTTCCAAACCCCTCCTTGCCCCCCTTGGTTCTATATGTTTGTTCTCTACATCTGTGTCTCTACTTCTGCCTTGCAAACCGGTTCATCTGTACCATTTTTCTAGATTCCACATATATGCGTTAATATATGATATTTGTTTTTCTCTTTCTGACTTACTTCACTCTGTATGACAGACTCTATGTCCATCCACGTCTCTAAAAATGACCCAATTTCATTCCTTTTTATGGCTGAGCATATTCCATTATATATATGTACCACATCTTTATCCATTCGTCTGTCGATGGACATTTACGTTGCTTCCATGACCTGGCTATTGTAGATAGTGCTGCAATGAACATTGGGGTGCATGTGTCTTTTTTGAATCATGGTTTTCTTTTTTTTTTAATCTATTATTTTTTGTGGATCTGACTCCCAATCTCTACCATTTTTTCCTTCCCCCTATCTCAGACCTGTGTTGCTGACATTACCTACTGGTATACGAATTTGGGTTTTATACTCTTAGATAAGAACAATACTTCTGTTTAACTCTAGCTGAATAACTTGGGACGGCACTCAGTAACCAGTTGAGCAAGATTAGTTTCAGTATGGCACTACAGAGAGTTCTACCCTGTAGCAGAAAGTGTTGTTTTTGGAACAATGTTAAACAGTCTTTACTATTTTACTGTCTCCTGACAAAAATTAATAGTGAAGGTCTTACACGGTTATTTATCAAGAACCTTTTGAATTCACACCTTTACAAACCATGTATCCTCAGTTGAGGGAATATGTTGCCTGTGATTTTGCATCAGAATGTCAGTGGAAGGCAGATTCCAACCAGGGGAAGTTTTTTGGAGTAACTGATCTGGGTGAGTTGGACTTTGGTTAGACTCCTTGAGGCCTAGTCTTGAAACAAGCTGAAAGGACCTGCAACAGGGCTCTGAGTGATCCCACAAGATATGTGGACACAGATGCAGCAGGCAGAGACAAGCAGCACAGCAAAGAGCCTGGGCCAAAGTCAGAGAAGTTAGTACATTGTGAAGCAAAGTGCCCATGTGGGCCTCAGAAAATAAACAAACTGTTGTGTGCATGTGTTTTTAAAAGAAAGCTTCAAAGCAGACTTAAAATTTTATAAAAGATCATGAAAATGGGAAGGATTATGTATGCTCTATTTATATCTTTTGCAGAAAAATATAGTCATAACTGTATATAGATCTTTTTTGTGTACCTTTAATATAAAGGTAAAAAGTTCATTTAAAAATAACGCACTAAGCACCGAGCTGATCTCCCTGTGCTATGCGGCTGCTTCCCACTAGCTATCTATTTTACGTTTGGTAGTGTATATATGTGACCACCTAGAGGGGTGGGATAGGGAAGGTGGGAGGGAGGGAGACGCAAGAAGGAAGAGATATGGGGACATATGTATATGTATAACTGATTCACTTAGTTATAAAGCAGAAACTAACACACCATTGTAAAGCAATTATACTCCAACAAAGATGTTTAAAAAACTAAAAAGTTAAAGAAAAAAATAATAATGCAGTTTCAGTATCTATTAAGCATAGCCTGGTCCTTAATATTCACTTTACCAAAAACATATTTTAAAAGTATATTGGAAATGTGCCACACCAGTGCAAGATGTTAATAATTGCATCTGGGGAGGAGAATAAAATATGGGAACTCTGTTTTTCTGTAAAATTAAAACTGTTTTAAAAAGTCAAAGTATATTGATTTTTAAAATAATTTAAAAAGGATATTAAAACCAGTACCATAATTCATTATGGGATAAAATTATTTTCCCCCATCACTGTCTACTCTCATAAAGTCAAGAAAATTAGAAGTGCTTTGAATGTGTTTAGGATAGAAGCAAATGAGTATTATGTAATTATAGAAATACTCCTTAAGAAAATGGATGAGACTAAGGTGTATATAAAATACATATATTTTAAAGTTGAGAATCTACCCTCCCTGGGTTTTTATGTAGAAAAAGACAAACAGAATTAATAATAGTTTGTAATTGTATGTATATATATTTTCTCTGTGTGGTGAGGAAATAGTCCTATAGCAGTATTTTTCAGTGGTAAATAAATAAGATCCTTTTTCTTAAAAAGCTTTGAAAATGATAAAAGTGTATCTACAGAAGTTGATTTTAGAACCCTCCTATTTAGTAATCTTAATAAATATTAGTATTTTCACATAGCCCTTATTGGGTGTTCATGTGGTTGTAGATAATATTATTTATATTCCAAAATCTAGTCTTATAAAAAAGAAGAGAGAGGAAAGGAAAGAAAACAAACAAACCACAGTGTGATATTCTAGTGGAAACTATTAAAGGGCATTTTCCAGTAGTGAGCTTAATTTCCAGCCATTTATCTTGTGTCACTTCCTCTTTTTAAATATGACTTCTGATTTTGCTTTGTCTGAGAAGTATCAGCAAGTTGAGTAGGAGGGCCTGAAGTTTAAGAAAAAAAGTCTAAAGTCTTGACAAAGAAAAATATTCTTTCTAATTCTGTCATGTGATTTCCAGGATCAAAATTTATGGAGACCTGAAGTTCCTGGCACTACCTGACATAAGTGGCATTATTTGATCTTTCTAACCACAGCACCCCAAAGCTGAAAAGAATCAGTCAGGTAGAATTCACATTCATTTTTTCCTTCAATGACATTCATTGTATAGTAGCTTATGTTTAAGGGAACTTGTGAGTTTTATTGCAGGTCAGAAAGGCTGCAGTTCTAATCTGTGATTCACAAAGAAAACAGAGCACACAAAGGCCAGTGCAAGGCTGCTGGGTTGGAGGTTGGAAGGTTCCAGTATGTAAATCATATTCCAGTGTGATATGTGTGCAACAATAGGGTAATAAAAATGAAAACACTCCATGTAGATAGGAGACAGTCTTCATTTTAGGGCACTTAATGCTTTAGTATTTAAAAGTTGTTGGTCACATTCTTGCAAGTCTAGAATGATTCTGAGTATGGTCCTTTGTGAAGGACCATAACCATTTGTAAACTCAAGGTGAATATTAAATATATTTCACTTGACGAGATGTTGATCAGTCAACCACAGATCTTTATTCAATGCGATTTATTGAACACCTGCCATATTAGAAGAACCATAACAAGCCAGGTGGTGAACTAAAATGGCAACACTGCCCTCAAGGTGCTTATAGTAGAAGAAAATAAAGAGGATTATAGTAGAAGAAAATAAAGAGGATGGCAGCTAAGATTTACAAAGGCCTTCTAGTTTACAATATTTCATATACATTTACAAAGGATGATTGAAGCACAATAACTATATGCAACACCACCTTCAATAAAAATCCCCACGATATACATACATGATCAGTTGTAGGTATTTATGTATGCATATGAGTGAGTATATAAACATGCATGAGGGGACATTTGTCTTTAGTCTGAAATAGCTTTAGGGAAGATTTGAATTTGAAACAGATTTCTGAAGGAATGGTAGGAAACAAGAAGGAGGCTTCATAGTTAGGGGACAGAATTCTGAGTGATGTGACTTTGAAAAATAAATACTGTGTCAAATCGTAGTAATCAAGTAATCAAATAATTAGCTGTTAGCTTTCCAATTCAAAGTATTAACTTGACTTTAAAATGGATTGGGAACAGTTACTTAGAAGGTCTTTAGCAGGGGAGTGATGTAAACAAAAAGTCACTTAAAGAGGTCTCTTTTGTCTACTATTTGTAGAACAAATGATTAAGAAACTAGAGGCAGGCTAAGTCTCCCAGCTTGAAGGTATGAAGAGGAAGGCTGATCTTTCTAATCATATTGGAAAGATCTGGACAGGTCAGAAGAAGTAGATTCAGCTTTAGTTAATCTCACTCTCTGCCTGTTAACTCACCAAGAAAATTAGAATTATGACAAAAGATTGTTATGAAGATTGATGAAATAATATAAGAACATATGACACATAGTAGGCACTCAAATTACATAGTTTAATCTGAGTCTAAAATATAAATCCAATTATAAGAATTATAATAGATTAATATATAGGCTCAAAAATAAAGTTAGTTTTTTAATGAATAGATATTTTCCTTTTACAGTAACATTATCCAGAGAAAATTTACATTCAGCAAAAGCTATACATCTATACTACCATCTCACACTCAGATAAAAAAATATACCTTTCTTATATTATCCCATTTTTGTCAAATTAGAATAAATCTGTAATAAATCTGAGGGATTTTTGGAAAGTAGTTTTTAAAGTAATCTTATTGCTGAGAAAATCCTCAAGGCTGTGAGCAGAATCATTTTGAACAAAGTGTTCAATGTTTCTGTCTAGCCAGTCCAGTGGAAGGTTTATTGCAATCTCAGGATACCAGTTTGACTTATCTTTCCTTATCAAATCCAACCAAGGAAGTACCAGTCTTTTTTTGTTGTTTTTACAGTCGAGTATGTAAAACAAAAAGAACAACAGGATTTAAAAAACATGAATTGGATGGTTCTGATGTGGAACATTGTTTTAACTAGCTTTAATCTTATAGTACTTTGGGTTTAAGGATTTGGGTACTTTTGAATATATATTTGTTTATAACATATAAATAAGCAAGTGAAGATTTTTGTGTGGTTATTCCCTTGGAGTACCAACTTTAAAGTCAGACAGTTCTATTTTTGCAATTCATCTTCTCTCCTGACCAGTTCTGGGACTCTGGCAGACTTAACCTACCCTCCAGGGCTGCTGCCTTAAATGAGGTTACATATGGAAAGCAGCCTACACAGAGCATATCCTCATCAAGTAACTGCAGACCCTTTTCTCCTCTTTATTTTTATTTACAACCTAAGTTCAAGTACAAATAGAGTCAAACGTAAAATAACAGTGAGAAAAACAATAATTTGCGTTTACTTAGCATTCGACAGTTTACAAAAGCGTCCAGGTTTATTATGTCACTTGGTATGGACAGAGCAACTATTACTAATGCCATTACACAGAAGATTATCCTGAAACTCAGAACAGTTTCAAGAAATATTGGTGATCACAAAAATCAATAAATGTTATGGTTAAATTGAAACCCAGATGTCCCCACACTAAGGACAGGGCTGTCTACCATTCTCTACTGCCATTGGCAGAGGGGTGGACTTAGGGAGAGCAAGACAAGTCGAAAGTTGAAGGGCAAATTCATGCTAGGAGGTAAGGGTAGAGGATAAGACAATGCTAATTTTATGTGTCAAGATAGATGACAGATTTTCAACACAAGTAGTTTTAGAAATGCAGGCACTTGAGATAGAATTGGGAATGAAACCATGTGTATACAAACAATTATCAAGGTCTTGAGAAAAAACTAGAATTAATTTTGGTAGAAAATAACAAAGTAGTACATTTGTAAGTCTTTTTAAAAGGCTGGAACACTTATTTTCTATTATTAATGCAGAGGTCCTAATACTTTGTTTTTAGGGCACATTTTCTAAATTGACTTGGTTATTTGTTGGAATATGTTAATAATATATTAACATTTTTCCAATTTTAAAGATCAAGAGAGGATACAGCAAAAAGTTTCCCTCCCAGGTCAATCATCCTAAACACGCAGTCACCCTCCTGTATCAGCCAGGGTTCAACTGAAGTGGCAGAACCACTAGGGGTAGAAAGAAAGATAGATAGAGAGGTAGATAGATAGATGATCTATCTCAAATCTTCCTCTCTCTCTAGATATATATTATTTATATATTTGTGTGTGTGTGTATATATATATTATATATGTAATATAAAGAGATTTATCACAAGGCATTCTCTTATGTGATTATGGGGTCTGACTAAGCAAGCACTGAATTTGTATGGCAGCCAGTCAGGAAGGGAAGATCACGGGCAGACTCAAACCCACTGGCGTGGCCTGGGGCTACTGCCTGTAAGCAGTCAAGAAAGGAGTATCATGAGCAGACCGGAACTCTGCAGGCACAGTCAGAAGCTGTTTTCCACAGGTGGAATTTCTTTTTCCTCTCAGAGAAATCTCAGCCCTGCTTGTTTTTGGCCTTCCGATAGATTCAGTCAAGTCATGAAGATTATCCAGGATAATCTCTTTTACTTAAAGTCAACTGATTAGGAGATTTCCTGATATAAACATCTTTGATATCGTGTAACATTCTTTTAATATTGTATTGCATTTTTTGCTATAATATATTATTAAATTTTTGTAGCAGTATTCATAAGTGAGATTGTGATTTTGTTTTATCTTTCTACGCTGTCAGATTTTGGTATCAGTGTAATTCCAGCTTAATTTAAAATAACTAGAAGCTTTTTTGTCTGCCATGCTTTGTGAAAATATATATGTCATTGGAATTTTCTTTGCCGTAATTGTTCGGTTGAGTTTGACGGTGAATAGTCTTGGCTTGGGTGGCGTCTTTGGAGGTAGCTGCTTGGCAAATTTTCCTATTTCTTTTAATAATAAAATTAACTCACTCATAGTTTCTTTCCCTTTTGGAGCAAATTTAAATAAATTATATATCCCTAAAAATGTGACTACTTAATTCAAATTCTCCAAAGTTTTTGCATAAATTTGGGTAAGCAAAGCACTCTTAGAATTCTTTAATTTCTCCTATAACTATTGTTACTTGTTCCTCGGAATTTCTTAGTTTATAAAATTGTGCTTTCTCTCCCTCCACTCTCATGGCCCCTTTAAAAAAGCATTAAACAATAAAGCATTATTGTTTGTGAGGTAGTATAAATAGTGGTTAATGTACTGCATGTACAATGTAATGTACAGCATGGTGACTGTAGTTAATAATACTGTATTGCATATTTGAAAGTTCTAAGAGGGTAGATCTTCAAAGTTCTCATCACAAGAAAAAAATTCTGTAACTGTGTATGGTGATGAATGTTAACTAGACTTATTTTGGTGATCATTTCAGAATATATTCAAATATTGAAACATTATGTTGTACACCTGAAACTAATATAATGTTGTATGTGAATTATACGTCAAAAAAACAGTGGTTAAAAGCATGGTTCAAGATGTACTTACTATCTCTGAGACCTTGGAGAAATCTCCTTAGCTTTGGTATTCCTCAGTTTCCTCATTGATAAAATGGAATAATATACTACTTACTTTATAGGATTTCTTGAGTTGATAAACAATGTGTTCTTAGTACAGTGTTAGCTATTATTATTGTTGTCATTATTATCATTTTTCCCAGGGAGACAGCAGTTGGATTTATTTATTAGTTTTACTCCTTTTTGTTTTCAAATATAATTCTTTCTTTTGATACCCTTAGGGTTATTTTATTACTCTTTAATTGATACTAAGATTTTTGCTGTATTTTATTAATTCAATCTTTTATTGGTTAAACCAGCTTCCAGTAGGTTTTACAAAAAGGGCTATTGGGCATAACAGTCTGAGTTCCTTCATGTTTAGAAATATTTGATAGGTAGCTTTATAGTTGAGCAGTTTGGGATTGGTAAACATTTCTTGGATCATAGCTTCTTTCTTGAAGGATTTTTTTCAGGCATTGCTTCAATTTCTTACGGGGTTAAATATTCCTTTGGAAATTCATGAGGCCATCCTGATGATTTTTCTCCTTTTAAGTGACTTCATATTCTTTGCTAGAGTGCCATTAAATTTCTCCAATTCTCATTGGATTTCTTTATTTACCTTTGAGATCCAGAAATTTTATTTCTTGGTGTGATCTGTTTTGCATCAGTTTTTCTGGGACACAGTTTGCTGGTATAATCTGCAAATTCAAGTCAATTTTTATATTTGAAATTTTTAACAATTATTTAAACATCTATTTCCATACCATAATTTAATGCAGGAATGCCAATTATGTGTCTCTTGGGCATCTTTTGCTTACATTCAGTATCTGTCAGTTTATTTCAAATTTTTTTAACTCTTTATTTTCATTTTCAGTTGCTATGTTTTTTTCTGATTCTGGTACTCTGCATTCTTTACTGTGTTTTCAGCATTATCAATACTAATTTGTACACCATCATGTTCATTTCTTTGATTTTTAAAATCTTCCAATTCTTTCCTAAACTCTTCCAGCTCGTGTTTCATCCTCTTTTGTCTGATCATCTTCCTCCTGAACTCTTATCTCTATCCTTTGATTTTTTGCTCTGTAAAGCCAATAATCTCTTTGACAGTTTGTAAATGTATAGTGCAATGTTTGTTCAACATTTTCCTCTGATTTCTGGTGACATAGTCTGGTGAATTTTGTTTCACTGCTATTTGTTTTTACTTTTCCTTTTCTCTCTCTCTTTTTTTTTTTCAGTAAATGTATATAGAACCAGTACTTGTTTCTTTTAATTTTTCAGTTCTGAACGAGATGAGGGTCCCCTCCCCTCCTGAATTAGACATTTGCAGGTGTTTAATGTGATGGGTGGGCCATGCCCATGCTGCAGACTTACAGAAATTTTAATATAACTCAGTTTTTTGGAGAGTTCTTTTCGTCTTTTCTTCACCCCAGTTAATAGAGCCTGGCAGCTGCTGGGCTGCTCACAATGGTGAGAGTCACTTCTTCTAGCTGTTCACTGACAGACTGACCCATGCCTATACATCAGTGTGATTGCTAAATCAGGTCTTGTCTCCTCTGTTTCTTAAAACCAAACAACGGTCCAGGGACTCTGCAGCCACTAGCCCACGTGTTCTATTCCTGTTTTTCCAAACAAGGGATTTGGCCATGCAACTCAGGATGCCTCTCCTCTCCACACAGAAGTACATTCTGCCAGCCTTTTCTGAGCTCTACAGCCATTAGTAATATTTCTGCACTTACTTTCATGCACTGTTTTAATTTCACTGCTTTTGCACTTATTTCTGATTCATAATTTCATCTGTCTCCTAGTTTTATTAAAGAGTTTGTTTGTGTTTCATTTTGTCCTTGTTGATTTGGGGTTATTTTCTGTGAAGGAGAAGGGAATGTTGACTTTTCTTCTCCATTTTCAAACCAGAAGTTTTCATGGGGTCAAATTTTCTATTAATAGGATTTTGGTAGTACATTTGAAGATAATAAGCAATAAATATCAAGATAAAATTGTGATCTTGTATTAGAATGTGCTTCTCACTTCTTACTTGCAGCGGGCTGTATTTTAACTCTACAATAGGTCATGTGACTTAATTAGCTCAGTAGTCACTTTAACATACCTCACAACAACAGATTGTTTGCTCAGCTTTAGCCAAAATATATTCAACTTATTTTTCAAAATTCCAAAGGCTACTACCAAGCGGATCACAATCCTAGGTAGTTATAGCATACTAACTGGGAAAGAGTGACATTTTAAAGGATATTTTCCATCAATAATTGATGCCAGTGATTATTTTATTGATTCAGTTGTTCAGAAGCATGAGATGTTTATTTAGGCAAAGAATATTATGAACAACTCATTTCTTTTCCAGAACATACTCCTGGATACTCCTTTGAATGTTAAAATGAAAAATTATATTAGATCTAAACACACTGACTTTGATATTGTCCTAAATATAGCCAACAAGACCCAACATGGACTGCACCCCTATTAACTTTTTGGTCCTGTCTCCTGTTTCTCTTGCCCTCACTCATTCTGCTCCAGCCACACTGGCTTCCTTGCTATTCTTTAAGCGTGACAAGCAGATTTTAGACTCAGAACTTCTTTTGCATTTGCTGTTTCCTATAGCTAGAATTCCTTTCCTCATGTCCACATGGCTCACTTCTTCACCTTCAATTCTCTGCCCAAATGTCACCCTTCAGTGAGATTTTCTCTGATTATTCAAAAAGCAACATTAATCTCCTCAACCTCTACTACCACCTATTGGTCTCCCTAGTTCCCTTCATTATTTTTCTCTACAGCTCTATTTAACTTTCTAACATAGTTTATCACTTACTTATTTTGTCTATCACCTGTTTTCCCCCATTGAAATAAAATATAAGCCTCATGGGAGAAGGACTTTTTTTCTCTTTTATTCACTGCCATATCCTGGGTTCCTATCTCAGTTCCTGGAATATAGGAAATGCTCAGTAAAATGTTTGTTGCTTGAATAAAATTATTGTGTGTCCCACTTAGTCAGTAGCTGGTTAATCACCTCTGCAGTCAGCAGTGCAAATCAACTTTTAAATTATTACAATAATTTTGATACAATGCAGTAAGCTTTTTGAGAGCAGGAACTAAATATTTCCAGTATATTGAACTCTTTAATTTGTGAGTAAAAGACTTAGCCAAAAATGGACCATGTCACTAACCTGTCTGAAATAGCTTAAGGTAGAATTCAAGCAATTTGAATCAGGAATCTGGCTCTGCTTCCATTGTGTTGCTGTCGGGTTGAATGAACAGCAGCTCTTAGACCTATATTCTCCCAGTTTTTAAATCTTGAGAGAAGGATCAGGTCCAGTTCTCCAGAAGCTTCAGCCTCACCCAATCCATAACATCCTGGTACTAGGACTTATTAGGCTCTGATTATTCCATCCATCAGCCAATCAGTATTGCCGTGTCCAGGAGTCCTCTGTTTGTCTGAGGACTAAGCTCACGCCCAGCCATTGAAGTCAGGAAGGAGTTGCCAGGACCACATAGTCTGAGAGTAGAGAGGGAAGTGATTAAACAGTTAAGACATAAGAAAAAGTATTAAATACTATATAAAGACCTAGGTGTTCCATAAATACTGGTTGTACATTTTATGGCCATTTCCCCTCACAATCATATTTATTTTATTTCTGTGCTTAATAATTACAACTTACAAATGCTTACTTCACTTTCATTCAAATGCTGGAGACATGTTTAAAAATGTTTTAAATTTAGTTTGTTTTTTATTTAGGATCTTCAGATAATTGTCCTTCCTCTTCTCCTTTTGCAGGAGAAAGTCAGTTGCAGTCAAGGGATACTTGTTGTGGCAACTCCACCGAGTTCTCTGGGTCAGTGAGGAAAAGAAAGATCCAATCTAAGTGGGGATCTTGCATGTTCTTGTCCTACCTTGGAGAAATTTGCTACCTGTCCTCTAAGCATTGTCAAAATTAAGGTTAGGTTGTCCACAGTGGTGCTCAAGACATCATTCTACTAGAAGTACTAAAACATTGCTAAACTCTTTAAACAATATTAGAAATCTAAGATGATTTTTAAAATCGTATTTTATGAAGTATTGTGTGTTATTGAAAGAACCATTTTAAAAAGCACCTCAGGCTTGAAAATGAAACCTCAACCCATGGGAAGGCTTGAGTATAATTATCATTTATTGCAAATGGTGTATAATAAACCACCCACGCCTTAGTGGCTAGCAGCAATAAGCATTTATTCCTACATTCAGGGGTCTTCTGGTTGAGGTTCAGCCTGTATAAGAGGGGTTCCAGCTGTGCCTGGCTCTATGCTGAGGATTCAGTTCTGCACATCATGTGTGCCTTCTGGACCCAGGCTAAAGGGGCATCAGCTACCAGGACCGTGATCACTGCTTCACAGAGAGCAAGTGGGAACATGTGAAGCCCTTTTGGATCTTGGCCTGGAAATTTCACATTGTCGCTTTCTTCCATATCTCACTGACTGAAGCAAGTCACATGACCAACCCAATGTCTGTAGTGTAAGGAAACATCCTGTACGTCTAAAGGCAGGGATTGGAGAGTCTCAGGGCTAAAGTTGTGAATATATAATTCTAACATAGAAGGGTGTGAAGAATTGGAAACAAAGATTCAGTTATCCCCATTAACAACAGATGTATACAAAATCATTTCTAAATCAAGATTAGGAGCTACAGGATGATTGTTTTGCTGAACAAAGTTTATAGATTAGGTCTGGTGTTAGGGTTCTCCAGAAAAGCTGAACCAGTGGGATGTGTGTACGTGTGTGTGAGATATATATAGGTATAGATAGGTGATAGATGTAGATACAGATAGATATGATTTATGATTATGGAGGCTGGCAAGTTCTGAGATCGGCAAAGTGAATTAGGCAAGCTGGAAACCCAGAAGAGCTGACGGTGTAGTTTCATTTTGAAGGCTGGCAGGGTCCAGACCCAGGAAGATCCAATGTTTCAGTTCAAGTTTGAAGGCAGGAAAAAAAGCCAGTGTCCTAGTTTTAAGGGCATCAGGCAGGAGGAATTCTTTCTTACTCAGGGAGTGTCAGCCTTTTTTTTTTTTTTTTTCTATTCAGGCCTTCAACTGATTGGATGAAGCTCACTCACATTAGGGAGAGCAGTCTGCTTTACTCAGTCTACAATTTAAATGTTAATCTTATTCAAAAACACCCTCAGAGAAACATCCAGAATAATGTTTGACCAAATATCTGTTGCCCAGTCAAATTGATATGTAAAATTAGTTGTCACAAGCCTGGTTTTTTGGGTTTGTTTCTGTGTTGATTTTTCATGACAAGAAAAGAGAAGCTGAGTACTCCTTTTTTGTCGTTTTCTTACTGCATTCTCAACCTCTTTTCCAAATAGCGAGCCAGCCAAACTTTGAAGAATATAGGTTTCAAGAGATGCCAAATTATTAGTCTTGAGTACCCATGGATCTTGGTCTGGCCCTGTTCCTAAGGTTTGTGCCTGTGGCCCTCAGTAACTAAAGAGAATGAAAGTTCCTTTTCCTTCAAGAGAGAACCACACTCTGTGGGAATCTGAAGTCTTCGTTCACATGACCTCATTGTGGAACTCAGCATTAAAACAGTGGGTAGGGATCTCTGAGGCTACTTAATAGTATGGTGGTGCATGAAGTTTCTCCTTTTGGGTGTGGTACATCGAAGCTGTGGTGACATTTTTGCTGATTTGTTATGGTGAACCGACATGTGAGTCAATAAGTGGATTTTTATATTTCACTTATTCATTTGCATAATAATAGGAATGTCCAAAGTGCAGGTTGAAGAAGCCACATCCTGCCTTTAGAAAAACAAAGTATCTGAGTTAGAATGTCATCTTTGGAGTATATTAAAGGTGGGATTGTTTGGAACCTGAATGTATGAAATGTCAAAGGAGAATACGCAAAAGAGGTTTCAGTACTGGTCCAAAGAAAAATGATCTAAATTTAATGAACACTAAAGACTATATAGTCATTTTTTTTTATGATTGCCTTTAAGGAGAAGAGTTACATGTGAGACCCTACTGGAAGTTTCAAGAGAATTTTAAAAATCCCTTTATCCCTTTGCTTAAAGAACTTGTAGTTTGGCGTGGTTAAAGGACAAAGGGTGAATGTATGAGACTGAAAAGACAGCTCTGGCTATATCATTGAGGACCTTGCCTGTGAAGCCAGGGAATGTGAACCTACTCTTTTTTTTTTTTTTTTAACATCTTTATTAGAGTATAATTGCTTTACAATGGTGTGTTAGTTTCTGCTTTATAACAAAGTGAATCAGTTATACATATACATATGTTCCCATATCTCTTCCCTCTTGCGTCTCCCTCCCTCTCACCCTCCCTATCCCACCCCTCTAGGTGGTCACAACGCACAGAGCTGATCTCCCTGTGCTATGCGTCTGCTTCCCACTAGCTAGCTATTTTACGTTTGGTTGTGTATATATGTCCATGCCACTCTCTCACTTTGTCACAGCTTACCCTTCCCCCCTCCCCATATCCTCAAGTCCATTCTCTAGTAGGTCTGTGTCTTTATTCCCGTCTTACACCCTAGGTTCTTCATGACCTTTTTTTTTTTTTCTTAGATTCCATATATATGTGTTAGCATACGGTATTTGTTTTTCTCTTTCTGACTTACTTCACTCTGTATGACAGACTCTAGGTCCATCCACCTCACTACAAATATCTCCATTTCATTTCTTTTTATGGCTGAGTAATATTCCATTGTATATATGTGACACATCTTCTTTATCCATTCATCCGATGATGGACACTTAGGTTGCTTTCATGTTCTGGCTATTGTAAATAGAGCTGCAATGAACATTTTGGTACATGACTCTTTTTGAATTCTGGTTTTCTCAGGGTATATGCCCAGTAGTGGGATTGCTGGGTCGTATGGTAGTTCTATTTTTAGTTTTTTAAGGAACCTCCATACTGTTCTCCATGGTGGCTGTATCAATTTACATTCCCACCAACAGTGCAAGAGTGTTCCCTTTTCTCCACACCCTCTCCAGCATTTATTGTTTCTAGATTTTTTGATGATGGCCATTCTGACCAGTGTGAGATGATATCTCGTTGTAGTTTTGATTTGCATTTCTCTAATGATTAATGATGTTGAGCATTCTTTCATGTGTTTGTTGGCGATCTGTTGAACCTACTCTTATGGGTGTTAAGGACTGATCAAGATCATTAAGCAGCAGAGTGACAGAATTGGTGAGTTTCTGGAGAAGTTGCCCTGGTGGTAGTAAGAAGTACAGATGAAGGCTTGATCAGAACCTTAAAAATATCTGAATGTTGAAAAGATTCCGAGGGCATCCTTTATGCAATTCAAACTGATATACAAAGCATACACAAATGTTGAAATTAAAAGAACATTTAAAAATGTAAATGTCACAATTATAACTTCTTTCCAGAGATTCTAATTTTTAAAATCTGGATAAATTTGTTGATCCTAAGGTTTGCTCATATTTTATATTGTTTTTTGTTTTACTGGCACCCTAAGAACATGATTTTATTGCAACTGGGTAATCTAATGTTCCATGAAGATTTGAACTAAAGCAGTAGCAGTGGGGATGTGCGGACAGCGGAAAATTTTAAAAGG